>NC_137899.1:89202189-90402189 GCF_963455335.1 Martes martes
AAAACCCCACAAAACCCCTTATTTGCTAAATATAAATTTGGGCAAGGCTGCAAGAAGAAATGTGGGAATGATCAACAGTGGACTTGGTTAATCTCTGTTGAGTAAATATATACTTAGGCCTTTAAAAAAAATCTTACATTTTTGAGAAGACATAACTGCGCTGGTGTTTGTATGATAGTTCTGTAGCACTCCTGCTTGCGTATTCGTCTCTAAATGCTGGATTTGGACCCATGTTGGCCTATAGTGCAAACTTTGCAAGCTGCTATGTGAAGGAATGGGGGGAGGGAGACATTCATAAAACATACTGCCAGGTAAATAGTTACTTAGAAGAGGGAGGCAGTACTGTCCGCTCACTGGGGAGTAATAAAAAAGACTCATTGCATTTCCCGTTGAAATGATGTTTGGCATGACTGGAAGAGAGCGCTTACCTACAGAAGATCTTCTTGGGTCCTTGGGGCATAGTAAGATTTTTCTCAAGCTTTCCTGATCCTATCTTATTTTTAGCTGTATGTTTTTATATAATATTAGATTTCACAAGTCTTTTTTTAAGCTTCAGAGTCATATTTTTATGATTTTTTTTTAAATTGAAATACTTAAGGTCAACTTCTGTTATTCTCCTTTTCTAAAGACTCCTATGAATTCAGGAGCTAGATTCTCCCTGTACCACAAAACACTAAGAAAACTTCCTTTTCTAGGTCTAAAATAGCTTAGTCTCTTGGTCAAAGGAATAAGACTAATTAAATCTTAATCTGAAAACCTCCCAGAGCAAGATATAAAGTAATTGACCTCTAGAAATTAAATACTATAGCATTCAGATGAATAATCACTGGCAACTGTGATTGCTTTTCTTAGATTTAGGTGAAAGGAATAAATGATGTCCGCTTTACTCAAATAATAGCATGGCTTTGATTTTCTGTTATTCTAATATTGCTACTATTTCTAACAACCGCAAAGTGAGGAAGGTTTTAAAAACAAAAAAGGAAAAAGAAATCACTCTATAGATCTCAAAGGCAGCTAAGGTCACTTTTTACTGACCTTCTTTCTGACAAATGAGATGACTGGAAAAAAAGGCAGTAATTACTGGTGACGATAATGAGAATCTTTTTAAATGGATCTGAAATTATATTCTCTACCTGGACGAGGACCTTACAGGGGAAATCCTAGAGGTTAGTCAGCAGGATCTGAAAATACAGAGTCTTAGGATTAATTGCCTATGATGAACCTTTACTGAAATGTTCTAAATTCCCATTACTCCTTTCAAACAGATGATAGATTGGCAAAATATTATTAATGGCGCTGCCATTTCTGCTGAGCATGGCTCTAGAAAAAAATAGCTTTTTGATATAATCAAGTCAACTTGTTCAGCTACCAACTATTTCAGATTTGGCAGATCCCAAGTTTTCTGGATGCTTGTTTGGATGTGTTTATAAAGCCATTTGTCTTCCTTCTCTCTCCTCTCTGCCCTCCCACCGTTCCTTCTGTTCTGTATTAAATTCTGAACATACAGCAAAGAGTAAGACAAGTCTTCATGCTCAGGGAGCTGACAATCTAAAGCATTTGGAAAAAGTGTCCAAAAAATACCAGTATTGACTATTAAACAATTTAGAATTATGAGCTTTTTCCCCCCATTTTGTATGGATTAACTCACATTAATAGATCTATGCTACTTTGGTGAGCTTCAGTCATTTCATGTTTAATGCTATAAAAGACATAAGCTTTTAGTAAGATTAAATATTCTACTCTTCTCTGTTAGATTTCATTTGACTTTATAAGACTCACTTGATAATCATTACAAAGTGAATCTAGTTGTTCAGATGGAAAATGGGATTTTCGGGGTTTTTTTCTTTTGACTTTAGATTTTACTTAAAATATGCATCACATTTAAATGGAACCGCAGAGTATTTAACATAGATAATCAAAAACAGTAGATTTTACCCTGTAATAATTTATCTTTCTTACAGCAACATTTTGAAGTGTTAGTGTGATTTAAAAAAAAAAAAAAGGAAGGGTTATTGCTTTCTATGGTGATAAAATATATCTAATATCAAATTTGCCATTTTAACCATTTTCAAGTGTATAGTTCTGGGATATTAAGAAGATTCATGGGGTGCCTGTGTGGCTCAGTGGGTTAAGCCTCTGCCTTCAGCTCAGGTTATGATCTCAGGGTCCTGGGATCGAGCCCCGCATCTGCCTGCTTTCCCCCTGTCTCTCAGCCTACTTGTGATCTCTCTCATTCTGTCAAATAAATAAATAAAAAATCTTTAAAAAAAAAAAAAAAAAGAATATTCACACTATTGTGCAACCATTACCCATCTCTAGAACTCCTTCCTCTTCCCAAAATGGAATCCTGTCCCTTAAGCAATGTCACCTCAGTCCCCTTCTCACTGCTTTTGATTTCTTTTCCGTGGGACATAAATAAAAGAATGCCCCTTGTCCTTGCACTTTTGGCTAAGGAGTAGTGCCAACTGAAGACGTTCTGCTTACTGCTGGGATGCGATGGGGAAGAAATACTAAGGGCTTGGACTACTTAATTTGCAAAACAGCGTAGTGAAAGGATAAAGAGAGAAATAGCAATTTGCATGGCCAAATAAAACACTCACTTGCTGGTGCAGTGGGCTAGCGTGGAATTCGGCATGATGAGACCTCCCTTGGAATCCTGGCCCCCACGTTTAATCTAGACAGTTGCTTCTGGGCAAGTTACTTAACTTCTCTGAGCCTCAGTTACCTGAGCTCTAGAATGGTGTTTAAGAAAAACTTGCTTTACGCATGTCACAGGGGTGCTGTGAGGAACCAAGGAGTTAATTATGCCAAAGTATTCCGAAAATCAGAGCTTGTATTTCAGATGTTAATTTATGTTATTAAGCCACTTACCTGGTGTTCTCTTCCTGCTTTTCCTTGCCAAATCTAGCCATCCTACACTAAGGTTTTGTCATTATGTTTGACTGACCTGTCATTTGTTAGTTATTATTGTCCCTAAATTTTAGGTTTCTTTATTTAAGTAATCTCTGCACCCGACGTGGAGCTGGAACTCATGACCCCAAGATTAAGAGTCCCATGGGCCTCCAACTGAGCCAGGCCAGGCATCCCCCTCAACTTTAATTTTTATGTCTATGACAAAGTCCTTTTCAGTGTTTAGAACCTACTACATCTCTGCATCTCTGCATATGTTGGGGTGACCTGTTGAGACCATCCTTCTCATTCTTCAAGATACTGTGCAGATGACCAAGATACAAGCTGTTGTTATTTACATAAACAAGGGGAGTACTGCCTGCTGGACCTCTCTTCCAGACGTGTCCTGCAGATGCAATTTAAAATGCAAATTTTAACTTACTTTCGGTGGATCCCCAAGAAGATAATCACCCAAAAGAATAATTTTTCTCCCCTTCACCTAAGAGTTTGTGCTGTTTTTCAAAATGCGGCTTGAGGCAGAAAAATATGATATTTAAATAAAATTCTTAGATTTAAAAAAGTGCCGAAGTTAACAACTTTTTAAAGGGGCTATTTTACCAACTCCATAATTGACATTCTGTCTCTGCTCAGACTTTATTTCATTTCTGCTCAACTCAATATATGGATTTTTATACAAACCATTTACCAAGCACTAGACAATAGCGCCTTTGGCAGATCAAATTTATATAGGTAGGTTGTTTGTTATCTACAAGAGAGCTTCATTGTGTTACTGGGACAGCTCCCCTTAGCAGCCCAGGGTGAGAGTGGGTGACACCTTAAAAACTCAAATTATTGATGGGAACATCCCAAGTACTAGAAAGAATTTAAAATTAAACCTTTTAAGCCTGTGCAGTCATTATCACATTAAGCGGGGAGACGGTGATGGATCATAAATTGGTTTTCCATTTTTTTTTTAAATAGGACCTGGCAGAATGCAAATGCAGTCTTCAGAGTTCACTTACTCATGATAATTCACTTTTTTTCGTAACATGGGTATGAGGTTGAAACTTTAAATGATCGCTGATTATTTCTGTTGGACTCCATTTATTGGAAAATTTTTATTTAGAGTTTATTTTTCTAGTTTCTGTTAGGTTTTCCAGAAATTCCTCAACATTCTAATTTTCGTGTGTTGATTTCATGCAACTTTTCGATGTTGCAGGGACTTAATAAATTGTGACTCACAATTCATTGTCAGTATTTCTTGAGGCTTAAAGTAAATTTTAGTGTTAGTACTATTTTAAAGCCTTTCCTAACTTAAAACTTCAATCAGAACTTAACTTTCTTCAGACATAATGTAGATGGGAGTTGGAACTGGTTCAGGCAGTCCTCTTAATTTCTTCCGAATCCCTTCGGAAGGAAGGCCTTTGCCATAAAAGCTCCAGGCTGTGCGGATCCTTCTCCTGTTTCCTGACTTCTGATCTTGAGCCGTATTGTTTATAAGCCACGACCAGACAACTCCCAAGTTTATCTGAGTCCTCTTTGCCGTTCTAGTCATCTTCCTGGTCTGTTCTCCTAAGAAATGTGATTAATTACATGAGAAGTTCGTTGCCCTGCCTCAGTTAAATGGGATCCTAGATTCTCTGCCTTTTCAGATGTGCGATCCTTCTCCATTTCTTGAACCCCCAAATCTTCATTTATTGGCCTATTGAGATCATCTAAAGAGGATTCCCTTACCGTACCCCTGTTAGACTCTACCTCAAAAGTTTCTCTTCTCTTCCTGTATTCCTTCTCCTGAGGAGTAAGTCCTCTCCAGTCATGTCAAGGTCATCTCCTCATTTGTGCTTTTGATTGTTTCCTCCCAGCTTTGCCAGACTCTTGTTCTGTTAATCCTTACCCGCCCTTGGCCCTCTCTTCATTCCCAGAGGATACTTACCTTTCTGGACACCTCCTCATTTCTTTCTGCCTACAGACGTGTCCATTCCTTATCCTGCGTAAACCTCCTGCTGACCCGAGGTCTTCTCAAGATACTAACCTCTTTTTTATACCAAGTGTATCCACAGAGTGGACTGTGTTCTTCTTCTCCACCACCTGTGAACTTTCTTCTTCTCTTCTTTCTTTTTCTTTATTTGTATTGTTGCTGCCATCATTCCATCTAGAACAGTGGTTTTCAACCCTCCCTGCATTCTGTTATCATCTGGGCAGCTCTTCAAAACTTCATATGCCTGGGTACCACCTGGATAAATTCTTATTTAATTGGTCAGTGATGAGTGTCTCCACTGATAATTTTATAAAAAGATCTTCCCAGAAGATTCTGATGTGCTGGCGGGGTTGAGAACCACTGGTCCTAATGATGACTGTAATAACGTCCTAATTGTTAAACCCAACAAGTTTTCTCCTTAATATGTATCCTCCTTGACTTGTTATTGGTTCTTTCAAAACAGGTGAAGACCTTTTCCTCAAGCTCATGAATTCATGGTTGGAGCAGTTAACACTGTATTGGTCTCTTGCCTTTCTGACTGCTCATTTCCTCTGTCCTCTTTTGTCTCCTCTTCCTCCTTCCTATTCCTAAAATACTGCTTCGGCCCAAACTCTTAACTTAGGTGTGTCTTCTATTTGATAGTATCTAGATCAGTGATCTTATTTCCTTGCCTTACCTTTATACTTATGTAATACCACCCTGTACTCTGTTCCAAAACCCAGAATCCGCATGGTAAACTGCCGTCTGGACATCTTTCTTTACCTTCATTTACCATTGGTCCTCATGTCCAAAGAAGAACTTCTTATCTTCCTGGAATTTTTTTTTCTAGCTTCTGGTTTTTTTTTTTCAGCCACTTGTGCCATAAACATCCTATTTATCTTCAATTTCATCTTCCCGTTTGTCACTACCAGTTATTATTTAAGTCCTCTAGATCCCATTTTGGGAATCACTCCTTAGTTTGCTATTCTCATCTTTCCACGGTCATTAATCTTCTTCTGGCTGCGTGGGGACAATGACAGTAGGCCACACGCTGGTCTGTACCACGGCCTGAACTGTGCTGGCACGTTACTTTTCAGTCACAGTTGCATTATTTTCTCTGCCCTTTCAAACTTTCTATGGCTCCTTGTTGACTGGAATTGAATACAGTGATGATTCTGCGCAAGTACTTGATAATGGGTCCCTGCCAGCATATTTCATCCATCCCCCCCCTTACTCTTCCATAAGAATCTGTGGTCCAAGCTGGGCTGTGACCTGTTCTCTCATCTCTAAACTTTTTTTCTCTGATGTTCCTTTTTTTTTTTTTTTTAAGATTTTATTTATTTATTTATTTGTCAGAGAGAGAGAGAAACAGAGAACACAAGTAGGCAGAATGGCAGGCAGAGGCAGAGAGAGAAGCAGGCTCCCCACTGGAGAAGGAGCCCGATGTGCGACTCAATCCCAGGACCCTGGGATCATGACCTGAGCTGAAGGCAGTGGCTTAACTGACTGAGCCACCCGGGCCTCCCTTCTCTGACGTTCCTTATCTTGTGTAAATGTTCCACCTTATGAAGCTTCTGATTTTTTTTTTTTCTGAATCCCTTAGGAAGGAAGGTTTTTGCCATAGAAGTTCTAGGCTGTGTGGATCCTTCTCATGCTATTTGATTTCCAAAGTCAGTGTGGACCTAAGTAGCTTCAGATTTCTGGGTGCTCGGATATCATTTAACAAGACTGTGTGTACATATAGGACACTGCTTGTAGCTGATGGTGATGCATGGGACATCCTGGAACCTGTCTAGCAAATTGCTCTTCCCTTCCCTTATGTAATTACCTTATATAAGTTTTTCACTTTCTCATCAGAGACAACTCCCGTGTTTCCTGTGGGCAAGAGCCTTTCTTCCCTTCCTGGACCTTTTCATGAAATACACCATTTAGCTTTTGAGTTCAGTGACAAAATAAATATCCTAGAAAGTTGGAACAATATCCTTTTAGATTCTTTTAACTTTGCATGCTTTCTGGTGCCCCTCAATTATTAAACCCAAATTGTCTCCTGCTGTCTTGAAAGAAATGAGATTTCTCAGCAGTAGCAAACAACAATGTCAATCTATTTGAGACTGTTAATGACTCATTTATAATGCTGGCAGACACATGAAGGCTGGAAAAATTAAATGTACAGCATCATTACCTTTGTGGTTAGCATTGCCGGGAAGCAGCACAGTGCTTAGTGTAACATTTTAAAAGACAAAAAATTCTTTTAGCAGAATGAGTTTTATACTTGAAGGTGTGCATAATGGAATGACAAACTGATAACTTCTTGCTATTTGAGCTTCCTGCCACAAAGCCTTCTTTGGAGATTAACTAGCAGACTCTGCATGTCTGCAAACGCTGAGCTGTTCCAGGCATCATGACCTGTTTGCATAGATAATTTTGGAAATGTATTTTTGGTGTTTTGAGAACATCATTTTCAAAGAACATGACTTAAATTCTTTCTTTTTTTTTAAATTAAGAAGTTATCTCTTTTTTTGAAGAATAATTGACATATAGTAACCTATTAGTTTCAGGTATACGTCATAGTGATTCAATATAAAGTCTTTTTGCAAATCGTAATTATTAGAAATTAACTATTAGCTTCTTCCAGTTTGAGGATGATGTTACTGACATGTCCAGGGATGCTGGGGATGGGGTACCATATCCCCCCATGTGTCTAAGCTCCCTTCCAACTCCAAGTTGTGTTGTTACTTCCACTCCATTTTAATTCTTCCCCAGGACCTGACATGAATTTGCTCTAGTTTTCCTTCATATATGTAGAACTTTTAGTAAAACAGATTGCTTGTTTTGAAAGTTTATAGCTGTGGAAGAGAATGAAACTAGCTGGCCCAAATGGAGACTGAAACAAAACCTGAGATCCAAAGGTGCGATCTAAACTATAAAGTGTAATATAAATGCAAATTATGTGTGGTGGCCTGAAACCGGAGATTCCTCCCTCTACAGCCTTTTAAGAATACCCACCATAGTGTGGAACTCTGCTTTTTCTAACGGGAACAACAGGCATTTTGTGAAACGACAACATTGAACTTCTTGACATCAGCCTACCTTACCTTTTTCACAATGAGTGTGCACTTTTAATTTATCAGAACTCTTTTTACAGTCATTATTATTTTGAATCTGCATTGCTTCTTTGAATAACGACAAGTTCTATACATCTTCTCCCTGTTGTTTATAATACTTTTGTTGTTGTTGTTTAAGTAGGCTCCATGCCCAGTGTGGAGCCCAATGCAGGGCTTGAACTCATGACCCTGAGATCAAGAGTCGGACACTTAATGGACTGAGCCCCCAGGTACCCCTGTGTGTAATACCTTCTCAGATTTGTTCTGAAATGACCTTTAAGCTTCAGGAGAAACCCCCCACCCTTTGTTGTAGAGTTAAGCCATTTGGTGAAGGGGTCTACGTATCATTTTTTTAGATCTTTTCAGTGAAAAAAATCTGGGTCTCTATCTGTTTTCAGCTTTGTGTTGCCAGATTAAAAAGGCAGCTGACTATTAAAATTAATAGGGCTTTATTGAGTACTGCTGTTCATAAAGAATTCGAATTAGAAGATGTGGTTTGCAACGTTAAGAGGCTTATACCAGATGCTTAAATCCCACAAAGTATTGATTCACAAAAACCATGACTGTATGCCCATTACTCTGAAGTATCTGGAAGTGTCATGAAGAAGTTACGGACTTGGCCTCAGGAAGCTTGCACTCTGATCACAGAAAACTGGTTATACCTAGATGGTTTGGTTAGGGAATATGAGTGGGGGCACTGAGATAAGACAGAGACATTGTATGTTGAGTAATTATAAGCAGTATCTCAATTTCTAAACATTTTGTATGAATTTTAAAAGTTGTAGCATGGGAGTAGGAATACAAGAGTGGGCACAGTGCCATGTCTTGCTACTTTCCTATTTAGGTGATCCCGGGAAAGTTATTTCTCTCTCATCTTAATTCCCTCATTAGTATAAGAGAAGTGCTCATAGAGTCTTCCCTATATGTTGAGGTAAAATGTTACATCTAAAACTCATAAGGCAAAATCTTTTAAAAAATTCACTTATCTGAGAGAAGGAGAGCAAGTGAGCCAGGGAGGGACAGACAGAGAGGAAGAGAATCCCAAATAGACTCCTTACTGAGCGTAGAGCCCATCGTGGGGTTCAGTCTCATGACCCTGAGAGAATGACCTGAGTCGAAATCAAGAGTCATATGCTTAATTGGCTGAGCCACCCAGGTGCCCCACTTTCGGTGTACTCTCATTCCGGAACCATATATGTGCACGTTTACCATAATAATGTTTAATATTCTTTAAAACCCTTTTGACCAATAGATGCAACAATTACCCTCCCCTGATACAGAAATCTGTATATTTAACATTCTCTTTGTTACTTTCATTTTATAATTCTCTCTAATATATGTGTTTTTAAAAGTCAAAAATTTAACTATGGCAATGGCAAAATTTTCTAGAATGATAAGAGAATAAGAAGTTTTGAAAGCAGAATTTAGCAGATAACTGAAGTTTGGCTTTTAATGCTAAAACTTGGTTTTGAACCTTTTCAAATGGAAATCTTGCTTAAACGTGTAGGAATCTTTCTTGCCTCTTTCAGAAGGCTATCCATCCACAGGTGATTTATGCATCTGTCAGTTACTAGGTTGTAGGAACTTTAAAAACGTAGTTTTGGTCATTTGTCTTCAAAATAAAGATTTTTATGAGCAGTATGCCACAGAATGATATTTCGTCAAATTAGTTATGATATTCAAGACTGGTGTTCAGGGGCACCTGGGTGGTTTAGTTGGTTTAGTGTCCGATTCTTGATTTTGGCTCAGGTCATGATCTTGGGGTTATGGGATCAAGCCCTATGCTTTGGGCTCTGTGCGCTCAGCAGGGAGTTCTGCTTGGGATTTTCTCTCTCCCTCTGTGCACCCTACACACACACACACACACACACACACACTGCACTCTTTCTCTCTCTCAGATAAATAAGTAAGTCTTTTTTAAAAAACTGTTGTTCAATTAGAAAAGCAGAAGCATGTGCAGGGTTGTGCGTATATAATATAAAAACACATAATAAAAAATTTGTTACAGGGACTTGGCCTTACACAGTCATCGACTCTGGTTAAACAGTTTCTTCGCAGCTCACGTAGCACCTAGGGGAGGGATAGCAAGTGAGGGAGAGCAAGCACGAGCCAGAACCCGTGAAAATGGGTTGGAACTCGCATCACTTCTTATTGTCTCCAACCCTGATGATATGAGTGTCCTGCAGGAGGTGTTGGCCCCATCACCACTGAGCTAAAACATACCCGTCACAGGAGTCCAAGAAGCTTCAGGAGGACCAGGGGAAGTGAGCAGTCCCAGACCAAGGATTTGAACTAGCAACAACATTAAGATCCCAACCTCTTGGGACACCTGGGTGGCTCAGTTGGTTAAGCGGCTGCCTTCGGCTCAGGTCATGATCCCAGCGTCCTGGGATCGAGTCCCACATCGGGCTCCTTGCTCAGCAGGGAGCCTGCTTCTCCCTCTGCCTCTGCCTGCCACTCCGCCTGCGCTCACTCTCTCTGACAAATAAATAAATAAAATCTTAAAAAAAAAAAAAACGATCCCAACCTCTTAATCTGCAGAACACAGTCGTTCCTGGTTCACTTCCGTCCTTCACATCTCAAGCAAGAGTGTCTTTTGTGTAGCCCGTCCTAACTGGAAACACCCAGGGAAGAGAGTTCAAGGAAATGGAGTTTAGCTTGGCCAAGTGCACCCATTACTAAGCACCGTAATAACAAATTAGCCTTCTGTATAACTTCTTTTTCATTTTAAAAGGGTACTATTCTACAAGTCAAAGCTTTTCCCAACCTTTTCATAGTATCTGGCTGACAAAATGCCAGGGATAGCCATTTTGTAACTGCATCATTAATGTTACCTTGGAGCTGGAAGTCTTACATAATGGCTCGATATATTTGAAGGTGTAGGATTCCAATGTAGCGAAGTAGAGTAAATAAATGAGAATATTAGGGGAGATTCCTTTGAAAAGTTTCAACATCAGTTTATGAGATCAATTCAATAATAATATTTTATATTATAATGTAATTTGATTCAGTGAATTAACTTTGGCAAGCAGAAAGAACTACAGGCATATTAATAGGCAGTCCTGCTTGCTACCTTCACATACCTATATGAAATGAAATTCCACTGAGTGTACAAAAAAAAAAGTTTGAACTTGGCAGGAGGAATTGATATGCATTAGCTTATACCCTGAAAGCAACAGGTAAGCTCAAGACATTTTGAAAACCGAGGACTATGAAATTTGCAATCATCTGCGCATTTTCTATTTAAGATCCTACATGGATATTAGCATGTGCGCTAATAGTAATGCCTATCCATTATTACATGCTGCAGTAGTGGTTAACATGCATCAGAAATGCAGTTGCTTCATCAAACATAGTGATACTGCTCAAGATGGTCTCTGTTAAAAACAACAAAGAAGTTCTCTGGAGACATTCCAACTGTTGGGGAAGCTTCACGGTTTACTGGTCATCTTTCTTCGGATAGATTCTAGCCTTTTTTCCATAATGACGTTATAAAATGCTTCAGAAACACACATCTCAGCAAATTGCTTTCCCTCAAGGCAATTATTTGCCCTGTCAATTACCTCTGTTTGGCAAGGGTGGTACTTTGTGAGGACAGAAGTCTCCACGGGGGGTCTTTGTGTGTCAGTTTCCGTGATCTTCCAGGAATGATGGTCCTGTGAGATCATAGGCATAGGTTACCATGGTGTGATGCCCTTCTTGGCTGAGTGGGGAGATCCTAGCATCCTCATGTGAGAACTGAGGAGGGTCAGATACTGAGAGTGGGTGTCAAGCAACTTGCTTAACCTGTTGTTCACCTGCCACCCCCTCATCTTCCTAGCTATCAAATACTAAATTTATTCTGGTGACTCTCTCTCTCTCTCTCTTTTTTTTTAGGATTTTATTTATTTATTTGACAGAGAGAGAGATCACAAGTAGGCAGAGAGGCAGGCAGAGAGAGAGAGGGAAACCGGCTCCCCACTGAGCAGAGAGCCAGAGGTGGGGCTCGATCCCAGAACCCTGGGATCATGACCTGAGCTGAAGGCAGCGGCTTAACCCACTGAGCCACCCAGGCGCCCCTCTGGTGACACTCTCCGCAAGGCAATGTGCTAAGGGAAGGGTCCTTTCTCCTGCTCTCAGGGTGCAACATGATTTGTCCAGACCAGTCATGCCAATCCTGTTTCTTTTGCCAGTGATGGTCTAGGGCACAAATAAACAATAGAGTTCTGGTCAGCAATCTGGAGAAGGTCTACTGAGGCATTTGAGGTAAGGTTTTCTCTGACTGAAAGATAATACAAAGAAATAGGCCTGTTTGTTTCTGTCAACAAGGTCAAAGGTACATGAGTTACCTGGAACCACGGCAGCCATTTTGCAAACAAAAAGGGACAAGCTTCTGGTGTTCAGAGAACAGAAAAATGGTAAGACTCTGAGTCCTGGATGAAATTTCAGTGTCTCCGAATTAACCAGTTCTTAAACTGCCTTGCCTCTGGAATTCTTGTCATGAATGCTAGTGTCTGTCACTGTTGTTTAAGCTGCTTGTGCATCTGATGATTTGGCGCTCAGAAATTATTCCAAGCTCATTGCCTCCCATGACTGTATATCCTGGTTTCCCTTGTGGCAGAATTTAGATGATAAAGTGGGTTCTTCCTACAAGATGCAGTCACGTGACATTTGTAAGGGGGAACTGAGGTAAAAGCTGTGTTCTTACGGTCTGGCTGTTTTCTGGAAACAAGTGTGGAGGTGTTAGCATTTTTGCAACAATATTAAAAGTCACTGACTAGTTTCGAGACTACCCAGAGGTCATTGTAGCCTAATCCCTGACTTTCCTGAGAGCGACAGGTGTCAGCTCTGGTGAATCAGTTCCTCAGTGTTATTTTGGAATCATTCCTGGAAACATGGCTTCGACCCAGCTCCCCCAGCTCTTAACACGATACCACCGTAAGCACCAAATTTCTTACATTAAATCTCTTCCTGCTTAAAGTAACTGAAGTGGTTCCTGTTTCTTAGAATGAAACTATTTATGACCTTTAGTCCGTTTCCTATTATTTGTAGCTGAAATAATCCTGGTTGAAACAGTCACATACATTGTAAATAGTGGAGCTAGGATTTCACTTCAAGTCCCGTGACAACACATCCTTAGTTTTTTGTTTTTGTTTTTTTTCTGTTTTACCATGTCTAGGATGTCAGTAAGAGCTATAGTTCAATTTCTGAAAGATTACCCTGTGTTTTTCTTTTTTTGTCTCCCTTTCCCTTAGTCTCCTGTAGTTGCCTCCCAGTAAGCATCTCTATCTCTCTTCCCACCTTTGTCTTTTTAAACACAGATTATGTCCTGTTATGGTTATGCACTATTTTCTAGATTATAGTGTGACTGTTTCTCAGTACCTTCCGATGAGGTGTTTGCCATTTGCTGATCTAGATTGATGATCTGTTTATGTCTGTTCCTAGTTGATTACAATGTTGCCCTCAGGGACTGATGAAGCTGTTTTAACAGAAATCCATTTGCTCTTTCACTAACTGCCCCCCAAAGTCTGCAGACTTGTCATTTTATAGCTGATGTACCTTTGTTGTCATCAGAATACATTTTATAGGTTCTAAACTGTTTCTGCTACTTCTGCTCCTGCTGCCCAGTGCACCATTTCTGCCGAATACGAATCTTTAAACTCCTCTGTAGTCTAACGATTCCTGTGTTCATTTTTTCCCCCCTTCATATCCATTGGCTTCCTTCTCCTATTGCTATCCCCCATGCTTCTTGGGTTTTACACCACCAACTTGGTTTTTATGACTATTACCAGTCCTTAAGAATGCTTCTTTCTTTCTGGATTATGTAATAGAATTTGCAACCAGGGTTTATTCTTTGAGAATTTCTCCTTTCCGGTTTTTGTGATTACTTTCAGCACTGGTAACTGCTCCTGCTTGATTCTCTCTCCGAGTTGCTTTAAAAGATAAAACAGAAGGCACCGTGACACCCAGGTTTGCCAAGGTTTTCTTGGCTCCTAGAAAACTGATTTCCACAGAATGGTACTAAATTGTGTCTGCTTATAGTGAGGTGCACCTTGATAGCAATTCAAGAATCTCAACCTACAACATATTATTAGCGTTCTAGAAAATGTAGATACATGAGAAATTGAAAAGTTGGAAGTCCCTTAGAAATAACTATTTTCCAAATGAGTTTTGTATTTTACAGCAAGAAAACTTCACTCTTCTCCCAGACAAAGGAATCAGGAGCTATTAAAAGCATCTGTCAATGATACATTAGTATTCAGGGCCGCTCACCCAATATTGCTTAGTTATTTTCCTGTTGAAACTTTAAATACAACAGCATTTAAAAGACAACACGTGCCGCTCAAAAGGATGTCACCTTCATTCCTGGGTTGTTCATCCCCCCTGGAGTTGTTGACCTGGGAGTTCTAATAGAATGTGTGCTGAAAACAGGGGAAACAGATTTTAACATCAAAAGAGGAACAAAGAGAAAGGGGTTGTTTTTCTTTTTCCCCGGCTGCCCCCTGGTGGCCAAGGCGCACCAGACAGCAAAGGCCTTTAACAAAGATTCTTGCTGTGTGATGCTGCTGGTGATTCTTAAGAGGGTCTCAAACCAAAGTCTGGGCTGTACATGTGTGCTTCTGAAAAATGAAGAACAGAACATCGGGTCTCCTAATTACATTTCGCTTCCCAGCGGCATCTGTTCTTATCATAGTGGCACCAGGCTCCACCAGCTCCGTCAATACTTGGATATTAACAAGAGACAATCGATGGAAAAATTAAAAAGGAAAGTCAAGGTAATTAGGCTAAAGCTGCTGCTTATGAGTTTTCAATAATTACTTTAGCTTCCTCTTGTTTTCCCATCTCCAGAAAAATAGGGCCTGATTGGAGGACTGGGTCGTGTTTGACTGAGGACATGTCAGAATTCTACAAAGCCAGGCAGGAAATAAAATTAAGCTGTATTTGTTTCAGAGCAGTCAGAGGGGCTTTGCATGATGGCGTGGGAAGAATAGGCCTTGATTTCAGTGTCCTCATCTGCAGCTGCGCCGTTGTCACTACCTGTCCCGTGCCATTGGCGTTCGCACCACTGGCAGAAGCCCACTCGGGAGCGCCGTGACATGTCATGAATCAAAGCTCCAGAGGAAGAGAGTGGATGGATTTTTTTCCAGAAAGGGGATCCTTTTGGAAAGTAGATGTCATCCTTTAAAAAACAAAAACAAAAACAAAAAAACAGAAAACCGTGAAATAACTCGAAATCTCATGCCTGCCGGTGGGGACTGTACTTTGGACCCTGTTCTTTGTGGCCGTAATTGACAGGGATTACCGTCCATTTATTGGGCTTCGGGAGTGAATTAGCCTCCTCTTTGGTTTGGAGCTAATTTGACATTTTTGTGCCCTGGTGCTGGAAGTCCTAAATGAATCAGACTCATCCTGGTGCTGCCTGCTACAAATGAGTACAGTGCGTCTTCCCTTTAGGGGAAGGGGCAGGGGGCGGGAAACAACAAACAGGAATCCCTAGTTTGGGAGAGATAAATCTAGGGAGAAAAGCTAGGTTCGTGAGAGAGATATTTCATGTTTTATGTCCATTTACAGTCTTCATTTGCACTATTTCTGTCAGCTCCAAGCACTTTATAAACTTTACAACCAAATTATGTACCAACATCATTTCATTCACTGCTGATACGTAGCTGTTAAACATCTGCCAGGTACATATTTCCTAGAGGAAAAAAAAATGGAGAAGAGAATTAGATCTTGTTAAATATACACAGAAAATATAGATATGTAGAAATATAATAGGAAGCTGTCTATCGAACACCTTCTGTGTATGAAGCACTGTAGAAGATTACCGAGATACAGGAAGTCATAAACTGTCTGCCCCCACTCCAGGTTTGTAGAACAGACGTGACTGATGTTACATCCTGGATTTGAATCCAGAACAGTCTGATTTCAAAGTACAAAGCTCTTAACTCTTGTTACCTTTTAATCTTTACCTGAGGCTTAATAAAAAGACTTTCTAGGGGAGTAGGAAATGTTTGAAGTGCATGGCCTTGACTCAGTGAACTCAAATCTCATTGATGATAGTGATACTGCGGTGTAGGGATGGGGAGTACCGAATAAAACACACACCCAAAGGCATTGAAAAGTGAGATGAGGAGGCCCGGATGAACTAGAATTCTGGTGAGAGTTATGTTCTTTATCTTTAGTATTACAAATGGTCTTATGTTGTTCCCCCACTGGTTTGGCTCGGGTACGGGAATCCCTTCTACACACAGAACCTCCAGCAAGTAAGACCACTCCTGATTGGTGACTGGGGTCCAGCATTTTTTGTGAGATTGTGTCAAGGCCCTCGGAAGATTCCATGTACCCTTTTGATTGGCTGAGGCCAACGCATTGCAAACGCAGCTATGCCTGGACACATCTGGTGGCTGAAATCTTGGCTGCTTGTTGCCCATGATCCCAAATGTTTGGAAGGTTCTAGCTGATGCTTTCATGGTGAAAATAGTACATAATAAGCATTTGTTCCTTTACTTTAAAAAAAAAAGTTATTCTAACTACATAATCACTTCTGGATTAGATATGTTTAGAAATTTTGCCAAGGGGATAATTTATGAAAGCTCATTTTTCCTCTTCTCCCTAGACCCATTTTATTTAGAAATTGCAAAGGAAGCTTTTTTTCTGCTTCTCTGCTTTTTAAATAAAATGTGTTTGTTGCTTCCTTGTCACTCCATATGTTCTGTCTTGGTTGTTTTCATTTTTGTCCTATGAAAAGTTCGTGTACCAAGTACCAAATGAGAGTGATGGAATATTATGCAACCATTAAGGCAGTAACTGTGCAGTTTTGTGACAGGAGCTTCCGTGCAAGTCCAACCACCATGTCTGAATCTTAGCTATGCTTTAAATTAGCTATATAATCTTCAATAAGTTACACTTTCTAGGTTTTTTTTGAATCTATAAGATGAGAATAATAGAAGTACCTATCTTATGGGCGTGTTATGAAGATTGAATGAGCTGACAGAGAAAGTGTCTTATACACCGTGTTCTGTAAGTGTTAGCATATTAAACAGTGAAAATGGTTATAACACTTCTGTTCATTAGTAATGGATTACAATATAGAAAATGTTCGGGAGAGAACTTTACATGAAAGATACTGTATATAAAGTGACATAGGATTACAACTATGAAAACAAGCACTTAAATATTTTAAAAGGACTGTGATAAAATAGACCAAAATATTCATTGTGGTTTGTTTTAGAACCATTGCCTCCTGTTAATTTTTAGCTGTTGTTTTCTAGGATTTGGGTGGGGGGTGGCTAGTAATTTTAAGGTGCTTATCACAGTACACAGTTGTCTTATTGATCTGTTTACTTGATTTTTGGTTGTCTCTGCCTCTAGAATGGATGTTTTCTGAGAACTCATGGTGGTCTTTTTCACCATTGTATATTTTGTGTCTAGTGCCTGCCAGGGGGTATCCCTTCAATAAATGTTTGTTGAATGAGTATATTTATTTCTTACTGTTCTGCGGTTTCCAATTATGCTAATAGAACATTGCTGTTATACTAGGGCGGGAAAAGCTATTTTAAAATCGTTATCTCAGGGGCACCTGGGTGGCTCAGTGGGTTAAAGCCCCTGCCTTCGGCTCAGGTCATGATCCCAGAGTCCTGGGATCGAGCCCCGCATCGGGCTCTCTGCTGCACGGGGAACTTGCTTCCTCCTCTCTCTCTCTCTGCCTGCCTCTCTCTGCTTACTTGTGATCTCTCTCTGTCAAATAAATAAATAAAATCTTTTTAAAAAAATCGTTATCTCAGCCTTCCTAAAGGCATACAATTGCTTTACAATTCATGGTAAGGTAGCAAATACTCAAGAAATGTTTCTCACGTTACATGTTGCCTTGGTGTTTTCGAAGTGGCCGTTCCAACTCACAGCCTTTATTTATTTTAATTTTTTTTCTTTAGCTTTTTACTCCATCTAGAAAAATCCTACGTGGGTTGATTTTCCATACTTTGATTTTAAACATACTAAAGCTCTTCTTTTTCAGTGAAGATAATTGCCGGTTCCAAGTTCTGTAGAGAGCTTCAGTTGTTTTCGCTGGTTACGTATTACCATAAAGCCTGTTGTAAATGAAGAAATATTCCAGTTTTTAAATTCAAAATATTGTACCCAGGCTAATTTAGGCATGGATTCCCTCACTGGTTCACTCGGTGTTAATCTTCTCAATGCCAGAGTCGCTAGTGAGTATGTTTTCGACCTGCTGAGCCACAGTGCATCTCTGCCTGCGGCCACATTATTTGTACATGTGTGAGTTGGGGGAGTTCCTTGCTTCCGTGCCAGAGATACTGCTTGGCAGTGAAAGTGGGCCTTGCATTCAGGGTCGAGATTCACAAGGCTCTCCAGTAGCTGTATCATTCAGTGCTTATTTTTGAAGAAGAAACGTCAGCAAAAGAGGATTGTCACGATGCACACATGTTTGTATGGAGGGAATTCAAACAGAATGCAGAAACCTTTTCATCTGTTGCTCAAAAATTTCACAGTTTGTTGAGATGCAGCCCATCTTTCCCATGACTCCTCGTTCGTCTGCCAGACTGACAGCAGCTCAGTGGTTCTTAGAAGTCAGCCCGGCATTTTCTCTTTTCTTAAGAGGGGCTCGATGAAGCACTTTGGAGAGAGCCAAAACAAAGGAGCCTGAGAGGAGAGAAGAAAAGAGGTTGAGAAAGAGTCTGAGGTTCAGAAGAAGGTGGTCACCCTAGGACAGCCACACCAGGGGAAAGTTAGGACTCCCTGTGGTAGGAGTGACATAAATTAGCTGCATGGAGTAAATTGTACAGTAGCACTTTGTCGCTCTGATGGCCTGCTTTTCGTTGAGTCCTTAAGTCAGGTCAACTCCAACTTGCTAATAATTCCGTTTCCTGAAATGCTATTATTACTTTAAATTAAGACCTATTATTTTTGGTTTTTATGTAATATTGGGATGCGTTGCATTGAACACACCCAGAGCTCTTACTATAGAACATAACATAGTCTAGAATAAAGACAGCTCTATAGGATACAGACTATATACTTAATAAACTGTATACTTCGTAGAAGGAATAAATGGTAAGTAACATCCTGCTGACCTTTATCCTAAAGCAGAATATTGATTGAGGATAATCTGAGAAGTATAAAAAGTTGCAAAGAGAGCCTCTTCATTTCTAGATGGTGGTTCTCTTTTGGCTTGGCTCACTTTACCTGGACGCCGGTCTTCCTCCCATCCCTGATGACCACCATGCATAACATAGTGATATAAAAAAAGTTGACGTTTGTCCCAGGGAAGTGCAGAAGCATCATGTTTCAATTGCAAATTTCAGTGGCAAATTCTTCATGTTTTCCTTGAGCCTTCCTTCCATATTTCTTTCAGATATCATTTAAATCCAACTTTTCTTTGAAGAATTTCCCCTAGTGTATTCTGATTGTCAGTGTAAAAGATTCTGTATTTTGAAGATAAAAGGCAAGATATTTAAGATATTTAATAATTTGTGAATTGGTTTTGAAGTTCCCATACATTGAAAGTCTGTTGGTAAAGTGACAGTGATGTATGTTTTGCCTTTTGTGTTTTGGATTGCTCTGCTCAAAAATAAAGGTGGTTTGAACGATTTGGCCCCTCACTGAGCATGCAGCCTAGGTTAGCCTCTCTATGGCTCCTCTCTACCACAACTCAACGTAACTGTTCCTATTCTGAGGCATTGTTTAAAATCTGTATGACTCAGCAAGAAAAGCCAGCAACCAGGGAGAATATTTATTGTTTTCTCGCCTATCGGCCATCACCACATAATTGCAACATCTACATCCTGATTGAAATTTGAGTGTTTTAGATTTAGAATTGCTCGTTAACTTTTTGCTCCCGGTCCTCACACTGAAAAAGAAGAATCCATACTCAGAGGCTCAGAGACCAGCAGCTTTTCTCTTCCTAGGGCTATTTCTCTTAAACCTTCTTCTTGTGCTAGGCCAACCACGTTATTTGCAGATCTGGGAACTGTCTGAGCTGGGGCACTGCAAAGTTTTTGTCACTCCAAAATCCTTTCTATTAGGGGTGCCTGGCTGGTTCGGTTGGTAGGGCACATGACTCTTGATCTCAGGGTCTTGAGTTCAGGCCCCAACCTTGGGTAGAGAGGTGACTTACAAAAAGTATTTAAAAACCAAGAAAATAGACAAAATACTTTTTACTAATCAGTTATTAAGCTAACATGTTTCTACCTGGCCTTACATGTCCACTAGCAGAATTAATACCTTGGATTAGTCAATCAACTGGAGGATATTGTCTTCAGAAGGTTGCCTGTTTGAAGGAAGACCTTATATCGAGGTCTAAGACCTAAGACCTTAGACCCAGAGGTCTACAGTGACTCTTCTTCAGTAATACATTTTAGGTGTGAACTAGGACAAGCTTCAAGAGACAGAACATGAAGCCTACTGATGAGTGCGCCCCTGTAATGGGAGAAACCATGTGATTGGGAAGTCCCAATTGGAAAGTCCCAGACTGGGAAGTTACTTCATAGTTTCGCTGGTGGTCCCCAACGTCACTCCTGTGTTTGGAGATCACTAGAAGAACTCAGCATATAGTTGTACCCATGGCTAAGATTTATTACAGTGATATAGTAACTAAGGATATACTTTTGGCTGATAAGGGAGGAAAAAAAAAAAAAAAGCCCAGGTGATGTCTGTAGGAATTCATGTAGCTTCCTTATGCTCTCTCCCTCCCATGTGGGAGAGGGAGTCACACACAGTATACCCCACTCCCAGAAGCAGAAATGCAATAACATGTCTGAGAGATTCAGCACCCAAGGTCAGGGACTGGTCACTTGGTCATATAGACATTCTCTGCCTAGCATGTACCAAAATTTCAGACCCAAGAAGGAAAGCCCAGCATTTGGAGTAAACCATTGTATAGCAAACAATGGTGGCACACTAAACCACCCTTATCAGTTAGAGAAAGGTGAGAACACTTTCCAAATACTAGCCAAGGGCCAACTTTACAAGCAGGCCCTTCTTAAGATAGCAGCCTCAGTCTTGCTGTGTTAGCCATTTTCTACACGAGGATACTAAGCTTCATTGTTTTTGGTAGACAGCTAATGGGCAAGGTGACGTAAAGGCTTGGGAGCCATGAAGTTGGCTGTAGGTATGATCCGTTCTCATAGATACGAAACATTTCCATTCTTGTATCAGTAAGATGAATCATTGTGGTGTTATGCCCCAATAACGGGTCCGTGATTAAAGGAGCGAGACTGATACAAAGCGAAGATCAAGCAAAGCTTTATTTCGCGCCAAGCATCAAGAATCTAACCGAACGTTCGGGGCCGCACCCCTTACAAGAGAGGGCGACCCTTCTCTGTTTCACAGTCTAGCTTTTAAGGCCAAAGGCCATGCGGTCGGGCCTGGCCACGCACAGGTGACCAATGAGATTACAACACACAGGAAACTCCACAGTGATGCTAGGTGACCAATTGAATTATAATTTACCCTAGTAGACATTTGAACCAGCCTATTACACCTTGATTAGGATTGGCGCCAAAAGGGTTCCCAAAGGGTGGGGGCCCATACTCCTTGGTAGCTAGGGAGACAGTATGCAACCCCCTACTGATCAGATGTCTCCACCTGGCCTGACCCACCTTTGTATCTGGGCTTTTTTACCTGGAGCTGGTTTCCGGGACTTGTTTTTAAGTGAATCCCCTGGGGGAAGGGAAGCAAGGACAGTTTAAGGGTTAAACAACAAGGTTTTTGTTTAACCTCAATGAAAGCCTCTTCCTAAAATATAAAAATATAAAATAGGTCCTTACAGTGGTAGGAATTCGGGAGGTCTTTGTTACTTGAAAATTAAAATCAGAAGAGTCTAGTGTCACGTTCTTCTTTCCTTTAGGAATCCCTGCCCTAGCTGTAGACTTCAGTGAAGTCCAAACGGGTGATGAAAAGGAGAGATTTCCCCCAGGTGACCTACTTTATAATTTTATCCCTGCCTCTGGATCCTGATGGATGGGATCTGGTATTAAAAGACTTTATATACTGAAGAATCCTAAAAATATGAATTAATTGTTTTGAGTTCTGTTCAGTCCTATGCTGTAGTTGTTCTGATCTGGTCAGACTTCAAAGGGATAACATTGTGTCTAAAACTCCCTAGTTTAAGCACCAAGAAGACTCCAGGGTGACTGGTATTTTAACATCGTATCAGTGGTAAATTCTTTTTCCTCACTAATTTGTTCCCCTTTTTGCACCACCTTGAGGTTCAGTGTAAGAAGTAAGAAGAGTAAGAAGTAAGAAGTAAGAAGAAGAGTCCTAGCTACTTATGGAACATACTAGCCCTCCTTTGTTGCCTTTTCTACAGGTTAGTTGGCTTTTTCTTGGCCACTGGATTTTGTTGCCATGAAAACTAAACAGATACGCCTCTGAGACCAAAATGAGGTCTCTGGAAATTTATCTGAAGTGAAGGAAAGCTACAAGGCCTAATGCTAGGATTTTCTGCTCGTCTACAGAGAAGGGAGGGTACATTAGAATTATCTGGGGATTCAGATCACATGGGCTTCTGTTTCTCTACTGCGTCTTCTTCCCATTGTCCCCAGGAGCGTGGATTCTGTATGTTTTTAATAGTGACCCATCATTATTGACATTAGTGGAAATTTGTATTTTAGGCATATCTAAATGGCCAGTATACTTAAGAATCTTGGCTTGGGGCACCTGGGTGGGTCAGTCCACTAAGCGTCCAACTCTTAATTTTGGCTCACCTCGTGATGTCAGGGTCGTGGGACCGAGCCCCACATTGGACTCTACGCTCATCAGGGAGTCTTCTTAAGGATTCTCTCTCTCTCCCTCTCCTTCTGCCTCTCTGTTTGCATGCTCTCTCGCTCGATCAGTCAGTCAGTCAATCAATAAAATCTTAAAAGAGAATGAATCATCGACTTACAACACTTTTTCCAGGGTGTCCATCGAACACCAATTTCTCAGGAAGTTTTAGGCCATTTTGGCTTTGTATGTGCCTCCCTGGATGGAGTTTCGGAGCACCCTTGCTAGATCACTGGTTTCTTCTGGAATGAATATACATAGAAAGCAGAAACGCCTGTGGTGCATCATCCCGTGAGGAAACCAGTTTTAAAGTAAGATAGTGTGGGACATGAGAGAGGAGTAGCTGAATGTGAAGGAATTATAGACTTATTTTGAGCTTTTTCAATGGAAAAACTTGAGAAAACCGATTTTTGGAAAATGCAAAGGTTCTTGAAATGCAAGTCAGACTACCTGGAGAAGTCATTTGTATTTTATATCCACACATGTGGATTAGCCTGGAGGAGGACCATCATGGAGAAAGTAATTGATCTCCTGACCGGTTTACTGAATCCTTTGAGTTTCTTGTTTCGTCGAAAGACCATTAAAATGTCTGGAAGGCCAGTGTATTTGATGGTCACAAAAGCACCTTTAATTGTCTGCATAAAGTTGGATCCTGTCTTTTGCCTTTCCCAACAAAGTGACATTTATTAGCATTTCTCTGATAGTTATTTGTAATTGCACTAGTGTTCACCAGTCCCAAATGTTACAATTAAATCATTTGAGATTCCAGTCACATTTTAAAGCAGATGTAACAAATTACAGCTTAAGACTTACGCTTGAAATCTAGAGTTCCAATTAGTCAAATATCTGGGGTGGGAAGGGTTAGTAAGGGAAAAGACCCAAGAAAACACACTGCCCAAAATAGTTTGAAATTTCCTTGCTGCCTTGCCTCCACCCAAATTTGATTTATCAGCATGTAAGAGGGTGTTACATCTTATAAGAAACTGCTTGGTTTCCATTTCATTCACGTGTAATTGGTTTTCACGGACTGAATTGAAGCAGGAAAGCAAAAATTGGCGGGTGACGTAAGTACGTAAACTCCATACGTAGCGGCGTCTTGGTTTGAGGGCTTGTTAGGCTTTGTTCTCCGTCTCCATCCACACCACAGTGTCACGAATAGCTCCTTTTGTCGTACTGGGGTTTACATGTTGGCTTAAAACATAGGTGTGATATACGTCTAATTTTCTATTTTAACTAGTTCCAGGAGCCTCTGAAATGACCCACTTACATACCATTCCTTTCATTTGGAATAGCTCCTCTATCATAGCTGCTGAGTTGTCTAATTTATTTTCTTTGAGACCAGCATCTAAACTCTCGTTTGCCAGTTAGTCTTCCTTTTCCTGGGGACTCACTTAAGGCTCTGCAGCACTTAAACATTTAGTTTTTCCCACTGCTTTCTCTTACTGCACTGAAACCGAAGGGAAGCTGTTGAATTAAGAGGCAAGAGCAATGGTGGGGGGGGGAGGGGTGTGGTGGGGAGAGTCTGAGTAGTTCTGGGTTCACAAGTGGCTTTGCTGCTCACGGTCTCTGTGAGTTTGGTCTGGTCAGCTCACTTTGCAGAGTGGGGATATTCTCATTGTAGAATGGGACCAGTGGCACCCATCTTTCCAGGGTGTTTGTATTTTCTTTTGTTCATTCTTTGGTGGGTACATTCTTTTATTCCTTTCTTCCAAATATGTGTGGAGCACTTACTCTGTGTCCAGCTCTGTGCCCACAGTAGGGCTGTCAAGATGGATGGACATGGTCTATGCTCTTATGATGCCTACAGTATAGTGGGAATAGTGGACATTAAAACGAGTAGTTACAAGTACGACCACTGTTAGAGCAAAAAAGAGGGAGTGCAGAAGGCTGTAGGAGCATCAGAGTTCATTTGGGCCGTTACTACAAAATATCCTCGATTAAGTGGCTGAAACAACAGACGTTTATTCCTCACAGTTCTGGAGGCTGGGAAGTCCAAGATCAGGGCAGACCCCACGTCTGGAGAGAGCCCCCTTCCTGGCTCAGAGACGGCTTTCTTCTTACTGAATCTTCACATGGCAGAATGGGCAGGGGAGCTTCCTGGGGTCTCTTTTTTACAGGGGCACTAATCCATTCACAAGGGCTGTACCCTTAGGACCTCGTCACCTCCCGAAAGCCCCACTTCCCAATACCATGACATTGGCAGTTGGGTTTTAATATATGAATTTTAGGCGGACACAGACATTCAGTCTGTAGCCATCAAAGT
Organism: Martes martes; assembly: GCF_963455335.1. Taxonomy (NCBI): domain Eukaryota; kingdom Metazoa; phylum Chordata; class Mammalia; order Carnivora; family Mustelidae; genus Martes; species Martes martes. The sequence goes on from NC_137899.1 coordinate 89,227,163, forward strand.
TTTGTTTGGTTGTTTTTTGGCCAGAGGAAGGAGACTGAGAGAAGGCACAGACAACTTTGCTCAGTAAATGAATGTTGACTTCTTGGGATGTTGTCATGGAAGATGAGTTACAGTAAGGCCATGCTTTGATGCCCTTAGCAAAGTTTGCAAGTCTGTCTCCGGAGTCTGGGTTTTCCAATTCGTCTCAACCTTTGAACTCTCCACTGGCTCTGTCAGACACTATCCCACATCATTGCCTGCGTCTGGGCCCACGTTTGTTAGTGTGTTACCCTGCCGAGGAGAAGCCTGCTTCCTTTCTCTGTGATGTGGTCTTGCCTGCGACTCTGACACCATTCCTTTTATCCTGTGGGAGACTCTTGATGTTTTTCTCCACTGTGTTGACCGTCTCTTTCATAGATCAAAGAGCTTAATCTCTTTACGATGTGCTTTATTTGTGTGTTCTGAATGTTTTCAAACGAAATTTATAAATAGAGCAATCTTTCATCTGTTAGGGATGTGGACACCGAGAAGCGGAAATAACTCTTCTCTTCCAAGACCAATCCTATTGTCTTCATTGTACCTATTTATTTTTTCAAAATCTCCTATCTTACACTGATCTCACTGAAGCAGGGGCTGGAAAATATTCCTTAATGGATCACTGGCACACCCGAGAGTATGACACGCGGAAGATACTTGATGTTTTTAAAGTAAGGAAGCATACTAACAAACAGTCAGGGATGTTCTTAGAGTCCACCAAACAACAATCCCCAACTCCAGAAACGAGATATGTCAATGTCTGGTCGGTACAGTGAGATGTCATTAGTGCCACAGAGACGCACGGGAGGAATTAAATGGCCTCCACGTGGGGAGTCCCGGGAGCCTCTGTGACTGTTATATCATTGTCTTCGTGGGTTCAACTGCTGTAAGAAAATACCAGACTGGGCAGCTTATAAACCAGTAGGATTAATTTCTCATGATTCTGGGGAGTGGAAATCCTAGATCAGGGTGCCAGCAAGTATGGGCGAGTGGTTTTCTTCCAGGTTGTGGACTTCTTGTTGTATCCTTACCACCCGGGGGGAGAGGGGAGAAAGAACGCTGCAGGATCTCTTTCATGAGAGCACTAATCCCATTTTTGAGGGCTTTACTTTTATGACCTAATCACCCCCAAAAGGCCTCACCTACTAATACCATCACCTCCAGGGGCTGGGATTTCAATATGGGGGAGGGGAGGACACACAAGCATTCAGCCCATAGCAATTATTCATGTTAAATCTTAGAGGACGGCAAGGATTTGTTCAGGTGAACAAGGAAGGAATCACATCCTAACCTGAGAAACTGAACACACAGATAGCATGTTGGAAGGATGCTCATACATTTGCAGAACTACAAGTCACTCCCTGAACCCAGAGTGCTGGGCGTACGTGGAGGCATAGTGAACCTGAGGCTGGAGAGATTGGCCGTGGCTGGAGACTGGAGGCCTGTTACGTAGAGGGCTAGGAAGTTTGGACTTTCTGAGCTGGGGAGCATTGAAGGAATTGAAATCAAAGAGTGGTAGGAATGTAAAGAGGATGGAGGAAGGGGAGGAGGAAATGGTATCGTTCCTAACAACAACTTGCCAGACAGTATCTACCTCGTGTACTAACTCACCGAATCCCCCATTCCAATTCCCAGAGTAATGTGTCAGTGGTGTAGAGAATATTCTGAACTGGGCAAAACCAAAGTCAGGGGGAACAGTGTATTATAACATTTGGGTTGAGAAATGGTGGGGTCTTGAACTTAGATTGCTTGAGTAAGGCTGGAGGGAAGGGGTCTCATCAGCAGAATTGGCAGGTCTTGGCTGTCTGCTGGAGGTGAAGGAGGCAGGAGGCCAGGATGGCCTCTCCAGCTCTGCCTTAGGCAGGTGGTCTGTGGCAGTGCCTTTCTCTGAAATCAAGACTGTAAGAGCAGGAGCAGGCTTTAGGGCAAAGATGATAAGTGCAGCTTTGAACTTGGGGCATTGGGTCCCGATGAGATAGATACCCAGGAGGAGTGCATTGTTTAGGAATACCTCTCAGGAGCTCACATGGGTCGCGGCAGGAGGCATATGTCAGGGAGTCTGGTATTGGGGTGGTAGGTGAAGCCATGACGATAGTCAAAATTGACCAGGGAGTGTATTCAGTAAGGGTGACACCTTAGAGAATAACTTCCCCTACTTCAGGAATGGTCAGAGGAAGGAGGACCAAGTGATACCACCACAAACTACTACCATTCTTTTTTTTTTTTTTTTAAGATTTTATTTATTTGTTTGAGAGAGCACAATTGGAGGGAGAGGGAGAAGCAAGTTCCCCGCCAAGCCGGGAGCCCAACATGGGGCTCAATCCCAGGACCCCAGGATCATGACCTGAGCCAAAGGCAGACGCTTAACTGACTGAGCCACCCAAGCCTCCCTACTGTAGTTCTTCACCGCGATAAAATGTCCACCTGTCATTACTGTACAGTATTGATTGGTCATGTGAAGTGACATACTATGAGAGATACATGGTAACACTTGAAAATCCAACTTGGTTTTAAGTTTAATGCCAACAAGTATGATAAAACACCCCATGCCTAATTAGTAATACATTGTAAGTTAATAATTATTAAATTTGACTATTTTTCTCTCTTTCTTAGAATTTAAAGGGGCTACCAAGTATGGTTTCTAAGGTCAGGTCTAAAGCTGCTCAAAGAAACCAAATTGATTTCTTTTTCACACATGTTCTTGCGGCTAAACAAGGAAGAATAGTTCACATTTTCCCATAGATTTACAAGCAGCGCATTTTAGTTGGTGATTAGTAAATCTTTGTTGACAAGTATCATTTTCCTATAGGAAAAGAAAATCTCAGCCTAATGGCCAGCCCTGCATTTCTCCCATACACCTTCCTCAAGAAACATAGTCTATTTCAAATATAATTGTGCTGCTGAGACTCAGACCAAGGACCACCAGAAAACAGGTGCTAACAAATCCCCCATTCCCCAGCATTGTTACCACAAGGCCCACCTTGTGGTAACAATGTTCTTCACAACATTGGAAAGCCATAGGAAGCAATCAGTAAGCCTTCTGTGTAGAATATTCCAAAGGTGTTATAGTACAGTAACAGCAACACTAAATTCTATTCGCTGAATGCTTATTATGGGTTAGGTTCTTTTTTTTTTTTTTTTTAAGATTTTATTTATTTATTTGACAGAGAGAGATCACAAGTAGGCAGAGAGGCAGGCAGAGACAGAGAGGAGGAAGCAGGCTCCCCGCCGGGCAGAGAGCTCGATGCAGGGCTCGATCCCAGGACCCTGAGATCATGACCTGAGCTGAAGGCTGAGGCTTAACCCACTGAGCCACCCAGGCATCCTGTGGGTTAGGTTCTATACAGATAGGTACAATACAGGTCTCCTCTCTTGCCCTCACAACCGAGTGTCCACACACACTGACCTTCTTAGGCTGTTCCCTCCGATGTCCTTATTTGTAATTTCTTCATGCCTTGACTCAAGGTGGCAAGTTTGCTCTGAATACCTTGCCCTCCCTTCTCTGTGGCACCCCTTCGTCCTCCGAGCTTATTTCCCCAAAGTCTGCATGGCAGCTCCCTTCGCCATGAAATCTTCGAGAAAACAGCATTGATACCAGGGAAATATGTGGATGAAGAAAAAAAATCATCATTCTTTTACAACATAACAGCCTTTTTTTAGTTCCGGAGCCTCCAGTCATTTTCGTCCTGCATATATATTCATACAATACCACATGTACTAATTTGTATTCTGCTTTTCCTCTTACACATCATATTTTTTCATATTTCCATGTAATTTTCATAATTATCATTTTCATTATAAAAACAGTATTACCCCATTACAGAAAATAAATCACCCATAATTACCATCTTGATGACACTTCTTGCTTGTTTTCTCGAAGTACCTATGTTACAATTGAAGGGGGAGGCTGGGGATGTTTAAATAGCTAGGAAAACCTCCACAGACACTTTGTTTTTATTTTGATTATGTCACTTTCTAAAAAAAAAAAAAAAAAGTTCTTTCAGATTCACTTAACCTCCCTGAACTCCCATTGTTCCAACCTTCGAATGAAGGAGCTGTATTGTCTCTAAGATGATTTCTGAAGTCCTCCTGCAGTGCAGCCGGTCTGTGACTCTGTTTTAATGTAACAAACCTTGATGGCATTGGTAGTTCTTTGCTTTTTCTTTTCTTTTTTTTGTTTTTTGTCCACCCCGTTGAGAATGTGGTAAAAGCTTTGGACCCTCTCCATTTAAAAATACCGTTGCGCACAAACACACAAAAAATGTTTCATGCAAGACCATCTGGGGACCAAGAATCTTTTGCTCTGAGCACAGGAAAAATTTATGGAAATGACAGAGGATTCAGAAAGCATTTCCTTTTGGGGAGGTGGGAAAAAATGATGTGGTTCCTTTTTCTCTAATACTGTGCGACCAAGAAAAGAGAAAATGGGAAGAAATTCTAAAAAAAAAAAAAAAAAGTATCAAACACACTGTAAAGTTATGTAAAAATATCAACTAAAATAAGTTTTGAATATTTGGGTGTGATTATTTAGGATGGTCATTGTGACTGTAGTCAAAGATGGTGACTCTTGGAGCTACATGGGTGTGCTGAACTTGTGCTTCCAGGAGGAAAGGGGGAAAGTGGGCAGGATCGCAGTTGTCTGGCTGTGATTTAAAAATAAGGATTAAAGGGGATCCTGGGTGGCTCAGTCGGTTGAGCACTGACTCTTACTTTCGGCTCATCATGATCTCAGGGTCAGGATCCGAGGATCGAGTCCTGTGTCAGGCTCCACGCTCAGCAGGGAACCTGCTTGGGATTCTCTCTTTCTCTCTGTTCCTTGCCTCCCCCCTTTCTCTTTCTAATAAGAAAATAAATCTTTTTTTAAATATGGGCATTTAAGGACTTCATTGTATGTTATTGCTAAATCTGGCTATGCAATTGGTTGGTCGAGATTTTGTTTGCTATTTGTAAGTGGATGAGGAGATTGCGACATCCTGCCTTTATACAGATGAGACCACTCTGCCAAAACCCTCTTCCTAACATGGGAAGGTAGTGGCTTCTACTTTAAAATGTGATTCCAGTGGGGAAATGATGGAATGTTGAATGTAAGCCATTGAACATAAGTTGCATTTTATGGCTCTAGTTAAATTGCTCAGGATTTTTCTGCTGAGTTCAAGAAGACAGGAGGGAAAAGTAGTTTTAGAAAGAAAAAAAAAAAACCACGAAGCGGCTCATTTTTTTGAGATGTAGATGCTATTTGCTTTGTGATTTAGATGTTTAAAGGAGTATCAAGAAGATGCTTCAGCTTTTGGAAATGGCCTAGTTGAGATGGGCGAGAAGAATATCAGCAGACAGCTCTTTTCCTGAGGGACTGTGGAGTCATCACTGAGCGACTTCTTGATAGTGCGCTAACAAGATAATGGGTTCTTCTAGGAACTATTGCTTCCTGTTGGTTCTGTTTCTCTGGAGAACCCTGACTCATAGAGTCCCATCGTTATCCCCGTTTTCAAACAGACGAGGAGACTGGGTCTTTAAAGAAAATGTGAATAACTTGCTTGAGTTGACACAGCAAGTAAGTTGAGAAACAGGGATTGGAACTCAGGTCCGCTTTCCTCTCCGGAGAGGTTAAGGGAGGATCACTTTCAGCATTGCTTTTATTTTCTGTTCAGTCAGGGAATTCTACATTGCTGGGCTCTTTAGGAAACAACTTTTTTTTTTTTTTAAGGTTTTATTTATTTATTTGACAGACAGAGATCACAAGTAGGCAGAGAGGCAGGCAGAGAGAGAGGAAGGGAAGCAGGCTCCCCGCTGGGCAAGGAGCCTGATTCGGGCTGATCCCAGGACGCTGGGATCATGACCTGAGCTGAAGGCAGAGGCTTTAACCCATTGAGCCACCCAGGTGCCCCATTAGGAAACAACTTTAAAGTGCTACTGCTTATACTTGACCCAGAAGGAAAGTCAAGCAGCTAGTATGAAATAATTAAATCAATGTGTAATTTATTCATTGAATCGAATGGATATTTATTGAATGCCTGTGATCTCTGAGGCACCATGCCAGATTCTAGGGATACAAAGATGAAAAGACCAGGAGTCTGTCCCCGAGGGGCCATATCCTGCTGTCTAGGGCAGACCGACATGCAAACCAGCACAGGTACACTTAAGATAAGAGAGTTTCAGTAGTTTCACTCACAAATGCAGTGAGATCATTGGAGATGAACACATTATCTTCTTTTCACCCCTATTTTGTGTATGTTATATAAATTTTTAATATGTAGAACAGGAACACGGTATGTAGTTATACATTGAAAAGTGTGGGTGGGTGGATGTGTGCGAGTTGTGTGTATATATAAAGTAGCACTAATTTTTTTCTTGCCTGGTTACCCAAGGGATTCTTAATCTTTGAAGTTTAATAGTGTAACTGAAATATATTGGATTTTTTTCTGTGATACGTTGTGCCTTTTCAATCTTTAGATTATAAAGAGTATAAAGATCACGTTGTAAAGTGCTTTGGCAGTTTGAAGTACTTAAGGAAGAAATGCTGAAATTTCCAGGCATTTCTGGAAGGTGGAGAAGAATACGGAGAAGGGCCAGAGACAACTTGATAGGCTGTAGGCAGTTTTAAATAGGGTGAAATTCTGTGAGATTCAGGCATCGTTCCCTATGCCAAAGATTCCCTCCCTCCAGCTTGTAACAGTACCAGCAATGACACCGTTAACATCTAGAAGGTTAAAGCACTTTGCCCTAAGTTGCCTCTGTAGAATTCTGTTTTGCAAAATGTTAAGAGCTGTACCAGACAGGAGAATAGTTCCATAAGTAAATAAGGATAAGATTGGAAAACATTATAATTAACTCCCTTTTTAGTAAATAATTACTCCTTAACAGAGTAAAGACCCTAAAAAGTCCCATAGTAAGAAAAAAATCATTTACTTTTATTTATACCAGTACTTCCCAAATGTATAGGACCACATAAGTCTTTTTTTCCTGGAATATTAGATGAAGACATGATTTTTCTGAATTTAAAATTCTAATGGATCTGGGAGAAGCTAATCAATGATGATTAATAGTAACAATTTAATGATGTAATAAAAATAGTATCTAAGCTTCAGTGCCTATTTACTGTATCCCAGGCACAGATCCAAAGTGGCTTTACATGTATGACCTTATACAATACACAGTCCTGCGACCTTCCTCATTTTACAGGTGAAGAAATTTAGGCTTATCAGGATTGCATACCCGTGTCATGGTTACGCATCTAGTGTATGGCAGAGCCAGGGTTCAGACCTTGCAGGCATGACTCCGGGACCTCTCTCTTATCCCCACTGGGCAGTACCACACATAAAGTTAGCAGACATGTATGGCCCAGAAGCACTTCGTTGTTCACCCCTTTTCTCCATGACAGCAAGCCAGAAGAAGCACCTTGCTGAGTTGGAGTCCTGATGGACAAAGAGGGAAAGAAGGAGAAAGGGTACACTCCGTGAATGGGGCGGGGGGGGGGGTGTCAGAGTTCAAGAAGGATTCCAGTAGAAGAAAAGTAAAGTGCATGGATAGTGGTATGCTGCGCCTGCTTTCCAGTTTGGTGTAGAGGTAGCCCCTAGCAGAAGAAAAGAAGACACAAGAAATACAGAAAAAAATGAAGAGCAGAGTACAGGTTAAAATTAATCATTGCCTCCGGTGCCTGGGTGGCTCAGTGGGTTAAAGCCTCTGCCTTCAGCTCAGGTTATGATCTCAGGGTCCTGGGATCGAGTCCCGCATCCGGCTCTCTGCTCAGTGGAGAGCCTGCTTCTCTCTCTCTCTCTCTGCCTGCCTCTCTCCCTACTTGTGATTTCTCTGTGTGTGTGTCAAATAAATAAATAAAATCTTAAAAAAATAAATTAATCATTGCCTCCAAATCAGCATCAGTCTGACCAAAGAGGGAAACGGGAGGACGGGTCAGATCCCTTACAGGAAAAATCACTGGGAGATAACCCGAGTTTTCACCCAACCTGTTGTGATGCTCAGTTGCATGTAGCGAGACTCTTCATAGATCCTACGGACACAGCAAATGGTATTGAGTCAGATTTGTACAACAGAGATGTTCAGAAGCCTTGTCCTTTCTCGGCTCATGTTTTTTAGCAAGAGGGTAACATTTTGGTGTAGTATTTTTGGACAATAACTATGTTTGAAGATGCGTACTACTCTTAATGCAGAAATTTTTTCAAAATATTGGGTTTTAGTGATGGTATAGGATAAGGAAGGATATACTGTATTGTAAAATTTTCCCTTGGCAGAATGTCAGTTCCTAGAGTAGGGGTGAAGACCGGAGGGGGGGCTATCCAATCACTGGAAACCCGTCCCCTTTGAATCTCAGAATCCAGTGTCTTCCAGGACAACTCCCTCCCCCCACCACACCCCCAGCTTCTCTACCTGATGCTATTACCACCTGCGCTGTCTCTCCACTGCTCCTGTGACTTCCCTTCTGCCCAGCTGGTTTGACCTTGTGCCATCCTAGGCGTCATTTAGGAAAGACCTTGACTGGTAGCAAAGCCAGGCAGTTAGGTCTCCTGGCTTTCATTCTTCTATCATGTCCACTATACTATAAAATCTTCTTTCCGAAAGAAAGAAGTTAGAATTAACATAGCATGGCTAATGTCTTATTGGGCTAATTTAAAAGAAGTCTTTTTTCTATATAATAGAAAGTTCTCTGTAACAAAAATATTTACATGGCCTAGGAAATGACCTCCTTATTTGTAAGCAGTAGCTGATACAACAAAATTATAACATTATCTATAATTTATATGTGTATATAAAATCTCTTGGATTTTCCATTATCATTATTTGGCCTGTAATACCCATCTTTACAACTTGATGGTGCAAACAAAACAGCCCATTCACAACCCCGCACCAAAATTTGCATGTATCAGCCTATCAAGGAGCAGAGTGAGAGCAAACAGACTGATAAATTAAGAATTTAGTATTAACGACAAACCTACTGGGGCTTCAACCTCCCCTAACTAAGAAGTCTTAAAGGAAGATTAGCATTTTCTGTTGATGTTTACCTCTGAAATTTTGAACAAAACAATGTAAGCAGAAGATACCCTGAGGAGCATTTTTGGAAAAATCCCAACAATTGCATAGCGCCACACAGATGAAATGAATTAATTAGCTTGGATAACACTCTTTTTTTTAAAGCATCTGAAATAGACTCATGAAACTCATAAAAACCCTTGTATTTTCTAGCATATGTGAGAGTTTAAGGGTGCTTAAGAGCCTACTTTGAAAGATTTGCTATGAAATTCCCTTGGCAGAATGTACTATTGCCAGAGCTGGAAGAAAAAGAAGCCACGTATAGTATTATCCAATTGTCAATACCTTCGTGGCATTGAGGACTGCAAAGAGACTTCAGAGCACTTCTAAACTATATTTTTTAGTTTGTTTTTTAACCAAAGAGTGAACTGATACATAGATTGGGTCTCACCTTTGTGAAAACCCCATACCTAGTCTCCGTGAAAAAAACTAGGGCTAGACCCCAGACTGCCAAAAAGATGACGAGTTGACTGCTCTTCCCAACCCACCATATTGCTTGCCTGGAATTTGACTTCCTTTTCAGTGTGAAATCAACTTTGTTGATTGAGATAATAGCTGGTAAGTGTATTCTCTGTATGACTTGGTTCACTTCTAACCACCTCCCATTATAATTTACTAACAATACTAATCAGTAAGCAAACTATTTTCACTTGTGCGCAGTGATTTTTACCCATCCTGAAGAGACTGACAGAGTGGACAATTTCAGTTCCTTTCAGAAGGCTTTTCTTGTCTCTCCTCGCAAGAAATTTCACCGAAGTGGTTTGCCAAGAAGCAGTGAGCAGAAGGAGTGCCTGGGTGCCTCCGTCAGTTAAGCATCAGACTCTCGATTTTGGCTCAGGTCCTGATCTCTTAGGGTCATGAGATCGAGCTCGGTCTCTGTGCTGAACATGGAGCCTTCTCCCTCTGCCCCTCCCCATTTGCCTTCTCTCTCTCTCTCTCAAAAGAGAAAAAAAAAAAGAGCAGTGGGCAAAAGGCACACGAAGACATATGTGAGTGTCCTTCACTGCCTCCTTGAGTTCATCTCTCTCATGTCTGGATTTCCCTCTCTACACCTTTGGAGCAGGAAAGAAAAAGCACGGGTGTAACATCAGGCAGACAGGTAAGAGGAATGGAGACTTGTTCTGGAAGACACAGGGGGACGGATTTCCAGGAATTTGATAGCCCTCCCTTCCCTCTTCCTTTTCACTCTAGGAACTGACATGCTATTAAGGGAAAACATTAAGATGGGATTATAAATTTTATAATCCCGCTGGGTACTTGGTTGTAGAAGGAGGCAGAGCTCTGAGTGGGACACAAGAGGAATCATTGTGTCACTGAAATCATTGACAAGAATTTTTTTCTTGTTTTCATGTATATAAGTCCTGTGTCCCAATATACAGTGTTAGAATTTTCAATTTAAGTGATAAAATTTCACATCCTGAAAGTTAATCTGTTAAATTTGAACAATATGAAATTGCTGACTCTCAACTATATTTTACCTGTAAAAGGGCAATTCCATATGGCTTCAGTTAAATAGTAAAAATCAATAAACGAGAGCCTGTATGTGCAAAAATGTCATAAGTGGTGAATATTAAACATTGCTGGAAACAAAAAACTGAACCTTAAACCATTTCCATACCTTCGTCAAATGGTAAACCAACAGGTAGTCTTATATTCTGCCAGAGGGATCGTTGATTGATACAACCACTAAGTATGAAAATATTTAAACTTAGTGTTTTTCACTTACAGATATTTATATCCAGGTAGCACAATGATATGTGAGTAAATATTTTTGTGCAAATATGTTTGCGGCAGCTTGTTTATAACAGCAGAAAATTGGAAACTAGCGATAGGGAAATGGTATTGTGCTACTTCCATGTAATGTAGTGTTATATAATAACTAAAATGATATTTACCAAAAAAATTTTTTTTTAAGATTTTGTTCATTTGTCAGAGAGAGAGATTGAGCAGGGGAACTGCTGCCAAGGGGAGAAACACACTCTTCTCTGAGCAAGGAGCCTGATGCAGGACTCCATCCCAGGACCCTAGGATCATGACCTGAGTCAAAGACAGACGGTTAACTCACTGAGCCACCCAGGTGTCCCTATACCAAGTGTTTTTAATGATACTGAAAATGGTTTGGGATATAAGAAGGGAATAAAGTAGAATTGGAATGGTATATACAATGTGATCTTAACTATGTAGTCTCTAATAAGAAAATGCACCAAAACATTGACAGTGGTTATTTCCTTTGTACATTTCACGGTGTTATGCAATTAACATGTATTGCTTTTATAACATGGGAGGACACTAATTGTTTTCTGGACATCAATATTTAAAGTCGGGATATCTTCCTGGCCAAAGGTCGCATGTCCACGTAGAACCATGGACATCTGCATTTCTAAGAAGTTTCCAGTTAGAGTTGGTGCTACTAGTCTGGGGACCACACAGAAACTTCTGAATGGTGGTTAGGCTTATTTAAAACAGGAGTGAGCACCAAGTATAAATGGTTGTCTCTTTGTAAGTCACCCAGTTCTAGCAAATGAAAGTCTAGGGTATAGTTTTTTTGCTGTCTTATTATATGTCTTCCCTAAGGACTCATCAGCATGCCTTTCCTCTCTGGATCCCTTTCACCTAGCACGGTACCTAGCAACAAGAAAAACAGTCAGTTATGTTGGTTTATTGAATGAATTAAGCAGTAAAGGGCATAGTTTTGAAATCCTGAAAAAGGGATTAAGATGACCTAGTTCCCTTAACTTGCTAGCAGTGTGATGGTAGGCGGATTCCTTTACCTCTTGGTGCCCATTTGCTTATCTGTAAAAATGACTTCATTGGGTTGTTGGAAGGATTAAATGCATTAATACGCAAGTTTTAGAATAGCACTTAATAAATGGGAGCAGCTGCTGTTGCTTTTATACAGGGCTGCTTGCATTTTTAATGTTTTCCAAAAAAGAAAAGTTAGCTGAGTATTCAGCAAAGGCACGACAACAAAGGAAAAGAAAAAAAACAAACCCAACACTGCAACACCACACACTTTTAAGAGAGGAAAATTAGAACCCTTTTATTAAGAACAAATCTTGGGGAAGGGACTATGGAGAAAATGTTCTCTGAAAGCAATTTGACAGATTTCTACTGGACATTTTTGCTTTTAGTGGCCCTCACAGTCCCAAGGATTTACCAACTTTGGGGCCTCTCCAAAGTACTTCAAAGTTTCTTAGTTTTCTTTTGATTTTTGTAGCCATAAAAACATAATGTCGTGGATCAGTAGAATTTCTTAACCTTGTGACTTTTACCCATGTCTCGTGCATTAATGACAGTACTGATTCCCTTATAGGTTACATGTGAAGAATAAATGAGGGATTGTGGCCGCGTGAATGAGCAGAGTGCCAGGCCAACAGCTGATTCCACTTAGTAAATGTTTATTTTATTTTACCTCCCCACTTTCACTTCTGCTTATCTTTCTGCATCCCACAACTTCTATGTAGTTTTCAAACGTTGAACAGATGTCAAGGTGTTTTTAACTAAGATTGGCATCCTTCCTCAAAAACTTCTCCAGAAGGTCACAATTGGGGAAAAAAAAATTATCCTTCCGATACTCCTGCCATTAAAAAAAGAGTTGCTCTAAGAAGTTAGTAAGTGCAGTGAAGATGTGAAGCCCTCTTTTCTCTTCTAGTGCAGGGAGCCTCATGGATGTTTCATTATTATGTCTCTAAGTTGCGGCCAAAACCATTAACCCCTCTTAGAAGAGCTCCAGCACACTCTGGGTCAGGAAGATTTGGTCCAAGGGTAGGGCATTTTACTGAGGCAGACATGCTACTGGAGTCTGGTTTGAGGCTCTCAGTTCAAAAACTTCCTAGTCTGCGAGGGCTCATTTCCTGTGAGATAGTCAGAAAAGAAACTGTGTATCTCAGATATCTCAGATATGTACAGTTGCATTTGGTGTTTTTTTGCGTAATATTTGAAAAAATGAGCAAGTTAGGAGTTTCAAGTGTATTGAGTAGCTTGGTAAGTTACTTGCTGTTAGCTAAGGAGTTGCTTATTATTCATCAAGCTTTTGCTAATCTGGAGAGCATTGAGATCTACTATACATATAATATAGACCTTTCTTCTTTGTGTGACATCTGCAAGCTGGTAGGAAAGACAGTAAATTCAAAATTCAGATGCCTGGTTTTGATCTCAGTTGTGCCATTTATTAGGCAGGTGATCTCGGATAGGACTTTTATCTTCTCCAGGTCTCAATTCCTGCATAATTAAATACAGATAATCAGTAGGTATCTATAGTTGTGACTCTCATATAAGCTAAAATGTGTGAAAACTTTTGATAACCTATGAAGTCCTACACACAGGTAGGTGGAACTTTGAGGCTCTTGTCTGCTCTCTTTATCTTATATTATATGTGAACATAGGCTTTTGTTCTGTTTTCCTACAAAATGAGCGTATCCTGTTGCTTCAGGAGAATTTGTACCTTCATTAAACTGAGTGTTGTGTCTAATCAGAATCTCTCTTTTTTCCTCCCTTGATTTCAGGTCTTAATATTTATTTTTTCAGGTCTTAATATTTATTTTTATTTATTTTTTTAAAGATTATTTATTTATTTATTTGACAGAGAGAGATCACAAGTAGGCAGAGTGGCAGGCAGAGAGAGAAGGGGAAGCAGGCTCCCCGCTGAGCAGAGAGCCCGATGCAGGGCTCGATCCCAGGACCCTGAGATCATGACCTGAGCCGAAGGCAGAGGCTTTAACCCACTGAGCCACCCAGGCGCCCCCAGGTCTTAATATTTAAATGGAAATGATCTCTAGCAGGTATAATCGTAACCCACCTACCTTTGGTTGAATTTACCACTGGTTTATATGTAACCTGTGCTAGGTAAAAATTTGAAAGTTGAATATCTTGGCAATGTAGATAGGATTTGGAAATGGCTGGTTATCATTTTGAAAACCCAAGGTTAATGGCATATTTCTAACTATGGTAGACTCGAGAATTAGAAGTTGTATCTACATCTCTAGATGTGTGCTATTTGGTTTTGGTTTTTGGTTGTTGTTATTGTGGTTGTTTTACCATGAGTAGATCTCTTGTTTCCTTTTTTTTTTTTTTTAAGATTGTTTATTTATTTATTTGACAGACAGAGATCACAAGTAGGCAGAGAGGCAGGCAGAGAGAGAGGAGGAAGCAGGCTCCCTGCTGAGCAGAGAGCCTGATGCAGGGCTCAATCTGGGGACCCAATCCCAGGACCCTGGGATCATGACCCGAGCTGGCAGAGGCTTTAACCCACTGAGCCACCCAGGCACCCCATCTTTTGTTTCCTAATCACTGTAAGTATCATGGGTTTTTTTGTAAGTATAAGATAAATATAAAGAGAGAATGAATTTTGGGGCACCTGACTGGCTTAGTTGGTGGAGCTTGCAACTCTTGATCTCAGGGTTGAAAGTCCAAGCACCACGTTGGATGTGGAGATTATTTAAAAATAAAAAAAAATCTTAAAAATAAAGGGGTTCTATTTTAAGATCTTAGTGTAACATAGCATTATGATAAATACATACTTGGAGTTATTCTGGAAATGACCCAGTAAAATTTTTTTTCTGCATTATTCACCTTCCTCTGTGTTACCATCTTTCCTATAAGGAAATTATCAGATTAACCCATCATTTTTATTTTCTCAGTGTTAAACAAGCATACACACTTTAAATTTTACCTGTGAATTATAGTTACCCTCCCTTTTGTAATTTATTTCCCTATTGTCTCTTGGGACTCCTTTGGGACACACGATGACATTCAGGCTTTAAAGGAAAACTATATATATACATGTGTATATATATATATATATATATATATATATACGCACATGTGTGCACACGTGTGCGCATGTGCACGCACACGCACACACGCATATGGAGTTTTCTGCCCAGCTTAGGGATTCAGTCCCATAAAACTGAAGTAGAATGAAGTCTGTTAAAGTTCAGACAGAGTGAAAGAATCCGATTCAACTGAGCTTTTACCAGGAGTTCTGAGTGAAATAATTGCGTTATCGATGCTTCCTCTTCATTAAGATTTCTTCTCTTTGCTTTCTTTTACTTGCTTTTAGAAGGCTCATATTTAGAACTTCTGTGCTTATAAAAAAGGGAAAGATAGCTTTATAATTACTATGTAAGAACTATGAAGTGGGAAAGAATACATTGGCAAGGCATATTACAATTACTTTGTCATGCATCTGGTTATGTTGGCATATTTGTTTAATTAAATTCCCTGCTAATTATAACTGTATGTACTTGTGTTAATTATTATTTGCTTAACACAGGAAACAGTGTAATTCTTTAAAGGAAAGCAACTCACTTGCTATTTAAATTAAATTCCAATGTAATATGCTTTCTAAAATAATAATAGTGACATTTTATTAGAATGGTAGTTGGAAAATATTTATCTAACTTAATGGAATTTGGACTGGCTAAAATTTAACGGAGTTACTTTAGTATCAAATTGTATTTGGAAATAATAAATTTTAGAATATAATGGTCGACATTATACCAAACCACCAACTGATGCTATCCACACCTAAAAGATAAATTTTCACCCGTTAAGGAAAACCTTCTCTGTCAGTCTGAAACTCCTTTTCGTCTATTCTAGAAGAGAGAGGGAGAGAATTAGTACTTGACAGTGATCCTCAAAGGCCCAGCAAGTGCGGTTTACCTTTGAATACCTTCTCTGAAGCATTTGTTTAATGTCAGATTGCTTAGATCATGTGGTTATAATCACTCATGGTACCTGGTATATTTAGAGGTTTTTCTCAAGCTTGCAAATCATTATCATTAGAGTGGAAATAAGATTGCCAACACAGTTGGGTCTTTTCTCTTTCATTCTTTTCATCTCTTAGTTTCAAACATTTTCCCCTCCCTCCACAGGTTTCCCCTTCCCTCCCACTCTTCCTCCCACTAGGTATTTTTAAAAATTTCTCCCACTTACCCTGTGATGAGCTGAGAACTCTTATTTACATAACTGTTCCCTTTCGTTTGCATGTATCCTTGCCTCTATTCAGAGACCGTGGTTCTTCTCTTTTCCTTCCTTCGTTAAAAATTAATTTCTTTCTTTAAAATATCAAGTTTTTATGATTTATTCTTTGTTTATTCTCCCTAATTCACAGCAAAAACTTTCCTTTTCTCTCTGAAGCTCTCAAGAGCTTTTAGCTTTGGCTCCAGAAAGGCAAGGCTCCTTGTCTCGGGGAGCCAGGGTCTAGTGAAGAAATCAGATCAGTAAATGGATAATTTCAAAATTTTATAATATGGAAAACTAGGAAGAGCAGGTTATGGGAAAATAGAAGAGAGGATATCATATCAGAAACTGAGTAACTGGGCCAGTGGGAATGCCATTAACCAGAACAGACGGAGTATAGTAGGAAGAACAAGGGTCTGGGTTGAGAGAGGAGCTGGCGACCATGCCGTTGTGGCATGGACATTCTGAATTGGAGCTTTCTCTGCATCATGCTTGTGGTAACATACAGCAGGCAGTTGAAATTTTGTGTCTGAAGCACTAGTCGTGGATTTTGTATTTAGTCATTGGCGTAGAAGATGCCTTGAAGATTCTACAATAATGGTACTGAGTGTGGGCACGCCGTGTAAAAAATAGAAGTAGGTGACTGATGTTCAAGGTGAGATGGAAGAAATGAAGCTGAAGAGATCAAAGAGGAAGAGTGAGTGGAGAAAGAAGAAGGAAATATTCAAGGAATAGGAAAATAGCCCTGTGTTTCCTTCTCGCACGAGGGGGCAAATGATGGTGATGGTGTCAGATGACGTGGAGACATGGAGAGGATGCGCACTACTAAGAGATCACCTGTCACTTTCAGGCGAACATGTTCTGTGAGAGCCATTCAGGGGGCTGAGGCAGTACCAACCACTAGTGTAGACTGCTCTAGAAATAACTCAAGTGGAAAAGAGGAAGGGGTTCTGTCTTCTTCCCACATAATTTGGGAAAGCAATGAATGATCGAGGTAACACGTTAGAGGCAATTTAAACTATTCTCAGCCTCCCTGTAGCCTGTAACTTTCGGTTCTTTTCCTGGTAAACAAAAGAGAAAACCCTACCATCTAAAGCCTCTTGGACATTGTCTCCAACAGCATGAATTAAAGAATAGCCCTGGAATGTTTTTTCCAGTGTGACTTGAAAATAATTGAATATATTTTGATCTTAAGCCTCCATGAAATAAGTTTTGGTGCCATTGATAAGCTTTCATGCGAATTCTATTTGAAGAAATGAATTCGGGATGAGTTACCAAGGGGGCTTCTAATCTAGGACTAGGGTTAAGAGCAAGAATAATCTGTAAGTGAAGCAGCAGTTTAGAACTTCCTTTTGTATTTTTTGTTTAAAGTAGGTTCTGTGCCCAGTGGGGAGCCCAGTACAGGGCTTGAACTCATGACCTTGAGATCAAGACCCGGTCTGATAACAAGAGTCAGACACTTAACTGACTGAGGCACTCAGGTGCCCCAAGAAACTTACTTTTTAATTTATTTTTGAAAGTTTTGTTTGTAGAATTATATATGTTTAAGAATTCAGCTATGACTCAGGAAACTTCTGTCACTTAGTGATAAAATATATCAGTTGCAACTTCATTATTTTTAGGCGAGGCATGGAAGCTTGATGGTAGGAGGAGGATCTTGAATGAGTTTCCAAACTGAAAAAGAACACAGGGCCTGATAGCTTCATATCTCGAAAGTAATGTTGCTTGTCTTCTTTCCATCAGCATGTTTTACTTTACCTTTGGTGGAACAGTGCATCGTTATATATAGAAGGTATTATGGGAAGCAGTTCTTTGAAACATTTTCTTAGTTGTGACCTAGTAGAAAGTTCTGTCCTGTGGCATGTCTGTATTGCTAAAGAAGATAGCCCAGGGGCGCCTGGGTGGCTCAGTGGGTTAAAGCCTCTGCCTTCGGCTCAGGTCATGTTCTCAGGGTCCTGGGATCGAGCCCCGCATCGGGCTCTCTGCTCAGCGGGGAGCTTGCTTCCCTTCCTCTCTCTCTCTCTCTCTGCCTGCCTCTCTGCCTACTTGTGATCTCTGTCCAATAAATGAAAATCTAAAAAAAAAAAAAGAAGAAGAAGATAGCCCAAATGCATCTTCTCCACAAGGTGTCTTCCATTGATTAGTGACTGATAAAAATCCTGAACGATTAGCACCTGTTATGTATGAAAGTGTCATGCCTGGCCCCTGTGGGAAACTGACTGGCTCTAAAAAACCAAGTATCAGCCAGAGGCATAGAAGTTGCTGTTGACAATCTCCAGAATCACGGTGGTGGTTGGGGTGGGAGCAATGGTAATGACGGGAACTCATAAAGCACCCCCAGTAGGCGGTTGGACTGTAATATTCAGCGTGACTCTACATCTAATCAGCAACGTATCTCACAACTCCCAAGAAATCCACAGAATTACATGACTGACTCTTCATACTCTTTAGCCCTAGTAGTAGGGCTCCCAGAAAGCCATGAAACTGCCATATTCATGCTTTCATGTGAGGGGTCCCAGGGACATTCCCATGTCCAGAAGTCTCTCTCCCATGAGTTGACTAGGGCAACCAAACCCCGCTACTGGAAATTTCCTGAGTTAATGGGTTGTTTTCATTCATTTATCTATTCCACTCTCAGGTATTTGTTGCTTATCTTCAATATTTATCACTTCTTCCTGGGCAATGCTAAGAGATAAAGATGTATGTTCCCTTGTCAAGGGAAGAGGAGACAGAATAGCAGTTTCTGAGCCCAAACTATGTATCAGGCGCTGTCCTAGGTTCTTCGGTTAATCTTGCAAACAACCTTGAAAGATGGCTGGTGATTGCATCTATTCTTTAGGTGAGGAGTTTGAGGCTCAGAAAAATTACTTACCAAAGCTGACACAGCTATTGCGGGTAGAATTGAAGTTCCTGCTCAGGTTTGTCTTCCTCAAAAGCCGGTGCCATGCTAGTGCTTCCTTAGGAGCTAACAACCCTGTAGAAGAGACACGGAATGAAAGGTGCTGTAACATGTGCATTAACATGTTTAAATAAAATGCTGTTACAGGGGGGCACCTGGGTGGCTCAGTGGGTAAAGTGTCTGCCTTCAGCTCAGGTCATCATCTCTAGGTTCTGGGATCGAGCCCCCATGTAGGGCTCCCTGCTCAGCGGGGAGTCTGCTTCTCCCTCTCCCTCTGCCACCCCCTCTCTGTCTCTCTTTCAAATGAATAAATAAAATGTTTCTAAAAAATAAAATGCTGTTACATTAAGAAGTTTAAATAAAATGCTGTGGCAGTTCAAAGAGGGATAGAAGTACTTCTGGCCAAGAAATCTAGGGCATACTGCCTGGGCTGGGTGACATTTGGCTGGGCATCGAGGGTGAGATGGATCACCCATGCACCAGATTTGAATTTTCCTTCATCTACGAAGCAAGCATCTTATTTAGTCTCATACCGTGCTTCAGTTATATACAAGTATAGTGACTGTTGGAAATATTCTCCAATCAAATGTGTTTGACCCCAGTATAAAGGAAGTGAGGGGAAATCTGGAGACACTCTTCTTCCTTTCTGAAAGGTGGTCTCCACCGAAGCACTTGGGATGATGTCTAGGAGGGAAGTAACAGAAGGGTATTAAATAACTAAGTTCTGAGGAAGCTAGATTGCATAATTTTGAGGAAGGAAACCCTAAGTTGAGAGATTTGTAGTCAGTAACTTATATATGAACTTCTTGAGTATAGTCTTTCCGCCCAGAGAAACTCCCCAGTTGGGTAAACTTTAGCTGGTCAGTTACTTTGTTATCTTACCTACAGCCGTTCCCCCTTTTCTGGGTGTAGTCCGAACTCTCCCGCGAAGATCCAGCCCTCCGCCCACAGATTGTTCTTTTGTTTTGCTCTGCTTTCCATCGGTGCCTCTCTCATCCCTGAATGTTTTCTGGCCTCTTCTCCTCCAGCCATAGTCCAGCTTCAGGCTCTGCTGCCCTCCCGCCAGCCTCTCCTGAGAACTGGTTTCTCCTTCCTTTCCTTCCCACTGGACACTGACTCTGTGTCGCAGAATCGCTAGTATTCAATGCACTTGTGTATTTTCCTCTTAGGTGATAGTATGGTTTTTGAGAACAAAAAAAGGTGCCTTTCTGCACATATCCCCAGCAGCTAGCGCTCTGCCTGATACGTAGTTATCCCTCAGTAGATAGGAGCTGGATCCATAAATCGATGTAGAGACAAGTGGACAGTTTGGTCCTGAGCTAACTCTGTGTATAGCAACCCAGTTCACAACATCCATTAAGCCTGTGGGACAGTTTTACCATCTAAGGCCCGAGCCGCAGAAGCCTCTGGACAAGGTATTAGAAGCAGAGCTACTGTAGGAAAAGCCAGAATGGGATTTTCAATACGGTAATTATTAGTACTCTCATGGGCAGATGTAAATATCATTTAATGTATGCACAGATTACTGCATTTTATTGGCTCTTGAATATGTCATAATTAAGTGACTACTTCTGACTGTGGAGTCAAGATCATACCATTTTAAAAATTGAACATAATTATCTGCTCTGATCACTTAGATAAAATATTATGGCTCATTTTACATTTCCATAATGCACCTCGTGGAGCTTTCTCAACATTTATCAGCATCCCAGATCCCAGCTAATTCTTCAGCAGAAGCTGACTTTGCCAGTCAGTCATTCAGGTTTATCTTCAGACCTTTGACACTAGGATCATTCTCACCCTGTCTCATTACTCCTCGTGGAGGAAAGATGGGAGCAGGTGTGCCTCATGAGTAGAGTCTGAAGTACATTAAGTAGCTGACAAGCAGTATGCTAATTCAGTTGGTTTTGGGGTCATATGTGTATTTAGTGAATATTTGTTGACCAATTCCTTTGTCTTAGTCCAAGGATTTTCGGAAGTTTTCCCATAACCAACAGTGTGCAGGTATGCATACGTACATGTGTACTGATGGGTGGACATATAGAAGCACATATTACTGCATACAGTATACTCTGATATGTTCTGTTCTGTCCTATTCCATTGCATACCAATCCGTTCCATGTTGGTTTTGATGCGCAGTTTCAAAAACACTGCTTAGTCATTATCAGTTAACACAGCCTAAACAGGTACAGAATGTGGCCTCTGCTCCCAGAAAACCCTGTTTGGATGTACATTTTACCACGATTGGAGGGGATGAGCGGGAATTACCGTGGATTATATTATACGCGGGTTCTTACACAACTTCTGCCAACCGACAGTCTTTTCTGTTGTTTCGTTCAGCCTCATTTGCAAATGTTCCTTGCTCGGTTGCAAACTGTCATGGATCTGTTTGGGGGAAGCTGATGAGTAATCTTGTGAATGGAAAGACGAACTGAGGGAAATTACTTACTTTCTGTGTTGACTCAGGCCCCGTTTCGTCTTAACTCCCTAGTTAGGAGACATCAGTAATGATTCTGGCTCTGCAACTCATCCCTAAATAAAATTAATTGGAAACTAGATAGCTCCCTAATAACCATGCTTGTTTTTGCATAATAGAAGGAGAAAAGGATTAAATTCTTTGTTCTAATTAATAGGAATGAAAATAGAATCGCAATCCATGCTAGGGC
This sequence comes from Martes martes, assembly GCF_963455335.1. NCBI lineage: Eukaryota > Metazoa > Chordata > Mammalia > Carnivora > Mustelidae > Martes > Martes martes. Next base: position 89,248,748 of record NC_137899.1, read on the forward strand.
AAAATGAGAGAAAATAAGGCTTGTAAGTAATTTTCATGGTTGTTTAGGAATAATTGTTTCATTATTGAGTTAATAGGTTTTACAAACAGCTCCCATTTCCATATCATATTTCTGCAGTGGCTCTTTATTGAGATTGCCTAGGCAGAAGATGACAGGATGCTGTTTTCAATCCATCACTTGTCTAAAATACGAGTTCCAGAGTAGTTGGGGGGGGCAGGGAGATGCAGCAGGAAAGAGTAAGGTATGGGAGGGGACATAGGGGGTCAGATTGAAATCAGTTGATTAATAAGACAACAAAATTCATTCACCAGCTTGTTGCAAAGGAGACTCTTATTATTCTGGATAGAAATTAGACATCAGATCCCTCATAGGCCCCAGGCTCTGACATGTGTTTTATAATGACAGTTAATTAGATACTGTCTGCAGCAATCATAGGCTGTCATTTCTAATACATTTCTGGGAAGTTGAAGGACAGGAGAAGTCACCCCCTCCCCATCTTCCCCCTTCCCGTAACTCAAATCGTTTGCCAAAATTAACTATGAATATATGAGGCACAAGTTCAACAATTACACAGCCGTTCTGCACATTTATGTTTCCTGCTTGGTATGTGCCGTGCATCTCAGGCTACGCCGGGCGTGCGTTTTCCAGACAGAGTTGTTACTGCAGCCCTGGTAATATTTTGGAACGTCTCACACAGCACTCTCTAACACCTGGGCTCATGGAAGATACCACTCATCGTTGCAACTTAGGTGTTAGAACACAGAGAATCTTCCACGCTCTTGCACTCAAACCGTGAGCACCATCCCCGCCACCATTTCTCCTAAAGCAGAAACTGCAGTGCATTAGCTAAAATTATTTATTCTCCTATATGGAAACCTTAAATTTGGTTAGCTCCTGCAGTGTTTTCTCACATAAGATTTTAATGCCCTCTTTTGCTGAATGTCGTTATAGCATGGCAGTGAAGTATAACAGGAAAGAAACTAAGCAGAAACCTTCCTTGTGATAGCCTAAAATCATAAATTGTTAAAATTTTAAGAGACCTACGGATGGTCTAATCCAGTCCCTTTACTTTACATGCAAAGACATTTGAGGCCCAGAGTGCTAGAGTAAGCCCGAGCTAAAACTCCATTCTCCTGACTTCTGGGCTATGGTTCCTTTCCCTTTAGAGCACTGCTTCCCACCTTATTATCTGAGTGACTTTGTGCAAATCACTAGACTTTTCCAACCTTGAGTTTTCTCATGTAAAATGGGCATAGAAATAATACTTTCCTTGTAGGGTTGCAGTGAGCGTAAATGGGTCATCTGTGGGACTCTGGACGATCTTGTGTTGCCCTCTGCTTGGGGTTTCTTTTTGGTTTTTAAAATTTATTTATTGATTTGAGAGAGAGAGAGCAGGAGCAGGAGGGGCAGAGGGAGAGAGAGAGAATCCAAATCAGAGTCCCTGCCAAGCGCAGGGCTGGATTCGGGGCTCTATCCCAGCAGCCCGAGATCTTGACCTGAGCTGAAACTGACTGAAACCTGAGTTAAACTGACTGAGCCACCCAGGCACCCCACCCTCTCCTTGCTTTTATCACATGTCATCTTTACCCAGTGCATACCTAGACCTCATAAACCCCCGCTGAGGGCCGTAAGAAGGCTTGCCGTAACTTTCTGGTCCAAAACTATGTTCTCTAACAGGTGATCCACTAAGTTTCTGTTTCCTGTTTAGGGACATGGCTAATCAATTCGAGTGCAGAAATTCGATCTTTTCAACTCTCAAGTTCTCATAACTAGTGTCTCTAGGGTAGTGGTTTCCAAGCATAGCAAAGTAGGAATTCGCCAGAGATTTTCTTAAAAGTACAGATTCCTGCTCCTCTCGGATTTCTCTCCTCCTGTCAGCGCACCCCCCCGAGAAGAAACCTACTTAAGCAGGTTTGGAGCGGATCCTTGAGAGTCTGTACAGTTGCTAGGTTTTGTTTTATTTTTGCTCTTTGAGCTCCCTTGTGGACAGTCTGGAAGATGCTACTTACCAGCGCAGATGATGCCCCCAAAATGCACTACCTTCCACAGCCGCTCAGATCTCTGGGTACTTTCTTGTGGGTTCTAATTGACTCTTCCATTTTGGAAGTTGAAATGTCAGCAGTAAGCTGATAACATAAATTCTTGGAGGTACTGACTTTCCTATCCTTGCCCTTATGTACTCAGTACACACAGCCTCCTGGCCCTGCTGTCCATTCCCCCGCAGCCCAGCTCCTCCAACACACTCTGTCTGCAGCCCTGCTCCATCCTAGATGGACGCGCGTAGTAGATAGCCGTGTCCCTGAACAAAGGTCTGCTGCCCATTCCCAGTGGAGAACGCATCTGAGATTTGTTCTGTGTTACGGTTGTGGTGGTTTTGATCTCCCCACACCCATCATCCTAATAATAGGGCTGAGTTTATATGAAGCCACTCCCTGTTACAGCTGGTCTCCTCACAAAGATATATTTTCAAAACACGTAGCTGGGATTAAGGATCCGATGTGTGATGCTGAGTGATTACTCTCTGTGTGAAATAAACTGGAATCGGAAAGCTGATTAAGCCATATTCTGGACCTCATTGTATAATTCTCCATCCAGTGAGCTAACCCAGCCCCAGGGCAGAGTTGGAAAGGGCACAGGCATGCAGACCATCAACGTCCCTGAAGATCCAGACTGATACCTTAAATTATTCTCCGGCATGAGCAGAAACTGTATGCTTCGTCAATTCCATATGTGTTACTCTAATGGTTCACTTGCTTTCTAAATGAATACAGCCTCCTTACCAGCTGTGGACTCCTAATGTTTGCAAAGGTTTAAAGATGTTCCAGTAGGAAGTAGCATGACATCGAATAAAGATGTTGAAAGAAGACAAAGATAATGAAATAATACATACAAAATTAGCTGAGACAGAGTCCAGCACATAGTAAGCATTCAGTGAATATTAGCTCCAGCTGAGATCATTACTATTATTCTTAAACCATTGCTGTTTAACTCAAGTCATTACTGATAATCAGTGGCATATTGTCCATGGTATTAAGCATAGTTAACTTAAAGACATTTAACTTGATTTCTTATAAAAAAGAAGTTTTACGGATCTGCTTAGTTCAAGTCTAACTCTTGCTCTATTTGTGCATATGATAGTCTGTGGTCCTTAACTTACAGACGTGAGTTCTGAGTTCATATTTCCGTTGGGTTTAGTGAATTGGATGTTTTTAAGTGAACTAAGTGGTCTGTATGAGGCTCATCCCCAGACCAATTTCAAGAATCACTGAGGCTCGGGGCACCTGGGTGGCTCAGTCAGTTAAGCGTCTGCCTTCAGCTCAGGTCATGATCCTAGAGTCCCAGGATCGAGCCCCGATTCAGGCTCCCTGCTTAGCCGGGAGTCTGCTGCTTCCTTCCCTTGCCTCTTCCCTGGTTCATGCTCGCTCTGTCTCTCTCACTCAGTCTCTCCCAAATAAATAAATAAAATCTGTAAAAAGAAAAAAATCACTGAGGCTTATGATAACTCAACAGTGTCAAGTTTGTGATATTTTTCCCTGAAGATTATAATCCTCCACTCAACTTGTCCCTCCCCGTGAATTGAGTAAATAATGGATAATGATGAAAATAGGGCTAACCTGACCAAAGTCTGTTACCTCCAGCGGTGACTCCGACACATGGCAGAAGGTAGAGGATTGCCTTTATGTCAGAGCTCTAGGTCTGTGGGTTTTAGGAGGATTTAACTCTTCAGAATCATAATTGTGGCAATTTTTGAAAAAGATAGTCTTTTACATGGTTTGTTTCCCTCAGTTTGTCATGTCAGAAGTGAGGAATTCCTTTTTTCTTCTCAACTCCTTACTAAGTAGTATGACCTAGCAGGGTTTCTTTGTCTCTTTAATCTGCAATATGCCTTCCCTTTGGGGAAAAGGAACAGAAATCAATTTGGATGAAACGCACAGCCTCCATGTGTGAAACTTTCAAGTAAATTGGAAGAAGTGTACATTGATCATTCTTAGCCCACATCATGCCAGAATAACCTCAGGCCACTTGTTCGGCTGTTCAGTAACGTAGTCAAGTGGACTGACCCACAATGTCATCTACAAACACGTGGCTTTCTTAATCTGTGTACACAGTGTAGCGCTGTCCTTGCACTCTTGCCTTGGTTTATCATCTTTAGTAAAGTTTGACAGGAAGATGAATTTTCTCTGTCAAACATACAGCAGATGCATCTGGAAGAATATATGCATAGCCACGCTAATGTTCTCTGGGACATAATCTCCTTCTACTTTTCTGTGGGTCTGATACAGTAGAGAAAACTGAGACACAGTGAAGACATCAAAATATCCAAGAAAGTGTGAGATCTTTTTCCCTATCCATGTCTCCTGTGAGACACCCATAATTCCCCCAACTTATTCATTTATTCTTCTGTTGAGTATCCTAAGTCCATATACATTGGAGATAGTAGGTTTATTGTATGGGTCCCTCATGGCTCTGAGTCATGGCTGCAGATCATTTAGGATGTTCTCATGTCCATAAAAGAGCAACTCAAGTTTGGCATTCCTGGCACTTCAGAAAAGGATTCCTAGGAAGTCTAAAATTGGACTTAATGCTGGAAGAAAATTGCATCATCAGTTCTCTTGAAGGAAATACGTCTTTTCCTTATTACAGTCTTGGTGGACTTAGTTTTTTTTAGACATTTATAGATATTCTGTGGATAAAAAATACTCTTGGAACGCCTGGGTGGCTCAGTCGGTTGAGTGTGCAACTGTTGATTTCAGCTCAGGTCATGATCTCAGGCTTGTGAGATTGAGCCCCACATGGGGCTCCACGCTCAGTGTGGAGTCTGCTTGAGATCTCTGCCCTCTCCCTCTGCCCCTTTCCCTCTGTACCCACATGCATGCTCGCATCCTCTGTCAAAATATAAAAAATTTGGTTTTTTCTTTAAAAAGCACTCTTAAAGAAATAAGGCAAAATAAAGTTAGAGATCTAATTCTGGCCAGGCTAGAAAGCTCAAAGAAGTGGACACTTCAAACTGCAAGTATGATTTTAAGGACGAGGTTAGTCACCTGAGGGAATTGAGTTTTTTGGTTTCGTTTGTTCACTCTTTACTGTTTTCTCATTCCACCCTCTGGTACAAGGAATATAAATGGTGGTGTCTTTATGTTGTTGCTCAATAAAGAACAATGTGGTATTCATCTTACATGCTTCTCTTCTCCTCCTCCAAATGCTGGCTGCACTGCCATGATTTGTACCTTAGCTTCAGTCTTCTATTAATTTATTCTGTCATCCTTCAGGTGTTAACTGAACATCTTGTCTCTCATTGCAGACTTTTAGGATGTGCTACCCCCAAGCCCAAAGTCTGTGTGGAAAAAGAGATGGCCGAAGAAGGCTTATTGACCTCTTTGTGAATGAAGGGCTGCAAAATATGAATGAGGAGTTGAGTTCCATTGCGAATGTGGACAGGATTCATTTGCTCTTATCTCTCATTTTTAAGACCATGTATAAATTATGACAAATATAAGTCATATTTGATTTGTATCCTCTTCAATCATCAACATTTTATTTTTTAAGAGTTATCAAATGTTCAAGAGCTAATATTTGGCTCAGAGTAAGCCTATTTGTATGCCACATGATTTGGATTGAGTTCGGAAGCCTACTGCTTTGGGTCTTCAGATGGGTGTTCTTAACAAAGTTCTTAACAAAGTTCTCTATTTCTTCATTGCCTGTTAAAGTTTCTTTATTGCTACAAACGTGTTCCCTTCTTTACTGGTGTCCTCTTCACTGCTTTGTATGTAAGAATACTTACGTGTAGTTCACTACCTTATTAAAAATATGAGACAGGGGCGCCTGGGTGGCTCAGTGGGTTAAAGCCTCTGCCTTCGGCTCAGGTCATGATCCCAGGGTCCTGGGATCGAGCCCTGCATCGGGCTCTCTGCTCAGCCGGGAGCCTGCTTCCTCCTCTCTCTCTGCCTGCCTCTCTGCCTACTTGTGATCTCTGTCTGTCAAATAAATAAATAAAGTCTTTAAAAAAATAAAAATAAAAATATGAGACAAAGTTGTCTTATAACTAGGACCTTTTAGCCTTCTGGAAAGGAACTACAGTGAAAACAAAAAAGAGCACAAGCTTCAATTTTGTTGTCAATATAGGACCACTTGAGGGTCAAGAGAATTACTTACTTTATATTTTGAGACATTATTTTGTAATTATCTTTTGCTATTGATTTCCTTACATTTAGTCTGCTAAAATTATAGAGTTAAAATGTTTTTCTAGGATCTTTAATGATTCTTATTCCTTATCAAGGAGAATTCTTTGAACATAGTATATATCAGAATTTCTACTGAGATTAAAAACCGCGTACACTTTGTACTTTCTTCGAGGCCTCTGCTTGTTCTCTTGAGAATACATATATAGTTTTTTTGGTCAATTAACTTTGCTTTCATAGCTATATCTTCAGAAGATATTATCAGGAATCCTCATTACTGGATTGTATATTTAGGTCTGAGTCGTATAACCTGAGGATCTCTTTTTAGAGCACAGAATATAGTAAAAATACTTCTACAGAGGCTCTTGTGAGAAGTTGCCACCCTAAAGCTGACAAATGCTTTCATGTTCTTGGTGAATGTCATTCTAATGAACAAGGCAATATTACGATTTTTGACAGAACCAGGGATGGCCTGATGTGGAATTATAGTAAAAAGCAGATGAGTAGTATAGGCGAGAGAGAGAGGTTGGCACGTGGGTGAGAATGCAGACTTTTAAAACCATCCTGTCTAGGTTCGCATCCTGGCCTAGTCACACAAGTTGTGTGACCTTGAGAAAGTCACTAAACCCGTTTTTAGTTTCCTCTTCTGGTATAGGGAGATGACAATAACAATACCTCCTTTAAAGGATTGTCGTTAAGGATTAAGCCTGTTAATATATATGGAGTTCTTAGATGGTCTCTAACATATAACTAGCACTATCATATGTTACACCTTCTTATATCTTGACTCATTATGAAGATTATCTTGGCGCCATACCTTAACCAAGTGATGTTCTGTTCTCCCTGGAGCTACATCTCTCCCACACCTCTCTGCTGTTTGCAGCCTAGGTATTTACTAACATTACCCTTAACTTTATCCTTTATTTAAAAAAAAAAAAAAGTACCTTATCAAAGTGTACTTGATTGATGAGAATTGTAGGCATTTTTCCTGGTACTCTACTGTGATTAAGACAAAGGAAAGGTCCAAAGTGTAGAGAGTAAGAGTTTTCACCCAAGTTGCCTTTCATCCTGTTGTATCTCTTGTTTCTGATTCAAGGGAGAAATTAATGAGAAAAAAAAAAATGGAAACCAAGTTCTTCATGATTCCCTTACTGACCTGAAAAAGGATTTGGTTTGAGATCTTATCTCATCTAAGACTTCTCCACTATTTTTAGAGTGTGGAGAAGGTCGGAAGGTTGTGGACCACTGACTGTCTTCCCACCATTATTCATTTGGAAAGTTATAATCTCACCAAAGTTTCAGAGCTGTTTCCCTTTCATTCTGTCACATAGCAGAAACAATATCCAAGCAATAATTGCCTTATTGAATCCCTTATTAGTCTGTAATGTGGCCTCTGCCGTGTCTTTTTTTTTCCTTTCAATTTAATTCTTCTAAAATGCTCACAGCATTTCCTTTCTGATTTCGCCTCACATGGGCTGCATCAGAGACTTTTAAGTAAATTGTTACAGTGTTAATTAAGATTTCATGGTCAGGCTCTATTCTGTAATAGGTATGATAGGATTTGGCCTCCTCTGTATCTTCAAATAGGCAATTCCAACATCCTTATGATTTTTCCTGCTGCCTTAGAAGATTTGATATAATGGAGAGATGATGAAGCTATCAAACAAATTTTATTGATTCATCTTTGTGAATGTAATTCATATATCAGTAAGTACCTTGGAGGCAAAATTACCTTTGGAGTTGAAATTTCCTTTGCAAAGTTGTATTAGAAAGGTAATTTTGTTTGGGTAGGCCACAGGGTTTTGCTTTTAAATACTGTAAAATTTATATCTACTTGCCATCTTCATTGTATAAGTGAGAGGTTTAAATACTCTGCATTTTATTTCCCTGTCTATAAAAATGAGGGTTTTTTTTTTAATGGCTTTCTCAATACTACTAACTCTTATTTTTTGCTGTATTGCTAGATGAGAAGCATGGATTTATGGTACTATAAAAAGCAAAGAGTGAGGGGGGGAAAGAGAAGGAACAAATAACCTAGCAACTCTGTTCCTTGGAGTGTTCCAGAACTCAGTGGACCTTCGGATCATTGGAGAAATTTCAGTTAGTGATTTCTTGTTGTCCAGATCAGAGGACTTATCCTGATTTACTGGGGAGCAGAGCAGTGTGTTCTTGTAGGTTGGAAGAGCGAGCATTGGACGCTGAAGGGGTTGGCTTTTTTCTAAGAAGTGATATTAGCACAGAACCGATGGTCACTGGCATTTTTTTTTTCCCTTAAAGATTTTACTTATTCATTTGCCAGAGAGAGAGAGAGAGATCACAAGTAGGCAGAGAGGCAGGCAGAGAGAGAGGTGGAAGCGAGCTCTCACCTGAGCAGAAAGCCCGATGTGGGGCTCGATCGCAGGACCTTGAGATCATGACCTGAGCTGAAGGCAGAGGCTCCAACCCACTGAGCCACCCAGGTGCCCCTCACTGGCGGTTTTTTACAACTAGCGATGTTTTTACTTCTAGCCGTCAAGCAGTACCCTAACTGCCTTAACATTCACAGTTAATGACCTTCCCCCCAAATCCTTAATTTTCTTCATATTTGAAATAATTTCTCCTTCCTATAATTGCTACACTGTGTCAACGTGGAAAAGGGAAGCATTCATGATATTAGCAGCCTCAGAGACGTGATGGATTGGGGAGCTCAAAAACTGGTTTTAAGAGCTTGTCATTTAACAGGTTTCTTCCTATGCATGTATATTTTTAAACTGCCCTTTTATGTTAATAGAGATAATGTCTTGCTTGGACTTAGCAACTCCCAGACTTACCGGGAGTCTACCAGAATTATTGTGAATAATTCTCAAGGAGCAATGTCTTATTTTTTTCCCCCCATTTTGGAGCATAGGAGCATCATAAGGAATCCCACATTGGGCTGCAGTGGCCCAGTTTAAGTGTGCCTGCCCTGCTCTGTCTGTGGCCTGGCATGACCACTGAAGAGATTCAAAGGTGTGGCACCTCGAGGCTGGCAAGTACCTTTGCTCCCCACAGCACATGCTCTTAAAGGAAGAACTAATGGAGAACGTCTGTGGCGGCCAGAGTCCCTGTTAGCATGTTGGTATTTTTAAAACTATGAATTATTAAATTTTGCCTCCTAAAATGCCGAGTGATTACTTGATCTTCTAGAAGGTGCTCTGATTATAATAGGCATGCTTCATGGTGACTCCACCTATGACATCACGAAACTGAGCAGATGGTGTTTTTAATTAGTCTTTGGGAGAATGAGACACTGGCCATTGCATCAGCAACACTGACGAGAATGGAACATTCTGCCTATGTTCCTTCCAACACTTTGGTTCAAGAGAAAATGACAACTATTAGATAATATGTCTTCCTGTATAAGGGAAATAGAGAGTCTCAAGAAGCAAACAACAAGGGCACCTGCGTGGCTCAGTGGGTTAAAGGCTCTGCCTTCGGCTCAGGTCATGATCCCAGGGTCCTGGCCCCAGGGTCCTGGGATCGAGCCCCGCATCGGGCTCTCTGCTCAGCAGGGAGCCTGCTTCCTCCTCTCTCTATCTGCCTCTCTGCCCACTTGTGATCTCTGTCTGTCAAATAAATAAATAAAATCTTTTTAAAAAAATAAAAATTAAAAAAAAAAAGAAGCAAACAACAGCAACAACAAGACCTCTTGAAATGTGAAATTCAGAACAGTCTGTGGAGAAAGCTGTTGTAGATTATCTGGTTCATTTGTCAGTAGCCTACAGAGGTCATTAAACTCTATTAAACTAGACTTCTTGGGGTTCCTGGATTCACTAGAAACATAAATTGGCTTTCTGTCGGTTCTGAAGTCTAAAGATGGTTTGTACACACGGCAGTGGTGATAACAGAGCAGTGAGTTAGGAATGGGTAGACCCGAGTTTTGGGACCTGGCTCTTCTCCTTACTAGTTGTGTTTCCTTCACTACCTTAATCCTTCTGGGTTTGTTTCTTTATCTGAAAAATTCAGGAATTGGAATATCAGTGAATGCACAGACCCTTTCTAATTCTGAAAATCTGTTGATTCTAAAACCAGTGTGTGGGGTTTTTCCAGATCATTGAAGCCCAGCCACCCCTGTACCTGAAGCATGTGGGAGAGCTTGGTATGTCTCCAGAGAATTTGCCTTGGCGTTGGGCCATCTGCGCCTTTGTGAGTTTCCCATACGGGGCTCCGAAGTAACCCGCTGTCATCAGTGGAGAGGTAGGGGGGCTCATGCCCTCAACTCCCAATTGTGTTCTGGCCTGCTTCACCGCTATTATGCCCTTGGGCAAGATGTCTAACTTATTTTTAGTTCGGCCAGCTATAAAACACAAATAATACTCTTCCAGACATGCCTCTTAAGGAGTGACAATGCCAAAAAAAAGCTTTTGTTGTGTTGGAATCCACCTCTTCTAATTTTAATCATTCCCTTACAGCTTCTAATTAAAAAAAAAAAAATCATTCCTTTGTAATCCTAATGTGTATGAGTCTTTCTACTGATACGGCTTTGGGGATGAATATAACCAAGTTGGGTCAGTATCAAGATGCTTCCAAGGGTTGCAGTATTGCCTCTGTTCCGTGTCTTTTAAGCCTTTGTAGAAAACATGTTAACTTCTTTAGCTCAGAGGAAATCATCAGTGCAGACACTGCTAGTCATTTGTCAAAATGCTGCATTAGGAAATGTTATATTTATACATATCTAGGTTTACTAAAATAAATGTAACCTCTGAGGGCATGCAATCATTCTGGGCTATAAACTAGTTAGATACCTGGGCCTCTGGGCTTACAAATAAACAAATATCCCTTCTTGGTTTTATAAAATTGTTGGATTATTTCACATCACACAAACGCACCCATCCTTGGGGCCTTGAGGGCATTAACATTAATCAAAGTGATGCAAAATTCAATTAGAAATTATCTGATGCTCCCTGCATGTTGATCTCACTAGGCAAGGAGTCTCTTTTGCAATAATCTACTTGAACAGATGAGACTCAGATCAGGCAGGCTGAAAGCTGTCAAAGGATAAGTCTCGAATCAGGGCAGAAAAATGATCTCAACATGGGAACCTTCACAGCATCATTCATAGCAGAGGTGGAGCCTGGGGCAAATCACACTTTTAATGGGTCCCCTGAAATGCTTTTTTTTTGTAGATAAAACCTGGTTGAATGAATACCAGGAATGACTACCCTTATATTAAATGTTGCCACTACCTGGGTACCAAACTACAATTATACTGTACATGGAGGGAAAGGGGCATGACATCAAAGGTTGGCAATGTTTTGCGGCATATACGGAAAGACAAGTCTCCACAGACCTGACTTCTGGTTTCAAGGCAACATACTGGTTGATCGATCCTGGTCACTGGCTGAAGCCATTGGAAGGCAAGGTGACAGAGTGGAAAGACCCAGGTGTCAGGACAGACCAGGGTTGGAAGCACAACTGCACCGTTTTTATTTGCCTAGTGACATTTGACAAGTTCTGTACATCGGTGCTTCATCTTTAAAATAAGGATGTGTATCTCATGGGAGTACGATGAGGGTTAGTAATAAAGTGTATTAGTAATTCATGTGGTTGATAGTGTTCAATAAACGACTTTGAAAGAACCTTCTGTAGCTCATATCCTCTACTATGGATGTGAGCCATTGGATTCCTTGAAAACTTCCTCGGTCCCTTGGTCCCTTCCCAGTGGTAGGGGACTTGGAGCGTCTGTGTTATCATGGCATCCTTAAGTTCCCGTTGCTGTAAAGGCTGCCAAGACCAACTGGCTGGAGATAACCAGAGACCAGGGATTGTCTGTGGTTGATTATTGAAAGAGTGGATCATAGTCATATACCCAGGTGGCCTTTGATGCTTGCCTGTGAAGTGCTGCTATGTGTGACATCATATCAGTCATGGCCCCGGCCGTGATCCTATTTGCAGTTCCCCTTGGACATAACTGCTTTTATGAACAATGAATTTTATATGATTCCTGGTGGCAGAAGGCCAGAATGTTCATCTCCTTTACCACACCAAAGTACTCATCCATGTTTGTGCTCTTGAACTCTTGCATTTAAGTACTGTAGTAAAGTGTGCATTCATTGAACTGTGTGGAGAGTTAGTATATGGAATCATTGCTTATAGGTAGTTCTAAAAACTATAAATTATTTGCAAGGGAGGAAGTTCATATTTTGACAGACAGAGATAACTTAGTTATTTTGTTTGTGATGTACCAGTAACAGGAGGTAATACAGATCTGTGGTTGTGGATGCTTTTACATTTTGATGAACTTTTCTATACAGTTTCATTGCTCTGACCCATAGTTGACGGCAGTCAGTACCAAGAGAAAATTTTTTTTACATAGCAGATGAGATGCACATTTTTTTTTGTTTTGATTTGCTCTTTTGGGACAACTTATGAATGTGACAAATTCTTCACACCCCCATTCTTTATGTTCTTAAAGAATAGTAATCATCAGCTTAAAACATTTATTTTATCTATCCTTCCATTTTCAGTGGTAATATTAATAATTATTATGTTAATAATTCAAATCAATAAAGTTTTAAATTACACCATTTAATCTTTTTTCTTAAGGCACTTTCTTGTTTGATTAACACATAAGCTTTCCTTTGCTCATATTTTTTTCTCTTAATCTTCATCATGTTTCTCTTACTAGGCAAGGAGGTCACGTGCAAGTGCTTGTAATGGCACATAGTAGCTATTGAACTCTAGTGGTTAAGACTTCAAGAGACCATTAAGAGGACAGAAAAATGTACCTTTGATATCTTAATTTGATCACTCTAACTGAGAAAATACACCTTAATGATTGTTCTTTAGGTATATTGACCTGATCATTCATTTGCCTGCTAATTTGGACCCTCGGTCTTTGCCTTTCTGGGTTTTATCTGCATTTGACTAGATGATAGATGGAGAAGGCTGCACATCAATATTCCAGTGATGGAGCACAGGCCTTGACCTGTGTGCCTTTTTCTCTTCTTTCTTCCTCCCCGGAGTCTGTTCTTACACATGGCCTTGCTGGTGGGCCTCGTCAGAGAGCTGACAGCACAGGCTAGTTATAATGATGCTTTCAGATTTCTTCAGAGTCTGTAATTAAATGACATCACTAAGCCTTAAATGCATCTGCTGCGAAAGTCAGAAGGCTAAATTATCCCATTAAAGAGAGAAAAGTGTTACTTGGTGTTAAAGAATCCCAAGTTTAGTATGCTGAGGAGTTGCTTCGGGAAAGCTGTTGAAAGCCGATTGAGCATGGAACATAGTGGGAAGATTGGGAGGCTGGTAAGGCCCTGTGGTTCAGAACAAGCTGTTCAAGAATCACAGCTGCAATCAGGCTAACTTTTAAAAAGAGAAGGCATTTTTTAAAAATGGGTTTTTTTCCCTTCTCAGATGCTGTTAACTGCTTAGCTGCTGGTTTTTATTCCAAACAGCTGGGCTGCTCCAGGTAGCTCACAACAGCTCCGTGACCCCAGAATAGTATATTGTAGTTACCTGGAGCACAGTTTGAGACCAATGTCATGAGTTCAGTTCCCACAGGAGCAACTAACTTCACTAAATTAAATCACCGGTTATCCTGTCTCCAGCCCCAATTAGCCATCCGCCATCTCACTGCCTCTTAACAAAAGGGATCCACAGAAAGAAACTCTATTGATCAGCCCAAAAGTGCCATCACTATTGAAATGACATCTTAAAACTATGACATTTATGCCTACTTGGCTAAGGACACAATTTTTAAAATTTAAGTATTATTTCATATTGTGGTACAGTAAGGAATATCTATTCGGTCTTTGTCCCTGGTTCCTGACACACAGCACCTAAAACACTTGGAATCTCTGGAGTGACAGAGTGTCTTTTGTATGCTAATGAGGTGACCGGAGACTGGGTTCCCCTGGATAGTTTCAGGGTGGAAGCTGGTCACCAGAAAGACCAAGGCAGGGTTAGAGATTGGAACTTTGACCCCCTCCCCCACTCCCCGTCCCTCAGACTCCTCGGAGGGGAGAGACACTGGAAATTAATCACCCGTGGCCAAGGATTTCATGAATCATACCTGCATAATGAAACTTTCATAAGCCCCCCTAGACAGCAGGATTTAGAGGGCCTCCGGGTTCGTGAGCACATCCAATGTGTCAGAAAAGGGGTGCAACCCAACTCCACTGGGACGGAGGCTCCTACGCTTGGGACCTTTCTGGCTCTTAGTCCGTGTACTCTTCATTTGGCCGTTCATTTATTTCTTTCTAGTAAACCGTTGGGCATCGAAGGTAACTATTTTCCCTGAGTTTTGTGAGCAAAGTTCTCAAAGCAATATGCTTAGTACCCAAGAAGTTTGGAACACTAGGTCTAGAAAAACGTTTTCCCTCAGGCTTACAACCACATAGAAGGTCTATACTCTGTGTTATTTCACATTTTGCTGACCTTTATTCAGTAGTTTGCCACTTCCTTTCCCCTGCTCCCCCGAAATCCAACAGAAGGCCGCATGAGCTTCAGCAGTGATGACATCATCATCCTGGCTCTTACAACACTTGCGCTTCTGTATCTTCAAGGAACATCAATGTGCACCATGTTAAAATTTCCCTTCTATGCATCCAGGCAAACAGAGAAGAAACTGCCCTTTAGTCGATAACGTAAGACACAAACACAGGAGTAGTTCTACTTCAAGGTTGTAAATAAATCCCAAATGATCCATATACAGATGGAAAGGACTTTAGACATAAAAGAGGAAGGATTCACGAATAACAGTAATGATAGGTAACATATATTGAGCATTTTCTGTTATATACCGTATTGAGCACTTTTTTGTGGATTGTATCATTTAAGCTCCACACGTAGGTGGTATTGTTCTAAGGTAGAGCAGCAGGCTCATAGAGGCTGACAGCTTGTGCCAGGTCACACAGCTAATAGGTGTGTTTTTCACCATTATGGGATACATTCTAGGGAATTTCCAAGAGGAAAGGGAATAAAGTTCATATGTATTCTAAACACTGATGGGAATTACTGAGTTCCTCGTCGGTTCTCCCCCTCCCTTGCTGCTGTGCCTTCTCCTTCCTGGCACCTCCTTATCTTTTCTGTTTCTAAATTAGAGCACCTGAGGGCTCAGTCTTTGGGGACCTCTTGTCTTTTCTAGAAGATGCACTTCCTAGTCTGATGACTTTAAATACCAACTGTGCACAAATATTTTCAAAATTTTTATCTGAACTGCCGATCTGCCCTCTCAACTCTTGACTCATATATCTAACTGCTCACTTGATCTCCCCGCTTAGCTGTCTCATGAGTTCCTCTAAATTGGTCCAATGCAAAACTCTTAATTTCCTTTAAAACCTGTTCTTCCTATTGTCTTGCTCATCTCAGTCAATGCCCCCTCCATCCCTGTACTTGTTCAGAACAAAACTCTCCTTGTCATGCTTAACACACCTCTCTTTCTTTTATACCCTGCCCACAGTAGGTCTTTGACAAATCTTGTGTGCTCTACCTTCAGACTGTATAGGAAATCTAACCACTTTGCACTGTCTACACTCATCCCACCCTGATCCGGGCCACCATAATCTCCTATCTGCATTGCTGCCACAGTCTACTCACCGAAGCTCTTCCTGCTTTGGTCACCCATTTACTCTGTTGCCTACACAGCAGACAGAGTGACCCTGTTAAAACACAGGGTAGATCGTGCCAGTCGGGGGAAATTCAGATTCTTTACCATGGCGGATAAAGTCTCCATAACTCAGCCCCCCAGTGATTTCCCTGGTGTTGCCTCTCATCGCTCTCTCCGCACCCCTGCTTCACCCATGCTGGCCTCGTTGATGGCTTCCAAATGCTGAACATCCCTTCTTCCTCGGGAGCTTCACAGTTGCCTCCCCGCCTCCTGGAACACTGTTGCTCCAGAAATCTGCATCACTCTTGACTTTGTTCTGGTCTCTGTTCAAATGCCCCCTTCTCCGGAGGCTTTTTCCTGGCTTTTCCTTTTCCTTTGGAAGAGCAGCCACTCCTCACTTGCCATTTCCTAATCTCCTTTATTTTGCTTCGTCGCAGCCGTCACTGCTGGGTACATGTCTGGTTCGTGTCCGTCTCCCCTCACGAGACTGCCTACCACATTGGTCAGCAGCGTTGTCTCTTGGGTCACCAGCGTCTAGAGCAGTGCCCGCCGCAGAGCGGATCCTCAGCAAGCCCCTGTGAACTGAGTAGCTGTTGTGTTCTGAAGTTTTTTCGGCCCTAACCAGTTCAGTCATTTGAAGTACAATTCTGAGAATCAAATCTGTTCACACTCAGCAGTGACTTCAGAGAGCTCGTCCCTTAGAATGTCTGCTGTGAGATCCCAGTTCTAGGACTGAACCTGGTAGTTAT
Organism: Martes martes; assembly: GCF_963455335.1. Classification (NCBI taxonomy): domain Eukaryota; kingdom Metazoa; phylum Chordata; class Mammalia; order Carnivora; family Mustelidae; genus Martes; species Martes martes. The sequence continues at coordinate 89,265,244 of NC_137899.1, forward strand.
TTCCACAGGGAACCCTAAAGCTGGATTATGTGCTTGTTTAATATGTGTAACTCTAGATTGGCCAGATGCTCTTCTAGGCTTTGGGGGAGGTTCAAAGATGGAGTAGGACATGGGCGGGGCGGGTGATTGACTCTGGTAGTGCCATTGCTTTATGCTAATGAAGTAGTGAGAAGTCACAAGGAAGGCAGGGGGAAAGCCACGGTCTCTGCTGAGTCACTACTCTCCAGTGACGCCATTGTAACTACATCCCCATGTCTTCCTAGGTAACACGTCGTCCAAGTCCTAAGATCCACACCACTTTCTTTTGGTATTTCATTAATGGTTTACATTCATTTGATTATTATTCCTACTAATCCATGACCTTTCAGTTATCTTTCATATGGCTTTCCATTCATATTTGGACTGTGTTGGTTTCCACGGATTAAAAAACACTGCTGCATCAATGATTATGAATGAAAAGTAAACACAGTCATAGCAGTGGATTTTAAGTTAAGGAAGAGCCCAAAGGAGGGATTTTAGCATTTCAAAAGGAAGGGTCATCTGCCAGCTGATGAATGCATAAATCAAATATGGTAAATCCATCCAATGGCTTGTTACTCTTCCATAAAAAGGGATAGAGTACACCCGCATGCTATAACGTGATGAACCTTGGAAACATCATGCCAAGTGAAAGAAGCCAGTCACGAAGACTGCCTATTTGTTTGATTCCATCTATATGAAAACATCAGAACTGACAAACGTGTGGAAATAGGAAGTAGATGATTGGTACCCTAGGGCCAAACATGGGGTAGAGTTGTGGGGGAGATGGAGAGTCACTGGTAATAGGTATAGAGTTTCTTTTGGGGGTGATGAAAATGTCCTCAAGTGGATTATGGTGATGGCTATGCAACTCTGTGACTATACTAAAAATCACTTTAGATGGGTGAATTGTATTTGAATCATATCTTCATAACGCTAGTATGTAAGAAGGAAGGAAGAAAAAAAATGAAAGAAGGAAGGAAAGTCTGTATCTGACAAGTTCTGGAAAACTTAAGAATTTTCCTCAGTCTTAAGGCTTTCCAAGAACTCTCCATTTTGTGCCACTTTGTATTTTGCTGCCCTTTCTTCGGTTCTGTGCCTCTCCTCCCCCACTACAAAATGGCACGTGTTTTTCTTTTGCTGCATACCACTTTTTCAGTGGGTAACTTCCTGGAAGCTTCCTAATATAATTTTATAGTCTGCAAGGCTAATAATATCAGATTAACATTTAATGATAAAACAATGCAGTGTATTGGAAAGAAGATCAAAATGGGATTTGAAAGTCCTAGGCTCTAGGCCTAGTGTTGACCTAGATGTATACCCTTGGTCAAATTGCAAAACCCCATACCTCAGTTCCTTAAGTAGCTTATGAGATCATGTTACCATTATAACAATTGCAAGTTTACTTATCAATCGAAGTTTTCTTTATTTCAAAGGCAAAATGTTACTGGGGCAGTGATGGTGGGAGATGACAGGAAAGACTTTGTCCTTTTCGTTTCACTTTCTAAGAACACACTGTTGTTTAAAGTAGTGAGTGACTTCCTCTGCCAGTTGGGCATTTTAACCATCCCAGCCATTGTATACTGATTTGGTTACTACCTCTTCATCTTAGCCACAGTCGTCATATTGATGACCTAGTATGAAGTGTCCAAGGACTTGCCATTTTTTTCGGGAGAGCAGGATCACCAGCCCCTTGACCACATAATTAGAAGAAATATATATTCTCATGTAACAAACCTGACGCCGTTAGTGTTAGGCAGCTCCTAAGGGAATGAGAAGCTGCCTCCAGCCTGGTAAATAATGAGCACATAGCCAGCACAACCTGATCTCCCCAGCAGAAATGATAGTCAGCCTGCTTTACAGTCCACAGTATGGTCAGTGAATCCGCGGTTGCTGAGTGAACTGCGGTTACCCCAGCTGGAAGAGAGACACGCTTTTTTAGGAGCAGTAGAGCATGCGATAGAATGTAGACAGGAAAGGAATTTGATGAATTGATTTTCACTGGAAAAGGCTGAGAGATGTCTTTACCTGAGACCACTTAATAGTCCTAAAGCTCTAAGCTGCTAATGAGTCTTTGCCCACCCCACTGGGGGCACTTACGTGTTACTGAGCGCCCAGCACGCTGAAGCAAAGGATGCAAAACTGTGTCTCAATTTCCTAGAACTATGGGGGTGACAACCGCAAAACTTGAAATTGCACCAAAGCTGTAGAACTAAATCATGATGGGTAGGAAATACATAGAAGCTATTTGCTTTCATTGAAAGTTCCCATATTAGCCCTATGTCACATAATTTTTTTTAAAAGATTTTATTTATTTATTTACAGAGAGAGACAGCGGGAGAGGGAACACAAGCAGGGGAAGTGGGAGAGGGAGAAGCAGGTTCCCACCAGGCAGGAAGCCCGATGCGGGGCTCGATCCCAGGACCCCGGGATCATGACCTGAACTGAAGGAAGTTGCTTAACCATCTGAGCCACCCAGGCACCCTATGTCACATAATTTTTATTCTGTGAGTGACCACATGCATTCCATCTGAACTAAGTGGTTAGGTGAATTCTTCATGTAATGCATCCCCTATTGCTAGAGCTAGGTTATCTCTTCTTTAAGATTTACAGCTAGCCAGTAACTGAGGGGAAGGTCTCGTGATTGAAACATTCTTCAGCTTCACAGAACAAGCCTTCCTAGAATGAGATTTGCAGGTAGGGATTCACACCGCACACTGCTGGGGGCTCCGTGAAATCTGCTCGTCAAACAGAACATACGTCCTCAGGCATGTGGTCCCCATAGCTTTCACAAGCATTAAACTCACTTAGAAAATAATTAGTAATCAAAAAAGGCATTTAAACTCAACTCTCTGAAGCATGGAGGACGAGGTACATTACAGAAATTGAATTATCAGTATAAATATCTACTTTAGTTATAGACATAATTGGGTTTTAGTGAAAGAAGACATTTATGTGGATTGGGGAGATGTGGGAGTGTTGTAATCATTGAATTATTTTTATTAGGGCTGGATATCAGGGACTTGTATTGAACTGTGGCTCTGGGTGAGATCCTAATGTTTTTGAACTAGGAGAGATCTGCCAGCTGCTCTCACTCAGTCAGCTGACTATCCAGGATTCCCACTTCTAGAATCTGTGAAGTTGGTGATAAGCTTCACAATTTCTTTTTGGTATACTCAAGAGTATGGATGTGTTTATGATTTGGTCACAAAATTACAAATAGGTTTATTTATATTCTGGCGAGAGCTCTCTCCACTCAAGGCATAGCACACCTGCTGTAGGGGCTGGGCCTCCCTAATTCAGTTATGCATCCTTGGTTCCCTGGATATGGCCTCACGCACGGCTAAGAACTTCATATTTATTAGTTTGATGGTTGGACACATGGGTACAAGAAGAACTGACCAGCAGTTCTTTTTGCAGTTATATAAACTTGAATTGATTTTTAAAAATAAGATGATTTATTTATTTATTTATTTGACAGAGAGAGAGAGAGCACAAGCCAAGTGGAGTAGCAGGCAGAGGGAGAAGCAGGGTCCCCGCTAGGCAAGGAGTCTGATGAGGGGCTCGATCCCAGTACCCTGGGATCGTGACCGGAGCCGAAGGCAGAGACTTAACCCACTGAGCCACCCAGGTGCCCTGAAATTGATGATTTAACAAATGTAGTCAAGTTAGTAAAAATACTTAAGAACAAAATCTCAGAGCAGATGAGTAAAGTAAGTCCTAGATGTGTAAACTACTTTCAGCAGTTCTGAACTGGGACCCAGAGAAGCTCACCGGCATGCTGCAGCTTGAGCGGCCCGGTGGTAGCAGAGTACGGATGAGAATCTAGAGCTGTTGGTCCACAGTTTCCCCACTACAAACTGTATTATCTAAAACAGATCATGTTTCTTTATATTTTAATCTTTATGAAATAAAGATGTTATCTATGCTTTAGAAATCAAACACCTATGGCTCAACATAAAACTCACCTCTATAGTTATCTCCTTTACTTTTATGACTATGTATGAAATACAGAAACAAAGTAAATTGAACATTGTTTTTTCACATGCAGATGACACCCTGTTCAGGAGATTTTTGTGTGGATTAGGCATTTTGTGGGGGGGGCGCGGGGAGGGGTAATACCACTACCTTTGAGGATCTGATAACATCCACGGACCCTGGAGAAATACTCAGATGTCCAGACCCGTGGAGTTTTACGCACAGTGTCAGGCAATTTGCAGAGCCCAGGTTAAGGACACTGGTGTAGGGAACTGTGTCGCCATTCCTTTTGTCTCCCTCACGGTTTAGAATTTCTCTTGAGCCCTTTCACATTCGCCTCTACTCAGATCGGAATTAAACAGCCCATAGTATTTCATCATTTAAAATCCCCCAACAGGCGCTTTCCACATTGTCCGTTGAAAATGATTACTCACAACTAAGGCATTTTCATTTTTTAAAAATATGGAAAGTGGAAAAAAAACTGATGTAGAAGAAAATTGTTCACAGGAGCAAAATTCTAAATTACCGTGCTAGGAGGGAGCTGTACGTGAGGCTGTTGTAGGATATGCATTTTATTCCGAAACGGAACTGTAAAAACTGAGACAATTTTGATGCCCTGAAAAAAAATGTCTACAAATAAGATGCGCTTATAGTTCTTCAGGAGGAGGTATCAAAAGGAAGTCAGCTTCCGGTGGTGCGAATGGATTTTGCATGTTCTCGACTATGGAGCCTCAGCGGGACTGGTGCAAGAAAGATGAAGGGAGACGTTCATTTCCCTTTATTGAGGCATTCCCTCCCCCACCCCCACCCCACCCTTTTTCTTGTGGAAATACTTCAAGAACTAAGCAAGCACAACATGTTCAATTGACAAATGAAGACGTTTAATAAAAGTAGGGCCCTGAAATCCTTAAAGGGGAGCTTGAGCAGGAAACCTGTTCACCCCATTTCATCATCGTCCCTGATGATCTTAATTCTAGGGATTTAAAGAGACTCTTAGCAGACGCAGTAGTACTCGGTTGATCCTGACTGCATTTCTCAGGTACCTCACATAGCTCTCGAACTGGGGGTCTCAAACACACAACTCTAAGGGGATTCTCCTCACCACACTGAGAATCTCCCCCTTGCATTTTGTACGTCGTTTCCCCTCTCGGCTCTCCTGATACAGGGGGAGACTGGTCGAGAAATGAGATTTGAGGTCCTTAAGCATGGGAAACCATTTTCTTCTCATTATCTGGCCTGTCATTTGCTACCGAGTGTGGTATTTCTTTCTCTGTTTTCCAGTTTCTGTAGTCAGCTTTGACTCCTTCATGAGGGCTTCTGATGTTTTGACTTATGGTTGGAAAAATGAGTCTTTAAAGACCCTCCATCATACACACTCAGGTGATTTCAGTAATTGGGGTGGTATTTTCATCTTTGCTGTCCAGATGAGTCCTGGGCTATGTGTGTCCCTCCCATTTTAAATGGTGAATTACTAAAAAAAAAAAAAAAAAATGGTGAATTACTTCAGAAGGCCACCGGCAGCCTAGCCCCCTTGTTATCTGTCCCAGTGACACAGAAACTCCTTGGCCTCCTTGGCGAGCCTGGCCGTAGTGCCTACCTCTTCTGCTTTGGAATTCTTACTTCATTTTCAGTGCTTGTAAAAATCTCAAAACTAAATCAAGTCTTTCCCAATTCAGAACTTCAGTTACCAGGCTATTCTATCTCTTCTCCTAACACCTGAGGGTCCTTACCCCTCAAATCAGTTCATTCAGGTGTCAATTCTTAGAGCCCAAGAGTTCCTTCCATTATTATATGCGTTTCCTTGGATGCTGTCCAGGCCGGGGATAACAGCCCGACTGTGCCCCAGAACACAGCCACGGGTCACTTGCTCTTTCCTCTGGACCAGCATTCTGTGCCTCCCCCGACTGAGCCTCCCCCAGTGAAGCCCTCTAGTTTTCAAAGCAACTCCTCCCTGCGAGTGCCATCGCAATTGTTGAGTAAAGAGACGGTGGTCAACAAATCAGATTTGACATAACCGAATTCACATAGAACTATTGTTGAATTATAACTAGTACCCTCAACAAGGAAGGAATGAAGACCCTTAGAAAAGAGAGAACATGGCTAATGGGCTTGTGGTTGTTGTTGTTTTTCCCTCCATTTAACCACAACCATGAAAAAATTTAATCCTCATTAAAGGGCTATAAAGTTAGTGCACTAGTTAGTGCTTCCATACACTAATGTAGCCTTGCTTCTAGCACTGTGTTAGTATGTTGACCCTCTGTTCCCTGCAGCTGGGCGTTTATTCATCTTTGTGGCCTTTGAGCATGAATATTCATGATGAGAGAGCGATGATGCTCCAGGTCCCTTTTAGGGCCCCGAGGGAACAACTCTTAGCAAGGAGGAAAGCTGAGAAGTGGGGCCACATCACACCAGCACCCCATAGTGAATCATGAAATGTGAGAGCTGTAGCCAAAGGATCTGTGAAGTTCATCTAAATGAGTAAACTGAGAAGGGCAGGCAGGTTGGGATTGGGTCTTTCCCTTCTCAGGCCATATTCTTTTCACGGCACCATGCTGCCTCCATATTAATAAACAGTTTCCATCTGAGATTCTAGCCACTGAAAGCATGAAATGCCAAATGACTTATTTGAATTGAACCATGGTATTGAGACATTTGTGACAAAGCTACTCAAGGAGGGCAGAGGAGTAGAAAAGGATCTCTTGCCAGCCATGTTCTTTCTTAGAAGGAAACTCTGTATTTGGGGGCACTAATTTCACCAACTATATCACAGCTTTCCCTTTAACAGTTAGCATCATGATATTAATAACTTCTATAAAAGTGTTTCTGAGTTGATTCACAGTTGATGGAATACCTGTTAAATGCATTTCATTATGGTAAATAGAGTGGGAAATATGGAAGACCCGTGATGGTGCTTTCTCTCAAATTCTCTTTCCTTAACTGTATTGTATGCATCTCATGAAGATCTACAGTTGTAAGACAACTTCATTAAAATTCTTATGATTACGTGTTCATTTACTACAGGTATCTAGTCCTCTAGTCTTAAAAGTTTCTGGTTAAATTCTACCTAACTTTCTCTACAGGTGGTTTATTTTAGTGAGTGTTGTGTGCCTTTCATTTCTTAGTAAGATTGGGTCAGATGAGAGAACAGTTTCACTTCCCCAGGGTGATGCGGTTTGGATCCCAGACTGTGGTTGTGTTTTTCCCAGAGCGGCTACTGAGCAAACTTAAGGGGGGAGAGGACTCTAGTGGAAATGGGGCCAGAGGGCCACTCCTCCTGGTCAACACTGCCCAGAAAGGCTTCCAGGTTGAGTGAAGGATAACCAGACAGCTTTGCCTATTACAGGCATGGCATTGACATAACATTAAGCTAACAAGATTATTTTTAGTGATCTGTGTCTTTGGTTCTGTTTGGAAGACACCTGACTTTATAGATGGGCTCCTTCCCTAGTTATGTGCCCAGGAAGCTAATTATTCAGTCGGAGGGTAATGAAAGACCTTGCCATCTGTCTGCCGATTTAATGGAGTGTCAGCACATCCCAAATAGGAAGTAATTGGATTGACAGACACAAAGCCAGTTATTAGACTGTTATTATCTGATTGGAAAAAGCAGGCGGAGAAGCCTACAACTGTAGCAAAACTAATCTGATGATGTCTGTTGTTCCCAGAATGCACAGTCTGCCACCCAGAATTCATGGGCTCTGAAACCCCTGACCGGCTTGGGAACGTTTGGAGTTCCTTCTCTCACAACCCATCTCTGTATTCTTATTACAAATCATTATAATGCAATCTAATAAAACACAGTTTGCATAAAGATGGGGCCCATTTATAAAACTGTCACTGCAGCCACTCTATTAATAGAGCCATTTTAAAGATTTATTGTGAGCATATGTTACTTTTTACAGGGGGCCAGATTGAGAGCTGCAGGATTTGAACACGCAAGAATGTGCTACTGGTGATAATTCAAAAAATAATGTAAGCTATTCTGCCCAAGTCATGTCATTAGACTCGTACTTGTTTCTTACTTTTCAGGTGTGATCATCAAATGATAGTCATAATGAGGCATCAGAGAAAGGGGACAAGGTCTAGGGCCATGTCGCATAAGAACGCTTTTTTTTTTCTTTCTCTGATTCCAGTGTTACCGCGTGGCATCACTGGAGGTCAGGGGGCACATTGGATGGGTTAAATATGACCATCTGGGAGCAGAACTAGGCTCCGGAGCTTTAGTCTTCTCCGAACAGCTGTCTGGGATGGTCTGATCGGAGGAGAAATAGTAAAGACAGACATTGCTTCCATTCTTACTCATTGGTTCGGTGAAAGTCATGATCTCCTAGAGTTCCTGGTCCTTGGCGTTCATGGAGAGAAGTAGACAGGAGTCCAGCAAGTTCACGTTTATTCACCGAGTGTCCCTGGAGTCCCTACCATGTGTTATATACTTTTCTAGGTTCTAGGTGAGCAGCTATGAAGCAGCCTACGTTCTGGCCCTCATGGGCTTTCCAGTGGAAAATAAGCAAATAAATATGGCATTAGACGATGAAAAGTCCTACAACGAAAAAGAGGCAGTTAAAGGACATAGTGATTAGAGAACTATTTTCAATGTCAGGGCCTCCTTGAACATCTTCAGAATATGGATGACATACATGTGTGCAGGGACAGGGTGAGTAGCATGACTGGAGGGAGAGCAGTGCAGACAGGGACGAGCGCATTCAGAGACCCAGAGCACACTTGAAGTACTTTTTGTCAGTGTCATCACCAAGACACCAAGATGCTGCCAGATTCCTTTGCCTCTTAAAGGTCCCTAGCATTTCATGTTTGCAAGTTGAAAAAGTCCGATAACACGTGTGAACGGCTGTTGTAAATTCTAAACAATATAAAGACCCAAGATATTGTTGGTAAGCTCCAAGGGAGCTCTGGAGAGCTCCATCGGTGTAAACTAAGGCATTAAAATTGTCCAAGGATTTCCTACCTAAAGAGTCTCGGTTGTGACAAAACATTTATGATACAGATACTCTATCATTTATTGAATGATGAATGAATTATCATGAATTGATTGTTAAGAGTATTACTACCTCATGATGAATGCTACTGTATTTCAGGCACTCTGTTTATATCCATTAGGTGAATAGAAGGCATTAGTGCAGATCGTATATCACTGCTAAACTTATAATAACCCTCCAAGGGAGATATTATTCCCGTTTTGTAGATTGGGGCTCAGGGGGTCAGTGATGTCCTGTAGTTGAGTATCTTAACGTATGGAGATTCCAACCCAGGGCCTTCTGACCCCAGGCCCTATGCTCTCTTCCATACACCACATAGTCCAAAAGCTCATGTCGTGGGGTTCTTAATATTGGAGTGGCGCATTGTGTTAGGAACCATGGGAAATAGAAAAAGCACAATCTCTCTACTCAGAGAAATGAAAATACAGCTGGGAAGAGATGATTACGTGAGAAATAACGCAGGACAGTGAAGATGAGGTATAAACACCTACGTGTGTTCCTTGGACTATGAAAGCGAGGGAAGGGAGGAAAGTGAACATGGCCCGGAGACAAGCAGCCCCAAGCCGAGCTTTTAGAAGGCAGGTAGAATTTCAGTAGGCTGTATCGTAGCGTTCCGATCTTCGATGGGTTTTAGAACCTACTCCTGAACCTAAGGTGAAAACAGGATGTCATCGTGATTACCTATGGGGGGGAGGAGTCAAGATGGCGGAGAAGTAGCAGGCTGAGACGACATCGGGTAGCAGGAGATCAGCTAGATAGCTTATCTAACCATTGTGAACACCTATAAATCCAACGGGAAATCGAAGAGAAGAAGAGCAACAATCCCAGAAACAGAAAATCGATCACTTTCTGAAAGGTAGGACCTGCGGAGAAGTGAATCCAAAGCGACGGGAAGATAGACCCCGGGGGGAGGGGCCGGCACCCGGCAAGCGGCGGAGCGACGGAGCACAAAACCGGGACTTTTAAAAGTCGGCTCCACTGGGAGACATCGCTCCAGAGGCTAAACTGGGGGGAAACCCAGGCGGGGTCAGCATAACCCCAGGACCCGCGGGGTCACAGAAGGACTGGGGGTGTCTGAGTGCCGCAGAGCTCGCAGGTATTAGAGCGGGGAAGCCGGCTACAGCGACAAAGCCGAGGAGTGAGCTCTAAGCCCAGGGTTACCTTGTGCCGGTCGCAGGCTGGGTGGGCTCGGAGCGCGGCCGGAGGCCACGGAGACAAAAGCGACCCGGCGCTTTTCTCCAGCTCCAACAATTGACTGCTTTCCTCGAGGCGCGACCGCAAGCCAGGGAGGCGGGGCTATTGGGCGCTTTGCTCTGAGAGCGCACTGAGGAGCGGAACCCCAAGCTCTCGGCTCCTCTGGGCCGAGAGATTGGGAGGCCGCCATCTTCATTCCCGTCCTCCGGACTCTACGGAAAGCGCTCAGGGAACAAAAGCTCCCGAAAGCGAACCCGAGCGGATTACTTAGCCCGGCCCCTGGCAAGGGCGGTGCAATTCCGCCTGCGGCAAAGACACTTGAGAATCACTACAACAGGCCCCTCCCCCAGAAGATCAACAAGAAACCATCCAAAACCAACTTCAGTCACCAAGAACAGCGGAATTCCACAGCAGGAGAAAGCAAATCCTACCTGGACAAAATGACAAGGCGGAAAAACTCACCTCAAAAAAAAGAACAAGAGGCCGTACCGAAGGCTGGAGACCTAATCAATACAGACATAGGTAGCATGACAGATCTAGAGTTCAGAATGACAATTCTCAAGGTTCTAGCCGGGCTCGAAAAAGGCATAGAAGATATTAGAGAAACCCTCTCCGGAGAGATAAAAGCCCTTTCTGGAGAAATAAAAGAACTAAAATCTAACCAAGTTGAAATCAAAAAAGCTATTCATGAGGTGCAATCAAAAATGGAAGCTCTCACTGCCAGGATAAATGAGGCAGAAGAAAGAATTAGTGACATAGAAGACCAAATGACAGAGAATAAAGAAGCTGAGCAAAAGAGAGACAAACAACTACTGGAACACGAGGAGAGGATTCGAGAGATAAGTGACACCATAAGACGACACAACATTAGAATAATTGGGATTCCAGAAGAAGAAGAAAGAGAGAGGGGAGCAGAAGGTATATTGGAGACAATTATTGGAGAGAATTTCCCTAATATGGCAAAGGGAACAAACATCAAAATCCAGGAGATGCTAAGAACGCCCCTCAAAATCAATAAAAATAGGTCCACACCTCGTCACCTGATAGTAAAATTTACAAGTCTTAGCGACAAAGAGAAAATCCTGAAAGCAGCCCGGGAAAAGAAGTCTGTAACATACAAGGGTAAAAACATTAGATTGGCAGCGGACCTATCCACAGAGACCTGGCAGGCCAGAAAGAACTGGCATGATATATTCAGAGCACTAAACGAGAAAAACATGCAGCCAAGAATACTATATCCGGCTAGGCTATCATTGAAAATAGAAGGAGAGATAAAGAGCTTCCAGGACAAACAAAAGCTGAAAGAATTTGCAAACACCAAACCAGCTCTACAGGAAATATTGAAAGGGGTCCTCTAAGCAAAGAGAGACCCTAAAAGTAGTAGATCAGAAAGAAACAGAAACAATATACAGTAACAATCATCTTACAGGCAATACAATGGCACTAAATTCATATCTCTCAATAGTTACCCTGAATGTTAATGGGCTAAATGCCCCAATCAAAAGACACAGGGTATCAGAATGGATAAAAAAACAAAACCCATCCATATGCTGCCTACAAGAAACTCATTTTAGACCCGAAGACACCTCCAGATTTAAAGTGAGGGGGTGGAAAACAATGTACCATGCTAATGGACATCAGAAGAAAGCTGGGGTGGCAATCCTTATATCAGATCAATTAGATTTTAAGCCAAAGACTATAATAAGAGATGAGGAAGGACACTATATCATACTCAAAGGGTCTGTCCAACAAGAAGATCTAACAATCTTAAATATCTATGCCCCTAACATGGGAGCAGCCAACTATATAAACCAATTAATAACAAAATCAAAGAAATACATCGACAGTAATACAATAATAGCAGGGGACTTTAACACTCCCCTCACTGAAATGGACAGATCATCTAAGCAAAAGATCAACAAGGAAATAAAGGCCTTAAATGACACACTGGACCAGATGGACATCACAGATATATTCAGAACATTCCATCCCAAAGCAACAGAATATACATTCTTCTCTAGTGCACATGGAACATTCTCCAGAATAGACCACATCCTGGGTCATAAATCAGGTCTCAATCGGTACCAAAAGATCGAGATCATTCCCTGCATATTTTCAGACCACAATGCTCTGAAGCTCGAACTCAATCACAAGAGGAAATTTGGAAAGAACGCAAATACATGGAGACTAAACAGCATCCTTCTAAAAAATGAATGGGTCAACCAGGAAATTAAAGAAGAATTGAAAAAATTCATGGAAACAAATGATAATGAAAACACAACAGTTCAAAATCTGTGGGACACAACAAAGGCAATCCTGAGAGGAAAATATATAGCAGTGCAAGCCTTTCTCAAGAAACAAGAAAGGTCTCAAATACACAACCTAACCCTACACCTAAAGGAGCTGGAGAGAGAACAACAAAGAAAGCCTAAACCCAGCAGGAGAAGAGAAATCATAAAGATCAGAGCAGAAATCAATGAAATAGAAACTAAAAAAACAATAGAACAAATCAACAAAACTAGGAGCTGGTTCTTTGAAAGAATTAATAAGATTGATAAGCCCCTGGCCAGACTTATCAAAAAGAAAAGAGAAAGGACGCAAATAAATAAAATCATGAATGAAAGAGGAGAGATCACAACCAACACCAAAGAAATACAAACAATTATAAGAACATACTACGAGCAACTCTATGGCAACAAATTTGACAACCTGGAAGAAATGGATACATTTCTAGAGATGTATAAACTACCACAACTGAACCAGGAAGAAATAGATAACCTGAACAGACCCATAACCAGTAAGGAGATTGAAACAGTCATCAAAAATCTCCAAACAAACAAAAGTCCAGGACCAGACGGCTTCCCAGGGGAATTCTACCAAACATTTAAAGAAGAATTAATTCCTATTCTCCTGAAACTGTTCCAAAAAATAGAAATGGAAGGAAAACTTCCAAACTCATTCTATGAGGCCAGCATCACCTTGATCCCAAAACCAGACAAGGATCCCACCAAAAAAGAGAATTACAGACCAATATCCTTGATGAACACAGATGCGAAAATTCTCACCAAAATACTGGCCAATAGGATCCAACAGTACATTAAAAGGATTATTCACCACGACCAAGTGGGATTTATTCCAGGGCTGCAAGGTTGGTTCAACATCCGCAAATCCATCAATGTGATACAATACATTAATAAAAGAAAGAGTAAGAACCATATGATACTCTCAATAGATGCTGAAAAAGCGTTTGACAAAGTGCAGCATCCCTTCCTGATTAAAACTCTTCAAAGTGTAGGGATAGAAGGCACATACCTCAACATTATCAAAGCCATCTATGAAAAACCCACCGCAAATATCATTCTCAATGGAGAAAAACTGAAAGCTTTTCCGCTAAGGTCAGGAACACGGCAGGGATGTCCGTTATCACCACTGCTGTTCAATATAGTACTAGAAGTCCTAGCCTCAGCAATCAGACAACAAAAAGAAATTAAAGGCATCCAAATCGGCAAAGAAGAAGTCAAACTATCACTCTTTGCAGATGATATGATACTATATGTGGAAAACCCAAAAGGCTCCACTCCAAAACTGCTAGAACTTATACAGGAATTCAGTAAAGTGTCAGGATATAAAGTCAATGCACAGAAATCAGTCGCATTTCTTTACACTAACAACAAGACAGAAGAAAGAGAAATTGAGGAGTCAGTCCCATTTACAATCGTACCCAAAACCATAAGATACCTAGGAATAAATCTAACCAAAGAGGTAAAGAATCTATACTCAGAAAACTATAAAGTACTCATGAAAGAAATTGAGGAAGACACAAAGAAATGGAAAAATATTCCATGCTCATGGATTGGAAGAACAAATATTGTGAAAATGTCTATTTTACCTAAAGCAATCTACACATTTAATGCAATCCCTATCAAAATCCCATCCATTTTTTTTAAAGAAATAGAACAAATAATCCTAAAATTTATATGGAACCAGAAAAGACCTCGAATAGCCAAAGGAATATTGAAAAAGAAAGCCAAAGTCGGTGGTATCACAATTCCAGACTTCAAGCTCCATCGTGATTACCTATGAAAATCACTTAGCAGGTGGGCGAAGGACCGCCATCTTTCAGCATGCTAACTACAGTGCAACTACCTTTTCCTTTAGGATTTCCTCTCTCCGGTTATGTTTCAAAAGAAGTATTTGCCCTGGAATAATAGACATTACATTGCATTAAAATACATATTTTAAAAGTACCAGATTACATAGTCCCGCTCCAAGGGGCTAGATGCAGATGCCACAAAAGGTAGCCAGGAGGTGAGTCAGGCGGAGGGACTCGGGTCCGAATCTCTCGCCCTGGCCTGCCTCCTGTGGAACACATTCTCATCAAGTAGGACGGCCGTCAGGATGCTGTGCTGTGTTATGTTGCCCCCTCTCTCTCAGCCCGTGAGTCATACGTGTATAAAATATGGGTATTCTGAAACTTCCCCGAAATGAAATGGGTTCTGGAAGAGTGGAAGAACCTCACTGTGAACGGTCCAGGGCTGGAGTAATTTTGGATTTTTAGGAAACAAGAAGCAAATGAGCCTCCTGCAGAGGCATGGGAAAAAATGGGGCCAGACCCTGGAAAGGGAATTTCAGCTTCGTGTGATGAAAGTAGAAACTGTCAAAGGTGTTTGAGAAATGGAATAGCACTACAAAAGAGATGTTCGGTGTAGATGACAGGTGGGAATGGGAAAGATCAGCCTAGACACAGATTAATCTAGAAGAAGAGGGTTTAGACCAAAGAAATCTAGACCAAAGATGGGATTTGTTTGAAGATGATTCTGTTGCCTTTTCGCCTTTATCTCATTAAAGTAATTTGAAAGGAATAATGCACATCCAGAGGAACAGATCAAATATCAAGAAATCAGTGAATCAGCTAGCTACAGCTTTTTGCAATCTCCATCCATCCACGCATTCATCCCTGTATTCTTTCCTCCCTCACTAAATTTATACTTAGAGCCAAACACATTACTTCCCCAGAGAACAGTCTCAGTGTGGCCCTGTAAGATGTTGGTGGCGTTAAATTAGGTAATGGATTTGAAAGTGACTCATTCTGATGACAAATTTGAAACATTGTGATTATTATTATTTTGTTTTCATCCCTCTTGGGTTCTCTTAAAATCATATTTAGATTAGATAGGTAGATGTATAGATAGCTTGTAGATTTGAAAATAAATATATCCTTCAAAGATCCAGTTTCCAATTATTATGATTCCTTCTGCATCTTTATGACAACCCCTTCTCCTAGATAACTGACCGAAGAGGAGGGAACTCTTCCTGCTCCCTTCCAAGACCTAAAATAATCACTTGGATTGTCTTTTTGATGCCATGAACAAAAAAGTCAAAACTCCAAGAAGAAAGGTTGTGCTGATTTCTTTTATAATGTCCCTTTTCTTTTCCTCATAAGCCAGTATTAAGTAATAATCATCCTATTGAGTAATATTCCTGCACTGAATGTTCAATCCTCTGATGATACGGTTTTCCATCTTTTGTTTCAAAAGTTCAGACAGAACAATATTCAAAGGAAGTTTGTTCATGAAAACATTTCATCAACATCCCCTGCTCATTGCTTTCCAGGTTTAGGTGACCCAAGTAACCGACAGTGTTGACATCTGAGTAAACTTTCCCAGTGTAGATACCTAACAGGCAGGTGTCTTCTGCTCTCTGCTAACAGCACTACAAAGTGTCAAGCATGGGTGACTTCTCAAGTCAGCCAGAGACACAAATTTTAGGAACATCGTATGCTCTTGTTCCTTTCCAGTATTGAACCTCACATAAATGACCTTGGGAAATAGAATGGCTCGGCCTTGGGGTCAAAGTTGACCAAACCCATCTTCCCTTCAGATGAAAACAAGAATTGTAGCGTGCCAGTGGCCCAGAGCCACAACCTGAATGGCAGACACCCACCAGATACTGTACCACAGTGAGGGCAGAGGGTGAAGACTTGGCATGTGGGGCTGGGGTGACCTGAGAGCATGAAGGCGACTCTGTCTTCACTCCTTATCACTCTCTTAACAATGCTGTTTACTCCTGTGCTCATTTCCAAGGGGAGCAATGAGATGAGAGGCATGGACTGTATTTGCAATGATTTTCTTCTTGTTGGCTGTGAGCGAGACATTATTTACTAGCATCCCCTCGTGCTGATGTTCTCTTGTTGGTGGAGTGTGTTCTGTTCACTCCTCATGAATAATCAACAGGCCTACTTTCCTCCTCCTACACCAGTATATGCCCAGCCAATAGGAGGCACAGTTTGTCTTAACAACAATATTCTTTGTAATTTCTCAATACTTCGTAAAAGTAGAGACTTTGAATGGTGAGTTGATTAGAGCTTGCACAAGTGAAGTTAGTTCACATTGTCATGGCTAGAGAAGGTGAAAGTACAAAATGGCCAGCAGCATATGAATATATATTTTACTCACACAGGCTCAGCTGTACTTAGCCCTCATGTAGCCGGTTTACATCATGGCCATTTTCAAAGCTGCCTTAACTTTCCGCTTTAGGCAGGAGGCTGGCATTGAGTGTCTATGCCAGGCACTGAGGGGAAGGCACTGATAAAGCTGACCAGTATCCAGGGCGCCTGGGTGGCTCAGTGGGTAAAAGCCTCTGCCTTCGGCTCAGGTCTTGATCCCAGGGTCCTGGGATCGAGCCCCACATCGGGCTCTCTGCTCAGTGGGGAGCCTGCTTCCCCCTCTCTCTCTGCCTACTTGTGATCTCTCTCTCTCTAATAAAAAAAATCTTAAAAAAAAAAAAAAAAAGGAAAGAAAGAAAGCTGACCAGTATCCTACCCTCAAAGAATTTAAGCCATGTTGGAGTATAAGGTGTGTGAACAAATTACCAAGTTCCTCTCCACCTCCCTGTTTCGCTCAACCACTAATTGGGTGTGTATGGTTTTGGGTTCGGCATTGCTTTAGCCTGAGCTCTCTTAAGAGCAAGTACTGGATTTTGTCTGTTTTTTATTCTTAGCGAGTGGAACGTGACATATAGTTAGCACACTTCATGTTTGTTGGCTGAGGGAATGCGTGGATACCCAGATATACTCAACTAATTTCTGGTCCAACCTGATGAATAGTACAGATAGATTCCCTACAATCCTGACTGACAGAAATTAGAAAAAATTACTGTTCCGTCCTGTCACCTCTACAGAAGGGACTACAAGCAGGATAATGAATTCTATATTGAGAAATGATCCGTGTAGTCCGAGGGTGGGCAAAATTATCTACCACCCTCAACTTCTAATACATTTCACTTTGTTAACGGTCTCTTTTTATTCAGCATGCAATTGCGGATTTTTTCTGAATCCGTGACTTAAGGAATGAAATCTACCTTCAATTATTTATGGTTTAAATTAATGCAAATAAGACTTTCTGGCTTGCGATGCTGATACTCATTAATAAATATTTCACTGGGTATTAGGAAGATTCAGATGGACTAAATGAGGCTCTTTTTCAATATAAACAAAAGCCCTTGTGTTCCTCACAACTGTGCAGCCCCGATTTTTACGTCTGGCTTTCATTAAGACAAACGAATGTTAGATGGGCGCATCTACAGAATGATGGGACCTCTGGGAACTGGAGTCAGCAGGGCTCTGCTGTGAAATAATCCTCTAGTTAAGCCAAATGTAATCTCATTAGCAGGGTAATTGTGCTGTTAGAAGAAATGGCCAACCAGGTTAAAGAGAAGCCCACATGGTCTAATCACTCTTTCACTTTTGTCATTGAAGAATAGAACGTTGGACTAAGAGGCAAAAGATGCAGAATTTGTGCTCGGCCTAAAGTTGTGATTGAGTCTTACAAAATTCCAGATCTCTCCCAGCTGCTCAGGCCTGTGTTTGGCATTGGTGTCCAGTCATAACACACTTCTGTGATCCCTCCTGTAGAGGGGGAAGCACCAGTAAAGAGGAGATGTGATGTCACTCTTTGTTATGGATGCATTTCGTCCACTCATTTCTTTCCAACACAGTTGTATGCATTTGACTTTCCCAGTGTTTTTTAAACTACCAAAATATCTAAAACTTAGTTATGAAAAATATGCCTTTCCATCTTTGGAAATGAGCACATTGGGATATTTTCTATAATCATTGAATCTGTGACCATTTAGTTTGCTTTCTTCTGAATTTCTATGCATATGGGCTCTGCCAGTTTGGGATATGGTACAGAGGAAAGAATGGTGAACTAATTAGGAGCCAGATCTAGGTTCAAGACACAGCCTTAAACCTTGACAGCAGTGTGACCTTCAGCAAATTATCCATCTTGCTTGAACTGCAATTTCTTCATTTGTAAAATGGAAATAACTATGACTGTCAAAATAGCCCCTAAAGCAGAGTGAGGTTCAAGTATGTGAAAGCCCTTGGTAAGAGCTAACATGTGCTACAGACAAGAGAGATCATCTCTTTCCTCTTGACCTATAGGACTTTTCATCCCTAACTCATAGGGCATGGCTTCTACATGGTCAGTAAATGGTAGTTGAATTAATTAATTGGTTAAATGTTTGGGAGGTTTACCATCATATTTCAGATTGTTGCTGGGAACTTGCATGAATGATTATTGCCAAAAATTTGTCAAAAACAAAGATTAAAAGATTAAAAGGTATGATGCTACATACTTTTTAAAAGGAGAGAAAATACAATGAATACCTCCGTGCAAGAGGAGCTTGTTACATATGTAAATGATCAAACAAAATATGTGTGTGGGTAAGATGACATAAAAACACTACAATGTATTAATAAATAAGGAGGTACACAGTAACAACCTGAATACATAGTTGCTATACGCAAAACTAAGTCTTGTGCCTATGTCATGCCTGTGGCCATAATTTTACATCGTCGTCTTCATAAAAATGGGCGATTTTGTGTATACTGCCATATAGTCAGTATGTATACTGCCATAATTCAATAAACTGTCCCAAAAAACTGTCATTCTGATGAGCTAGAAATTTTTTCACAGGTTTTATATGAGACCGAATAGTTTTCTGGAATAATTTTTTCCATTAAGATGTTCTTCCTGTGTGCGCTGCTATAAGGCATATATTCCTTGCTTTTTTTTTTTTCCCATTGCTTTGAAACCAGGATTACACTGGGTTTTTCTTTTTTCTTTTATGTTTGAAGTACTTTCTTTCTTTTTTGAGATTTTATTTATTTATTTATTTGTCGGAGAGAGAGAGAGATAGAGTGCGTGAAAGCCGGCAGAGAGGCAGGCAGAGGCGGGGAGAGAAGCAGGCTCCCCGCTGAGCAAGGAACCCAATGCGGGATTTGATCCCAGGACCCTGGGGATCCTGACCTGAGCCGAAGACAGCGGCTTAACCAACTGAGCCACCCAGGCATCCCTTGAAGTACTTTCTGTGGGCGTTTTCTGTGTCTTGCATATTCAGCTATTAGTAGTAGCAGCAGTCAGCCCAAGAGGGTAAATTCACAGAGCAGAGAGACCTGGTTGCAGACACTGACTGCTGGGTGTTGCTTTGTCTTGTGTTTGTTTTAGGTATTTGTCATCAGCAGAATCCAGAGGAATAGCAGTTACATTGTAATCGAAATTCTTCAATAGGATCTAGTTTTTCTTGGGAAATGTTGTGTATTCCATCATTCTAATGGCTGTATGATTGATAGGTATTCACCTACAGGTAATCAGCTAGCAGGAGACTGGGTTTTTTTGTGTTTTTTTTTTTCTGTATTATTCCACATACAAATGTAATTATCTATATTTTGCTGCTGGTCAGATTTGTTAGAATTGTTAATGCTGGTTTAGCCTTCCAGAGGATATAAAAACTTGAATGAAACAGAATGGTAGGAATTATAAAGTCTTGAATTCCTGTCCAGTAAGTGGACCTATTGATGAAATTAACTGAGGCCCCTGGAGGGAAAGTAGGGCCATAGTAGAATGGCTGCTGAGATGGCTTAAAAGTGATCAGTGTTAAGTTGC
Organism: Martes martes; assembly: GCF_963455335.1. Classification (NCBI taxonomy): domain Eukaryota; kingdom Metazoa; phylum Chordata; class Mammalia; order Carnivora; family Mustelidae; genus Martes; species Martes martes. Next base: position 89,285,375 of record NC_137899.1, read on the forward strand.
TGTTACTCCAACCCATTGTGTGACTGATGTTGAAACCCTCTTGAGATTGTGATAGGACAATGGATGGCCAAGAGGAGACTCCAGAAAACAAAAACTCTCTCCCAAATAGGAAAGAGCTCTGTAGGAGGAGAAGAGGAGAACTTCGAGCCATGATGGAAAATAACTTTGTGAGTACTGTTGCAAGATCATTACAGATACAGGTCTGGGAAAGTGTGGACGTAGAAAAGGGAACCAATGAGAAGACCATCGTGCCTTCTTTGAAATAATCAAGTATGTGAACAAAGGAGATAAAAGTAGAAGAGTTTAGGGAATAGGAGATGTCTGTAACTCATAGATATCCAAATGGTTGACTAGGGGATCATGCACTGTTTTTCAGGTCCTTTTCTTAGAGCTCCTTGCCTTCAGGGTGACAGTTGATCAAGTGATAATAAACAACAAGAGTGGGATAAGAAATCATCATAAGCTAAGTTCAGGAACAAGCCTAGCTGCCAAATAGGCTCATTAGAGATAATTCAAACTGAGTTTTCCAAAGCATTCATTTGTTAACTGTAATGAAATCATCCTTTTCGGGAATAGTAAAGAACTGAGTGGCCAGCCTGTCTCTCCCAGCAAACAGATAGTGTGATTTTATCCCAGCAGGCTCACAATTCATGTTTTTGACACATGAAATGCTTTCAGTCTTTGACTTCCATCAGTGATGCCCAAGCAGTATTCACTAAATTAAGCCAGATTCACTAAATTTCATGTTACCAGAAGGGTGAGCAGGTTTTGGTTTGCTAATAGGTTGCCTTAAAATGCCTTAAAAAATGATAATTTAACATAGTGCATACATCATTTATCTTCACAATCTTCTCTTTTTTCTTTCACTTTATCTATTTGTTCTTTTTTTTTTTTTTAACCTTTTTTGGCCAGCCATATTTATTCCCCAGGACATAGACTTATAATAATCTATACATTGTAATCCTTTTAAAAAGCACTGGCCTTTAGGGGCGCCTGGATGGCTCAGTCAGTTAAGTATCCAACTCTTGATTTCAACTCAGGTCATGATCTCACAGTCGTGAGATCAAGTGCCATGTCAGGCTCCACACTCAGTGTGGAGACAGCTTGAGAGTCTCTCTCTCTCTCTCTCTGCCCCGTCCCCACACTCATACTCTTTTCTCTCTCCCTCAAAATAAATAAAATCTTAAAAAAAAAAAAAACAAAAACACAAACTACTGGCCTTTCAAGATAAAGCCTAAGTAAGTTGCCTTAGAAACATAATATCACCATTTCTTAAAACATTAACTGTGTCCACTATATTTGACATAGTGTTAAGTGTTTCAGGTGAGATTCAAAAATGTACAAAGCACGGTTGCTACTCTGAAGGAGCTTAATTCTAACAGGAGAGAGAAAATAAATAGGGAGAAAGGAGCTAATACTATGTAATGAAGTAAACTATTTCAAATTAATAAAGCAGCTGAGAGAGATTGGGGGTGGGGGAGGGCCTAGCTGGTTCAGTCAGTAGAGCGTGCAGCTCTTGATCTCGGGATTGTGAGGTCAAGCCCCACACTGGGCATAGAGATTACTTTAAAAAATAATAATAATAAAGAGATCAGGGAAAACTTTATAAGTGAGTGAGCTTCAAATTGGTCCTTGAAGGAAGGTTGTGGCGAAAATGACAGCTTCTCAAGTCTCCACTCTAGCTTATATACCACAGTTTAGAAAAAGGATTGCACTGAAAGTAGGCCACATAGACATCATGAGAAAAGGCATGGGATTTCTTTTCTTTTCTTTTCTTTTCTTTTTTTTTTTCATGCAAGGAATACACAGAGAGCAAAGTTTGCTGGTGAGTAGAAGTGCAAATACATTGGACTTGGGTACGAAACACAGACTGCAATAAACAAGACACAGTCCCCCTCCTCAAGATGTTTAGAATACAGACACCTCAGCAGGAGTATTCTGGGGACCTACAGTACTCTGTGGGCAAAGTGAAAGGGCATTTAACATACACTCAAGGGACAAGGCCTCTTGGAAGAAGTAGTATTTAAGCTAGTGGCTGTAGGTCAGGGGACTGTTGGAGGAGAGGGTAGAGAAGGACGTGTTCTAGCAGATGGACCAGCATGGGCAAAGACCTGGGGGCAAGAGGGAGTAGGCCACACTGACGAAGCTGCAAGCAGTTAGATACTCTGTACCTTAGTGAGACTCCATTAGATCAGTTGGCCAAAGAAGGGACTAAAAATGGAAGACACCAGTTGGGAGATTGTTTTAGGAGGCCTACAAAAGAAATTGCCTTATATTAAGTTATGTCCATCCATCTACATCATCTAATCGAATAAAAGCCTGAATTATGGTGCTGGATGTTACAGATGGAGGCACAGGAATGTCTGTCCAGGAGTCAACACAAAACTAATTGAGATGTGTCCTTTCCTATCCTAGCTGTGGCAGTGTCAGTCCCTGGGCCATGACTCTTTCACAGGGGATGCTTTAGAACCTAGAACACTACCTGACCTAAGATACACACTCCACAAACACTTGCTTAAAAAAAGGAAGAAATGAACACATGAATAAATGCATGACCATAAGAGATCATGGAAAGAGAACGCCTCTAAGTCTGGAAGCTGCTTTTCTGAGTAGCAAGGCTGAAAATGAGAGAGGAAGAGGTGAAAGCTGATTAAGTTTGCACAGGGTAACTGGAACAAGGATAGTACAAAAATAGAGAACACAGAGGGAGAGAAATGAAGTAATAGTGGGAGGGCAGCTATGAAGAGTTCCATTTTGAATTGTCAAAGGACATCCAATTGAAATAGCTAACAGATTAAAAATACAGATCAGGATCTTGGGGGAGGAAGTCAGGGCTGGAGATAAGACTCACTGTTTTCAAGAGGAATTATTTGACCTTGGTAGGTATACCCAAATATTTGTATTTACCAACACCAAGGTTCTCTCAGTCTACGCAAGCTTCTACCGTATTAGCACATTCTAGGGCTTTTCACAGGGACCTCTGTTCATTGCTTTCGCCTTACCAGCTCCCTTCAAGACTCCTAACTCTAGGGGGGAACACTTGGGATGCAGTGATGTTAGAAGAGTACACTGTATAGAGTGGAGGTTAAGTCCAGCCTGGCCTCTGGAGCCAAACCACCCAAGTTCAAATTTGGGCCCCATCACTTAGTAGCTGTATGACCTTGGGAAAGTCTTTAATCTTTCTATGCCTTCATTTCTTCTTCCAAATAGCAGTTACAAAAGTACTCTTTGTAGCGTTGTAAGGAATAAGTGAAGCAAGTCATGGTGGTTGCTTCAAATAGTTCGGGCCTATTATAATCACAATGTAGCTGTCAGCTAATAATATTTTTTTTCACTTACTCAGTTTCATTGTATGTAAAATGCAGACAGCAATAGTGCAGACCTCATAGAGTTATTATGAGAATTGCATAAAAGAATCCATATAAAGCTCTTCAATCAGGACGTGGTAAGAGCTGAATGGATGTAAGCAATTATTAATAGAGCTCCTTCTGACAGCAATAGGTAGAAGATTTGCCAGATTCCCCTGTGTCTTGCATTAGAATATCTAAGGCCAAACTGGTATGGAACCCCTAAAATATAACATGTTTAATACGTTACATGTAAGTTTCCAGGTGATATGATAGACATTTTATAATAAGTTGCTATTTTTCTTGAAAATTTTTCAGACAGCCTTCTCTTTTGTAAAAATTTATATATACACACAAAGGAGAAGTTTCTTGACTACAAATAAGGAGAAGGGATTAAAAACAGAATTCCAGGCCGAATGGAAAAGCACGATTATCATTTTGTCTCAGAGTTTTAGATCAGTAGCCCTTATTAATGTATTTATATGCATTTTTTTCATTAAAAAAGAAGATTGCTTGCTATTAAGGGTTAGAGTTTGAATTACTTCAATTTCCAAATTATATGCCTAAAAAATTTAAACAGCTGTCATTTTAAGGAGGCTTATTTCATTTTACCTAAAGTGCTTTTCAGTCTGGAGGGAACACTTAAATGCAGTCACAAATCACTTGCGGTGTACTCACAGTAAGATTTTTTTAAAGTTAAATTTGTTTACAAGCCTGCGGAGTTCAAATTTTGTAGATAATTTTCTTTTCTCCCTTTAGTTAATGTACAGGATTTTTACCTTTTTTTTCCTTATAGTGCTAGGCGTGAATTTTACTCATTACAAATAAGAGCACCCAAATCCCTTTTTATTTCATTAGTTCAGCAGATTGTCTCCTAGGGGTATGGGCTGAGGACATGATTGGGCTCTGCCATGATGAGCTTATTTCGCACTTTTACCCAGAAAATCTTTATATACAAAAGGCACAGATAGTAGTTACACTCAGCGTGAACAATTACAGACTGTTGGGGGAGCCTCTTCCTGGTGTGCCGATGACTTACTCCCATGAATTAAGAGGCAAATGCGCTCCAAAGTGCATTAACCTTTATGGATTTTTCTTCAGTTTTCATGTTCCACTGATTTATGGTCTGAAATATGCCTGTTGCTGCTGTTTCTGAATGAGTCCCTTGTAAATCATTGCCAAATGATCTTTTTTTGAGTCAGATAATCCAAGGAAGTTGAATATTCTCCTATCAATTCCTGTGAAGCAGCTTTTTTTCTTTCTTTTTCTCTTTTTTCTTTTCTTTTTTTCCCCCCAAGTTGTTTTAGTTTGCTCTGTGCCTTAAATGTCGCATCGGAGAATAAGTGAGCATGTAAGAAATATGTCCTAAAGGAGCCAATCTTGCCAGGCAGCTTCTTTGTGTGCACTGAGCTGTTTCCAGCCTTTTGCATGGCCTCACTTGGCTTGGATTCCAAAAGCCCATTTACCTCAGTACTCCATCCGTCCGGGTACAGTTGTTTGTGCAAGGATAGGCTCATGCCTGGGAATGGGTTTCATTACGGGTTATCCGCTGCTCTTTTTCATACAAATCATGCATGGCAGGGATTTTGAGTGTACTGTGGTCTCATAAAAGTCTACTCTTTCAATTAGAGTCCAGTGCAGAACGGTGTCACCGGTACGCAGGCCTCTGTTATCGGTGGGGATTGGCCCTCAGTGTTCCATTCTCTGTGTGTCCCAAGATTCTTTCTATTTACTGGACTTGGGGTGGGGGTGGATATGTAGTGGTTTTTTAATTTTCTCTTTGTAATGCCTGTGTTATTCATGCAATACGGTTGTTGTTAATGCTTTTGTTTGCATTGGTGCCATAAAACCAAGATATAAAATCAAAGGTGCAAAAAATTCAAGTTCCAAATTCTGGGCTTTGAAAGCACAAGTAACTCATTCCATGTCACTGTCATGAACCGTGCCTCACTGTTGATTGCTAACTAAGTTTTTAATGTATGCATTTATAAATATCTGCATCATGTGGCATGATGAAATGTGATAGTGGAGTATTGCACCAGAAACATGGTACCGTGGGGACTTACCTTTGAGTATGCTTGACTAGCTTAGCAGAGCTTCTGCAGACCTGCAAATATGCAACTTTTTACGTAGACACCTGGGACTAAAATGAAGAGAAGAAGACAGCTCGGATTTTTTTTTTAAATGGCTTTAAAGCTATTTTGTAGTGGAAGAAAAGAGCTTCGTGGTGTAACTCTGCAGAGAGTCTAGCTTGGAAGGTACACTAGTAGAACCAATAATTCTGAGAGATGCTAAAGAATGTAGGTGGTCAGAGGGAGAAGTCCTTCTACACGTTTCTACTGGTTCCAATATGTGGGATCAGGAGAAAAACCCTCAAGCCTTTCAGATGAATGTTTTATGTGCGTTATACAGCCAAAAATACCAAGACATATATGTGATAATATACAGCAAAGTTAGGAAGTATCAAAGTGAAAAGAATTAATATATTGTGTCTTATATGATACAGGGTATATACAAATGTATATACTAAAAATGTAATGAGTGATAAACTAACATACTGTTCATGAGAGAGACATGACTGAATTTCCTGTGCTCCAAAAGCCAGAGGAATATGAATTTTCTGAAATTTGCACCTCTGATTTTGTGTTTTGGTTTTATGGAAAGATGATGTTTCCCCTTGACTGGGTTCAAGTTATGCATTTTTGGCAAAAATAACAGAGAAGTGATGCTGTGCTATTCTCTATCTTATCAGAAGGTACATATCAGCTTGTCCCATTCCTGCTAATGTTCGCCATAGAATTAAAAAAACTCACTAGGGTGTGAATGTTAGGAATACATATTTACTGTGAGTAACTACTTTTATTCAAATGAAAAAATATCATTGCTCGCATTACAACTTCTGACATATAATATAGGCCCTTCATGTTCAAGGGTATTTCCAGCTCATGGCAGCCATAATTCCAGGCTGAGATAAAATGGAAGAAATGGACCTTTACAGTGAAACAGAATTTGCAGTGAGGAGGGTGGGTTATCCACAGAGCTTGGGAAGCTTGAGTGAAATTTTAATTAGTTTATGATTTCCCTGGATAGAAATCAAATCAAGGTAAAAATTTTGAAAATACCAGGTCACATATGGGTAGTGTCCTTCCATATGCATTCCAAAGGCCACACACTTGCTGTAAGAAAGAACAAGTTTAAAATATAGGTCCTGACTATGGACATATTTTAGAAGGCCCCCTAGTTGGTAGCATTCTGAAAGCAAAACCTTTGATTAAATATTTACGAATAGCAATATTAGAATTTGGGAAATGAGATCCATGCTTTAGACATCCAAGTGCCATGAGAATCTATTGCCTACTTTCATGTGTTTTTGGTTTATCTTGCTTTAGGAGGCTGATCTGAATAAGGGTCCTCAAAGTCCTGTGATGAGATGCTCTACAGATGGCATCACGTAGCTTCTTTTCTTTGGTCTCCTTCTCCTCCTTTCCATACACACCAGCGTACTTGGGCTTTTGTTTGCCTTCTCATCTTTCACAGGTTGGGAATCCCTAGTGGGAAAGCACTTCACCAGATTAGATAATACCCTTCTGACAGGGTTCCATCTGTGTTCCATCTTAACTTTGAAGTGAAGTGTTTTCTTTCCTAATGAGATTCTTTTTGCTGTTAAAAATTCAGTGCTTTCTTACTTCCATAGAGCTGATTAGGAGCATTGTTGGAAAAACTGAGCTTTTTGATGATTTGCCTCCACACCGTTGACACTCTCTCTCCTATATCCCATTCAACAGATCAGTTTTCAAGTACTTACTAGGTAAAAGGAGCCATGCAGTACGTTGTGGCAGTCTGGGGGCGGGGAATAAAATGTAGAGTCGCCTATGAAAAATGATGAGGAGTGACTCCTGATAACTTGGGGGAATAATTCAACAGTAACAAAATGAAGATGTTCCCTGTAAGGTTATCTATAATAAAGCCATAGGGCAGCATTAATATTCCCTAATAGATGTTTGGTTGAATAATCTTGTGTTCATTAGTGGGATGGAATAAGTCTATAATACTCTGCAAAAGAACAGAATATAAAGTCGTGTGAATAACCGTATTGTTCTAAGTAAAAAAACAATGCTGGGTATATGGTCAAGGACTCAAGAACATTCTTTCAGTAAAAGGCAACTGTTAACATTGAGGTGCTTTCTTTTTAAAATATTTTATTTGGACTTCTGGTCCCAATTCTTGGGAGGAAGGCTGTATTTGTCACAGAGGTCGTACCTTAGTTTCAGGAACTGCAGGTTGAAGTTAAAAGACCTGTTCATTTTATTCACTACTCCCTTTACCAAATATTTCCTGAGAGCCTACTATGTGCTAGCCATAGAGTAAGTAGTACTAAACTCTGAGGATATAGAAGTGAATAATTTACACTTGACTCCGGCCACCTGGGGCTTTGGTCTTTCCTCTATCAATTTTTTCCTGAAATAGGGTATTAATCTAGTGGTCCAAATTGCCAATTATGGGCAAACATAGGAAAAGGCAGGAGGAAGGTGAAAAAAAATCATAAAATATGTTCCACTTACCTCTACTCTCCAGCCTCATTGAGGTTAATATCCTGATAGTAATCACAATAATAGTCACTACGATTCACCCAGCATTTCCTATGTGCCAACCTCTGTGCTGAGTTCTTAACTTTCATTTTCCTCCTTGAATCATCAAAACAATCGTCTGTGTTATCAGATCCATTTTACACAATACAGCAGAAAGGTCAAGAGAGGCTAGATAACCCACTCAACACTGTGGAGTCAAGACTCAGCCTCAAGAATACCCACTCTAAGTGTTCTGCTGTGGCCTTTCCGCTTCCCTCCGTTATTCCTCTCTGCAGCAACGGCAGGTCTCATTTACCTTCTGGCTGCTTAGGAGAGTCTGTCTTCTGTGTCCTTCTTGCCCAAGAAAGAGCCATTTGCCCATTTCATGTATTTGCTCCCCCTTTTTGATGAGAATAAAAACGGGCTGATCAGACAGCCATGTTCTTTCTTTCTTTCCTCTCGTGCACGTTTCATGTTTTCTGTACAGTGAGGGGCGTGCACAGGTCTGAATGCAGATTTGGGCGCATGTTGCATGGGTCCCCTTGAGTTAGAGATGAGAACATCAACCTGGATGTGTCCTTCTAGACTAATGCGCGTGCTGTCGGGAATAAGAGATTTGTATTGGGAAGAAGTCATGCACCTGAAGGTGATGGGAGCCCCGCCCCTCCATTGGCGCTGCTCAGCACGATTTCATATTTTGGGGACACCAAAGGCAAACAAAGGACTAGAAAAAAAAGGAAAATATGGATAATTTAGAGCCTTCTGCCACTGTTTAGGAGCAGGTTAACTAGTAAAAATATGTTTTTAACAAATGATAATGATTTTGAAAATGTAGGAAGTCCTCAGAAAACTCTTTTTGAAAAGAGTTAGGAGAGATTCTGATGAATGAGTCCCATAATACTAGAAAATTATAAAATGAAAAGGTCTTTGGTGTGGTTACTCATAAGCAAATTAAAAACAGTGGTTTTCTTTTAGAGGCAGACCAAAGGGAAATGATACACCTGGGGGTGGGGAAATTTCTCTGAGGGTTAGAGGAGTCAGAAAGGGTCAAAGTTGCAGGATGTGGGATTTGGAGATTTTTAAATTATGGTTAACTGTCCACATTTATTTCTTCATTTTTCCCCACCTTCTTCCGCTCACTCCCTTCTTAAAGATTTATTATATCTTATGTGGTGGTCTCACCTTTACTCCCTTTCCTTGTTGATAAAGTCAATTAAGAAACCTCATTGAGGTTTCTCTTGGCTTTTCAATGTCTGCTTTCTTTCCTCCATTCCTTGGCTTACTTTGTCATTGTGATAATACTATAGGTATAAACCCTCCCTTCCCTCCATCCCCCCAGGTGCGTGCGCGTGCACGCACACACACACACACACCCACACACACCCAAAGGTTAATGGAATGTTAACTACTGATATGCAAGATTAAGCATGATGTATTTATTTATTAAGTAAAGGAAACTCTTTATTAGGTCAAACAGCTAAACTTAAAGAACATTTATACACCAACTTTAAATGTTCTCTAATTAGAAAGCAGTTTATGAAATACATTCTTTGGTATGTGTAGGTAATTCTTTATATTTTCTAATTTAATGTTATTTGAGTAGCTGATATATTCACAGTCTTTAAAAATCCCATGATTCTAAGAGCTCTTTTCTGTTTGCTAGCTGGGATACTGTCTGATTCATAAATTGTTGAATAAAGCCAATCTGACCTTTAAAAAGAATCGAAGATGATCGTTTAAAGTTGTCATCGGAAAGTCTAACTCCCACTTCTCTTCCAGACCCCACCTCATCCCTGCTTCCTGCGGGAACTCCTTTGATTAGTTTTTTTGTGAGTCTTCCCAGGCTGTCTTTATAAGAAAATAAACAAATGAGGATGCATAACTTCTACAGAAAGGCTAGTGTGCGGAATACTACTAAATACACATTGATCTGCAACTTGCTTTTCTCACTGAACAATTTGTCGTGGAGCTCTGTTCATGGTGCATCGAAAGCTTCCGCATTTGGGGGTTGAGGTTGGCACAGTATTCCAATGTGTAGATAACACCACAGTTGCTTTGATTAATCCCTACATGATGGATTTTTTTTTTTTAAGTTTTGTCTTTTGCTGTAAAAACAATGCTACACTGATCTGTGTAATCATATTTAGCTACGGTTGTCAGAAGAATTTCCCACAAGTGGGGTTTCTGGGTCAAAAGGAAATGCATTTATAATTTTGTAATTTTGTAATTTTGACTTGCTCTTCATAAGGGTCCTACCATTTCTCATTCCCATCGACAACACATGAGAATGCCTCTTCCCACACATATGCCAAAAGACTATGTTTTTCAAGTTTTTGGAATCTGCTCAATGCGTGGATATAAAAAATGGCATCTGAGTATAGTTTACTTTTCATTTTTTTCATTAGGAACAAAGTTAAGAATTTTTTCCCATGTTTAATGGCCATTGTATTCCTTTACTGTAAATTGTCTTTTCTTGTCCTTTGATCATTTTTTCTACTAAATTGTTTGGGTTTTTTTCCTAACTCATCTGTGATAGAAGTTGCAAATATATCTTCCCAGTTAATCATTCCGTTTTTGTCTTTATTTCATTTGACTTGATTTCATTTCATTTTCCTTCTCCATTTTTTTTGAAGAAAATTTAAAATACAACACAGTCCATACTTTGCTTAGCATTGTGGAAAAGTAAAAATCACTGTGCAAAACAATGTTAATCACTGGGGATAACTACAATTGTTTCTTGACTTCAGAAACTTTTTGCCAAAACTTGAAAAACTCCCTTGCTGTCAATTATAAATACCTCAAAAAATGAAAAACTTAGAAAACTAATATGTACGTAGCACTCTGTGACATTAGAAACATTAGGAAATAAAGCATTTTGTTAAAATCTTGGTCAGTGTGGTTTGACCAGTGCTTGTTGCCTTCTTTTTGTCATGTACTTTACGATACACAGCGAGCATCTTTTCTAGGTATTGGTGAAATGTCATACTTGCTTTAAGTCTGGATCTGCCAGCATTCTATTCTTTGCTTTTCAGTTTTATGAAATATCTTCAAGTGTTCCTTTAGGGTACAATTTGGGCTCCCTCACTTCCCCTGGGATGCCTTCATTCCTTTCACCACAAAGACTTTCCTTGGTGAGGTAGATAAGTTCACCTTCCCTCTGATTGGGTTTGCCTCTTAAAGGGGGGACAGTGTCAACATTCCCAGCTGTTTCTTCTATAAATCCACTCACATTCCATTCAAATTTCACTCCCAGCGTTATCACTGTTAGTTTGTTTTGTCTGTATTTCTGTCCCTTTTGGCCAGTTCCCTCTTTTAATTATCCATTTTTGCAAAATGCCACGTGGGCTTATCACTGGGAGTCAGGGAGACAACACAACTACACGCTTTGCTGCCTGAACATGAACTGAGTAACAGGTGTGCAATTATCAATCACTGTCAGACTCTGAAAGAAGTGACATGATTGATCCACTGATCGTGCTGAACTTCAGTTATTTACATAATTTCTGGACTGGAGAGGTAGCAGCAAAGTTTTTATTTTATGCCATTGCCATTACTCACAGTTAACAAATGTAGTAACTGGAATTTAAACCTTGTTTTGGGGGGACTGGTGTAACTAAGAGGCAGTAACTTAAATCTGTGCATAGCAAAACCGCGTAAAGCAGGAAGAAAAAGTACAAAGAAGAATGTAACAAACATCTGCGTCCTCATCTGTGAGTTTGGACAGTTCCTAACATTCTGTTCCCTATGCTTTAAGTGTTCCCGGTGAAGGAACAGATCATTACAAATAAGGTTGAAGTTCTCCTTTTTCCCCACCTTCCTTCCCGTTCTCTTTCTTTACCTCCCAATTTATCTTCATGAATTAGAAGAGTTATCATTTATTCTCTCTCCCCTCCGCCCCCCCCTTTTTTTTTAATTTGGGTATAGTTGTCACACAATGTTGCATTCGTTTCAGGTGTATAACTTAGCCATTTGATAAGTGTATACATTAGACTGTGCTCACTGCAAGAGTAGCTACCATCTGTGCCATTATATCACTATTACGATATCATTGACTGTATTCCTTAGGCTCTGCTTTTTATTCCTGTGACTTACTCATTCCATAACTGGAGGCCTATATGTCCCTCTCCCTTGGCTTATTTTGCACCTCCCCCCGGTTGCCCGCCTCTCACCACTGCCCCCACTCCCGCAACTATCAGCTTGTTTTCTGTATTTACAGTCCTGATTCTGCTTTCTGTTTGTTTACTCATCTTTTTTGGATTCCATTTATGAGCAGATCATATGGTATTTGTCATTCTCAGTCTGACTTATTTCACTCAGCATAATACCTTCTAGGTCCATGCATGTTGTCTCACATGGCATGATCTCATTCTCCTTTAATGGCTGTGTAATATTCCAGTGTGTGTGTGTGTGTGTGTGTGTGTGTGTGTGTGTGTGTGTCTGGGGGGCTCAGTTGGTTAAGCATCTGTCTTCGGCTCAAGTCATGATCTTGGGGTTCTGGGATTAAACCCTGCTGAGCAGGGAGCCTACTTCTGCCTCTCCCCCTGCCCCTCCCTCCCTGGTTATGTTCCCCTCACACTCTCTCTCAAATAAATAAATAAAATCTTTTTAAAATATTTTTAAATAACTTTAAAAAATATTCACTTGCATATATATATACCACATTTTCTTTACCCATTCATCTATTGATGGACACTTGGGCTGCTTCCATGTCTTCACTGTTACAAATAATGCTGCAATAAACATAGGGGTGCATATATCTTTTTGAGTTAGTGTTTTCATTTTCCCTGGGTAAATACCCAAGGGGGCATTACTGATCATATGGTATCACTATTTTGAATTTTGTGAGGAAACTCCACACTGTTTTCCAGAGTGGCTGGAATAAGTGCCAACACTTATTGTTTCTTTTCTTCTTGATTCTAGCCATTCTAACAGGTGCAAGGTGATTACCTCCTTGTGGTTTCATGTGAAAGAATGAAACTGGACTCTTTCTAACACCATACATAAAAATAAACTCAAAATGGATTAAAGACCTATTTGTGAGCCCTGAAACCATAAAAATCCTAGAAGAGAACACAGTAATTTCTCTGACATTGGCCATAGCAACATTTTTCTAGATATGTCTGCTGAGGCAAGGGAAACAAAAGCAAAACTAAACTGTTGGGGTTATATCAAAATAAAAAGCTTTTGCACAGCAAAGGAAACCATTAAGAAAGCAAACATCCTACTGAATGGGAGAAGATGTTTGCAAGGGACATATCCAATGAAGGGTTAGTATCCAAAATATATAAAGAACTTCTACAATTCAGTACCAAAACAAACAAACAAACCTATAAAATGGGCAGAAGACCTTAATAAACATCTCTACAAAGATATACGGATGACCAACACACAAATGAAAAGATGCTCAACATCACTAATCATCAGGGAAATGCAGATCTCCCCTTTTTTGGAACATTCTGTCTATACATATAAAGATCTCAGGGAGAAATACGCAGTATTTGGGGGTGTGCTTTTAAATTTGCCCTTTAGTTTGTTTACTGTTCATCATGCCTCCCTTCACTTCTTGTATTCTTATTTCCTTATTGAATTAATACAAATATCTTTTGATGTCTCCCTTTTTTTCCCCTGAGTTTAGAAGTTGTGTTTTCTGTTTTGTCCTATTTTTATTCAATTAGTGAAATAACTTAGGAAAGCAAAAACAACTAATATTGAAACAAATAATAAAGCGATGACCTGTTCTCGTTAAGAATTCTGAGAATCTCCCCTCACCTCTCCATGGAAAGAGAGGCCAAAGCTGGAAATAACCCATATGTGTTTTGTGATATATCCTGAAGTATTCTTCTGATATATTTGACAACTGTTTTCTTCTGTTGTCCTCCAGATTTATTCAAGAGATCGAGCATGCCCTGGGACTTGGCCCAACCAAACAGTGCCCTCTTCGAGACTTTCTCACCGTGTACATCAAAAACATCTTCCTCAATCAGGTCTTGGCAGAGATCAACAAGGAGATTGAAGGAGTCACCAAAACATCTGACCCCTTGAAGATCCTAGCTAATGCAGACACCATGAAGGTGATGGGGGTGCAGCGACCTCTCCTACAGGTAAGAATACACTTTGACCTTACTGTTTTTGTCAGCGGTTTTCATTAACTTGGCAAGAGACACAAATTACAGAAAGAAAGAGAATTACCATCTGTTTCCATATTCATCAGAGACGAAACAAGAAGGAATAAATTAAACCGGCACTGGGGAAATTTAGAGCTAACGTAGAGATAATGGAAATTCCTTCAGATCTTTAAGAAAAAAGTGGTTGGCTTTGCATATGGAAGGTGGTGAGTCTCATTGACATGCAGGCAACTCCTCACTATTTGCCTGGAACTTGTCCCTGAAGGGAATTATTTTTCCGCTGGTGAATGTACCAGGCGTATGAAGGATGTCAGGGAAAGAAGTTATTGTGCCAAACCTCAACTACCAATAAGAAAACCCTTGTTGTACCATTTTAGGGCAGACTTACTGTTAAGAACTCAGCCAGCTCACAGTGAATTTGAACCTACCAGCAAACTGGCCTTTAGAAGTCAGATCATTTAGGGCACTTGGGTGGCTCGGTGGGTTAAAGCCTCTGCCTTCAGCTCAGGTCATGATCCCAGGGTCCTAGGATCGAGTCCCACATTGGGCTCTCTGCCCAGCCGCGAGCCTGCTTCCCTTCTTCTCTCTCTGCCTGCCTCTCTGCCTACCTGTGATCTCTGTCTGTCAAATTAAATAAAATAAAATAAAAAAAGATCATTTAATTCAAGAGCTCATTAATACTGAAAATTTTACTTTGATTATATAAAGAAATGGTTTCCAGGCAGCAGAAATGAAGCAATTTTTAGTAGATGCTTGGATTTATAGGCTTGAGGTATTTATTTTTTTATCCATTTTAGCCATTTAGTGACTTGGAGGTGAATCTAAAACTAAAAGAACTTACTGTGAGTTTAAATTTTATTGATACATTAACTACTATTACACTGTGATTGTATCTTTATAGTGTTTTTTCCTTTGGGAGAATGATGGACGCAATAGCATATTTTTACAGAAGTTGCATGATTCGAGATTATCTCAAAGCACGGAAGGCTTGAGCTCTTCAAAGAAAAGTTGTGCAAATGGAAAAGAGTTCTACTTTAGTTGCTTGCCCTTACCTGCCTTTATATGTGTGTTCCTTGGTTTTTCCTTCTTTATACCTTAGAGTTAATATAAATCCTAGACCTTTAATAGGCAAGTGCTGTAGTTACAAGTGTTCTTTTTTATGAGCAAACTCTTCTGTGGTGTTGAGAAACCGGTACAGAGGCGTTCGCCTCTCTCTCAGAACTTGAGTAATAGCATCACACCTAGGAAAGGGTTCATTTGGGTCATCTGGCTCTGCGTGAGTTATGTTCCTTGTGAGGGATCTGTACTGAGTGCAGGGTGCGGGGAAGGGAGGATGGCGAAGGCATGCACTCACTGGTCCCTCCACTGGATTACTCTGACTCTGGCTCTTTGCGTGGCTGGGACCTTCTTCTCTGAGACTCAGTTCAGATGGCAACCCCTGCCCACCCCACCCCCTCACCAGCAGCTTTTCCTGACTATCCTACCTGAGTAGGATTATTCTGCATTCTTCCCTCCCTCCGACACCCCAGTCCAGGCCAACACTGAAGCTGAACTCCCTGGACTGTATCACCAAAGTTCCCTTGCCACGTTAGCTTAAAATCTGGTCCTGCCAATAGCGGCAGACGGGCAGAGGTAAGAGAAGAAAGAGATAAGGGCTGTTTCTTATCTCCTTCCTCTCTACTTTGGATCATTGTTCTGGCTGTGCGTACATCCCTCCGTAACCAGATGCGCTGCCAGGTGACACCGGCTCTGTAGCTCCAGCCCTGACGGGGCTCTGGTAACGTCATTTCTTCCCCTTGCCCCTTGACGACAGCTTTCAGCTCTTGCTAGTCTCTGGGTACCTTACCCATCCCTCGTTGCTTCTTTCAGTTCTGCCCGTACCTCTGTAATTCTGTCTCTGCATTACTGTTTCCTCGTTTGAATCCTCTGCGTAGAATTCTCTTTTTTTCTCCAGATCCTGAATAAATCCCCCCAGTCACTATTTGAACACTTTGATTTTTCCTTCATCTTTACATAACCACCATATTTATTGGTTCATCGATTTTCTAACTTATTTATTATCTGTCTTTTCCCAATAGAATGTAAGTTCCAAAAGCATAGTACAGTACCAGACAGCAGGAGGGTGTTCAATAAATAATTTATTGAAGGAATGCGTACAGACGTGGATGGATGGATGGATGGATGGATGGTTGGATAGACACAGTGGATAAGTTCTGAGAGTTAGAAATAACTACAGAGTCAGCATGGGAAGACCAGAAATAGTGACAAAACCTTTTTTATATCTAGCTTTGGTCTGACCATATCATTAACTTCCTCTCATTCAGAAAAAACTTTCAGTATTTCTGTCCCCACGGTGTCACGCTCCCTGGTGTGCAGAGCAACTTTAATATACTTAGTGTACTGAATTCCAAAGAAAACAAAGGCAACAATGAACTACAGAGCATATCGGCATATTAAAGATGCTGGCTTATTGTACATGATCATTTTCAGCTTGAGTAGTAAAAACACTTTAAAACTCAGAACTAGTTGACTATAATCTGGACCATCTCAGGGCCACACTTTGCCAGCTCAGTGACACCTTAGGGCAGCCTCCTGCCATCTTATACCTTGTCACCAGCCATAGTGTTACTTTGCCTCTTGTTTTCTAAATCGATTATTCCATTCTGAGGGATAGATGAGAACTCCAACTTCACCTGTCTTCTCCTTGACCAAGTCAAGATAGAGTTCTGTGTAAGTAAGTAAATCTTTAAAGTAAGGTCATTCGATTTATTAATCCCCAAATGTGTTGTCACAACCAAAACACCTGCTTTCTTATTTATTTTGTTGCCCTTTCTTTCTTCATAAAAATTTTATTTTCTGAGAATGTAAATTAGTTAGACCCTATCAATAAATTTAATATCCTCAGAGTAATGAGATCGAAAAAGTAATGAGATGGTTATTTTCCTCTCGCATCTTGAGACATTCTCTTGCTTTTTAATCTTTGTAAGTTGTTTTCAAACAGATTTTCCATGGTCAAGTTTCAATGTTCCTTAAATGTCACTGTAACATTTTTCTGCCCAGTTAGTTGCAGGTGACTAAGCTGAAGAAAAAAAATAAACAATTCTCAAAAATTTCTGCTGCGAATCGAAAACAACTGTTGAGAAGGGAGCTTGGAGAAATACACATATGTGTAAAAGATGCAGGTGGGCAAAGTAGTCAATTACTTGATGTTTAAAAAAAATGTCCTTTGAAGTCATTCCCGCTGCTAGACTGTCCGTCGGGTCTCCGATTGCACCTTTGCCCTAAGGCAGCTCCCAGTGTCGCACAGCATCAGCACAACGGGGGGGTTGGGGGGGGTGGGAGGACAGCTGTCTCAGTGCTGCTTTCATCTTTTTGGTGATGTGTGGTTGGAGGGACCCCAGGATGCTCTGTCCTTACCTCTCAGAAATGGCATCTGGGCAGTATAGACAATCTCTCACAAGGGGGCATTTCCGTGGGTGATAACGTGCTTTCCAATCCATAATTTCACCATCTAGGCACAGAACTCACAGAAGGGAAGGGAGTGAATAGGAAGGAGGCGATGAGAAACGCCATCTTATAGGTGAATCAGCTGTTCCGCTATTGGCCCCAAATGATAACACGCGTCGTTCAGATAGTGATAATAGTAACAGTTGTATTCCTAGTAGTAGATAGTAGTAATGATAGCAGCTAACACTTTTGGTAGCATGTACTAGCAGCTAACACTTTTGGTAGCATGTACTATGAGCCAGACACAATTCTGATTATTTGCTGTGTGTTGACTTGTGGTTATGTGTATTGGCAACAGCTTTGTGAGGGTGGTGTTCTTATGATGGGGAGGCAATGGAGAAATTGCGAAACGAAATCAAATGCCCACAGTCACAGAGCTAGCAAGTACTGGAACTATAATTCACACTCAAGCAACCTGACCCTGGAGTCCAGTGTCCAAATGAGTTCTACTCAAAATGTAGCCCGAGGAGTATGCTTGTCTGCAAGCTATTTGTTACCAGTCTGCTGTGAGAGGTACAGAATTTGAGAGAAAGCATTTAGATGCCCTCCCTCCTTTTAAAGGAATTTAACATTGCCTGTTGAAACTAACCAAAAAAGGGGGGAGGGGGAATTTGTGTTTTGTATATCTTTGTGGTTTTAAATTTTTTTATTATCAATTTCTGATGTATTTTGTAAAAGTATCAGTGTACGACAGATGGGGTTGGGGGGCTGGGCTGGGCTGGGCTGGGCTCTCCCCACAGTCAGGGGCACACTGCCCTAAATTTCTTACTCCTTGATATTGCCTCAGAGAGAGAGGAGTGAAAGCACAGAAGCAATCGTCTCACCTTGGTGCCCAAGGCACTTTCCAGCAGATGAAGTCGCTTGAATATTTTCGGCAGGGGGTTGTGTTCCAAGTCCTTAGCTCCTAGGAGTGTCTGCTCTAGAGGAGGTATTCAATATTTAATAAATGGGCGAATGGCTGAGTGATTGAAAGTGAATGAATCAACGAGGGCTTCCTTAGTACAAGGACATGTGTGTGCATGTCGTCCCCCCACAATTCGTGCTTGTGGGTTTAAGATTGTTGGCAACCCTTAAATTAAAATGTTACAGTTCTTATTCCTCTGATGGTAATCCACAGGAATGCAGAATTGAATACACCTTGTGTTCTTGTTATCTGATTCCTCTGTTGCCATCCCCCACCACCCTCCCCCCACAACCCCCACCTCCGCTCCCGGCCCTTTTTTTTCAAAATGGCTTCCACCTGTTGCAAGGCGAAGCATCCTGATTCAAATTAAGGCCGTCTCTTAGGAGAAGGGAAATGAGCACCCTGGCACTCTGGACATGGAGCTGTGGCAGCTGTCGTTGAAAGGGACATCCTTTCCGTTACTTTATGCATCTATAGGAGTCTCCACAGTTTTCTTTCCTTAGACATGAGGAAACACCTACTCAGTTCTAAGGGAGGTCGTTTAATTTATTTCTTCTTTAGTGTCTTCATCCAAAAAAGGCAAGGGGCGGTTAGAAGGCTAATGCTCAGGGGTTTTGTCTTTTACCTGTCAAACTGTTGAATGGGCATCCAACCAGAAAGCTGTCTCCCCCACCCCCAATGGAATAGGCTACACCCGTGCTCCATTGAGAGCGGTCTGTCCTCCGAGTCAGGCTCTGCATTTGTACACTATCGGTGTGTGATGTCCAGGCACGTTTAGAGCTTGGGAAGCACTCCTTTGCGCCAGCGCAACCCAGGGAGTGGTCCGTGGGCTGTCAGCATCTGCATCACTTGAACAGGTGAGGAATGCAAGTTCCTGCAGGAATATTCGTTCTAACCAGCCCGCCCACCCCTGGTAATTTTGATAGAGACCGAAGTTTTGGAAGTACTGCGCTCCATCACATCACCATGCCCAGCTGGAGGTTAGGAAATGGGATCTAAAGCTGTGGGCTCTTAGCATTGCAGTGAACAAAAGAAGTCACTTTAAAAAAAAAAAAAAAAACTATCCAGCTTTGTTTCCTCCAGGCCCAGAAATTGTAAAAACAATATTTGCAGTGACAGCAGAAGCTGCTTCCTAGTCTAGCACATTGCTGATTTTTATGGAGTTCTTTCCAAACACAGGATGAGCCTACAATTTTCTGGCTCGTGCAGAGATGAGAGGAAGAGGCAGCTTTCCTAATGCCTAGGCTCGAATTCCCACATCATTGAAGGAAAAACACAGAAGCTGTGCAAGTCAGAATGTAGGCATTCTTGAAACATTTAAAGCCTTTTTTTCGTTTTCCTCACTGCCCCAGGATTTGTCAGACTACTTCCAAGACGTGACATGGCCAGAGTTGCCCCACTAATGCCACACCCGTCTCTTCTGCAGCTGCAGGAGTGGGCAGTGGTTCTCAGCCGTGGTACCCATTTGACTCACCCGGGAGCTTTCTGAAAACAGCATCTGCCCAGATCCCATCCCAGAGATTTGATTCGGTTGATCAGGAGTGGGGCCTGGGCATCAGTGTCTTGAAAGATACTTAGATGGCTAGGGGCCACTGGTCTGGATCTTTCTACTTCGTAGGATCAATCATTGCCCTGAGAGGAAGTGTATACGGAATTACAGTTGAGACATTCTTGAATTCAGTGAGGCCTGTGACAGAGCGCTCTCTTTGATACTTTGCACCAACTTCGATACATAAGCCTTGGAATCAGATACAAATGGTTTTACATTGCAGCCATTTCATCTGATAACTTGGTGGCCAGGACCAAATTGTTCATTTCTCTGTACTTACTTTTCCTCCTCCATGAAACGAGAATAATAAAAGAGGTGTCATAGGAAAACAGGAATTATTTCTAGTGATTAGGTGGAGTCCTGTGTGTAAAACATGTCTCCTTCCCTCCCCATGTCACATATGTGTGGACTGTAGCGTGATGTGCTCTCGCCGTTACAGACTTCGGACCTGCTGACTTCTCCACCCCTGCCATCTGTCTCGATTTCAGAAACCCCCACATCTCCTCTCCTCGCTAATTTGTATTTCCCTGCTCCTGTCCTTTGTATGCCAGCACCCACCCAGGAACCTCTGTTTCCTGCCTCCCCCCCACCCTAACGTGACAACAGGTGGTGATACTATTTAACCTCCTTCTCTTTTTCCTGGAGGTGGTCCACTGGTGGTTTTTCAGCAGCAGAAGTAGCGCGGGGTGTTTACTGCCATGAAAGCTAGCGTGTCCGTTTCCTAGGCCAACTGTAACAAATGACCCCAATTTGGTGGCTTTAAGCACCGGAAACGTGTCCCATCACAGTTCTGGAAGCCAGGGGCCACATTCCTTCCCGAGGGCCTAGGGGAGGACCCTCCCTTGCCTCTTCCAGCTTCTGGTGGGTCTGGCATTTCTTGGCTTCTAACAGCGTAACTCTGATCTGTGCCTCCATCCTGCCATGGCCTTCTTCCCTGTGTCTCCATGTGTCCTTTTTTGGGTCTTAGAAGGACAGCCTCATTGGATTTAGTGCCCACCCTTAATCCAGCCTGATCCCATCTCCATCCTTACTGTGATATCATCTACAAAGACCCTCTTTTCAAGTAAGGTCCCATTCTGAGGTTCTGTGTAGAATTTGGGGTGTTCAGTGTTCACCCCACTGTAGCTGATTATTGGAAGCAAGTTATATGGAATGCAGTGTATTTAATTTGCTATATGTTCCTTGAAAACCCTCTGACGGGAAGCAGTGTACAAGGATTGTTTTTCAGACAACAGGCCGGGGTGCTCTGGATTCTGGTGTCAGCAAGGTTCCCAATGACAGTCTGCAGTAGGCGGCATGATGGCTGGTGCTCCGAGTGGGTTTCTCCAAAGGCTGGTAGTCACAGCTGCCTATGGTATAATGACTTGCTAGAGCTAATTACACTGATGCCCAAAGCCAAGATAACCTCTTGCTGGTCTCCCAAGGAAGTGTAGCCAGAAGCAAGAGCATAGCATCTTCATCATATCAAATTATGTTAATACGAAGAATGCCGCTCTGAGTGGTATTTGCATCACGGCCAGTTGTTACCTCCCACTCTGGTACGGAATAGATTCAGATTTTATTAGCGTAAATAGATTAGTCCCATTTAAGGTCTGCTGGAAGTCATCATGAACATCATTAAGTTGAAAAGAGAGCTGATCAATTGATTCCCCCCCCCCCCGATTCTTCAGTGTCTGTCTCGACTGAAAAAATACTAATTTACCACAGTTTGTAGTGTTGATTTTCTTGGAATTTTACTCTTACTATTTTATTCATTTGCAGTATTATTTGGTCTCTTTATGACAAGTGGGGACCTCAAATAACCAACCACTAGTAGCTGTATCAGCTCTAGCCAAGAAGGTGGAGAAGGAGATGGCTTTATTCTTGTCTTTGGCTATTTATGTTGTCACTGTGGCTTTCAGCACTCAACCTGTTCACTTCTGAGACAGCTGAGCAAATGAAATATTTCATGACTAATGGGGACTCACAGAATTTTAGAACGTTCATTTGTGTCTTCAAATTGTCGTATCTATATCAGTTTTGTAGCATTAATTCTGTTACTAGTTTAATACATTCTGTTTTTAGAATTTTTGTTGTTATGCTTCATAGCCATCTGGGAACATAACTAATGTAAATTTTATCATGGCATGTGGGAAAAGCGTCTAAAATGTGGATCTAGTCTCCTTGTCAGCTCAGTGACCTCAGACTAGCCCAAGCCACTTCTCTTCCCTGGCACCACCTTCCTTCCCTCATCTATAAAGCGCGGAGGATGTTCAAGCTACCCCATAACGCCAAGGTGAAAAGTCCGTACGGGTTCATGTATTCAGCGGAGCTCTGGGAACGGCTCTCTGTTTTGACTTGGTGGTTCATAATTTCCTGTTATTGGTCCACACACACACCTGATCGCTGCCTTCAGAAAAATCCGTTAGCATTAAAGGGAATGGTGTTAAGAAAAAACCTACAGGAATGAAATAGGTTTCCTATTAAGTGAAAGCTTCCCGAGTTTTTCCCAACAGTGCGCCTTATGCGTGATTAGACAGCCAGTGTAAGAACCTGGCAATATTTTTTCCACAGTGTATCATGAATATTTTAAATTCCTAAAAAGGCTGAAAAACTGTGTGGTCAACACCCCCACATTCACCGTCCAAATTCTGCATTTAACACTTTATGCTTATTTGTTTCATAGCTTAACCAGACCTGGTCATTTTTAATTCTTCAGCCATCTCCGAAGTGAATTCCTAGTCGTTCCCTCAGCACTTTACTGTGGTGTCATTCACAGGTTTTTAATATCTTAGAAAAATCTGAACGTAAAGAGAAATAAATTAAGTGGGAAAGTCATTGCTTTGTTCAATTTCTGAAAGTACTCTGTTTCTAAAGGCTTTAAATAGTGTCAGAGAACAGTGAATGGACCGGCTTATGCTTGTGAGTAATCTGTAAGTACCGCCTTTGTTGATATGATACTACAGGGGAATTTGTCGTCATAACTATTGATGGAAGAAGACTGAAGTGAGCAAACAGGAGGTGATTTCTATTTGCAGACAACGGGCACGTAATGTGGTCAACTTGAGTTTTTACAAATATCTTTATAGCCTTATCTCTGGATCAGATGGTTTTCTTAGAAAGTTCCTCCTTAACTAGACTTCTAAAAATAGCTTTCTGCAAAGCAAGGAGAGGGGGGAAATAGAGACAGAGCAAGAATGCACACGTGTGCACCCAGAGCAGCTAAAAATGAAGATTTTTTTTTGTATGTGTGTAGAAAATCTTTGCAACCAGCCCTATGCATGGTATAAGAATTATTAATGATTTCCAAGTTTGTTTTTACGAGTCAGTTATAATTACAAATGTTTTCTTCAACAATCTATCATCCCTCATAATGTGTTTGGAACAGCTTTTAATTTAGATGCAACTTTTCAAGAATTTATTATATCTGGGTTATGAGGTCAGTTTAAAAAAAGCGAGCTGGAAGGCTTTACCCACGTGGGTAGAGAAGTCACGAGGGACTGCTGAATGAGAACGTAATTAGAGTTAGTGACGCTTGTTCACCAGCTTTGCTTGGTGCTAAGAAACCTGTGTGAACACAAGGCTGTTTCAGAGTGACATCAATCTAGGGATAAGCCCTGGGTCTTAAACGATGATTCTGAATTTATCTTCTAAGTCAAGGTAGGCCCACGGCTGGCCGTCTCAGTTGTCACTTGGGCTGTTCTATGAAACAGGGTTCATTTGGGGCGTTGGAGACGTTGACTGGCTGCTGTCTGCTTTGATCTTGCCTCTGCCCACTCCTGGTGGATAAGCAGGAGAGAAGGTAATGACTTATGGCAGGTCTGCTGACAGGGACCAAACTACATTAACACTCTGTGGCTCAGGTCCTCTGCCGGATGTATATTTCACTTTACTCACTAACAAAGGCATCTTCTGATGTACTTCTTTTCCTTAAATGCTAGAGAAGAGGAAGAACATCTCATCAAGAGATACCAGGAGAGAAAAGGCTGGCTCAACAGCCCAAGCAAATGGTAGTTATCATTCTTGGGAGCAGCACAATTGCTGATCTGGCAAGATTACTGGTGGGAGGCAGAGGAGCGCAGACAGAGAACTGCTGCTCCTGGGGACTTGTTGATGGGCTTCTCCGAAGTCGTTTTTGCCCGGTCTGAATGTTGCAGCTCTGGCTCGGCGGTGTTCCAGGGAGAAAATGAGGAGGGAGAAAGCAGAGTATCTGTGCTTAAAAGTTCATTGGCCCTTCAAGAGTAACTATTCAAATAAGACCATTGTTCCCGCTCTGGCTTTTCGAGCACCCTGTCGTACTCACCAACTTGCCTGCGTTCATGTTCCTTTAGACACTGTAAGGTGGGCTAGTAAAAATCGGATCCCTCAACTGGGACATGCAGTTGAGTAATTTCTACTGTTGAAATTGTAGGTAACACTAAATGGATAAATCTTGATTAAACACCTGTTTGATGCCATCACTAGGGGACCCCATTTCACGGGGGACCCCATTTCACAGGGTCTTCTGGTTAGTCAGGGAATCGAAATTCCTCATGCCTGCGGACCCGGCAGCCATGCGGGAGAGCTTGTAACTAGCACTGAGCGCAGTGTTCCAGAAGGCTGTGGTCTGCGTGCGAGTTGAGAGCCCTGAGGGCTAGAGAAATCAAGAGTCTTTAGGTAAGCTGTGGGTCCTGAACTGGGCATCGCAGGCTGTGTAGAAACAGCGACGAGGAAGGAGGAGAAAGGAACCCAAACAAGGAATGTAACAGAAGTAGAGACACAAAAGGTACGTTCATGAGACAGTGAGGTTAGACCACCTGGGTGAGGGGATGAATGGGGAGCGAGAACGCGGGTCAACAGGGGTCACAAAACTCTTAGGAAAGTCTTAAACTTTGAGCGGAACAGGTTACAGTTTCAAGTGGGAGGAGGAGCAGTCGTGAAGGGCTCTAGTGAAGGGGCTCATTGGCTCCTGTCTGATTTGATCTTGCCTAAGGGGTGGATGAGCTGATAAGCGGGGGCGGGCTCTGGCAGTTCACAGACGGGAGTAGAGGGTAGCACGTCTGGGGTCAGAGAGGCCGCCCAAGGCAGGGATCTAGGAGGCCCACTCAGAAGGAAAGACAGAGTTTCCTATGAGTGTTGCTCTCCAGACCGAAGCTTCAGGTGGTGACCTCCTGGCTGCTCCCACGTTTTGCTCAGCTCAGTATTTGAAGTCGTTGTTTTGATTGCTCGTCATAATTGGTCAGACAGGCTGACCTTCTGGGACAAGCATTGTGCTCTATCAGGCTTTTCTTCGAACCCGCACAGCGGCTGGGGTTCTTCACCACCCCTGTCCACGGGAGTAGTCATTGGTTGCAGCATGTTCATGTGTGTTTAAAGATTAAGCTGTATATTTCTCCTTTATTACCTTTTCAGACACCCAGGAGCTCTGTCAGTGAAGTTCTGCTTTGGGGAAAAGGCAACATGCAGCTAGCTCATTAACAGGTTATCTGTGTGTCATTATGTCCTTTTTGGATTGTGCATACTGGAAATAGAGTCTTTTGAGAAGGAAAAAAAAAAGCATCTAGGCCTCTAGTTTCCCTTTCTTTTTCTTCCTCATTTTTATCTGCTTCTCTTCCCTCCGTAGTTACAGCTGTTCCCATGACGGATGGTCATATCTTTGGAGCCCAGAATACCCTGAGTATATTCGCTTGCAAATAGCTAAGTCAAATTCAGATGACAACACTTAAATGAAAGGCTTTCTGTACCTCTCTTCACTGGACACATACAACTTCTCCTTGCCCTCATTTCAGCCTCAGGAGCTTAATTGCTTCTTCCTTTTGATTCTATGTTTTCATTTGTTCTCCCCTTGGTCATTCCAAGGTCAAGGCTGCCTATCAGGTGCTCGCAGACGTGCTTGGGTGACCTTGGGCGCTATGTTTGCCCCTGGCTTCCAAGACTTTACCAAATGCACAGCCTGCCTGTGTAGAGAGGGCTGAGCTATCAGTTCATTTCTTGCCTCTTGAAACAAGCAGTATCTCCTTTTCTTCTATCCTCTAGAATTTTGCCTTAGAGCCAAAAGGAATCCCCAATACATAGTAGGTGTTCATTTGGTGAATGAATAAAATGGAAGTTGCCAACAGTTGTCTTAGAGGGTGGCCTCTGGCTTACACAGTTAGGGATACACTTTGTAGAAGAAAACCCGTGTTGTTTGCAAGGAAGGTAGCATTAAGTATTTGGTTTTTTTATTAAGTTTTTTTTTTATTTCAAGAAGTTTGAGGTTTACAGAAAAGTTGCCAAGATATTACAGAGACTTCTTCTGTAGTCCATGCCTCGTTTCCCGTTACTAGCATCTTCTATTAGTTTGGTGCATTTGTTACATTTAACGAACCAATATTGATACATTCTTACTAATGTCCATAGTTATTCCAGTTGCCTTGGTTTTTACCTCATGTCTCTCTTCCAGCATCCCATCCAGGACAACACCTTATATTTAGTTGTCTTAACTTCTTGGGTTCCCCTTGGATGTAGCAGTTTCTTAGACTTCCCCTTTTTTTAATGGTCTTGACAGTGGGTGGTATGGTGTAGAAAGTCCAGCAATATGGGTTTGATCTGATGTTTTTCTTGTGATTTGACAAGAGGGTCTGTGTTTCCCAGCGGAAGACCCCAGACGTAAAGTGCCACTCTTATCATGTCATATCAGATAGACATGCTATCAACAAGACTTATCACTGTCAAAGTTGGGGGGTGCGGGGCTCAGTTGTTAAGTGGCTGCCTCCAGCTGGGTCATGATCCCAGGGTCCTGGGATTGAGTCCCACATTAGACTTCCCGCTCTGCGGGAAGCCGGCTTCTCCCTCTCCCACTCCCCCTGCTTGTGTTCCCTCTCTCGCTGTGTCTCTCTGTCAAATAAATAAATAAAATCTTAAACAAAAAAAAAAAAAGTTAACCTTGAGCACCTGACTGAGTCAGTGTTCATCAGGATTCTCCACTAGAAAGGTACTCTTCCTCTGTCCTTCTAATCTATGTCAGTATGGATTCATGGGTTTTCATTGGAGACAGCAGGCTTACAATGCAAGACTGCCTTGTTTTTATCGCTGATTGTTCTGGGGTTGACCGTTGGGAGCTCTTGCAAGTATTTGTTTCTCCTGTGTCCCCATCTTTGTGATTTTTCTTTCTTTCTTTCTTTCTTTTTTTTTTTTAGCATTCCTTATTTTCTGACATTACAAAATGCTCCAAGCCCCATCTGTATGTTTTCTGCCCCAGTCCTAGAATCAGCCATTTTCCCAAGGAGCTCCAGCTGGCTGTTGCTGAACAGTATTGGCAACCAAACTCTGGGGACTCGGTGTGATGGCTGCTATTGGTGTATCCTTACTTCTCGGTCCTCTCAACTGACCGAGGAAAGAAATATATGCATTTATACTAACCCTCATATGTATTCTTATCCATACATATTTCTACATGTGGCTACTTGGATTTACATATTTTTAAAAAGATTTATTTATTTTAGAGGCAGGGAGGGGCCGAGGAAGAGGAAGGATCTCAAGCTGACTCCCCACTCCGCGTGGAGCCCAGTGCAGGGCTCGATCCCACAACCCCAAGATCACAACCTGAGCTGAACCAGACGCTTAACAGACTGAGCCACTCAGGCGCTCCTTGTGCATTTACATACTAAGCTAAAAATGAGTTCATACTGATGTCTCCAACTGTAATGCATTAGTGTATGGATCACTCTAGCCTGTTCCTCTTATCTTATTTATCTGAAACCTCCTTCTCCAACAGTAAACCACCTGTCCCCCTCCCATCCGCCACCCGTTGGCTTGACTGTTGTAGCCCAGCAAACTTGTAGCAGTGTCAGAATTATTAGCCCGTGCCCTTGTGGGAAGCAGCTTTATCAACCCGTGTGTAGTTCTTACATACAGTTCTTTTCCTTTAGTTTTACATCCTGATTTCTGAAATTGCTTGGTTCAGCGCCTTTTTCTCCTACTCCTTTCAAGAAGATTGTTTTGTGCATTTTGTAATGCAGTTAGGTGGTTTTGTCACATTCTGCACTACATCCTGGGATCCCCTAACCTCCTTAAATTATTTTATTTAATTTGCATACATTAGAGTTCATTCTCCATGCTTTAAAGTTCTGTGGGTTTCGACAAATACATAATGTCATAGGGGTGCCTGGTGGCTCATTTGGTTAAGCGTCTGTCCTCACCTCAGGTCAGGATCCTGGGATCAAATCCCGCATCGGGCTCTCTGCTCAGCAGTGAGTCTGTTTCTCTCCCTCCGTCTGCCCTTCTGCCCACTTGTGTGCACATGCGCTCTCTCTCTCTCTTTCTCTCTCTCTCTAATAAATAACAAAATCTTTAAAAAAATAAGTAACGTCATATATTTGCCTTTATAGCATCACACAAAATGGCTTTTCCCACTCCTCTCCCTCGTCCCTCATCCCCAAAATCTCTGTGCTCGGTCTTTTCAACCCATCTCCCCTTTGCCCACCTCTCTGGCAATCACTAATCTTTTTACAATAACTACAGGTTTGCCTTTTCCAGGATTCATGTAACTGGAACCATATAGTATTTAGCTTTTTTCAGACTGGATTCTTTAGTTAGCAGTATGTGTAGGATTCATTCATGGATTTTTATGGCTTGATAGCTCATTTCTTTTCATCACTGAATGGTATTCCATGTGGCATGTGGTGGGGATATACCAATGTGTCTATCCATTACACCTACTAAAGGACATCTTGGTTGCTTCCATTTATGATGGTTATTAATAAAGCTGCTATGGACATCCACCTGTAGGTTTTTGTGTGATCATAAGTTTTCAGATCTATTGGATATTGTTTTTAGCTGTTTCTGGAAGTTGTAAGGATGAACGGGGTTATGAAAGTGGTGAGGACAGACTTATAAATAAATAAACATATCACAGTGGTAAGTGCTTTAATACAAGTATGAACATGATGAGTAAACTGGCATATAAGAACAAGGCAAAAATAAAAGAATATTCAAATTTACTCCTAAGTACTATTTTATTTATTTATTTATTTATTTAAAGTCAACTTCTTATTCATTTTTTATTCAAGACAACATTTTAAAACTTACTCTTAGGGATGCCCGGGTGGCTCAGTCGGTTAAGCTTTTGCCTTTGGCTCAGGTCATGATCCCAGGGTCCTGGGATGAGTTCCCTGTTGGGCTCCGTGCTCAGCCGGGAGCCTGCTTCTCCCTCTCCCTCTGCCTGCCACTCCCCCTGCCTATGTGAGTGCTCTCTGTCACTTGGTCTCTCTCTCTCTCTCTCTGACAAATAAATAAAAATCTTAAAAAAGAAAAAAAAACTTAGGTTCTGTTTTTAAAAAAAATACTTAGCATTCCTTTCCAGGAAAAACACTCTCCCTCCAACCCTGCCACCCCATAAAACCAACTTGCTGAAGACCTGTTCCTACAGCCGAAGTAATGACAGTGAGTCAGGCGGTACAAAAATTTTCTGTCTGCAAAGATCATCCTAGGAATTCACTGGTGACGGACACCTTCAGAACTTAACCCTTTGTCTTCTTCCAACTCAAATAGTAGGAGGGAGAATCCACGTAAGGCTGAAAAAACAGCGCCTGCCCATTAGAAGGGGGAAAAAAATGACTAGGGATTTTTTGCTTTCTGGAAACATGGATTTCAGAGGCCAAAAGAACCAATAAAATTATTTGCCCAGGTCGCTCAGTGCCAACAATAAGTATGTTTATTCTGGGATTTGGGGTTCCTGCTCCAGGAATTTCTTATAGAAGGAGCTAAACCCAAAGGAACTAGCCCCATGGGAATGAAGCCTTGCTTTGTCAAGAGCGGAGCTTGTGTCTTTCAGGAAGAGCTTTCATGTTTAACATCCAGAAAGCGATGGTAGGGGTCTGTTAAGGGGCCTCTGGTTTTCTGCCTACACACCTTTAAATGTTGGACGGCAGGGTTAGCTGGGCCAATGGGAGCCTGATTTGTGTACCAGTCAGTGTGGAAGTAGATGGATCCAGAAGAAAAATGTGTTTACAGCCTGGGAGGTGGAATGGACCAGAGGTGGTACGAGTACATCCCTCTTGAATGTCCAGTGATCTGATAAATAGTAAAAATAAATAGCATGAGCTCAGGAGTTTGATTCGGTTAGCAAATCCCCTTTGTCTGTAGAGGAATTAAAAGGGTGGAAGGAGTATAGACAGAGGGACCGAACTTTAAGTGCAGAGAGAACTTTCTGCAACACCCAGCATGACAAGAAATTTGTAAGCTGCCAGTGATCAGAAACTTTTTGATGTACAGAACAGAAATAAGAGAAAATTAAAGATTTCTCTTTCAGTGAAAGACAAAAGAATTCAGAGCCAAGTTGTAATTTATAATGTTACAATTTAGTTGGTGAGTGGTTTTAATTAGTCCCTGGGTAACTGTATCTTTTAAAGTCTTGCTGTAGTTCATATATTTGTCTAAAATGCATCAGTTAAATATTTATGTGACTAGTTATATATTTATAATGTCTGCTTTTTTATGGAGCAGTTTTACGGAGAAAAATCATAAGTGACTGGATCAAAAACTGTTTTAACTCCTTCCCAACTAACTATATCTAGGGAAGACCAAGCTAACTGGCTCATGAAGCTATGGACCACACTGACCTCCTGAGTTCTAACCCAGCCGCAGGCCTTGTACCTGGATAGAAATAACCAGTCACTGTGGAGCTAGCTTAGCAAATACACATACTTCAGGTATTGGCACAGATTTTAGGTTTATTTTAATTCTACTTCCTTACTCCTTTCAGCTCCTGAACGTAGAGGCACATGCTGGTTTACTTAGATAACAGACATACGACTTTGTAGACGAGGAATGTTGTAACCGAACTTATATACACGAGACAAATAGTGTGTGTGCCCTCACGCTGTTTAGAAAAAGATTGTGTGTGGTGTGGTACACATTTTCCCCAGTGAGTGTTGGTATTTTCTATCATAGAAAGACTCCCAAAGAACTGTAGAGCTCTGTGAGTAGAATCGGGTTTAGCTAGTTCAGATTCTGGTTTAACGTGACGTATCTGATAAGTGACAGCTCCAGTAGTAGAAATCCAGGCCCCTCTTCTGCTGACCCGGTTCGCTTTCTGGTCTACCTGTGGTGTTGTGGAAAGCCCGCTACCCTTTCACATACTGAGTAATGTACTTACATGGGGTTTTTAGCAGCCCCGGCGCTTGTATTATAAGGAAACTATTTTGTTCTGCTGAACTTCCAAAAACAGTAACATCTTGCAGCCCCTGCTGTTCCGAGTGACTTTGCTTTCCATTTTGCTCCTTCCTCTAAAGGCAGAGCACGTTCCACTCCAAAACCAAATAACAAGCATCTCTCTCCTAATTTATGGTTTTCAACATTTTAGACTGTTTTTTCCCTTGCTGTCCAGAATGCTGTCTGAAAAGTCACAGTGATTTAAATAATTGATGGCTACTTTATGAAATTGTCAGCCTAGATCCATCCTCCTCCCTCCCCCAACCACAAGTCCTTGAGCAGCTAATCCTTTTATGTTGCATCTTTTTTCCCCCCTTCCTGGTTTCATTTAGATAATTATATTATTCACCCTGGAATATAATTGCCACTATACTGTGGGGGGAGGGGGGCGGGGTAGGGTGGGCTGCCTGCTGTTGGCATCTGCAGGTTATAAAATGTCTGTTATGCTCCAGCCTCTAATTTCTTTGCCATCCCACCTTTTAAAGATTTAATTATACCTGTGTAAAAGCATAATTTGAAATATGACTTCTGATTCTTTTGGAAGATAAAAGAGAGATTAATCCATTGTTAAACACGAACAAGCATGGTACAGTGGAAAAAACTTTGGACTGGAATTCAGGGATCTCTGCGCAGCTGGACAAACAAGGTCTGAATGCCTGCTGTGTACCAGGCACCAGACTGAGAGTTAAGAAGTGCAAAATTGAGGGGCGCCTGGGTGGCTCAGTCATTTAAGCTTCTGCCTTCGGCTCAGATCATGATCCCTGGGTCCTGCGATCGAGCCCCACATCGGGCTCTCTGCTCAGGGGTGAGCCTGCTTCTCCCTCTTCCCTCTGCCTGCCGTTCCCCCTGCTTGTGCTCGTGCTCTCTCTCTCTCTCTCTCTCTGTCTCAAATAAATAAATAAATCTTAAAAAAAAAAAGGTGCAAAATTTAAAAGCGGAAACTGTCCTCCAGGATTACATATCTTGATGATCTGCTACCCACTCATGGCACGACTTGGGCAGTGCCCTTAACCTCTCTGGGCCTGTACATTTCATCTCTAAACAAAGGATACTGGTCCTCTTCAGAATGTCCTTCCAGCTGTTACATTCCCTGATGTTCTGAAGAAAGACCATCGAGTGTCAGCCACATTCCTTCTTCGTCAGATCTAATTCAAAGAGGGGGAGTGGTAAAAAAAAAGTATCAATTTTCTGTGACAGAAGTCAGTGTGTCACCTCTAAATCAAAGACGGTCCCATCTGAAAGTTCTTAAACAAAGGATTGCCTTTGCCTGAATATATTTTCTACCTGGTGAGTCCAACATGCCCAACACAGGACATGTTCGGGACCAGAAGGTGACTGTCTCCGAGCAACTCCCAGTTGTTATCACAGGAGCAATAACTTTTCCTCTCAAATTACTGTCTGACATCCTTTTTGCATCTCACGAAGCCATTTTCCATTGAGGATTTGGATTCTAATGTGTGTTTTTCACCAGGCCGAATTGCGCTGTCTGTTGGGTGGAAGGAAGGTCACAAAACGGTTCTTGTGCGTCTTCAGATATTATTTCTCTCTTTGGAGCTGTGTAGTTTGGATATGTGAAACTTGCCAACTTGAGAACTTAGAAAATGTGAGGATATGAAATATAAACCTAATGATAGATCAGGCATCGTAGCCTTGAGAGGAAATGGTATTCATCTCTGTCCGGGCCTTCCAGTGTTGGATAAAGCAAACCCCAAATCACAGCATACAGCCTGTTACAAATGGAACACAAATAACACATAATAAAATAGAGATTTAAAGTGGGCTTTATAACATGTTTATTTCAGGGAGCAAATCATAACCCATTTGCCTTATTGGAAAAACAATTTTCCTGTTACCCAGGGAAAATGGAGTATTTAAAAAGGAAATGAATATGACAACCAAATGGACTTGGTTGAAATGGGCAAATTTGTTTCTTATTTACCTGTTGTTTTTGCACTGGGAGACGACAGAGGACCTAGACCTGCTTTCAGTAGTAATGGTTCTTTTACCAAAATAACCTGTCGCCCTCTGGGGTAAAGTAGCTTCTGTGTGTCCTATCCTCTGTAGGGGTGTAAATGGATTCTGGAAATCCCTCCCCTTCATATATAATCTTGAATGCTCTCCCTAATTTTCCATCTGCCTCTTTCTTCCTCTTCATCTTTATGCAGATCTTTGCCAACCACCCTCTCCTCCATTGTCCAGTAATAAAATATTGTCAGTCTAGTAGTAGGCCCTCCTCTTTTGTGTCACTTTATTTATCTCCAGTACTGTGTTCCTCAGAACTGTGCTTCTAAAATTTCAATCCCCGTGTTCATCGCCGGGGGGTTCTTTCCCGAGTTCCTGCATTTTGAACCAGCATGCCAGCCATGCTGAAGCTGCCAGTCCGCGAGCCCTCCTTTGACTAGAAGGCTGTGTACCATGGGCCAACAAGCTTTTTCTGTAAAGGGCCAGAGAGCAAGTATTTCCATGCAGCTATGCGAGCCATATGGCCTGTGTTTGAACAGTTGGGCCATCATGGTACAAAAGCAGCCACGGACAGTGTGTCAACGGATGAGCGTGGCTGTGTTCCCATAAAACTTGCCTTAACAAAAAACAGTGCGGCAGCTGGATGTGGCTGGCAGGCCAGAGTGTGCCAACCCCTGCTTTAGACAGTGTCTTTGAGATGATGTGTGTATTTCTTTTTTTTTTTTAAGATTTTATTTATTTATTTGACATATAGAGATCACAAGCAGACAGGCAGGCAGAGAGAGAGAGAGAGAGTGGAGCAGGCTCCCTGCTGAGCGGAGAGCCCGATGCAGAACTCGATTCCAGGACCCCGAGATCATGACCTGAGCCGAAGGCAACAGCTTAACCCACTGAGCCACCCAGGCGCCCTGATGTGTGTATTTCTAAAACTTGAAGGTTTTCGTCCCAATGTTTACGCAACATCGTTATATAATGACAACGACTTGAAAACCTGCTTCCCGTTTGGCAAGCAGTGGTTTACAGTTCTGTCTTGTTCTAGGCATGTCTCTCTCCGAACCCTGACTCTTGCCTGCCTGTGTGCATTTCTTTGATCACATCCCTTGCCATATCATTTGGCACCAATCCATATTTGGGTAATGAGATAGTTTGTTGTGCCTGCAATGAAGAAAATGATTTAAAATGTTTTTTAATAAGTTAACAGGAGCAAGTGTTGAAATTACTGTAATGAGATAATGACAGCGCGGCATATTGCTTTGAAGATTGTGCTCCGGTGAAGAATGTACACTCTTAATAAATTCATTTTCACTGTATTTTCCTTGGCGAGATTGTTTACCATTTGCCCATCTCCCGGCAGCCGAGAAATAGGCGTATGAGTTGGTAATCAACAAAGAATGACAACTGAAGGTGGTAGTGATTTAAGAGTGTTGAGCTTTAGGATATCAGCCGTGGAGGGCTCGTGCCAGTCCCCAAATTCTTACAGTCCCCAAATCTTGCTGTATGGGAAGATTGAAACCCAAACTCCTGAATGTCAGGCCAGTGTAGCAGTTCAGCTTTTAAGTCTATCTGTTGATCTAGGTCACGTGTACTTTATTTCTTTGAGGTTTCAAGTGTGAAACTTGAAAGTTGTCTACGTCTCCTTGCATGTGTTGAGCCAACATGTATCCTGTAGATACTCAAAACAGAGCATGGTGTAAGATAGGACCTGAGTCCTGCCGTCAAGTTTATTGCTGAGAAGAGAATGGCAGACATATCCACAAATTGCTGTTAGGCCTGCCATGTTCTGTCTACATGTGTCCTTGGCCCATTGGGAGTTCAGGAGGGGGATTGGTCATTCAAGAAAGGTTTCATAACGGAGACGATACTTCAGCTGAGTCCAGAAAGGTGAGACGTATTCAAAGGAGAGGAAGAGACCTGAACAAAATACAGAGGCATGAAATAGGGTAGGGCATTCAGGAACATAGATACATTGTATATACCTGTGATGGAATTCCTTACAGCAATAGAAATGAACCAACTGCATGTTACACACCCTCTGAATGAATCTAACAAAAGAACACTCAGAAAAAGAGGCAAGACACAAAAGAATATGTAAATATCATTCCATCCGTAAGAAGCAAAGTTATACTTTATAGTTGAGGGAAGTCGTAAAACCCAAGTGGTACAATCATAGAGAATAGCAGGAAAAAGATTATTACAAAGATTGCCACAGGTGGGAAGAGAGATGGTTTTGTCAGGGGCGGGGAGTGCTTGGGATGCCAGAAGGTTGTGTTTCTTTACAGTGTTGGTGGTTCCATTAGGGGTTTGCTTCATGGTTAACACGAACATATGTTATCATAAGCCTTTTCATATAAATGTTAACTGTGAAATACATGGGTTGTATTTAACAATAAGAGTTTTTTTTTTTTTAAAGATAAAAACCTGAAATAGGTGGTAGGAAATGGAAGAGTGTTCATGAAAGGGATCAGGCGGTAGAATCGCACGGCCACTGCTTCTGTTGGGCGTGGAGAGCCAGGGTCTACGATGCACCCAAGTTTTGAATTTGTCTTCTGGAAAGATGGCATTTGTTGAGACCAGGAATGTTGTCCCCATACTGGGCGAGGCCTTTTCTGCTGTAGCTCTCGCTCCTGTCGGGCCCATTCTTTTTCTACCCAAAGGTCATTATTCATACCTCCTTCTCCAGGCGAGTATAAATCACCACCACTTCCCCCACAATCCTGTCAAGAAAATCGCTGCTGCCCGTCTTCCCACTCATTAATTGCCAGCAGTCACCTCGAACGATACGTACTCTATTTTACTTTCTTATCCAGTGTAACTTCACTGAGCGTTTCCTCTACCACACATTGTGTTCTTACCAGTCTGACATAGGCAGTCCTTGCTCGGTCTCCTTCCCTGTCCTTGGCCATCCCTCTCTCTCATGCTTCCAGAAGAGGAACAGCATTGCTTCATCCTTTTCTTCAGATCCCACCCCATTTTTATAACCAGACCTAAAATCCCCTTCAGAAGGCCATTCCTGACTAGAAAGATCTACACTACCTCTTGAAAATATCTGTGTTTTACGTGAAAACCACATGAAATTTTCTGCTTTGATTGTGATAGATTCTGATCGTTCTCTTATGGATTTTGTTTTATTTTAAAAGGGCCTTTCCTTAACTCAAACCTGAAAGTCCAAACTTAAAACGTCTTGAAATTAAGATTGGTGTGGTAGGTAGCCTCAACGTCATGGGAACCTCGGTTTGGAATGCTGCGTGTTTTCTCTTTATATGGAATGGAGTGGCTGAACTGTCATCTCTTTAGAAGGATGCTGTGGGGGCGCCTGGGTGGCTCATTGGGTTAAGCCTCTGCCTTCGGCTCAGGTCATGATCTCAGGGTCCTGGGATCGAGCCCCACGTCGGGCTCTCTGCTCAGCGGGGAGCCTGCTTCCCTTCCTCTCTCTCTGCCTGCCTCTCTGCCTACTTGTGATCTCTGTCAAATGAATAAAATCTTTAAAAAAAAAAAAGAAAAAAGAAGGATGCTGTGGAGGCCGACTCTGACTAGGAAGGCACATGCTTTATGCTGTTTTCCTAGTGCAGAAGTGCTGTCACAGCATCCACACACATCTTGTGTCCTGGGCCCTCTTACGAGAGGGGACAGAACGTTCCATTCAGTTGAAATGTACTGAGTGTGGCCAACCAGCAGAGACAGTGGGGTGGGTAACAGAGCCTCTGCCCGTGGTACTCACTGGGACATCTGTGGGTTAGACTGCTCCTGGACCATCCGAAATCTGGTTCTCCCAGAAAAGTCAGAAAACCCTTTCATGGGGCTTGGTGGGCTCTCGCCCTGACAGAATCACTTCACGTGCGGCAGCCCTCTGGTACACATCTCCTGCCACGTGTCCCAGCCACGCCATTCCCCTGTCCCCCAGCAAATCGCATCTGCCTGGATACCACTTGGGAGCTTGGTTGAAACAAAACGCTACACTTCTTGTTGCCATGCACTGAGTTAAAGGAGGCTCTGCGTACTGTAACAGATTAAAGGTTCATTCTCGAATCATGTCAGGAACACAAGTCACAGTAATCTGGTCTCGCCCCAGTGGTGTCGGAGTGCTGACGGGGCACTCTTGTTTTTTGGCTGTGAGGGGGGAAATGAAGTGTCTCTGGTTGACTGGCTGAACTTGTCAGTCTTAGAGGATTTAAAAGAACATAAAAGGCAGGCGTCTGTTCACCATGAGAAACCAAGAGGGGGCGCCTGGGTGGCTCTGTTGGTAAGCATCTGCCTTCAGCTCTGGTCTTGATCCCAGGGTCCTGGGATTGAGCCCCGCATCCAGCTCCCTGCTCAGTGGGAAGCCTGCTTCTCCCTCTCCCACTCCCTCTGCTTGTGTTCCCTCTCTCACTACCTCTCTTTCTCAAATAAATAAAATCTTAAAAAAGAAAGAAAGAAACCAAGAGAACCTTGCAATGAATTCTATGGTGACTGCTCTCAACTCCTCACTCCCCCCACATACATGCATGCACATTCACACATGCACATACGTGTACATGCACACATATGTGTGCACACACTGGGGAAGATTTTAATTTATAGCAAAAAAAAAAAAAAGATGCTTATCTTATATCTCCATAGTTGGGCTTCAGTCAAGCAAAGAAACAGAGACTAAAGTGAAAGGAAATTGGAGGAAAGACAATGCAAGAAGCAAGCCGAGCCTGGAATTTGATAAAATCCACTTCCAGCCCTGTCAGCTGCTCACTTCATCTCGTTAGGCTTTCACTTCATCTTTAAAGACTTCAGTTCTGTCTTTCTACTCAGTTTGTTTTCTGCAGTTTCCTGTAAACCTCAAAATGGTGATAATGGAAATCATAGGCCGTCAACGCCACGTTAGTTGAACACCTTGGAGGCACAGCCTCTTGCCCACCCTTAGCTGAGGTATGGTTTTGTGTGGGTGACGTGCATCCCCCTAGTGGTGGTTTGGGGCCTAGCGAGCCCCTTCGCAGGACCCAGTGTCTGTAGATTGCCCCACTACAGATTAGACGGAAAGGGTTGCTGCTGTTGCTGATGGAAATTTAGGACCCCTCAACTGCCACGTGGAAGTCAGCAAACTTTTTCTATAAAGGGCCAGATGGTAAATATTTTAGCCTTTGCAGATCACATGGTCTCTTTTGCAGCTATTCAGCTTTGCCTTTGTAACAGGGACGTTTGTAGATGAATGCGCGTGACTGTTCCAAGTAAACTTCATTGACGAAAATAGATGGCAGGCAGATTTGACCCACAGACCATAGTTGAGACCACTGACCCCTGGTATAGTGGTAAGATTGCTGGATTTTGAGCTGGATTTTCACATGGACTTTAAACCCATATCATCACAATGTGGTCTTCAGTGGGTCTCATCACTTGTGTATTTATTCGTAAAATTTATCGTAATAGCACTTGTCATGCCTCCCGTAGAAAGTTAAATGGGAGAATATAGATGAATAAGACTCACTAAGAAGTACTCTGTAAACAGTATTTGCTTCTACTTTCCGGAAACTGTATCTTGGAACTCAGGAGCCCCACACTGGGAGAGATAGGCTGTTCCTAGAAGGTTCATATGCATATGATTCTAATTTAAAATCCTAACAACATATCACATAGCAAAGGGAAGAAATCAGAAATGGCCCCTTTTGTCCACGTACACAGCTTCAGGAAGACCAGACAGGAGAAGGAAGATGATGTCCACATGGTCTGTGATACCTTTTCCATCAACCCTGGCAGTCAGCGGCGAGATCGGTATTGTGGATGGTGTCCTTACCATCTAAATGTTCTCAATTTGAAACTTTTAAACTTTCAAGGAAGGATTTGGTATTCTCAAGGGACAGCATGCTGAAATGTTCCCAGTTTCCGTATTTTTAACACCAGTGAACCTGGCTTGTCAACATGTTTCATAAGGGACAGCAGTTGAAGATAATGGTATCTTACATAGAATGAAGTATCCTGTATAACATAGTTTCTAATTGGTCTGATGGCTGTCTTTAAAAGCATACATGGCATTGTCTTGAAACCTTGCCTATGTCTTGCCTATGATATTTCTAATACATGTTTCTTGACTGAAAATGTTTTGTCAGAAGTAAATACATTTTTTTGGTATGGGAGAACCTTTCAGAAGCCAAGAATACCAGAATACAAAGATGTTGTTGTGTAGCTTTAACCTTTCAATGAAGGTCTCCTCTATTTCAATCTGAAGCTTAGGGACTTGAAAGTAGTTTTTAATCCAGGCATGTTTTGGTAAATATTCAGCAACTTGCTCCCTGGGGAAGAGTGGGGCAGGGAGAAGAGGTCAATAAATCAAACCCTGGTTTAGAGTGTTTGTGAATCTCTATGGTGTAACTACCCCCCCCCCCCGCCCCAGCCCAAGATAGGTATTCAAGAATTTGTTGACTGAATGAATCATTTCAATCTTTTGCAATCTCACCAAATTAACACACTATGAAGCAAAAGATGAGAGTTTCTTTCCCTAAAAACTACGTTTTATTGGGCGCCTAGGTGGCTCAGTTGGTTGGGCGACTGCCTTCGGCTCAGGTCATGATCCTGGAGTCCCAGGATCAAGTCCCATATCGGGCTCCCTGCTCAGTGGGGAGTCTGCTTCTCTCTCTGACCCTCTCCCCTCTCATGTTCTCTGTCACTCAAAAAATTAAATAAATCTTTAAAAAAAAACCCTACATTTTATTTTCTTGGCTTTGGTCAGCTCTGACAGTATACTTTTTTTTGAATGTTCATCTCTCAGCACTTCAGCATATGAAATATTAATGTTTTCAATATTGTGCAACTAAGGATATGTGAGTTATTCATGGGCATAGTGTTCAAAGAAACAACTCATATAATATAAATATGTTCAGGAACTATTTTTCAATAGAATGTCAATTTCTTTGATCTGTTTGTGTTCTTCTAAACCAACAAAACACTACCAATTCCTGTGATATACGTAGATTACTTACCTTTATAAAACTGCAAAAATTTTTAAAATTTTCTCTGGGTCCTGCAGAATGCCCATGTTTTCAGCCTAAAGCTTTGTCACTGACCAGAATTAGAAGTTCTAGCATCTTCTAGCAAGTTCTAACAACTTAGGGTATTTTAAGGAAGGAAGAATATTCTTCGCATAGCATAGGCTGACATTTCCCAAAGTGTGTTCTGCAGGATCCAGTTGTGGGATGTTAATGGTGCTGCATGAGAACCAGTACCAAGGTAAAAACCGGCTGGGGGACAAAATTACTTTTAACATTAAACAGGTATTTTTACAGTAGCACATTCCAAAAGTGGACACAGTATACACTGTTTCCCAATGAATATGTTTTCAGAAGAGTATCACAAGGACCTTCTGTTTGAGAAGTATCACACTTATATATGAACAGACTTCCAGAATAACATAGTATTTAGAACTGAAAGGCCTTAAAGGTTACCTGGGTCACCTCCCCAGTGCGCCTACCTGTCAGAATCCATTTTACTTCACCTCCACAAGATGGCTGTCCAGACTTTGCCGAATACCCACCTTAGCAGGAAACTTGGCACTCCCAAGGCAGTCCACTGTGTTGCTGCACTCCTGTCCTTTTTTGTTTTTGTTTTCTTTTTTAAACAAAGTTCCTCCTTGTGATTGAACCAAAAATCTGTTTCTCTGTACTGTATCCATTGTTTCTAGTTTTGCCACCTGGAATATTAGCAAAGCAAGTTCGCTTCCGTTTCTTCAAGATAATTATTATGTTTCCCAGTAGCTGTCTCTTCTTTAAATGGAACATTCCCAGTTTATTCATCTCTTCCTCATATGAGGAAGTTTCTCATCCTAATGACTCTCCTCTGAATAATTGATACTGACCCTCTCCAAATGAGATACCTAAAACTGAACACAGTCGGCTGTGGTCTGCCAAGCACAGACGTTTAACTTTTCATTGAGCAACTACTTCTGGATTCCCTGTTCTACTTCAGGCATCATGTTAAACAGTGGGAAAACAGCAGGCAATAAGAGGCAGGTCAGAGTTTTCACAGAGCTTATAGTCTAGTGGCAGAAAAAGAAACCAGAAAATAAGTAAATAAAGATGATGATCTCCAGTAGTCTGCACTGGTATAAAGGCAATAAAACAGGAACATCTGTTATGCCAGAAAGTGTTTCGGAAAGAAATGGCTTATTTTCGATCAGTGGTGAGAGACAGACTCTCAGAAGGTGATATTTGAACTGTTCTTGAGTGATACAGAGGAACCAGGAGTGAGCATCTGTGGGTAGTGGTGTCACGGGAAAGAAGGACCACATGGTGGAGTGTAGAGAACTAAGAGAAGCAGAGAGTGAAATGAACTTCTACAGGGTAATTCTTGTTTATTTGATCTCCCTTGTTAGGACAGTGATCTACATTTGATGGGATAGTCTACTGCTGTTAATTCAGGTCAGAAATTTTTGGTTGTTGCTGTTATTTTTCTAAACCTGATCAAATTCTAAGTCCTGTTGATATTTGATAAATTAAAATCCTCAGCCTTTTTTTTTTTTTTTAATGCTCTTGACAAAACCAGCAGTTTGGAATTTAAGGGAAAAACATTTGTTGCTCTTGAATTCCATAATTTTGGTTTCCTGCTTATCAGGATAATGTTGAACGCTGGCTTTATCATCAATACTGATTGCAGTAGTCTCAGTTGTCTGGGTTTTTAAAATTTAATAAATCTTATATTTTAAAATTTAATAAATCTTATATGTCCTTACTCAAAATTGTCAAGAAAATTGTTGTACAAGTTATTTCCAAGGACTGTAATGTATTGTGAATGTCCCTTCGGGTTTAAAGAACCCAATAAGCAACGCTTCTCAGTAGATAGCTTTTCAGCTGCCTGCTAATACTTGACTCCATGAGCTGTCATCTCCCCCATATTTTTACCATAAGCATAGCCCTCAAGATCCATGAAGACCTACAGATCACTCAGTCTGCTAATCTTGTAAGAAAAGAAAATTAACATAACAGCTTCCTGAATGCAAGATAGCTCTTAGATCATCACGTTTGCTTTTCTGAATGCTCATGACCCAAAAGATAATTGAAATTTAATCAAGTCTTTCTAAAATCCATTCTCTTCCATTTTAAAAAACGAATAAATAATCACAGCATCTTCCTGACTGCAGTCAGGGTGGAGGTTAGGGAGTAAGCAGAACTCGTGGGGTCATCTCTGATAAAAGCATTGTCTCTAAGAGAAAGGAAAAGCATCATTTGTTGTCCCTTGACACCCTTGCCTCCCATGAATTCGCCCAAAATGAGTTGGTATTTGTTGAGCCCTGTCACAGTGATCTAGGGGCCGGTCACTTGTTAAGAACTCAAAACATAATAATAAATACATACAGGACCGTCAGTATCTTGGCTCTGAAGTGCCCCCTTTATAGGCCTAGGAGATGTGAGATGGGCTAAGTTCCTGGAAGCTAGGTTGAGTCAATTAACTGGCTTTTGGGTCCTCACGTTCCGAATCCAGTAAGCAATTCTAGCCTGAGGTTAAGCGCAGTCCAGCTGGGTGTCAGGCAGTCACGGTGGGCTCGGCTTCTTGGGAACGGTGCCGTTCTTCAGCATGCCAGGGAGCTGACTACATGCCTA
Organism: Martes martes; assembly: GCF_963455335.1. NCBI lineage: Eukaryota > Metazoa > Chordata > Mammalia > Carnivora > Mustelidae > Martes > Martes martes. The sequence continues at coordinate 89,328,045 of NC_137899.1, forward strand.
GTCACCAGCAGGAGCACCTGCTTCGCAGAGCTGGCTGGGTTCTCTTGCCTTCCGCTCCTTCTTAACCTTGTTATTGGCAAGAGCACATCTGTGGTTTTCGTAATCACCGCCTCGATTTTATGGGAAAAGAGAATCTTTCTTTGCCTTAACGTCTGAGTTGCTTAGCATGAGGCTTGGGCTCCCTGAGGCCCCGCAAACCGTCCACAAATGTCGCCGCTCAGACATCTTGAATCCGTTTGGTCCAGTTCAGCAAGTAAGTGTTCACTGAGCCCTTCCCGTGTGCTCATGTTCATCTCCATCTCTGGGGGCACAGAGATCCTGTTCTAGAGACCCTTCCTGCTTCACGGTCAGGTTTAACCTCAGGAGAACCCGTCGGTTCGTGTCGGCTGAATGGCATCCGTACTGCACCGTTCCCTACCACAGGCTTTGCTCCTGCCTCCCCATCGAGAGCCCCCATCCAGGTGGGTTCCTTCCCTGGCTTGTCTGGGAGCACACGGGCACTCGTTAGCAGGTTCTGGCGGTTCACAGTCCCCAGTGGTCACACTGTGTTTGCGTTTGTCTTACGGAGGTAGAATGCCGAACGCTCGAGATGGGCTAGGCACAGAAGCCCCAGCCCTCCCGGGGAGCTGGTGGGCAGCAGCCCCATCGGAGAGAGGCAGCACTCCTGGGAGAGGGTATATGTGACACAGTCCATCCCATTTGACTCTGGGGAGAGGACTCACGATGACAGACTAACACTGTCCCCGTACACTTGCCTCTCCAGGCACAGACCATCTGGCTTCCTGTTTCTCTGGGTGAGTGGGGGTGGAGCTCTGAGACACAGGGCTCGTGGGGACTCCCCGGGGACCGGTGCAGGGAAGGGCCCCGAGGACCCTGAGAACAGCATCCCCTCACACGTCCTTGCCCTCCCTTATTGGTATCCTGGTTATGGGGTATGTTTCTAGTGCATTCTCCTCCTGGGCTCAACTGTTCCAAAGAGAAAAAAAAATTAATCTGTACTTCATATGCTCTGAAGCTAAGAAGAGGGCAAGAGGGAAGAAGTTTACATCAGACCTGACAGTCTGACTGATCATTGCCGATAAAAACTGGCAAAGGGAAAGGTAATCGGAGCCTCGGGAATTCAATTCACTCTTTTAATCCACTCAGCAGATATTTTATTTTTAAAACACAAGCGCAGCCATCAGCAAAATTGAGAGACTCTGTGGGGCCCCAGAGCACTTTAAACTTTGGAGCCTCTTAACCTCACCCCATCCCTGTCTTCAAATAGTCCCTCTCAGCTGCTGCTTTTGGGGGGTGTCCTCCCCACTATTTCCTTTACTCCCTAGAAATCAATTTAAAAAAAAAAAAAAAGGACTTGTCTTTTGGAATTAATTAAAAAAAGAAGGAGCTCTGTGATCTAGACCATCAGCTAGAGACTCGTGTGGTATATGACCCCGATGTCTCGCGAGTCACTAATGGCCCCATGTCTTTCTTATTTGCAGGAAGTAGGTAACACAGCACTGCCCTCCAGCTGACCATGGTATTGTAAATACCACCCCCCCATTCCTAGGGTCCTGCCAAATCAGCTGTTTTTAGCCCCCAAGAGAACTGGGCAGTTGCTTCTCGTGTTTTATGAGCTTTTCCCAGGCATTATAAATAGAGAGTAATTTTTCCACTTTCTATTCCTTGTTCAACCCCTCTCAAATCACCAGCCCTCCTGGAATCATCTAATAATCTGAACCAGAAAAACAACTTGGTTTCACCTGTGAATTTTAATTGCTATTCTCTACTCCAGTAGAAAGATCTCTCCTGTCCAATAAGATATGAAAAGAAAATACAAGAACAGCCGTGTCCATATGTCCTCCGCTGGCTGGGCGGACAGGATTGCTTCTTGATCTCTATTCTCATGATGCCAGCACTGTTGCATTTGGAGGTATGTGGCTCTGAGCGTAGGGCCTTGAGATCCATAGTTCAGCCTACAACCTTCAAATCTCCAAATTAATGTTCTCTGTGCTAAGTGCCCAAATGGTGATGTAATAATACTCTTAATGTAGAATGATGAACGATTCTAAAAAGCATAATGTCTACGTTTTTCTTTGGGGAGGGGGTAGAAACAACCAGTGACAGGAGAGTGGGCATCACGTCAGCTTCTGTGTTTCATCTGCAAGTCGAACTAGTTAACCCTGCATTCTCCTTCACACTTGAGAACGCTGGCCAACTGTCATTCCATGTGTACACCGTAGTGGGACAAGCTTCGATTCAGATTCTGGGACCTGGTTGTGAACCGTTAGCTTTACCCCTTTTTAGCCATGTAAATGGATACTATCCCTTAATACCACTGTGCCTCGATTTCTTTGCCTGTAATCTGAGATATTTACCTTACAGCCTTGTCTGGAAGATTAAATGACCTGGAACATGACCAAGCCCTGGGTGAATATTGATTTTAAGAAGGTGGACTGTATAGTTAAGAAAGCATAGCCTTTGGGGCGCCTGGGTGGCTCAGTCGGGTAAGCGTTCATCTCTTGATTTCGGCTTAGGTCATGATCACAGGGTCGTGAGATCGAGCCCCGCGTGGGGCTCCATGCTCAGCAGGGAGTCTACTTGTCCTTCTTCCTCTGTGCCTCCGCCCGCACTTGCTCCCTCCCCCTCTCTCTCTTTTGCTCAAATAAATAAATAAAATCTTAAAAACAAAAAACAAAAAAACAAGGCCTTTGAAATTAGAATGGGGATGGATCCAACCCCTACTACTCACAAGCTGCGTGGCCTTCCACAGGAAGCCAAACTTCCTTGAGCCTATGCCGTTGACCCTTGAACAATGTGGGGGTCAGGGGCGCTGACCTCCCCCGCCAGGCAGCAAATCCATATAAAGTTTTGACTTTCCCAAAGCAAATTTCTGGGAGCCTCCTGTTGACAGGAAGCCCTACATGTAGCACATCGTTTGTGTTGCATGTATTATATAATGTATTCTTAGGATAAAGTAAGCTAGAGAAAAGAAAATCATCTGTAAGAGGAAAATACATTTACAGTACTCTACTGTATTTTAAAAAGTCCATGTATGAGTGGACCCACGTAATGCAAACCCATGCCGTTCAAGGGTCAACTGTAATTTGACCCCTACGGCATCTGGATGGGGATTAAATAAATAATGCATAAAAGAATACATTACGAAGGCAAGTTCTGCGCACACGTAAATGGGAAAATACACGTGTGGTGCTGTAGTGACTGGAGTTGGTTAAGCGCCTGGGACAGACTGCCCAGGCCTTATTCCTGACACTGTCATTTACGAACGTGTGACATCACCTCTTTTGTAATTGCTTATCTTCTTCTCTGTCACCCACAAGTGTGGAAATTAAAGCTGGAGAGACTGTATTCTCACTGCCCATGCATCTCCTTCGTGCCTTATCTGCCGTGTAGAGGGGCTCAGGAAAGGTCTGTTGAGTAAACACATACGTGATGTTTTTAATCTGCTATCCCTTTTATACTATAGGTATCACTTTGGTTTGTAAAGGTGGCCATCAGTGGGAATTGGTAGGGCTGTGGCCAGTTCAGGTGGCGCGTCTGAAACCCACAAGGCTGCTTCCTTCCTGTCTCCCCAGGCCTCCAAATTCAAGTTCCTTCCTTGGTAGGTTCTGATCCAAAGCCAGAAATGCAGTGGAGAAGTAGAACATTTTTGAAAGTAATACCTCCCCTTGATCTACTGGGATGATTGCCTTCTAACGCCCTGAGACATCTTTTGTTTGCCAGATGGCTCTGGTGATGATGCTCCGAGTGCCTTGTGGAAAACGACTTGGGTGCTCCTTGAGGGTGGGGATTCGGCACTTTGCAGGTGCTCAGGATGTGCTGATTCTGAAATTCAGTGCGTTTCTTTTCCGTTCCCAGGCCCCAGAGTCCTCCTGTGCGTCTGCCGCACGGCACCTAATCCGCACCCTGTGGTATTAAAGTATTTTCAAATAAATCAAAACAGTGTCACCTTCTTGGGCATGACTTCCGCTTCATCTGTTTGGAACAGCACGTGGCGTCCTGTTGCAGCTTGCTGTCCGATCCCAGGGTGCATTTCAAATTCTAACTGCTTATTCTGTGACAGCCTTCCGCTCCAGCAGGTCTCTCTGCCGCCATCTTTGGTCCCCTCTGGCCTCTTGACTCTTCCCCCCCAAAACCTTGCAAAACCCCACCCGCTGGCACCGATTTGTTCTCCCAGTACCTCAGTCCACTTGTCTCCCTGGTCCTTTCTGGTTGAGCTAAATCTGCAATCATTGTTTGTACAGTCTTTGTTTTTCCAAGCAGCCATTAGAAGTCACCACAGCTCCTGCTACACTTCAGGCACGTGTCCCAGAGGTAGCCCGGGCACAACATCAATCTTCGATGCCACCTGGCTCCCTGATAAGCTTTTGTTTGATATGTGGCTGGATTGTCAGGAGCTTCCCTTCCTCTCTTCCCACTCCCTCACCCTGAGAGAGCTTTTCTGAATATGACAACCATCTAAAGACAAATTATCTCCTCACAAAGTTAATTTCTGTTTCTCAGCAGGGAGCCACTGGTTCCCGCTGGGTTTGCAAGTGCTGCTGTTTGGTTAATGGATGAGCAGCTCTTGGATCCGGGTACCCACTCTGAAACTGCCGCCGCGCCTGCCTTCCCATTTACTCTAATTTCCTACTTGCAGCTGGCGTTAGGAGACCTAAATGGGTTTATTCACAGGGTAGTGGCTTCCAGTCATTAGCATTGGGAGGAAATCAGATTGAAGTCAAGGACCAGAGAGCTGCTTTCGTGCCATCCTTGCTCAGTTAGGACAGTTTGCTGGGTTTTTTTTTTTTTAAGAGAGTGAAGTCATAAAATCCTTCTAGAGACAGAACAAATGACCTAACAATAGAGGTTCATCCCAGAGCTTGAAGAGTTGAGAAAGCAGGGAGTTCGTGTGTGTGTGTGTGTGTGTGTGTGTGTGTGTGTGTGTGTGTTCAGTGTGCTGGATTCTGAAGCTGGCACATTCTGAAGGAGGCACAGACTGGAAAAGGCACTGGGCGCTCTGAAGCGTCGCTGTCATCGTTTTGCACGCTGGAGCTTTTTAAAATGCAGGAAATTCTGTAACAAGTAGTAGTACCATCATCTAGAAAGCAGAGCCAGAAGCGATCTGGAAATTCCTTAGAACCTATCCAGAATGCTTCTGGGAAGTTAGAAAATGGCTCCTTTTAGAGGTCAAACAAGGTCAAATATTGGCCATTTCACGTAGTCCAGGCTATACTCTGCTGGCTCTTTAGATACAATTCTGAAGGCCAGCCGCCCCGTAGATATGTTTTCCCCTTTGAAAAACTGCAAAGCCTGTAGGCCAGTGCCCATATGTCCTTGAGAGGCGCCCAGCACAAAGCTGTAAACGGCGAGAGTCAGAAATAGGCCCCAGCATTGCAGTGCTGGGAACAGCTGGTCATGCAGCCCAGCTCGCCTCGGCCAGCTCACGTCTCCTCGCTCAGCCTCGTTTTCCACAGTGCTTCTGCGAGCTGCAGTCAAGCTAACGGAGCAGAAGAGACCATCAACTAGAATTTCTGAACGAAAGGAAGCCAGCCAGCAATTCCTCCTTCCTCAAAAGTGCCACTTATAATGAAAAACTTTGGGGTCTTCGGGGAGGTGTTTGGCCATTTGCAAGAGGGAAGAAGGAACCTAAATTGAAAGCAAAACTCGTCCCCTCTCCCCTCCACCGCCACCCTCCCCCCCATATAGCTGCCATGTGACTTTGGGCAAATATCTTGATGTCTAATAGTTTTGGTTTCACACTAAGGAAAATAATATTTCAGAAAAATGTTGGCGAATTGAAAAAAGTCAAATAGTAAAGTGTCTAGGATACAGTCAAGGCACAGAAATGCTTAATGGATGTTGTTGCTCTTTTTCCTCTTTATTTCCGAGTTTTAGGCATGAAATTTAAATTGTTTAGGTCCTAAGGGACTTGCCTGGGTGTGGCTGCGTCCATGGAGCATCAGCCTCTTGATTTCAGCTCAGGTCATGATCTCAGGGTCATGAGATCACGTTCTGCAACAGGCTCCATGCTGGGCACGTGCTGTTTCTGTCCATCTCAAAAAAAAAAAAAAAAAAAAATCTGTAGTCCTGAAAGAATACTAATACTCATCATCTAGAAAGCAGAGCCAGAAGCGATCTGGAAATTCCTTAGAGCCTATCCAGAATGCTGGACAGCACTTAAACTTTTAAAGAGCCTCAGCATACGTGTAATTTCATCATTGACCTAAATGCACTGTATGCAAGCCATACATGGTATCAATTTGTGTATGTTTTTTTCTCTTATGTATCACTAGAAATAATTCAGGGACCTCAGCCAAACTCAGCCAGTCCCTGATATGTAGAGAGCATTCTTTTAGGTTCTTATTCCTTCGCTTTTCTCTACTGGGATGCCCCTCCACCCACCTTTAAATATCTAAATATTACTAGCTCAACTGTCACGTCTCTCATAAGGCAACAGTTATTTCAAGAAATAAATAATAATCAATAGCTAACTATGTGTAGGTGCTCAGAGGTACATAGAAATGAGTAAGATGGGGTTTTGCTTTCAAGAAATTCAAATTTTAACACAGGTATCTAAAAAATACATCTAGATCGTGAATCCGCTCTCATTCACCAAAATTTTCATAGTACTTTGTGCACACTTGGCTTTTGCGCACTTGGTTGTTGGAGAGGATAGAGATGTCCTTTGATTTTTACTGCGTCTAAGTAGGGGATTGATTAAAAAATAAATGCCAGAAGTTGATGAGTATAAGCAAAATTGAAAGCTGCCAAGTTTCATAAATAGTGGCCCTCATGAAGGTAGGTACCAGAGCCCATATGCTTTACCCACAGACTCTTAGTCAAAGCCTATTCTGGACAAGTATGTCTGATTTTCTGGTTCGCAATATTTTAAGCAGCAAATTAGCAATTGCAGAAATTGACAACAATGAATCTACTGCTACTTTTTACTCAAAGCACTGAGGTTTCATAGCTGCTGCTCTCTATAAGAAAGGCTATATAAAATCATAAAATAATATGCCGGTCTGGAGCCATTTAAGTGGGCTACAGACTTTTCTTCCTGGTATGATAGTCTTTAAAGGCATGGTTTATTGCTAAATAGAAAGGTTGATGTTAATGATGGTGAGTTGTTAGTTTGTAATGAGTTGTTATGAGGTTACATTCAGATCTATGGATTCTGCTCCAGTAGGCAGGAATGCAACATAGTAATTCCACAGCTCTACACGTTATGCTGTGTTCGCGGCAAGTACAGCTACCGTCTGTCACCACACAGTGCTATCACAGAATCACTGACTGTACTCCCGATGCTGGGCCTTCTGTCCCCATGACTGACTCATTCCACACCTGGAAGCCTCTAAGTCCCCACCCCTTCACCCATTTTGCCCATCTTCCAACCCCCCTCCCCTCTGGCAACCAGCAGGTGTCTGTGTTTATGGATCTGTTTCTGCTTTTCGTTTGTTTTTGTTTTGTTTTGGGGTTTTTTTTTTGCTTTTTAGATTCCACATTTGAGTGAATCATACGGTATTTGTCTTTCTCTGACTTATTTCACTGAGCATAACACCCCTTCGGTTCATCCATGTTGTCGCAAATGGCAAAACCTCCTGAACTCCACATTATTATTTTTATCAGGATTTAAGCTTTGGATGTTGTATCTAAATCACAAACCAAAATTTATGTAGATTTTCCCCTACTTTTTAAATTTAAATTCAGTTAGCCCGTATATAGTAACGTCATTAGTTTCAGACGTAGAGTTCAGTAATTCATCAGTTGTGTGCAGCACTCAGTGCTCATTACATCACGTTCCCTCCTTGATGCCCATCACCCAATTATCCCATCCCTCCACCCAACTCCTCTCCAGCAACCCTCGTTTTGTTTCTGATAGTTAAGAGTCTCTCATGGTTTGTCTCCCTCTCTGATTACTCTTTGGCTCAGTCCGTCAAGTGTCGGCCTTCAGCTTAGGTCATGATCCTAGGGTCCTGGGATCAAGCCCCACGTGGGGCTCCCTGCTCAGCAGGAGCCTGTTTCTCCCTTATGTGTTTAATTGGACTTTATAGCTTTGCATTTACATTTAAGTATATGAACTATTTTAAATGGATTTATGTTTTAGGTGAACGTTTGTGTCTTTATTCACTTTTTCCCGTATTCGAATATATTTTAGAAAAATCAGAGATGGGAGTGTAAGAAATTATATAACATGTATGGCTATACTAGAATTTTGTTTCACTAAATATTATTTTGAAATAAGCAAACCGCCTATTAGGAATTGGGATTTTATTTGAGAAATCCTAGTCTGAAACATGCAAGTGATTAGTGAAGAATTATTGTGCATGTAAAATGGCAGTAACAGGGGCCCCTGGGTGGCACAGTTAAGGGTCCAACTCTTGATTTCAGCTCAGGTCATGATCTCGGAGTCCTAAGCCCACATCGGGCTCCATGCTCACGGGGAGGTAGGGCGGAGTGGGGGTGTCTGCTTGGGATTCTCTCTCTGCCCCTCCCCCCATGCTTGTGTGCTCTCTCTCTGAAACAAAATAGCAGTAACAGTACTTTCTTCACAGGGCTGTGTAAGAATTAAGTAAATTAACATGTCAGTTTCTAACTTGGCTATTACTGTGTACACAGCCTAACACGTGGCCAGCACTCAGGAGAAGCTTGGTGTTGACATCATCACCATCACTGATGTCATCCTTTTGAAGCACACAGACTTTGTTCTGCCTTGCCCAGAGACCTGTGTGGTAGATTTGCTTTGGGGGAACTCCTTGAGGCAAAAGGAAGCTCTTAATCCTTTCCCTGGACAAACAAAGATTTGATTCTTTGTTTTTTTACAAGTGGGAGCAGGGAAGGAGAAGAATCTCTCCTGAGTCCATCACCACCTCCCCCACCTGCCCCCTGCATTCCCGTGGCAGACCACGATTTCGTGTCTCAGAAGATGATCCTGCCACATCCACTTAAATGTGATACATGGTATAACTTGTAGGGTAATAGTGGAAAATGCTAATCACTTACTTAAACCTCCCAAAGACTAATTTTTAGAAGCCTCAGAGGTAGGTGTGCGCATGGAAAGACACCAGGTCCTCTCACTAGAACCCTGCGCAAATGTGTATTGATTAACTTAATTAAAGGAAGATGGTAGCGTGTGCACTGAGCTCTGTGAGTTATCTCACTATATGATTCTGAGGGATCTTTAAAGCATGTGTGCTAATGGCCTTTTCAATTAAACCAGCATGAATTTGAGGTCATTTCATCCATTCGGTAATCAAATAAATCGCCAGGAACACAGAAGGTAAAAAATAAGAAGGATTTGCTCTTGTAGGTAAATTATAATACTTTACATTGTCTTTTGTAATAATTCTAGAAGGAGTTTGGTTCAAAGAGATCCTATTTTTGAGCTGTTAAAGGCAAGAGCTCTTTACCTTTTCTTTATTCTTCTGATCTCACTTCCTGGCTTGGGCTGGGGTCATAGAACCATGAAGATTTGATTGGGCCATTTGTTTGGGAAACCTCCAATGTGAGTATCGTTAGGTCATTCTTGGACCAGGCTCCACAGAGAAGGATTTTCTGATCTGCTCTCTGGAGACCAGAGGCCTCTCTGCCAGCATCCAGGAAACCAAATGGGAAGAGGATGGGAGAGAGGGCTGGAGGTTCTCGGCCTCCATCTGTGCATCGATGCGCATAGATTCACTTAATTCTGCTGTCGTTGTTGTTGTTTTTTCCCCCACTCTTAATTGTTTATTCTGTCTCCTAGTCCAGAGATCTGTTTTACAGAGAATAAACCTTCAGGTTTTTACCAGGGTGGAGGAGAGACTGCTCTGTTTTCCAGTGGGGGGAAGGATTTTGAGAAACTGACCACCTTCTCAACAGACTTTGAACTAATCCTTTTAGTAACCACCCTTCCCTGTTACCCCCACATCCAGATGTGCCTAGGGCTGTCGGGAATTCGCAGCTGAGATCGAGATCGGTTTGCTTTTCAGCTTTCCAGTTCCTGACCTAGGGTTGCACTTTCCTGCGTCTGTTACAGCCGATGACCACTCCGATGGGCTTTCCGGCTTCCAGACTTGTGTTCCCTTTGTCTTCTCCCCTCCTATTCTTCTTCATCCTTGTACGTTTTTCTCTTGGACAAAAATAATCTCTTTACTGTTGCTTCAGAGATCTGGGGAGCAAGAGAGAATAGATGTGTTTGTTCAATCTGTTTTCCTCACCCAGAAGTAAATTCTCCCCTCGGTACGTCGTTCTCACTGCTGCTACCTGTGTCTTTAGGCAGAAGGCCCTGCCCTGCCTCTCCTCTCAGGTAACTGGAGGGATATGGAATACCTCTCCCCTATCTTTCCCGCCTCCCTGTACCGTGAAGGTCCATCTTTTCTACCCACCTTCCCTGAAGGCCCCAACTCAGATGTAACTTGTCTATAAAACCTTCGGGAGGATCTCGGGCCATGATGAAAAGCATTCGTTTATACCTCGTGTGGGTAGCTGAATTTCTCTGTGTGCCTCTTTTATAGCCTCTCCAAGAAGACTCACACCAGGCTGTAGTTTTCTAAGGCCCTGCCTGGCCTGAGAATTTGGAATTTAAGTTGCCAAGGGGAGTAGTGGAAGGAGCACGGGTTTGGAGTGGGATCAGTCTGAGGGCAGCTCTGGGCCCCACGACCTGCTGTGTTATCTTGGACAAGGGCTTCAGCTTTTCTGGAGCTCCCTTTCTTCTCTGTCAGGTGAGTTTTGTGAGGACTAAGTGAGAGGACACATGTTGCCCTGCTTAGCATAATCTGGGGCACACAGAAGGTATTTAATGAAGCTGGGTTTCCCCCACCCCCCCCCCCCACTTCTGCGTTTACATCTCCTTAGCACAGTAGGAGATGCTGGCAGTAAATGCTCAAGAACAGTCACTGAGCGATTGTTCTGGAAAAAAGAAGTTGATAAAGGTTAGACATTCTTCTTCATTAGACACTACACTTTTTTATATCCAAGTTGTACCCCATCAACCAGAGTTTTATGGCAGGAAATCCTTACCGCTCAAGCAAGGGAGAGCCAGGGGAGCAGGAACACAATATTCAATAAAACCAGAAGGACCTCAATCTCAGTATTGGCTTTACCAAAGCCGTCCTGAGGCTTACAGCTGGGCTTCCTCTTTGCAATTATAAAAGTGAGAACTACGTTAACTAACTTCCAATTCAATCCACACTCCGCCCCTTGGGATCTGGAAGCTAGCTGATTTTTTGACCCGAGGTGCTCTGCTCTGTAGGGTTGCCAGTTATAATTATATGTTCAGGTGTCAATTAGCAAAATAGCCCATTATTTGGCAGTTTGGAGTAATGAGATGAATCTTGCACTAATCTTTGAATTCAGCAAGCATTTGATAAGCGCTATGTACGTAAAAATTCTGTATCGTGCTGCCCCCAGTAAGGTGGTAGGAAGAGCTGGAGGTCAGACATTTTAAATGTGCCTTCCTTCGTGAGCTCGTGAATTCTCAAGTATTTCTAGAATCTTGAGCAATAAAGAAAAAGGCAGAAAGTTTTCCATAAAAAAGTAGTTCTCGGTCATACACACACAGTGTCCCTTTGTATTCAAGTGACAAGAATTTCAAAGACAGTTACCTTGTGGAACAGATATAATGGAAATTCATTTAGTGAAAAATACATGTACTGAGTATGATTGTGCTTGACTCCGGGGAAGCCTTGCTGAGTGAGACAGACTGGCTTTCCCCAAAGATTGCCAGTTCCCTGTGATAGTTGAGCTTTTCTTCTGTGTGGGTCAGAGCTTTGCGTGCACATTTTTCTCTGTGCCACATCTAGATGTGCGTACAAACAGTATTTCTTGAATTCCTGGTCTTACGTTCTTTTTGCCCAGTTTATCGTTAATGTTCACCTAAAGCCTGCCAGTTCATGAGGTGTCCTGTGTCTCCTGCTTGACCTCTTTCCATACCCAGAAATAAAGAGTCAACATAGAAAAGAGGATGAAGATGCAAAGCTTTGCTTGGGGAGCACGAAGATGGACGGCCCCATTCCGCAGAGTTCTCTGGTTTGCCACTCGTGGTCTGTAGCATCCTCAAGAACGCAGACTCGGGCCTCTGAACTTACCTTCTCAAACTCTCCTTTTCACCCTTGACCTTGACCTCTTTGTTCCTCAGATTAGATTTAGATATTCTCTTTTTCCTAAGCTCTGTCATATTTGTTCGTCTCCCTCTCCCTGCATTTATGTTCTCATTGTGGCGAATCTGGGACTTGATGAGGTTCAAGTCTCCAGACCCCTGTCCATCCACTTCTCTGAGAGTAGATGTAGTCAGTCACCCCCAGTGGTTTGTGGCTGCTGGCTCCTACAGGCTTCTAAGAGCTGGTTGTGAAATTTTCAGAAATTTTGTAATTTTAGACATTTTTACAAGGTAAGTCTAGGGGTGTCTGGGTGGCTCAGTCGTTAAGCATCTGCCTTCAGCTCAGGTCATGATCCCAGGGTCTTGGGATGAAGCCCCACATCAGGCTCCCTCCTCAGCGGGAAGCCTGTTCTCCCTCTCCCACTCCCCCTGCTTGTGTTCCCTCTCTCACTGTGTCTTTCTCTGTCAAATAAATAAATAAAATCTTAAAAGAAGAAAGTAAGCTCTAAAATACTAAAAACAAAGGGAGTAAATACTCAAACTCATCACTTCTTGATTCTTTTACCACATTTTACTACTATCTATGCTCTTGGGTTTTTGCATCTATTGAGCTAGTGTCAGAAATACTTACTATTCTGGGTGTTGCTGGGCATCTCTCCCCAGCTCGAAGGTCAGTGACATCACATTGGTAGTGAAATCGTCCATGCTGGGAGTGTGTACACATGGAAACCAGCAAACACTACTGATCGGGACTCCCTCATCTCCCTGGAGAGCCAGTGGCTAAACATTTCCCAGCACATTGCCAGTCACTCGACTCTCTTCTACTGCTGCCAGTAGTACCATCGCTGATGACCTTCAGCACATGAGTTACCATTTATCCTCAAGGTCACAGAACTCTTCCTCCAGTATCGCCATGTCTGCCTTTCATTTCCTTGCCCAGAGCCCTCAAGAACGCCAAGCCCAGATTTTTACGGTAGATTCATGGCTACTCCTAGGCTGCTCTTCCCTCCTCCTGCTCATTCTCAGTGAATCAGTCATGAATTCTGTCTTTGTCTCCCCCTCCCCATTTTCTCCCCCCCCCTTCCCTCTCCTTCCTTCTTCTATTCTTCTTGAAAGCAAGGACTCTGGAGCCAGACCAACTGGCTTTTCTCAGACTGCACCATTCACTATATACTCACATTTTTCCTGAGCTTTGTCTGCCTCAGTTTTGCCATCTGGCAAGTGGAGGTAATTGTATCTACCTCATAAATAAATGAGTTAACAATGTAAGAGCACCTGGAATAAAGTGTGGCATACGGTAGGCAACCCATGCATACTTATTTACAAAAATCTACACCTCCAGCGGTTACCCAGCTCTGACCTGCACACTCGCTGTGTGGTAGAGAGTTGAAGTTCTCTATTCTAGAATAGCAAAAGAAACACATGAGAATAAGGAAGGGAAGACCTGGCTTTGGGGTGGTAACGCAGGAATAGTAGCTCTAGGGGACTGAGAAAAGGGTTAACAAAATAAACCAGAGGAGAAGTCAAGAGCAGGAAGGGAGACAACAGAGAAAAACAGTCACATTTCCAAATAGTCTGCAAAGATTCAAATATATGTAATGTAAACTTTTTCTCTTTTATTGCAAATATATGTAATTGGAAAATAAAGGGATACTTTAGAAATACATTTAAAAAGTCCCATTTTGACTGAAGCAATGAAGCCAATTTGGATCCTCATTCTAGGCAGAAATGTGGTTGTCACACACTGAAGGTACTTAGGCTAAATCAGATTTGTATTGAGCAAGGGCCATGGAGACCGAGTGAGAGATGTCTGCCCGTGTCTATGAAAAACGCAAGCCCAGGAGCCTCAGGACCCATTTGTCTGACCATCTGGAAATCTCTAGTGATCTAAGCACTTAATTTTACCCTCATTTTTAGAACAAAAGGGAAACAATACAAGAAGAAAATGGGCAGCAGGGACATTCTACTTTTCATTTAAAAAAAAATCATAGTGATAAAAGGAGCAGAGAGTTTAAAAGAAAAAAATGAGAAACCATTAAAATGAATTGAATGCTCTGTCTGTATTTTGCAGTAGGCTCTATTGTTTCCAGTTACATGGGAACTATGGTAATTTTATGAATCATTAGAGTTTTCTTTCCAAATTGTATCCACATGCTCTTACAGTGCCTTCTAAGTTACCCACAGGAAGAGACTTTGAACAATTTTATTATTCCATTTAATACTTTTGAGTTTTATATTAATTTTGTGTTTTAAACAAATTTATACTTGAGATCCAAAGATAACATTGTGACAGCTGAATCTTTGTGTACGTAATTTCTCTTGCTTTTAAAAACATGTGAGCCTGTCTCATGTTCTCATCCCTGGTCTAATAAGAGACTCTAGAATGAATATGAAGTCCCAGTTTGGCAGAATGATGACTTCCCACTTAAAACCCTTCCCACCCCACCCCAAGGTTGAGCACAATCACAACCGTTGAACATTGTCCGTTGGCATTTGTGCCTCATTTGGCATAGTGATCTGGAAAGCATGTCCTCTGCTAGTGATTCCTAATCCCTCCATCCTAGCGCAGTGGTCCCCAGTCCAGCCCAACCTGGGCCAGCCAGTCTAACATAGGATGCACAGGAAATGGGAAAACTAAGGTCAGAGTGTGTGTGTGTGTGTGTGTTTTCCAGTTTACTTTCTTAGAAAGGACTTTTTTTCTGATATTTTCCTCCATTTTCTTAGGGTTAAAATACTCATGCTTCTAATCATACTTTTATAAAGACAGTGGTATTGTAAGTGATCTGTTTTTATTTTGTTTTATTTTAAGCACCATAACTTGGCAAAATAGTTGGATCTATGTTGGTTCATTTATTTTTCCTGGTTGGTGAAACCTTAAAGTTGGGAAATTATTGTACATGTGTTGGCTGTATCCTTCCCAGTGGCGTGGGTGTTTGCTGTGTGAAGAGATTGTCTTAGAAGGAAATACATCAAAGCTTCCATATTCTGATTTTTTTAACCACTAACCGTTCTTGATTCAGGAGCAAAGCTGCTTCCCTGGGCAGTACGTGGATGGTTCTCTTACCTTTCCATTCGCACAGACTTTGGTGAGATGCCCTTGAGTTTGGTTTATCAGGATCCATTGTGGTAATTTCTGATCTCATGGAGGCCTCTCTCTTCCTCAATAGTGTGCTTTGGTAATGAAAATCCAGGAAGGGTAAATGCGAATGACTCATCTCCTAAACTTGGGAAAATGGGTTAAAGGTGAAGTTGGTGGCCCAGCTGGAGATGTGGTTCACACAGACTATTACACTCCTTGGGAAGGAACAAAGGAAGACTAACTTGTTCGGTGTCTTAAAGTTAGTCTTAAGACCACATTCAGAGCCCTGGGTCCTAGTCACTTGACTTTTGCCCAGTGGCACATACTGGTTTCCTCAACGTAGAGCGATCATATGGACCCATTCATTCACTTTATTCCTAGAATGGGCTGGAATGCTGGGTTTGCAACAGCCCGTTTTATCAAAAACAAGACCTACTTTTTAAAAATGTATGCGCCCTTCACAAATTTTGTCGTCTTTCCCTATATGAGGCATATCTGAGTTGTAGCTCTACCCTTGAACAAATTTTCCCTTGTGTGTGCACGCTTGCACGCTTGCTCGAACGCTCTCTCCCTCAAACAGTTCCATATGTTCTATTTTCCTGGAAGCCAAGCTCCTTGCTCATTCTTCTCCTAAGGGGGCCCCAGATCTCACCTCTGAGCTCCATGAGTAACTGAGGCTGAAACAATGTGTACGGGAACTTGTCAGCATAATTGATTGTTGGGTGGAATGAGCCACCAAAGACAGGTGAGCCCGCATGGAGTGGAACAAATGTGTGCGTGGTACGTGACTCCCACTGGGTCCGGCCAGAATTCCTCCTCTGACACGTTGATTTACATATCCATGACTCTTCCCTGATGACTCCTGCCTCCTTGTGGGTCATGTGCCTCCTGCTGAAGAGACCCGGCCTTTGCCGGCAGAAAAGAAGAAATATAAAGGTCCTGCTCTGTGAATTTCCAGCTTCGTTTGTCTGTTGGCACTAAATGGAGTGGCGAAGGATGTGAAATCTTTAAAAGGACAAAATAATCACAGAAGATGCTTGAAGGATACTACTACCTCAAGAGAAGGGTTTCTGTGGGTACAGCCGCTTTGTGGCATGACAGAAACGAGTCAGAGTGGAATGAGAATTTGAGAACTATAAAGAAATGCAAACACTTAAGGCCACCTTTAGTGGCAGCTTGATGTTCTAGAGTTCTTTAAAAACCTCTTCCTAAGTGTTATACTTGTTCCTTGAAACCGCTTTTAAGTGTTAGACTTGCTATAAAATGGGGATGATAATGACTGCTCTACTTTCTCACAATCTGTTGGGATATTGATTGAGATATTTGCGAAGTACTCTGAGTTCTCAGGAAGAAGGGTGTTAAAAATCGCTATGGTGATGTTGTTAGCAGGGCATGGAAAATTATGCAAAAACATAATTTTAGAAAGATAACTTTAAAATAGTTTGGTTTATTAGCCTCAGCCTTTATGGCAGTCTTAGGTCCGTAGTCCAGGGCTTTCGCACGAGATGGGCGTTCTGGGTGAGCCAAAGAGTCCAGGTATCGGGAAAGTATGAAGAGACAGAGCCTAGATCCCTTGCTGCCTCAAAACTGTCACTGAAGAGTCTCTTGGCTGAGCTGCTGGCATTGGAGTGGCCTTGGCCTCCAGAAGGCCGGTCATACAGAATAGCCTGGTGACCAGCAAGAGAGTTCCATCTCCATTTCCCATCCTGACTCTGTCCTGTCTGCTTGCTGGGTTACTTCCCACCTCCCTCTCACTGACAGATGTCTCAGAGGAGCATCTCTGTCCCCTCACCACACACCGCCTTCACAGCTTCCCATAAATCTGGTTCTGGTTCCACCGGCTGTTGCACTGAAACCGTCGTCTGAAGGTCATGGTGCCATCCTTCCACAGTCAGTCCTTATTCACCTTGACCGGGCCGCACCTGGCTTCTTAGACTGCCTGGAAAGATGAACTCATCACTCACTGTTCCTGTTTTTAATAGAAGCAGCAAAAGGTTCAGGCTGTCTGGGTTGACATCCTGACTAAAGCTACAGTCTCTAGTTGCGTGTCCTTGGACAACTCTTGGATCTCTTAGTACTTCATTTTCCTCGGCTATAAAATAAGGATAATAATACCCATCTTATAGGTAGTTACATAGAATTTATAAGGAGTTAAATGAGATGATGCCTATTAAGCTCTTAGACCTCTGTGAGACCCACTTCTTTATAATTGTTGTATTCCCGGAATGCAGCATAGGGGTAGTGCCTGGCACATAGTAGGTGTTCAGTAAATGTTGGATAGATTGACAGGTGGGTAGATAGGTAGATAGCTTGTTCTCACATTCGTGTTTATATTCTACAAATGCTATTTATTTTTGCGGGTATATCCAAAATAAGAGAAAGGGAACAAGGGTACCTGAGTATTTTACCTTCGTCAATCAAGTCACTAGGGGCTAGAATTTGGTTAACTTTGAATATATATATTTCATGTAAGTTCATCTGTATTTGTTCTTTTTCATGCCTTTTTACTTTTATGCTGCTTCTTGCTATTAAGTTTTTCTTTGTGTAAATTACCTTTCTTATTTTTTTAAAAGATTTTATTTCTTTGACAGGGAGAGAGAGCACGAGCAGGAGGGGAGTGGCAGACAGAGGGAAAGGGAGAAGCAGGTTTCCCACTGAGCAGGGACTCCAATGGGAGGATCATGACTGGAACTGAAGGCACACGTTTAACTGACCGAGCCACCCAGGCGCCCCATAAATTACCTTTTTAAAGAAAACAGTTTGTGTTGTTGGGTTAAGGAAATTAATGAAGGACGGTTGAGTTTGTTGTTTTTTTTTTTAATGTGTATGTAATTAGACATTAGCACATGGAATAATATGGGCCCTTTAAGCAGAAATAGAGTAAAATTCCAGGGCACACTGCTACCTGGAGTCAGTCTAACATTGGAAATTTGTCCTTCTCTGGTGGAGGGTTTTGTGAGTGGTTTGTTTATTCATAAAAATCAGAGGACTTTACACTACCCCTCTTCCTTCAAACTCTTCTTTCTTGGCTTTTTCCATACTTTGTTTTCCCCACTTTTATTTTATTTTTTTGTCTCTGTCCCTGTTCTTTCTTTTCTTTCTCGGATCCTCTGCTCCCGCATCACCGCTGGCCAAGCCACCCCAGACTCCTGCCAGGGCCCCAGCTGGCTGTCACGTCCTGCGTCTCTCACCCCCGCGTGTCAGCCTCGTCCCCCTCCATCTTGCACCACCTTCCCCAGGACCGAGCACAGTGTGGGGCACTAGAGAGAGCATTGAGATGGGGGTCAAAAGGCCTGAATTCTTCATTTTTCCTTTCAGACTTCACTTCCTTTTTTTCCTTGCTGTTTTTAAGATTTTTTTCTGTTAATCTCACTGGTTTTCAGCAATTTGGTGATAACGTGTCTTGCTGTAGTCTTTGTCACCTTCCGTTTGAGGTTTGCAGAGCTTCTTGGATCTGTGGGCAGATAGTCTTCATCAGGTGCAGAAAATGTATTTTTCCTGCCCTCCATCTCCTTTGGAAACGTTAGTTACATATATTAGCTTGCTTGATACTGTCCCACGGACAGTTCCCTGACTTTCTGTTTCATCATTGCCATTTGTTCCCTCTGTGTTTTATTTCGGGTAGTTTCTATTGCGGTGTCTTCCATTTCTCTTGTCATGTTCATGTTTTGCTTTATGTTCTTGAACATGAGAACGTATTCATCACGGTGGTTCTAACCTCCTTGTCTACTAATTCTGTCGTCTGTGTCATTTCTGGAACTGTTCTTCTCAACTGTCTTCCTTTTCCTGATGTCTTCTCCCATGTCTTTGCGTGCCAGGCTGACTTCTGTTGAATGCTGGGCATGCTGATTTATTATTACGATTATTTACAATTTGGGGTGCTGGATTTTGTTGTAGCGCTTTAAATATTATTGAGATTTGTTTTAGGACACGTTTTAGTGATAGAATTACACTGATCATTTCAAGATGTGCCTCCAGGCTTTGTGAGACATGTCCAGGGCAACCTTTAGTCTAAGGCTAGTTTGCCCCCACTACCCCTTCTACCTGAGGCACAGTCCCGCCCCAAGGACTCAATCCAACGCCGTGTCTGTGAGGTGGCTCCTCCACTCTAGCTAATGCAAACCATTCCTGGCCCTGTGTGAAGTCTGGGAATTCCACCTGCTTTTTTTCAGGTAGTTCTTTGACCAGCATTTATAATTCCTGCCCGACAGGCACAGATCAGTACTCAGCCAAAGATTTGAGGGGACTCTGCTAAAGACTTCCAGAAAGATCTGGAACTTTCCCTCTCCCTTGGTTTTTCTGTACAGCTCCCTTCCCTCAAGTATTTCACCGCACAAAGGCCTCCTTGCCTTAACCTTCCAAAGCTCCGGATTCTGTCTCCTCCACTCAGTGTGACTCCCCGGCTCCCTGCGGGTCCCCCCCACTTCCTGTACAGTGGCCTGGAATCTCCAGCTGGGCACTCATGGGGCTCACCTCGTTTACTTTCTCTAGCGTCTGAGAACTAGTGCTTCCTGTGTTTCATCTGGATTTCTCATGTTTGAAGCAAGGCTTCAAGCTATTTCATACCAAAATACTTTAGTATTACTCCTCTACAAAATAAGGCCATTTTCTTTATTATCACAAAGACATTGTCACAGTTATGGGTGTGAGCAGTAAGTTCTTAATATCTTCTGATATCTAGAAATTTGAAATTTCCCACATTTTGCAAAAATGTTCTTTACAATAAGTTTAGCCAAACTAGGATTCAATCTACGACTGTAATTGTGACATGGCTCTTTTAATCTAGAACAGTCCTTTTCTTACCCCCAACACTGATGCGTTGAACAGAGCCAGCCACCTGTGCTCTGCACTGTCCGTGTTCTGTATCCATCTCATAGCGTCCTGTTTCCTCTTACTTGATATAGATCTAAAAGTGTGATTAGATTGAAGTTAAATGGTGTCAGTAAGAATGTATAATAGATGATGTTAGATTTCATGTTCCGTCACATACACAGAGCTTCCTAACATTAGTGATGTGAAGGTTGACCCCTGGATGGGAATTGCAACCATCTCGTCCCTCCGCCGTGTAGTTAAGGTTTTCCTTGTGTGTCTGGAAAGTAATCTCTGCGGTGTATTTTTGCCACTACAAAAACGTTCGTTTTCCCTATCAACTTTCATCGATTTGTTTTAATGTAATGGATAATCTTTACCCAAGTCAGTTGTTTTATTAGAGACTATAAAATGATTTTCTAATTCTGTTATTCCCTACTTCCTAGTTGGCATTCTTCATTAAAGGACAGCTTTCCCTATTTGGTAATCCTGAAATAGATATGGTTCCTACCAGAAAGACAGAGTAAATGAGTAATTCTTTCTGTTTATCAATTTTCAAAGAATTTGATTCAATAGTCACCTCAAAGGGTGACAAACGAGGTTTTTTTTCTGTCTCCCTATATTGATTTTTCATGTTTTTTTTTTCCAATAAAAATCATCAGCTACAATAATTGATTCCATTTGGGGCTCTAATCATCAGCTTTGGCCAGAGGGAGCTCAAAGACCTGGATTCTAGGTTTTGAAGTATCATAAGCTAAGTGTGTACTTTGACAGGCCCTTTAATATTTGTTCTCGTTTTCCTTTTGAAAGGCAGAGAATTGGACTGTGGATAGTTGCTTTCAGCTCTAGGATTGGGATTCTGAGCTCCATCCACCACCTTATCCACTGCCCTGCTTCTGTCCCCACAGGAAGAAGCCCCCAGCCTGCCATCCAGGCCTTCCTCAGGCGGGCGCCCCCTGGCCCGTCAGTCCTTTCTCCTCCGGTTCCTCCACAGGAATCTCCCCTTCCAGCCTCCCTCGTCTCCTGTTTGCCACATAAGACCAGATTTTCCCTGGTCTGAAATGCCTTGCTTCTCCCTCCCCGTGTACTCTGAACCTCCCCCGTCTTCCAGATCCCAGTTCAGTTCCTCCCACCTTTTCAGTGCTATTCCCCTACAGTGTTTTTTTGCTCTAAACTGGCGTCTTCTCTTGGAATATCACTTGTTTCAAGAGCATTGCTTGGCACAAAAGAAGTACTACAGCTGCTAATGTTGTTGAACTTCTGTGTCTTCTGTAGCACTGTGTATTTTGCTAAATAGCAATCTTAAGGTACTTGGGTGTGTGTGTGTGTGTGTATGTGTGTGTGTGTGTGTGTTGGGCTAGAGTCTTACAAGTGTCAATGTTCACCTTTTTATTGATGTATTTCCACTCCCTGGGTTCCCTTACCTATCCAGGGGAACCAATAACCTGGACACACAGTCATATTGATCTGAAGCATGTCAGGAAACAAGGATCGTCCCTGGTATCTCACAGTCTAACTAAGCACAACTGTTGTATGCTTTTTTCCCCTCTCCTACTACATTGTTTTGTTTTGAATATGAAATCACAAGCCCCTAAATAAACCTCATAAGGAGCCAGCTGTGCTGATAAGATATGTTAGGCACAGATTTTATTCAAGCAGAGTGATCCTCTAGCCAAAATGTTAAGAAAATATTAGGAGTAGTTTATGTAACATACATTTTCCAAGTTATTGACTGACAGGTAAATCTTATAATCACTTATGTGAATTCTCAAGAGATACAGTATTGCTGATTGCCCAAAATTTGACCTTGTATTCTTTGTTTAAACCTATTTATGAACTATAATTCTCTTCAGCCTGCCAGAATGTGTTTCCCTGTTCGTTATAGAAGTTTGCCTTTTCTCAAGAGTAGAACCTTTTGAAATTACTTGCCTGTAGTTGGAGTAGATCGTCTAATAATTAGTGACATCTGACAGATTAGTTTGTTGCATTTTCTTGCTAGAGAGGGTAAAAGAGGGATATTCCAAATGTGTAAGTACCAAGCACACATTTGTTATGCAAGGACTGCCAATATTTATCTCTGACTTCCGTCATAGCCTTCCCTATCTAGACACACACACACACACACCCCACGGGGGCACACACACACACTCACACACACACCCTTCTTCACAGCACTTCCCTGAATCTCATGCTATTTCACATTCATGCTGCTCTTTCTGCCTGAAGTGCTTTTTCCCCATTTTTGTCAATCTGTAAGTCATTATCGATCTTTCAGAAATCAAGTCAAAGATAACTTCCTCATTCCTACCACTCCCCCACCGCTACCCCAGTGCAGTTGACTTCCCTTCTCTCTGCCTCTGCTGTACCAGGTACAGATGCCCAGGATAGCACCTGTGAGAATTAATGGTCTTTATTTGTGAACTCACTGGTCTCCTCCTACTAATGTCTAAAACCGCTGGAGGGTGGAAACCTTGTCTGATCTGGCTTTTTATCTCCTGAAGTTATCTCTTTTTGTCTCCTCCTCATATTTGGGTCAGAGAAGATATTTACATAATAAATGTGTATCTCTTTAATAATTAACTTCCCTGCCCTACCTGCAGACAGTTTCTCATCCTTCCCAAAGTTGGCATCCAGTGGTCTATAATAGTGTCGCCAACAATATTGCCGCATCTTCACAATTTGAACATAGCCCATGAGTGAAAACCACTGTTCTAGAATACTTACGCACACACAGATGGTACTGTCAGACAAGTTGTTGAAGGGTACCTATTCTTTTGTATAATAGTTGGACAGAATTGTGCACGACTGACATCTAACATGCCTGTATGTAACCACCAACCAGATGTCCCTCCCAGTCGGGCTCTCCCCCTCCCCTAGCAAAAGTATATTCATCTGCGTTCTCCAGACAAGTAGAACCAAAGGGGCAGGAGAAAGATGTTCTAGGTGTTTTTAACAGGAGGGCCTAATGGAAGTTGGGAAGAGTTTTTCTACAGAAAGGAGGTTTTAGCTGGGATCTGAAAGATAAGGAAGAGTACCCTAAGAAAGGAAGAAGGGGGCAGAACGTCGTAGGCAAGAGCAGGTCCCTGAAATGGGAGCGGAGAACTGAAGAAGCCCCAGGTAGGAGGATCCCAGAGAGGCAAGGGGAGGTGGTAGCCTGTGAGGCTGGAGGAGGAGACAGAAGCCCAGTCATGAAGGGCCTTGCTGGTCTGAAGAATGCGAACCCTTGTGTGCTCAAGAGCTTTAAGTTGGTGAGAGACATAATCAGACATCACTTTTAAACTTAGAAACTATAAACCATACAAACCTTAAGTGGGAAGAATTTGTACATGTGTGTTTACTCGTGAAACAGCTGCTCAGTCAAGATGTTTCCAGTACCTGGAAGGTTCTTGCTTTCTCTGTCAGGACCCATGTCCTCCAAGGGTGGCCACTATTCTGACTTCTGCCACCAGAGATGACTTCTGTTTGTTTTCGAACTACAATAAGAGCCATCATGCAGTTGTTTCGCTTCGTGTCTTAATGCTTTACTCAGCACACGGCCAGCAAGATCCACCCGCGTTGTCACACACAGTGGTGGCTCGCCCTTTTTCATTGCTCTGTAGTATTCCACTGTGTGACTACACCACATGGTCTCTACCCCTTCAGCTACTGATGCACACGACAGTCGCCTCTTTTTTTGCAACTACTATCACTCCCGGTGTTCATGTCTTTTGATGGACTTAAGCACTCATTTCCGTAGGAGACAGAAGTCTTTAACAGATCACTCTGCTGGTGAGGTGGAGGATGATGGGGAAGAGAGTAGAAGGGCATTTGCTCAGGTGCCAGCTCTCTGGATGCACAGACATTTACCAGACAGCTTATTAAAGGAGCAGACCCGTTCAGAACATTTTAAACCTCACACAAATCAAAATACAGATTAAAAAATGAAAAGCAGACTTCCTTTTGGCTTCCAGCACTGTTGTCATCACTGTGGCTGTTATTGTTCACAGCAAGCTATCACATGGACCTGATAATAATTAGAAGGATGGCGTGGTATGACAAGCTTTACTGATTGGTAGTTGAATTTATGTCCCAATAAACAGAAACATTATTGTCCTCATCTAACATTTGTGAAGTCCCCTCCCTCCATAATTGCTGGTGTGTATGTGGGAGGGGTGATAGTAGGGAGGGGTGATAGTATAGTGGTGTGTTTGAATTTACTGTTTCCTCTCAAATGCTTCCTAAAAAATGGTTTTCA
Organism: Martes martes; assembly: GCF_963455335.1. Lineage (NCBI taxonomy): Eukaryota > Metazoa > Chordata > Mammalia > Carnivora > Mustelidae > Martes > Martes martes. The sequence continues at coordinate 89,352,222 of NC_137899.1, forward strand.
AGAACCTTGGGTTCTCTGTAGTATCTCTGGAACCATTCCTGTTCCAGGAACTAAAACGGCCCATATACAGAGACTACATTCTCCAAACTCAAGGTTTTTTTGTTTTTGTTTTTGTTTTTGTTTTAAGATTTTATTTATTTGACAGAGAGAGACACAGCAGGAGAGGGAACACAAGCAGGGGGAGTGGGAAGGGGAGAAGGAGGCTCCCCGCCAAGCAAGGAGCTTGACGCGGGGCTCTATCCCAGGACCCTGGGACCATGACCTGGGCCGAAGGCAGACGCTTAACCAACTGAGCCACCCAGGCGCCCCCAAACTCAAGGTTTTTGGTTTTGTTTTTCCTGACTTGAGAGTTTATTTATATTTCTTTAAACTTTAAAATTGGCACAGTTTGTTGTATGTATAATGGGTTGCCATTACAGAAAATGTTAGGTGAAATTCAGAATATTTTTGTAGAGAAATATAAAATCTGTACTCATAGTTAATATTCAGCCGATAGAACTGTGGGAATTAAGATACAGTAATATAGTAATAAAGAAGCCGTGGGTCTGATTTCACTGCACACGTCCAGCTGTTAGCTCACTACTTTGCATCATAATTCTACTCTAAATCTGTCTTTTCACCATCCTGAATGTGCTGTGCATTTTCATTAATCAACACTTCTTGAACACCTACAATATGCCAGATACTTTGCTCCTAGGTCGTGGAGATGTGGAGGTGTAGTCATTGATTAAGGGAATCAATAGTCTAGCAGAAGAGACAGTCAGGTGAACCAATGGGTGCCATACCCCATTGAGGGCTTGGACTAAATTGTGCCTAGGGTGTTCTGGTAGCACTGACAAGGGGCATTTGAATCAGAGCAGGTAGCCTTTGAGCTGACTTTTCAAGAATGGCAGACATGTGCTAGGAAGGGCATTCCAGGCCCAGAAATTAGGAAACTCAAAGACACAGGGGCCGGAAGTAGCTTGATGTGGTCACGGAATAACTAATAGCTTCTTATGGTTGGAGCACAGGGTTAGCATGCTTGGAGAAGCAGGAGAGAAGGTTAGAGAGGTAGGCAGGGGCCAGAACTTAAAAGGCTGGGCATGTAGGAAAGGTGTGGACTGAGGAGGAGGCTCAGATTCTCACCAGGTTCCTAGCTGAACTCCCGAAGAGTCTTCAAGCATGTCGCTGGATGTAGGGTTCTCATCAGTATGACCAGAGAACTGAGGAGTCATTCCCAAACCATGTTCTGGAAACACCGTTCCAGATGTGAAAAGATCTATGCTGTGCTGTGAAAAATGTTTTCTTAAATAATTAAGGGAAGATTGAATACCACATTTGCCTCTTTCAGATTCACAGTGACATTAGCATGGTAAAAGTTTCCAAAGTCGTCCAGTGAAGAAACCACTTCAATTTTCCTTAACTCAGCATTTTCCAAATTACTTGAACTTAGAGTCCATTTTCTCTAATATTACTATTAGTATCCTGCCGCAGGGCCCCATTTGGCAAACAATGGACAAGGTCTTAAAGGTCCAATCATCTTCATTCATTGGTTAAATTTGTTTAAAGCACAGAACCAAAAAGCTGGTCCTTATATACCCTCTTCCTTATATACCCTATTCCTATTTTAGTCCGCTGGTGCATCTCTATAAGAAACTTTAGCTATTTTTCATAGCAATGGCTTTTTTATTGCATCCGCTATCTTGGGATTTTTTTTTTCCTTTTCTCATTTTTCATGTCATGCCCAGACTTTATTACCTGGTAATAAGTTGCAAGAAATGAGAATTGAGTTGCTTCTAAACAAATATCAATCACTTGTGATATGTTCAGTAGAAATTCTAATGAATATAATCAGGGTTTTACTTATTATAAAGTCATTATATTCACCATTGGCAAATCCCAAAATTAATAACAAGTTAATACATCATTTGAGGTGCCAGAGAGATCAAATAAATAAAAACAGAATTGACCTTGTTAGAAATTTGATATTTTCAACACTTAACTGTCAGAGCCACTGATTTGGAAATTGTAATAAATTCTTTGAAAATGGGAACTTTTCCCCCCCCACCCTGTAAAAATACCCATCATTTGGCAAACTACAGTGTCATTTTCCTTGAAGAGAATATAGTGATTGATTACCCAGAGTGCTACCATGACAAGGTAAACCAACCAAATAGCTGGAAAATTGTGTGTAATCATATGGCATCTCATAGGCTTTTTGTCGATCACAATCATTAGAATTAAACTACGACCTTCTAATCATTCCCTGTAGGTACTTCCTATTTACCCCAAAACCCTTATCTCAGGGGGATGTTCCCGGGTGCTTGCATTTTCCCCTTCCCCTCTGACGCGATCACAGGAATAAACGCAGACCACCCTGAACCCACCCAGTGACCCTGCGGAGTGCAGAGATGCCGGTGTCCAGCATCCCTGACGTATGTGACATTCGAGAGGCTCATTTCTTTTTTTTTTTTTTTTTTTTTTTTTAAAGATTTTTTTTTTATTTATTGGACAGACAGAGATCACAAGTAGGCAGGGAGGCAGGCAGAGAGAGAGGAGGGGGAAGCAGGCTCCCTGCTGAGCAGAGAGCCCGATGCGGGGCTCGATCCCAGGACCCTGGGATCATGACCTGAGCCGAAGGCAGAGGCTTTAACCCACTGAGCCACCCAGGTGCCCCCGAGAGGCTCATTTCTGTGTGCTAACATTATTAGTACTGTTTCCCTTATTAGTTGCATTGTCCTGAAGGTCCTGAGAAGTCGTCAACCAGTGGGGGAGGGGAAGGATGGGAGATGGACAAAAGGGAATGAAGAACGCCAGTCTTGCTTTCGAGAAGTTGACCATCGAATCAGGGAGACCAAACACACCTGAGATGATCTGAGAACAATTAGACATCTTCCCCTCTGTGTAAAAGCACCAGCCCGCCAACTGGATCCTGGAGTGATGAAGGCCAGTCGAGGAGCCACCAAAGCATCCTTGGTTATTAAAAGACTAAATTGAGTCGTAAGAAAGGAAGCGGTTACCCAAACCTGCCCGGAGTTAATTATCAATAGCTTAATTGGAAATAGAACCAGGCCCTTTCTCTCAATAAACCTGAACAATTTCCCTGTGCTCCTCTTCCCTGCGGTGTTTTAGACTTTAAGGGGGCTTTGTTAGGATGGCTGACTCCACTCTGCTTTATTAATTGCTGTCCACGTGTTGTAGGATATCCTGCGTTCTGAATCGGGATGAGGATTTTAGATGCTTCTGAGCAGCGTGGGCACATGTAGCGAAGCCGAATCAATTCCTGTCACTCAACACACACACAGAGGCGCAGGATCACAGATCAGGGCGAAGCTGCACTGCTTTATTCTTAAAATCAATACAGAAAAGGAAGTTGAACTTGTGGGGATTCTTTGGAGACCATAATTTGGTTTCCTGTGAGGTTTAGTCTTACAGAATACAACCGTTCCTTCCTTTTCACCTTCTGATTATTTTACTTTGGGAGCGGGGAGGTCGTGGGGAGGCAGGACAGAAGATAAGAAGCCTCTGCAGCCACATAATCTTGAATAAGCACGCACGGGGAACTCATAACTCAAGCTGATCCTCCCCATTGTGTTGAGAAAAGCTGTCCAGTTGTAGCCATTCTTTGTATTTTCAGAAGAAAAAAAAATGAACCAAGACCCTGTACCCCATAGTCTGCGTTTAAGCAGAATAAAATGCCTTTGATTTTTGTCTGCATAGGAAAAAAAAATTTTTTTTAAATGTTTACTTTTATGGCCATGTCTACCATAGCTTCTGTAATTCTGTGTAAATAAACACATCTTCAACAAACCAATTGTTGATCAAAGGCTTCCAGAGTGGAAGGAATGTGATTAATGCTAGGCATGTGATTAATATTTACTCCACGGTAATTCTGCTCCTTCTAAAAGAGGCAGGTATTAATGGTTTCAACAACGCGGTCTTGTCTTCATCCAAGATTTCGAGTTGATTGAATATCCCTCTTTACAGATAGAACGCCGACTGCCACACAGTACTATCAGTCTCTAGCTGCAAGATGGGCTTATTATTATTGTTTCCCTGGGATATCTCTCTAATTCCATTCTTAAAATATGTCCGAGTCGCTTTGGACGCTGCTTCTGCAGCAGTGGAAACAGTAGGAAATGCTCTGATCTAACGAGGAAATGGTGGGGCTACAAGCAGGGAGACTCCGGGCTAGCTCCGAGGCCGAGGGGTGTAGTTAAAAGGGCGCAGCTTGCAGCCCTTGGCTCTGCTGACTTCCTTCTCTAAGCCTGTTCCTTCATCTTTTATATCTTTTATTTATTTATTTTTTATTTTTTCAGTGTTCTAAGATTTATCATTTGCATATAACACCCAGTGCTCCATACAATACGTGCCCTCCTTAATACCCATCACTGGGGGGCGCCTGGGTGGCTCAGTGGGTTAAGCCGCTGCCTTCAGCTCGGGTCATGATCCCAGGGTCCTGGGATCCAGTCCCGCATCGGGCTCTCTGCTCAGCGGGGAGCCTGCTTCTCCCCCTTTCTCTCTCTCTGCCTGCCTCTCTGCCTACTTGTGATCTTTGTCTGTCAAATAAATAAATAAAATCTCAAAAAAAAAAAAAAATCCCATCACCGGGCTCACCCATCTCCCTAATCCCCTTCCCCACTAAAACCCTCAGTTTGTTTCTCAAAATCCACAGTCTCTCATGGTTCATCTCCCCCTCTGATTTCCCCCAATTCACTTTTCCTTTCCTTCTAATGTCCTCCATGTTATTCCTTATGTTCCTCCAGATCCTGGAGGGCATTTTTCTCTGAGTTGCTTTTTGTAGGTCACTAATCTCAAAGTACAGCCTTGGATGCAATAACTCAGTCTCCAGCCAAACATGCATTTTCTTTCTTAAAAGCCATAGCCATATCTCATGAATGCCAAGAATTTCATGAAACCAACCCATAAACCCCTGTCCTACATCTTTCCATAGGAAGCGCTTTCTCGGGCCTTTGGAAGACCAGCATCATGCAAGTTAATTATTTGGTTGTTTTTGTTTTTGTTTTTAAGATTTTATTTATTTATTTGACAGATAGGGATCACAAGTAGGCAGAAAGGCAATTAGAGAGAGAGAGAGAGAGAAGAGGAAGCAGGCTCCCTGCCGAGCAGAGAGCCCGATGCGGGGCTCAATCCCAGGACTCTGGGATCATGACCCGAGCCAAAGGCAGAGGCTTTAACCCACTGAGCCACCCAGGCACCCCTATTTGGTTGTTTTTAATCGATATTTGTCAATGTCGTGTCCCCCGGGAAAGCTCATGTCTTAGATGATAGCTCCTTACAGTTGGCCTTCCTTGTCCTACACATGACTTGAATTTAAAAAAAGAGAGAGAGAGAGAGAAAGAAAAAAAAACAACTCATGAATTTCTGTGTCCTCTCGCAGAGCACAATCATTGTGGAGAAGACCGTGCAGGACCTCATGAACCTGATGCACGACCTGAGTGCGTACTCAGATCAGTTCCTCAACATGGTGTGCGTGAAACTCCAGGAGTACAAGGACACCTGCACAGCGGCCTGCAGGTAGACCTTCGGCGGCAACCCTGACCAGTGTCCTGCTTGGGGATACTGTTTCTCCACCATTCTCGAAAAGGACCAGTTTTGCGCTTGGCAAGGGCATTGACAAGAGCACGTGCCTCCTAGATGCATGTGTGGTCATGCCAATGGAGGGAAGGGGAGGGACCAAGGGACAGAGCCACTTAGGACTACTGCTGAATGGCAGAGACAAGGTGTCAGCCTGGACTTCCATGAAAACCTAGAATTGTTAAGATTTGTCTTTGGGGAGATGCCAGATTGTGGTCGGTCCATCTCGTGATCCTGAAAGATCTTTAAAGGAAAGCAATTTGAAATTCTTGGGATCCCTTAATAATCTGCAATACCGTTTCTTTTTAGTTCTTAAAATGTGCTTCTCCAGATGCTTGATCTGTAGCCTTCCGATCATGATGACAGGACAGTTAGACCTGTTTCCAGCACCCACAGAACTGAAACACCATTGTTATGAACTGGAAAACCTTTAGTTTTCCCTCTGGTTTCTTTTCTCTGGGCTCGGAAATCTCACTGAGCTATGGAACAGATCCTAGCACTTCTGGTAAGAAGCTAATAATAGGAGCAAATGATGGTCTGCTTGACAAGACCTGAAACAATAGGGAAGAAAAGAGTATATGATAAAACACTAAAATTTATGTGATCTATAATTAAGGAGAGGTAGGAAAGTACAGTAATCACGGGCTACTTGCACAAAACGGGACAAAAGAACAGAAAGAAGGAAAGATGAGAGAGAAAAAGAAGGGGAGACTGGAGTCAGAAAAGATTTCCCAGGTGAGCTGTGTGGATGTGTGCTGGCTTTAGAAAGACAGATGGGATGTAGAGAGGCGGACAGAATAAAGGACATTTTGGGGACACAGGGGAAGTACCAGTATCATTGCCTGTTAGTTCAGCAAAATCATTACCTTCCTTGTGTAGGACCCAGTGCTGGACACGGTGCTTCTTAGTACATTCTGGCTTCGCCTTCGCCAGAGATTTATTGAGCATTTACCAGGTCCAAGACAATGTGAGTATGTGAGGATAAAGTAGTCCGTCAGCCAGAGATTATAACTCGAATGAGTTTGCCTTCTTGGTAGAGAATAGAAAAGGAAATCAGAGACCAAGACATGTCTGTCCATGGTGTTAATTTGTGATAGAGAATATAAGGTAGGTAGACATGCTCTAGGAGGAAGAAACAAAGGACTTGAGGACAGGAGCCCCTCTGTGACAGGTAGGAAGTAGGCCTTGTGAAGAATGAGGAGGAGTTAGATAGGATTTGGGCTAAAGAGCTGAAGGAAGGAACTAGAGCAATGTCAAAGAGGTGGGAAGTAGGGAAGGAAAGAACAAATGATGAATGTTTGGGTTTGGGAAAGGAAGGCTGAGCCAACATGGAGGCTCTTGAATACAGGCTTAGGGAACTTGGCCTTGTACAATTAGGTAGTGGGGAACCACTGATGAAGAATAAATGGGAGTACCAGGCACAGACCTGTGCATCAGGGAGACTTTTCTGAGCTTTGTGTGTGATGGGCAGGAAAGGCAAGAGTGTGGAGGAAGAGGGAGAGAAAGAGAGGCAACGAGTTTCTGAATTGAAGAGAAACAAAAGAGATAGTGGGGAAGGGACAAATCAAGAGACACTAGGAGGCAAATTTGTAGGACGCAGCCACTGGTTGGCTGTAGGGGGTAAGGAAATATATGAAGAAATAGTAGTTGAAATTAGCTTTATCTTTTCTGTGCTGTATTTATAGAGAATTTTTTAAAACTTGAATTCAAGATCTCACATTTACCCATTAAATTTAATGTTATTTTTAGCTCATCATTTCAGTCTTCTGAGATATTTTTGGATCTTCATTCTGTCATCAGAAAATCTTAGCTCTTCCCCCAAATTCTTGTCATTCTTGATTTTATAAGCAATCTTTTAGTTTCTTTATGTATGTCATTTGAAAAAAAAATGTTCAACAGGACAAGGCTAAGTTGAGAATTTGGGGGCATACCTCTCAAGTCTTCTTTGAGATTCTCATTCCTATGTTACCCAGTATTTCAGGAGTTCCTGGGGTTTTCTAAATGTGAAATCAAACTATACCTCAAAAGAAGGCTCTGGAACCTACATCTGAATGCTGATTTTGCCACTTATTAGTTCCTATGACCTTGAACAACTAGTTACTCAGCCTCCCTGTGCCTTTATTTTCTCACCTGCAAGAAGGAATAATAATAGATCTCCCCTCAAAGGGTTGTTTTGAAAATGTTAGTCTTCTAGAACTGTTTTTAGCAAAATAGTAAGTTTCCCCCAAAATGATTAGCTGTGATTCTGATGACAAAGATGACCCTTACCACCATTCATGATAGTACTTCCTGTATTTTATCATCTGGCCCCATAAGAGACTTGTTAGATTTCTTGCTGGTGTCCTTCCAGTCCTAACCTTTACAATGCAGCTCCCCCTCCCTCAGGTCTCCCCAGAGTGGGCACATACAGGTGTGCAAAACACGGTACAAGGGATCCTTCTACTTTCAGGATCCACTGCCCCTGCTGTGCAGAACCTTTGTTAAGAGCTCTCGCTCATCTTTGACAGCTTACAAATTACCCTTGGAAACCAGGACTCTTGACCTTGAGCCAGATTTACCATTTCCTCTGTCAAATCAATGAGTTCCCGAGTTAGGATAGGAACAAAGACATGTGACTTGTGCGTGGCGAGGTCTTCCTGGCTCTGAGTGAGGACCACTTCCTAATTGTTCACAAACCATCTTGAATAATCTGTTCTAGAATTTTGCCTCTAACTCCAAACTCACCTGATTTCTGTCATATACTTTCTTTTCTTTTTATGAACATCTTTGCTCTTGGGCATTTTTCACTGTTTGCCAGGATACCTCTAAGATGATCGGGAATGGGTCTGTGATTCTCTGCTCTGAGTTATTTCTGGTGCCCCGAGGTCCTTGCCTAAATGTATTAAGCCTGTCAGGATAGTCTTTAATTCCAGTAACTGTTGACACAGTGTGTTACTCCATCCTTAAAGCAGCATACTGGTTTCTAGGATTTCATTCATTCGGCAGATGTTTCTTGAGTACTTGTGGAGTTTGTAGAGACAGTGATGAACCAGAAGACGAGACGCTGCTTTCGTGAAGTTGACATTCTGCTGGAGATGGAAGAGAGAAGACAGACAATAAATAGAATGATGGACACAAAGAATTTTAAAATAATAAGTACTGTGGGGGCGGGGGGAGGGGGAATGCAATAGTGCAGACAGACTCTGGAGTGTAGGAGAAGGAGCCCGCCATTTTACATAAGGTGCTCCAGAGGGCCACTTAAGCTGAGGCTTGAGAACAGGCTCAAAGGAATTTGGGGAGTTAGCTGAAGTATCTGGAAAGAAGTATCTGAAAGAAAGCAAAGGCCCTAAGGCAAGGCTCTGCATGCAACTTTCCAGGAGCCACCGCTGGGAGGCCAGTGTGGTTGGGGTAAAATAAGCAAAGAGGGTATGAGGCAGACATCCCAAAGAGCACAGAGGGCCAGACCAGCAGGGCCTTGTAGGTCACAGTAGGGATGCTGACTTCTACTCTGAGTGAAACGCGGAGCCCCCTAGGGGGGCAGCATGATCACCATGACCTACACTGTACAGAACGTAAGCTGTCTGGGGACAGGGATGGAAGCAGGGACCGCGCTTAAGGGCTATCGTGGCAATCCAGGTGAGAGAGGAAGACCGCTCATACTGAAGGTAGCAGCAGGGATGGTGAGGACTGGTTGAATTCTGTGAATATATTTGGAATTCCCTGCCTTAGTTAGAAGGTGTGAGAGGAAGAAAGGCGTCGAAGATGACTCCTAGGATTTTTTTTATGTGAGTGATGGAAAGATGGAGTTGCCAGCTGTGGAGATGGAAGACGCCACAGGACAAGCAAGTGAGGACTTAAAATTGGGGGGGGGGTGTCTCTGGGGCATCCACACGGAGATAGGGAGCAGGCGTCCAAAGGAGAGGGGTCTGGCCATCGACATACAAATAGTATGTGTAAATGGTATTTAAAACCGCGGACGAGATGAAACCTGAGGGGAGTGAGTGTAAACATGACAGAGAGGAGGACCGTGGACTTGAAGAAGTTTGCCAGAAGAGAAGGAACCAGCAAAGGCAACTGCGAAGCAGCAGTCAGTGACATAGGAGGCAGATTCAGAGCGGGGTGTCCCGGAAACCAAGGAGCGGAGTGGAGGGAGGAAGCATCGGGTCAGCATTCGAACTGACGGAGTGACACATCTGACCTCACAGAGGTCGTCGGTGATCGTCACCAGAGTGGTTTCTGTGGACCCGTGGGTGGGAAACCCAGAGGGGCCTGCGCTGAAGAAGGAAGTGGAGAGTGGGGAGCGTGGAAGTACAGGGGGAACCCCTATAGTGAGTTTGCCACCACGAGGGACAGAGAAAGGAGGTGGTAGCTGAAGAGTTGAGGTCATAGGAAGCGTGTTTTGTCATTTTATATGTTATTTTAATGAGAAGAAATCAGTGCATGTTTGGATTTGAAGAGTATTACTTGAGACAGAGGGAAGTTTGCTGAGGTAGGACAGAAAGGGGCGAATGACTGGTCAGCAGGAGCCGGATGTACCGCACAGGCAGAGGGACTGACCCAGGCGGGAACGTGGCTGGTTTGTGTGCTGTGGTCTGTCCTTCCAGGGATTGAATTCTTTCTCTGCCATCTATGTTTCACCATTTTGTCCAAACAGTGCAACTGTGTCTCCATTGTATGTATTACTTCTTCTCGGAGCACAGCTCTTGCTTTTGGTCGGGTTCCTGATGTATTGTGGTCATACAGAGCCTCTTGGTTCCTTCCCCCGGGAGTCCATACCACCGTGGTATCCCTCCTGGCCAAATTGTCTGGAATGGTGTCCACTTACTGGTGCCCATTATCAGATCATTTCATGCACAAGGTAATATCTGTAGCGATCTACCACAGTCGCTGAATTACAGGCCTGGGATGAATTATCTCAGGGATGGGAAAAGTAATTCTGTGAAGCTTTGAAGGGGAAAAAATAGAAAATCGTTTATATGGCTGTTATAAAGCAACACACACACACACACACACACACACACACACACACATACACACACACACACACACACCCATATATAACCCCACGGTGCCTGTTGCCCATTACTTAATCAGGTTTTTCAAGCTAGAGGGAAAGTGTTTTCTTACTGTCTGACTCTGAAGATGCAAAATGTCCTTACTTCCTCTCTTCCCATTTATTGCCCTCCCCCAGATTGGCACCTGCTGTGGAGTAATTAGGGCAGTCCTAATTTGGACAGCCAAATCCTGATTACAGTGAGAGGAAAAACAGGAAATGTTCTAGTTTTGCTGCCAGCAAATGACTGACTTAAATAGAAAGCCATATACAATTCAAATGATCCAGAATGATATAACATTGGGGAAGGAAGAAGGGAGCGGGGAAACATTGCAAATCTGATTCTTTCTCAGCAGATATCTTTTACAGAAATGATCAAATCCACAAGCTCACAATGCCCTCTGCTGAGAGCTGGCTTGTTTTCTAAGTTTACCCCGAGAACCGGAGCGTTCACTGGGAGGTGAGAGATCTGAGGGAAGGTCAGGAACATCTCACCTTTCCGGGAGCACCTCACTCTGGAGAGAAAGACCGTAGTGTCTAATGATGTCGTGTTACATGCTTTGGATAAAGAGAGATTTCCGAAAAGGGTAATGAGGACTAGAAGTCTTTTCCTTAATTAGTCCCACCCCTTGGGGCTTAGAGGAAAACTCAGCTGTGGATTCTCCAATGAGCTGCATTAGCAATCAGCCTGTTGGTCCATTAGCCTGCTACTTCCAAGCTGAGTGCTTCTCTGCCTCTGCTTGTCCTCTTTGTCCTGGGGTACTGCCAGGAGCTTAGGTGTCCCAAAATAGTCATTAAAAGAATGGAAATCACAGTTTTTTAAAGTTTCTGCCTCTTCTAATTCAGCATCAGTTTGTTTATTTTATTTTATTTTATTTTATTTTATTTTATTTTATTTTATTTTATTTTTTGGTCTTTCTGCCTTGGTTGGGCCTGGTAGAGAATACAAATAAAACACCTAATCTTTGTGGCTCCACTGATAGAAAACACCAGTATGTTTTGATTAAGAGAAGGTATAACCATCCTCAGGGTTCACAGAGGACTGAGAACTCATGCCAGAGCATGAAGAAAGGGTGACATTGGGATAAACTTGAAATTGCTGACAGCAGAAACCAGGTCTGGTCCCAGCCTAGGCAACTCACTGACCCTCGGTGTGTTTGCTGAATGAATAAGGAAACTCCTAATGGACTGAACAGGGGGAGCAAGCAGGGGGGTAGCGTGGGTAGATGTGATGTGTGGGGGAGAGGTTGAGAAATCAAAATGACTAGGTAGACAGTGTGGCTGGGTAGGAATGGGCAGAATAGGGAATGCTGACGACTTCCCATATGAAGCAAGGGAATGCTATCCTGGTAAGGAGGTTTTGGTAAGGAGGATGATCTGCCTTCTCCATGATCAAAGCGGTGTTCTAAGATCTCAGTGGCCATACTGTGTTACATAGAAACAAGAGACCAGGACCTGTGATGGGTCTTGAAGCCCCAAGGTTTCTGGAGTAGCCAGAGGCCAGCGTCCTGCAGGAATGAGAGCGTGGTTGAGCTTGCCTTGCCAACTTCATAACCCAGCTGAGGTCACAAGGGGTGGGAGTGGGAGTTGCATGCGCCAGAAGCTAAGTCTGTCTGGCTCTAAGCCCGAAGAAGAGGCAATGGAATCAAAGAGAAAAAGCTGGAAAACCTAAACTAAACTTTTTTTTTTTTTAAGATTTTTTATTTACTTATTTGACAGAGAGAGGGAGAGGTCACAAGTGGGCAGAGAGGCAGGTAGAGAGAGGGGGGGACGCAGGCTCCCCGCTGAGCGAGAGTCTGATGCAGGGCTCGATCCCAGGACCCCGGGACCATGACCTGAGCCACAGGCAGAGGCTTAACCACTAAGCCACCCAGGCGCCCTTAAACTTTTTTTTTGAAGATTTATTTATCTGAGAGAGAGAGTGAGTGAATGCAAACGGGGGGAAGGGCAGAGGGAGAAGGGGAGAGAGAATTGCCTATTCAGCCTGGAGCCCAACGCAGGGCTTGATCCCAGGACCCTGAGATCACAACCTGAGCCAAACCAAGAGTCTAAACTAACTTTGAACCTCAGAAGAGCCAAGGAGGGGTGCACAGTGGTGCCTTTGGTGGAGCATCTGACTTTTGGTTTCAGCTCAGGTGATGATCTTGGGATCATGAAACCAAGTTGTCCCTTCCACACCCCACCCCCCAAAATCAGGCTTTGCAGTCAGTGCGGAGTCTGCCCAAGAGTCTCTCTCCCTCTGCCCCTCCCCCTACTCATGTATGCCTGGTCTCTCTCTCTCTCAAATGAATAAATAAATAAAATCTTTAAAAAGGGAAAAAAAGAATCAAAAAGAGCCAGGGGAACTCTCTGTAAGCTCCACGCAGGCTTGTCTTCTGGTTGCCTCTTGAAACTATGTTCTGTCCCTTACCCGCTTGGCTTATGTGGCACTGATATATTCATTTGTATGAAATACTGAGGAAATACAAAGGAACACTCATAAAATATGTACACTGTCTGGTTCATAGGAAGCGCTCAGCAAACGAGAGCTTACATTCTCTCCTCTAATTTATTATGCATGACCCTATTCTGGCATCCCATTATATTACAATTTACAAATTTTTTCGATGCACAATCTGATCAGTTATTGGTTTACGTGTCTTTTTCAAAAACATTGTTTTTCAACTGTGGATTCACATCGACTTATTTGGGGAGGTATCAAAGCACCCATAACAAGATTTCCCACACTGGGCCCACTGAGCCTTGGGCCTGGGGAAAGAGTAGTTTAAAATGTCCCAAAAGTGATTCTCGGGGTGTTAACTTCACCCATGATCTAAACTTTGGAAATCTAGGAGGAAATTCTTACGTCTTTTCCCACATACTCATCTCCAACTTTTAGCATGATGCCTGTCTGGACGCCTCTCCCCCATCTTTCCTGATGAAATGAGTAGCTTCCCTCTGCCTTTCGGGTGCACATCAGCTGACACAGATGCTGCCCACGCAGCCACGTGTCCCACGGACTCCACAGCAAGCAGCCAGTCATAATTTCTCCCCCACAAGTCAGCTGACAGCGATATCAGACAGGAACCTCTTGTGGTAACTTTGCCGCAGAGTAATAACGACCTGCACTGGAATGGGGTCACACTCAGGAAAGCACTCCGCCCCCGTGCAGGGGACTGTCAGTCACTCACCTGTCTCTTCAGCTATAACCGTCCAGAAGACGGGACTCCCCCGACTTCACCTATAAGAAAATGGAGGTACAGAAAGGTCCAGAACCTGGCGAAGGTCACGGCGTGAGGGTGGTTTTGTGTCTGGCTCTAAAGCCCAGAGAAGAGCTAGTGGAATTGAAGAGGAAACAGAGGACCTGAGAAATGTTGCCGATGGTTCAGAGAGGCGTTCTAGCAGGAGTGCGGACTCGAGAGCAGTTGGTACGGACTCAGTCCCAGCTCGGCCCTCCTTAGCTACTGGATCCTGAGCAGGCCTTGGGATCTCGTCCATCAAATGGGAATGATCACCCCACCTACCGCACAGGATTGTTAGTGAGATTGTAAGAGTTAATAATACAGGTGAAGTGTTGAGAACGATGCCTAGGAAATGCCAACCGTCAGCTGATAGTTATAGCTGCTGGTATTTATTATTTATTTTTAAATCAATTCATTGGTAATATTGCTATTCACTAATAAGATGGCCAAAGAAAGATTTTTTTATTTTAATTTTTTTTACGATTTTATTTATTTATTTGACAGACAGAGACCACAAGTAGGCAGAGAGGCAGGCAGAGAGAGGGGGGGAAGCAGGCTCCCTGCTGAGCAGAGAGCCTGATGCGGGGCTCGATCCCAGGACCCTGAGATCATGACCTGAGCCGAAGGCAGAGGCTTTAACCCAGGTGCCCCTTATTTTAATTCTTTATTTTTTATTAACATATAATGTATTATTAGCCCCAGGGGTACAGGTCTGTGAATCGCCAGGTTTACACACTTCACAGAACTTACCATAGCACATACCCTCCCCAGTGTCCATAACCCAACCACCCTCTCCCTACCCCCTCCCCCCAGCAACGCTCAGTTTGTTTTGTGAGATTAAGAGTCTCTTATGGTTTGTCTCCCTCCCGATCCCATCTTGTTTCATTTTTTCCTTCCTTACTCCCCAAACACCCCACGTTACCTCTCAAATTCCTCATATCAGGGAGATCATATGATAATTATCTTTCTCTGGTTGAGTTATTTCGCTAGCATAATACCCTCTAGTTCCATCCACGTTGTCGCAAATGGCAAGATTTCATTTCTTTTGATGGCTGCATAGTATTCCATTGTATATAGAAATACCACATCTTCTTTATCCATTCATCTGTTGATGGACATCTAGGTTCTTTCCATAGTTTGGCTATTGTGGACATTGCTGCTATAAACATTCGAGTGCACGTGCCCCTTCAGATCACATTTGTATCCTTAGGGTAAATACCCAGTAGTGTGATTGCTGGGTCATAGGGTAGCTCTATTTTCAACTTTTTGAGGAACCTCCATGCTGTTTTCCAGAGTGGCTGTACTAGCTTGCATTCCCACCAACAGTGTAGGAAGGTTCCCCTAAGAAAGATACTTTTATAACCTCTGTTATTTCCCTGGTGCTTCATGTGTCTCTGCTGTCATTCATTCATGCATTACTTATTTATTCCACAGTTACTTTGAAGTATTTCTGGGGCCAGCATTATTCTAGATCTAAGAATATAGAAGCGAATACACCAGGCATGGTCCTGCCTTCATGGACTTCACACCCTAATGAAGGACACAGAATAAATCAAGTAACAAACAATAAATTTCTCAGAAATAAGGGTGATGTGGCTTAAAAAAAAAAAAGTTCAAGGTGAGGGACAGCATCAGGAAAGACCTCAGAGAGGACCTGATATTCAAGCTAAATTCTGAAGGTTGAGAAGGAACCACGTGGCGATATGGGAAAGAACATTCCAGGCAGAGGAGGGAGAGGTGTGAATATGGCAAGAGGCTCAAAGCTTATGTGCATTAAGCTTCATGTAACTGGAACAGAGGGAGAGAGAAGGAGAGAGAAATGAATATTGAAGAAGGATGGACAGGCGCAAGGGGCACATCATTCAGATTATTTCTGGCGACACGTTAGAATCACGCGAGAGCTTAAAGCTATCCGTGCTGAGCCCCACTTCAGAATGTGTAATTGATACACATTTAAAACGCTTTCCAAGTGTTCTTCTGTATCCCAGAATTAAGGACCATTGACAAAGGATCTCAAGACCAGGGAATTTGAGTTTTATTCTAAATCCAATAAGAAAGCATGCATTTAGGGGCACCTGGGTGGCTCAGTGGGTTAAGCTGCTGCCTTTGGCTCAGGTCATGATCCCAGGGTCCTGGGATCGAGCCCCGCATCCAGCTCTTTGCTCAGTGGGGAGCCTGCTTCTCCCTCTCTCTCTGCCTGCCTCTCTGCCTACTTGTGATCTTTCTCTGTTAAATAAATAAATAAAATCTTTTAAAAAAAGAGAGAGAGAGAGCACGCATTTAGAGTTGAGACAGGCAGTTACCTGGTCTGATGTCTTTCCATGAAGATCTTTAGTGTGCTTATAAGAAAAATCTGAACATTGACAGTTAAGACAAATTTTATATTAATTCGTGGTCCTCTGTTCCAATATAACTCTTTTCTTCTTGTTTTTTAGAAAATATCAGCTATAACCCTTCTTCCAAGAACTTGTCTATATAAAGGTTGTTATTAAATTATGCCCAAGAGTTACCTTCTACAAACTCTCAAATTTCAAATCCTTTCCACGGGGGGTGCCTGGGTGGCTCAGTCAGTTAAGTGTCTGCCTTTGGCTCAGGTCGTGATCCCAGAGTCTTGGGATTGAGCCCCACGTCGGGCTCCCTGCTCAGCAGAGAGCCTGCTTCTCCCTCTTCCTCTTGTGCTCTCTCCCTATCTCTTCGTCAAATAAATAAATTTAAAAAAAAAAATCCTTTCCCACAGGTCCCCCTGAATTGTTTCTGCTTCCCATGAGCCATCTCCAGAGTAATCAGATGTTTCTGAAGTTGTGATTCTTAGGTAGAAATCCAGACCGCCATCAAGCTCTCTGACCAGCCTTGAAAGTGATATAAAAACAGCCTAATTTGCTTAATCTGCCTGTTCTTGTTCTGCTCCATCTCATCTTTAGGGATTTGGGGGTTTTGTTTTCATGTTTGTTTTGTTTGAATTGGAGGCACACCATGACCTCCTATTTCTGCAGCCCTCATTGTCACCTCGATCACTGTGTCAGTGGACATCGTGCTACCCTTTGGCCTGCTGTAGGTCCAATCACTCACAGCTGAAAATCCACTACAGCAGCTGAGTTTGAACTGTCCATGACCGGGGGTTCATCTGTCTACCTTGGCTCCTAGTTTTTGAAGTATCTGGGAGATTCAGCCTGGGAAAGCAAACGCCATGCCCTGGCTGTCACTGAACAGTTGAATCCAATTAGCCCCACCTGCCCCGGGTTGTTTACCTAATGGAAGACTCAGCACCCCAGCTGTGTCCAGGGACCAGGCACACTTGCACTTCCCAACTGCTCCAGAGAGGAAGCCATGCACACGAGAGCCAATCAACACCAGCAGATGTTTTCTGAATGAAATTCACTCAACTGTGTCTGGAGGGTAGACCCTTCTCATGGCAGCCTTATCACCTGTTTCAAGAGGTATACTCATTTTCCTCTTCCTCCTGGGAACGGGTACAAATAGTTACACAGATGGCTCTGTCTGTGGCCCATTGAGCTGTGAATTAATTAGTAGATTATGGTTCTAGTACTGTGATTAACCCTACTCCTCTTGTGGAATAATTGTTGGAAATTTAGCTCTTCTTTTTTGAGGCTATTTGGATATGTCCTAGAATTTTGTAGCCCACGCCATCCAGCTTATCACAAAATGATAAACTAATAAATGCAGTCGGTGAGGATGGAGACTTTTCCATTTGAATGAAAAATTCCCTTTGGGCTAATTGTACGTCGCTGATCAATGTCAATATTTCAAATTTGAATATTTGGAATGACATTTGGGATTGATCTTCATTCCAATATGAATTAATAACTTATTGTTGAAGGCGGTATATAGGTAGCATCTTAGTTCCTTTTGATTTCTGTTTTTTTTAATAAAATAGGATCTATGAATATTAGTGAAGCCAGTAATAAAATACTGATTATTGAATTAAGCCAGTCTTTAGAAAATATATGTAACTGAACAATGCGGGTGCGTTTAAGGTAGTATTTCACTAAAGCTTTTTTTTTTTCATTTCAGCTAGTGCTAAAATGAAAAGTTCTACAAAATTCTGAAACTCAGGGCAACTGTGGGATTCCCACAGAGGACAAGTCCCACTGAGGGGGAGCTTACAGACCAGTAGCAGATGACATGAGAAAACTCCTTATCGTGAGAAAAGGAGGAAAATGCAACTAACAGGACATTTGACATCCATCGAACTACCAAAAAATATAAAACCACATGAAAGGAACTTTAAAATTGCTGCTTTTAAAATATTCAGAAAGATAAAGAACAGAATCCATAAGACAAGGGCAGGTCATTTGGGAGGAGGGAGGCCAGTGGATTTCTAAAAGAGCTAAAAAGAAAGTCTAGAAAGGAAAAATACAATAATGCAAAGCATTTCAAAAAAGCAATAGTTGGGTTCAATCCTAGAGTAGATCCTGGAGAGAGAGTTCATAAATGGATAAAATGAGTGAGAAGTGAGAAAGAGAAGTCGGTGAGTGAAGACCATTCACTGGGTGACAGTGTCTGTGAAGGATGGAGAACAGCTTCCCGGGAGAGAAGTGCTGGATCTGGGAAGAGACTGATTCATTCTTTAAAAAAAAAAAAAAAAAAAAAAAATAGGGGGTTGGGAAATACATGGAGAGAGATACGAGATATCGAAAAGTGGATTTGGGGGGCAGTAGGGAGGATCCCTAAGGGCCTAGGTAGAAGGATTAACTGGAAGTGAATGAGGATGAGATAGATGTGAAGATATTTCTGTGGGGAATAGAGGGGGAATGTTTGCAAGTACATAATTAAGAAGCCTCCCTGCTGTGTCAGATAGGAAGACTGTAGGGGATAAGCAAGGGGGAGATAAAAGGTGAGGGTTTAAAAAAGAGCGTTGAGGGACTGCGAGGGGAAGTTGAGCAGGAGCAGGTAAAAGGAAGGCCTAAGAACACTGACAGCCCGCCTGGCATGCAGCATGAATGTGATACGGTACCCAGCACCCCACATCTGAATGGGTTAAAGACTGTGGGACTCATCCATAAATACCGCAGAAAAGATGCAAGAAAATAACAGGAGAAAAAAGAGAATAGGAGGTAGGAGGGAGAGTGATTTGAGAGACCAGAGCATAGAAGGTTCTGTAGTCTAATTCCTGTATTGCTGACCATAGTTACTGTTAGAAACCTTTTGCTTATCGTGAGTTAGAAGAATGCTGGAAGTCAGCTAGTAATTCTAGCCTATTTTCAGAGAACAGAGCGATACTGCTCCCTACAACCCGGAATCCTATTACCTCGA
This sequence comes from Martes martes, assembly GCF_963455335.1. Classification (NCBI taxonomy): domain Eukaryota; kingdom Metazoa; phylum Chordata; class Mammalia; order Carnivora; family Mustelidae; genus Martes; species Martes martes. The sequence goes on from NC_137899.1 coordinate 89,371,326, forward strand.
GTCAGGTTGCCATGAGTCCGAGTTTTTAGGCTTCAGCTTCCTTTGTTGACAAGCATTAAATTGTCTCTTGGGTAAGGAGGTTTTGTCGTGCATACCCACCATACATATATTGTAGATTAAGAAGTGCGTAATGTCCTCTAGCTGTGATTCTTACACCGACAAAAATTCCTGCCTGTGAGAGGGGGAAACTTCTGGAGTCTGGGTCAACTTGGGACGGGGTAGCCAGCTAAGTAGCACTCCCCTCATCAATAAATGTCATTCCTGTCACCTGGAGTTGCCGATGATTTTTAGACCATTGAAATTAGTTATAGTGACAGAAATGTTGAACAGAAGAAGCTTTTTAATTAAGTTGAAATTGAACATTTAAGATAAATTTACAGGGAATTTCTGGTAAGCGCAGTGTTAATAGCTCACCCCTGGGCCCTATTAAAGGACTTGAAGCCTGTCACTTTAAGTCACCAGTCAAAGCCCACTGGAGAGAGCAATAATCAAAGACTTTCTCTGCCTGACATCAGGGGCAGAAGGTTTCTCTATGACGGTAGATTTACTTTGAATATAGAGGTGTCCCTAGTTCAAAAAGTACCTTGAAGTAGAGCTGATTGGTGATTTAAACCAAGAAGTCAGAGAACGGCCTTTTGTAACACTTTGTCACCTTCCCAATCCCATTCATGTTGTTACTTCATTTCATAACATTCTTATTTATTCAACATCTTTCTTGAAAGATTCCCCCCCCCCAAACCTACCGTATGTGTTTATTTATCCTAAGGGACTAACTATGATAAGGGTGACAAATTAATCTTATTATGACCTTTTCACAGTTACTCAGCAGTGAAAAAACTATGAACAAAATCTAGAAATGGTTTTCCAGTAATGTGACCTATTAATGGATGTCACGACTCCAACTCAGATAATGGGTCATGTTAATAAGAGAGATGGCGGTGGTATTTTTTTTTTTTTTCTGCTGCTGCAAAGGTAGATGAAAAATGCTAACTGGACAGTAGGCAATGTGCTGAAGTATCTCTTTTCCACTGATTGTGTTCAGGGGCATTGTTCAGTCAGAAGAGAAACTTGTCATCAGTGCCTCGTGGGCAAAAGATGATGACATCAGCAGACTCCTGAAATCTCTGCCAAACTGGATGAACATGGCTCAGCCCAAACAGCTGAGACCAAAGAGAGAAGAGGAAGAAGATTTCATAAGGTAACAGATTTCTTTCCTATGTTGTATTAAACATTGGGAGTAAAAACATCTGTTTAGCTAACTACTCCTTACATGAAATTTGGGGCAATTCTAAATATCAAGCAGCAATGAACTCAATTAATAAAGTCTGTTTCTCTCCTAACACTCCTCATTTCCCATGTAAATATGCCTTGTACTCAAAATTTTAGAAGGGGGGGCACCTGGATGGCTCAGTGGTTTAAGCGTCTGCCTTTGGCTCAGGTCAGGATCTCAGGGTCCTGAGATCGAGCCCCGCATCGGGCTCCCTGCTCAGCAGGGAGCCTGCTTCCTCCCTCTCTCTGCCTGCCTCTCTGCCTACTTGACCTCTCTCTCTCTGTCAAATAAATAAATAAATAAATAAATAAAATCTTTAAAAAAACATTTTTAAAGGGATTAATAGGGATCAAATTTAGAGAATTGTTAAATCAAGTTAAAATATCTTTTAATTTGTAGGTCATTTTTCCCTCTAAGGGGAAGCATGTGATTTATTCATTAATGCATTTATTTATTCAGCAAAGCTGTATTGACCTTATTATGTGCCATACCTTGGAAAGATGACAATAAATGACATAAAGTTCTTGCCCATAGAGAGTCTTTTTAAATTGTTCTTAGCAATTGCAGTTCCTAGAACTGTTAGTGGAACTTTCTGGAAATATAAATGAGCTTCTCATGTTTGTTCAAATGCATTGTATTATCTCTGATTGTTGCCTACTTCTTTTGAGAAAAGTAAGGTCTCAACTTTATCACTCAACATTTAACTTTGTACAGTTTAAATTATTTACATAGCCATGACACTGTGGCCTCATTCAATGACACTCCTCATTTTCACATGGCCACAGTGAATATTTCACCTCTGTCACTGTAGAGCTGTGTAAAGTAGGGAGAAAAATGAAGTAATACTTTGTCACATTAAAATTAGGTTTAACCTTACTGCTTTTTGCCTATCCAAGTGAATGAATAAATAGTAAAAGTGAAATCAGAGCACTTTAAAGAAGCAAAGATCAAAAAAGGAATAAAGAAAGTAATGGCCAAGATTTTACTTTTAACTCATCATACAACTGTGGGCTCATCTTTTTCTCAGAATGTGGGTTGTAACTGTAGGTAAATAGATTTTGGCTGCTCATAAAGTTACCTGTATTCATACATGAATGATAGTGCCACATTTTTCCAGCCTTTTATTATGAAAATTTGTTAGAGTACCATTTAATACCATATAAAAATTGTGAAACTTACAAATTCACCTATAATTTAACTATATATATATATATATATATAGAGAGAGAGAGAGAGAGAGTTCACTTTTTAGATTAATAGACTTTATTGGGGGGGGCAGTTTTAGTTTATAGAAAGTATTGAGCCAAAAGTATAGTGTTCCCATCATGTACTCTTACCCACCACGTTCCATGTCCTGTGTTTTTAACATCTTGCATTAAGTGTGGTATATGTGTTGTACTTGATGAGCTAATATTGATACATTATTATCATCTGAAGTCTATAATTTACATTAAGGTTTACTCTTCCTGTTGTATATTCTATGGGTCTTGACAAAGATAAATGGATGTTTCAGTATCATTCAGGTTTATATAGTTGCACTGCCCAGACCTCTTCTGTGTTCCCCATAGTCATCCCTGCCTTCCTTTCCCCAAAGCCCTGCCAACTGCTGATTTCCTTTTACCATCTCCATAGTTTTGTCTTTTCCAGAAGAGCTAGAGTTGGAATCACATGTGGCCTTTTCAAATTGGCTTGTTGTGCTTAAAAATGCACACTTAAGATTCCTTCCATGTCTTTTTGTGGCCTGATAACTCTTTTTTTAATCCCCGAGTGATACTCCATTATAGGGATGTACTATGGTTTGTTTAATCCGTTCACCAGTAGAAGGACATTTTGATTGCTTCCAGGTTCTGGCAGTTATAAATAAAGGTGCTCTAAACACTCGTGTATAGGTTTTTTGTGTGGATGTAAGTTTTGATTTATTTTCATTCATTTGGATAAATACTACAGAATGTGATTGCCAGATCGTGTAGTAAGAGTATATTTCGTTTTGTAAGAAATCGTCACTGTTTTCCAAAGTGGTTCTATTTTGCATTCCCGCTGACAGTGAATGAGAGTTTTTGTTGCTCCCCATCCTCTCTAGCATTTGGTGCTAATGTAGAGTTGGTACATTCTAACAGGTGTGTAGTGAAATCTCATTGTTTTAATTTGTATTTCCCTAATGGCATATGATGTGGAACATCATCTTTTCATATGCTTATTTGATATTTGTATATATATTTTTGTTGAGATACTGCTCATTTTTTAATTGGGTTGTGTTTTCTTATTGTTGAGTTTTAAGAGTTCTTTGTATGTTTTGGATGCTGTCCTTCATCTGATATGTGTTTTGCAAAGATTTTCTCCCAGTCTGAGACTTACCTTTTCATTCTCTTCACAGTTTCTTTTGTAGAGCAAATGTTTTACATTTTAATGAAGTCCAGTTTACTGTATTTTTTCCTTTTATGGGTTGTGCTTTTCTGCTGTCTGGTTTTAATTGACTATTTTATATGATTCTACTTTCTCTCCTCTCTTAGCATATAAATTATACTTTTCTTTTACCTTTTTTAGTGGTTTCTCTAGAGTTTGCAATATACATTTATAACTAATTCAAGTCCACTTAACACCAGCCCACTAAAACAGGTAATGCAAGTACCTTATACAAAGTGTTCCTAATTCTCCCCTTCTATCCCTTATAATGTTGTTGTCTTTCATGTATTTCATTTATCCATAAGCAATAATCACTCCGTATAATGCTGCTATTATTCTTTTGAACAAATTGTTATCTGATAGATCAGTGAGGAGTAAGAGAAATAAAAGATTTTATTATTCCTCCTCTAATGTTCTTCCTTACCTAATGTAGAGCCAAATTTCTGAACTAAGTAATTTTCCTTTGCCCTAAAGAACTTTTTTAACATCTTCTGTAAGGCAGGTCCGCTAGTGACAAATTCCCCCATTTTTAAATTGGCTTGTTAAATGATTTGTAATTTGGGCAACATCCCATCTCACAAGTAGTGGGGAGCTCCCAAATTCCCTCAATTTTTGTTTGCCAGAAAAAGTCTTTATTTCTCCTTCGCTTTTGAAAAATAATTTTGTAGGACACAAAATTCTAGGTTGGTGATTGTTTTAACACTTTAAATATTTCAATCCGCTATTCTTGCTTCCATGGTTTTTGAAGAGAAGTCTAATGTAACTTTTATCTTTGTTCTTTAGTAAGTAACTTTTTGCCTCAGGCTTCTTTCAAGATTTTATTCTTTGTTTTTGATTTTGGGCCATTTGAATATTATATTCCTAGGTGTGTGTGTATGTGTGTGTGTGTGTGTGTGTGTGTGTGATGTTTGGTGTACTCTGAGCTTCCTAGATCTGTGATTTGATGTCCGCCATTGGTGTGGGGAAATTCAGTCATTATTTCTTCAAATATTTCTCCTGTTCCTTTTTCTCCTTCTGGTATTCCCATTGTCCCAATACTATACTTCCTTTAATTATTCCTACAGTTCTTGGATATTCTGTTGTCTTTTCATTCTTTTTTTTTCTTTGGATTTCAATTTTGGAAGTTTCTGTTGACATTTCTTCTAGCTCACTGATTCTTTCCTTGATTATGCCCTGTGTATTGATAAGCTCATCAAAAATACTTTTCATTTCTGTTGTGATGTGTTTAATTTCCAGAATTTCCTTGTGATTCTTTCTTAGAGTTTCTGTTTCTCTGTTTACATTACCTATAGTTTATTTTTTATTAAAAATTTATTTTTTAGTTTGAGCATAGGTCAAAGGCACAGCTTGGTAAATTTTCATACTTTTTATTGTGTAACCTATACCCAGAAGGCATAGCAACAAGGAGCCTTCTCATGCTTCCTGCTACTAGTCACTACTTACATCTCCAAAATTTGCCCTCATCTGACTTCTAAACACAGAGATCAATTGAATCTGGTTTTGGATTTTGTATAAATGAAATCAAGCACTTATGTATTCTTTTATGACTGGCTTCATTTGTTTCCCATTCTGTTGGCAAGATTCTTCCCTATTGTTGTGTATAGGTCCCCATTACTCTATAGTCTGCATTAAATTGCGTGTGTATATGTGTGTGTTTATATGTGTATACATTCATTTATTCTGCTGATGGGCATAAGTTGGAACTGTTTCATATAGTGTTGCTATGTATATTCTACTCCATGTATTTTGGTAGCCATATGTATATATTTCTGTTGCTTATATTCTCAGAGTAGAATTGTTGGGTCATAAGGTATGCATATGTTCACTTTAGGTACACGGTGCCAAACAGTTTTCTAGAGTGGCGGTGAGAGTTTATACTCACAGCAGAATACGAGAGTTCAGTTGCTCCATATCTCATCTGTACTTGGTATTTCCCGTTTTTAAAATTTTAGCCACCTCGTAGGTTCATAGAAGTCTCTCATTGTGGTTTGTTATGCATTTCTCTCATGACTAATGAAATTGAGCACCTTTTAATGTACTTTTATGTATTTATTGGCCATTTGAATATGCTCTTTTGTAGTATATTTGGTCATATCTGTCGCCCATTTTCACTAAAGTTATCTGTCTTTTCCCTACTGATTTGTAGGCATTCTTTAAATATCAGGATGCAACTCCTTTGTTTGTTAGAGATAGATTGATATTTAGAAATCCGTAAGTATACCAAAGACTAGAGATGTTTTTCTCGAAAACCTTTTTTGTGCTGAATGTATTTTTCTCTTAAGTGTATCCACTTAATCATATCTATAACCTGAATAGTTTTATTAGAAACAATTTCTAGAGGATAAATTATTTTTTCCCAACTTTTCAGGTTACTTTAAATGAATGTAAATCTTCCTGTTTCCTCGGCTTATTATTATGTAACTTCTTAATTGTCTTCTATGCTTGCAGAGAGATTTTCAGTTAGTTTTATTAGTATCTCCAGTAGCTTAAAGGGATGGGCTTCTAGCCCTATTCCAAAAAAGAGAATGCCAATCCCAAGAGCTGCATATCTGTGTACCACCTCATGCTTCTGATACAGAAAAGCTAGATTAGGTCCCTCGCTTTCTTATTCCTGCTTTGCTCACTGAAGCATATCACCTTTCACCTTAAATTTGAAGGTAAAACAACTTATACATACATTTTTAAAAATTTTTGGTGAATTACAGTATAGATGAAGTCAAGTATAACCTAAGGTATATAACTCAGTGAAATGTTATATATGTTATATATGTTATATATGATTATACCCATAGAATCACCTCTCAGATCAAAATACAGAACTCTCTTAGCACTCAGCCCACCCTCAAGGTAACCACTCTTCTGACTTTGATCACCATAGATCATATTGAGTGTACCCAAATTTTATATTTTATATAAGTTTAATCATAGTATGGAATTTATTTTGCTGAACATTATGCCCAAGAGATTCGTCCATGCTTTGGCATGTAGACATTGTTTGAAAACAAATTATATTTACTTTAACAATAGAAAAATAACTTTATCAGTCTGTTCTGTTTTGTTCGTGATTCTTTCCTCTTAATCTTTCACATTCTTTATCCCGATTAGACGTTGAAAGTAGGAGAGAACACCCTTTATTGATATGCCAATGTGGTAGAGTTGACAGAGCCTTGACTGAGCACATTAGAGTACCATACTGCAGTATGACTGCCATGGCAAAAAGACTGAAAAGTCCCACTCCCCTCCTACAATTAGTTTTTAAAGCTCGGAGGGCGGTTTGGCACACGGATGAATATAGAATCCAATGCCCTTTGCATTGAATAAAGGTTACATTCCCTTCATTACTAAATGAGGCCCTTTCCTATTCTTGTTTTTTTAACTAAAAAATAAAGTATGTTATTTCCAGGCTTAACTTTGAATAGAAGGGGGAAAAAATAGGTCAAGCCAGGGTTTTAATAGAAAAAGGAGAAATAGCAAATATCCTTTTGTTCCCCAGGAAGCTGAAAGCAGGCTTTGTAGGCCATTGTCTTTGCACCTGTCATATATATGTATATATTTATCCTTTGAGATCAATGAATATCCACTGATAAAAGCAGTCCCGCTTTCTGTAGATATAATTAACAGAAGACAAGGTGTTGGGACAAGTAACAGGAGTGAGGAGGGATTGTCTAGGAGTTGGGGAGGCCATCTGTATTAGAAAGATCATCCCCAAAATTCTGTGACCCCCCCATTTCACTCAGTGACCCGGGGTTTTAAAAATAAGAATCACTTCTCTAGAGCCAGGTTTGAAAATCCTTAAGTAGATAGATGTGATTGGTGAGACCAGGACCAGAATCTTCAGGTGATAGAAATCAAGGAATATATAAAGCCTACAAATCAGTCTTGAAGTCTAGCAGGCAGTGAGATGAATGATAAAAAAAAAAGTCATACAATCTGTTTGAACAGTTACAACAATCAGAGCTGGTGGTGTCTGGCACTGTGTAGCAACATTATGAGTTTTCAGGTATGATGAAGAAACAGAGGGGTAGAGAAATTAAGTAACTTCCTCAGATCGATAGAGCTACTAAGTGAAAGAGCTAAAATTTGAGCCCAGAAGGTCTAGCTCTAAGAACTACCCCACCACGATCGTCCAGCCTCAAAATAGATCAGGAATTTATAGGTTTGAACTTTTGAGTTATTCCTTCATTTTCATTGATCATTATAATCTTGACTGGTTTTCTAATCGTGTTATGCTAATGTCAGGCATTTGTCATATAAGTGCTTTTCCTCTGGATTTAGTTTGCAATTGTTAGTATTCATTGTATTACATTGTTATGAATTCTCTGAGTTTTGTGTTTCCTTAATCAAAGAAAAGAAAAAAGAAAAAGAATCATTGTTGGAAAAAAGAAAGATGACACAAAGAGAGTGAAAATACAAAGATGATATAAAAGAAATTATGTAGGTTTCAGAGAGAGTGAAATGCAGACCTGAATAGGGAAGAGAGAGTAAGGATATTTTTAGCTATATTTAGTTACTGAGTGTTTTAGAAGATAACTTCTTGTTTTACCTGGAGAATCAAGTGAGTGCCATGTTTATTAAGGCTGCTTTTTGTTGTCTTATGAAATTAGGGACTCAGTGTTACTAAAAAACAGCAAAATACAATTCAAAGAGCAAGGCCATTCCTGAGGTTTTATTTGGTATGAGTTCTGTATGAAATGGTAAATGAAAAAAAAGAGAATGAAAGCAGAAAGGTTTGCACCTTCACCTACCTTCTGTGAAACCCTCATAGTATGTCATAGATCCTCAGTAAATGCTGGATGAATGAAACTAATTTTAAAATAGGAAAAATCACCCATTCTTCAAATGAAAAGAATAAAATGTAAAGAATGGTGAGCCAGAATGGTGAGCCAGTGTCTTAATTGAAAGAAAGTGCCTTCAGTGGCCTCCCTAAAAGTTGCACATGTAGGACCATGTTCCTTTTGGAAGCTCACAGGCCCAGGTTCTAGTCTTTGGTACTGCCACTAATTAGTCTGTTTTATTTCGGTTTTGCCCTTGGTAGGTCTTTGCAAACCTGTTTGGTTTCTTCAGCCAGCTCAGATTAGACAGAGAGGCCGAAATCTAGTGGGCTTAGAAATATGTTTAGATGAAACATGGTATGAATAAAGTAGAACATAAATAACTTTCATAATTCCATCTGGAAATTCTAAAAAGTTCTCAAGACAATATAAGCAATAGCTGTTAAAAGGTTCCCAATAACAGGGTGCCTGGGTGGCTTAGTTGGTTAAGTGTCTCTTGAGCTCAGCTCAGGTCTTGATCTCAGGGTCCTGAGTTCAAGCCCCACATTGGGCTCCACACTGGGTATGGAGCCTACTTTTAAAAAGTGGGGGAGGGTGCCTGGGTGGCTCAGTTGGTTAAGTGTCTGTGTTTGGCTCAGGATCCATCCCGCTGCCCCCCCCAACCCCCGTCAGGCTTCCTGCACAGTGGGGAGTCTGCTTCTCCCTCTGCCCCTCCACCCCCACTCATGCTCTCTCATATTCTCTCTCTCAAATAAATAAATAAAATCTTAAAAAAAAAAAAAAAAGATTCCCAGTAACTATAGCTATTGAAGAATCTTTAGATGAATTTGAAGGAACAAGTAAAAGATAGAGTGCAGGAGAAAATAGGCCAGCTAGCTTGAACAAAATGTTCATTAGAATGGAGACATATATTCCACTATCTCTGCAAGCTCAATATGACTTAAAAATATAATTATAAAAGGAAAGATGAATCAAGAAATATGAATATATTAAGTGAGTACAAGGGTAGAAAATGCTTCGCTAAAATGTTTTTTTTTCCCCCTCGATTAAACAAGATGAAGGTCATAGATGGATGTAGGGCACTGCCAGGCAAGACTAGATGAGAAGCAGACTTAATCTCAAAATTAAACAAAAAAGACAGGTAATTAACTGGAGACTCAGCTACAAAACATATCAATTAATGTTCAAGACGATTGCATTAGGCACTTTGTTATTATATTAAAATGATATCTCTCTTGTTAGCATAAGATTGGCAGCAAATGAAAAAGACCTTAAAATCTCTCCTATATATTGCATAAATGCTAATCTGTGTAGACAATTATTGGAGGATTATAATTACTCATTAGTTTGGGTAAAAAGTCTCTGACAGAGTGTTTTCTACATTGTGTTTTTTTGTATAATTTCAGATCGTGGAATTACTTAACTTTTTAAACTTAGATTTTAGTTCATTTAACACCATTCCTCCTTCTCTCATTTGGAGTCTTAATCAAAGAGAAGATAATGATCTGCCCAAATGAGTCCCACTCAGCCCTTCAGAAAGAGGCTGAGAATAGTGTTCTGTGTTGGGAGGGATACCTGTTACCTAGCCCGGGGAAGGAGCAGGAAGAGGTGTTCCTAAGACACCAGCCAGCAGTGAGACAGTCCAAAACCACTGCCAAGAAGGCCTGTGCCTCCTGTTGTCTTTCCCCAGCTCTGTCTCTACTCACGGACGCTCTCTGCTGCAAGCTGACATCCTTCCAGATGATGAACCGCTCACCTTCTCACCCGCGTCTTTTTTTCAGTACTGAACTTTTTCCAGTTCTCCATCTACCGTGCTCTTTCCTCCCTCTCTGTGTTTGCCGTGCCCGTTGCTCTTCCTGGAATGTCCTCTGCTCATCCCACCCCTGCCTCCTGTCTGCCCTGTCCTGTTCTGCTTGCAAGATTCAGCTCAGGTATCAGATGCCTCTCCCGCATTTCTTCCCCAAAACTCTCTCCCGCTCTGCACCCCTCCCTGCTTCCCTCCTGCCTTAGGGGCTCAGAGACTAGGAGGGTAGTTAAATAAGCAACTTGTCGTGTGGGGAGTCGCTAGAGGTAAAGACATGCATAAAAATCTAAGAGGCCGGTAGTTGAACTAAAAATAATCATGTAACTACATTAAGAAGGGGAACTGGATATAATGGGGGGAGGGGGGAAGAAGGGCAGTCAGAATCAAAGTATCTAAAATTAACACATCAACAAGTAGCAATTTCCATGAGGATGTAACCACTGGAAGAATTAGGAACAGAAATAGTTGGGTTTTGTAAACTATAGGTGCTTTCTTCAGGGGCACAAGACGAAGGGTGGGTAGGCGCTGGACAGGGGATCACTGCTGAGCATTGTAAGTTATTTAACCATGAGTAATTATTACTTAGGCTTTAAGTTTTTGTTTGCCTAAAAAAAAAAAAAAATTCCACATATCCTCAAACCCTGTTACTGTTCACTGCCTTTTCACTAATTCTCTGCAAATACATCATCATTCTAACATTTTTTTTTACCCCTGCTAAAAATCTTAATCTGAAGCCATCTTCACTTTTCTGCCCATTTTATGCAAAGCATTTACTCTTCTCTGTATTATCTCACTTAGTCCCGGAGGTTCCCATCTCTTCCTCGGTCTTCCATCCATAACCAATACACCGCACCCATTCCTCAGTTCCTTCTCCTTCTCTGTTCCAAGAAAACTACCTTGAAGACAGACCGCTTGTTTAGTTTGGGAGTCATTGCCTTTGCTTGAGGTCAGTTGTTTAGTGTCTCTGCCCTGAGCAGATTTAATTTATTCAAAAGGAGATTGTATGGTAATTTGAGAAGTAACCAGAATGATCGGTGAGCTGGAATGCTCAGGTGCGGAGGCTCAATGATACATGAATTTTGACTTTTAAATCTGCAATGATTCTCAGTAGTTGAAAAAACAGAGTATGTGTTCAACTTAAAATTATTGGTTATTTTAATCCTACGTGTGATCATCTGTTTTGAAGCTTAATAAATGTTCTTTATGGAAAACTATTGCTCTTTGTATAAATGCTTAACTTAGAGTCACTCCCGGCTGAAAAACTGTATACCTCAGAAGTCCTGGCACCTATAGGAAAAGCGTGTGCCTTATTGTTAATATCCAGTGTTGAGTGACAACATCCTACAAAGAAAATTTAGCTAGCCAGGCTTATTTGAGTGGCTTAGCCGAACAAAGCATGTTCCGCGCTATCAAAGCACTTCAATGCAATTTTGTTCCAAGTGGATTCTTTATCAAAACTGGGAGCAGGTGCCATGAGCCTGAAAATAATGTGCTATTCACAATTAGCTCTTTGCTTGTTGTAATCTAGTATCAATTTCTCTCTCTCTCTCTCTCTTTTTAAGATTTATTTATTTGAGAGAGAGTGAGAAGGAAAGAGAAAGAGAGAATCTCAAACAGACTTCCTGCTGAATGCAGAGCCCAACACAGGTCTCGATCTCAGGACCCTGAGATCATAACCTGAGCCAACACCAAGAGCCAGTCGCTTAATAGACTGAGCCACCCAGGTGCCCCAACCTAGTATCAATTTCCATGGAATTCTTCTCTCCTTACTCACTGATACTTCAGTGTACTTATCTGCTTGGTTCCAAAAAGGGGGTAAAAAATGTGGAGAAAACCCTAAGACTGAGATTTGGGTTTCTGCCTCACCCTGTCCCTAGGCTAAAGCTGTCTTTAGCCAGCTCCCCTTACTTCTCCGCACCTCTGCCCCTCCTTTAAATGACAGTCATTAACTCTAGAACTTACACGCTGGGTGTGTGTGTGTGTGTGTGTATGTGTGTGCACGTGTCTACTACAGTAGGTCATGTTTAATGTCCAGCAGAGTTGTATTTTCATGTTGTGTGTTTACATTTTAGAGTAGGTGGAGCCCTTTTGTAATCATACACCTAGTACATTCTGTCCATTTTGTAGAATTTTTAGTATAATTTTACTATGTTTTGGCTCTACTCAGGGTTCTAGTTTTAATATGTTTACATTTATGGCATGTTTTTTGCAAACATTCATCATTCATTTGATATCTCTGAATCACAATCTTGAATTATTAAGCTGATCTCACAAGAAAATTTGGTCCATTCTTCAATGACTGTTGTTTTCCAGAAAAATGTTGTCATAAAAGCATAGGGTGCCTGAAAGGCTTTTGAAATCAAGTTCCAATCAAAGTAGGATTTAACACTTGATATCAAAAGCATAGGATTAATGACCAGAGTACTTACCTAGTATCATTGCTCTAGAATTTGGGTATTGAATGCCAGACCTCGTGTGAGCCACACAGTGGTTGCTCAGTAAATGCTTGTTGCATGAATGTATGTCTGTATTCATGTACTACTTGATACAGTAATGGAGTTAAAGAAGAGAAAGGATAGCATAGAATGAGTCTCCGAGTATGGGGTATGTATTAGTCAGCTCAGGCTGCCATAACAAAACACTATAGATTGATTGGGTGGCTTAAATACCAGAACTTTCTTTCTTGCAGTCCTAGAAGCTGGGAAGTCCAAAACCAAGGTGTCGGCCAGTTCAGGTTCTGATAAGAGTTCTCCTCCTGGCTTGCAAAGGCCCGTTATCTTGGTATACCCTCACACATCAGAGAGAAAAAGAGGGATCTCTCTCATGTCTCTCCGTATAAGGGTATTAACCCATCATGAGGGCTTCACTTTCATAACTTAATTACCTCCCACCTCTAAATATCATCATTTTGGGGTTTAGGACCTCACCACATGAATTTCAGGAGTAGGGAATACACTTCAGTCCATAACGGGGTGAAAATTCTTAGCTGTTTGCCTATAGTCTGAGTCATAATTTTACATTAGTAGCTGGAAATGAGCCAGAAATTTTAAAAAGCTAACTGTTTAATGTATAGAATATATTGTTAGTAATACAGGCAAAGGAAGAAATGTCATGCTGCTGGAGAAGAAAAATGCTGAAACTATAATTACAGAAAAAAATTAAGGAATTGTTTGTCATATGACTTATGCAGTTTCAAATCGAATAGGAACAGAAGTGTGTTGTGTTGTGTTGTGTTGTGTTTTTACATAATGAATCTCCCGTTGTGTATTTGGACCTATCACCCAGTTACTTCTAGTGGCCTGTGATTAGAATCTTGGCCTCTAATTGGAGACTCACTATTTGAACCCTAGTGTTTTGCTACCAGCCCAGCCTCTATGGGCTTCATGATGAAAAAAGTGATCCTTTAATGTCTGTCTTTTAGACAGGGAACCCACGTAGAGGTGAAATTGCCTTTAGCAGAACGGTGCCTTTGCCCTGCCATCACCTTGGTGGCTCCAAGCCCTCTTCTTCGAGAAGAAAGTTATTTGAGCATTATAGTTTTTCTCACCCATAAGAATACAACACATAAACTATTCCAGAATTCCTGTACAAGGACAGAAAGATGGACTGACAGAAGAAATTATGCATTTATGCCTGCATGGATTAAACATGTCAAAACATAAGTGGCTGTCATTCTAAATTTTATCTCTTCGGATCTGAAATAAGAATGGCAAAGACAGTTTGTGAGAGTTCTGATTGCTTTCGTAATATTGTTCAAGTTTTTAATTTAGCACATTGAAGTCTCATCGTACGTGTTATGTTATACCCTGTACGAAGCCTTCATTCTCAGAAACTCAGTGCACTGGGAAGAAACTTCAAGAGTGATTCCTGGGAGACTGCTGTCCTAGGAAGTGTTTTGGGCAGTGATTTTGAAAAGCACAACAATTATCTGTCTCTTCCTCGCTTCCTTTTTTTTTTTTTTTTTTGAACTTGAACTTTTTTTCAATGATAAATTCACAGAAAAATTGAAATAACCATCCAGTGAATGCTTGTAGGCTTTGACTTAGATTTACTGACTATTAGCATCTTGCCATATCCACTCTGTTCTCACCAAATAAATGCACTTACTTGTCTCTTGCCAGACCATCAAAAAGTAGGCTACCGACATGGTGACCTTTCATCCTTAAACATACGAGCATTCATCTCTCAACGATAAGGGCATTCTCCATGTGCACATCATTACCGCATATTTTCTTTTTTTTTTCATTGCTGCCATAGCAGATTATCAGAAACTTAGTGGCTGAAAACAACACAGGCTCATTTTCTTACAGTTCTAAAGGTTCAAAGTCTAACCCGGGTCCCAGTGAGCTATAACCAAGTGTCAGCAGGACTGCACTCCTTTCTGGAGGTTCTAAGGAAGACTCCATTTCCTTGCCATTTCCAGCTTTTAGAGGCTGCCCTCATTTCTTGGTCTCTTTACTCCATCTTCAAAGGACTCTCTGACCTTCTTCCATCATCACATCTCTCTCCCTGACCACAGCCAGAAAAGGTTCTCCAATTTAAGGACTCCTGTGATTAGATTTGGTTTTACAAAGTAGAAAGGTGCCTGTTATTATGAAGGGACTCCACTCAGATTTGACAGATGTGTGTATGTCTCCCCCCTTTAGCAGTACTTGAGAGTGGAGTGCTCAAGAAAGTCTAATTCCTTGATAAGAAGCAGTTTTTGTATATCTTGAGGCAGCAGGACTGAGGGCTGTGGAATCCCTGGGCAAAGTGAAATCCTAAAGCTCCTGTGACTTGTGAGGGACAGTGGTGGCTGTGGCCCTGATTAGTAAACTAAGGACAGGAACTGGCTCTGTTCCCACCTTTGCTACAGTGAGCGAATGCTCACATCTTCCTCTGTGTGTTTTAGTTTCTCTATAAGACGCTTGGTCAACGTCCGCCATCTTTGGGACACCCAGCCTAGGAACACGTTTACAGAGGTAGGCAGACTTTAACACCGTGTTTTTCAAACTCTGGGTTACGGCATATTAGTGGACTAGGAAATCATCCTAGGGGCTTTTGCCCCCACCACAGGATCTAGGACAGAGCCCAGCTAATGGCACAGATCCTTAGTATGTATCCAGTAAAGAATGGATGACTCAATAATAACAAGACAAATAACCCAATTAAAAAATGAACAAAGCATCAGAAATGACATTTCTCTAAAGAAGACATAAAACGGGCACCTGGGTGGCTCAGTTGGTTAAGTGACTGCCTTCAGCTCAGGTCATGATCCTGGAGTCCCGGGATCGAGTCCCGCATCGGGCTCCCTTCTTGGCAGGGAGTCTGCTTCTCCCTCTGACCCTTCCCCTTCTCATACTCTTTCTCTCTCAAATAAATAAATAAAGTCTTAAAAAAAAAAAAAGAAGACATAAAACGGTCAATAAACACATGAAAAGATGCTAAATATCATTAGCCATCAAGGAAATGAAAATCAAAACCACAATGAGATATATACTTCCTCGGGGCACCTGGATGGTACAATCTGTTAAGTGTCCCACTCTTGATTTCGGCTCAGGTCTTGATCTCATGGATTGTGAGATCGAGCTCCATGTCCAGCTCTGCACTTGGCAGGGAGTCTGCTTAAGATTCTCTCTCTTCAGGGCACCTGGGTGGGTCAGTGGGTTAAAGCCTCTGCCTTCAGTTCAGGTGATGATCCCAGGATCCTGCGATAAAGCCCCGCATCAGGCTCTCTGCTCATTGGGGAGCCTGCTTCCTCCTCTCTCTCTGCCTGCCTCTCTGCCTACTTGTGATCTCTGTCTGTCAAATAAATATATGTCTTAAAAAAAAAAAAAGATTCTCTCTCTTCTTCTTTCTCTGCCCCTCCCCCCACTGCTTGGGCACACATGCTCTCTCTAAAATATGTATATGTATGTATTTCTTCATGTCCACTAAAATGACTGGAATTTTCAAAAGGAGAGATAATAGCAAGAGTTGGCAAGGATGTAGAGAAATTGGAATCCACATATGCTAGTGGGAAATGGAAAATGGTGCAGCCATTTTGGAAAACAATATGGCATTTTTTTGAAGGGTTATGGATAGTTAACCTGTGACCCACCAGTTGCACTTTTAAGTATATATACCCAAGAGAAATGAAAACATATAACCACACAAAGATTTATACATGAAAGTTCATAGCAGCAAAACTCATAATAGCCTAGAAATGGAAACCAACCGTAATGTCCATCAGCCAATAAATGTGTAAACAAAATATGGTATATCCATACAATGGAATCTTATTTGGTAATTTAAAAAAAAGGAAGTACTATGATAGGCTTAGACATGGATGAAGAAACCAGTCACAAAAGAGGACATATAGTGTGATTCCATTTATATGAGTATAAATCACATGAATGTCTGTCTCTATAGAGGCAGAAAGTAGATTAGCATTTACTTAGGGCTGGAGTGGAGGGTAAGGGTCAGGAATAAGTATGAAGTCTAATGGGTACAGGGTTTCTTTTTGCGGTAATGAAGATGCTCTAAATTGTGGTATGGTCCCAATAACTGTGATTATATATAATGACATAACTGTGATTAATACTTTTGAGTAGCACATATTAAATGGGCAAATTTTATGACATAGGAAATATATCCCAATAATGCCATTGTTTTTAAAAGTGCCCATGCCTGAGCCCCGCCCATGACCGATTAAATCACTTTTTTTTAAAGATTTTATTTATTTATTTATTTGTCAGACAGAGAGAGAGAGAAAGAGAGCGCACACACAAGCAGGCACAGTGGCAGGCAGAGGCTGAGAGAGAAGCAGGCTCCCTGCAGAGCAAGGAGCCTGATGCGGGACTCGATCCCAGGACCCTGGGATCATGGCCTGAGCCGAAGGCAGTGGCTTAACCGACCGAGCCACCCAGGCGTCCCGATTAAATCACTTTTTACAGATGGAGTTTGGCATGAGGAATTTTGTTCACACTTTTCTAGTTCTGCTTTTAATATATAGCCAGAGCGAGAACCACTGGTTTACACTAACACCAACTTCCCTCTCAGGACCAGAATGTCATAAATCCATGCATCCAGCGTTTTGTGCCTGTCATGGTGAGTGAGCTGATTTAAAGAAACAAGAGAAAGAGCTGGTGGCCAAGCACCCACCCTCTTGATGGTCTTGATTGATTTTTCTGGCTGTCTTCCGTGAGAAACCCAGAAACTACGATTTCCCTGCAACCAGGAGAAAAAGAACAATAAACTAATATTGTTCTAAGCCCCAAGCAGGACCCGAGGGCAGAGAAATTGCTGATATTTTATATATTCACTGTGATCCCAGAGAACACCCTTGGACCCCTCCTGGACTCATTCCCTGTCTGTCCCTGCACAGAGCTGTGGACAGCTCGGTGTCATCCAGTCAGGCCGGAGCAATGCAAGTTTTTACATGGCGGGGGGACGGTAGGCAAAGAAAGCAACTGAAAAAAATCCTTGATTGTGATTATGGACAGAGACAAATTTCTAAAGAGGAGCAATTACTTATTAAATGTGAAAAATAGCTGTTCCCATGAGAGTGTATGATGAAATAAATACACACGCATGAAAATGAGTGAAGGATAGACTTGGGGATGAGTTTTTGCAGTTTCTGGGAGGAAAGAAATAATATTGTAATCAAGATAACTGGGCTGTTTTATTCTTATTTATGAGGATTTAGCCAAGATCATTTTAGAAAAACAGTTTTTGAAAACCTGATTAAAGAACCCATCAGAATGCGTGCTACCCCCATTATTTTTGACACAGACAAATTAAGTTTTGAAAGGGTTGAAGATGGAGTAGTTGTAAAAAGCAGAAGTGATAAATGGATGTGTCATTGTCACATCTCAATAGAATCAGTCGGTATTATTAGGAATCTAGGTAGGTGACCTGACCTTTTTATAACCTTCATCAGTTTAGGCTCTGACAGATAATGGCTAAGTGATGTCTACCGGTCACCTTAACATGTCTCAGTTTCTCTGCTTATACAACAGGACTAATTAATTCCCATGCCAAATAATTGACTCAATCACCAATAGCAATGAATATGACCAGACATCGTTATTAGATCTAACATGTAAGTCAAGGTCTAACATGGAAAATAGAAACAATGTCAACTATTTACCTCCGAGAGAATTTAATGTAAGGAATTGGTTATACATTTTAATGAGGGCCTATGGAACAGGAACATTAAGATAACCCATAGGTTAGCAAGAGCAAGAAGCTACTCCCCTCCCTTTAGCTGGAATGCCAAAGGACAGAGGAATGTTGTAGACCACAGCTGGGTAGGAGCTGGAGCCAAGAAGATGCATCTGTTGCTGGAGACATCACCCAGAAGGCAGAGAGGGCAGGGGATCCCTGCCCTGGCTTCAACTCTCCCTTTGCCCTTCAGTGTCCCTCCCACCGAGGGCCTCCCAGTGTCCGTACCCAGCTGGGAGCCTGGAAAGCAGGCTGCAAGGATCAGCCCTGGCCTCGCCCCAGTACAGATCAGAGCAAGGAAAAGATGAGGAATGGATCTTAAGGCAAACAGGCCCAGGAGTTTTAGTCTTACCCCTTTTGTTGCTCTGTATCCATTCTCACCCTTATGCCCGTATTTTAGAACTTTATACTTCTGCCTGGTATCAAGTGCTGTTCATCGTCTAAAGGCATTCCCTCCCTGTCTCCCCAATAAGGGGGACCCTGGCTCATCGCTCATTGTATTCATCTCAAGTCTAGGATTGCCACTGTCCTCCGTGGTCATGTCTCAGATGTGACTCCTCGTATCTGGTGACCTCTGAATGAACGTGGAAAGTTGGGGCATCTGAGTGGCTCAGTTGGTTAAGCTTCTGGTTCTTGATTTCGGCTCAGGTTGTGATCTCAGAGTTGTGAAATTGAGCCCCGAGTCAGTCTCTGCACTGGGTGTGGAGCCTGCTTAAGATCCACCCCCCCTCCCACTCCCTCTGCTTCTCCCCAGACCTCTCTCTGCATCTCTTTAAAAAAAAGAAAGAAAGAAAGATGAAGAAGCAAAGAAAAATTGGGAAGTTGATCATTACCAGCTCCTCATATAAAATATGAGGGGTAGAGACCACCTCAAACCAATTAGGATGGCTACTATTTAAAAATTAATTGGAAATTTTAAAGCCAAAAAATAGCAAATTTTGGCAAGGATGTGGAATAATTGGGACCCCCTGTGCATTGCTGGTGGGAATGTAAAATGGTGCAGCCACTGTGGAAAACGGTTTGGTAGTTCCTTAGAGAGAGAAACACAGAGTTACCATATGACCTGGCAATTCCATTTCTCCATATGTACGCGAAGGAATCGAAAGCAGAGGCATAGATACTAGTACCCCAGTGTGCGTGGAAGCATTATTGACAACCAGCCTGCCCATCAGCCAATTAATGGATAAACAATGTGGTATGAACATAACAACAGAATACTATTCAGCCTTACAAAAGGAACGAGTCTCTGATACTACACCGTGGATGAACCTTGAAAACATGTTAATAAGCCAGACAGGGAAGGACACGGGTGGTATGATTCCATGTCTGTGAGATGTCCAGAATAGACAAATTCCTAAACACAAACTCGAATAAGGGTTGCCAGGGACTCAGCGGGGGGTGGGGGAGGGGTAGGGAAAGTTACCATTTAATGGGCACAGAGTTTCTGTTTGGGTTGATGGAGAAGATCTAGAAACAGATAGTGATGATGGTCACACATTGTGAACATACTTAATGCCATGGAACCGTATACTTAAAAATGGTGAAAATGATCAGTTCTATGTTATGTAGATTTTACTACAAATAAAAACTAGTAAGGAAAGTGTAAAACAAAAAGAAACCGTTGGTTGAGGTATGCATAGATACACCAAGCGGTTCCCAGGCAGCAGGAGCTATTTCTTCCCTCCTTCTTCTACCCGCCCGTCCCACTGTGCGCTCTTGGCCTCTGCTGCCACCTCAGCTCGACAGAGGTCACCACCTGTATGTGTTAAACTAATAAGCCTTTGTTCCTAGAAGGGCTGAGTTCTTAGCATTCCTGCCTTTATCAGGTTGCCCTGGGTTTTCCCTTAATTTCACCATGGACCTAGAAACACTAAGATGGGTCCCAGTGAATCTGACGTGGTCTGCCTGCGCTTACCGTGTAGAAGCCACAGACTTACCCCTTGGCATCAGTTGGCCCTCTCGGCCTGTTGGTTCAGTGGTGAGAAGGCCAAAAGGTCAGATGGCCGTCTCTGCTACCAGGTTTTTGTTGTTGTTGTTTGAAGATCTTTTATTTATTTGACACAGAAAGAGAGAGAGCACAAGCAGGGGGAGTGGGAGAGGGAAAAGGAGGCTCCCTGCTGAGCAGGGAGCCCGACATGGGGCTCAGGACCCTGGGATCATGACCTGAGCTGAAGGCAGCCGCCCAGCTGACTGAGCCACCCAGGCGCCGCTCCTCTGCTACCAGTTTTAATGGGGTCATTGTTGTAGCTGCCCGCGGAGACATTCCTTCCCGAATACCTGAAAACCCACCTAGCCCCAAGTCGAGGGAGGGGGCAAGAGTTGAACCTCTGTAACTGTTTATAATCATGAGAGGAAGGGCCATTTCTGCTTTTATTCCTTACTTCCCAGGCCTATATTTTCTTATTTTGGTGGGGGGGTTGGGGGGAAGAGGTTGGAGTACTGAGTCAAGCCCTCCAGCACGCCAGCCTGGTAAGTGTTAGCTTCCAACCAGACCCTTAGCTGAATCCTGCAGGGGCCATCGCACCCCTCTGTCAGGCCAGCTCCTTCTGGGGGGATGGCCTAAGCAACGAGAAGGGCATTCCGGGAACATCAGCCCTGCCGTATGCTTCTTTCCTGTAAAAGAAATTTCTTGGCCAGAAATACTATTGAATAGGATAGCAGGATTGTCAGCAAAACCTTGAGGAAATCTGACAGTGGTGCTAGTAGAAACATTTCAGGTAAAGGCAAGCAGTTCTGTTAAGTGGCTGTGACAGTGGTGGGTACAATACCGCCCCTTCTCAGAGGGAAGAAGCCTGTGGGAGTCCCCTTTGCTCTTTGAGCCATTCCTTACTTTTCCCCACTCTGTCCCACATCAGAGGGGAGTGCGCTCCGGCAGGTTTCCAAGGCTCCTGGGCGATAGGAAGCCACGGGGGAGACTGGGGGAGATTTGAGGGGAGAGCAAGGGAATGTGAGTGTACGTGGCATGTGACCAGATAGAGCCCAGATCTGCAGATCAGTCATTCTGAAACAAATTATTTGGGATGTTTCTTTCCTAAGTGCATTTAGTCTGCTGAAGATGCAGATCTTTTTTTTTTTTTGGCCTAAGATTTCAGCCGATAACAGAACCATTTAAAGACTAAATGGAGACAATTTTCAGCATCTTTGGCAAAATTCTCTTAAATGAATTCTTGTCGGATAGACCTCCTTCAAGATTATAATTGTGTGGTAAAATTAAATTAAACGGGTTTTACACTCTTGGCAAAAATCTCTTAAATGAATTCTTGTCAGATCAAGCTCCTTAAAGATTATAATTGTGTGCTAAAATTAAGCCTCACAGGTTTGACACTTCTGTAGTTTTTTTATAGGCGTCTACGTGAGCCTGTTGGCCTACCGCTGGCGAAGGGGGCTCCTCGCGCGGGCCTCGGTAGCTGGCCCACACAAGCTTTGAGTTCCGGTTCCTGTTCCCGGCTCTGTCCAATGACCTGTGGGCCATGACTGAGTGCCTGTCCCATCTGGATTTCTGTTACTCCTCTTTCTCAGGGTAACGATGATTCTGCTGCCCACGTCAGCCAAATATATGTAATGTCTTCCTTCATTAATGAGCTCGCAGAAGCAGCAGAAGGTGAGGAGTATGTAGAAATTCAGATCTAGAAAGAGAAACAGTGTTGGCCCAGATGCTGGGCGGTCGTTGTTCTGACGGTGAGATCCTCTATGTCGGACAGTGATGGCGTCTTGAGCAAGCCTGGAGCCTCGGTCTGAACCAGACAACCACCCATTGCCTCCCCATGTGGCTTAAGTAATTGTAACATCCACATCCTCCTATTTTCCGTGCTAAAATTCTTGATGTGTCCCTTCAAAACATTTTCTCATTTGTGGTAGGGTTTCCAAGTTTTGTTTTTAATTAAAAAGTAAACACGCTCTTTGGAGAAAATGTGGAAAATACAGAGAAGCTCCAAGCACGATCCGGTTACACAGTTAGCATTTGGATGTGTAGACATCCGGCCTTTTTTGGTTTAGATAGACATATAATCTTTTTTTTTTAATATCCTACAGTACATATAGTTATATAACAGCTTATTTTACTCAGCTGGGGATCATAGCTAAAAATAAGCCATAGCCAACATTTTTCTATGGTACCAAGTGTTTTCTACTACATAATTTCTAATGCCTGCGTAGTTTTCCATAGTGTGGATATACCAAAATTTATTTAAGAAATTAGAAGGTTTAGAGAAAAGATCAGTAGTCAAGCAGCTAAAGCCATCCCCTTAAGGTTACTGTAACACATAAAAAACCATCCACCAAGCTCTTTGACACACACAAATCCTCCAAGGAATGATTTGTGTGTGTGTGAAGTGGTTATAACTGTCAATCATTTATTCCCGATGTCATGGCTTCCGTGCTCTCTCCAGGTTGTTAGGGGATGATTATGGATTCCTGTCAAATGAGATGTGTCCTATGTATTCAACATGAGGCAGTTTGTATTTTTCTCAGTCTGTTGCTCTCCCGTCGGAGGAGGTTAAGCAAATCTGAGTGAGCCAAAGGGAAATGGGATAGGCACCCAGGGCTAGAAGTACACCGCAGACATGCCCAAGGCCCAGAGAGCCCCACACAAGCAGATTAGACTTCTACATAAATACATTTGTCTTGATTGTCACATTCCACCCAGGGTTACACCTACACGCATAAAAATGCCTCCGAGCCTGTTTTTCAAAGCTGTTTGCCTCCCCTGTTGCCTTTTAACCACCCGGCTTGGAGGCATTTTTTGTGTTATATCTATCAAAGATGATTAAGGGGCCGAGAGAGTTGATATATAAGGACAGATTAAGAAAACTAAATATTTACAGCTTGACTGAATGACAGCCACAGAGAAGATGCTCGAACTGTCTGCCGGGCTCAAATCAGGGAGGAGACATTGTTTTGCTTTTCCTGGTAACTTGATTTTAGGGATATCTAAATTCAGGGAAAGTTTTCCGAGGTTGACATCATTTATGCTAATTCGATCATTGTGTCAGTTAGAAATTGCATTTAGCTGCTGGTGGCAGAAACCTGGAATCACAGTGGCCGAAACAAATAGGGTTTTATTGTCCCTCCGGTGACACGAAGCCCAGAAGCGCATTGTCTGGGCGTGCACTGCAGCTCCGTGGTGGCGTCGGGGCCGCCATGCCCTCCTAATCTTTGGCTCCATTATTCTCAGCACTATTCTCATACTCCAGGTCATCTGATGTTTGAAGAAGCACTATTGCAGCTTCACCTGCCTTAAGTGCATTTCAGAAACGCAGGGGGCACAAGAGGTCCCTGCCGGCCGAGATTGCTTAAAAGGGCTTTCTCGGGAGCCCACTTACTGATTTTGGTTTATAGCTCATTGACCACCGCTTCTGCAAGAAGGGCTGGGAAATTGAGCAGGGGATTTGTTTTGTTTTGTTTTGTTTTGAAGTTGAACACATGGCTGACCCCAACAATCCCAGCGTCCTTTGCCTAAGAAGGCCTGGGATGATGGATACTGGGCAGGCAACTAGTGGTTTCCCTCACAGTAATTTACCTCTTGAAGATTCTCGGAAGTCCAGACTCTGAGACGTGGTGACATTTGCTGTGATGCTATGAGGTTCCATTGGTAAAACTAGCCCTTGAGATCTAATTGACTTACTTCTGATCACTTGTCTATTTTCATTCACTCATCGTAGCGTTACCCTGGGTTGATGCCAAATAAACCAGCCATCTCAACAGACTGTAGAGTGGTAATAACTACAGCTTGTTAGCTTTCACCAAGTTCCATGCCCTGGGTCATGCACCTCACATCACCTAAATGATTGTTTCAAAATCCTCCAAAAGGGGTGGGATGTGGAGAAAGGTGAAAGAAGAATGACCCGTGGGAGGTTATCCTACCATTCTTTCTACTTTGGGGATTACTGAAATTGTCCCAGTAAAGATTTCTGAAGTCCCCTCTGATGTTTATATTACTTCGTCCAAAGTCAACACCCTCACCCCCAGCTAACGAGGATCAGAGAAGCAAAGCCACGTCTCGCAGTAAGTGGCGGAGTTAGGATTCAGCACCAGGTTTGAGTGACTTAGAAGCCTGTGCTCTAACTCTTAGTACTCAAAGAAAGCATGCTTTCTGAAACTGGTTAGAGCTGCAGACGTTAGGATTCTGCCCCAAGACCCTTCCCGAGACCGCCGAGTCAAGTTCATACGTGCTCTTCCGGTTCCTGGGCGGAGTCTCTGTTGCCTCCATGACCACAGCTTACCCGACTCAGTCACTCGAGGACGACTTTTCCTTAAAAAACTGGAACCCTGCGTTGAAATAAGAAGCCTCATGGGGACTCACTACTTGGTAGCACACACATTTTTTAATAAGTTTTTAATTCACAGCCGTTGTTTCTTTCCACGTGGAACGTCTGCTTTGGTGCTGGGCTCCAGCGATGAAGCATCGTCCTGTCACCTGTTACTCCTCACCGCTGGCCTGAAACGTAATTTGGTTCCTGCTCCTTAAAATAAAGCCTTTGTTTCTGCTCACTGAAGGTGTTCTAAGTCTTAAAAAGCTTTGGGACTTTCAGAGAGAACTCTCCAGGTGCCTGTTCCAACCTTCACCGGCAGCGGCTCTGCGTCCCTAAAAGACGAGATTTTTCTCCCTAGCAGCGTCAGTCGTCTTCTGTCATTTCAGCCCTCTGTATTTCTGAAAGGAAGGGCGCTGTGGGAATTAGACAGAGTCCCAGCTCTGCCACTCGTGTGTTATGTGGGCACAACTGTTCACCTTCTGAGCCTCCATTTCTGCCTCCGTGCTGTGGTGGCACTGCATGGTCTCCAGGGGCCCTCCCGACTCCCTCCTCCTGTGACCCCACAGAACTTCATTTTTCAGCCTCCCCCCACCAGATATCATGAGCATGCTGGATTTTGTGTGCAGACCATCCAACTTTACTTTTCCAGTTAGTGAAAGGATCCAGCATTGGTTTTTATTGGTCTCTCTTTTCTAATAGTACATACCTTAATGCCTTGTAGTTTGCTTCGGATCCCTTTTACAACAAGTCAGGGAGTAAATGAAGGAGGCCTGTCATCCATCTCAACTATAATCTGCTCTCTCTTTTTTTTTTTAAGATTTCTTTAATTTTTTTTTTTTAGTGCAACAATTTTTTTTTTTTTAAGATTTTATTTATTTATTTGACAGACAGAGATCACAAGTAGGCAGAGAGGCAGGCGGGGGGGTGCGGGGAGAAGCAGGCTCCCTGCCGAGCAGAGAGCCCGATGCGGGGCTCAATCCCAGGACTCCAAGATCATGACCTGAGCCGAAGGCAGAGGCTTTAACCCACTGAGCCACCCAGGTGCCCCTATAATCTGCTCTCTTAAAGAGACTGGACCCTCTTTGCTTTTGATCATTTTTTTTGAAAGATTTTGTTTTACTTCTTTGACAGAGAGAGAGATCACAAGCAGGCAGAGAGGCAGGCGGGGGAGGGTGGGAAGCAGGCTATCTGCCGAGCAGAGAGCCCGATGCGTGGCTCGATCCCAGGACCCCGAGATCATGACCTGAGCCAAAGGCAGAGGCTTAACCCACTGGAGCCACCCAGGTGTCCCTGCTTTTGAACATTTTAAAACATTTTCTAGCTGATTAACTTGGTGGTTTTATTTATCACAATAACCTTCAAACCATGTACATTTTTCATGCCCTAAGCTTTTGGGCAGTGTCCATAGCAGAATAGACAAGGAAAAAAAGCCACAAGAGAGCGGGCATCAAAGCCGTCCCCAGGGACCATCACTGTCTAGGTGAGGCCCAGTGCTGTTTCCTGTTGAAGGTACGAGCATCAGGGAAACTTCATTCTTCTAAGAACTGTCTTTCTCCTACTAGAACAACTGTAAGCAGGTATATGATAGTTTTCTCACAACAGTAAACCTGGGAAAGATAGCGTGCTCTGAAATACTGACAACCCTGCCTAAAACGGTATTGCCCACCCCTGTCTTTTCCGTGCTGTATGTGAAATATGTTTCTGACTTGTCTCTTAGGGCAGCCTTTGGCAAGGAGTCGGAAGTCCTTATTGGGAACCTGGGAGATAAGCTAATCCCTCCGCAAGACATCCTCCGTGATGTCAGTGACCTCAAAGCTTTGGCCAACATGCATGAAAGCCTGGAGTGGCTCGCGGGTCGAACAAAGTCAGCTTTCTCCAATCTTTCTACGTCCCAGAGTAAGTACCTATTATGGCAATGGTTGTGGGGACGGCGGAAGAAGCTAGACTGGGTAGTTTCATTTGAAACACAGGTGCATATACATGTCCCCATATGAGGGGTGTCCCAAGTCGTCAGAAGGTCCGTGCAAGATCTGTGCAAGAACTCTGCTTAGGCTGCACCTCTCACTTTGTGATCCTGCTAACGGAAGTAATCTCTGCTTGCTTGTGTGGAGCATGGAAAGCCAAAAAAGGTTCACGTTCACCATAGCTTGGTACTAAACCTTTCAAATCATAAAATCGTGGAAAAAACGCACCACTATGTCTCCAGAACAGAAAACAGTGCCTTTGTCCTCCTTACAACTTCTCAAGGATAGAACTGTCCCAGAGCTGAGCGCACGGCTGATGTTTTCACTTGAACTGCCGTAAAGCTAATAAAAAAGTGTCCAACAAGAGAATAATAGAAGTGACGAAGGTGCTAGAAAATAGAGACACCAAGAAAAACAGTGATTCCCGAAAAGGGATAGTTGAGAGAGAACTTACAGAATTCAAGGAATGGCAGGCATAGGATATGAAATAAATAAACTTTTTTCTGTTGAGGACCAATGACTCCTAGAAAAATAGATTGAAAACTTTAGGGCACATACACTTTATTCACTGGTGATAAAAATAAATACTTTAGAGCACAACAAAAGCATGAGTTCAGAAGTATGTGTTAGGCCGTTAAAATAGAAGCAAAGAAAAAAACGATAGGAAGAAGGAATAAAGGTGCTGACAGATTTGAATATATAAATAAACAGCAGGAAAAAAGTAAAACAACAGCAATAACATGAAAGAAACAGAATCAGCTTTGAACTTGATATTAGAGTTAACTGTTAGGAGATAATGAGAAGGAAAAAGCCTGCATTGTTTGGGCTGTGAACTTCAGAGTAAGTTATTTATTATCATTGTCTTTTGAAAAGTCGTGATTTGGTTAACCCACGGCTTCCAGCCTGGAGATGGAAGAGGGGGGAGGAACCTCACAGGGTAAATTCTTCCCTGAAATACACACCCCCAGAGGCTCAGAATCCGTTGAACGTTCACCAGCCTCTCGCTGGTTCTGTAGCTCTCCTGAAACTCAGTTGTATGTGGGGAAATGGACAGAAGGAAGGGAGCCTTTGAGCAAAATGATATACTCTGCTTGGAAGTCTTCTTCAAATACTACTTTTCATTTATATTTTATTTTTATGCTTATTATTTAACATAACTTTTTATCTGAAGCTAAAATTACACATTCAGTCTCAGAATCTGTAAGAAGAGGGTAATTTGGGCACAGTGTGGGGTCTGAGCAGATCTGCGTCTGGAGATATCCTTGAAAGGCCCTCAACTTTCTAATCCTGTCAGTGTCAGGCAGTCTGTCACAAGCAGTGGCCGAAATTACCCAGTTTATCTCCCAGCCCTACCCCACTCCAGCAAAAATCAAAGTCAGAGCTCATTTCCCTTTTGCTAATTGCCCAAATAAACAGTTCTATAAAAGGACCACAAGTTTTCCCAGTTTCCTTTGACCCCTACAAATGCAGGGCTGCCTGGGATCCATTGACTAGTGACATCTGGAAGGGGTCTTCTCGTTTGGAGGCCATCAACATCTAATACTTCATAATGCAGTCTCTTATTTCCAGTGGCTCAGCATTCCAGATTCTGTTCTGTCCATTTGAAAAGGGTTTTGCAAAAGCAAAACGGTCCAGAAGCTCTATAGAAAGACCCTGGGTGATGCACACAGGCCAACCTGACACGAGCTCTTCTCAAAAAGAGATGTTCTCTGAGTTATGCTCAGCTTTGTAATTGCACGATTTGCCTGTTGTGTTCATGTCACCGAGAGTACCCAGTACACTTGATATCTAATTCTTGTCTTTAATCATCTCTGTTATTCTGACAAAGATCGCTTCTACCACACCCGTTGCTACTTCGTCTCCTGTGTTCAGTTCCATTTTATAATACGAGTGGTACTCTCCCTGTTCTTTTCAGGGTGATTATTCCACCCAGTGAGTGATTTAAGTGACTGTCAGCATTTTGACGATCAGTACAAAACCCAAGTGAACCGTAATCACTACTTATGTTGTCTTTGCTAAAACAAAACATTTAGCAAACCTGGTTCATCCTTCGAACAGCAAGCCTGGCTCACCCACACTCATCTGTTCTTTGAATTCCCAGGAGAGATGCCCATTGATGTTTATAATTTGAGCAAAGCAGGGAAGTCTCTAGTAATGGGTTACTTTGACTGCTCCGTGTCAGTGTGACTCTAGAAAGGGAATAAGGGATAAGCTCTTTATTATTCCTTTGAAAAGCAAACCAAGTGATTACCTCCACAAAAGTGTTTCCAAATCTGGAGACGAGGTAACATGAAGAAACCGCCAGCCTTTTATCTAGCACTCAGGGATACTCAGCAGGATGGGAAGAAATCCAGAAAAGAAGATTTTAGGCTTATTTCTTGCTCCACATTCTGTTAACTATTTGGGAGATACGTGGCTTTGATAGAATGATGAAGCTATTTGTGTTGATGGACTAGAGGAAATTTGCAGAAAATGATTTCCATAGTAGAATGTCTTTCCAAACATTATAGCATGACAGTCACGCACCCAGAACATCCCATGTCACAAAGAAGAGAGGACTGCAATTTAGTGGCCGGGCGTGGATGCCCAGTTGTCCAAGAGGTGAAAGCTGACCATTTCTTCAAAGATAATTTTTCTGTCTCTTTTAGCATTTGCCTAAATGTCACTCTGTCTGTTTGCACTTAAAAGGGTCTCCTCGCCTCAAAGAGGTCCTGACTACATCGAAGGCACTGCTCTTGCTTTCGTCCTACTGCCATCTGTGGTTCCTGTTCCATTTCTTCTGGTATCCCCCACCACCCTCCTCTTCCTCATTCCTGTTCTACTTAAGATTCTTTCCATTGAAAGAAATAGACACATTGAAGGAAAAATAATGCACTGACTCATAAAACTGGTAAATCAAAGGCTTCAGGTGTGGCTGGATCTAGGTTTACAAGCTAGCATCCTGTCCCAGACATGCTTACACATGCGTGTTCTTTTGCGCACACACTCTCTCTCTCCCAGCCCTTCTGTCTCCCTTCCTCCGTCCCTTGGTATTTTCTCTTTATTGCTTTCCATCTCAGGCAAGCACTTTCCGTATGGCAGCATCCTTGGCCACCAGCAGCCCCAGGATTGTTTGATCCCAGACCAAAAATGAGCATTTTTTTCTAAGAGCTCCGGAAACAGTTCCGGAAAGGCCTTGGATTGACCCAGCTTGTCCTTCTCTCGTGGGTCCCCCCGATTCTCTTTGTATCAGCCTTGTCTTCTGACTCTGTTTTTCTCTGCATCTGCAACCCAGTCTCTGTCTCCTGCTCTACCTTGTAGAACTCCTTTATGTTCAGGACATGGTTTCAGTGCAAAGAAGTTGAGAAGGATCATATTTAGCACTGGGCATTCAGAATCTAGGTTTATACATATTTGCCCCCATGGATCACAATTTCAACCTTGTAGTACAGATGCAAGATAGCATCTGCCCTTTGTACTCTCTGCTGTGTGTACGAATCCTAAACAAAGACTCTGAGATGAACTGTTCGGTTAAGAAAATTCTCGGCAAATGTGACCTACATAAAAATTGTTGGAGTATATTCAATTTGAAAATTAATGGTTTTGTTTTAGAGATGCGTAGCTTTTAAAAATAGACTGCAGAGAACTAGAGGGGTTCAGGGGTTTATTTTGTCTGTACTGCTTCCTCAGGGGACCTCCTGTCTGTCTTGGGTTCTGTAAAAAAATCTTCAGGACTAGAAATCCTAAAACTTCTTGATTACATATTCTGCTCTTTAACCTTACCATCTGGGAGGTCACTTCTTTCTTTCTTTCTTTCTTTAAGTCCCTTTACTTCAGTCTAACCCTCTTTCTTCGGCCTCAGAAATTAGATGTTGAATATTTTATCCATAAAATACTAGATGTATCTGAAAATACTTCCCTGGCCACTACCTGCCCATCTCTAGATATTAAAGACTTCTGGTCTGACAATCCCAGTCTCTGAATCAAGGGCAACGGAACATGGCAGAATTAGGAGCCCAGAGCAGGACCAAGTTCACTCACACCCTCTTGGTTGGTGAACTTGGCTGTTCGTGAATGTGGGCCCAACCGTAGGTTCCTTTGACCCAAGCTATCCACCTCTGCTCACAGTTACCATGACTGAATTTCTTGCTGAGCCCACATGCGGTGTGGGTGGATGATAAGCAATAAAATATGCCCTAGTCTCTTCCAGTCTGAGAAACCGGAAGGTTAAAACATCCCTCTAACCCCCAGGGTGAGTAAATGTTATAATTTTGGTTTCTGGAATTTATTCAGGAATTGTAGTATTAGTTTTACAACTATTTATCTTTTTTTTTTTTAAAGATTTATTTATTTATTTATTTATTTATTTATTTGAGAGAGAGCACGTGCAAGCCCAAGGTGAGGGAGGGGCGGGGAGAGAGAACCTTCCAGCTGATTCCGTGCCGACCCCTGGGATCATGCCCTGAGCCAAGACCAAGAATCAGACATTTAACCAACTGAGCCACCCAGGTGCCCCATCTTGATCATTTTTGAGTGTACATTAGTGTAGCATTAAATACATTATTCATCAGATCTCTGGAAGTTTTTCATCTTGTACAACTGATGCTCTCTACCCATTGAACAATTCTCCATTTCCTCTCCCTCCCAGCCCTGGGTAACCATATTCTATTTCCTGTTTCTTTGAATTCGACTTTAAACACCCTTATGTATGTGGGATCAATAGTATTTCTGTTCTGGTGACTGGCTTATTTCACTTAGCATACTGTCTTCAAGGCTCGTCTATGTTGTAGTATGTGACCAGACAAGAAGGAAATATAATACTGCACTGTATGTATCTGCTGCCTTTTTTAAGCCATTTATCTGTCAGTGGACATTTGGGTTGTTTCCACCTCTTGGCTGTTGTGAAGGGTACTGCCATAAATTTGTGTGTTCAAATTACACTTCTTTCTTAAAGTGATGAAATTATTGCTAGAGATCTTAGAAATCATCTGGTCCAGCTCAGTTATTTTGCCTGTGAAGAAATGGAGGCTTCAGAATGGTCACACCACATGTCTATGCCCGAGCGTGGATGGAAGCAAGTCTTCAAACTCACAATTTAATCTTCTGTCCACTCCATCACTGTCTTGACCAGGACCAAGATTCAGTCCTGGCAGTGCTGGGGAGGCCATTCATGCCATGCTTCTATTAAGCCACCCAGGAGAGTCATCAGATTTTTTTAATGCAAGTGCTTTAAGGCCAACATTTAACCTGTGATCATTTCTGATCATCATTGCCATTGTATA
Organism: Martes martes; assembly: GCF_963455335.1. NCBI lineage: Eukaryota > Metazoa > Chordata > Mammalia > Carnivora > Mustelidae > Martes > Martes martes. The sequence continues at coordinate 89,403,235 of NC_137899.1, forward strand.
ACCAGAATTTCTATTCCTTAAATTTACAGGAGTAGTGCACATATCCCTTTTGAATTTCATCATCCTTGAGAGTAGGACATTTCTCACTCTGTTTTGTTCTACAAGTATTTGCTAACTTAGAAACTACACCTGTCTTGTTGCCGTGTTATGTAATAAATTCTAGATACTGCACAGTCTTATACAGCAGCCACTACCCTTGGGTGGCTCTTTAAATTTAAATTAAATTAAGCTAAAAATTCAGCTCCTCAGTCACACCAGCCACATTGACAGCAATGCAGTGTTTCCCAAACTTAGCAGCGAATTCTCTCTCCGAAGAACATCTCCTAGGACTCTGCTTCCATGGAACGACTTCTGGGAAACACTGGTCCTATGCTATATTTATATAATTTGTTCAGAATCTTTGATTTCTCCCCACACAGTCAGGCACAGGACAGGACAGCTGTTTTACTATTGCAGGAATGTAATTTCATATAATTGGCAAATTTGCACACCATCAGATGATTTCTGTTGCAATTTGGTTGATTATTTGATTTGTTCAATCATTTTTAGAAATGTTCGAGTCAACCAATGTAAAATGACTGTGGTTTCCTTTTTGCTTGTTTCAAACTCGGTTGTGATACTGACACTTCTCCAGTCACTGTGCACCTTCCTCACAGTTCACAAACAGTCTAATAGAATTCCACACCTCAGTTCATTGTCAAATGCTAGTATGTCCATTGTGGGGGTCTAGGGATTAATTTTTTTTATTTAGAATTTTGATTTTGAGGGGTTCCTGGGTGGCTCAGTGGGTTAAGCCTCTGCCTTCGGCTCAGGTCATGATCTCAGGGTCCTGGGATCGAGTCCTGCATCAGGCTCCCTGCTCAGTAGCGAGTCTGCTTCTCCCTCTGCCTTTGTGATCTCTCTCGCTCTCACTCTCTCTCAAATAAATAAAAATCTTCAAAAAATATGTTTAAAAATTGTTTTTATTTTGGAATAGTTGTAGATTCAGAGTAAAGTTTCAGAGATGGTACAGGGTTTCTATATCTATCATATCCAGTTTCCCCCTACCGTTAACATCTTATATTAATATGGTACATTCATCACAACTAATGAATGAATATTGATACATCACTAGTATGTCTTTATTAGAATTTTCTTCACTTTTACCTAATGTCCTTCTTCTGTTCCAGGCTCCCATGTAGGATATCATAATGTATTTAGTTATTATATCTCTTCACGTTAATCTAGACTGTGACAGCTTCCTAGACTTTCTTCCTTTTTGATGACCTTGACAGTCTGGAGGAAAACTGGTCGGGTATTTTGCAGAACGTCCTTCAGTATGGGTTTCCCTAATCTCTTTCCATGATTAGACTGGACTTACGGGTTTGGGGAAGGAAAACCACAGCGATAAAGTGCAATTCTCATCAAATCGTTTCACCAAGAAAAACTCCTATCAATGTGACTTATCACTGATGATGTTCTGGGATTGATTTTTGTGCCTCCAACTCATGTAGCCCTCTCCAGACAGTTCCTCCTGAATTCTGGAGCGACTTTCCACTTTTCCACCATAAATTACTTGTGTGTTTATCTCTCTAGTGACTATTTTTTGACATGATGAATGCATCTCTTATAAGCCCAGTGTTTGGACAAGTTGAATAGCTGCTAAAGAAAATAGTTGTCTACCCTCAACAATTATGCAGTTGATATACATTCTCTAATCTTATGGGTCTGAGAGGCTCTGTGTGGAAGGAGCTATTTTTTCTACCCGGAGCTACTTGATCGGGGCCTACAGCCATGTGTGCTGAGCACCACTTAATAAACATACACAATCATGTTTCAGACAAAGCCGTGCTGAGAGTAAAAGAGTTACCTGAATTTTCTTTACTAAAAAGTCAGCGTGCAGTGTTGACTCCAAGCCTGTGTATGAGTGAGACTTGCTTCCTGGGAAATGTAGAGTAGCAGTTCTCAAAGCTGGCTGCACATCAATTGTAATCAGTTGGGAGCTTTTATAATCGTGATACTGGGCCCTATTGTCAGAGATTTCCATTTCGTTGTTCCAGCATGTGGCCTGGAACCAATCAGATCGGAGGTTGAGAACCACTGGTTTAAAGGATTGGTTCACAACCTTGCTTATATGAGAATCACCTGTAGAGCTTTCACTCAGACCCTCTGGGGGAGATGCCCAGCCCACTGTGCATTTATCATCTCCCCAGGGGAGTCAACGAATAGCCAAGATGGAGAACCACAGACTGGGAGCCCCCCCCCCTTGCGTCTTCTTTAATTTCTCTTCCTCTTTCTGTTGGGGAAATTATTTGTAGTTATTTTGCCAGTTCTTCTATTCTCAAAAGCTCGGGATTAGCATGACTTCCCACTTTCTGGACAAGAACACCAGGCACAAAATGTTATACTTTGAGTATCTGCCAGAGTCAACAACCCACTTTTGCTTAGCAGTCTTTTAGTTAGTCAAACTGTGGCTCAAATTTGGTTAAAAATAAAAACATTCCTCTTACCCTTCTCAAGCCAGTCAAAGGAGAAGGGCACAAAGAATCCTTGTCTCCCTTAACACAAAAGGCTGCAAATGTCAAACCAGTTGAATGAATGAGAAATTGTGTACAAGTCAATTGTGTAACTGAAATTAAGGATGGAAAAGGTCTAGGTGTCTGTATACTCCCATCCCTCACATGCGTGGTTTTGTGGCATACCAGGAAGCCTTTATGCGTTGCCTGTGATAATTTACCATTTTCTATCATTTTTTTCTGTCTACCTGTTTCTATCTATCTGTCCTTTTATAAATAAAACATTTCATTCCATTCTAGAAGATGGAATATGAATTCTCCCATGCTAGAGCTCACTGTCAAGGGCTTTTTCTGCCTTACTGGTAAATGAAAGATAAAATGCAGACCCCCTACACACACACACACACACACACACACACACACACACACACACACCCCTACTGCCATATGTTTTTCTGCCTTGACACAAATGTGAATAAAAACATCCCTAGGCAAGATCTCATGGGACACTGTCCTGTTTCGGCTTTGCATTTGTCAAACTATTAAGCCAGAGTTTTCCCTGTCATAATTTCATCTGATTATTTTTAATTAAAACTCCACACGTGGTAATTCCTCTCTTGCTGCAGTATTTACAAGTTTCAAATATTTGCCGACTGTTATCAGACAGCTCCCTGTCAGTCATTGCTTAGCACAACCCTACATATTTAGTTGCTCTAATCGTCTTTTTGAGGTTGGGCTTTCTAGGCCATCATCCGGTTTTGGTCTTATTAGTTGTCATTTTCTTGACTCTCCTTCTGTGGCTTCACTCTTACCATCCTCCTTCCTCTGTTGGTGGTACTGTCCACGTTCATTGCCCTGGTTAACTTCATGAGCGTGCTTTTTTTTTTTTCATTTTTTAGGATTTTTATTTATTGATGTTGAAAGAGAAAGAATATGTGAGCGGGGAGAGGGAGAGAGAATCTCAAGCAGATTCCATGCTGAACATGGAGCCCACACGAGGCTCGATCCCACAACTCTGAGATCATGTCCTGAGCCAAAATCAAGAGTTGGATGCTTAACTGACTGAGCCACCAGAGGCCCCTCACGATCATGCTCTTTTCTGAGAAAATTAAATTACTGCCGTCTTACATCTCCTTCATGAGTCTCATGCGCACTGTCCAACTCCGGATTTATTTTGATCTTACTTAATTGGTGCTACCTCTACTTTCCTGTGAGCTTTTATCACTTTTTAAAATAATGTCCGAGTATGTTTCCATGTTTTACCCAACTTCACAACTAATCATATGTTTTGTAGGAGTAAAAAACACCAAATGATAATCTGATGATGATTCCATTTTGTTCATTTTCAGTCATAATTGTACTCGTTATTTATAAACTGATTGAAATTCATCTTAAGTAGGAATTGCTTGGAAAGTCCCTGTGCTTAGGGAGCTCACCTGATTCCTAGGACTCTCTTGAAGCCCTGTTGTAACTAACTGTAGAGATGCTGGTGGGTCTCCCATTTTATAAGGAAGACCATCTGGACCCTTCTAGCTCTTTCTCTATACAGATGCATTATGCGCTATTAGTGCTGATTATCGCCCCAGCTTCCGGCTGACCCATGTTGCTTTGCTTTTTAGTACATTTTAAATACTGATACACAGTGGGAAGTCCTCTTCTTAAACATTTTTACTCTGTCTTTTTCTCTTTCCTCTCATCGAGTGCCCTCACATGGCTCCTAAATCAGGGCCATTTTTGCTTCTCTCTGAATATCTATGATGCTCTTTTAGTCCATAGACTCTCTCCCATACTTCTCCTGGCCTAGCAGGCATATAGCACATATGTGACTTTGAAATCAGATTCACTTGGAGACACGTGAGGCAAGTTGTGTCAACGTAGGGTAATTACTTAGCCTTTCTGAGCTAATTAAGTCTCTTTACCTATTAAATAGAAACAATGATACAAACTCATTAGGTTGCTGTAACCATTAAATGAGATGATGAACTCGGGCGGTGTTAGTGTGTGCTCACACAGCACGGCGACTCAGTGTGGGGTTCCCAGGGTTCCTACTCTCAATGTGCTCACTAGAGCCCTCTCTTTGCTCTCCCCCCTTAGTGCTGGGTCTTGACCTTCCTCCCACCCCTTCGGGCTTCTCTTTGATCTCAAGGCCTGTGGTTGCTTTTCACACTCTAACATTTGTGCTCCTGAATCATTCCTAGTGAATCATGGCTCTCACTGCACAGAGTTCCCCAGTGTTTCCGAGGTCATGGGAATGTGTCTGAGAATGGACCTGCGTCTGAAAGTCACCAGTCTACAAGTGTCCATCGGAGAAGCCAAAGTTGAATCATCAAAAGATACTCTTTTTGTTCTTCGAAACTATAAAAAGAGGGCTCGGTATTATTTAAAGGCAGAACCGAAAACAATTCCCTTCCTGTCAGTCAGATGGTCATCTGTAGAGTTCATTATCCTGTCCTGAGGACTGATTAGAGAGCAGTACCCAACCTCCCTCGGCAAAGAGGTGATTATCAATTGTGAAGCTACAGAAGCCTAGTGCTGTGGGCATTTCAGTGTAATTATGGAGCTCTGAGTATCTGTCCGTAAAGAATTATGGGGCTGTTTCTCTGAAAGCACCAACGTTTGTATCCATGAGGGAAATATTTTATTAAAATATGGTAATATCATGGATGCTTAAGTGTGGTGGCTGGGAGCTTCCAGCTGAACAATTGTATCTTCAAACAAAACTATAAAATGGCAACAGGAAGAAGAAATAAAATGAAAAATCTTTGGGAAGGCGGGGGAGGCCAGAAGGGGTTGGAAAACAAGAGAGGACTCTAAAATGGCGTGCTGAGGACTCAGACTGAGGAGAATAGTGCACGTGCGGGATTACCTGAGCCAACACCAAGCTGAGGTGAGGAAGAGTAACCATTAGGGCAGCAGGACTTGAGCAGAAAATCTAAGGCGACTGATTTGGCTGCCAAACACAGAAGCCTCTTACAAGGAGAACCAAGTGAAAGATTGTACCTCAAGGCACGGATTGTACTATTAAATCTAAGCTCTTATCTAGAGAAGCCGTGAGATAGTTGGGTGCTTTAAAACTTGAGATAAGCCCACTAACCATGACTTAATGAACTCCTCACTAGACAAAGAGTGTGTCTTTTAATTTCTTCACCCATGAAACTAAGTTTAGGTATGCCACAAAGCAGAGTGTGGGTAGGAGAGACAAATCCTGTCAGGGAAAACGAAGAGGGTAGAGGGCTGGCCCGAATTTAATGGAAGAAATTGCTATCTGTGGTGATTGGATTTAGAAAAATGCTCCAAATGTAAACTGGGGATGCTTTTTCAGGCAGCTTACTTATATCAATAGTGTGAAAGGACCCTTTGCAGACGGCCAGCCCCGGTGAAGTGTAGCCGCGGGGCACTGTGCGCGAGTCCGTGTGTGCATGCACCAGTCCCAGAGGGGCGTCACAATGACGGTAATGGACTCAATGTTTAGATTGCATTTCATACTTTCAAGGTCCTTTGTAACCATTAATTCTTAATCCCTTATCCCTGCCTCAGGCTCATTGACAGGCCAGTCTTCATTCTCTCAGTTTTACAAAGCACGATCATGAAACAAATTTGACCGTTTGCCCAAGGTCAGAACGGGACGGTGACAAAATCTAGACTAAAATCTGACTGTTTGTCAGAGTGTAGACCACAGTGTCTAGAAAAACAACCTAATCACCTGTTCCTGGTGTGGCTCAGAACACCGAACTGGCCGAACTGGCCGAACTGGCCGTGCCTCTGTTTGCCCCCAGGGGTAAGCTCTTTCTTCAACTGTCTCCCAAAATTACAGCAAGATGATTGTGATGCCGCATTCCTGGTATGGATGACACTGAGTGAGCTTTAAAAGGGGGCATGGGTTGGAGAGCCTGGGTGGCTCAGTCGTTTGACCATCCGACTCTTGATCTCATCTCAGGTCTTGATCTCAGAGTCATGAGTTCAAGCCCCACATTGGGCTCCATGCTGGGTATAGAGCCTACTTAAATTTTAAAAGAATAATAAATAAATAAATAGATAGATAGATAGATAGATTTTAAAAAGGGGGTAAGTGATCTTGACATTCCACTCATTTTAAGAAGCTAAAGCTTAAAAGCTGTTCTCCTCCCCACCTCCATCCACAATGAGGATCTATTTTGGAACCAAATTTTGTAGTCCTGTATTTAGGGAAAGGTTCTCTTTTATTGTCCTAAATTCAGTACTACAAGTGTATATCCAGGATTATAAATCATACAGTAAAAATGTAAAAGACCTCCTCCTTCATAGGAGATATGATATGGTGATAGATATGATACACCTGATATGGTGTAGGTTTCCAAGGTGTAGTGTTGTTTACTAATAGCAGTTAATTCTGTGTCCTATCATCTGGGAGCTCTGGTCATTGAATCCTGGGTGGATTTGACTGGAGTCTTCAACTAACAACTTAATCCCATTTTTATGAAAGGAAGAATAATGACGACTTTTCTGTACAACTGATGAAAAACCTAAGTGTCTTCCTAGAAACTAAGAATATCTGATCAGATTCTTCAAGGAAGCAAAAATCCTGTAAATGTCAGAAAGATGTCACATGCTGGAAAACCCCTTTGGTCAAATTCATCTAAAGAAGGTACTATTTGTAGGTGACTTTTCAGCAAGTCTGTCAAAAGCTTCTTGCTACAGATAAAAATTCAATAACCTTTCGCTGTGGATGGGCCACAATTATCACTCATTTAAAAACAGTCCCTCTAATAGAGTATTTTATCATGCTGGACAGTCTCTGCATTGTTCATTATTTAGTGTTTGCTAAGCTGATGGTACTTCCACAGCACTTTTCTTATCTCTACTTCTTCAGAATTGGATTTTATATTTCCGAACCAGTCAGATATGACAAGTCATTTTCTTCCCTCTTGTCTTTTAAGAAACGCAAACTTGATTTCTTTTTTTTTTTTTTTTCTGGACAATCACCACTTAAAGATTAAAGTTATTGGAAATGTCTGTATTAACTAGCATTGGGACGTGTCGTGGAGGACTGCTGCATTTTAATTGCAATTGAGGGTTTCCTCTTTTTTTTATTCTTTTTATTTTCCAATATGTGTGTATCCTGTATCTCTTCGGAACCTCATTCTCCTAAAACACACAGCGTATGACAAAGATGAGGTATTATGAAGCTCGATGTTGTTAGAAGACAAGCCAAGGTATTATCAGAATTATTATATTATAGAACCTCAGTAAAGGTGGTGATAAGCTACGTAAGTGGGTCTCTATATATAAAGATTGTCTTTATGTGGGTAACTTCCTGAAAGGAAGACGATAAAGTCATTAGCCTAATACCTGGGGGAGAAATGCAAATTCAAACAATATCGCTTTCTCTGTGTAGCTCATTATCGAGAATCTTAACATTCTAAGTCTGAAAAAATTCAGTTCTCTGTGGTTCTTAGTGAATTATTTTTAAAAGAAGCATGTACTTTCTCTAAGCTTTGGAACTGATCTGTAACATATAGTTTTAGGTGTTTGTCTTTTACTCCAGGTTCTCTGTTCGACAGTGTCCTGGATTGGGGCTTTTTCTAATTAAACTAACCGCCTTCTTTTTATAGTGAGGACTCTCTGGGAGATTTAGGTGAGGGAGGCTGAACAAAGGATCAGAATAATAAAGTGATCATGTGTCCTCTTCCTTCGTTGGAAACTCATTCGGTCTAGTGAGGAACTGTCCATTCCTTCCAAGAGAGTCTCTTGCACAATTTTTAGGGCAATATAGAACTTCACTCAAGAACTGTGATGGCAAGACTTTGACTTTTTACAGTACAAACTTTTAATCAGGGTACTGTAAGCCCACAGAGAATTACCAAAATATTAATTTTAAGATTTATGGGGTGTTATTATAAGCACCAAAACGGAAATAGCATTAGAGTCTCTCTTCATACAGGAATTACAAAGGCCATCCTTTAGGGTCAGCTTTATGAAGAAAAATATTTGCTCAAACTTGACTCAGAGAGAGGAGATGTTCGGAACTTCTGTCATGCCTGCTTCTCAAAGAGGGAGCGTGAGGAAAACTCCTCCGTGTTATTTGTTGAAAGGTACCACAGCCCGATTACCACATTTCTCCAGCCAGCAGCCTTGGGGCTTTTCACAGAAATCTTGGAAGTGTGCTAGAGAAACGCCCCCACAAAAGACTGTTGCATATGCTGCTGTATCTGCCTCGCTCCGGGAAACAGAGCATGGGTCACTGACGGACAGATGGCTGCCACACGCGCCACCAGTGGCTGGAAACTCCGCCTACAGACGAGTGGGAGCAGTGCTTCGCTTCAGCACTGTTCCCAGATTTTCTCTTCTCTTGACCCAGCCCTGCCCATGGAGTTTTGGGGCCATGTTGTCCTCCTGCCTTACTCTTGTTCCTCAGCACCAAAACAACTCAACACACAAGCATGAGCTTGGCCTTGGGCAGGCACTTCTGATGTCATCCCTGGGATTCCTCACAGGATCGATCCACTCTTGGACGCACAACGCCTGACACAATGCCTGGCAAACAGTGACCTCTCGATCAGGGATAGGGTTTTTTATCCTTGTGCTTCTCTTTAAAGCTTATTTCCCCATTCTTAGTCATCCTGGGGATATTTTATTTCTGAGTCTTCATTTTGCTGCCAATATTTGCTCATAGTGCTCCTCAGTGTGAAATGCCCAGGTCTGTGTCTGGTTGCTTCTCACCTTCTCCTGTCCCACTGGCTGTTAACTGGGCCACGCTGCCTGAGTTTCATTTCACTGTCATGGGCCCTTTGGTGTGTTGCGTTTTGAAACTAGACCTTGAGCCCTCACATTTCACAGCCTCCCAAAAGCCATGTGGCCGTGGACCTCAGGCCTACGGTCAGGGGGTGTTCATTCAGGGTCACAGTGAGCAAAACTTCAGGTTAAACCTCCGCTCTCATTAAGTGACTTTCTCTGTAAATATGCACTTGAGTGTGTCAGGGGACATAGAAATGAAGACGCTGCTGCCTGGTGGTTTTAGAAAAAACTGTAACAAAAATGACAGGCCATCCAAGCCCAGAGTCCTTTTGGCATCAAGAGCTCCCATCTGTGTTCATCTGCATTCTCTCTCTCGTTAGGAATTAAAACTTACAACAGGTCTCATTGACTTGACTGTGTGTATGAATTTTTTTTCCAGTTAGATGTCTTATAAACTGTCTTATTTTTAAGGAGCAGAGTACCTACAGACTATTCAATGTCTGGGTGGCCCTGAATATCCCTAGGACAGTATACAGGATACCAACACTTCATTAATACCATATAGAGAGGAATTTTAAAAATAAATAAATACCTATATGCATTAATTTAAAACATCTACCATAACTTTAAAGTACTCGATTTTTATTAACTATAGTCATCAAGCTTCAATAAAATCCTGATGGCAAAGTATAACTTCAGTCTCAGAAACTTATGATGTACTATATGCTGGCTAACTGAACAGAATAAAAAAAATTTTTTTTAAAATACAAGAGTGTAAAGAGTGCAAGCCATCCTGATCTTTTGATTAGGAAGTTAAGATCCTTAAGTGCTAATATGGTATTTTCTTCGTCCACTGTTGGGTTAATTGATTATTTCTAGATTTTCTTTGTACACCAGTCTTTTACCAAGGATCACTTACGGTTTCACATACACCATGAAACAACAAAAAGGCTTCATTATCACAGAGCTTCTTTTCGTTTCAGCAGAGCCATTTGAAACATCTAAACGGTTGAAAAATGCATCCCAGTAATATACTGAGAAACAAGAATAGTGAAAATAGCTATTTAGCTTGAATTCATTAGGGGTCAATTACCCATGTTGCCATTCACTTAATTTCCTACTTTCCACACTGAATTAGTTATGTGAATTAGTTAACAACCCAGCCACCACTGCCAAATCAGCTCGCACTAAGACTGCTTTCCCTCATCAATGCTCCGCGTCGGCGGGGATTGTAAACCAAAGCACCGAGCAGAAACCACAGCCAACCTGGTGTACCGTACAGGACCCAGTGAGTTCTTCGTGCTGATACAGACGTTGACAAGGCGGGTGTAATTATCAGTATCAGTAATAGAACCGCTTCAGGCATAGCTCTTTGAACATAGCGGGCACTCAGTAAATATTTCATCAAATTAAGCTAAATTAACAAAGCGCTTGCAATGAGAGCCTAAAATCTGCTACCTTTCTCTTCGCTGAACCGCCTGGTAAATCTGTGTCTACGTATGAGCCAGCCCTTTCCCTTACATCTGCAGGTACGCCCATTCCCTTTCTTGCTTCCTCTCATTTCAGGCACTGATAGTAACAATTATCTTACAGAGCATAGGAAGGTTCCCTTCAAGTCCTCTATTTATCTCCATTAAGAATTTCTCCTAAGATTAAACAGTACAATTACCTTTGGATTTTCACAGTATTTTTAGCCTCTAATGCCCTTATTTAAAGCAATATATTTAATTACATACCTATTTTATCCCTTGCTAAATGTGGATTTTACTTACTGACAATGTTCCTTCTGACCTTCTCCTTTGACTGGTCTTTCCCTTCCTTAATCTCTTCTTCAGCACCTGTTTTGGCACAATGATGAATGTGTTGCCGCCCAGAAGTTCTTTTTTAAAACTCTGAATGCATGTCCCCCGTAGAAACATTGTTATTTCTGGTTACGGGATATGCGACATGATTTCTAATTTCTATGAGTTTCAGTGATCCCATCTCTAAATTAGGTATAATAATAATGCCTATTTTTGATAGTTGCTATGAAGATCTGCTGCACCTCTTCCTAAACATTTCGACGTCTGTCATTTCTTCTTCATTGCTACTGCCACTGCCCTAATTGACAGCTCCGTTGTTTCTCACCCAGACCCTCTTGGTAGCCTGCTTCCATTCTTCCCCTCCTGAGATACAACTGCTGTTTCGACGTGATCTGTCTGAAGGCAGATCTGACCATACAACTTGCTACAGTGGCTTCTCATCATCCTGTGGGCAAGGTCCAAGATCCTTAACGTGACCTAGAATGTTCTTCATGCTCTGTATCTCTGGTTTTATGAACACCAGACTGCCCTTAGTTTCCCTGCAATGTCTCAGCCCCTTATCGTTATTCAGGCTGTCTCCGAACTTAATGCCCATTCTCCTACCTTATCCCATTTTCCTTCACCCATTCGTCCTTTAAAATTCAGCTTAAGCCTCACCACTTCCAGCAAACTTTTGTGGGCCCTTTCAGACTGAATGAAGTAACCTTCATCTGAGCTCTGTCATACCCAAGAGCTATCTCTAGCATCTTATAACACACTGTATTGTACCATTTGTCTGTTTCCGTATCGGCCTTACCAACCAGACTGTAAGCATTTGGAAAATATGGACTTAGTTCCTTTCCTGTTTATTCCAACAGTACACAGAAGGGGGTGGAAAAAATGTGGATTGTTTCAATTAGCATAAAGGGACCAAAAAATTGACCTTAACCTCCATTAATATTATTTTTCTGGTGGGGAAGTATATATTTCTATCCGAATGACTTCAAGAACACAATCCCTTGATGCAGCAGTCTCAGAACTCTCTTCCCCACCAACTACCCTTATAATACCACTTACTTACCATGAGAGTACATTTAAGATAATGTGATATGGACTGTATTTAACGCTATGTATAGACACAAATAGCCTCTCTCACCAGGGCAATATTGTGGCATAGACCCAGTAAACATTTGTGAAATCCAGTGAAGAAAACCTGTCTGGAGTTGGGCTAAAGGAGAAGCTAGAGACCGAATCAGAATCTTCCTCAAAAAAACAATTCTAGGGGCACCTGGGTGGCTCAGTGGGTTAAAGCCTCTGCCTTCAGCTCAGGTCATGATCCCAGGGTCCTGGGATCAAGCCCCGCATCTGGCTCTCTGCTCAGTGGGGAGCCTGCTTCCCGCTTTCTTTCTTCGTGCTGCTCTGCCTACTTAAGATCTCTCTTTCTGTGTCAAATAGATAAATAAAATTAAATTTTAAAAAACAATTCTAGGTTTATTCCAGTAGACTAATAAATTGTTGATTTAGGCCCACCAACTTTTTTTGCCATAAAGTAGTGGTTTCTAGACAGTTTGGAAGGGTCCTGAGCAAGCAGAGTTCTAGGCTTTCCACTTTCTGCTCTAACCAGAGCACCTTCTAAACTTGATGCTGTAACTGGAGATTAGTGTTGAACTCAACTCATAGACTTAGCTACGAATCGTTCATGTCCGCAGAGTCAGAGGCTGTGAAGAATCAATAAAAGCTGCCATCTCTATCTTTGATGTTGTTCCCAGCAGATTTCTCCTCAAGACATTGAGATAGGAATGAAACCAGTGATTAATTGTGATGCCTGAAGCCTGCTCATTTCTTACACAAAATATCACTTTGATACACCCAGGCATGCAGTTTGCTGAGGAAGACACTGGCATAGAATTTTAGAATTTAGGAGGGACGAACATTCAGCACGTTTGATGGATCTATAGATTAGAGGAAGTAGAAGAAGGCCCTTCTGAGTAAAATACACCCCAGATCCAGCCACATCATAATATAATTATAAAGTTAATAATTGTCACTTAGCATGAACCTAAATAATTGTTAAAAAAAAAAAGTGATGGAATGAACATACACATTTATCTATCCTTTCTCCATTAACCCCACTGAAACAAGGCAGAGGGGAATTTTAAAGGTCTGAGTCCACAGGAACAAAGACAACATAAGAGAAAGTCCAAGAAAGCTAATTTCTGAACCAGTAGTGAGTACACCAAGAAGTTATACAACTTATGTTTAAAAAAAAAAAAATGGCATGGCTAACTACCTCTGAAAGAAGGATTGAAGATGGGGCTGAAAACGGGAAGACTAGTTGAAAGCTGTTTGTGAGACATTCACTCTCGGATTCTCTCCCCTCTCTCACATAGCTGCGGCACCGCTCCTATCAAGTCAAAACAGAACACCGGAGATTTGTTTCCTAAAAATAGTAAAATAGAGATTCCTTGGGCTGTGGGACATGTGTCATAGTTGAGTGTGGGGCTACCCTCCTGAAATTGGGGTGGCTAATTCACAGTTCACATCAATGGCTGTTGAGACCTGCCTTCTCTCCCCGATTTGCTGGCAGCCAGGTATATAACGTTAGACAGGAGACTAGAAAGTCTGAAGACTCTGAGCAGCCCAAGAGAAGAAAAACAAAAACAAAACCCAAAGACACAGGTATCTGTAGTTCCCCAATGAAGGAGACCAACCAGATCACTTGCCATGGTGACCACAGTCCACAGGCGCCATCTCCACCGAGGCAAAACTTCAGTCAGTCCTGCTGAACTATGATCAGAGAGCCAGTGACAGGAGACATTTGAGGAAACCAAATATGAAACACAGAGACCAAAATAAACAGAAAACATAACTCAGACGAAACAAGGATTATCCGGGGAAGGGGGGAGGGAAGCACTTATAGTTCGTATCCCAGAAGAAGAAGGAGGTTATAGTTAAGAAGAAGGAAGTTATAGAAGAAGGAGGAGAAGACAGTGCATCCACAACAAAAATAGTATCCTCTATGAAAGGAACATTCAGAGAACAGAGAAGAACCCATGGACAGAAAAATAAGTGAAAATTACAGCCCCTAACCAAAAGAAAAGTTAGAAGATAGAGTTGAAGAAATATTAACAAAACAAAACAAAACAAAAAACAGACAACATAAAGATAGATAACAACTAGGCAGAAATAAAAAGGACCCAAGGAACAGTCCAATATCCAAAAATTGGATAATAGGGCCACAGAGAGAGGAGAGAAATAAAGAGAAACATCAAAGAAAAATGAAGAAAACCACCCAAAGCAAAAACCATTGATTTTCAAATTGGACGAGACCAGTGTCTCTTAAGGGATGAAAACAGAGCTAGGTTCCTCCTAACGAAGCAGTCATCACAAAATTGTAGAACCCTCAGAATAAAGAGAAAACCCTACACTGTCCAAGAGAAAAAAAGGGGTTAGGGGGAGTGATTTATAGAAAAAAAGTCAAGAAGCAGAAAGCAACGACTCCTCAGAAGTAGCATTGGAAGCTAGAAGACAATAGAAAAATACCTTTTAGGTTCTAAGAAAAACTATTTCCAACCTAGGCTCTTATACCTAACCAAAAGTGTCAGTTCAGTGTGAGGGAAGAACAAAAACATGTCAAACATATGTAAGATCTCAAAAAACGTATTTTCCATTCAGCCTTCTTCAGAATCTACCAAACTTGAAGAGTTTATATAAAAATAGGAAGGCATGGTGAGAAGGAACAGAGATCGGAGATCATTAACACAGAGAAGGAACCCCAACATGGTCATGACGGGAGATGCCAAAAGGGCAGCTATGCAGCAGGCATAGGGAGAAAATGGCCCAGGGATGAGGCATTGAGAAGGTCTCAGGAGACGTCTGTTCAGAATACCCAGTGTGTTTGGATTCAGGGAGAGAAGAAATTGTTTGATCAGGGAAGTGTTAGGGGTTGAATGATCCCTGAGCACATAAGAAACTAACCAAACAAATAAGTAGCAAGGACATTATTAGCATCAGAGGAAACAAGCCTGTGGTCCTGGGTTGGGGCGGGGTGGGGAAACAGGGATTACTACACAGCCTTAGATGTTAGGGGCGCTTAGTAAGAATAACACCAGTGCAACATAGGGATCTCGCCAAAGTTAAGATGCAACGGTAGCAAGAAAGCAGTGAGAAGAGTGCGCATATGTGGAGGGAGCTAAGTCCTCATCTTGCAGCAAACACCGAGAAGTGGGAAATGAGCAAAGTGAACAAGTTCCTTAACTATAGAAGGCTGAGAACTGTGGAAATCAACTAAAAGAGTTGAAAGTGGTTGCCTCCTGAAAAAGCTTCTAAAAATGACTCTTTACGGGCATCTGTAGCTTTGATTACATTTAAAAAGTGGACTAAAAAGGGATTACACTAGTAGAAGTCCTCCCTGGGTCTTCACTTTTAAGTTTATGATCAATTAATTGTAAGGAATACTATACAATCCTGCATGAAAACATTAGGTAGACCCAGTCAAGGAAGAGCCCATTGTCCATAAAGTTCCAGTCTTCCTGACATCAAGGAACTGGAGAAAAACAGACTTTCCAAATGTCTGTTGGAATCTGGACTTTCGGTTTCTCCTGTGAAACTGATGACAAAAGTAACTGTAGTCTGCCATCATTCCTAGTATTGACCACCAAACCCAAATCATAGCAGCATAATTTATTTGCCTATGTTTGGATGAGAAAATAAGAGGTCTCCTATCTAATATTTAATAAAATCTCAGGTGGCCTCCCGATACTCTGCCTTGCTTATAGACACACTATATCAATTAAGATGTTTTCTGGTTTCTTAAGGGCTATCAGAGAGCCACAACCAAGAGGATCCCTACCACAGAGTAGATGGAACTGGGTTCTGTGTCTCAGCTACTTCCATAAGAT
The DNA here is from genome assembly GCF_963455335.1 of Martes martes. Lineage (NCBI taxonomy): Eukaryota > Metazoa > Chordata > Mammalia > Carnivora > Mustelidae > Martes > Martes martes. Next base: position 89,419,126 of record NC_137899.1, read on the forward strand.
AGAACCTGGATAATTTACTCAGTTTTAGATATAATGAAATATTAAACCTTTATATTACATGTGTGTGCATATATAAATACACATAAGAAAAGTTGACAAAATAATTCAAGTGTGTTTAATATTTGGATCTACAACATTATACCCCCAGAAGTAATAATAGAAACAGTTTACTCGTAAGATATTTCCACAAGCTATCTGACATAGTTTTTGAGGCAAATCCCCCTAAGAGCATAATAATCACACCAGAATATTTAACTTGCCTTAAATTTCTACCAGCAGATTAAGTAGAAAGTCAGATACTATGCTATTACAATATTCTGGCCATTCACAGACAAATGTTTACAGATATATGATCTTATATCTTGGAACCTACTTCTTAATGATCAAAACATAAAGCTATTAGCAAAACATTTTACCCTGTTATAACAGAATGTCCGAGACTGACAAGACCTTAGTCAACTAGGCAGCTCCAGTGATGAACACTGCCACTTACCAAGAACTTACTATGCACCTGACACTCTACTAGGAGTTTTAGAACATTATCTCTAATTATTATAGTGCTTTGAAGGTAACTTGGTAGGCAGAATGTAGCCCCCAAAAGATGTTGACGTCTTCATCCCAGGACCTGCAAGTATGTTCAGCAAAGGGGAGTTAAAATGGCTGCCCAGCTCAATTTGTGGTAGAGAAATTATCCTGCATAATCCAGGTGGGCCCAGTGTCACTACAAAGGTCCTTACAAGTGAAGGGGAGACAGATAAGATGTCAGAGTGAGGCCCTGTGAGGACTCGCGCTTCCGTTGCTGGCTCTAAAGGTGGAGGAAGGGGCCGCAGGCCACAGAATGTGGACAGCCTCTAGCAGCGAGTGCTGACCCGGAAGTGAATTCAGCCCACAGCCTCTGATTCCTCAATTTCAGCCCCGGGAGACCAATGTCAGACTTCTAATCTCCAGAACTATACGATGCTAAGTGTGTGTTGTTTTAAGCTGCTACATCTGTAGTAATTTGTCAGAGCAGCGACAGGAAACTAATACGATAAGCATCATCATCTCAATTTTTAGTTGACAAAAGTGAGGTTCAAAAGATGGAGGAACTTCCATGAGATCGTGCAGGTGGCGAAGCCAGGACTAGAACTTAGGACTGTGAGTCCCAGACCTGACTCTCACCGGCAGCAGCAGCTGGCATGGATTCCACACCGGCCAGGTTGGGAGGCAGTTTATGGACTGGAGAGCTGAGCGCCATACACCTGACTGTCCGAGGTCACACATCGGCCGGGTGCCACAGCCAGGTGCAGGGTCTAGGTTCCGTCCTACCCTCTCTAGGGGCTCTATCTTGAAGACCGAACTTTCTGTAGACATACAGGTCAAACAGCTGCACGGAGCAGAGATACTAAATAACCACGCTAAAGGGAAAGGGAAGCATTTGCTGTCCACCTCCTGTTAGGGTAGTTGGGTTTCCTGAAAACTTACACGGGCCGGAAATCATTTCTGTCACATGGAATTGTGCGGCTCCTAGGTAGCCGTCCTGTCTCTTTTTCAGTCTTTGGGACCATTAGCATATCTTTCATCTTAGAGGAAGCTTTTCATTAGGCGAAATGAGTTAAGAGCTTATCACCGAGGCTACACAGCTCTAGCCTGGGCAGAGATGCCCTGCCCTTGACCCTGGCGTTCGCAGGGACAAACTCACCGCAGCAATGATCCAAGGCGTTTAAGGGGCTGTGCTCTTATTTTCCGTCACTTTCATACACAATCTAAATCTTACCACACAAACAACACTTACCACGCAAGTCAAACAGATTTAAATTTAAGCAAAATTGAGTGTTACCACATGTGCTGATGCCAGATCTATATAATTCTTCTGAGGTTTCTGGAAACATGAACCAAGCCATTTATGCTTCATAGGAACAGATTATATCATTTGAAATCCTCAATAAAAATGCAGTCTCATATTCTGCAGATGGGTGTCATTTAATTAAAATATGTATTTAAAATGCAAAGGGCTACATTAATTCTTCACTGTGGCTGAGATTTTAATTGCACTTGAGTTAGGAAATTCTGAGTTAATGTTCCCCTGGCATCTCTCATCCAGCCTCTTAGAACAGATGTATTGTGATCTGAGGAGGATTTCAATATGTTTTCACATGCTGGCCATGTAGGGATGGCTCTGAGATGCTGGGGTGGCAGGCAGTAGCAAAACAAGGAACCGGCTCCCAGGGGAAGGCGCTCAGCACCCCGTGGCCCCATCTAGTCACCCCCTGAAGTTGTACCCACTCCATCAGCGCAGAAAGGTTGAGATGGGGCTCCCATTTTTTGTAGGGGACCAACTGCCCTATTGGAAGGGCTCAGCACTTTGAAAAGCTCAGAATTTTTTTTTTTTAAACCAACTCTGTGAAAGCCTTTTAGTTTTGAAAGATATTTTAGAATATACTCTGTTTTATAAATGCTAACTGAGCAACAAGAAAAACCATCAGCCTCACTTAAGTACTGTTGTGATACGATAAAACTACGAAATACACTCCATAGGAGAAGACGAAATTGTGAGCTTTTAGGAACTTCTTTTCAGACTAGAGACAGTCCAGGGGCCAAAGGAATGCCAGAGCTCAGGAGGGTTGTCTGACGAGTAAGGCAAGGCGGGGGGGGGGGGGGGGGACAAATAATAAATGTTGCAGGCCCCAAACTGTGGGATGACTATTGTCAAGGATTTGAAGAAAGGACTGGTTTTATGCTTAAATATTAAAGAGGAATCTGTGATACTAAAGCATCAAAAAAGAAAGAGATGAGAACTCCCATGAAGGGAAGGAGGAGGATGAAATTAACACCAAACAAGGAAGGTTATGTATCCTTTCATTCATTCTCTCACTTCCCTCATTCAGCCTGCTCTGTGCCCAGCGCTGGGTTAGGCAAGTCAATTCAATGGGGAACGGAAGATACAAGGCCCAGGTCATTTGGGGCCTTATAGCCTAGTGGGGCCATTATCTACCTCGGACATGAATACAGACGCCTGGTCAAATCAATGCAGGGTTTTCTGCTTTAACACAGTTATCTAGGAAATATTGAAGATTATGGAGAAAAGAACAAAGCCATAGGTTCGACTTGAAGGGATGTATGTTAAGAATGTTAGTTTAGAAATAGCGGTATATATTTCGGGAGGTTTTTATTATGTATGTAATATATCTTTTTAATTAAAATCTGCAAGACTAATATAAGGTAATATATGAGAAGCAACTTCAAGTTCTTAAGAAAACAAGCGGTATATAAATCTCAGAGAAGAAAATAAATCCAAAGCCCTCTTTAGAAAATCAGCAAAGGAACCAGTCATGGAATTCAGACCTCTTGGCTCCTCATCTGTTTGTTTATGTCAGTATGCAATCTCGCTGAAATTAACTTTTTATATTAAAAAGGAAGCCAACTACGTTGAAGAAACAACTCTATTTTTTCTCTCAGGCTCTTACTCAGTTTTGTTGTATGAGTACAGGCTTCACTGGGTCAGGATTGTCAACCACAGGGCACACACCCCCACCGCCGGGAGGTTCCAGGGACCTTCCCCAGACCCTTCTCCTTTAAGAAATGTCTTCTCGTTGAAAAACTCACAGAGATGCTGGTTAAAGGCCGAAAAGAGAACCTCAGCCCTCACCGCAGAGTCCTTCGTGAGCTATAGCGGTTTTAAACCCAGGGAAATGAAATACGATTATGTGTCTCAGAGGCCCCAGCCTGACTTTCTAATTCTGCGGGGGTAGATAAGGTTCACAGGGCCTTGGCGAATGGAGGAAACCTAATCATCAGGCTTAATGTGCAGGACTTGACTAGTAAGAGATTGATTTCGTTTTATTGTTATGGGAGACTAATAGGGCTTCAGAGGTGTTGGTTTTCTTAAATATTCCCAGCTTATATGTGGGCTTTTAGGGAAATCGGAGCGATGTATTTATCTATAAAATCTTATGGAAGACCATTTGGCCTCTTTCTTCTTTCATCTTTATAGGGAAGGATGGAAGGTTGGTTGAAAAGAGGCAGATTTTCTTCAAGCAGGATGTGTGTAGAAACTAATTGAAAACAAACTTCTTTTAAAGGAGTTATTGCCTCCTTAAAAGTGCTGATTTCCATGTGAAATTTATGCCTTCCTGCAGAGGCAGAGAGGAGTACCCCAGGCAGTTCTAAGGAGCCGACTCATTACTGGTTAGTGTACACACTCCACGAAGGACATTAATTCACAAAATGAAAAACTAATAGAGTGTTTAGCTGCCTCTTTATCACCAGTGGTCGTCTGTACTGTCTTCATCGCTAGTGTTTACTGAGCTGATGGAGGCAACGTAGTCAGGCCTGCTTATCACAGCTCATCTCGGATGAGTTGCCATCCCTTTCCGAGCTCTGTCGGGCATCCCTCCTCTCTTCCCTGAAATGAGTGCTCTGGGGTTACCCAAGAAGTCATTCCATCCATTTTGTATTTATTTCCCGTCCCCCCTTCCCTGTCGCGTCCACGGCAGAAACACTCTCTCCCTATACATCTGTGACTCCTACTCTACTTATCCTTTGGTTAATCCCCACAGCCACAGTCCAAACTTATCTAAATAAATAAATAACTTATGAAATAAATAATAATAATAATAAAGCTATTGTCTTTATCCCCATTTTACAGATGGAAAAGTTGAAACATGGAGGTCTGATCTAGGCTTAGCCAGTGGCCGAGCTGGGACGTTGTTCTGGGAGCCACGTGACTTTTCATGAAACTGAGAAGAAATGTTACTCACTTCTCTAGCTTTCTCTTTCTCGTACATTCTTGCAGCACCCCTCACTGTCGACGATTCATCTGTCCACCTGAACGATGATTTCTGCTTTCTCACATGGCGGTTTTCATATGAGGGGCTTTCTTTCTATCTTTCTGAAAACCTGCTTGGGCGATTCTTGGGCATGCATCCGATTTCCTGGATTAGAAAATCCTTTACCTCTCTTCCTTATCATGTAAGTTGCTTCCTTATCTAATAAAAACAGACGTGACATTTTAACAAACTTTGAAATAACCGGAATTGCTTCATCAAGTTCAAAGCATGTTGGAAAGCATACTGTTGTAGGACGTGTGGAGGGGGCACTGTTTTCATGTCTTTATGTTTAAATAAAGCAACTCAGATGGACCCTGCAAATGCAGAAACAGAGATTTGCACTGTCTGAAGGGCTTTTGGGGGGTAATTTTTCTGTGTTACGGATTCTTCGAGTTGCAGAGAATGAGGAGGTGCTGAGAGTGGTCCTAGAAAAGTCAATTTGACTTTCCTCTGTTTTTGCCTTTGTCCTCTGACTGTCCTGTTTTACTCTCTGGCTTGGCCAGCTGCTTTCCTCTCCATTCATCTTCTCCAGTAGACATCCTCTACTGAGGAGACAAAAAGACACATGGTCAATCAGCTGGAGAGCCACACTGGTTAGAGGCATAGAGAGGAATTCATAAATCATGTGTTCTTTTGAATTTATCCGATAGAAATTAAACTACATCAATGCAGCACTGTCTCTTGGGGCCATCAGAGAAGATACTGATTCAGTAAATATTTGTGGATCACCTCGGCTTAACAGGTAACACAGTAGCAGCTAGATGCTAGGCCGCAGGGCCATGAGTAAACAAGACCCACCTCCTGCCTGCAGGGTATTTCTAGTCATGGAAAAGACGGGCATGAAAAGTAATTACACCATACTGTGACTGGGCAACACAACATACAATGGGAATGCATGAAGCATGTTTTAAGGAGAATGTAAGTATCAGAGAAGGCCTTCTGGAAAAGGGGGCAGCTGATGTGGATCTTAAAGAACAACGATGAATCCACCAGGCAAAGAGAGGATAGAAGGGCATTTTATGGAGGAGAAACCAAAAAGGTGAGGGGAGGAGAAAGGGCTATGAAGGGAAAGAAAAAAGGATGAGTTCAGGGTCATTCATGGGTTCATTGGGCCTGGAACGTAGGTTCATGGTAGGGGAGCAGCAAGCAATGAAGCTGGAGATGTGGGCAAGGACCAGTTGAGATGTTACTTGAAAGATCATTAGACATAAGAAAAACATGATCAAATGGTGTTTTAGAGTAATTTCTTCAGCAGGACTCTAGGAGGACAAATTGGAGAGGAGGAATTCTTGAGGCAAACAGATTAGTTAGAAACCTGCTAGGCTAACAAGGGTGATGAATGGTGGAGGACCACCCAAGATGGAGGCTGTGGGGATGGTTTGGAGATATTAGAGAAGGATGATCAGCAGACTTCCATCACTAATTCAATCTAGGCAGTGCAGGATACAGACATCAAAAGCCTTTCCAGATTCCTTGTCTGTGCAACTGGTGGACTGTGCCTGTGCCAAGCCCTGGGTGGGGATAAGGAATTAGCTCTGCCAATAGAGCCATATGCTGAAGTGACGCTCACTAAAATGAAACGGTACCTGCACATCACAGATGTGTAGTACAGCTCAGACATAAATATGAGCAAATAAAGGAAGCCATCCAGATTTCATAGTTGAACTAGAACGTGATTGTAAAAAATTCTCCTTAGGAGATATACTCAACTGACTGAGTCATAGAAATTATTTTCAGTAGAGAGACAATTATTTTAATGGTATTTGATCTCTAACACACAAATCTAACCTTAGATATTAGTCTAGAAGTAGCAAAACAGACTCATTCAAAAGTCATTTGTTTCCTAGCCTGCATTTGTCCCATGTTGGGAGATGGAGTGAACCAGGAATTCTGCTTATGGGTTAGCATATGGAATTATAAACATGTTATGATAATTACAAAATAAATAACCGAGAAGGACTCAGGTGATGCCCACCCTGGGAAGTAAGCATCTGAATGCCCTTAAAGGAATTCAGCTTTGTCGTAGTTCTTGTGAATGGTTTAATGAAGGAAGAGGATGATGCTGATAACTAAAATGAAAATATGAGATCCTGAAAAAAAGATAAAATACAGGATCCTGTACAAGTTTTATTGAGAATTGACTGTACTATTGATTTTGCTAATTACTTATCAACATCTTTGTTGTATAAACGATTTCACCTAAGATAATGGCAGAATGGAAAATGGGGAACATTTGTAGCACTGAAGGAAATTAAAACTCTATAAACATTCCTTTGTTTATTTTGAGTTCTGTAGAAGCGATTGATACTGTTATAAAAGTATACTACAGACCACTCAGTGAAATACAGGCTCTGAATGATGCTTTTTTGATAAAATGATGAAAGTGACATGGTGGCAGCCGTGATGGGAGGTTTCAGGTAGTTTTCAAAAGTCTAATTCAGCTAAAATAGGATGGGAATTAAGTTCTTGAATTGTCTTTCCAATGACTTTTCTTCCCAAGAGGGAGAAAACGTGGAGACTCAATATTCTGTATGTAATTCTGACCAAAAGGAAGAACTCAGTGGGAAAGTGAACATTGTAATAGTCTTTGGAGAATGTTACCATGTCATATTGGAGTTTACACAGCAAAGTAAATACCAGGCATGGCGGGATGTATCATTTTCACAGAGTTAAATTTTCAGACATTCAGAAAAAATACTGCTGTGATCCCATGGTTAGAACCTATCAAAGAGAACATAGCTCACATCTGTGGGAGATGATACAAGATAAAATTTACACCACAAAAGGCTACATCATTTCAACAAGAAAAAATATCAAACACATTTTATTCTAGGGTGTATTATTAAACACACACAGATATTCTCTCATTTAATCCTTACAGTACCCCTATGAAGCAAATACCATGATTCTCTCTATTTTTGCATACTGAAAAACTGAGGCACAGAGAGGTAAAATAACTTACCCAAGGACACATAGCTATGAAGCAGTCGTGGGGGAGCCAGAATTTCAACTTACCCAGTTTGCTTCCAGTCTGAACCTTTTATCACCACACTGTGGTCTTGCCTCCAAAAAGCTCTCTGATAATCCCATGTGGAAGGATGTAAGAATTAAAGAACGAGTGCCTAGTAGGCACAGAAGATGGAGGGTGAGCCTTGGGTAAAGTGTGAGGGTAGCAAACACCCAGAATCACCCGGTGGTCAGTAGAGATGCTGCGGACAATAAAATTTACCTGTATTTAGACACAGAAAGAACAGGAAATGGATGGGCTCACATTTGGCAAAATGATAAAGGTGATGCTAATAGAAGGCAGAACCACCCTTCTTCTGTTTCTGTTTTATTTAGAAAGGGGCTATTTTTCAAATGAAAAAATAATAGATAAGTCATAGAAAGAAACAAGTGCGAGGAAAACACCAGATGGCCTGGGGCTGTTTTAAAGTAGAATTCAAATAGATTATCTTGGGGTATTCAAGAAATTTGCTGAATTCGAGAAAATGTAAAAGTCGTGAAAGATGACTTAACACCAGATTACAGCAGGTATTCCTGTTCTCAAAACAGGGGAAATCTGAAGAAATTCTAGAAATCGTAAACTAATGTTGGCCCATGACCCCAAGAACCAGCATGATTGTTGGCACCCGGAGAGGAATGCCAGGAGAGGCAGAAGCCCCCGTGGGTTCACAGGAGGAAAAGGAAAGGGTCCTCGCTGCCCAAGGGCCCCCAGAAGAAATTGAACAGGCTTTGTAATGGAGGGAGCAGGAACACTGTGCATATATATCCATAAAACTAGCAGACCAAATTTCCCTATAATCTCAATGTGTGTGTCTGATTTCCAAATGAATGTGGATATATTTTCAGTGTAGCTCTTGTGTCCTATCAAACCAAGATTTACTAGTGTCATCTTAGTGTTTCTCTGAAAATAAAATTCTGCTTGGTCCAGCAGAGAAAGATGTAAAAATTGGTTGAGTATCCACTTAAAACTAAATGTTCTGATGAATGAGCCTAAGAACAAAGAGATCGAAGCTTTTAGGGGTCAGTAGGGGGTTCCTTCTAAATTTCATGACTTCAGCCTGTCTGAGGGCCAGTGATCCAAACTGTGGAGGCTGGAAGTTGTTACATGTTCAGTGTGCTCCCAACGTGGAGTTGGTTTGGAAGATGAGCTCAATATTGGGGCACCTGGGTGGCTCAGTTGGTTAAGCGTCCGACTTGATTTCAGCCCAGGTCATAATCTCAGGGTGGTAAGATCAAGCCCCGTATCAGGCTCCATGCTAGATATGGAGCCTGCTTAAGATTCTCTCTCTTTCTCCCTCTGTCCTCCCCAGCCCCCTGCTCATGGGCACATGCATGTGCATCCTCTCTCTCTCCCCCTCTCTCTCTCTCAAGAAAAAAAAAAAATCAGTATTAAGCTGAAGTTTTTTATACAGTCTTCGAAAGCAGCTCCGAATGGAGTGACCTCTCTAGGAAGTTAGCTTTGTGGCAGTCTACATCTTTAACCTGGGATTTTGTTAGAAAATAGTAGAGAAGCCCATGGCACACTTTTCTGAAAAGCTGGACAGCTCATTGGATCAGTGAAACATTTTCCAAAGGGAAGGTCAAATCTATTTTGCAAGGGAGTCTTGGCAGGTGTTGTTCAAAATGAGAGCAATTTATAATTTGTTCAGTACTCCGTAAACACATTTTTTGAAAAAAGATACTAGAATTCATGTGGCTAAGAGAAAGCTGGTCACTTGTTTCCAAGTAAATGTTTATACAGACTTTCCTGCCATTCATCCTCAGTCTTTAGGAGTTGTGCTGTAATTTAAGTGTTTGACTTTTATCCCTACTTTGGCGGGTATCTCGAGGCTGGCGTGCAATGGGACATGGTTTTCTTGTGACCAAATCCCTCCTCTTCAAGGGCAGTGGTTTGCAAATGGCCCTTTCAGCAGATTTTTGCTGCCAGATCTTAATAGGTTGCAAATAAAAGTGGAGCTTTTCTGATGAAGGGAGCGGGCGGAAAGCGAGAGAATGGACTTGGGGAGGCTGGGGGCTCTGCCGAGCACGTTCCGCACATCCTGGCCTTAGAGGTCACCAGCTTCCATGAAAGGGGAGCCCGGGGATGGGTTCTTAGCAACTCTTCATCCCACTCCCTCCTGCTCGAGATGTTCTCAGGAATATCTCACGCATGGAAGCTTGTATGTATTTCTTCCTCTAGACTCAGTTGGGAAAACAGAAACCATGTCAGGTATTTCAAGCAAGAGGGAATTTAATACAAGGAATGAGATGTTTTTGAAAGGGTTTTAAAAAGCTTAGACAACAGTGGGAAGGAAGCAAAGAGCAAGGGAAGTAGCTAACAGCTTGCAGGAAACGGAGACATGGAGGGAAGGCGCCCAGAGGTTTTACCAAGTGCCAGGAGGAAGCAGCTGTCGCCAGAGCTCTCCTGCAAACAGCTGTGTACCCCTCTTACTTGCCATCTGCCTGAGCATCTCTCTACCAGTGCAAGAGGAGGAGCACGCCTTCCCTTTCTCTTTGCCTTCCACGTCTTCTGCGCGTGCCTCTTGCTGGCAGGAGTTGGATACGTATTAACCTTACCCAAAATCGAAGTACCTTTGCCCTGCCGGCAAGCAGTTGGAAAATACAGTTCGTTCCCGAGCTTCCAGAAAAGGGCTGGAGACAATGCTGAGTTGACCACGGACCAGGGCACAAGTGTATTTTCTCCTCTCACTTTCTACAATAAATGTAATCTAGGGTAATACCGAGGGGGACATATTCCCAAGAAAAAAATAAAATGACAAGTCTCCCTCTGGTAGGGAAGTTAAAAAACATCTTTCCCAAATAAGCCCCGTTCAGCTGTTTTAAGCCTCCACAGAAAAGCTGACTTGTCAGTGTCTTTATGTGCATATGAAAATAATTTATAACATGGTTTCTCGCTCTTCAGGTGAAAATAACAGTTTCGGTCGCTTTAGGTCAAAATGGAAGGCTCTGTGGATTCCTGGTCACCTACTCACCGAGCTGTACCACGCCGACACACACCCATGTACATTTCCTCTCCTGTCTCCTCACCGTGCCTTTGGCCGGGGGGAAGTAACCTGTGACCGTGAAGTAAATGCTGATTCATAGTACAAATCCGACCTTCTAAGCCCTGTGTGAGGAAGGCAGACCCGATCTCTCAAAAACACAGTTTCTAAGCTTTGTGGAATATCCTTCTGAATTCCTAAGATAACGCCCAAGTTCCCTTGGCTCAAGAACCAAGTGCTACAGACATCCTTTCCATGAAAAGAAAGATCCCTGTCATTCCTCCCTCAAAATAATGTGAGAAACACCTACTGTGTCTCCTCCCAAGCTGCTTCCGGGTGTCCTTCCTTGCTTTCCCGGCAAGCTCCACTTCCTCGTGCCTGCCTGAAATGCCCCCTCTTTCACTGAACTAACTTGGGAGAAAGTCCTTCTCCTCGCTTTGTAGATGAAAAGGTAAAGTTTAAACCTGCCCTGCAGTCCCCTTTTCTCCTGTTTGCCTCCACTGCTTTGAACATTGCCACAATTCTGTAGTGTTCTCTAACTTTTGTGATTCCTTATTTTAAGGTCAGAATGTCAGAAGTTTACACGTGTAAATGTCTTACTACATCGGTTTCTTTCTGTCCATTAGCCGCATGAACAGCTAAGTCCACAACTCTCCAGTGTTTTGGAAGGTGTTTTGATGAGTAAGGAGATGAGTCTAGGTGTCCCAGTCTTCCAAGATTCCCAGCAAAAAGTCCGGCTGAGATTTACTGAGCACTTACTGTGTGCCATGGATTGTTCTAGATGCTTTATGTGCTCTCTAGACCCTGAGTCCTTACGATGACCCTTGGAGGCTGAAACTGGTATCACCCCAGTTCAGGGTCTTTGCAGTTTTGCCCAAGGTTATTCAGTTAGTAGATAGTCGAGTCAGAATTTAGCCGCCACTTTCTGAGTCTAAACTTGGTCAATCCAAGAGAAATGTCATTATATAATGGTAGAAAAAGTAGGGTTCATGGTTACTGTGAGAATACTCATGTCCTTTAACTTAGAGGAAGAAAGTTACTTAGATTTCCAGTAAGGTTAATACGTATCCTTGGATTATATACTCCCTTGATAGAAAAATGATTGCTTCTCTATGTAGCTTACCCTTAACTGGCTTCAAAACAGATTATGAATCTTTTGATATTTAGGACAGTTGATTCTGGAAGCATCTCTATGATTGTTAATGATGCTGGGGATTATACGGCAAGGCTGGAATGCGTGTGAGAATGGTATTCACGTGTTACTAATGTGTAAAGACAGAAATATGGCTGTACAATATTAACCTTCACAAGGCATTAATCAATATGTGTGTGGCATGAGCTCATCCATTTAGCCTGTAGAGGTCATATCTGACACGAGAGAGCTTGAAAGGGGAGGGACTTAGTTAACTGTTACCTTTACCACACATTGGAGAGGTGGCCGCCCCTGTCCTCACGGAGGAGAAATTCTCTCGGCAAGATTTACACCTGCAAGTCCTGTGCCATGCGTGTTAGCAGGTTCATTCTCTGCGTTTCTTACTTCCAACGTGCTTCGGAGGGAGCCGTCGCCGGCGACACAGCTAGTCTCGGGGCTGGTTTGTGTGCTTGGTGGCAGGGTCAGCTCTGGCTTCCTGGGAAGTCAGTCATCTGTGTGTTGTCCTCACAGCCCATAGGATCAGAGTGACCGGTGCTTCTAGGATTCTACCTGTTTTGTTCCACACTCACGATAGCTCGCCACATTTCACTGTTCACTGTCTAAAGCTCGTCTGATTGCCCCAAAGCCTACTCTGAGCTATGGCCGGAGGAGACGGATCCTGGGGTCTGCTGTTGTTTCATTCAGTACATCATTATTGAATAAACAGTAGTGTTAATAGTAGTTGCGATGGTAATAGTCATTGCCATATATTAAGGGCTCGTGAGGCAAACACTGTTCTGAGCCTTTGTGTATTTTCTCATTGAATCCTTGCACTCGTGGGAGGTAGGTAAGGTGATCCTCCCAAAAGTGAAACTTGTTGTACCTGCTGTAGGTCAAGATGATTATTTCTTACCTCAAGTCCAAGTGTATGAGTGATGCAGCTGCCTGGAGAGGAGAGTCACGGGGACAAAGGCCACTGGGAGAAGTCAGGTGCAGGAGACACCCCAGCAAGGGCTTTCCGTGTAACTCCCTCAGCAATGTCTCCCTGTGTGGTACTGTTGGCCGTGCCCTGTCAGGAAGTGTGCTTTATTTCTGTTTGGTTCAGTCTCACCATTTGCAAGTGGACCTCCTGTTTCCAATTTACACAGTTAATGAGTCATCCCCGGAGGCTTTCGGGAAGATTTACAAATCCTAGAGCTGGAAGGATCCTGTTGACACATGAATAAATGTTATCTCTCTGCCACATAATATTTTTGTGTCTGCAGTTCTCTTGCAACTTAAATCTGTGTCGCTTACTCACAGAAAATATCTGGCTAAGTATTTGTTAACACCTTAAGATGCTTTTTGATGCCGGGTTTTACAGAAACACAAAAGGCTTACAGAGTCCACGGAAATCTAATAGAGTCCCACAATAGTGCCTTTCAGCACAAGGACAGGAGCTGTTCATTAGCTTTTCCTCCATTTCTCTTTCATATCCGGCGGGAGCTGAATTGGCCACACCACACGCCTTTTTAGTAGATGATTAGGTTTTTACCAGGCCTCGGGGAGGATTATTTGGAATAAAGGAAAAATCAATCTTAATGTCTCCCCCCAGGACCGGAGGAGACTGAGGTCTGTACCGTCACTCTCAAGGTATAAAAACCAGTGTGTCTGTGCTGGTTGACACTGTAGAGAAGTCGAGACTAAAGCTCACCGTCTTGGAGGACCTGGGGCTTTGCTCAGGCTCGTTACCGTCGAGCGAGCCCTGTTTCATGAGGAACCGAGTGTGATCTTCCCTCTACAACATGCCCCGTGTCATTTATCCTGTTGGCTCCGAATTGGCCTCTTATCCTGTGGTAGCCTAAGGGAACAACAGTCCTTTCTTTCTTTCTTTTTTTTTTTTAAATCTCGGTTCTTATTTTTGTTTTGCCCTTCACCGTGAGCCTTACAGGGATCTGCCCTGTTTTCTCTGTATAGGTCAATATTTGGGATAATTCTTCAGTTTCACGCATGGCCTTCCTGGAGGTTCAGTTTCTTACCCTGAAACAGAATAATGTTCCAAGCTAATAAGCTATTGGGAAGACACTGGATTAAAGGCACTGTGGAGCTATAATGAAAAGAAAAGGCCATAAAGTTCTTTGATTTGTCCTTAACCTGCCAATTCAAGGCAACAGGCATCACTGCTGAGGGTAAGGAGGAGCTCGACTGTGAGAGATGCCAGGAAGAGTAGGCTGTGGCTTTCGTTCTCACAGATCTCACAAGCTCCCGGGGACTCTACAGCATGAGGGGAGCTGCGCCAAGACTGGAACGGGGAGAGGGAGGCCTAGTGTTACTGGAGTTCACATGGTCCTGGCTTTGTGGCAGGCACCGCGGGCGGGGCCGTGCTCCCTGTTTGGTCCTCGCAGCAACTCTTTGAGGAGACACGTGAGGACAGTGAGGCCGACTGTTGTTAAGAACTGTGCTCTACAGGTAATAGTAAGGGAGAGAATAAGTTCTGTTCCTCTGGGAAGCAGCAGGAAAGAATATGGTTTCACAGAGATGGAAATTACTCTTAAGCGGCATCCTTAAAACCGAGTTCTTTATAAAGATTTGATCTTTGGTCTTTATTTATTTATTTATTTGTCTTATAATAACACATTCTTAAACCAATGTTACTAAACATCCATGTCATTAGGCTGGGCAGAGAGTGGCGCAAGCACACCTTTTCTTCCCCCAAACATCATTGCCTGCAGTTAGGGTCATAGAAGACATTTTGGGGTAGGGGGAGGGGGGTGAGGGAGAGAGTTGTTCTAAAGGACACTTTAGAACTGCTCATAAGTCTGTGACTAACGGGGGAAAGATATAACACGTGATCATTTAAATAACAAATGGTAGCACAGAAAAGAAAGTAGGTCTTTGCCTCCCACATCCACTGGAAACATTTTTTTTTTTTACCATAAATATATTATCAATTAGGTAATTAGACCCTAGAAAAGCAAACATAAATAAGACACATTCACTTTGTGCTCCAGTTCCTCCATTCTTAATCTCTTTTGTCCTTCCTAGTGATGAATTTTTTCCATGTTTAGCCACCTCAATTTAAAAAAAAAAAAAAGAAATCCCTTCCATTTGTCCTTCTCCCCTTCAGAGGAGACAAAAGAGAGCTTCCTTCCAGAAGCAGCAGTGAAAAGGCTTGGCATTCTTGCCGCACAGCCGCTAGCTCTAAGAGGCTTCGTCGGCTGGGTATTAGGCCTCTGAGAGTGGGCTGTATTTCCAGAGCTGGTCGCCCACAGGTACGCCTGCACAAGGTCTAATGTGAATGATGTCCAGTATGTCCCCCATCCTTGGCCATCGTAATTGTGTGGGTCAGGGACAGTCTGAGGCAGCATTCTGATTTTCGGAACCAATTGATTTTACTAGTCCAAACTTAAAATTTCTAGGGAAATCTGAACTAAAAAGAACTAGGTATTATTCAGGGACAGAAGAACCACTGCTTCTGAAATAGAAAGCGAAATGAAGAGAACCCACCTGACACGTTTCTTACGTAAGCCTCGTCCTTATATAGAAACGCAGAAGAACTTCAGGGAAAGTTCTGGATTGTTCAGCGGATGGGAAGTAGTGACAAAATAGATGACTTGCTGAATAGATAAATGACCGTGCCAAAAGCTAGAACTGCTGGCAAAGCATAGCAGGGAGTTTAAAAATGTATCTCAGAAAAAGAAAGATTGATCAAAGAGTCACCATGAAGCGTTTGTTTGGAGTAACTGACTTAGATAAAAAGGAAAGAACACCTCTATCCTAAGAAAATTCAGAATTCAGGGCACCTGGGTGTCTCAGTCAGTTAAGCATCTGCCTTCGGCTCAGGTCATGATTCCAGGGTCCTGGGATTAAGCCCCATGTGGATCTCCCTGCTCACAGGGACCCTGCTTCTCCCTCTCCCTCTGCCTACTGCTCTGCCGGCTTGTGCTCTCTCTCTTTCTCTCTCTGTCAAATAAATAAAATCTTTTTTTAAAAAATTCAAATTCGATGCTATGAAGACAGTAGAGACTTTAGCATGTGAAGATCACCTCTGCTTCCAGAAGCCAGTCGGTTTCATAAATAGATAAGTGATTTATTGAACAAACACTTAGAAGGGTGACTACTGTGTGCAAAGCACTGGAGTCGGGGCCAGTTAGCTTGTGTAGGTTTACAAATAATTCCAGAGCATGAATAAAAGGTAGGATGGTGGTACAGAGAAATTGAAAAGCCCAAGGACAGAGCTAGCTGGCATGGAGTTTCCAACTTGGAACCACAGCCTGAGAGTGTTTGACACCCTTCAATCCGTCCCCACCATTAGACTTGATAGCAGCACAATCCTGCAGGCATTTAGGGAGAGGGAGGAGTTGGGGCGAGGGTCTTCTGGCCCAGCTCCCTCTGCTTCTGTAAGCCCGAGTTCTTAATGTCACAGGCCTAATCTGCATTCCTATTTTTGTATTTAAAAAATGTCAGCCAGGTACAACATTGAAGGATCTTGAAATTATTTACAGAACCTAATAACCCACCGCTCTGGGAGTTAGGAAGATACGATTACCACGATTTTCTAAAGAGGAAAACTGCAGATTGGAAATTAAATAAATGTATCCCAGGTTCAAGCAGACATCGTTATGTGGTGTCTATCATTTCTCTGTACAAATAGCAAGAGGAGTCAGAAATAATGATTGTACCAAAATTTGATCTTCTAAAATGTTTTCAAGTGAGAAAATCTCATGGGATCATTCTTCATTGTCTTTTTTCCATCTTCTAAAAAGTTTGAATTCACAGAGTTAACCTTTCTTTTCTTGCCGCGATAACCAGCTTTTCCTTTTCAATTTATCACTTTGATGACAGCTGATACCAGTCTAAGCTAACATTGTAACAATTTTAGATAATATTACAGATGCACAAGGGCATCCTCCTATGAATCAATTAAAGAAGTCACAGTAAGTTGCCATTGAAAGTGTAGCAGCTGCATCCTTGAAAACAGATGCTCTTCTGGGTCTGAATGAGTCCAATTTCAACTAATTTTAAGACTTAAACACATTTCAGTCTGGTTAATATTAGGATGTGGAACCACTTGAGACATCCTAATGTCCTAGGCTGATTGCTTCTCCATGACAGTACATTGGCTTCCCTTGAAAGATACTGGTTATTTGATATGCCAGGGATTTTATGTCCATGGAAAAGAGAGGACCCCCAAGGCTTGGCTGCCACAAGGCAGACTCATGAAATTAAAGTGACTTCTAAAGGCAACACCATTTATAGGGAAGTGCTTGGGCTGTAAGGATTGACCAGAATTCCTTTAGACTGCACTTCTGCAGGATTCCTGAACAGCCCAGGAAACCAGCTAGCACGAACTACTTCCATATACCCACTCTGTCCCCAGAATATACTCCAGAAACGAAGGGAAAGGTTACAGTTGTAAATGGCAGGCTGTGCCTTCTCTCTCCTGATTTTCATCAATCTGTTATTATGTGAATTATTTGTCCTGGCACATTGGTCAATTAAATCATTTGTTCTGTTTAATAAAAAAGCATTGATCGAGCTCCTGAATGCCTCCCAACAGATATGGACAGATATAGATATATAGATAATCTCTGCGGTGAAGGAGTTAATGATCTATAGGAAGACGTACTGATAAACAGATGTCAATGGTATATGGTATATAGTAACTGCTGTAATAGAATTACAGGGGCCGGGGGGTGGACAGAGGAGCCAGTGACCCAGCCTGGAGAATCAGGTAACACTTTCTGAGCCAGAAAGCATGAATGGTTTAGAGAGAGGATTAAGAACCATCCAAGGCACAGAATCCTGAGACAGCAGGATATGTTTAGGGAATCTGCTTTAAGAAGGTGTCAGATTAATGGGCCAGGATGGGAAAGGAGAGAAGTTGGAGAGGAAGGAGAAGATGAGAGTTAGGGAAATGGTGAAAAACTGAAGTGTTGGACAGAAACCAAAAATCATGGAAAGCCTTGCTCAGGAGCTTGGACGTCAACACATAAGCAATGGGAAACACTGATGTTATTTTTACAAGAAATTAACAAAGTCTCATTTGTGTTTTTGAGGAATAACTCTGCTTCTCTAACTCATTTAATGAGCTAAACATGGAGGACTGAATCAAGGTAGGGGCCAGGCATGAGGCCTCCTCCTGTAGTAGTTGATGGCAGAGATGAGGACTGAACCAAGAAAGTCACAGCAGGTACAGAAAAGACACAAGATATTAAGAGACATTTAGGAAATGAAATTGACAGAAATTAGCCTTTGCCGGGGAGAGTGAGGGAGAGGAGAGGCTCAAAAATTACTTTCAGGCTTGCAGCTGAGATTTCTAGATTGCTGCACCACTGATGCAGGGGGAATTCAGGATAAAGAGCAGATGCTGAAGATAGATAATGAGTTTTGTTTAGAACACATTGCATTTGAGATGCCTGTGGGATATATAGGTAAGGCTAGCTTGCACAGTAGCTCAAATGAAGTTTAGGAGTCCTCAATCCCTAGATAATAGCAAAAACCATGAAAATGGATGAGCTCACTCAGGGAGAACATACAGAATGATAAGTAAGGGAGACCAACAGAAAAAAAGTCCTGGGAACCCCAGCACTTATGAGTGGGCTAAAGGAAGAGGATCCAGGGAAGGAAATGATGAAAACAATGTCAGAGAGATAACGGACACCCAGAGGAGTAGGGTGCCATCTAAGCCAAAAGAAAATGGAATTTTAAGAGGGAACTGGCCAGTCAACGTTGAACATAGCAGAGGGCCTTTCTGAGATTAGAATTGTAAAGCACCCACTGGTTTTGGCAATTAAGAGATCATTGGTGATGATCAGAATAATACTGTAATAAAGAGGTAAAGGCAGAAGGATTATGGCATGTAGAAGAGTTAATAGGCAAGACCACAGAGAGCAAGTGTTGATGATTCCTTTGAAGTCTTAATGAGAATCTGAGGTCCTTAAGAGAGGAGTGACAAGAGGCACCTGGGTGACTCAGTGGGTTAAAGCCTCTGCCTTCGGCTCAGGTCATGATCTCAGGGTCCTGGGATCGAGCCCCGCATCGGGCTCTCTGCTCGGCGAGGAGCCTGCTTCCCCCTCTCTCTCTGCCTGCCTCTTTGCCTACTTGTGATCTCTCTCTCTCTGTGTCAAATAAATAAATAAAATCTTTAAAAAAGAAAAAGAGAGGAGTGACAAGAGAGTAGGAAGGACAAAGCAGCATGATTTGGGAAAAGTTGCTGAGAAGGGGAAAAGGAGCTAGCCAAGCACTAGGGAAAGATGGACAAGTGACATTGAAGACATTTTTGAGATTAAAATCCAGAAAGTTTTAGGGGCAACAATCCATACTTTCGTTTTTCTGTCAAAAGATGAGTTGCAGAATTAGCCAGGGTTAGATCAAGTTGCCACAGAAGAATCTATATTAAAGGTCATTGGGCAGATGGGGACACGTGGCCCCCTCTTGCTATGAGCAAGCCTGGAAATGCAAACATTCAGCTTTCTGGAGTCTATAGCTGTGTGAGCAAGGGAGAATTGGAAATGTGTCTTGGTTCACCTAACAAGGAGTGCCTGCCCTGGAGAGCAAGCTTCAGCATCCTCCTCTAAACCAATCAATTTAGTACAGAAAGCCACAGTTCTATTGCCACAATTAGTTAGCTGGGAGTCTCCAGGATGCCTGCTTTTATACAGTGGCTATAAGAGGAGCAGGATATTATGAATGATCTGATGGGACTCATCCCTAGTATTAGCAGAACAGCTCAAAGTGTATATCTTAATAAAATGATCAAGTACTAATATTTTTTTAAAGATTTTTTATTTATTTGTTTGACAGAGAGAGAGTTCACAAGTAGGCAGAGAGGCAGGCAGAGAGGCAGAGGGGGAAGCAGGCTCCCTGCTGAGCAGAGAGCCTGATGCGGGGCTCGATCCCAGGACCCTGAGATCATGACCTGAGCCGAAGGCAGAGGCTTTAACCCACTGAACCACCCAGGCACCCCAAGTGCTAATATTCTTAAAGTCCAATATATGTGGGCTTTGCTGATATGAAGAGCAATCCCTAAGATAAGC
Source organism: Martes martes (assembly GCF_963455335.1). Lineage (NCBI taxonomy): Eukaryota > Metazoa > Chordata > Mammalia > Carnivora > Mustelidae > Martes > Martes martes. The sequence continues at coordinate 89,439,071 of NC_137899.1, forward strand.
CACCACATGGCCTCTAAAAGAATGTATCAGGTGTGCGTCCAGCAACCTCCTATCTCAACTGTATCCCCAGCCACTTCTGCCAGCATTGCTTTTTTGTAGGTTTCCATTTGACATTTAAGAGAGAGTTCATTGTTCTGTGCTGTATTTGTTTGCCATGCTCAGCACTTTTTTGCTCCCTATATTCCTTCTTGTTAAGAAAACTTTGTAGGTTTCAGGGAGCCCTCAGGAATTCACAGGAGGGCTTTTCTATAGGACTCTGGGCATGAGGTTTCATGTCGCTTTACTAAAATGTTACATTTTTGTTGTAGATGACAGTCTAGCGAAATGTGCAACATGCTGCTTTTCTAAATTCCTTTTACCTCGCTCATTCCAAGTTTTCTCTTGACTGTTTATCTTCCATTAATTTAGTCTACTTGGACTTTTCTTCTGGGTGGAATTTGTCCAGAATGTCTTTGAAAGAGTTTAGGAGATTGGTATAACTTTGGACCTTAAGCCACGAGTCTGATCTCTTTGGGGTCTGGTTTCTGCCCCCATCGTGGCACATAAAGAGCTCTCAATCCACGGTCAGTGTCACTCAACAGCAGAGTCCAAGGGCTCAAAGCCCTAACATGCTTTGAAGTATTAGACTAGTGTTCCTTATAGTTGCTTTCATGTGGCCTGCCGGATGAAAACATTACGAAGGCAGTGATCTCGCCTTGCAGTCCTACAGGCTGTGCAGTGTTCACCGTGGAGAGGGGCCGCCATGCCGTAGCCACTCTCCTGTGGGTGGAGTTAGTGAGCCTCTTGAGTGATGCCAAGGCTGGTAGGACTTATAAATCTACATTGTTACATTTCATTCTTCCTTACAAATCCGTTCCTTTGGCCCGGATTTGTTTTTTGTTTAATCTTTGCCATAATACCTGAATTTATTCAAGTCTGGTTTCCCAGAGAACTTGGCCCTGTGAGGCTGGGCTGTCTTTCTGGGCCCTCTTCTGGGCTTAGCAAAGTCCAGAAACAGATGCAGTTCTGACAGCCTGTGGCTGTAGACCCTGCCACAGCCACCTGTGACTACCTTGTAAGGGGAACCCCTCCTGAGCCAGTCAGTGATGCTTTGCCAGATCTCACAGGCCCTAAGTGCCCTTCTTCCAAAACACACTGCATCCTCTGACAGAAGGATTTTCAGGTGGAAAAGCGAAAAATACTGATAATGGAATCTCTTAAGCTTAAAACTCTTAACCTGGACAAATCATATGCTAAAGCATAATAATAATTGCTTATTATTTGTATTAATACATAAGTGAGGTTGATATACTATTATTATATGTGTTTTACCCACATTAACCCATTTAATGCTCCCCAGAACCCCATGTTGTAGGTGGTATTATCTCCATTTTACAGTGAGAAACGGAGGCAGACATAATTTAAGTATTTAGCTCTTGGTCACATAGTAAGTGAGTAGTGGAAACAGGAATCAAAGCCTGTCTTGGAAACTTTAGAGTACTAAAAGAACTTTCAAATGAAATTGCCAAATTCGTTGTTGGTGATCCTTGAGAAGTTGTGGGGAACTGGATATGCAGCAGAAGTCTAGATATAAATATAGTTCGCATTTTTGCTGTTCAATATTTTCCTGAAGAAAATGTCCAAGTACCATAAATATTTTATTAATTATTTGATAGAGATACAGAAGGTAGCTCTATCAAATTTTCCAAAAAGACCTTTTGGGGCTTTTAGCTGACTGTAGGCTATATATGAGATAAAGCAGAATACAGCACACTCTTCCTACCCCTACCCAAGAAGAGTTCACCTTCCTGTTGCTCATGTGCAAGCAGCATAGCATCTAGAACAAGGGAATTGATCATTCTCTGTAGACAGGACAGATCTACTCTGTGGTATTTTTTTTATAAAGGTTTTATTTATTTATTTGACAGACAGAGATCACAAGTAGGCAGAGAGGCAGGCAGAGAGAGAGGGGGAAGCAGGCTCCCTGCTGAGCAGAGAGCCCGATGCAGGGCTCGATCCCAGGACCCTGAGACCATGACCTAAGCTGAAGGCAGAGGCTCAACCCACTGAGCCACCCAGGCACCCCTACTCTGTGGTATTTATTATGTTTGGTCCCGAGTGCAACATTTCAAGGGAGATACGGAACAATTGGAATGGTTTTGTTGGCAAACTAAGAGAATTAAAAAACAATTCACTCTGATTATATGAAGAATCGCTGAAACACTGGGGTTAGTTAGCCTAGAACAGGGAAGACTTGAAGGAAGCCACAAGACATGGTGTCTTGAATACTTGAAGTGCTAACACATGTGAGAATGGTTGCCAAGTTCTAGAATCAGAGTCCATGATTAGAAGTTAATGGCAACAGATGTCAGTAGATAGAGATGGTCACATCTTTCGAGATGGAGTAGGCTGCCTTAAAAGGTACTGAGTTTTCGTTCACACTCATCAGAGTACGTAAGCAGAAGCCCAGCAAGATGTGCAAGAGACACAAGCCTCAACCACGTGGTTGGGCCGGATGCCTGCTCAGGCCATTTCCAACGCCAAGGTTCTGCTCCAGTAATCTGTGAATTGGTTGAAGACAATCAGTGTTGAATAAAGTACAGAAACAGTCTGTTGTGTCTTGGCTGTTGAATGCTGCCCACACCAGCATTAGCCAAATTGGTAAAAACATGTTGAACAGCAAAGTAAGCTATCATTTCCAGCAAATCTCCAGGCACCTAGTGCAGTGACTGGTGTTTTCTTCTTCTTTCAGTGCTGTCTCCGGCTCAGGAGAGCCATGTGACCATGGATCTGCCCCCAGTATCGGAGCAGATCATGCAGACACTGAGTGAACTTGCCAGATCTTTCCAGGATATGGCCGACCGCTGCTTGCTGGTGCTGCATCTGGAAGTCAGGTATGATGCAGGCAAGCCCAAGACCGCAGCTGAAGTGCGCCGCGGGTCACCTACCGCTTGCTTCTTTCTGGAGCGTACCACTGTAACTTTTGACTCTTACTACTGATGTCCTTTTTTATTTTTTTACACTGAATGTGATTCCTAGTGTTAATCAATCACTGTAAAAGTTTTAAGCACACGCTGTATCGTAAATACGGTGATTCAGAGTCTGCGTGGCCTGTGACATCAGAATGTTCTGGATTTGAATGTCTCTACCAGCTAGTTATTGTTTTACTAGCTGTTTTACCAGCTAGTAAAACAATAATTCCTAGCCTACAGACTTCATAAATGAAATAATAATTAGTACAATACCTGCCACAAAATAAATGTTCAGAATGTGGTAGCTTTGTGATTATGGTGACTTTATTGTCACTGACATTTTCATGAACGTGCTCTGCTAATCGGTAAGGGAGTACGCAGATGCAGGAGCCATCCTTTAAGAACTTGAGACCTAAGAAGAGATTACGTTAAATCATAATTCAGGACAAGAGTTTCGAAGATGCCGTAATCTTGGATTCTTGTTCCTTCCCTTGCGGTGTAGAACACTCTCAGCGTTGGTGGCCTCTCTTATCACACCTACGGAAATGGTAGAAAGAAAAGACTGGGAAGTCTTCAATTATTTGTTCATTCAATAAACATTTACTAAGTGCCCTCTGTGCCAGGCGGTGTGCTAGGAATTGGGATACAGCAGTGAAAAAAAAATCACTCAAGGGCCCTGCTCTCATGGAGCTACATTCTAATGGGGGAAACAGCCAATGAACAAACGAAGAAAGGTAATTTCACATAAGTGCAACTAACAAAATACCATAATGATATCAAGCATTGCTGATATAACTACAAAGTGAGCCGTATGTTTGAACCACATAAATCATTGAAATTTTCTAAGAGTCACATTTGAAAAAGTAGAAGGAAACACATAAATTATGATATATTTTGTCTAACCCAGTGTATCCAAAATATTATCATTTCAGCATATAACTAATGTCAGAATTATGGATAAGCTAGTTCACGTTTTTTTGTGTACGAAGTCTTTCCAAATCTGCATATTTTATACCTAGAGCACATTGAAATTCAGATTGGTCACATCTCATGTGCTCGATAGCCGCACGTGGCTAGTTTTCATTCTGGACATGGCAGAGAGTAGCTGGGGTTGACTACAAAGAGGTATCAGCTTTTTTGTTTTTTAGATAGTGTGGTCAAAGAAAATGTGACATGGTAACAAGAAGGAACCACAAGTGTAAAGACCTATGAGAAGGGAATCTCAGACCGAGAGGTCCCGAGGTAATCAAGCTTGGCAGTGTTGAGGAGTGGAGAAGGGTCAAGGTGTGTAGAGCACTGGGAACAAGGAGGTGGGGAGGAGTGTGGGGCTATGGGAGGAGGCAGCTGGGGCCTGACCACGTGTGGTCGTGAAGCCTGGCACGTCGTCGTGCCGCGCAGACCAGGTAACTAGCCCAGATTTCATTCTAAGGGCATCGTGAGGACATAGAAAGGTTCTAAGCAAGGGAGAGAGCTTCATTCATTCCTTCACTCATTCATGCATTTTCATTTTTAAAAGGGCACTTCAGCTATCATTTGGAAAAGGGATTGTAGGAAGGAGTATGAATGGAAACCTCGTGTGCGTTGAGACCAGTTAGGAGCTCCAGAGCAGCAGAGAGGAGGTGTGAAAAGGGTTGGTTTGAGATCTGTTCCAAAGGCAGAGCTGATGAAATGTGTTGATCACCTGGGTGGGGCACAGGGGCTGGTGGCAGCGAAAGAAAGGACTCGAGGAAAACCAGCAGCTTTGGACCCAGCGTAACTGTGGGTGCCAGGGCCATTAACAGAGGTGAGAAAGCCTAAGGGAGGAGAAGGGTTGCGGGAGGGGTGAAAATCAAGACTTCCATCTCGGAGATGGTTAGTTTGAGGCGCTTACTAGACTTCTAGGTAGCCGTATCAGACCCCTGGTGGATATGGACTTTTGGAACTTCAGGATCAGAAAATTCGAGATCAGAAAGTGTACAGTAACACATCTTCTGTATTACCATGAGACATTATTAAAGTTCATAGAGCATTTTGTTCTTTTGTTTGGAGTCTTTACTAGGTTGAGGTTTTAAAAACGTAAATAGGATTTTGGTTCATATGTCTGGACTCCAGTTAGAAATTGGATATCTTTCAGGTGTGCTTAGGCAAAGCGTGATTGATAATGTATTCTGGATGTCATTTCTTGTGTATGCCTCGTGCTCTGTTCATTCTTCATTATCTTGTCCAATGACTTACTTCTTAATTATGCCACACCTTGCTAGTGGAGTAAGAGAAGCAGCATTGCAGGTTTGAAATGTTTTACCCGGCCTCATTTCTGATCATATTCCTTACATGCAGCTGTCCAGGAAGAAAGGCCCTTCCTCTGTGTTTTCTGATTTGTTTTGCGATAATTTTTAGATTTGTTTTCTGTTTACTTACAAGCTGACAGTGAAATAAATCAGGTAGTTTCTATGAATAGATAAATGCAATAGACGGGAACAAAAACAAAAATCAGTAACATTCTGAAGCCTCTGTTACCCGGGTTGCACGGAAAAGCAAGGGAACATCAGATTAATTACTATCACAGCTCCTGGAATTTATGCTATCGATTGTGTTGGGAACACAAAGTGTTCCATGTTCAGAACTAGCCGCTTGTAGTGTAGTTAATTCCCAGTGAGAGATTTTTCAACATGTTTGAGTAAGTCTTTTAAATCCTTAACCTCTATTCTGTCCTCTTTATTTTCATATGTCATGACGGTACTATTCTTAATGCTGAACATACCTTAGTCATTATTTATTAACTTTACAAGAAACCATTCATTGCGATGACACCCATTGCTGTATCTCCTTCAGCAATCGCTGAAAAACAGAAAAAGGTCATTGTAAGAATGAATAACAAAAGCACTGAGTTTTAGAGTTCTGGATGCAGAATTTCCTTTCCTTGGACTTTTGCTAAAAGCACTAAACATGTTTATTGTTTCCAAATTAATTTCTCCTACCTTCTCATATCACATGGTTTCAACATTCAGGTTGCTTTGTTATGAATATGTTCCATACTGTCTTTGTTCCTTTTGAAGTATGACAAGTAAAACTAGCCAGAGAGTTCTGTGGATGGCCCCGGAAATGAATATTGACAGATTTCATTCATTCTCTGTCACAGTAACAAGCACGTGTGTGTGTGTGTGTGTGTGTGTGTGTGTGTGTGTTCATACGGTTGATAATACAAAATGAACAAAGTGCATCACTAGCATATCAGTACACTGCTGTGGAAATGCTGAAGTAAGGAGGGTGCCAGGCTCCCCCGTAACCACAGTGGATGATGATGACTCCTAGAAGGAGGGAGTCAGCTGTGCCATTTTTATCCCTCTGGCCCCAGAACCTGGAACAGTCCTGCCCCCATAGTAGGTGCTCAATAAAAATCTGAATGCTTCTGGAGAGTGAGCTGGTTTGAAACCAAACCCAGACAAAAGAAGTGCTGTTTGTCCAAACAAAACCTGTTGCTCTTTAAAGGAAATGAAGTCGTTTGAAGGCTCTGTTTTCACCCAGCAGTCCCGCTGTGTATATGCAAGAGGCCCGGAGGCCACACAGGCAGCAGCATCCTTACCACCATAATCTCCTAATGTTCGTTTTTGTTCCCGTCTGACCATAACACAGAGTTAGAAGTTAGGCCCTGTCCCTCAGGGGCTGGTGCAATGAAGAAGTGGCTGGTTAGGTATTGTCTCTGGTACTTCTGCCTCCGAAGCCACTGGAATAAGAGAGCACAGACAGAATGGACAAAGAAATTAATGGGGAAAAAATAGTGAGAAATGCTAACAGGAAGGCCAGAACAACTTCAGATGCCAAAAGTTTATCTTATTCACCGAAATAACTCCATATCTGCAGCCCGTATTTTTCTGTAACGTTGTTAAAGTTCAAACAAGAAGGTGTTCTCAAATCCAGTAGGTTCCATGTTGAAGGACCCAACCAAAGAGCATTTGACATTTTACCCGTGTCCCTGTAGGTCATATTTAACCAACAAGCAGCCCCTTTCCACAGTTTGAAGCATAAGGCAAATGACACTCCCAAGAGATGAAAGGCATGGTGAGACCATTAAAAATTGTTGAGGCTTTTTTCCCCTATTTGAACTTTAGAAGAAGAAAATTAAGTTGCCATTTGAGTCCAAGATGCCAGGAATGTCACCTTTATCAGCTGATTTCTCTTCCCATCAGGAGGGCTCTAAGTGGGTTCCACAGCAAGCGCTTGTTACCATTGGGATCCGAAGTGTGTACTTTCTGAAAATTACCCACCCTGCTGCGTAATCAGCAATATTTGTAGAAACCCTTAATGCCAAAGTCATCTTAAGGTCAGCTACAGCACGCCAGACTCTGAAGAAAAGAAACACTTTTTGAATTTGACATTTGCCAGTGGCTACTTTGATATCTTTTTTCATCTCTAACCATTTGGGGAGAGGAAGACAGTACCTTAAAGTAGTCTTACTTCTCTTCCATGCCACTTGCTTCAGGATCTGATACACTCTCACCTCCAGTTCCCGAGACTATCCCAAGTAGTCTCTCTACTTTCAGTTGCTTCCATTCTTCAGCATCAGTCCACCCTTTATACTCTGCTAGAACAATCGTGCGGAAGCTCACATCTGATTATATCATTTCACCGCTCAAAATCCTCCTAAGGCCCCCTTTGGCTTCTCAGATAAAGTCCAGAGTCCATAGATGGCCTCCAAAGCTGATGATGACTGGCCTCCTGCCCGTCTCCCCGAGTGCACCTCATGCCTCTGTCTTCACATGTGATGTGTGTGTACCAAAAGGAACCACTTGTCATTCCTGAAAACCGGCCTTCGTTCATACCCTCATGCCTTTGTATGTGGTCTTCCCATTGTCTGGAGTTACGTCATGTGTAATTTACTATGAAAATACTTTAGCATTGATGACTTGATTTTATTTTCAGTTGAGAGCTACTCAGTTTAACTTCAACCACAGTAGTAATCAGTTTCCCTCGTCGTGAATCCCACTCCAGGATTGGTCAGCTTTCATGATATTAGAAAGGTCACATTCCAGAGGGGGATGCAACCAGCGCAGTTACTGGTGTCTTGATTAACAGTATACACCTTGCCAATTAGCACAGGAATGCCAGTATGAATTTTTATTGGCAAAATTTGTCATTAATTGATGCAGCTGTTAGATGATCACCCATAATGAAAATGAGCTAGTAGTCAAGATCTTTAGATTTCCCCCACATAAGCAAGTTGTAAGAATATAACACAATCCTATACAAAACTTGGCTCAAAATGAATCAGGGCACCTGGGTGGCTTAGTCAGTTAAGCATCTGCCTTCAGGTCATGATCGCAGGGTCCTGGATCGAGCCCCGTGTTGGGCTCCCTGTTCAGCCAGGTGTCTTCTTCTCCCTCTCTGTCTGCCCCTTCCCACTGCCCACTTGTGCACATGCTCTCTCTCAAGTACATAAATAAAATCTTACCCAAAAAAGATTAAAAAATGGATCATTAATCTAAATATAAAACCTAAAACTATAAGACTTCCAGGAGAAAACTTAGGGGAAAAAAAGTCTCTGTGATGTTATTTAGGCCAAGATTTCTTACATATGACCCCAGAAACACCATCCATAAAAGAAGAAATATGATAAACTGAAGTTCATCAAAATTAAAAACCATTCCTCAGAGGACATCACTAAGATGAAAAGACAAGCCAAGGAGGAGGAGAAAATATTTGCAAAATGTATATCTAATCAATAACTTGTATCCAGAACATATAAAGAACTCTCAAAATTTAATAATAATAAGAAAAGAACCCAATAAAAATAACGGGCAAGAATTATGAACACAAAGGTATATGGATGGCAAATAAGCAGAAATGCTTTAAGCAGTGTGAGAGAAGCCAAACTCCAGAAGGAACATACTATATGATTCTATTTATAGGGCATTCTGGACAAAACAAAAGTATAGGAAGTGTCTGTAAATCAGTGGTTACCAGATCCTTGGCGTATGGGTAGAGGTTGACTGCAAAGGGGCTCAAGGGAATTCTGGGGGAGATGATATGGTTCTACAACTTGATTATAGTAGTGATTATACAACTCCGTTGACTTGTCAAAGCTCATAGAACTATACACTGAGAAGAGTGCATTTTACTGTTTATAAAATATTTCTCAGTAAATCTTACTTAAAAAAAGAAAGATGGTAGTTCCAGCCTGAAGACAGTTCATTAGCAATAATGCCCAAGGCTTTTGTAGCCTTTTGTTTAGGAATATTTCCTATTACCCGATACAGACTATATGGGTAACAGAGTTTTGACTCTGAAATCTTCCTGTCTACCTCACTGAGTTTATAGTCAGCCTGTTTGAACCGGGTCTGCCAATGGATGGAGGGTTTTGTTTTTTGTTTTTGTTTCTTTAAAAATGCCTGTATGTGTGGAAGAATTGTTTTGACTGAAACTTGCTTTTGTTACAGCTTCACACCAAGGTTATGGAGTAGCCAATCCTTACCCATCTCAGACTTCTTTGGCAGTTCCCAATAACTACCAAAAAGAACCTAAGAAGTGCACATGGTCAGAATGACTCAGGCAGTGTCAACACGGGAACGTCCTTCTTTAAGCTCATTCAGATCATCTTACGTACTGAAGTGTCACCCTATGTTGCGAACCTTTCCTGACACCCCAGTGGCGGACCTCCATGGTTCTCACCAGAAGACCACATGCTCCTGAGTGACACACTGCCCTCTTTTGGGTTTTTTTTTTTTTTGGTCCACCCCACTAAGCTATGGAGTCTTTCAGGGCACAAACCATGTCTCCACATTCCCAAGGCCCAGCACAATTTTATTTTTAAATAAATAAGTAAATTTATTGTAGTGTTTTACGGAAGTAATAGATTAATTATAGTCATAGTGATGGTAGCCAACACTTGCTGTGCCCTTGCCCTGTGCCGGGCATCCATGCCACATGCTTGATGTTCAGTAGCTTCTCGGAGCCCCTTAGAGGTAAGTGGTGTTGTCATCCCAAGTGCACAGATAAGGAAACCGAGACAGAGATGAAGTAACTCGCCTAAAGCCACGCAGCCAGCAGATGTTGGAATTGGAAACTGAAACCCAAATGGTCTCATTCCAGAGCCAACTCTTTCGAGCTCTGTGACCTCTGCCTCGCATTTCTGCTACAGCCGTGTCTGTTGAAAGATAGAATGCTTTTCACACTGGGCATATAATCTGGTCTTTGAAGGGGATGTTAGAGCTCATTTATTCCTCACCCTCGATGTTTGGGTCAAGCAGGCGAGGCTCACAGAAGCTAACTTGCTCCAGATCCCTCATTTCTTCGTTAGATGGCTTTCCGGTGAACAAGCGGAGGACGACGTAAATATTTACAGGGCCACTGCTGCTCTAAATATTTGGGCGATCTGTCCCAAGATTATTGTTTTCATCAGGAAAATGTATTACTAACTGCCCTCTCCATCTTTGCGTTTTTTTCAGGGTTCACTGTTTCCACTATCTCATCCCCCTTGCAAAGGAGGGGAACTATGCCATTGTGGCTAATGTGGAAAGTATGGATTATGACCCTTTGGTGGTCAAGCTCAACAAAGACATCAGCGCCATTGAAGAGGCCATGAGTGCCAGCCTTCAGCAGCACAAGTTCCAATATATATTTGAAGGTCAGACCTTGCCTGTGTCCCTAGGATTTGGGGAGGAAGGAAGGGTGGAGGGTGGTTTTTTTTTTTTTTTTTTTTCAGTCTTTTCCTATTATTGAAGTTCACAACTTAGAGTTGTTTGGGTTTTGTTTTGGTTCGGTTTTTCTCTTTTTGGATGAAATCTACGGTACCTAGTCTCTCTGCGGACGGCTAGGTAGACAACAGTCTGGCTGCCATCTGCTTCTGGTTGGTAAGATTTCATCCAACATAAGGCAGATGGGCAGCCTGGCTGCCTCCCTGACACGCCACTCGTGAGAGTTGGGTAGATATGTAGAGTGGACCATGAGTTAGCTCAGGAGAAGCTCATAAAAGAAAAAGAAGCACACATACAATGAGAAGACTCCAAAAAAAGATCTCATTAACTAAAATTATCGGTGGAAGGGGAAGTTTTCTCTCAAAGAATGCGCTGTTGTCTGAAAAGAAACCTCTGATCAGCAGAGATTTTAGGAAGGCTGCATCCATTAATGCCATGGGGCAGGCTGGCAAGGAAGGGCATGAAAGACAGTTCCACATGAAGGCATTCACCTTCAACAGTGTTAAATATGCAATGCCAACCAAATAATTTTTCATGCTGAATTTCTCTCATGGGTCAGAGTTCTAGGACTTCAAACTCTATTCCTTCCTTTCTTGTTTTGGTTTATTTGTATATGGTCCTGGGTCCCAGAAGTATCTATGGTGTCTCTCAGAATTAAAGCAATATTATTCAAAACAGTTAAGAAAGTGCATTGTGCAAAGGACTGTAGAACCTGGAGATAGGAAAGGAAGGCTTGGCCACTGCTTGCTTTAGGAAACAGTTATGTCCCAGCAAACTTGGACCAAAAAACTGAAAATCCTATTTTCCCATTAAATTATGTCATAAAGATGGAGATATGTTCTGAAAGGAACTATTCCTAGAAGACTTCAGCCAGAAAGTGTTAATGATTAAGAGGTTAAGTGTTCTCTCCGTAGCACTGAGAATTTGAGGGCCACAACCGTCCTCTGGAGCTTAGAGCTATGGTGCCCATCTGAGAAGTCACTCCTCGCTCACTACACTGTTTCCTCCTTGCTCTTGAACGTGACTCTTCCAGGCCCTGTGTATCAGCATTCACAGTTCCCAGACTTTCCCTCTCATTTTGCCCAGACATTTCTTAACATCCAATCCTGATGAATAGCAACATCTTCTTGAAATATGGGTGTAACGCTCTAACATAGAATAGAGATGAAGAAATCATAAATTGGAGACCTTCTGTTTAAAAAAGCTCTAGATATTTCTCTGTGATATTTCTTCCTCAATTGAAAAGGCATAATACAGAATTTCCCAAGTGGTGGGGAGTGGGGGTGAGAGGGTATCAGTCTTCTTTGGTGTGGCAAAGAGGAGCATCTTATCACAGATACTATTTGTGTATAGTAATTGCCAGTGTATAGTAATAATATAAAACAGACAACTTCTATTGGGTTTTTAAAAATTATTATTATAATTTATTATGTGTATTTATCATATGAATTTACTTTTTTTTGTAAGTGGGCTCCGTGCTGGGCAGGGAGTGGGCTCCATACAATGCAGGGCTTGAACTCAACCCTGAGATCAAGGCCCGAGCTGAGATCAAGAGTAGGACATGTAACCAACTGAGCCACCCAGCCGCCCCTAGATTTACTTATTTAATATACTTACTATTATTTACTATTATTTACTATTCTCTACAAACACTGCACCCCCTCATTGCCTCCGCTTAGGCAAATTACATTTTACCATGGCAGAACAAAATTATACCCAGAGTTATGGGCTCAGTAAAATCATACCCAAACTTAACCTACAGAGATTTTTCACATCAATCAGTGGCTTTAAATGTAACATCCACGTGTGTGTTTCCTTTTCTTTGAGTAAAAAGCCTTTGACTTCCCTTTCAAGTAGTTGCACGTACAGGTGAGTTTGTGGTCTGGAAGCAACTGCACGAGTGTAGCTGAGGCAGGAGAGAATGCTCCTCCTCTCCCTTTTCTGCATTCATCCTCGTCAAGGGAAACTCATTCTGCAGACAGAGGGAGTCATGGATCCTGAAGTCCCGCCTTGAACCGTCACCATGGAGGCTCTATGACTTCAGGAGAGGGAAATCATGAAGACAGTAGACAGCTTGTGACTAACCAGACTAGCTTTGGAGTTCCAGGGGAAGCTTTGAAGAATGGTGACCCACATGCAACCATTTCTTACTGACATATTTTTGCTTACTGGGTTCCAAATCAACGTGTGAGCCAAAAATACACCCCTGTCTTTTTGTGTGTGAGGAAAAGGAAACCAAACAGATCATTGTATTTGCATGTGTTCTCCTCTGCTTCCAGTACCTCTTTACAGAAAAATAAGAGTTCCAATGCTCTTCAATAATTTATAACCAGATGGCTTATTTTCTAAGCCCTTGACATGGTGGCTTGGGGTATGCAGTGGGTATGTTGCATAAAGCCTCTCCATTTGTAGCTATTAGGACGATGTATAAGTACTCGAGAACTACTGTAGGGTCAGTGGGTGCAGCAACCCTCAGAGATATGTCTTCTTTGATCATTTAAATCTGTGGAGGATTTGAAGACAGACATCCTTGCAAATTCATGTGTAAGTTCACACAAAGTGGCACTAATCTGGCTTCTCTTCCCCTCCCCCACTGCTGATCTGTGCTGGTCCCTCAGGCCTGGGTCACCTGATCTCCTGCATCCTCATTAATGGCGCCCAGTACTTCAGACGCATCAGTGAGTCTGGCATCAAGAAGATGTGTAGGAACATCTTTGTCCTGCAGCAGAATTTGACCAACATCACCATGTCACGGGAGGCAGACCTGGACTTTGCAAGGTAGGAGGAAGGACCGGGCTCGGTCCCTTGTACCAAAGTCAAGATCCCGTTGCCTATCCAAATCCCTTAGAAAAATAGATTCTTGGTACTTGAAAAGTTAATTTAAGAAAAAAATGAAACAATTAGATGTTTATCAGTCTTAGAGAAGGTAATTCTCTATGATTCTATTGGATGTGTAACCTGCCTTAGGCAGGGAGTTTTCCTGTTCTCTAACCTAAGTTCTTCATACTACAAAACTTCAGTAACTTTCTTATTCTAAAAGTAATATTTGCTTATTGCATAAGATATGTCACGTAAAATACAAAAAAATCAATAAACATGACTCCCAAGCCTTTCATCTGGAGACTATGACATTTGGTGTAATTTCTCCTGGCCTTGTGCCTCTGCCAGGGATACAAGTGAATTTTTATACTGTGCATGCATATAATTTCTCTTTGTACAAAATTGGAACTATGTTAATGCAATTTTATATTTGTTTAATTGCATTTTCCCATACCAGTAAGCTTCATTGAAAACATTATTTTTCCCAAAGCCGCTGATAGCCCTTGGAAGGACAGTTGATCCTTGAACAACATGGGTTTGAACGATGCAGTTCCACTCATATGCAGACTTTTTTCATACACTACAATTAATGTATTTTCTCTTCCTTATTTTCTTTATAACATTTTCTTTTCTCTAGCTTACTCTCTTGTGAGAAAACAGTATTTAATAGATATAACCTACAAAACACGTTCGTCAACTGTTGATGTTATCAGTACGACATCTGGCCAACAGTGGGCTATTCATATTGAAGTTTTGGGGGAGTCAGAAGTTATACACGGATCTGTGACTGTGTGGGAGGTTGGCACCTCTTCCTACCCACATTGTTCAAGGGTCCACTGTACCAGTTTTAATACCTGAACAAATATTTCATGGTATAAATTAGGTATTATTTAATCATGTGCAAATTTGTAAACATTTGCAAATTTATAAATCCATTAGGATTATTTCCTTCTTTTTTTCTTTCATAAATCACGTGTTGAATATATGTTTTCACGAACCTTTTCCTCATCTCTTCTCTGTTTCCCAGTTGAAATCCCTTCTTCTCTTCTTGTTTTTGTTGTGTAGACAGTGGTCACTCATTATCAACCGTGCTCACCTTTCATTCCTTGAAGGCTCTTCTTTTAAAGTGCACTCTTTCTCTTTCCTAGTTTGCAGATCTGAATTTTTAATGTTTCTTTATAATGTACTTTTGCAAATTTGAAGGGTTGTTTTATTCTCTCTTCATGTGGTCTCAACCCTGTATACCTTACTTAAATCATCAGACCTTTGGTACTCAGTGAAAGCTAAAACAGTTTTAAAGAAGATAGACAGTGATTATGGTATCTTGGTGTTTTACTGCTCTTTGTACCTTGGTGAATTTTTTCATAACCTCCTTTATGGCTAGGAAGTCATTTGTTTTTAATCGTCTGGAATTCTGCTGCCTAACGTTTGTACTTCTGTGTCATTTCATTTGATTTTTGGATTCCTCAAGAAGTTCCAGAAAATTTGAAACCATTTTTAAGACCTTTCAGGAAATAATGAAGTATTACATTACATTGACGGTTATCAAGAAATATATGCTAGGATCCTTGTTTTGAAAGCCTATAACCATGTATCTTCATTTTTAACTTTTCTTCTCCAGTCTATCCCTCCATTTGTTCCATTGCTACCCTGTTCCTCTGCTTCTCTGTCCTCCTTCCCTGTCTTATTCTTCCTTTGTGCGTGCATGTGTGTGTTGTGTGTTCATTAAATTCCCTATTTTAGGCTAAATTTGGTAGGAAGCCTTCTTTGCTCAGATTAGGGAAACCAGGTGTGACTGAATGCTGCATTTATTTGGTCGCTCTTATGGGGAATGATCTCATTATTGAATTAGTCTGTTCATAATAACATTGACAAGGGGAAGTTAAGAACATGGAAGCCTGAGGGATACAGAAAAGCATTACTAATTCTCTGAGGAATAGAATTCTTAAATTCAATCATCCTTTTTTTAAATGATTTTTTTTTATTTAGCTGAAATAAGTAAATTAACAGGTTTTGGCAGACAGTATGGGGCCCGAACACGTTCTAAAAAAACTAGCACCTGAATAATGAAATGCGGACTGGGCAGTATTGAGGTCGGCATCAGTGGGCTACGTGCCCACACTGCCTCTTCAGGAAGTAATTAAATGGCAACTGAGCCGTGCCTTTTATAGTTGGATTTGGGACTGATGTCCAGGGCAGTGGGTGTGACCTGAAATGTGACCACTTGGGAGAGGTACTGCTACTATTGCTGTTTACTCTGAATGGATTATAAAAGGAAATAGGCAGCATAAATATGTAGCATTGGATGATTTTGTCCTTCTAATCTTGGTTCAGAAGGCCTCTCCTTTTTTTTTTTTAAGATTTATTTGTTTATTTAATGTGAGAGAGAGAGAGATTGTTTGGCAGGGAAGGACAGAGGGAGAGGGAGAAAGAATCCCAAGCAGACTCCTGCTGTGCAGGGACCCTAACGTGGGGCTCAATCTCATGACCCTGAGATCATGACCTGAGCCAAAACCAAGAGTCGGCCGTGTAACTGACTGAGCCACCCAGGCACCCCTTGGAAGACCTCTCCCTGTTAGACTTATATGTCCTAAGACCCTGAGACTCTTTTCTGTTTTCTCAGTGCTGAGCCCAGAGTAAGTGCTCATCATGGGTATTGAATGAATGGGTAGGTATCCACTCAAGGCTTCTTTTGGTGCTGATGAAGAACTTGGATAATGACAAAGTTTAGTCTGTCTTTAATGCCCTAAGAGTTTTCCTAGCTAACATGGGTTGGTGTTCTTACAGGCTTACGAGGAACAGCATCTCCCTAGAGCATAAAGCATTTTACAAAAGGAACCATGTATCCCTATGGTTCATTGTCTCTTTCTCCTTCATTTGCTCTTGCTCTCATACATCAAACATACATAGACACGCTTGATGGCCTTATTTTTTTCTGTTTCTGGTTTTGGTAGGACAGGTTTCATGGAAATGGGCTCCATCGATTCCACTGAATTTGAAGCTATGTAAAATGAATATAACAGCAATACCAAAATAGCCAGAAATAATAGACCGCAGCAGTGTGCCTCGGCGTTCCTTAAGCAGTGTCTAATCAAGCATGGGCAGCATCTGTATTTCCAGCAAGTCTCTATAGGAATGTTATCTTCTAACACAGTAATTAATCACTAGTTGCCATGTGTCAGAAAACTTACTTAACAAGAAGTTGCAATGCTCTTGTAGTTTTTCACCTCCACAGCCTCCCTGGCCAGTGGAAAATACAACACCCTTTCTGTAATAAAGAAGAATGTGGAGTGATTCCGTTTATGTTGATTCTTCTACTTGCGGCATTGCTGTCAATCTCTTTTTCTACACACCTTTACTCTCATTTCCAGTAAGAGGATAAATCTCAGGTGACCAAGGATCAGCATAACCTGTATAATCACCAGAATTAGAGAAACCCTGTCCCCCAGACAATGATCTTTGCTATGGTGTTGACCCTTTTAACCTCATTGTACATTTTTAAAGTCAAGATGATACTCTGTCCTGGAAAATGACTGTTGGTTAACTAGAAAATGGAAGGGCTTCTTGAGTAGGCTTTTTTTAGTTCCTTTCATGAGAAATCATCTTCCCCTGAGCTGCCTTGCACTTCTCCAGACTGAGTCTCTGAAACAGCCCGGGAGTCCAGGCAGTGCACCGCGGGAGAAGTCTGGCTGGGCACTGAAGTCCCCAAAGTGGCTCCAACAATCTTTGTACTTTAAGTGAAGCCATTATTCAAGCAGATGAGTCCAGAGTTTCTTCCTGGTTCTTCCCGCTCTTGCCACATTTTCCCTCTGACATCTGTCCCTTTACAGTTCTCTTTCTCCTTCATCTCTTCTGCCACCTCTGGTTTCCTTCAAGGCTTCATCTCTCCTCGATTTTTTTTCTCATTTTGATTTTCTTTAGACTGGCATCTCTCGTACTTAAATCCGACAAAGATAAGGAAATGAAAGCTTAGATTCAGGAAGTGGTAAGGGGAGAAGTTCCAACACATAGGAAAGCTTCCTCACCCTTTTATTCATTCTTTCATTCACTCATTCAACTGCTGTTTATTGAGTGTGTCTTCTGTTTAGGTCCTGCCCTTATGGAACTTACACTATTGTAATTCAGGCAGTTAAGGCAGACCAATAAAGTAAAATATAAAGTATCTCAGATGATATATATGCTATGTGAAAAATCAGGCATGGGAAGGGGAAGAGAGTATGCCGGGGTAACGAAGGTCACCCACAATTGTAGAGTGTCACGGAAGCCCTTAATGATGTGGTAACAATTGAGGAAAAAGCTAAAGGAAGACAGGGAACAAGCCATGTCGATATCTAGGGGAAGAGCATACCAGCAAAAGACACACAAGAGGAAAGAGCCAGAGGGAGAAGTACACTTGGCATTTAAAGAACAGCAGAAAGGCCAGTATGTATGACATGAATGAGCAGAGGGAAGAGTCAGAGATGGAGTCACTGGTTTCATCCAGGAAGCTGAGATCCTGAAGGTTGTTGCGTTAACACTGGTTTTTACTTTGAGTGAGGTAGGAAGCTATCAGATGGTTTGGAACAGAGACTGCCATAATGTGACTTACACTGTAAAAGAATCACTCCTGGTTACTATGTTGTAAGTAGACATTTGGGGAGGGGAGGTTGCAGGCAAGAGCAAAAACAGAAGGAGCTGTCAGGAAACTACTGCAATAACCTAGGTGAAAGATAGTAGTGATTCAAGCCAAGATGGCGGCACTGCAGAAGATAAGAAGTGGTCAGATTAGGATATATTTTACAAGCAGATCTGACAGGATTTTCTGAGAGATTGGAAGTAAACCAGTGACTCCAAGGTTTTTGTTCTGAGCATTTCAAACGATGGAGTTTTGATTTACGGAAATGAAAATACGCCAGACACTGGGAAAGACAGGTTGAGTTTGGGGAGGTGGAAACAGGGCAGATAGGAAGGAGGTATCAAGAGTTTGGGTTTGGAAATACTAAGGTTGAGATGCACATTAGACATCTGAATAGAAATCATGAAGAGAGAGCTGAATGTACAAATCTGTATTCAGGAAAGAGGTCTGGGCTAGAAATAGGAGTTTGGGAATCATCAGCAGGTAGATGGGATTTAAAGCCATGAGATGGAATGAGAAATGAGATCTTATTTACAACACAAGCATAGAAGAAGGGAAGCCATCCAAGAATTGGGCCTTGGGTGGGTACTCCACTGTTGAGATGTTGGAGTGCTGAGGACAAACCAGCAAAGGAACCTGAGAAGGAGCAGGAAAGAAAATAGGAGAGAGGTCTGTTTCCCAGAAGCAAGTGTTTTAAGAGGAGAGTGTCTTCATCTATGTCAAATGGTGCTAGTAGTTTAAGTTAGCTCAGGACAGAGAATTGGGGTACTGGTGGACCTGACAAGAGGGCTGAAATGCTTTGGTTTGCACTCCTTAATCTTCTCTACACAACTTACCTAGTGCAGAAACAAGCTTTGGGAACAGACTTCTCACTGCTCAGTTCTGTGGTGGGGTCTGATGCGTTCATGACAAACAAGAATGCAATTAGGGGCTTCTGGTGTGATATATAAAAGACTAAATAGGCGCCCTCTCTTTTCTCACTGAATGGTTACTAAGAAAGCCCTGCTCTTCCCAGCATATTTATTCATCATGTGTTTCCCATGATGAAGAGGAGTTGTGATCTCTCTTAGAAGGACACCGAATGGTTTTATTTTTAAGGAAGGTGCTCCTCCATGCTCCACCCCTCCCTTCTCCAGCCCTCAACCCCCTTCCAGCAACTCTTGTTTAGCTTTGGAGCTGTTCTGTATATGTTTACTTAACCAGTAAGGCCCTATATCTTCTATGTGTAATACACATACATAGGACATCTTCACAGTAGCCAATAGAAAAATCCCACTGGTAAAGAAGGAACTATTTGGAATCTGGAAACCAAAGGAGAAAGAAATCTTGCTTGAAATGCCTCCTCAGAAGTGGAGATGCAATGCGGGGGGGTTGGGGGGAAGTAGGAAAAGAAAAAATGATAAGATGGGATTGGGAGGGAGACAAACCATAAAAGACTCAATCTCAAAAAACAGACTGAGGGTTGCTGGGGGGAGGGGGGATGGGAGAGGGTGGTGGGGAAATGGACATTGGGGAGGGTATGTGCTATGATGAGTGCTGTGAAATGTGTAAACCTGGCGATTCACAGACCTGTACCCCTGGGGATAAAAATACATTATATGTTTATTAAAATTAAAAATAAAATTAAAAAAAATATTAAAAAAAAAAGAAATGCCTCCTCAGGACATAGGTTTATATGGAGAAGTAGAACACACCATATTTGTTTAACTTAATAAGAGATTGAATCAAGAAAGTAAAGAGACAACTGAAAGAATGGGAGAAAATATTTTCATATCACATATCTGATAAGGGACTTGTATCCAGAATTCATAGAAAACTCTTACAACTCCATAATACAAAGACAAATAACCCAATTAAAGAATAGGTAAAGGCGGGGCACCTGGGTGCCTCATTGGGTTAAAGCCTCTGCCTTCGGCTTAGGTCATGATCTCAGGGTCCTGGGATAGAGCCCCACATCGGGCTCTCTGCTCAGCGGGGAGCCTGCTTCCCCCTGTCTCTCTCTGCCTGCCTCTTTGCCTACTTGTGATCTCTGTCCGTAAATAAATAAATAAAATCATAAAAAAAAAAAAAAGAATAGGTAAAGGCACCCCAGTAGTAATGAGCACACCTAGTGTCCAGATCTTGGTTTCTAATACTCTTCTCCAAGGAAAGAACCAAGGCTTCTGGGAGAAATGGCTGATTCTAGGACTAGGACAGAAAACATATAAGATGAGCGTGGAATATCCAAAAGTTAAGGAAGTACTAAATATACACACACACACACACATGCACACGCATGCACACCACTTTGACGGGAATGTGTCACAGAGGCACAGGGGCCAACTGAAAGAGAGCTTAATGGCCAAAGCTGGGACAATTTGAGCAACAAAATAAAGTATTGGATTATGACACAAAGTACAGAATAAATATTTATGAGTCCATAGTGATACAATTAAAATGATTGAATAAATTAATAAGTGAGGAAGAAGAGAAAGATCTCCTATACAGAAGAATTCCAAATGAATTACATAGCTACCCTAAATAAGGAAACTAACTCTCCACTTCTTAAGTGTAGATCGTTCTTAGGGACTTCCTTCCAAAGAGTACATAAGCAGTCAGAGGAAGGTAACTTTATAGTGGAGAAATCTGACAAACAGTACTTCAGCCAGGTGATCAGGGGTCAACGCCAAATTACACAAAGCATGTTGATGGATATACCCTTGATTTGAGGGGATGAAAATGATACTTTACCTCTGTGATCTTCCCCAACCCATAACCCCCATATAAATGAGGAGAACATCAGAGAGTTTTCAGTAAAAGAGGATCCTATGAAAGAAATACCAGTCCTCCTTGAAACTATCAAGGTCATCAAAAACAAGGCAAGTCTGAGAAACTTGTATAGCCAAAACAAGACTAAGAAGGCATGGCAGGGCACCTGGGTGGCTCAGTCAGTTAAGCATCTGACTTCAACTCACATCATGATCTCAGGGACCTGGGATCGAGCCCCACTTCAGGGTCCCCACACAGCAGAGAGTCTCCTCCTTCCTCTCTCTCTGCCCCTCCCCCCACCCCTGTGCACGCATGATCTCTCTCTGTCTCTCTCAAGTAAATAAATAAAATCTTTATTAATAAATCATTAAGAAGGCATGACAGCTGCATGTAATCAGTGTTCTGGAAGGGATCCTAGAAAAGAAAAAGGACATTATGTAAAAATTAAGAAAATATGAATAAACTATGGACTTTAGTTAATAATGTATCAATATTCGGGGCACCTGGGTGGCTCAGTGGGTTAAGCCTCTGCCTTCGGCTCAGGTCATGATCTCAGGGTCCTGGGATGGAGCCCAGCATAGGGCTATCTGCTCAGCGGAGAGCCTGCTTCCCCCTCTCTCTCTCTGCCTGCCTCTCTGCCTATTTGTGATCTCTCTGTGTCAAATAAATAAAATCTTTTTTAAAAAATAAATAATGTATCAATATTCAGTAGTTGTGATAAAGATATCACACTAAGATGTTGATTATAGGGAGACTGGGTGCAAGTTATATGGGAAATCTTTGTTCTGTCTTCTCAATCTTTCTGTAAGTCTAAAACTATTGGAAAAAACTATCAAAAAATAGGCAAATGATTTGTATAGCCATTTCTCC
The DNA here is from genome assembly GCF_963455335.1 of Martes martes. NCBI lineage: Eukaryota > Metazoa > Chordata > Mammalia > Carnivora > Mustelidae > Martes > Martes martes. The sequence goes on from NC_137899.1 coordinate 89,460,745, forward strand.
AAAGAAGTTGTATAGATGGCTAATACACACATGAAAAGATGTTATTAGGGAAATGCAAGTCAAAACCATAATGAGATAATCCCATTACACCCACTAGGATTGCTGTAATCAAAAAGACAGTCCAACTCCAGCAAGTGTTAGGATGTGGAGAAACCGGATCCTTCACACGTTGCTGGCCAGAATATAAAATGGCAGAGCTGCTTTGGAAGGCAGTGCATCAGTCTTCAAAAAGTTAGACTCACTGCACCCTTGCCCTATGACCTGGCAATTCCTCTTCTAGGTCTTACCCAAGAGAAATGAAAACCTACACCTACATAAAAATCTGTATACAAATTTTCTTAATGGCCAAAAAGTGGCAACAACCCGGATATATCCATCAGCTGATAGAGAAATAAAATGTGATAAACCCACACAACGGGTATTTTTCAGCTATAAAAAGAAAAGCACTGATCCATAATGACAAACGTGCATGAACCTTGAAAACATTACATTAAATGAAAGAAGCTGGTCGTGAAAACCCATATAGTATATGACTCCATTCATATGAAATGTCCAAAGTAGGCAAAGTTATAGAGACAGAAAATAGAGTAGCGGTTACTTAAAGCTGGAGGGTCGGGAGAAAATGCGAACATGGGTTTCCTTTGGGGATAATGAAAATGTTCTAAAGTAGATTGTGCTGATGGATGTACATTCCTTGAATATACAAAAGGACGTAGAAAATGTACACTTTAAATGAGTGAATTGTATGGTGTGTGAATTATATCTCAATAAGGCTGTTAAAAAGAGGTTGAACTTTAAAGCTTGAAAGCTTCCTGTCACAGGAAATAAGTAGCCCATGTTTTATACTTACATCTCTGGGGGGATTTTGTGTTGGCAATACCTAACTTTTTGAGTTCCCCCAATCCATTAGGGAGGTAGGAGATCAAGGCAGAATTTTTGGAGGAGGTGGTGCTTCATGTTAATCTGAAGCAGAGTTATCCAGGATGAGGAGGGAGCCATTTGGAAGAGAGAGGGCAGTTCAGGGTGACTGGGGCATATGCCTGAGGAAGAGAGTGGTAGAAAATTCGGGGGGGAAGGGTAGATGATAAGGTGTTCAGACTTTATCCTGTAGGGTAAATGGAATCAGCATAAGAGCGAGATGGTCAGATCTGTTTCTAAGTAGATTACTTGAGCAGCTAGGTCAGAAATGGACAGGAGGATGATAAACCGCAGGCCTTACAGGCCAAGTGGAAGGTGATTGTCAAAAAGGTGTAGGCCTGAACCAGGTCCAAACTGGGGGAGATGGAGGACGTGGAGTTGAGAGATACATAGGAGCTAAAATTGGCAGGATTTAGAGAGTGATGGAACCATGAGAATAAAGAAAAAGGAATCAGGGTACTTTCTGACCTGGGTGGGTCCCAGGACCACCCTTCCATTTGCTAGGTAGGATGCTGCCTGATTCAGAAATCACTAAATAAAGCCAATTAGGTGTTTTTTTGTTTTGTTTTGTTTTGTTTTGAAGGTAAACCTCCAGGAATGGGGAGAGGGAGGTTTGATGGAGGTCATCAGTGGATGTAATGAGTGCAGGCTGCCTGTGAGATTTCCAAGTGGAGATGTCTAACACACAACTGGACATGTGAGCTAGAAGCTGGGGGTGGGAGGAGCTGTCCTGAACCAACAGACATGGGGAGTCATCAGCCTAGGCCTGTGGTTCAAAACCATTAGGGGAAATCAGCACTGGGGACAGAGGACCGTGCCCTGGGGAACGCCAGGATATAAAAGGCATGAGAAGAGGATAGGGAAAGTACAAAAGCAGAAAAGGACAGGACTGGTGCAAAGAACTGGTCCTTCCCCCCATGAATTGATGTAGCACCTTTCTTCCCCGTAAATTAAAGCATTGTCCCATTTTAACCTCTCGGACTCCCCTTTGAGGCAAACTGTTGAGGTGCTTCCTCCAGGTGACAGATTCAGCCTAGAAACTGAATATGTGTCACCTCAGACCCCTGCTTTATCCTTGGCCTTGTGCTGTATCTGAGGCCAAAAATGATCTCTGGCATGGCTGAAAATCTTGAATTTCCTTCCAAGGCGGCTGTTTAGGCCGACTTCCTTCACACAAACCTCTTGCACCAGGAAAAGCCCTTTGGTTTTCTGCGGCAGAGGTACGGGTTTTCCTCTTTGGACTGACCAGGGTGTAGCCTGACGGGAATTAGCAATGACATGCTGCCATCTACTGGAAACACCCACAGACATCCAGACAGATGAATATATCTGTGGTCCCATAAATAAATCCCCATCACTCCCAGGAATCAAGAGTGGGTACTGCCTCTGAAGTGGGCTTTGGAGGTAATTCAGCTGAAAACATGAAATGCCCTCCCCCCATTAAATAAAATGTCATTTGATTGCCGGAAAACCAAATCTGTTTCTGAAAAATTACATATGTATATATTTTTCATATATTTTTCTCTGCTTATTTTTTTCCCCACCTTTATTCTGCCATTGGTTTTAGCTGCTTCTCCAATCCTGGAATAACCTATCCCTTTTCAAACCCTTACCTGTAAAACTCCAAATTTTCAACTCAAGATTATTAATCATGTGTATTTGTGATAAATTTTATAGGAGAGATTTGTCTGCTACCCAAATTCTTTTAATAATGGTGCCCCCTAAAAATTCTGTTATATCTCTTGAATTTAATGGTGATACAACACTAACCCTGACTTTCTTGGGGGCCAGAGTAAATTTGAAAATATGATGCGTTAAATAGCTTTTGCTGCCTGGTAGGAGGAAATATATCCATTAATAAATTTAATAATAAAACAAAATTTATGTGGCTTAATCTCTGAGAAAATTTTCTTTAAAATTTGTATAAGTAGACATAAATAATTTTACATCTCCCTAGTTAAACCTTCATTTGACCTTCCTACACTGTTTATGATCATCCCTCTTTCTACTCATCTACTTTTTCTGTGTTTATGGCACTCATAGTAGGTTACATACCTTCTAGCAATTAACTGATCACTAATTGTCTAAGGGGGGGCTCTTCATCCCCCCTAGAGTACCGCAAAAATGAGTATTTATAAAGCTCTCAAAAGTAATACCTGTCCGTATTGATGTTTGATTGGTCATATCTTATGTATGAGGCTCTGATTAAGTAAGAATTCTTTTGATTATGCTCAATTAATGTCACCATACCTTGTACATATATAATGGCAATGTATAATTCAGGGTTCCTCAAGATTACTGGCAGATAGTTGTAGTCCTCCCTTTGTAGCACATGTACTGGAATTGGAATGATTCAGAGATTAGCATAGATGACAGGCGGTATTATTTCCAATAAAGATCCCAAGGACTGGAAATCAGAAGTGACTTGCCCAAAATCTCTCATCAAATTGTGCTATTTATATACCCTGCACTACCTTTGTAGTTGTCACAGTTAGGAAATTAAATTAATTCACCCAGCGAGGCCATTTTTCTGCCAGGAAATGATTGTGCTAAAAAGATATGTACTAAAGAGATAGGACGCTTGTTCTTGATTCAAGCCCAAGAATGATCATTTACTGACTTTATTAGAATTCTTACCGAAAAACTTGAGGCTGGAAGCTGACCTTTCTTGTTTTCTAAATGAAGATACAGTGTTTAATTTTGGGGCTTAAACGTAGGAAACAGGAGCCTTTGGGATAGCCACAGAAACAGCTAACGCTCATACAGACCATATCAAGACTTCCTCCCAGCGCCTTTCTCATTCGACAGTTCTTATGACTAGTTACCGTAATTGTGTTTTGTTTTTGGTTTCTCAGTGGGTTTTTTTCCCCTCTGCTGCTCTGTAACAGCAATCTAAAATGTTTATGAATGTGATTTGTGTTTCAGAGTGTTTGACAAATACGAATTTCCATGTATGTTTCAGAGAGCATCCTTAGCTAAATATAAGTACGTTACCAAGAAGTAAACATGTGCCTAGACTTATGACTCCATACTTTCATTTCACTGAAACAAGGACAGCTTCTAGAAGACAACTGACTTCAGTATAAACTACCTACAGGCCTAAATTACTTTCTTGCAGTGATGATATAAGAGCAAGTATTACTGTTCTTATTTTATTTTTTTTCAGTGTTCCAAAATTCATTGTTTATGTACCTCGCCCAGTGCTCCATGCAATACGTGACCTCCATGATACCCACCACCAGGCTCGCCCAACCCCCCACCCCCCTCCCCTCCAAAACCCTCAGTTTGTTTCTCAGAGTCCACAGTCTCTCGTGGTTCATCTCCCCCTCCAATTTCCCCCAACTCCCTTCTCCTGTCCTTCACCCAATGTCCTCCAATGTTATTCCTTATGTTCCACAAGTAAGTGAAACCATACGATAATTGACTTTCTCTGCTTGACTTATTTCACTTGGCATAATCTCCTCTAGTCCCATCCATGTTGATACAAAAGTTGGGTATTCATCCTTTCTGGTGGAGGCATAATACTCCATAGTGTATATGGACCACATCTTCCTTATCCATTCGTCCATTGAAGGGCATCTTAATTCTTTCCAGAGTTCGGCGACTGTGGCCATTGCTGCTATGAACATTGGGGTAAAGATGGCCCTTCTTTTCACCGTATCTGTATCTTTGGGATAAATACCCAGTACTGCAATTGCAGGGTCATAGGGCAGCTCCATTTTTTAATTTCTTAAGGGATCTCCATATTCTTTTCCAAAGTGGCTGCACCAACTTGCATTCCCACCAACAGTGTAAAAGGGTTCCCCTTTCTCCAAATCCTCTCCAACATTTGTTGTTTACTGTCTTGTTGATTTTGCCATTCTAACTGGTATAAGGTGGTATCTCAGTGTGGTTATGATTTGAATCTCCCTGATGGCTAATGATGATGAACATTTTTTCATGTGTCTGTTAGGCATTTGTATGTCTTCTTTGGAGAAGTGTCTGTTCATGTCTTCTGCCCATTTTTTCGATGTGATTATCTGTTTTGTGTGTGTTGAGTTTGAGGAGTTCTTTATAGATCTTGGATATCAGCCCTTTGTCTGTAGTGTCGTTTGTGAGTATCTTCTCCCATTCAGTGGGTTTCCTGTTTGTTTTGTGGACTCTTTCCTTTGCTGTGCAGAAGCTTTTGATCTTGATGAAGTCCCAAAAGTTCATTTTCGCTTTTGTTTCCTTTGTCTTTGGAGACATGTCTTGAAAGAAGTTGCTGTGGTCGATGTTGAAGAGGTTACTCTCTAGGTTCCTCTCTAGGATTTTGATAGATTCTGCCTCACGTTGAGGTCTTTTTTCCATTTCGAGTTTATCTTTGTGTATGCTGTAAGAGAATGGTCGAGTTTCGTTCTTCTACACAGAGTAAGTATTATTACTATTATGTAATTGAACTCAGTACATGAGATGAACCGTAAGAAGTGCTTTGCCTATATTGGTTCACTGAAACTCTATATGAAACTCTATATGTAACTATTATGACCTCATTTTCTAGATGAAAAAAACTAAAGCTTAAAGAGGCTAAGCAAATTCTCAGTTTACATAATAATAATAGTTCTAGGATTCAAACTTTGAGCAGTCCAACACCAAAGTCTCTCTGTGTTCTTAGCCATGAGAAATCAGGGTTCTCATTTGGTAAATATTGGGTCTCTGTTTGCTTTGTGTAATTAAAATATGATTTCATTTTTCAATCAGGCTCTTCGCTCTCAAACATTTTCTTTTCCTTTATTTTTTTCTGGTTGTCCTTCCCGCTTGATTTCCATCAAGCTCTAGTCTCCGGCACTTTTAATTAGCTCTAATTAGCAGTTTCATTGTAGAGGGCTCTGCAGACCTCTCCTGCACTGGAATGTGTGAGGGAGGGCTGGTTTTGCTTAGCCATTTGGTACTCAGTACTGCCCATTGTTGGTCTGTCCCCCTTCTAAGGAACTGTGCTGGAGCAGTAGTACTTGACATTCAAGAGCACTCTCTCATGGGGCACCTGGGTGACTCAGTCAGCTGTTAAGTGTCTGACTCTTGACTTCAGCTCAGGTCACAATCTCAGGGTCGTGAGTTGGAGCCCCACTATGACGTCAGGCTCTGCGCTCAGCGGGCAGTCTGCGCACGCACCTGTTCTCTCTCTCTCTCAAATAAATCTAAAAACAAAGCAAAAAAACACTCTCTCAGAACCATACCACAGATTAGAGCTAGCATATCATCATATCATGGGTAACCTCCATCATTAATCCCAAATATATCCATCTGTACTCTTAAAACACCAAGCAGATAAACCAAGTGGTTATCAAAGCCTAGATGGTATAGGGGACTTCTTTTAAATGGGATTCTTTGACTCCAGCCCTAAAAATTCAAATCTAGAAAGTTAAGGTTGGGGAGGGGGGGTGGAGAGCAGGAATCTGCAGTTTACTTAGCAAGTGCCCAGGAGAGTTCTTGGATGCTCTTAGAGAAATTCTGGCCTTTCCTTGTTCTTTGAGACTCACAGTAGGCCATTTCTCTCTCAGCCCCTTATTTTCCTTTAGTGTCCTCCCCGCTCCCCCCACCCGGATTCCGTCTTCCTCCTGCTGCAGGGGCTCAAAGTGAAACTCACCTGAAAGCCCTTTTCTGGATTAAGAGGAGCCATTAGCATCACCCCTCAGGACAGGCACCATGACGATGATCGATGACAACTATTTTGAGGCAGAGTCAACTGTGGTCTTGGAAGTTTGGGGGTGAACCAACTAGTACTTCGCTGAGGTAGTAGATGGCCAATAAACAGATTCAATCCATGGTTGTGGTATAAACTTGGGCAAGTCACTTCCACTCTCTTAGCTGAAGTTTCCTTATCTAAAAATAAGGCTCTGAGTAGAAGATCTGCTGTAGACACAACTTGCCCAGAGTTGTACAAGGTAGAGTCAGAGATGGGGCACAGAGGTCCAGAGCCCCGCCTCGGCCACCAGCTCTCAGAAGACGCTATCCCAGGAAAGGCTTTTGAGAGGAAGCAAATTAACTGCATTCTAATTGGGCACCTGGGTGGCTCAGTTGGTTAAGCAACTGCCTTCGGCTCAGGTGTCCCAGGATCGAGTCCCTCATCGGGCTCCCTGCTTGGCAGGGAGTCTGCTTCTCCCTCTGACCCTCCCCCTTCTCATGCTCTCTCTCTCTCTCTCTCTCTCTCTCTCAAATAAATAAAAAAATCTTTAAAAAAATAAAATAAATCTCTGCTTTCTGTTTAAAAAAAAACACAGACACACACACTTCAATCTAATTCCATAAAGGTACTGTAAAGATTTCTCAGGTACACAGTATGTAACAGGCACTTTTAATATTTGATGACTAGAGGGACAGAAAAATGAAGGTATGTGTATATATGAAGGAATGAAGACAGAAGGAGGGGAGGCCAGTTTCTTCCGGTCAAGCTCCCAGTTGTGGCATTTGCTCACCACACCTCCTGGAGAGTAAGACCGACAGAAGCTGTCTACTGCTTTTGCATGACCTATAAAGGTCCTATAAGGCTCAGAACAGTAATTCAAAAAATAAACATGTAGGTGCTCAAAAATATAAATGTCACATCTGCTGTCGCTCTTCATCTTCTTTGCCATGCTGTGGTTTTCCAGTTGATGGAAAGGTTTTATTCAGATCAGCCATTTCGCTTTTTCCTGGAGGCACTCTTAATCTTTGTTTTCTAACCTTTAAAGATCTAGGCTTCGCTTGCTGCTGTAATGATTTCCATTGCCTGGTATCTATATGCTTAAATTCCTCCCAAGAATTGCCCACCTCCGATTTTGCTCAATTGCAAATGGAATCTCATGAGAGAGAACGAATGGTGGGCGGAGGGGGAGAGGCCGGCTCTTAACTGACCTCTCTCTCTCTCTCTCTCCCCAGGTCGGGGGAATGGTGGATCCCCGGCCTCCGCTCTCCCCCAGGCAATAGCACCCCATCTCCTTCTCCTCGCGGCAGTCTCTTTCACAAAGACACTGGTGAAACATTTTGGGGGTACTGGGGACACAGGAAGGAGGAAGCAGCTGGGGGTTTTTAGGGGCTGGACCGTGTTATTGACAACGTTAAAGGCTTCATGGCTACGTTCAAGCGGAAATTAATTACAGCCCAGTTCCCCCATTTCTCCCTTAGGTGACAGTCTTCTGTTGATGTGTGCTGCTGTGAAAGTAATAATAGGTTTCAAATGTTTGTGAAAAACATAAAGTAATTACTTGCTGTGATAAATCAGTCATCTGAAGTTTCAGCTTCACTCCGCTCCGCGTACGTGGCAGTGGGTCTGTGTCTTTTGTTAACTTTAATTATATAGCATAGGAGCATTTTTACTTTTCAGTTTTCAGAAATTTCCCCTTTTTCTTTTCTTGGTTTCCTAGTTCTCCGGGGATGAAAGTATTGAAATGATAATGACACATAACTAACATTTGAACAAGGGAAGCATATGTCTGCCAGGGAGTTGATTGCCTTAGTTAAGTTTTGTGGCTGTTGGCTATTAGCTATTTGCCAGTTTCTCTAATGAGCCTTAAATATTTACTGTTTGTGGTGTGGAGGGAAAGAATGTGCTCTGGGGCATTCTGAGCTTCCTTTCCACCAAAAGCATATGTTTAAATTATGGGCCCTGAAGCCAAAGAGCCTCTAATAGCTCTTTTCCCTTTTTTTTTAATTAAAAAAAAGAAAGGAAGGAAGGAAAGGGAAAGTTTCCATTGAAAGCTGCAGCTCCTTTCCTGGGGTCCCTTTCTTCAATAGGGCCTGTACAGATCTGCTTGGATGACACTGACCCCTTTTGTTAGCTCGCCTGTAGAATAAGAGAGAAATTTCCTTTTGACAACTATCTTAGAAGAGGTCCTTATCCAAGCAGATACAGTAGTGAGGACGATATCCTGGCCAGCATGACATATTATCATAGGTAGGTGCCTTACTGTTAGTTAGCACTAGGGATGGGTCACCCCTAAAAATGTGAATTGCACATGTTCATATCTCTTTTTAACTCCTATAGCATTACGTTTTTCTGTTCCGTCAAATCTATCTTGGCCATTCCTGACCAGTGAGCCATCATAAATCCTACCTTCAAAGGTTTGCTTAATCTCCTGGATCAAGCTCTCCCTTACTTAGAAAAATAAGTATTTCCCTTTCCACTGTTAGTCTCTCTCTTCAAACTGTCATTTATATTTAGAATCAAAGAGAAGAGCAGTGAGAATTGGTTGTCTCGTTATTTATTTTACTGATTAATTGGTTATCTATTGGAGAATTCTTCTGTATGGAAAATCATACTTACTGGGACTTCTGAGTTTTTTTCTTACAATGATCATTGGTGTTCATGATGTTTGCTCCTGAGACTGGAAGATCTCATCCATTATCAAAGAATACCACTGTGTTTAGTATAGTTTTAGCATTAAGTCTATTTTTTACTGTATTCTGTCTATTAAAAGCTGTTGGCAATATGGTATCTCAGTTTAAGCCAGAATCTCTGATTACACCTGTAACCCCTTCTTTTCTTCCCATGCTGCATCGTGGAGTTTTTAAAGCACTATAATTCTATCACAGCATTTCAGTTTTCCACATATAAGTAAGGTGAGATAGTAACAACAAACTGCTCAAAATATCTTTTATTCTATTATTGTTAACACACAGTTACCAATAACTACCATGTATTGAGCACCTACTTTGTGTAAGGCCCTCTACTTATGTGACGTTCACAGGTTATTGGATATAATCCTTGTAATAACCTAGTGTGTCTAGGTATTAGCATTTTCATTTTACAAATGGGAAAATTGAGTCTGAAAGATTAAGTAACCCAAGGTCTACACAACTAGCAACTGACAGAACCATGATTCAAAGCCAGCTCTATCTGCATTTTAGCTATTGTTCTATACAGCTCATGACAATGAAATGCGTTAGTATTTCAAGAAGATATACCACAGCCTCAGTGATTTTATAGACTCTATTAAATGATGATGCCGGGGTGTTCTTCATTGAAAGGGCCTCAAGGAGGGGTAACAATTTTTTATCTTCCCTGCAAGAAATTGAAAGGAAATGTTTTATAGGTCTGCAGAGATACACAAAAGAAAGCCAAAAGGATTATGAGAAAGGATTTTGGCACAGCACCTATTGTCTATCTAGGAATGATCACAGTTATTGTCAGGCCCAACAGAGGCAGGAAGGGGTGTAGGACCTCTGAGGGCTGGCACACAGTAGCATTAGAGAGTGTCCAGGGTAGGTAGGAAGGCAGGACCAGACAGCACAGGGAGAGGGGGGTCACTGCCACATACAAACTCTAATTCCCCAAGTATCCAAACACCTACATGTGGTAGTAATACAATGACTCATGAAATGAAATTGTCTTAAATAGCTTGTCAGAAGCCTTTACGGTTTTTCGATGAATTTTACATATTCGGAAGAGAGGGGAAAGCAAGAAGATAGGTGTTTTTGTTCCATCGATAGAAAACCCAGTCGTTTTGAAGATTTTATTTATTTATTTAGAGAGAATGAGCACAAGTGGGAGGGGAGGAACAGAAAGAGAGAGAGAATCCCAAGCAGGCACGGAGCCCAACGAAGAGCTTGATCCCATGACCTGAGCTGAAAATCAAGAGTTGGATCCCCAACCAGCTGAGGCACCCAGGCGCCCCGAACCTCGTCGTTTTAAAAGAAAAATAAAAGGGGCGGTCTCTGATTGACATTTGTCATTTTTTGACCAGTTAGTTTCTAAATCTCCTCCTGTGTTGAGAGAATTCTCCACAGCATGGCCTTCGAGGGAGACAGTGACCATCTTCCATCATAAAAACACAAAGTCCAGGCTTGCTTCCTCTGTGGGGACCCAGCCTATAACAGACAATCAGATGCACCGACTCCAGACTAATCAGGGAGCTAGGGACTCCAAGGTCAGGGTAACTGAGAATCATATGAGATGTTATCAGCAGTGGTGGAACTTCCAGTTACCTGGGGCAATGGCCGATAGCAATGACTGTGGCAGAGTCAACATCCAGTTCTGCCAGCAGCTGAGCAAAACACAGTGTTCTGTGTTTAAGCGGCAGCAGCAATAATATCTTCAGGAAACTGTTTTTGCAGGGTGACTCTGGAGTGCTTCTGGCCATGATCTCAACTGCTGCCTAGCCTGTTCGTTCCTGCTCACTTTCCAAATCTGATTCTCCTCTCTTCCTGGCTCACCTGTGATTTTTACCCAGTACTCTTTCAGTAATTGCTTCTCTGCAACTTAACAACCTTGACTGTTACATACATATACATGGTAAAATCTAGTGAATCGAGTAAATTTTCACTTTTAGTTCTTTCAGTCTTCAGCAAAGTTCAGTTTTACATTATTAATCATTACTATTGAAGTTTTAATGTCAACTTTGATTATTACTCATCGCTATTGAAGTTTTCATATAAAGTTACACAGCATCTCTTTATCTTGGCTAATTCTATAGTATACTTAAATATCCATCAAGAAATTTTGATTTTGGGGGGGTGCCTGGGTGGCTCAGTCATTAAGCGTCTGCCTTCAGCTCAGGTCATGATCCCAGGGTCCTAGATCGAGCCCCGTGTCAAGCTTCCTGCTCGTTGAGTCTGCTTCTCCCTCTCCCACTCCGCCTGCTTGTGTCCCTCTCTGGCTGTCCCTCTGTGTGTCAATTAAACCTTTAAAAAAAAAAAAAAAAGAAATGTTAATTTTTTTTAAAGAGAAAGCAAAACTGGCTGGTTTGTATGCCCTGAAGCTTGGCTCCCATAGTTGAAAAAACCTAATTATCAGTTTTATACGTTTGTTTCCATTATCTATTACAATATAATGAATCATCCCCAAATTTAGTACCAAGTACAGCAACCATGACATTAGTTCTGTTGACTTAACATAGGGACTGGGGCTCAGCTCTACAGTTCTTCTGCTGCATTGCCTTGGGGTGTCTCCCATGGCTGTAAGGTGATGGCAGCTGGACCTGGAGCATCCACGCTCCTTTGTCTGTGTGTGACTGGTAGGGGTCGCTGGAAGCCTGGGCTCTGCTGGGGTGTCGGGGTAACTAGCTCCTTCTCTTTCTCTCCTCATTTAGTCTCCGAGATTCTACCTTCCACATAACTCTTCCAAGTGATTTCTCCATCACGGCAGTCATACTTCCTACATGGTGACTTAGGGCTCCCAAAAGCATGAAAGTAGAAGCTGCCAGGCGTTAAGGCTTGGACACAGAATTATCACTTCTGCCACATTCTGTCAGTTAAAGCAAGTCACTGGGCTAGCCCACATTTAGTGTAGGAGGGGACTATGGAAAGGCAGGAATAATGGGAGGCATAGTTCATAGGGGCTACCTTGGGGATTTACCTATCCTGTGTCTAAACTTCAGGCTGCAAGTAAGTGTTCAGTGCCAGGTACAGTGGGCGTCCAGTGTATTTGTCAGGATTGTTTCTATTGCGAAGAGCAGAAACCAAATCCAAACTAGCTTGTGCCAAAAAAGAGAATTTATTGAATCATGAAACTGAGATATTCAAGGGGTGATTGGTTTAGACATAGTTTTGTCCAAGGATTCAAACCACATCAACAGGACTCGGTCTTTTTTTTATCCATCAGACTCTTGCTTCTGTTTGCATCTGCTCGGCTTTATTATTATATAGCCTATGTCCTCCCCATATGGCCAAAATAATAGCCGCAAACTAATATCATACTTTTAGCAGAGAATGTTAGGGAAAGGAACCCTCTCGCTTCCAAAATCCGCACAGCAAATCCCGTGCAGGGACTCTGACGGCCTTGTCCTCCTACGAACCAATTGCTGTGGCGGGGAGGAAGGGGCGTTCTGATTGGACGGTCTGCGTCACGTGCCCACACCTGTTGCGAGGGGCTGATCCTTCAGACCAGGACTTCCTAGGAAGTGTTCTAGAGAAAAGGAAAGCTTCTGTTACCAGAGGAAGTCGGATGGATCCTGGAAAAACAAAAACAAGAAATAACTACCCCCGATAACATTGTGCTGAATGAATGAAATTTAATAAGTGAGTGGCATACGCAGTGAAGTACCGAGTTTATTAGGTGCCAAAGGAGACAGGCACTTCAAAATTATTTTATGGAAAGAGCTAGACAGAAGTGCTGCTAGGAGTGGATTGAAATAGAGAAAAAATGCAGTTTTGAGCTGGACTTTGAGAGAGGGGAGATTTAAGAGGAGGACGATATTATAGACCGAGAAAAGGTCTCTTTCTGCAGAACCAAAAGCAATTAAAGATAGAGAAGTTTCCAAAGTCTAATTTTTGGGTGCAGCTGCTGTCCTTAAACTGTACCTTTAAGAAAATCAGGAGCTTGGTTAGTACAGTGCGTTTTACCATTTAGTTTCCAATTTAGTTGGATCTCAGGAACTGTTTTGTAACCCTGAATGTGACAGCTGGGTGTCTCAAATATTTAAGGGGCTCCTACAAAAATAAAGTTCCAAGGTGACTGTTATCAAAGGGTTAAGAGAAAAGCCTTTTGAAAATACATATTCACTTGTCCTCTGTCACTTTGATTGACAATAAATGCTGAATTACCAGAAATAATAGTAATCTGCGTTTTTTGTGTTTAGAGCCCTCCTGTGAGGCTGAAGGTTTCTATGTAAATTAATTAGCTCTTGTCTGGGGCGCTAAGGAGGAAAGGAAAGCAAGCCCAGCTCCCTCCCCAGCCCTGGCTGAAAACCATTGAGCAGCAGATTTGGGATCTATGAGGGGAGAAAGAACAGAAACTGACCTGACTGAACTAAGTATAGTTTCCTTGAGATTGGGGAAAGGAGCGAGCAGTAGAAGGGAGAAATGGGTGTAGAATCTGGTCAAGAGAAGTCCCAGTTGGCTGTCAGAGTCTTACATCACCATGTCTTCACAGAAATCTAGAAAGTCTTCATTCGCAAGGACTTTGAGGTGGTGTCATCTGTCACCTTCCTTTAACAGGCAGGAAACTGGCTCAGGGAGATGGAGAAACTGGCCAGTGAGGGATCCTGGTAAGACTAGAACTCAGATTTCCTGATTTCTTGGTCAGGACTCCCCCTTCCCCACCTCACGCCCCAAGACTCAGGGCCTCCTGGAGGCTGATGTCAAGTTTCCCAGCGTTCACATTCCCATTGGAAGCCGTGCTGTCCTCGAGCAGTGGCAGGTAATCTCCAGAAAAGAAGCATCACCATCTGTGTGTGGTTTGAACCCCTCCCCCTAGTTTCTTTTACAACTCGAGGGGTATCTTGTTAACCCCACTCCCCATAATGTTTTCCTTCTCTAAGACTAGAATAATATTGCTGCTAGACACTTCTTTATAAACAGAAATTACCATGTGATAATTATGACTTCTGTTCACTATCCGCACATACTCATATCCTTGTTATTAAGTAAATACAGAAAGATTATTCATTTTATTAGCTTTTGATATTGATATTGCCATGTTCTCTCTTAGCTATAAATATCTGCTCTGCCCACATCAATTTGAATCTTTTTTCTTAAGCAAATTAAAGTAGAAATGATAACACAATTACCATCTGAATTCTACTAAACTCCAAGTCAAAACAAAATATAAGGACTGTGATTATGTGAGAGGGAGAGACTGGAGGGGGAGACTTTTCCTGCTGCTAAGGAGCCGGAAGTCATATCCTTAGCAGAAGAACCAGGATGTTGTAGGTCTGCGTCTCCTGTCAGTGATGTCAGGTCTGCGGGGGTGGCTGGACTCCCGTACTGGCAGACACAGTACAGTTGCCCAGGATGGGACGTTGAGTCTCGTCACTGGCTTGTTAAGTGCTAATTTGGGTACTAATCTTCTGCTTCCAATGAACATTTTTCCACAGGGTATATGAGTTCTTTTCCTGAGCCCGAGTTCATGCTAGTAACTTAGAGAAACAACCTTAAAGGGCTGGGTAGACAGGGAGAATCCGGGTATCTGACCAATTTGAATAGGTTTAGTGTTGTGGTCACTTACAAAAACCTTCAGATTCTTACTTTGACCCTGAGAGGAATCTGGTCTGATTTAGACACCTGCTGTCTGCCTTGAAAGAATGTTCTCAAACGTTCTCATCTACCTCGCCATATCTAGGGAGCAGATGTGAGAGGACCCTTAGGCCCCAAATGGTTTTTCTAAGCTGTTAGGGATAGTCTCATCCCGAATATGTAACTTGATAATCTCCTGTGTTCATTGTACTTTAAGCTTCTGTTTCACCTTAGGACCTTGGTGGACCTTTTAAAACAGCCTCTTCTTAGGCTCTTACACATCTTTGGAACCATGTATCATTGGGAGCTTCTTACCACTAATTTCCTTAATGAATAAAGCCACATATAAGCATAAAAGCATGTAATTTGAACCATTTCAATATCTGAAGCATTTCCTAAAGAAGTCAGTTGCTCGAGGTGGTTATGACAGATTGGCAAGGAGTCATCCATTCATACCTCAAGGGACCATCCATTGGCAAGGGGTCACCCATTCATACTTCAAGGGCCCATCCATTAGCAAGGGGTCATCCATTCATACCTCCTGAACATACTTGAGGGCTAACCATTACTAGAACTTCAAAAGATGAAGATCTAGTTCCTGCTTGTACATGGTGGAGAAGGGTGGGTTCAGTAATGAGAGCAGTACAGTGGGATAACAATTAAGAGGGAGAGGACTAAGATAAGAAAGGATATTAAAACCTGATAAGATTCACTCCTGGGTATATACCCAAAAGAAAGGAAAACATATGTCCCCACAGAAACGTGTCCATAAATAGCTTTATTATGTATAATAACCACAAGGTGGAAACAACCCATATGTCCATCACTGGATGAATGGATACGCAAATGCGGTCTATCCACACAATGGATTATTATTTGGCTATAAAAGATTGAAGCACATGAGTGAATCCTGACAACATTATGCTCAGTGAAAAAAGACAGTCACATTCATATAAGAGTCTAGAACAGAGAAATCCATAGAAACGGAAAGTAGATTCGTAGTTGCCCGGGGCTGGGTAGGGAGCAGGGGGGACGGGCGTGGTAGCCAAAAGGTACAGGCTTTCTTTTTTGAGGTGATGATGGTGTTCTAAATTCAGCTGTGGTGATGGTTGCACATTATCTATAAAGATGATAAAAGCCATTCAATTGTACACTTGAAGTGGGTGAATTATATGGTATGTGAATTACACCTCAATAAAGCTGTTTTTAAAAAAAAACGAATAAGAACTAAAATTGAGAATAATGGTAAAGAATGACAGGGAGCGGCTCTCTTTCCCTCGCTCTCCCTCTCTCTGCCCTTTCCCCCTCCCCTCCCCCCCTCCTCTCTCTCTTTTTCTCTCTCTCCCTCCTTCCTTTCCTCCTCCCTTCTCTCTCTCCCTCTCTCCCCCTCCCACCCCCAAAAGGGAATCACTGTCTGTGGTTGAGGACAGACACTGCCTCTGGAAGTAAGGGAATGCTTTTAGTGCTCCTGATGATTTTTTTTTAATCATTATTAAGAGTTGATTATGGAGCTAATTAGGACTACAGAACTTCCAGCTAGACAAAGAGAAAATTGCACTTGGGAGGGTTGAGAAAGGTAATACTAGTTCAAAATCTGACAGGGGCGCCTGGGCGGCTCAGTGGGTTAAAGGCTCTGCCTTCGGCTCAGGTCATAATCGCAGGGTCCTGGCCCCAGGGTCCTGGGATCAAGCCCCTCACTGGACTCTCTGCTCAGCAGGGAGCCTGCTTCCCTTTCTCTCTCTCTCTGCCTGCCTCTCTGCCTACTTGTGATCTCTGTCTGTCAAATAAATAAATAAAATTTTTTACAATTAATTAATTAAAAAAAAAAAAACTGACAACACTTGCATCCCAGCTGGAGGAAGCCTTTCTTATTACAGGAAAGGAGCGATGCTGTAGAAAGCTGCTCAAGAAAAAGCAATCCCCAAGTTAAAATAGACTCATCTAATGAAAGAGAAAGACTCTGAGACTCCATTATAGATCCATTAAGTTAAGAACAGCACAAGGAATGAAGGAAATTCTTTTGTTTTGTATTTGCAAGAAAGATTTTTCTTTTCTGAGTTTTCATTTGTTCGTGAATCTCTCGGCTTAGCTTGTTTTAATAAGCAGACAGTGAGATGAGTTACAAAGTCATGATTTAAGATTCTGAATGTCTGATCTCCCTAGTAACCCAAACCATCTGGGATTATAAATTATGACTCGTTATTGCCACCTGATGACAACAAAGAGTACAGCCCTTCTAGAAGTACTGGCTCTTTTAGAAACAGATGCCCCCCTGCAAGCTGAAATGCGTATCAGTGACAGAAATATGGTGACAGAATCTCTTTAGAGGTTCTCTGACCTTGGTGTTAGAAAGAGGCCACCTTGTCATAGGCATCTTTAAGCATCGTGAAGTCTTTTCTTCTAGCCACGTTACCTAGAAAGCAGTATTCTGTATATCGAAAGTGATTTTCCGTCTATTATATCAAAGCGGTAGGTGTGTGTCGCCTTAAGCCTGTCACCACTTTCTCCTGCACTTGTAGCTGCTGTCACTGTCCAGTTGCTGCCACTCGTATTGGTGGCAGCTGCCAGCCTGTCGTCACTATGGCTGCTGTCATCACCCTCACACACAAGCTGTTGCCTCTGCCACTGTCTTCCTGCTGCTAATGGGGCTGATTGGCACCTCTCCACACCACATCAAGGTGCAGAAGCTGCTCACCACCCCAGGCTCTGAGCCATCTGACACCCTGTACTGCCGCTGCTCATTACGGCCCTCATAGCAGTGGCGCCAGCTGGGACCAGCCCAGCCCAGAGCTGGGTGGCTCCGCCTGATGGGGGGAGGGGGACTGTGATAGTCACCTTGCTACCTGCCGAAGCAGCTGGGCCTCTCAGTGAGACTCGACCTGAGGACTCCAAGCATCCTGCATCTTTAAGAGTCAACACATTAGAGCCCAGCGTCTCTCTTCTTCGCTTGTTTCTGGAGTTCATAGCGGTTTGAAGCTCCTCCAAGCCCAATGGACAGCTTCAGCCGCTTCCCCCTCTCCGTGGGCCTGCTTAGGTGCCCACAATAGGCAATACTGTGCTCTCCCTGAGCACACACTGAGTTTCAGTGCCGTACGTTGAAAGTCGTGATAAAACATTTCGCATCATCTCCAGTATTTTTCAAAGCTTGTGAGGGTTAAAAAATATGTAGGATTCAAGATGGCAGCCGTCAAGACTGTACTTCCACAGAAAACTAAACAAGAATCCATTCAAGCAGAGAAAGAATAGGAGGGGATTTACCAGTGAACAAAGGTGGTCAACAGATTTCTGGAAGATGGGAAGGAGATGGAGTACAGTTAATGGGTAAACTGGGGTGGAGGGACCCGTGACTAGAATGTGCAACGAGTGCTTTGGAGAAGTTCCAGGTTCATAACCCACAGTTAAAAATGGGAATGCCGAGAGAGACTGAAAACAGAAGGATTAATGAAAATTTTATAAATATGAAAATGTCATTACAGCACATTTTATTCACCCCTTTAAAAGGCCAGCACCCAGAATTTATCCCTGAAAGAGTCATCTTGGGAAATATTTGGGGAAAGTCAGGGCATCTGGTATGGCTGTCACAGCCCCAGAACAGACCGTCTTCGTGTGGCATCAGAAAAAGAGGTTTCCCCCCTGACAGTTGGCAGCCCACCCACTGGCCCACAAGAGAAACAGACTTACCTGTTGGCACTTTCAGCACCCCCCACATAACTCTCGCAGGCAGAACTCTCTCCCACCAAGAGGAGAGGCATTTTAGGAACGTGATCCACGCTGTACTTAAAGGCCTAGCATCCCACTAATTGGAGTCACAAGAAAAGAGATGAGAAAATGAAAGGAAATGAAGGGAAAGTGCTGCCGAATCGGTAGAAACGCTTTTCTAAAACTAAGGGCACGGGTCTTCACAGTAGAAGAGTCTATTGGGTGCCCAGCGCGGTGAATGAAAAAAACAGCCTCACCTAAAGGCAGCCTCGCGAACTATCATAGTAAAGTTCCTAAAAGTAAAAAGTAAAGTTCCTAAAATCTTCAGTGAGAGAGGGAGAAGAAAAAGTCAGCCAGCGTCAGGCTTGTGATCAGTAGCACTAAGTGCTAGGAAGTAATGAAATGATACCTGCTCAGCTCTGAGAAACAATGATTTCAGCCTAGAAACGTGTACCCAAAGGGGTATCCGCCATGCTGAGGGCAAGAGGAAGACAGGGTTAGAATTTTAAGGATTCAGAGTTTACTTTTCATGCTCTTCTTCCCGGGGAACTAAGGATGTATTCAAGCAAAGCAAGTAAATAAACCAAAAAATTAAAAAAACATGATGTCTAAAAAAACACTCGATCCTACTCAGAAAAATAGCAAAAGGGCAGCCTTGAAGCAGATTTGAAGAAGGATCCAGTCCCGTTTGTGGTGACAGGAGACAACACCCCCAGGAAAAGAGCTCTGGGAGTAGAAAGACTCAAGAAGATGCATAGTGTGATTAAGAATTTTTTTTTAAGATTTTATTTATTTATTTGACAGACAGAGATAATATGTAGGCAGAGAGGCAGGTAGAGAAAGAGGAAGGCAAGCAGGCTCCCTGCTGAGCAGAGAGCCTGATGTGGGGCTCGATCCCAGGACCCTGGGATCATGACCTGAGCCGAAGGCAGAGGCTTTAACCCACTGAGCCACCCAGGCGCCCCAAGAATTTTTTTTAAAAAAAGCAAAAAACCTTAAGCTATGATAAATATAAACAACATAAGAAAAAGAAAAGCCAATCTGAAATTTTGAGGGAGAAAAAAAACCTGCAGAAAAAATTCACGGTCCAGATACAAAGCAGAGTTCCAGAAGCATGCTGTTGAAGACGCCTCACGGTTATGACTGAACGGTAGAGAGGGAAGTGTACTCCCTACACAGTACCGGGCCGGGCACCAAGCCGTACGCGGTACTCACAGTGATGTAAATGTCCTCTGTGTTTTTCACCGGACGTCACGCAGCAAAGCACGGGAGACCAGGCTGTGCTTGTAGGACAACACAGGCAAAAGTAAAAATGCAGCTAAGAGAAAATGGAGACCAGGGGCCCAATGGAAGGTGGTATACGGACCATAGAGAGAGGAAGAAAAGTTTACAAAAGGGTCATTAATAGCTTCCTCTAAAAAGCGGGGGCAGGCAGCAGATGAGTTCGAAGTAAACATAGTGGTTTAGATAGTTAATGATTTAAATCATAGATGGCAGCATTTTTACACCAAAGTAATAAAATACTGGAAAGAGGATAAAGGTATTGCAGGTGAGCTGTACTTTTTGTCTTTCACACCAGGTTTATCTGTTAGATACGTCTGACTCCATATAGTAGAGGGAAGGGACTCAGCGACTTAAAACATTTAAACATTCCACAACTCTGTATAAGACTCAGTGCTCATCATGAGTGTGGTCCCTAATCCCCATCACCTATGTCACCCATCCCCCTCTCACCTCCCCTTTTGGCCATCAGTTTGTTCTCTAGAGTTCAGAGTCTGTTTCTTGGGTGCCGGGGTGGCTCAGTCAGTTAAGCATCTGCCTTCGGCTCAGGTCATGATCCCAGGGTGCTGGGATCAAGGCCTGCATTTTTTTTTAATTAACATATAATGTATTATTAGCCCCAGGGGTACAGGTCTGTGAATCACCAGGTTTACACACTTCATAGCACTCCCCATAGCACATACCCTCCCCAATGTCCATAACCCAACCAACCTCTCCCTACGCCCCTCCCCTCCACAACCCTCAGTTTGTTTTGGGAGATTAAGAGTCTCTTATGGTTTGTCTCCCTCCCGATCCCATCTTGTTTCATTTATTCCTTTCCTGCCCCCCAAGCCCCCCACGTTGCCTCTCAACTTCCTCATATCAGGGAGATCATATGATAATTGTCTTTCTCTGGTTGACATATTTCGCTCAGCATAATACCCTCTAGTTCCATCCACGCATAATACCCTCTAGTTCCATGGCAAGATTTCATTTCTTTTGATGCAAGGCCAGCATCTTGTTCCCTGATCAGCGGGGGGTCTGCTTCTCCCTCTGCCCATCCCCCACCTCTTGTGCTCACCATCTCCCTCCCTCCCTCTCACTCTCTCCCTCTCTGTCTCTCCCAAAAATAAATACAATGTTTAAAAAAGAGAGAGAGAGAGTCTGTTTCTTGGTGTGTCTCTCTCCTTTGTTCATTTGCTTTGTTCCTTAAATTCCACATATGAGTGAAATCAAATGGTATTTGTCTTCCTCTGACTGACTTTTTTCACTTAGCATTATCTCTCTAGCTCCATCCGTGTGCTTGCAGATGGTGAGATTTTGTTCTTTTTTTTTTTTTTTTTTACAGCTGAATAATACTCCGTTGAATATATATTAGATCTTGCCAGCTCTCTGCTGTTCCCTCCTCCAGGTCTGTTGGCTTCATGCTCCACAGCCCCCCTCTGTCGTCCCAGGCAGGTTCCTATACTTCCAAGCATCACAAAAACATCCAGCGGAAAAGGACAGTTTCCCTCTCTTGCTTCAGTTCTGTCTCAAGGAAACGTTTTCAGGCGGTCTCGCTAACGGACTTCCACTCGTGTCTTACTGGCCCTGATTGTCTCACACACCCTCCTCTAAACCAGACACTGGCAACAGGAAGGGACCGCTGCATTCTTACGGCTACTCAGCTGACTTGACTCGGTGAAAGGTCCTTGGAGACGGCAACTTGTATCCTAGCATGAACCCAAGACTTAGGCATGACAGCTATTATCTCATCTCTCTCTTAACTGATCAGATTTCATACCGATAGACCCCTACCTAGGAAAAGTTGTTGTCTCTGTAGATCAGTTATAGACAGAGTTCAGAGGGAGAAGGACCACAGTGACTGTCTCGTGGCCTTGTTCAGTAATTCTCTCTTAAGATCTAGAAACATAGGTTCCTTCTTTCTGGCTATGTATCAAATCAGGATCCTCAGAGCTGCTAAGTAAATTTTTTCTTTGATTAAATAGCTTTGTATAATTCAGAGGTTCTAAAAGATCCTTCCTCTCTTTAGATAATCTATAGCCATGTGATAATATATGGATTCTATATAGGGAGAAGGGTTCGGTGCCTCTTCTCAAAACGTCCTTGTTTTGCAACTTGGTAAAATGGAAGCACAATGCAAACCAGGGTTTAGATCCCAGCCCTCCCACTTAAGTAGTAGCTGCATGACCTCCAGTAGTTTCCAGACCTTTCCATGCTTTAGTTATTTCTAAAAATGGAGGCGGTTGGCTTACGTGTTAGGGTGGTTTGCTTTTTTTTGTTTGTTTTGTTTTGTTTTTAAGATTTTATTTATTTATTTGTTTGACAGAGAGAGAGAGAGATCATAAGCAGGCAGGCAGAGAGAGAGGGGGAAGCAGGCTCCCCGCTGAGCAGAGAGCCTGCTGTGGGGCTTGATCCCAGGATACTGGGATTATGACCCGAGCTGAAGGCAGAGGCTTAACACTCTGAGCCACCCAGGTGCCCCTGTTAGGATGGTTTTAAGGCTTAAGTGAAACTACCAATGGTATAAATATAAGGAACATGTCAGCAGTTGCTAACTCTTCCTATAGTAGCATGCAAGAGGGTGTGTAGCTTGGTCCCCCCATTTTTGTGTGTTGGATGGTCAGCCAACATTATAGAAAAGTGAGTCAAATTAGGCAAGGCAGAAGAATTTGATTCTCATTTGAAGCATGAATATAGTAACAAGAGGAGGGATGAAAGGCAGCAAGGGTAAAGACCAAAAGGTAAAGATATCCATGCTTTTGACCAAGTTTTCTCAATCAAAGGACTGCACGCTGCTCCCACAGCGCCCTGAGCCGAACCCTACGGAGCTCCATTGAAGGGGATTTCAGTGGAATGGATTCCTCACAGAAGGAGACCATGGTAACTTTATTCCTTCCCTGGAACACTTTGAATTATAAAAAGAAATCAGGCTCAGATAATCAAAAAGCACGAGATGGTGAATAAAATACGTTAGAGGATTATAATTCAATAATAATTGAATTTCTCTAGCAGAGAGACCCAGAGAAGTTCAAATGTATCATCTCAATTAGTTCCAACACCCATCTGCCAAGACACGGGCCTGGTGTTAGACTCTGCACCCCTTGCATCCTTCACCAAGACAATGAGACATGACAGTCTTCCCGTGACACCCGTGGCTTCACACGCTTTGCCGTGAATGTTTCAGGCACGATTTAGAAGTGAGCTGTCCCCATTGCTCCTCGTGCATGGAGACCTCCTCTTGCTAGCTTCCCCTCCGCATTTCTTCCCTGAACACTGGAACTTCTTGAAAAAGCACATATTTCTCATGCCAGTATTTCCAGTTAAAAAATAGTAATCCTCGGCGTCTTACTACTTACCAACTGGTTCTGAACGCAGGGAGTTCTGTGCAAAATGCCTAGCACTCTGAGTAACAGGGAACTAAAAAAAATAGCTTGTCTTTCCACAATTTCCCTTCAAAAGGTCAAGATGGGAATGAAATCTGGAGCCGCATCCGCCTCCCTCCCCTTCTGTGGCCTGCGCCGCACGCAGCACAGACATCACGCTCTCGGAGGCAGGTCTGAGAAGCGCCGGGCTCAGGAACTGCGTGTTGATCGTGTAGGAATCAGCATATCTGGCAGATGGGGCCTGTCTGAGTTCGTTGAGCTGAGAGGCATCTGCACCAGGCCGCCGGGGAGCTTCGGCGTGGTGGGTTTCAGGCTTAACATGCGGCCCGACACGGGGCAGCCTGAGACTCCCCCAGGGTGATCCAGTAAACACATAGAAACACATAGAAGGATTTAAGCCTTTGTTAATTCCAGGGCCTGTGACACGTTGCAGAATAAGACTGTTTTCGCCAAGTGCTGGGTTGATCCTCTTGGCGTCCGTATTTACCTTGATGCGCTTCCAGAGCCGCTGCGTGAAGTCCGCTGTTCAGACGTTGTTGGCCTCTCTAATTTGTCTTTTAAATTGCCGGAGAGTGCTGAGCTGAATGAGGTGGGCACATTAATCCTTTTGGAGAAATCACTTGCAAAACATTTTATTCTCTGTGACTTCCTTCTGATTCCTCGGCTCTCCCTGGCTCTTCTAATTTATTCTCGTCTCTGTTGTACTTGTTTCTCTATTTCTACCTTATGCTCCTTTGGTGCCTACACGGCCCCCATGCCCTCGTCCTTTCAGGTAGCAAAGTGGGAGGAGGTCTGTACCAAGAGCCGCAGGATGCCCCCTATCTCTGTATATCACCCTCGGCAATAACGAGGGGCTCTTGTACGCTCCCTGGGCTATAAGTTCGAACCCTCCGACGGCTTGGCTGGCTCTGGGAGAGGGCCCTAAGAATGAAGGTAAATGAACACTGGCTTACCCAGCAGTCTCAGAGCGCTCAAGGTGCCCATGTCAAGATAAGCAGATGTGTGTCTATACCAATAAATCCCATAACCTGCATTCCTGCTTGCGGTGACACAGAGGTTTCTCCTTTCATTTCCTGGCTGCAACATGGAAAGATCCACCCACCTTAAATTGCCCCACGTTCCTGCTTCCATCTGGTGTGAGCAGAGATCCTGATAAATGAGAATTCCAAGTGGGTGGAAGAGAGTTACGTACAGCTTGATAGGTGGATAGGTGTATGTGCGCACGCGTACACGCACGCACACGTCTGCATGGTGCAGAAAAGATGAGTCTCTATATGAAGATGCAGATATTTGTATGTCTGTGTGGGGGGTGATGTCTGTGTGTAACATTTAGAGTCTAAACCGGGGAATCCTCACATGGAGTGCATAATGCAGCTACAGGAGGTCCATAAACCGCAAAACTAGATGCAAAATCCGTGTGGATGTCGATTTTATTGTTTTCTGGCAAGGCAGTCCATGATTTGACTGAGTTTTCAAAAGGCGCTGTGAGAGTCCCAGTCCCTTTTCTTTGACCCTCTGTATTTGCTCTCTCATCCTTGGAACATTCTGAACAAAAATCAGGGATGGGAACAGGACGTCGCAGTAATGCGAAATGGTATAATCTTGCTAGGCCTTGAGTGTTTCCCTCTTCGCTGCCCTTCCTCAGAGCTCCCCGTTCAGAACAGACCACCACCCCCCAGTGGTTCAGACTGTTGTGCTCAGCGGCCCCCACAGATTGAACAGCCGTGGGGGGTTGGGGCAAGGGGAAGGCGACATCAGAATCCACAGGCTTTCACTTTGTTGAAGACTTTGCATTTGAAAAGAGTTCATCTTATTCTCTCATAAAGCAAGTTCCCACTTCTAAACTTAAGAGCATCCTCCCTCCAGGAGGGATATCTGGATCCGTGTTGGCCCCTATTCTCTTTCATCGTCTCTATCAGGGCCGAGCAATTCTTCCTCTTAAGTTTTCAAATTCTTAATAACAGACTAACAGGCCCGTTTGCTCTGGTTTTGGTTCTCTGTAAAAACAGGCTCAAGGTCTGCCAAAGCTGAACCTTAGTACCTTAACCTTAGACTGTACTTTCTAGAAATTCCTAACACTGTCCGTGGTGCATTCATCCGTCTTGCCAACCGCATATATCCTGTTAAACACAAAGACGTGTTGACTCTTTCTTCCTCCAGAAGGTTCCAGCTTCTGCTGCTGTTTTACTGTTTCCACCATCACTGCCCTCCCGTGTTTGGAATAAAGCAACAATCCTTCAGCTGGTATTTATATCTTCCTAGTGTCAGCCATCCTTTGTGATGTTGTTTCCCTTAAATTAATTTGTCACTCCATCCTTAGAGCAACTTTATTTCAAATTATCCAGCCCAGACTTTATAGGCTTGAATAAAAATTATCCTATTCATTGTCCTTTCTTAATTGGCCAGCTTCTTCTCTCATTGTTTATTCCAGAAACTTCTGTTCCCATTGATCGCAGTGCTCCTTCCATGTGAGTCCTTGCATTTGTTCTGACTGTTCTGACTTATTCTTAAACGTCCCACTCTTTTTTTTTTTTTCAAGATTTTATTTATTTATTTGACAGAGAGAGAGGCAGCGGGAGAGAGAACACAAGCAGGGCAAGCGGGAGAGGGAGAAGCAGGTTTCCTGCTGAGCAGGGAGCCTGATGTGAGGCTCGATCCCAGGACCCTGGGGATCATGACCTGAACTGAAAGCAGATGCTTAATGACTGAGCCGCCCAGGTGCCTCAACTTCCTACTCTTCAAAATGCATCACACTACCTATCACCCCTTTTCTGGAATGCTCGACTCCTCGACACTCATTTTCCTATTCTCTGACATCATCTTCCATAATGCAAGCACATGACATATAATAGATGTTTAATAAATATTTGGTCATTTCAAAGATAGCTTTCTAACCAGTAGAATCCAAGAGTAATAAAGGTATGTTTTGGGGAAAGCAGATAATGGCTGGTCCCAAGTAATCAATGCAGAAATTTGTACAAACATACAGCTAATTCTGAGGTCACTGAAGCTTAATTAACAATATTTGTAACATCTTTAATGTTCTTGTATGTCAGCAAAGAAAAAGACGCACGTTCAATGCTGATCGTTCTAAGTGGTAGCCGGTCACCTGTGAAAACCAAGAATGGCACAATTATTGATTATTGTGGACAGTACAGGTGGTTGGGCCTTGTCTTTGAATAATCCAGTATATAGTTAATATTGCTTCCCAAGCATGTTTCTTGGCTGGAATAGAATCTTCTGGTGTGTACCTTTCTCTCTGATAAACGTAACAATGCGTTTCCCCTCCCCTCCCAAAACTGTTGGCAAACACCGCCAAATGTGTGCATGTCCACCCCTGCCTGTGATTATGGCATCAGATCCTTGTGTATGGCTCCATTCCAGTGGACTCCAAATAAGGAAGGATTTTCCCATCATAATCGCTTGTTCCCAAAGAGTAAAGTGAACTGCTTTAGTCAGCAAAAAATATGTATCATCTTTGCCTTGCTCTATATTGAATTGCTGACTTTTCTTTAGACCCAGTAGTCATTTCTTTGGCTCCTTAATTTATGCAGGAAGCTAAAAGAAAATCACTTAGTATTCTTAATAAAATGGCATCAGGTTTAGATAATTTTTTACCATATGCAGTAAAAATGCAAATGTGTGTGGCTTATTTGCAAATGCAGACATTAATAACTGATATTTAAACAGACTGGATTAGCAATTTTACTGATACATTCAGGAGATTTTTCCAATAATTTGCACACTCAAAATCAATTTGAATACAACATGTAAATTGAATTTAATTTTTTGATAGAAAATTGTAGTTATCAGCTTGAACCATTAAATTTACTATTTAATATATGCTTTCCAGCTCACTTGGTTAGAATTTCATTGCGCCTTATCTATATAAATTTAATTAGGCTTGATATCATCAGTATATTATAGAACTAATTAAAGATTCAGATAAGTGCTGAGGGGGCTTATTGAAACTCCATAAAGTTCCATTTGGAGAATGAGATATTCTTCCTTCGGTTCATTGTAAGAGAATGGAACAGCAAGAAGGGTGGCTTGCAGTGTTTCTGAAAAATTATTTAACTGGATTTAATGTACTTATTCCATTCTTTGAAGAGCTTTTTAATTACTCTGTATCTTTGTACAGCCCAACAACAGTTATAATCTTTATTTAAGGGCTGGAAAATCCTCATTTCCCTCTCCTCCCACTGAGCAAGCAGTCTCTTATTCTGGTGTGTACGTGTGGCTGTGTGTGTGTGTGTGTGTGTGTGTAAAGAGAGGTAGGTGGGACAGGGCTTGTATACCCTGCCTGAGATCATGTAATGTGTAATAGAGCTTTGGGGGAAGCCTGTCAATCCTCACAAGTAGAATAAGCATCCAGAAAGATCAGAGAGTGCCTGCCGTAAACACAGCGAGGAGAGAAAAGATGAGAAATGCTGACCCCAGAGGTAGTCTCCGGGCAAAGCCGAGGTTCCCACTCAGAGCTGTGGCTACTGTGAGGCAGTCATGCTGTAAAATTCCCTTTGAATCCCCTTGTAGCTGCATCTCTGTGGTAGAGTATAAAGCAGATGAGTTTAAAAGACTGTGATTTCGACTAAGTGCTTTGTGTCTTCATTACAAAGCACAATAAAGCTTTTTATTACAATGGAGCCGCTATTACTTTCAATTGAATATGCACTGAAACCGGGCTCCATCCACTGCATTCCCAGGGAGCTCGAAGCTCTTGTCAAAAACATGGTTGTTGTTTTTTTCCAGGGCAGATTGAGTGACATAACGCATGGTGGGGAAGAAATGAAAGTTAAGTGGACCAATCATAAATGTGGGCCATCTATGACCGGGGACACCGTGGTTCAGTACAGAGACACCCAGGAAGCCAGAAAATTGGTCACAAGCCTGTGTGATGTGATAGAAAAGTTGCAGGCTTGGGGGCTTAGGAGATGAAGACTGGAAGCTCTCCTGTTGATAAGCTGTTAGATCTGGGGGCTCATCTCTCCAAAGCGTAAATTTCTTTAGCTGGAAAATGGAAATAATAACAACGCTGCTACCCCTCCTCCCACTTTAGTCTCTGTCATGGGTTAGGATGGTGTTCAGATGTCATCTTTCTAGTCAACCCATGTCTGCGTCCAGATAGGGAAACTGAGGTACTGCGGCCTTACGTGCTGTGATCGAGATCACTCATTAGCTAGTGACAGGACAAGGACTGGAACAGATGCACACGAAATGTCATGTTTACACTGTCACACGGAATATAAAAGGACACAGAGGCATTTTCTTCGTGACATCCTGGCTGCACTCGATAGCACTACGATTTCTCTCCCCAGGCAAGTATTTCCGAAACATCCCTGCAGGTTTGCTGCCCAGGGGGTTTGTAAACACATGCACCTGCAGCCTGAGAAAACATTTGCAGAGACATTTGGGTCTCCCACCAATGTGTGTTTCACCACTGCAGTTGAAATGTTCCTCTCCAGAAACACTAGAAATTTTCCCAGTAAGGCAGATTCTCAGCAGAAGTACAAACCCGCATTGGGAGGGACACCGCCAGTTGCCTGGGTGGCACATCAGGGCCCTCCAGACGTAGCGGTTCCTTTCTGGCCCGGAGGTCACATGTAACATCTCCCAGCAGAGCCTCAGATGGTCGTGGCCTTTGGTTTTGAACTCTAACAGTAGGTATACTACATGCTCTTGTAAGTTTCAGGGCAGCAGGTGAGTTCTCTCCTCTGCCCCTGCCTTTAGACTGTTGAGATGGAAGTTTGGAGGCAGGGGAGGCAGGGGACTGGCCCAAACAATCTTGCCAAAGAAAGGACAGACTGAAGGTTTACTGGTTTCTTGCCCGTTCTTTTCCATACCTCCCTGCTTAGCGTCCACAGCTCAACCCGTAGTCCTGATTTGAGGCAGGGTATTTGGGATAGCCTTGGTTAGTAGCACTGGCCTGGTAATGCTGGAGTCTAGTGACCGGACCAGCAGCTTGGAAATCCGGGCAGAGTGGGCGTACTGGTGACCCTCCAGACTCATGGATAACCCCAAGTAATCCCCTGTGCCGTGTTCCTCTCATCGAGTTTCCTCCACTGATCCTCATGTCACCAGAGCGGCATTTCCCCAGGGCCACAGAACAACCAAGAGACACATCCTGCTTGCTGCCAGAGCCCACCAGACCATATGTGAAGCACTGTGGAGGTTCATTCAATTTTTGAAAGCCCTGGAAACTAGAAGACACTGATTCTGAAGATTGTGAATGTGAAGTGAATGGAATACGCCCTTTCGCTCTTCCCCCCAACCTTCTCTAATATTTGCGAAACACTGGGCTCACGTTTCCAGGCTATTTTGCTGTCTTTGGAATAACTTTCTGTTTTTCCTATGGAGAATCAGCATATTTTTTCTTCCAAACCTGTACTCGCTGGGATCACAGGCCATCCTGCCCTCCACCTTCCCACCTCGCTCAGCCTCAACTCAGCCTTGGAAAGTCACTCATTACCATGAATAAAGACCCGAAGGGCAGCTGGTGGAGAGCAGATCATGGCAGGACGTTTTCTCTTTTGCTTTAATTTCGCAGAAGCTAGCACGGCAGCCCCACGGTGAGGAGTCGTTTGCACCTCAGCTTCTAATTTCCCCCCCCCATCCAACACCCAGGCTCAAATAATAATATTAATATGTTTTTGCCAAAGAGGTGTATTTGCATAGCGCTTTACGGTTTACACAGGGCTGTCGCAAGGAGCATCTCAGTGGGGCTTTCCGTTACAAACAGTTTTGTTTCCTCGGGCTTGCTCCCGAGTATAAACTGTTTTCTCACGTCCCATTTTGGAGTTTTTCTGGAATGATCTGGGTGAGGTAAGCTAGGGTAGTGTATTATCAGGCAGGCAGAATTCAGTCAGACTGTTGTTAACCAACCAGGTGGCCTTAGGTATTTAGCCTTTGTGAGTTCTGGCCATGAGGATGAAATCCAGGGCACCGGGAGAGCGTCTGCCATCTAGTGTTAAATAAATACTAATTGTCTCCCCTCAACAAAACATTAAAATAATCAAATGTGAATTGTCAGCTCGGTTATATTTCTTTTTTTTCCCCCAAGATTTATTTATTAGAGAGAGAGCACGAGTCGGGGGAAGGGGCAGAGGGAGAGGGAAAAGCAGACTCCCCACTGAGCAGGAAAAGTCTGGAGCCCTGCAAACGGCTTCGGCTTCGGTACATTTCAGGGGAACTTGGTAGATAGGGGAGCTAGTGAAAATGTTTCCGTATCCATCAGCTGACAGAATCTTTTCTGCAAATGTCCCGGGCGAACATTGAACTGCAGCAAATGTCTTGATTAATGGATCAGTCTTCACACCACTATTGGCTGTGGGTGTACATCCTCCGTGTAGCTAAAGAAGTCAGGGTTGTAGTTCATAAAATTAGCATTTTTATAACAGCTTGAGATACGATTTACATACCATAAACATTAACTCTTTTAAAGTGTGCAGTTCATGTGGGGTTTTTTGGATGGTGTAGGGTTGGGTGGCTATCATCACTAGACAATTTGAGAGCATTTTCATCAACCTGAAAGGAAACCCTGTATCCGTTATCAGGCACTCCTCATTTCCCGACTCCTGCCCCTGGCCGCTGCTAATCTCCTTTCTGTCTCTGTGGGTTTGCGTCTTCTGGAGATACCATTTTAACGGAATCCTATAACGTGTGGTTTTTTGTGATGAGCTTCTTTTGCCCCCATACTGTTTTCAAAGTTCATAAAACCAGCATAATGTTAGGATGTGAGGCTGAGTTAAAAATACATATCCGGGTACCCACCCCCAACACCTGGCCTATTGCCTGCTCTCATTTTCTTTTCTGTGTTTTAGGTGGATGGGGGAGGAAGAGAGTACGCTCTTACTGAGATATAACCTGCACAGTGAAGTACAAGACTTAACTATAGAGCGTGGCTGCAACCATGTAACCGTCCCCCCCCCCCACCCGCCTTGTGACTCCTCCTTGCCTGGGGCTCTACCTTTCCTTCCAAAGGTGGAGGGGTGGGTGGAGTGGGGGGGGGTGGGGAGCCGCACCCTCCGTCAGGCACCCTCGGGGGTAAACGCTGAGCTCCAAAGGGAAGTCTTCTGAAGGGAAACCCAGGTATGTGACAGAGGCAGCCCCCTGTCCCTGCGGTTAGCCTGGCGCGCTGTGGTTTTGCGGCTGGTTTTTACCCTGATCTGCAGGGTATTCCTCTTGTGCAATTCCATGTATCCACTTCTCTGCCGAAATAAAAAATCTTTTATTCAGGAAATTAGGTTTTCATTTTAAATTCACTTTATGGTCTTTGAAAAACTTTCATTTTTGTGTGGTCCGGCGCTATAGGTTAGCATTAGCATTTAAATAGAGGTATTAACCGTGCTCTAAGACCTTTCTCTCCTATGGTGCCCTTTCTGGGAGGTTTTTCAAATCGGATACTTTTTTCTTCCTACAAAAAGAATGCAAATGCTATATATATTTTCCCCATCAAACACCCTTTTCTTTATTTATAGACTTAGGAGAACGGCATTGTTGAACAGTCTCGAATTAGTCTTTTATATGGAAAGGGCCCGTTGAAAAAAATTTCTGTTCTGTCCCTCCACACTGGATTTTCTCTGCAGACTCTCAGAATGAATTTCCCCGTGGCTAATTATATCCTGTTTTACCTCATATCCCTCCAGACACCCTCCCCAGACTCAAATCCCGATTGTAAAAGAAAAATCTGGTGTAAATTCTTGCCCTGCACTAGGACACTGTCAGTTACCAGTGCCCCCGGAATCCCCATGGAGAATCCCCCAGACCAGGAGAGAATCCCACAGACCAGGCTTGGAATCCAGCATCAATTCATGAAGACTAGTGAACTTTTTCTCAGATTCTCTCTGTATCTGCCAGACTAAGGTTATCAAGTCTGTTGTGTGTGGTTGTCAAGAGATTAAGTAAGATGATGATCATACTCCTAATTTAGAATTTTATATATGGTTATATAGATCTTGGTCCTCCTTGCCTTGTTTTTCCAACAGCCCAGTGGAAGAGTAGAGATAGGTGGTACCTTTTGGTGAAAGGCATCCCTCTTGCCATCTTCTTTTCCTGCTGCCGCTGCCCTTCCCTTTCTGCCTCTTCTCCATCCTGCTGAGTGTGTCCTCACGGTTCCAGGCCAGTGTTGACCTGAAGAGAAGGCACTAGAGGTGACAGCAGGATGTGTTTTTCTGCCCAGGTGTTGACATCCGTTTCTCTCTTTGAGGTTGATTTTGTTCCGCTGTGTGCTTGGGGACGTGGTGAGGACACCTGGAACACTGATACGGTCTGACCAGGAGATATTGAGCAAACCAGGGAGAAGCTGGGTAATTGGACAGTCGGAAGGCTCCCTTGCTTCTCACAGGGGCCGACCTACGCCCTACAGCCCAAGAGGTCTTTCTGCATCCCAGCTGTCCTCACATCTGACTTGTTTCTCAAACCCTCTGTCTTCAGATACCTTCCCATCAACCACAGCGCTGGTTCCCCAATGCCAGGCTGGAAACGGAAGCAAAACCGTCCTCATCTTTAGGACAATTAGAAAAATAATGATCCTGTAGTGAGTTTCTCATCAAAGAAAATACAATTTTTTGTTCTGAAATAATTACCTTCCTACTTGAGAAGTATTAAAAGGCCTTCCTTTATTCAATCCTCATAATAGGGATGCCTGGGTGACTCAGTCCGTTAAGCATCTGACTCCTGGTTTCAGCTCACATTGAGAACTCGTGGGTCATGGGCTTGAGCCCTGCACTGGGGCCCCGCACACAGCAGGCAGTCTGCTTGAGGATTCTGTCCTCCTGCCCCTCCCCCTACCCGTGTGTGCACTCGCTCTCTCTCAGATAAATAAATAAATCTTTAAAATAACTACATAAAGAAAAATCCTGGAAATGATAGATGATTGTTTAGTTGTAAAAACATACGCAAAGTAAAAGGTTAGCAACTCTAAGTCAGTCTCACGCTCGTCCCCTCATCCCACCTACCCTTCTTCCTACCGTGGGTCCCAGGTTTCTGGAGTGACACACAAGGTCTGTGTTGACCTGGCTCCAGCTTACCTCGCTGACCTTCTGTCCCTCCCTCCCCCTCCATGTACCCCTTGCACCCCAGTGAGGACTAAACCATCTGGAGCTCCTTCCCTGCAAACACCCTATTCACCCCACCTTCCTAACCAGTTCTCACATTCCACT
This sequence comes from Martes martes, assembly GCF_963455335.1. Taxonomy (NCBI): domain Eukaryota; kingdom Metazoa; phylum Chordata; class Mammalia; order Carnivora; family Mustelidae; genus Martes; species Martes martes. Next base: position 89,494,052 of record NC_137899.1, read on the forward strand.
GACTTCGCACATAGAGCACTTTCTTCCCCTCGTGTCTGCCTCAGCACCGACATTGCCTCCAAGCAGCCTTCCCTGACTGCTCTAAGAAGTGTACAGTCCCCCCATCTGTGATCTTATGGAGTCTCATGTGTACCTTACAACAGCCACTATCACGCTGCTGTAATCACATGGCTACTGTCGTCTCCAGAGAGCAGCCCCTGAACTCACTTCTGCAGCCCCAGAACCTATTAGAGACTACCTGATGCGTAACTGATGCTTAAATGTTTGTTGAGCGAATAAACAAAGAATGGTTTTGAAAGGTACCACATCAGCACTGAGGAAGCCATAGAGAGTCGTAAGACATTGTCTTTGTGGTCAGGAGGCCCGCATTCTGGGAGAAGATAATAAATACATATTATGGTGCATCCAAACAATGGAATCCTCCGCAGCCATTAAGAAGAATGAGGCAGGTCGATATGTACTGAAGTGGAACCGTCTCCAAGATACATAGTTAAGTGGGAAAAGCCAAGTGCAAAGAGCATGTAAACACCATTTCTCTTTAAATACATGTACGCATGCATGCTTACACGTGCATACACACACACACACACACAATTACACGCGTGTATGTATACAATGTATCTGGAAGGCTACCCAGGAAACTAGTAGTGCTGATGGACTCTAGGAAAGGCAACAGGGTAGCTAGCTAGGAGACAGGAGTGGAGTAAAAGGCTCTGTACCATGTGCTTGTTTGTACCTTTGATTTTGCTTATTCAACGAACATCTGTGTATTAGGTGCCAGACACTGTTCTAAGCACTTTACAGGTATTAGCTCAATAACACTCTATGGGGTAGGTACTATCATCGCCTCCTGTTAGACCCCAGTAACTTTTTTTTATTGTATCACTCTTCATAAAGAACCTTAATAACCTCTTTCAAAAGCAGATCCTGCTTGGAATGTCGCATGTTAAATGAGGGACCCATGCAGTAACAGAGAAGGAAAACAGGGGACAGCTTCGTAGTGGAAAGAGATTTCATCAGTCTTGAGGGTTATTTAGGCTTTGATACACAAGTCCGGTGCAAAAAAGGACTAAGTATGTTCTAGAGACGTGAGTAGCTCTGTTTGGCTTAAATAGAAGGTTGAAGGGAGAAGATGGAAGAAAATGTGGAATGGGGCCACCTTGGATGTCAGCGTTAGAAGTTGGGGACTTGATCCTGTTGACATCAGTGAACACACAAGTCTTTTTTGTTTTGGGTTTGTTTTTTTTTTTTTTTTAAGATTTTATTTGTTTATTTAACACAGAGAGAGATCACAAAGAGATCACAGAGAGGCAGGCAGAGAGTGGGGGAGCCCCATGCAGGGCTCAATTCCAGGACCCTGAGATCATGACCTGAGCCGAAGGCAGAGGGCTTATCCCACTGAGCCACCCAGGCGCCCCTTGTTTTGGGTTTTTTGTTTGCTTGCTTGTTTGTTTATTTTAAACAGAATAGTAATCTGATCTGGTTGGAACCAGAGAATATTAGTCTGGGCGAGTGAGTGAGCGTGAGAGACTCCAGTAGGAAATAGTTGTCATAACATACTGAGAAGAGACTCCGATCCATCTGCCATAATGAGACTGGAGAGAAGCAAGGAGCATAAGGGACATTACACTGATAGACCTAGTGATGATCAGACAAGAGTCAATAGTGACACTGATATTTTGAGGTTTTGCAAACTTTGGAAGTTAGGCACCTGATAAGGGCATCTAGTAGAAATGTCCGGAAACTCATGAAAATAAAGCTTTGATCTGTTAAGAGACGAGATCTTGAGGAGAAACATCTCATGCACAGGTAAGACTTGGAAGCAGAGTGAGGAGAAGGAAAGGCCACGGCCTGCCGGTGAGGAATGGCTGCAGCCAACAGACAGAGGAGGAGCCCAGAAAGAACTGGAAGAATCTGAGGGAGCTCGAGAAGGATCTAGTAACGTGACTTAAAGAGAGTTGAGTTCAGAATGGAAAACCCAAGAGGAAGACGACTAAGGAACAGCCATTGTGTTTATGTACTAGAATGTCAGTGGTGACTTTTTAAAATGTTTCACAAAATGGAGGCTTTAGAAGGAGAGACAGTGAATACAAATGATGTGTTCAAGAGATATAACAATGAAAAGGAGAAAAGAAATGAGAGACAGAGTGGGCAGAGGATTGCATGAAGGTTGTGGAGTTTGTTGTTTGGATTTGGGTTTTTTTTTTTCTCTTGTTTTTGTTTTCAAAAGAGGAGAAACATAAGGATGTTTGAAAACAGACATGAAAGAACGAGGGAAAGGGGTAGATACTAGATCCACAAGTTCAAAACAAAACAAAACCCTAGCAGGGTCCTAACGGGGTTGGGATCAAAGGCTACCTACCATGTCATTTGAATTAATCCTCAAACTTAACTTGTGATGTTACATGACCTACCCCACATATAAATGAAGAAACTGAAGTTCAGAGAAACCAAGAAATGTCTGAGGTCATATGCATCAGAGAAAAGTTGTGGGATTCGTGTCTAACTCCACTGGAGGATGGAAGAGAAGATGGCGGATTGCACATCATTAGCCAGAAACGGGTCTCTTCTCTCTGTCCCCCCCCCCTTTTTTATTTGCAGCCAGGTGACCCCCACAGAGGTGCTCCACATCTCCCTCCCAGAGCTGAGTCACAGGATCACTGCTTTTTATTTTGTCCTTTGTCACTTAGGAGATGGACTGACTGTCGGATCTCTCATTCATCCTTTCCTTTTCATTGATTCCACACCCATAGGTGTCTTGTTCTCGGGCCAGGAGGTGCCAAGGAGTGAGACCGAATCCAACGCTGCTGTCACAGCCCCTGTGTTCTGGGAGGGGGCGGCAGACATTCATGTAGTAGACACTCAACAACACTTACTCCGTTCCGGCCACTCTTCTTCATCATTTGATCCTTGTAACAACTCCATATTACTACTTCCTTTCTCAGATGAAGAAAAGAAGCCACAGAGAGATTAGTAAATTGCCCAAGAGCATAAAAATAGTAAGACACGGAACTAGGAGCTGAACCGAGGTTGCTGGCTCCTGAGTCCATGATCTTAACCACTAGAAGATGCGGGGTCTCTGACTTCATAGGTAGATACACTTTTAAAATACGTATAATATAATTTTAAAAAATACATATAATGTAAAAATATAACTATCCCCCCAAAACACTTTTAATATATATTTATGTTTAGATAAAGATCGATGCTGAACAGAAGTGACGTTCAGTAAAAGGACAAAGCTTGATGAGCGGGGCAGGTCTTGCCTTCCAGAAGGTGGTCAGGGAAAACCTCACTTATTGATAAGCTGACATTGGAGCAAAGACTGGACTGAATATCTTTTAATCCTCTCTTTTCCTCCAACCCTCTGTCCCTTTAATCCCATTTGATGCTCTTTTCTGATTTTCTTTCCATTGGCTTTAGGGTCTATAGCAAGACAGATCTCTGAAGCACAACAAAGGAGGGGTTATCATCACCTCCTTGCCCTAAAACTGGTACTTTTAATTTATTTTATTTTATTTTATTTTATTTTTACAGGTAGTAAGAAAATGCTCTGGTTCCATGTCCTTACCCGCCCCACATACACACACACACACACACACACACACACACACACACCCGCCATGAACCATTTTACCAGTGCTGTTCTAAGGTTCCTCCCCACCATGAAATACAGAAGGGTAGAATTTCTTCCAAAGAAATTCACTTGGGTTTTCCCCACATGTGTCTCATTTCGTTCTTTTCTGCCCCAACTCTGAATTCTCTGGAGTCCGTTACATTCTTTCTCTTTCTTTGTTGCTGTTCACAGCCCTTCCCCATTTAGTAACATTTGCCCTTGGCGGCACCTGTATGTGCTCGCACATTAATTAAGGTATTAAGTGAGATCAGTTATAAGCCAGTGTCCTCAGCATTCGCTAGATGCTTTCTCTCTGAATTTGTTGATTTGCCTTTATCATTACCCTTTGTTTGTTCTTCAGCCTGTGTCCCATCAGGGGTAGCCATTCAAAATAAATTCGTTTTGCTAGTTATATTTTTTTTAGAGGCACTGGATAAAATGGTTCACTGACATGCAAATATATATCAGCCACAGTGGTGTTTCCATCCACCAAATTCACATTGCTACCCAAAGCTATCCATCACATTTGTCAGAGTATTTGGTTTTTTAATTAAACCCTGCTGGATGTTGTACATATTTCCATTAGCTCTTTCTGATTTAGTCTGTCATTTTTCTAATTGACATCGGGTCTGAGTCACATGTCCTTGAATCTCAGGTGGCCCATTTTGTAGCTTTGGTTTATTTAGGTTTTCTTGCTTCTGTAAATAACCTGAGGGTTTAGTAAATAACGCCCTGGAGTATTTGCCATTGGGACCTACTGATTTGCATATGCTCACGCTTTTCAAATAATCTGCTGATTTTTTTTTTTTTTTTTTTTTTTTGTTCCTCTGCCAAACCCATTTTTCTTTCTGGCCCTTCAGTCCTAAAAGATAACAGTTCTTTTGTCTCAGCAAAGTAGAGAAATCCCCCGTAACAATATCAAGAAGTGCGGTGGGGTCCCTAACTAGGACCAAAAGTCATCAGTAAGGGTTTGAGTAACTTAGCCAGCTGATGGCCGAATAGCAATTCTTGTATCAGGCTCCCCAGCAGTGATAATGGCTTGCAGTGAACCACCCACTCAGCGTCAACCAGACCTTATCTAAACACACTTGTGGGGTAGCAGGTTAGGGCAGAGTCAGTGGCTGAAGGAAAGGACTGGCAGCTACTGGAATGGATCCATTACCTTGGCCTCATTGCCTTAATATTCTAATGGCAGGTTCTTCCATCGAAGCCATGCAATCCATGCCTACCCTCACTGACCTCTCTCCCCAAACACTTATAGGTAGAAAAGGATTTCCATTTTATAAATATGGAAACCCAACACCAGTGACCCCTTCCCTTCCCCATCCATCACCAATTGGTAGTCACAGGAGCAGAATCCTATCCTTGGCGTGGTTCCTTGTCTAGCGCCCTCCAACTCTTTCCTTCTTTCCCACAGACCAAGAGAGAGGAGCAGCATGGGCAGGCTGGCTGGCAAGCCCAGATTTATTTTACTGTAAAGTTTTTACCTAGTGTCCTAGATATCTTTGATCTGGGTCGTGATTGTATTTTTTCAAAGTGGAGATAAAAGAAGCTTCTCGAAACCAAAGGACTATACATCTATAATTTTCTCTGTTCTACAGTAGTCCCCCCTTCTGTGCAAGGAATAACTTCCAAGACCATGTCACAGATGTCTGAAACTACGGATAGTACTCAACCTCTTATGTACTATCTTTTTCCTATACATAATACCTTCGGCAAAGTTTACTTGTAAATTAGGCACAGTAAGAGACCAACAACGGTAACTAATAATAAATAGGGGGACAGTTATAACAATCCACCGTAAGAAAAGTTATGTGGTCTCAGAATATCTCGTGCACATCCTTCTTGTAGTGATGGGCGATGACAAATGCCCGTGTGATGAGATAAAGTGAGGTGGATGACTTAGGCATGTGACGTAGCACGAGGCTGCTGTTAGTGACACGTCAAGAGGAGGGTCCTCTGCTTGTGGACCGTGGTTGACCATGGATAACTGGAACCATAGATAGCAAGACTGTGGATAAGGAGACACTACTGTATTAGCTTTTAAGATGTTACTGTGGCCTCCTAAGTACTAGTGATAATAACCCTAGATATTCCTTTGAAGAAATCCTTTGCATTATTTATTGAAAAGTTGATAAATGCTTAAAACTGAAAAAGCTGTAGGGCCTCTGAATTATTTTTCTTCTGCGTATGTCAGCAACCACTTCCCAGATGGCTAATCTGGGCCATATAGATAATACTCAGTATAAGGGCCTTGTGCTAATCGGTAAATAATATGTGGCTTGGAGACCACCAAAGACATAATACTATCTCCTTTTATCAACCTGTGATCTTCGATATATTATTTTTTAATTGAAAAAACTCTCTAAAGTGATATTCAGCACACCATAACTCTCCTTAACCTGGATTCACCTTTTGATAATCAAAAGAGCGTTTACAGGAGTAGGAGACAAACACAATTATGAAAGTAAAATGAAGGACCTAAATAAAAAATCACAGAACAAGAGGGTAATTCTATTCACTCTTTCATATTTCATTATTTGATAACATCAGAAGATGAATCCATCAGAATTGCTTTGGCAAGTGCAAACAGAAGTGTGCCTGATCAATATTTATTAAAACCTTCAAAATGGGAGAAGGAGTTGAGCAGACTTCTTAATGGACTGAATAATTATTCATACAAATGGGGTTTGACCGAAGGCAGTGCCAGACCAAAGAGACACAGTTTTAATTGTACTGAATTTAAAATGCAGATCTTCCTCTAGCCCTGCTGCAGAAAACTTAATTTAAAAAATTATCTGATGGAGCGGAGAGCGACATATGAATCCTTAAGTTCCTGAGGAGGAAATTTCAGCCACAGATAGTATAAATTTAGAAGGTATTGCGAAGGTGAGGAGCAAAATTTCTAGCTGAGAGAACCAGAAGAAATTTTCTTCCCATTTCAAGGACTATAAGTGAGCTTGGAAGAGGATCATCATCTCACAAGTGTTGGGTCTCTGAGGAATTCCTTTGTTTGGAGTGGTTGTGTTTTCTGAAGAGAAATAAAAGAGGGGTCTGGGGCCTGCTGTCAAAATACCAGGCTACGTTCCTGAGAAGGATGAACACAGCCCACTTTAGCTTTTAACATCTCCTCAGAAGAGACCCCACACCCCCCACCCCCGGTATTATTGACGGGTGCTGGTTATCCAGACTCGGCCATCAGGTAACTGCGGTTAAGGATAGTGCTGTCCGTGAAAGCAGTGTGTGTGTGTGTGCCACTTTCTATTAAAAAAATGCAGGTAGATGACCCATCAAGCCTATGCAGGACTAGCACAACAGATTCTTAGGCTCTGACTACCTTGTGAATGATTTGCTCCTGCCACCAGCTGAGGGAATGTCTACACTATCTTTTCTAAAGACCACGCTTCTCTTCCGGAATGCCCTGATCGGAACAAAAGCCTGCCCCCAGTCTGTTGTCAGGAATATTAAGAACTATCCCTAGAAAATGTAAATCCAATTCTGCCAATACCTCTCTGAAAATTATTTCACTTTTCTCTACCTGAGTTTTCTCATTCCCGCAATGGAAATAACTTCCACGATTTCAAATTAGAATTTTCAATCATGTCTGTAATAAACTCTAAGCTCTTTGAAGGGGAAGACAAATGAGAGCAATTATATTATATTTTTTAATAAACTAATTTATTCTTCTGACACACGGGATTACCATCCGTTTTATTATTGGTCTGGAAAGAACACATCTGAGCTAAGTTTACACTTGTTCAGAATATTTCCAAATCAATCACTGCAGCGTCTCACCTACTACGGTTCAGGGAAAATCAGCATCAGCTAATTCTGATGGAAGCCCGTGGTTTTAAAGAAGCAAGCGGAGGACGCTATGAAGGTTTTAAAATCCAAAAATGCTTAAATAGCATCTGCTCTGACCTCTTTGTTTTCAGTTTGGGAAGCAGACGTCCAAAGAGCCGACAGCATTTGCCCAAGGTCACACAACAAGCTAGCAGGGAGTGAAAGACTTAACCAGAATCTGAGCTTAGTTGATCTCTTGAGTATTCACTTCTCTCTAAGTCTTCTAAGTCTTTCTGCTCTAACTACCTCTTAATTATTTATGGGATGATTACCTAGTTATGGATTATTCAGTTCCTTTCTTTTCTCTTTCTCCATCTCCCTGCTTATCTCCAGGCATACCATTGAATGAACAGGAGTTGGATGTTTTACCCAACAATTTAGTGACCCATCTGCTACTGGGTTTTTTATTAAAGTTCTCAAAATGCTGCTACTATTGGCTAAAAAGAATGTGGGGGGTACTGTCAATACTAAGTTAAATTCAGGTACAATTTTGCTCCTTTAAAACTTAAGTTTAAGACGTCTACTTCAGAGCCCAGTTGTCTTGTTGACATTATTACTTTCAGTATCTCAGGAAGGACTAGATGAAAAAGGCTTCACAATGACATTGCTTAGTTATCCCTCTTCCTCAAGGAAGTAATCAGTCAGAAGGGCAACCAACTTTTGGAAAGAAAGGTGACTTTGTCCATTACCCACTTGGAGTGGCAAAAAGTGAGGAACAGATGACTCAATGAAAAAGCCAAAACTCATTTCTGTAACTTCTGGAATGCTGACTCAACAGCATGACTTCATTATTTGTTTTAGAGCCCTGAACTCCCAGATCAAATCCAGTGCTGTTCAAATATTAACTACAAAATGTGTAAATGAGTTTCGAGTTACTGAAATATTGGCGTATTCCATTACCATAGAAGGCAGAGTTGAGTTAGTACGTGAATTTTATTCTGTCCCTATAACCTGAGTCATGACTAAAATTTGTTGTGCAACTTTTCTTTTGCAATTAGTACTTCTACTTTCTACCGCTTCCATTACATCCATATTATGGCATATTCTGCTTAATCTTTGTGTTGAGTCCGTAGAGTCTATATGACGTACAGGGTTCAAAGTCCTTGATTGTGAGGCCTTTGACAAATGGCTGTGTGCTCATTTGCGCAGTGTGGATGTTTGCCATAGCTACATCAAAGGGTTGTGTATGCCAGTGCACCTAAAATTTAGACCTTTTTTTTTTTTAAAGATTTTATTTATTTATTTATTTGACAAAGATCACAAGTAGGCAGAGAGGAAGGCGGAGAGAGAGGGGGAGGCAGGCTCCCTGCTGAGCAGAGAGCCCGATGCGGGGCTCGATCCTAGAACCCTGGGATCATGACCCGAGCTGAAGGCAGAGGCTTTAACCCACTGAGCCACCCAGGCGCCCCTAGACATTATTACTAATAGTACCTCAATCAAGACAGATTCTCGCACTCGGCATGAGACATAACTAGGTAGCCATGGAAAATACAGATTTCCTTCAGGGATTTAGGACTCTGGACCCCACCCTGTAAAGGGAGACAGATGGCAAAGCTTTCCCCAGGGACTGTGGACAGCCCCCAGTTAACACCTTCTTTCCACCCCCACCCCCAGACTCTCAGGACCGCCTGCAGGTCCAAGAATGACAGTTGCTGTGTGGGAATTGCTGGTTTTACTGGAGCTTTCTTTCCTCCATTTACAACGAAGAGAGCTGAAACTTGGCAGTAGCTTTCAGAGATGCAGTGATAACTTTTATGATGTGTGGCGCAGAGTGGGAGGTAGAACCAGGGACAAGAGACTAGAAAGGTCTTGCTTCTTCTTTGTGGAAATTTCTGAAGAGTTCTTGAATGATAAGAGCACTTATACTCCAGATATACAAAGGTGTATCAACAGACTATGTACGTTAAAACATACAGACCTGGGGCACCTGGATGGCTCAGTGGGTTGGGGCCTCTGCCTTCAGCTCAGGTCATGATCCCAGGGTCCTGGGATCGAGCCCCACATCGGGCTCTCTGCTCAACAGGGAGCCTATTTCCCCTCTCTCTCCGCCTGCCTCTCTGCCTACTTGTGATCTCGGTCTGTCAAATAAATAAATAAAATCTTTAAAAAAAAACACACATGCAGACCTATGTACATTAAAAACCAGTAAGTAGATGAAAAATGGTTTGACTTCATGAATGTTAAAAGAATATGAGGAGGTAGGTGGAGTCCTATGTTGTTGGTAGGAAGAAAAATCGATGCAACTCTTTTAGGAAGCAGTTTGGCAGCATTGCCCAAGTCCTAAATACTATACTTACCTTTGACTAGATCTGCTTTAGAAATCTATCCTCAGGAAAGAAAGTGTTTAAAATTGGAAACAAAGGGGCACCTGGGTGGCTCAGTCGGTCTACCTTCGGCTCAGGTCATGATCGCCCAGGGTCCTGGGATCGAGCCTCATTGTCCACACAGGTTCCCTGCTCAGCGGGGTGCCTGTTTCTCCCTCTCCCTCTGTGTCCCTCTCCCTCCCCCTCTGTCCCTCCCCCTTACTCATGTTCTCTCTCTCTCCAAATAAATAAATGAAATCTTTTTTTAAAACCAAAACAAAAAGCTTTGCGCAGTGGCAGTATTGTAGACAATGAGGTTTATCCGAGACGCGATTATTGCTAATTAAAACCAAAACAAATAAGTAAAATAAAATTGGAAACAAAGTGTCCAACAGTCTGTCAACCCAAATATTTCAACTGTAATAGAGAAAATTGGTAGAACATCACATATGGAAAACAAAAGCTAAAAAGAAATGCAAAAATGTGGTACATCTTTATAACGGACTTCTAGGAGTAATCTTCGTTTCTGCTTAATCTTTGTGTTGAGTCTGTATAGTCTATATGACATGTATATTAATTTCCCAATCAGAGAAAGATTAAATAAACTCCATTTGAAAACTTGAAAAAGGGGGCGGGGGCACTTGGGTGGCTCAGTGGGTTAAACCTCTGCCTTCGGCTTGGGCCATGATCTCAGGGTCCTGGGATCGAGCCCCGCATCGGGCTCTCTGCTTGGCGGGGAGCCTGCTTCCCCCTCTCTCTCTGCCTGCCACTCTGCCTACTTGTGATCTCTCTCTCTCTGCCAAATAAATAAATAAAATCTTTAAAAAAAAAAAAAAGAAAGAAAGAAAACTTGAAAAAGGAGACCTGCCCAGCTTACCAACGTGCCCTTCCTATCCTCACTAGTGTAAATATTTGCCAGTGCAGTCAATGGGGAGAAAGGGGTGCAGTTCAATGCCATTAAAATAAAGTAAGAAGAAAAACACACAGGGAAGAACATCCCATTGAAAAAGGGAAGGTGAGGAAGGTATGAGAAAATCATCTGTCTGTACCAGAACAAAGTACGAACGTTGTCATATTCCTGACTGGGCGCAAGAGACCAGTCTAGGTGACATCACCCCACCGCTCTCTCCTCTCCCCCCACCTGCCTCCCTGTCCACTCAGGCCACTTTGGGAACCGCTGCACAAAGGTGCACCTCAAAGAGAGAAACCATGGGAGGAAACCACCTCCACCCATTAGGGTGACCTGGAACTCTGGTTTCTGGAATAGGATCTTTGGTCCACGTCTTGCAGTTGGCTTCCGAATGTCATGGGCCTTGAAGAGACTTGCTGTCCACGTCATGAGCCGGAAAAGGCCTAAATCAAATGTGCGTTCATTGCTCCCATCCCGGCAGCAAAGCGCTATCTCATACGAAACGTCATGCCTGGAAGCCACGGCTGCTATTGTAATGCTCGATGATAAAGATCAAGCTTTCATTTTCCTGGAGCCTCAATAAGTGCTGGTAAATTATTTATCCCAGTTGGGTTACATGATTCATTTCAGCATGTCAGTGTTTATCATGGAGGCCCATTCTCATTGTACAGTTTGGGGCATTTTCCTATTTTCTCCTTGGGGCACCTTGTCGCACCCTTCCTCTACCTCCGGTTACCACCGTCGCTGTGCTGATTTAGTGTCGTCTCTGCTACCGGGTACTAGTCTGCAAGATGAATGAATTTCATTCCATCTTTAAATATTTATGCTTCTTTATGACCTAATATATCATCATGGTTATGGGTAATTTTTTTCCCCTAACTACAGAAAACACACCATCAGTTACCTGTCAATTTTGTTTAATAACTCAGCTTTGCAAATCTGGGACACTGTTCATCTGAGGCTCTTGAGGACTCTTTTAGTCTCTGAGTCCACTTCAGAGTGTCATTCTGGAATTTAGAAAGCTCTTCATTGCACAGAGGATATTGAAACATTAAGGACTTAAGTGGCTCACCCTTTATCGCGTATCACACTGGAGGAACCAGGACTGACTGGAAATCCAGGCATCTTTGTTTTCTTGTTTGCTCCCAGCATGGAACAGTGGTCTCTGTAGAAAACCAGCCGGTATCCCTGGAAACAATTCATCAGATTTTTCTAAAGAAATCCAATTTCATCTGGCTAGGTGGGCTCGATGTTACTTCTTAAGATAAATGATGAAAATATCAACATCGTAATACAAAGAAATCGGGACGCCTGGGTGGCTCAGTTGGTTAAGCGGCTGCCTTCGGCTCAGGTCATGATCCCAGCGTCCTGGGATCGAGTCCCACATCGGGCTCCTTGCTCCGCGGGGAGCCTGCTTCTCCCTCTGCCACTCTGCCTGTGCTCGCTCTCTCTCTCTCTCTGACAAATAAATAAATAAAATCTTTAAAAAAATAATAATAATAATACAAAGAAATCCAGTTCTTTTGGTTTAATCTCAGTGAAAAGCATCACCATCCACTTGCCGCTTCTTTCTCCTTCCCTAATGCTTTTAGGTCCTTGACTCGAGGAGATGGGAATGGTTCTGTAACTCTTCCCACACCAGAGAGACTCGGGGTCAGAATCCCAGCTAGGTTCAGTACCTTTGGGCATCACAATAGCTGGGGTGGGTCCTGAGGAAACTGTACTTTTCATAAGCTCCCGAGGCTCCTTCTAGCTGGAGAACCACCAGCAGAGAACTGCAGCCACCATGTCCCTTCTAACCTTGAAAGAATCATGGGCCCCCAATTTTCTGTCATTCCGTTAGGTAAGTCTAGATTTCAATATGTGTTCTTTTCCAGCAAGTTTTAAAATGTGTTCTTAGGTAGTTCCCTAAATGGGCAGCTCTCTCCCTTACCTGTGCATCCGAGAGACACCACATTAGATGATGCAGGGCCTCATTTCTCAAAACAGGGGCTGCTATCAGGGAGGAAGCCATGGTGTGCCAAGGAACATGCAAAGCCATCAGATAAAGATGCATCTTCCTACAATACCAAGTTTTTCTTAAAATTTGTATTTTTAAGTTCCAACAGATATATTATGGGGTGTGGGTAATTCATGTGGGTTTTATGCTGAACATGAAGCTTCAGAAAGGTTCCTGACCGTATCTGATCCTGGGCTCCCGGAAGTCTGCAGGCTGGAGTTAATTTGCCTCCTATTAGAAGTACCTCTGTCTGCCTTCAAGGTTACCTTTGACCAGTGATTTCTAAATATGTGGTTTCAGGAAGTGAAAGTGAACTCTCATTTACAGAAAACTAGCCCCAAGAGGACCCTCTGTGCAAGGATGTTGACCCTTTTGCTGCCTGAAATCACTCATAAACTTGCCCATATAAAATGAGCATTTACTATTCCTGCCACTATTTAGGAAATATTTGTGAAAGCGTATTCTTTTTTTTTTTTAAAGAATATATTAATTAGAAAAGGAGGTTTAGCAGAGCAGGAAAAGGAATTACCAGCCATGTGAAAAGACACCAGTGCCATTACTGACCATATTCCCATTGTAACAACAATTTATAAAATATTCTTAAAATTATGAGCTCCCCGGGGCGCCTGGATGGCTCAGTGGGTTAAAGCCTCTGCCTTCGGTTCAGGTCATGATCCCAGAGTCCTGGGATCGAGCCCCGCATCGGGCTCTCTGCTCAGCAGGGAGCCTGCTTCCCCCTCTCTCTCTCTGCCTGCCTCTCTGCCTACTTGCAATCTCTCTCTCTCTCTCTCTCTGTCAAGTAAATAAATAAAATCTTTAAAAAAAAAAATTATGAGCTCCCAGAATATATTCCTTACTACAAGGATAACTTCCTTCTCCCAGAGGATGTTCTTTTTGTCAAGATGTTCTTGATGAACAAGAAATAAATTCAAGACTCAAGTCCAATGATCCTGGTAGGTCTGCAAGATCCCTTCATCTCTGGAGTTGCCTTAGGCCTTCTGCCGTGGTCTGCCCTCCACTGAGGCAAAGTGCCTTTCCTTTCAGGAAGAGAGAAGGAAGTAAACTGTGCCTGGGAAGGCTCCTCAGTTCTTTGCCTAACCAGCTGTGACAGCATCACTTGGCACAGAGCCTGTACTCAACTTTACCTCCTGGGTAATTTGTAGTAAATATGCAAGTTAGTGTAGATTCCATGGGGGTTAGTGGTGGCATAATGTTGGTTTTAAGAAGGGCAAATGGTGGGGCACCTGGGTGGCTCAGTGGGTTAAAGCCTCTGCCTTTGGCTCAGGTCATGATCCCAGGGTCCTGGGATCGAGCCCCACATCGGGCTCTCTGCTCAGCGGGGAGCCTGCTTCCTCCTCTCTCTCTCTCTGCCTGCTTCTCTGCCTATTTGTGATCTCTGTCAAATAAATGGATAAAATCTTTAAAAAAAAAAAAAAAGGGCAAATGGCTGCCTTCTCCTTTCCTGACCACACCCCCCTTCTTCTTTCCGCGTTGGAGACTCACTGTAATGCATGTTTCTCTTATGGGTACTACTCTCCTCTCCTTCACCCAGGCCAGTGGCCTTGTAGCGAAATGGATCTCAAGTCTGCAACTTTTTGCTAGAATTACAGCTAATTCCCCCACCCCCAGACCATTCTGTGTACCACTATCACCTTAATCTTCCAGAAGCACAACTTGGATGGTGCTTCCGTTCTCAACAGAACCTTGGGGGGTGAGGGAGGGAGGTCCTTTACTGACTTGACTAAGTCTAAGGTTCTTTATTAATTTGACTAGCCTGATGTCAAACAGTCTGCCTTCTGACTTTAACTGCCTTTTCCCACAACTCTGCTGTCCACCTACACTCCCCAGGCCAACCGCATTCCTCCTCCCAGGAGGAGTCTCTGCTTCTGCTCTTCTCTTTTCCCTTAATCTAGAATTTCCTTCCTGGAAGCCCTGCCTGACAATATCGTACCCATATGAAGTCGCCCTTGATTCTTCACCTTCCCCTCAGCAGGGTAGGATTTCTCCTTCCTCTGCTATAAATCTATGACATTTATACTGCCTTCATGTCACGTGGAGCATTATTCGCGTCTGTATCCATGAAGAAGGAGAGTTAGAAACTCGGGTGCATATCCCGCCACAGCCCCTCCTTCTTTGGGACGCTGAGCGAGTCCTGTAACTTGGTATGCTTCAGTTTCCTTATCTGAGAAAAGGCTCCCTAAGTATAGTGAGGGTTAAAAGACGCAGTACTTGGAAATGAACCTCGTCAACAGAAACTCAACCATTATTTCCCTGTTTCCGTTATCTTTCCGACTTACCTCTGAGCTATTTGAGGAGAGAGGCCGTGTCTTGCTCATCATTATATACTTCCATGACTATCATTACATTACTATGAATACACTATTATTATTTCAAATAATGGCTAATATTTATGGAGCATGTATGTTAGTAGGGCACCATTCCGAGTGCTTTATAGGGATGAATTAATTCTTCCAATAACCTGAAGAGGTAAGTACTGTTATTATCCCACCTTATGGAGGAGAAAACCACACATTTCACAGAGCCTCCAACGAATAAGTAAATGAACAAGGGATTGAATAAGACAAACCAGCTTTCACGGCGCCTGCCAGATGATTATTTCTCTCCCTCCCGGTGCTGGCCCTACTTCTTTTTTTTTGGAACCTGCTAAGTAAATATAACATTAGGCCAAATCTCGAGTGAACGGAGACCCTGAAAGATAGGGGGTCTCCCAGAGCCTTCATTCAGACTTATTCTCATGGAGAAAGCTCTGCTGAGCTCCAAGAGGACAGAGGTCGTGTGTGTCTTGTTCTCCCTTATAGTCATAGGACCGAGAACAAGGTCTAGTGATCGACAAATCCCTATGGAATAAGTATTTATAAATCCCTATGGAATAAGTAATTTATTTATAGGGTATTCATTACCCCTAAAACCACATAAATGGCTGACAATGGAGATGGTGAACAGCGTCCCCTCTTCCTTCCCCAGGCAGTATTACGAGATGTTATACAACACGGCCGACGAACTCCTGAACCTGGTGGTGGACCAGGGCGTGAAGTACACGGAGCTGGAGTACATCCACGCCCTGACCTTGCTGCACCGCAGTCAGACTGGGGTGGGAGACCAGACCACCCAGAACACGAGGCTGCAGCGGCTCAAGGAGATCATTTGCGAGCAGGCCGCCATCAAGCAAGCCACCAAGGATAAGAAGATAACTACGGTTTAATCGGGCGCACTGCTGGGGGCGGGGGGCATTGGGGGAGATGAGCGGGGTTGGGGGGCACCATTTTTGTTCATTCAGTCCTCTTTGCTTCTTTCTCTGGTATCTTATTGGGTATATTCGGAGTGGATTTGCTTTTCTCTATGCTGATGCTTTAGTGGAGAGAAGACGTGAGGATATTTTTTTGTGTCTCTTTGGGCTTTTCATATAAACTCTAAAGGGAGTTTGCAGTACAGAATGTTTTGATTTAATGTCTTCTCTAGTGTGGTCGGTTCCAAAGGAAGGAGTGACTAGGGTGGGATGGGAGGAAGGTTGTATCAAATTGGACTCTGAAAAAAAATGAATGTACAAATTACAACTACTGGCAGTCTTTGGAAAGCAGACTGGCTCCCTCAGTTTTCGTCCCTTCCTAAAACACTTCATAGGGTTCTCTTACACAAACAGTAGCTTCTGACTCTCTCGACCCTGTCAGTGTACAGTTCAGTGAAATGAGCACATGTCCATTGCCTTCCGTCTCTGTTGCCAACCTCAGATCAGTGGCTTCTCAACTGGCTGTAATTTTCAACAAGTTTTCCTGACCGAAATAGGACCTCTTTGGGGCTAGGGGGAAAAGTCCTTTTATCTCGGTCCCTGAGCGAGTTCTGTGTGCGGCAGCTTGCACACAGAATGTAGTCAGTGTATTGCCTTTTTGTCTTTACTGCTGCTGCATCAAAACCAATAGCCTTCAAATTAATCACAAAAAGGGAAGAATGAAAGGCAGTCTGCCCTCCTCTTGATTTTTTAACCTCTGCTTTCCAAGAGAAAATCATAGGTAAAGAACTTTGATTCTCAGTTAAACACTGTTGGGATGTGAGCGGTTCTTAGATGCTTACTTGCTCTCGATGTGAGCCCTGAGGTCTTCCTCACCTTAGAAAGTTGCCCTGGTCCACTCAGCTGAGTGCCCGGAAGATGGGACAGCATGACATTCAACCTCTGTGTACCCACCAGTGGAGGCCATTTCTAAAATGTTCCCAGATGGTTTGGCTGCTCACCCCTCCTGGCACACTGGACCCCGCCATTGTCCCCCAAGTCTCCAAGCACTCCTGCTGCCCATGGTTGATATGTCACAGGAGAAAGCAATGCACTGATTGGGACACACCTTGGAAACGCGGTGGGGGGGGGGGAGCAGGAAGGACTTCGACCATACATGGCAATGCCCCATATTGTGATGGTCCAAAATTGTATACCTGTTTGTACAGATTTGGTCTTGGTGGGAAAGGCAGAAATTAAAGAATCTTTTGAGAAGCTGAAATAACTGCTGTGTGTTGTTTTTGTTGAGTTCTTTATTCAGCAAACATTCCTAATGTGTGCCAAATGCTGCAAGGCCTACAGCCAGATACGAGACAGTGAGGGAGGGCACTTCATTGTCTACCTTTAAGACAGAGTATGGACACCGGATGCTAACCAAAACCCTAATGGATGTACACTCAGGGCTGAGTTAGAAATCAGGACCGACAGTGGGAATTCAGCAGGCAGCTGAAAGATGGTCTTCCAGAGGGTTCTAGAAGGAATACTATAAATCTGAGTGGTTCAGAGTCTGTTCAGAAAGAAGTTGAATCCATGTAGGAGAAAACCATGGAAACAACAACATCGTAGGAAAGTAGTCTATCCAAGAAGTCGGGGTGGGAGAGGGGAGATGAGGGAACTTCAAGCTGACCCCTTTGGTCTAGAGGCTGCCTATAGGTGGCCACGGCTTTCCAGCATAGCTTCTGTACCTTTTCTTCTCCTTCTCCTTCCTTCCATTCTAGCTATAGACCTCTGGGGAGGTTACAAGGATACCAGAAGAGCTAGGGGTGGAATGGTGAGTGCTTAAGATAGTTTTATTGGATGTGAAAAGGGACATGGATTTGGAGTGCGTAGAATGCCAAGAACACTGAGAACCAGCAGGAAAATGGCAGATGGGCTGCTGCGGGGGAGCGTTTAGGAAAGTAGAATCCCTGCTTTGCTTACAATAATGATAGGATTGAAAAATGTCAGTTCTGCACAGAAAAAGTGATCTGTGCCTCTTTGTCCAAGACGTTCAAGGCGCAGGTTTCTTTATAGGATGGCACATCACTCATTTTTTAACAGGTCCAGGACAGCCCATGTCCTGTTCGGTGGATGGCCAAATGGATGCAGACGGAAGGACTTCATTCCCAGAAGCAAGACCTCATTCTTGCCTGGACGTTTGCTCAGCCTGCCCATCATTCATTTATGTTTCACATAGCTTGGGGAGAAAAACGCAAATACTAGCCAAGCTGAATTGGCAACCAAACCCAATGATCCTCCTGTCAAGTCATATCCATGAATGTCTTAGCGCTACTGCGTTCATTCGGTCAAGAAGATGCCATTGCCTGTTACACAGCTCGGGTGATACAGGATTCATGTAATGGCAAGCAGGAGGGGCAGTCCCTTGGGACATGGAGCTTATACATCCACTCTGACGACGAGTTCACCAACTTCCCACCGATCATGCCCTCCCCCGAGTTTTTATTTGCCACTTAATGCATCAAGACCACCCTTTCATTTAGGAAGACATCTCCTAGGATTGAGGACTGATATCTTCATCCTGACCCTCTGCTGCTTTCTTCTGAGCTTTGCCCTTCTGGAAGCTCGGGACTGTATCTCACTGTTTACTGGGCCCTTCCTGGCTCTCCAGAACCTGGAAGATCCCCCCTTTACCATGTGGGGATGGAACAAACGGATTCGTGCCTCCTGGGTTCCATGAACGGCCTGAGGCCACTGGGTTCCTGATTCTCTGCCTCCTAGCGCCCGGGGCACAGAAATTTCACAGTAAAACACAGCTGTCAGGCTCCAACGAGCCCTAGCTGGTCTCCACTCCACTAGAGGCAGGTGTGATGAGAAGCCCGGCAAAGTGGCTGTCCTCGGAGCAGGAGGTGATAGGAAAACAAGGAGTGTTCCAGTCAACCAGAATGTGCTAGAAGAAGCAGAGCTGGTGCGGAAATTCACACACCTGAGAGCAATTGTCTTAATGGGGCAGGGATGTAAAACAAATTGGGCCTAATTTGGAGGGAGGGTAATGAGGTACCAAGAAGAAGAAAACAAAGAAAGACTTGGCTCAGCAAAGGTCTCGGCTCTGTCCTAATTAGGCCTGGCTGTTACAAGAAGCGCATAATTAATAAACGTGTGACCAGATGTGAAATACAGCAGAGCCTTGCCCTGCAATGGAAGTTGTAATGAAGTGCACACAGCTGGAAGGAGTTGTCCTCATTTGGCGGAGGCGGGCGGCCTGCCTGGAATTTTGAAGAGGTGTGGTAAGGGGCCCACCACGGGTCTACACCTGAAAACAACTAATCCTTTTCCAGCGGGGCTGGGCTGTAATGAGATAGAGCTAATTATCACGAGTGTAATGAGATGCAAAAGCCACCGGAATTGAGTTGGAAATCTCTTTAAAAGGGAACTCAGAGGCCAACCCGAGAGAAGCCTCCGCTAATGGGGCGAGGTGTGAGCCTGAGGAACGGGGCCCTGATTTGAGGGGGTTGTTTCGACATCCCTGCCAAAGACTCGTGTCTGTAATTAAAAATATTGCCAGGACAGTCACACACCTGGAGCGGGAGCCCCTGGGAGCCTGGGAATGCAGGGACCTGTAAAGGCTGCACATGGATTTTTTTTTTTAAATGTATAGACAGCTTATGTGTGTCCATAGAAATGAGAAAAAAAAAATGAGGTTAGGAGCGGTCGGGTGAGTGTGGCTGCCATTATATTCCGTCCCTCTTAGAAATGGGGCCTCAGATTCCTGCTGACTTTGCAATACATAGCGCAAGAGGAGAAAAACTGCCCATCTCTCCATCCCAACCTTACGTACCTACCAGGCCGAGCATTCTTTCACAAGTGTATTTACTGCAAGCGATCAGGAGGACAGCACCTGGGTTTTGCTATTATTTTTGTGATTGCTATCATGTTATTTTAGATATCACTTTTTGAGCACTGTGCTTATACCACGTTATTCCACTGAATGCTCAAAAAAATCCTATAGACTGTTACTATTATCATCCCTACTTTGCAGAAGAAACCAAGGCTCACATTGAGACGTAGCCCAGACAATGCCAATGCCAGAGTTCAGGCTTGGCACCACCCCCCTCGTCTCATCCCTAGGGAGAAAGGAGAGACCCTCACAAGCTGTATTTGAGCCTCGAGGGACTTCTCATCGGCTGTGTCCTCTCCTACAGCCGCCAGGGGGAGCCACTCCCAGACTGGATTTAAGACTGCCTTTCCCACTCTCCTCTGGGGCTGCTCAGCTTTCTCTGGCCAGCATATGTACAAAATTCTTGGACACAAGAACTTTCAGGAGGGGTGCCTGGGTGGCTCAGTCAGTTGGGCGTCTGACTTCGGCTCGGGTCATGATCCCGGGGTCCTGAGATAGAGCCCCACATCAGGCTCTCTGCTTGGCGGGGAGTCTGCTTCTCCCTCTCCCCAGCTCCTGCTCTCTCTCTCACTCACTGTCTCTCATATGCGTGCTCTCTCTCTGATAAATAGAATCTTCAATAAAAAAAAGAAAGAAAGAAAACCATAAAGCTTCCATAAAATAATATCCAAAACAAAAAATACTTTTGACCCCTGGAGGCTGATGATGACCCACATACTTGGACCAAATGCTGGAGTATTGGGGGTTGGGGACCAAATGCTCAGGTTTTAAAATCCTCTATACCTTGGCTCAGAAGGTCACCTCAGCCCTTATAGAAGTGGTTGGCTGTTGTATAAACTATTAAATGCTGAAAGCTTCAGTTTCCTCATCTGTGAAATGGGATAATAATAATAATAATAATAGCTCCTATCCCACAGTTTCTGCATAAAGTAAAAGAGGTTTTCAGCTTCTACCATATGATAAATATGACATATGCATCATAAGCAATATTCTAATAATATTTCATCTGTTTCTTTGAGGAGCTGTTGACCCAATACCTAGAAAACCTGCTCTGTGGATGTGGCATAGGAGCGCAGCCATCTTGATGGGGCTTCTTGTCAGAAAGGCCTGGGCCGTGCCAGGCAGGGCCAGGATGCTGCTCGTTGTACCTGAAGCCTGCAGCCGCCAGACCGCAGCAGTTCAGAATCTGTCACTGCATTGTCTGAGTCCCCTCTCCAGCACAGGACACCTGCCCTCCGGTGTCTGCTTCCCTTTTAGCTTTCAGTGAGTTTGCATCTCATTGCCTGCCCGTGTATGATGCGCATCTCATTAAACTGAAGGCTCCAGGACTCGTTAGGGACCAGGCCTTAACAGACAGAATAGCCTTCTGCCCGGGTTTGAGTTTGCGGTTACTCTTCCTGCCTGTGCTGAGCAGTGTCGGATCAGGGATCTCTAAAAGAAGTTCCTAAATGGATCTACGAAACTGAGCAGGGGGAAAATGTCTTTTTCTCCCCTCTACACCAACTCTGGCTCTGAGCTCCCACTTACTATTCTCAGCAACCGCCTTAACCACAGTGATTTGTTGTGTTTTCCTGGTAGGGAGGTAGGGAAGAGGCTTCCCTTCCTTTGGGTTGTGTCAAGGTTCCATTGCTAAAGCACAGCCGGAAAATGGTGAAGACAGATGGTCATCTGTGTGTCCTCACCACTTCACTGCCCCACTTCACTGCCCCTGCTCCGGACGCCCTCCGCTGCTCCAGATGTGGAAGTCCTGTCTCATGCATGCCCTGCACTCACCCCCACCCAAGGACCTGCCTGCTGGGGGCGCTGTGAGCTAGGTGCAGGTCCAGCGCTGCCTGGAAGCCACAGCAGGTCTCTTCCTAGCTTTGGGGACTGACACTCCAGGTGGGAGAGTTCTCCCCTCTTTGCACCAAATGCTAAAGTGTGTTTTTCTTTCCACCACCGGGAGGTCCTGGATCTTTCGAGACAGTAGCCTGTTTAAGGAAGTTTCCCAAATGACGCTCTCCTGTCCTTTCCCTTTCTTTTCTTTTTCTGCCCTGAAACAGAAATTTTATTAACCCGACAACTGGGGCGGGGTCAAGGGAACCGGAGCTTCAGGAGGAGTCCCCAGATAATCTGCCTATAAGGTGGCTGACAGAGGGGATGTCCCTTTTATTTTAATTTGGGGTGGAGCCATGACCTCGATTTCTCAGTAACAAATCTATTGTGGATTCGTAAGAGCTGAATCAAACTTCGGAGAGCATTTATCCCCACCGGTTCACTTTTCTGAATGGTCAAGTAAGATGTTCCAGGGGAAGAGAGTAGAGACACTTGGTGACCAAGGCAGGACCACATCCAGATCTCTTGACTGTCAATCCCAGGGACCCTGCATTTGGGAGCCCACACGTGCCCCACGCTGGTAAGCTGCCAAGTAGAGTGGTAGAAGGCAAGACCGGGCCTCCAAAGACATGACATGTCTGCATGTAAAGAACAGGGCAACATACCTCATTTCCTGCTCTCCACCTTCCAGGGATATAGTAGGATTGTATTTCCTGGCTCCTTTTTTTCTGGGTGGAACAATGTGATTAGGTAGCCAGTGAGTTGTGGGTAGAAATGCAACATTTCCTAAAGTATTTAATTACTGTGTGCAACCCTCCAGAGCTCACTGCCCCCCCACCCCTGCCATGACATCTAGCAAGTGCCAGACAGCGACCATTCAGTGTGCTTGGGTCCCAGAAGGAGGACAATGCAGAGCAGACCCCAAGCTGACATGCCGTCGACATGTGACGTAAGAATGAAAGGAATCTTTGTTGTTGAAATTCAGGGGTTGTTTGTTCCTGCAGCATAGCCTTGCTTGTCCTGACTAATATGCATGACAAAGAGACTGACCTTAACGAGAGCAGAAAGAAAAAGGAACTTAAAAAAAAAAAAAGGATGAAATTGTTGTCATCAAAGAGAGCTGGTTGTGTGGAGTGATGGGAACAGAAGCCAAATTTAGAGACGTGAGGGAGAAGAGTGCCTTGCCAGGATCAAGAGCTTGTCAGCACATTTGTGCTAGAGATAGAAACAACTAGGGATGTGTTATTCACTCAAAGAGTGACCCTGGAGCCCCCCCCCCGCCCCCCATTTTATGTCTTTTAATGTTTCTGTCTCCGTCCTTGAACTCCCGATACTCCTGGTATTAGTGGGTAACCTACACAGTCCTCAGTTCAGTATTTCTGATTATTCATAGGAAAGCTTCTAGAGACACCCACTACATACAGAGAGAGAGAAAAAAAAAAAGAGCATTACAATTAACTGTTTTAAAGCTTGAAAATGCCTAAACAAAAGACCATATATTTCTCTGAATTTTCTCTGGGGTCTAATCATCTCACCGGACCAACCCTTTTTACTTTGGAAACTTTCCATCACAGGGCCATTCAATACCAGTCCCGAGAATTGAGTTTTTATCCTCTGATAACCTAGGTCCACTCACAAAAACATTTTTAAAAGACTGGCAAAAAATCAATTTTCTGTTTTTCTACCATCTTCGTCAATAGCTCAGAGTTCCTTGTATTTCTCTGGTGTTCCAATGGAAGTAAATGTTAGTGGTTATGAAAGAGATCTGAAGTTGCAATTTTAAAATGAGGAAACATAACACCGAAATGCTGTTAGCTCAGCTAATTTTAAGAAACTACTAAAGCACAAGGCACTAGGTCTTTTGGTACTTAAAGCGCTACAATTCACTCATCTGCAGGATAGGAAGCATTGAGGTGTTTTCACAGGGGTTATAGAAATTCTTAAGTTTTTCAGGTTTTATTAACTATTACCGTTTCCTTGAATTTTTATTTCCATGTTCCTAGATACAGCAAGTCATGGCACAGGTCCTGCCGCAGCAGACCCCTGAGATGGGTTGCACAGTGCCCTAGACCCTACTCAGAGCTTAGAAGTAAAACATCTATGTAATTTGCACTGAATCCCACCCCTCCATTGAGGACTGATTATCTTAGACCATTTGGCTCTTCTAATGAAATGCCAGACACTAGGTAGGTTATAAGAAATAGAAATGTATTTCCCACTGTTCTGGGAAGTTCCAAGACCAAAGCACTGGCAGATTTGGTATCTAGTGAAGGAGGCTACTTTGTAGTTCATAGATGGCACCTTCTCACTGTGTCCTCATGTGGTAGAAGGGGTCAGGAAGCTCTCTGGGGTCTCTTTTTTAAGGGCACTAATCCCATTCATGAGAGCTTCACCCTCATGACCTAAGTGCATCCCAAGGGCTGCACCTCCTAACACCATCACGTAGGGGATGAGGATTTTAACATACAAATTCTGGGAAAACACAAACATTCAGACCGTAGCATGGAGCTAAGTCAATTTGACATGATATTTGTCAGGTTCCTTTGGTAAACATCAGTAGCCTTCAACCATAAGAAGTAAGGAGGAGGGATATACCTCTTCCGCACAACTTTGCTAGCAGGTAGTAGGTGACAAAGTAAGCAGGCTGCAGACAACCTTTATTAGCAACATTATTAGCTAGGATGAATGTCATCTTTCAAGATGCTCTGTAAGTTCAGTGAATTCCCCTTCTCTGTCCCGGCTCTCCAACCACCACGGTTATCAGAACATTCATTCCAAGGCAAACACAACAATGCTTTGTTAGCAGGATCAGACTCACCTTCTAGACAGATCTAGAGACAGAGTTCTTTGTGGGGACCCAGGCCCTGAAGCCTGGTTCCATAGCTGTAGGTCCTGGCTTTACCTGTTTTAAAATTCATTCTTGAAAAGGTGGCAGAGCCGACAGTCTTCCCAGCCAAGTGTATATCTTGAACACATCTCACTACCCACATCTAACCCCTCTCATGCTTGGGCTTTCCTGCCCCTCGTTAACATCCTACCCTTCAGATCCATTTCTCTAATGCTGCACATGAGGACCTCTACTAATGGTCTTCTTCCTAGCTGTGGACATGACTTTGCAATGAGTGGTCCACATGACCATGGCACCTACAACTTGAATTTGTCAGGCAGGACCCAGGGTCTAGTCCCAGCCTGCCTCAGAACACAAAGGCACTGACGAGGTTCCCCCCACCCAAAACAAAGCCAGGTCCAGGCCCCTTTATGTGGCACTTCTCTGACCCCCTGAGCCCTCCACCCCACTCACCCACAATCACGAAGTCTGGTCCAGAGACTCCATCAGCTGGTACACACAGCCCCCGAACCTGGCCCCATTGCTGCCGCAAACTGACTCCCCCTCCAAGGGTGCAGAGCTTTGTGCCCTTATCACACCATCTACCTTATGTTATTAATATCCAGGGCCATACCACCAGCCCATAGCTTATTAATAATGCAGAGCTGCCGCCCCTGACTTATTACACTACAGACATCCCTCATTTGCATGATTAGCACTTACCTTACTGATTAGAAAGTTTCATCCTGCCCCAAAACCTACCTTTTCTGAATGAATGGCTCTTTTAAAGGGAGACAGGCTCTCTGAAATGCATCTTTAAACCAAATAAAAAGGAACCAACGCCAAGAAGAGGACTGTGACTTTCTTTATGAAATGAGAAAAGAGGAGCTTAAGAAGGTTTTTAAAAGTTCAGCGCCATGCTTATCGAAGGAACTGTAAGTAGCTATGGCTATCAAAGGGCACCTGGGGAACAAAAAGTTACAGAAGGTCTTGGGGGTTTGTAGGAGATAGGAATGAATTTTTGGCTTTTACCTCGAAGAGTTTAGGGTTTTAGGCAAGAGAGTTGGGATCAGGTTTTGACTTGAGAAATATCACCCTGGAGGAAGATGGTTAATAAATTAGAAAGTGGGTGGCAGGGAGACTAGTAATAATCCAGGAGAAAGATGGTGGTGGCTTGAACGAGGGCAATGGCTGTGCAGATGGACAGAAGGGGGTAGATTCAGGAGGTGCGGAGCGTGATGGCTCCCTTACCTTCTTCCAGTCTCTGCTTGGATTTCACCTAAGTGAACCCTTCACGGACTACCTGTTTAATACAGAAGTCCCTCTCCCATCTCCTGTCACCTTTCTCTGCTTAATTTTTCTCCATAACACTGATCACCATCTGACATCCCATAGAATTTAGTTGTTAATTTCTTTTGTTTTGTTTTGTTTCACCATCTAAAATATACATTTTATGAGGGCTGGGGTATCTGTATCTTTTGTTCTCTGGATTTCCAACACCTAGACCAATCCCTGGGACATACTAGATGATCAAGAAATATTTTTAGAATGAATGTAGGGGTGAAGAATGAATAGAATTTCAGGACACAATCATTGGTTGGCTGGGAGAAGTAAGAGGAAGCGGTAAAGGAGCAAAGGAAGGTTCCCAGGTTTCTGGCTAGGTTACCTGAGGGGGTGAGGTCCCAGTCAGTAAGACCGGGAGCACCATGGGGGAGGGGAGAAGCAGGGTTGGATGTGAAGAAGTGAGTGGATAAATTTGAAGCAACTGTGGGACATCTAGAGAAAAAAGAGTAGACAGGAGAGAGCTTTGGGTTGGAGGAATAGACTTCGCAGCCTTTTGAGACTTTATTCATTCAAAAAATCTTTATTGTGTACCTGCTCTGTTCCAGACACTGCCAGGCGCAACGGATACCAAGATGAGCAAAGCAAGGTCATGCAAAGGGATGACATTACTCGTAAGATGAGATTTACTACCACAGTTGATAATAGCTCGTGTCACTCGGGGGGCAGGAGGCAGGCACTTTCACAGACTGTAGAAGGAACTAGAAATTGGTAGGAACTTGCCACAATCACAACTTGATAGTATGTCTCAGAACGCTTGGAAATGGACTTGTTGGCGATGCAACAGTTTCTCTTTTAGATACTTACTTGCTAATCATAAGCACAAGACCCACCGAGAGGCTCCTACTTCCGCAAGGCCCGCTTGCACACCAGCAGGCAACTAGGAACCCCACCCAGTGCCACACAGGACAGGCCCTTAGTCCTGGCACCCTAAGAAGGTCTGTGAGGGCCGCACCTGGATGCAGCTGCGGGAGAGTCAGGGTCTAGCTCTGGTCCTTTGCTTAGCCTAAGGCATACTCTCAAAGAAGTGCACTGGCTGCCTGTTCCAGCTAGGTACTGCTGCGTAACACGCTAACCGGATCTCAGAGTTGGAACTAATCATTTTATTAGATCTCATGGGTCTTTGAATCTAGAATTTGAGCAGAAATTAGCTGGGCACCTCTTCTGCTCCATGTGGTGTCTACCAGGGTCAGCCTGTGGTATCGAGTTGGCAGCTGGGCTAGTCCGGAGCATTCGAGATGGTTTTACTCACGTGACTGTCATCTTGGCAGGAATGGCTCTGACGGTCCTCTTCCCTCCCTGCATTGTGTCAGCGCCTCCACATGTGGGCTCTCCAGCAGAGTAGCTGCACTTTTTCGTGATGGCTAGAACACTAAGACACCCAAACGGAAGCTGCCAGTTCATTTTAAAGCTAGCCCTAAAACTGGCTTGGCATCACTTTGGCCATACTCTAAAGGTAATAGGCTGGTAATAGATCCCACCTCCCAAACAGAGGTATATTGAAGAATTTTTAGCCATCTTTAATCTGTCTCATTTCCTTTTTCTTTCTTTTTTTTTAATTTTTTTTTTTTTATTTTTAAGATTTTGTTTCTTTATTAGAGAGAGCACAAGCAGGAGGAGCAGCTGGCAGAGGGAGATGGAGAAACAGGCTCCCGGCTGAGCAGGGAGCCCAATGCGGGGCTCCATCCCGGGACCCTGGGATCATGACCTGAGCTGAAGGCAGATGCTTAACCGACTGAGCCACCCAGGTGCCTCTGTCAGATTTCTTAGTTTAGGATCACCAAGACGGGAAGGTCTAGCATGTACATTCTGGTTATTCTCCTTCTGCTCCTCTACTGTGTGTGCCAGTTCCTCCCTGTAAGTGTATTGCAAAGTGAAAAATCTCTCAGCTTCCTTCTCCGCAGAAAATTAGGCTTATTAGAGCAAACAAAAAGGAGCTCCTGTAATGTTATTCTGATACCTAGACGTGAGGCAAACCAAGGCTGTGTGGTTCCTGCGAACTGCTATCCTAGCTCTCCTGGGAAGGCCCGTCACTGTGAAAGAGAGAGAAACAGCCTGGTCTCAGCTGTTCATTTCTGGAGGCATGGCTCAGCCAAGAGAGTGGAGTTTCCACTGATTAGTTCTTACATTGACCGCCATATATAAATGGCCACTGTGAAGGCAGCTACGTAGGAGTGAACTGTACAGACCTAAGTTATAATTCAAAAATACTCCCATAGAAGCCGTGGTCATGTCCTTATTCTTCCAACAGCAAAGAGACTTGTCTCTTTTTAGCATTCAAGACAGCATGAAAGACAGTATTAAAATCTCAGGACACCATGGACTACATAAAAAGTGCCGGAGGGCTTGGCCAAAAATGAGAACATGGCTGCCAACTGGTAGGGCACCATCCAGGCAAGAAGAAGAGCTACCAGGCACAGTGAGTGACCTCACAGGGAAAGTCGATCAGGGAGAAGGTCCCAAGAGGCTGGTGGATCTCCTTATCACAGCTGAATGTCTGAACTGCCCTTGGATTATCTTCATATCAGGAGAGCTTCTGGTAGGCTTCTTTGAATGTAGATGCCTCCCCACCTTTCATGTGGTTACAGAGGTTTCCAAGGTTATGGGCTTTCCAAGACGTGAAAGATGAGCTACTTGGGAAGGCATCTGGTTCAGCTCTAAAAAATGTATTCACCCAAAGGATGGGTCTCCCCACCCCTGAATTCTGCTGCCACATCTCATCACTGCTAATGGCCCCTCTGTGCCAGGTTGGCAGGTGAGACTTTGGATTTGAGTTCTGGGGACAGATGCTGTGTGGTGGTGTTAAATATGGCCACAAATTCTCTGGTACTCTTCCCTTCAAGAGGTGGACCTTGGAGACCTCCAAAATGGTGGAGCAAGAACTTCTGAAAATTCATTCTTTCATAAAAGCAGTAAGAATACTTGTAAAAAT
Organism: Martes martes; assembly: GCF_963455335.1. Lineage (NCBI taxonomy): Eukaryota > Metazoa > Chordata > Mammalia > Carnivora > Mustelidae > Martes > Martes martes. Next base: position 89,522,759 of record NC_137899.1, read on the forward strand.
TGCCAAAATCAACATTTCCAAAAACTGGAAATTAACCGAAGGCTTCCAACAACCCAATGAGCTCTTATTCTAGAAAAACTGCTGAATCTCCATGAGAACAGCAAATGTTGTAGCATTTTTCTTTTTTGTAGCATTTTTAACTCACACTATTCCAGTGCCCCTCACCCTGGCTCTGCCATCATGAAAACCAGCAGCTTCAGAATCATGGTAGCTGTGAGAATGAGCAGCCATATGACCATTGGAGGGGTGGATTGAGTTTAGAGGCCCTCAAAAAGCCCCTTTCACATAGAATCATCACTATTTTACCTGTCTTATAGCTCCATGGAAAGCCCTAGTCATAGGACATTGCCATTATTTGACCTGATTCAGAGCTCACTGGGGGTAGGGAGGGAGGAGGGAACCCAATCCCTAGGGCATTTGTCAAGAACAATAAATAACAACTGTTTCTCATTGTGAGTGCCTGAGGTTGAACACCAGTTGGGGCCAACAAAAGCCTGACCAAAACTTTAAGAGGAAGATCTCAGAAATGAGTTGTTCATAGGGGCCTTTGAAAAGCTCCAACATTGTCATAGGATCTGGAAGACCACACACACATGTGCAGGACTGTGAGAACACTCCAGAAAGGCATACGAGGGACAGAAATTCGCAACTTCTCACCACTGCTGAACTTGAGAACTTAAACAAGCAGGAAGTTGTATACTTAAGGAGTGTTGCAAGTGTGCCCTGGCACAGATACACACACACAAACACACACACAGTGCCTCTTGGGAAAGACTGGAGACTAATTGGTTCAAAGCATTTATGGAAATTTCTGTTCAGTCATCATCTGACCATTAAGTTAACTGAACACAGACTTTAGTGGTCACACATGACAGGGAGTACATATCTGTATACAGATTACATATACACATCTGTATACAGACTCTGTCCAGGAAAGTTACAAAACAAACAATAATGAAACAACAATGGCCCACCTGGGTGGCTCAGTCAGTTCAGTGTCTAACCCTTGATTTCTGCTCAGGTCGTGATCTCGGGGTTGTAAGACTGAAGTTTGTGTCAGGCTCTGTGCTCAGCATGGAGCCTGCTTAAGACTTTCTCCCTCTCTCTCTGCCCTTCCCCTCACTCCCCCAAAACAAACAAACAAAACAAAAACAGTAACGAGAACCCCGAGAACCCTGGTGGGGGAAGGTGTCTGATTTCCAGAACTGCCACATTATTTAAAATGTCCAGTTTTCAGTGGGTATGGAGTTCCTTTTTGGGCTGATGATAATGTTCTGGAATTAGATAGTGGTGATGATTGTACAATCTTGTGAATATACTAAAACCCATTGGATTGTGCAGTTTAAAAGTGTGAATATTGTTATGGTTAGCAAGTGATGTATTTCAGTAACATTTTTTTAATGTCTAATTTTCAACCAAAAAATTATGAGACACACAAAGAAACAGGAAGTATGGCCCATACACAGGAAAGGAAACAGTCAATAGCAATTGTCCCTGAAGAAGCCTAGATGTTGGGCTTACTATATAAAGACTTTCAATCAGTTATTATAAATATGTTTACAGAACTAAAGGAAACCATATCTAAAGAGTTAAATGGAAGCATAAGTATAATGTCCCACCAAATAGAGAATATCAATAGAGATGATCAATAGAGCTTAATTTTGTACCCCTTGAGTTGGGCTGCAGTTAGCAACGTAATCCTACTGAGTAGCGTTTGGCAGAAATGATGGTGGTGACCATATTAGATACTGAAGACACTGATGCTTCTCCTTGCTTTCTTGGATTACTTGCTGTGGGGGCAGCCAGCTGCTTTGTCATGAGGACACTGGAGCAGCCCAGTGGAGAGCCACATGGCAAAGGACTGAGACCTCCCATGAACAACCATGTGGTCACATTGGAAGCCAATCCTACAGCTTGCGTCAAGCCTTCAGATGACGGTAGCCCCACCAGCTGATATCTCAGTCATTGTTTCATGAGAGCCCCTGAGCTAGAATCATCCATCCAGGTAACTTGCTCTTGGATTTCTGCCCCTCCGAAGCTGTGTATCTCACACCATCAGTGTCTGTTGTTTGAGCAGCTAAGTTTGGGGCTAATTTGTTATTCAGCAATAGTAACTAATAAATACTGAGAGGCAAAAGTCCTTTAAAATAATCAAAGGAAAGAATTAAGATCAAAAGAGAAATGTTACCAGGAATCTAATTTTGTTTCAATATGAGGAAGAACTTTATACAACAAGAGCAGCCTATAGCGGAATAAGTCACTTTTTACTGTGGTGCGCTGCTGCCATTTAAAATTTTCAACCAGAGATGGATGGCCATTGATGACAGGTGATGAATGTGGTTTCCTTCTCTAGTGGGTACAGAATTTTTCCGGATGACCTCTGTTTTCAAATTTACTTATAATTTCACACACACCACTACCACTACCATCTGTTTTCCAGAAAGAATCTGAAGTAGTCTAGAATTATGAGACATCCATAAACAAGCTAAGATAAAAATAACAGAGTCCAGAAACCACACCGAAGAATTAGAACAGTTGCTAGAATTAAAATTAAGTTTTGTGGCAGCTTAAGAAAAAAATTCCACTCCCATCGCTAGAGATGTTGACATCCTCCCCTAGTGGTGAGACCTGACAATATCTTCCCTTTTTTCAGCCCACTAGCTAATTCTGGTTGGAGAATCATTGGCCCGGATTATCCCTCCCAACTCGGTCATCTTCTGTATGCTTTTGTTAGGGCTAAACATTACCTGACTTTTTAATCTTTTTTTAAAGATTTTACTTATTCGAGAGAGAGTGTGTGTGTGTGTGTGTGTGTGTGCATGGGAAAGATGGAAAACGTAGAGGGGGAGGGCTGAGGGAGAGGGAGAAGCAGACTCCCCACTGAGCAAGGAGCCCAACTTGGGGCTCAACCCCAGGACCCTGAAGTCATGACTTGAGCCGAAGGCGGAGGCTTCTGACTGAGCCACCCAGGTGCCCCTAAACGTTACCGGATTTAACTGAAGAACATTCCTTATTACAGATAGGAAAAAAAAAAAAAAAAAAGGCTATGGGTAACCAATCCCAGAAGATGAGTACAAGAAAGCCTATCTCCCTCCTTAATGGAGAGAAGTAGATCTCACTGTCTACTGCTTGCAGGAAAGTCTCCTAAAGTAAGGCTGTTTTATCTCACCTAACATTTAGGAGGCAGCCTTCCTGGTTTACTCCAGTGGAAGAGGGAGGAGATGGTTGTGGCTCACAGACATCCTTGCTGAGACAAGTTCCTGGGTCATCCAAAACAGGAGTCAACTCACCAATGGTAAGGGTCAACCTCCACAACCTGATATGAATGGAAACAGCCAAGTTCCTAGCAGATTCCTTTTATCCCTAAACCTCTCCTCATTATCTCAGGGCTTCCAGAAAAGACAGGAAGATGTCGTGGCTCTAAATCTAATTTGGACCTGGCAAAGGTTCATGTTTCTATCAGTGGGCGACCTTAGTTGTAAAAGTTTCTGGAAGAAATCTGACTTGGAGTTGTACTGCCTTCTGGTGAAAACTCAGATGATCAGTGACATCCAAGGTCCCTTCATCACCACTAGGTTCTCCGATGTCAGTGCCACGAGCTTTGGGTAGTGAAGTCAAATGTGTGCAACCAGCAAGCACACATCCAAGCAACATCATGAAAGGAGGACATGCACTTATTAGTCAAAATCGAGTCTGAGACAAAGTGGAGAAATGGCACCTGATGTTCTTTTCACCGAAGTCCCTGCTTAATTCCAAACATATTCTGCAGGCTGGATGTCGGGCAGCTGAAGGGTGATCAGTCTTATGCTGGAATTAAAGCCTGCTGCGATGTTAATGAAGAACCGCCAGTAGGTTTGCTGGAAGGTAATTTAGATCTACATAATTATGACTTAATCCCTCACCCTGTGACATCAAAAAGGTCCCTACCCAAGCGGAAGCTGCACGATTTCATGCCACAAGGACTACAGCTGTATGACTCCCGTTCCCTTTTGTGTGTAGTGCTCACATCAGTCATAATAGCTTTATTAAATGGTGTGACCCGACCCAATTCTTGCACACAGGGCGCTATCTCCTAATCAAAACCTCCAAATGTGGCTGAGCAGGCAGTGAAGAGAAATCAAGATCTGCATCTTAAATAGCAGATTAACTGCTCTGGAAGGGAGCGCTGCCGGCAGGGGTGGGGAGGGCTCGAAGAAGCAACCTCGCTGCTTTCCACGGTTGCAGTTGGAAGCACAGCCTCTAGCTGTTGGAGGTGACATCGTCCACGGAGGTATTTTCAGAACTCCAGCTCTTGTTCTGGGGACAACTGTCCTGCAAGGAGTTGCCTCTGGGACATCTCCTCACCACACTCAGCGGGTTTCCAGGACCAAGGAGAGTCCTCTAAAGCATTTATGCTTTTCCTCCTTCATCTTCCAGGACGAGGGATGGGTGTGCAAGTTAAGAGTTGCCATAGTGGGGTCCGCGTTCCTTTCAAAAAGCAGCCTGGGGGCGCCTGGGTGGCTCAGTGGGTTAAAGCCTCTGCCTTCGGCTCAGGTCGTGATCCCGGGGTCCTGGGATCGAGCCCCACATCCGGCTCTCTGCTCGGCGGGGAGCCTGCTTCCTCCTCTCTCTCTGCCTGCCTCTCTGCCTACTTGTGATCTCTGTCTGTCCAAAAAAAAAAAAAAAAAAAAAAAAGCAGCCTGATGACAACCCAGTGCCTGAACCAGACACAAAGCCAGTGCTTGGGTCACAAAACACAGAAAAGTCATAGGGGCTACTTAGGCCAGAGGTGGTAAAGACAGGGAGAGTGGTTCTATCGTGTTTGGGATAGGGAGAAGGACAGTGGGTCTGGGATGTTTCCAAAAGGAGGTGACATTTGAGCTTGGCTATGAGGATAGTGTTATGGGGTGAATTGTGTTCCCTCAAAAGTCATTTGCTGAAGTCCTAATCTTAGTGCTAAGGAATTGTGACTTCATTTGGAAATAAGGTCATTGTAGTTGTGATCAGTTAAGATAAAGTCAGAGTGGAGTAGCGTGAGCCCTTATCCAGTGTCAATGATGTTCTTATAAAAAAGGGAAATTTACACACACACACACACACACACACACACACACACACCCCGAGATGCCATGCGAAGACTGGAATTATGTTGCTCCAAGCCAAGGAACTCGAAGCTGTCAGAGAGGCCTGGAACAGATCCTTCCCTGGAGCCTTACACAGGGAGTGTGGTCCTGCAGAAACCTTGATCTGTCACTGGCCGCCAGGACCGCCAGGCAATACATTTATGTTGTTCTAAGCGCACCCCCCACCCCCAGTTTGTGGTGCTTTGTTATGGCAGCCCTAGCAAGCTAACAGGGATTTGTAGGACTGTATTTTTAGACATGGGAAAAGAGAGGGTTGGGTGAAGGTAAGAGCACCAGCTTCTTGAGTTAAGAACTGGGCTTGAGGGGCGCCTGAGTGGCTCTGTCAGGCTCAAGTCTGACTCTTGATGTGGGCTCAGGATGTGACCTTGGGGTGTTGAGATCAAGCCCCGAGTAGAGCCCCATTCAGTAGAGACTCCCTGCTCAGCAAGGAATCTGCTTGAAATTCTTTCCTCTACCCCTCCTCCCCTTCTCTCTCTCAAATCTTAAAAAAAAAAAAAAAAGAGTTGGACTTGTATCTCAGGAGCATTCAGTGGCTCAGTTTTGTTGGAACCAGGAGGCTAAACAGGAGCCATGAGAAGGTATTTTGGAGATAGGCAATACAGAGCTTTGAATGGCAGGAATTTTTTTTTTTTAATCTGGGGGATTTTATTTCTCCATTGTTTTGTGTTTATTTATATTTATATCCACTTTGACCAGAAGTGATTTGAGATGTCTGACTTCAGTCTGTAAGTCGTGGGGAACCAGGTTATATTCTCAGAGGTGACTTGGTCAGTGTCTACAGGAAGATAAACTTGGATACATCTGCCGAGAGAAATGAGAGACAGGAAAGCCGCCCAGGAAGCTGCTGCTGGCCCCCGAGGAAGGAGCTAGGACGACTGCAGTAGGAAAATGGCAACAGAACAGAGGGGATGAAGACGAGTGATGAGACTATCTGCTGACCTAGCAAATGTGTGAGTCTCCGGAGAGGAAGGGGGAGAGAGGAACGGGACTACAGGTGGTCAATGTTTGGAGCCTGATGACTAGGAGGACAGTAGTGCCACTGACCGATTTAGTGAGGAAGGAAGGACCATGTGAAGGGAGTTGAGGAATTCCTTCACACACATTCACTTTGCGGTCGTCTGTGGGGCAGGTGTTAAACTTGGAAGAAAATGAACTTGAGAGAAAATATGACATCATTCACCTTGACGTGAGAATTGAAATTTTGAAGCCAACTGTAAAATAACAGTTCTAGCAAACAGGAAATGAAATGGGGGGGGGGGAACCAGTCTGGTAATCCACTTAAAAACTGTTCTCATCTATTCAAATGTGGTTGTTTGTTTTGTTTTGTTTTAAGTACTATCAATACAGAAAGGATTTGGTCAGGGGCGCCTGGGTGGCTCAGTGGGTTAAGCCTCTGCCTTCAGCTCAGGTCATGATCCCAGAGTCCTGGGATCGAGCCCCCCCATCGGGCTCTCTGCTCAGCGGAGAGCCTGCTTCTCCCTCTCTCTCTGCCTACTGGTGATCTCTCTCTGTGTCAAATAAATAATTCTAAAAAAAAAAAAAGAAAAGATTTGGTCAGTGGCAAAAGTGCTGGAACCTTGCTTTTAGCCAAGTCCTGTCTCTGTGTGAGAGGCTGAATTAATGAAATAAATACACTGTTTGTTAGGGAACATGTCCCCCACCTGGAAAAACAGAAGCGAGGACTCAAGCCTGAGGCCCTGCAGCCCCAGAGAGCCATCTCCCTGCTTTGCTCTCCCGGCCAAAGCAGGAAGTGGAGACACCGAGGGAGTAAGAAAGCAAAGCTCTCAGCTTTCTTTGGAGAGTTAATTAGTCAGTGAGCGAGCTCCCTGACAGAGGAAGCTCCGGTCATCAAAGTATCCTTAATTGATGCGTTGGGAGAGAGAGAGACAAAAGAAGCTGCATCTGGAAAGACCTTGGATGCTTTTTGCAACAGAATGAGAGAAACTACTTTCTTTTAAAGCAGAATATAAAAGCTGAGGTTAAGTTCCGTAGAAGAATACAAACCATACTTAACTCGTTCTATGCTGAAGTCTTTATTAAGCCAGGTAAAAGTGAGTACTATCTCCTGCAGTCTCGTCACCAAACCTTATTAAGCCCAATAAAACTAAGACCCCACACGGTGGCTTGTCATCAAAACTACTTACCACCTCATCCCCATCCAGTAAACGCCTAAGGTGAGCCACAAGTAATTAAATAATTGCTAACAGCCACATTTAAAAAGGTAAAAACAAAAACAAAAACAGGTGAAGTTGATGTTAATAAAATCTCGTAACATTTTAATAAAATATCTTACTTAACCCAATATGTCCCAAATAGTACCATTTCAACATATAATTAATTTTTAAACGTTTGAGGTATTTTATGGGATTTTTGGGGGTTTGAACGCTCCAAAATCCAGTGTCTGTCTATGCTCCCAGTGCATCTCTGTTCACACTGGCCACATTTCAAGGGCTTAGCAGCCACCTGTGGTCACCTTAGTCGAGGGTATCGCATTGCCTCTTCTGAAGCAGGGGGACGTCATCCTCGCTAAGCTGTTCATCCACGTCAGCTGGGGGGGTTCCCACCTCGTTTTCAAAATAGATGATTTTTCTTTACATTGAAATTTTTGACCGATGAATTTGCTAGAAATTTCTCCAATATTCTATGGTATCTCCTCTTGTTGAAAGGTTGGCCGTAGGACTCAGTTCACAAATAGTGTTTTGTACTAAGCCCAAAGTAGACTCTCAAGGAAATGTATATGGAAAGGGATTTGAGGGGTTGGAGGAGAACTACCACTCGCAGAGGGCTGTCTCTGGGCTGCGTACTGTGCCAGAGGTTAAATCTACGTTAGCCCATATCACTCTCATGCCAACCCCAGGCTGTATGTTCATTGCTCCCAGCTCTCAGTGAGAACACTGGATGAAAGAAGCGAAGTATCTTGCTCCAGAACAGCTAGTTGGGTGTGACCAGTAAGAAGTCCTAATTTTCAGTACTAATGGTCCTTTTAGTTCTGAGTAACACCAGACCAAAGCCAGCTCTACAAATAGTGGTCCTTAGTGGGTTTCCTTAGCTTTTGCAGTGAACGAGTTATACAGAGGCAACCCACGTGATGCACCAAGACCGTCCCACATTTTGATGGAGGCACACAGGTCACTGAACCCCCACCCCACCCCCCATCAACTTCCCTGCAGCCTGTCCCACTGAGCACAGCAGTGCTCAGGCGGGAAACATTACCCATAGAAGGGGGCTAATCCAGCTGCCCACCACCCCGGAAAGCCTCAGCTCTTTCCCCTTACTGAACTCTCGTCCCCACAGGCTGCAGAGTGGCGCCTTACTTGAATCTTGGAGCTGACTCTGCCTCACACCCCGCCTCAGAAGATCCCAGGAAATATGCAACTTAGGAGGAAAAGGAAGCTGAAGGTAATGACAATCCTAACAATACTTTTTTTTTTTAAGTAGTTGAAGAGAGCTTCTCGTTTGAGAGAGAAGGTAAAGATACACAGAGTCAACAGCCAGGGTAAGAAGGATCCCAGAATGGGTGAGGTGGAAGATGGGGTAGAAGCATCTTTCACCTGTAATCAGTCCTCTAGCTGATCTGCAAACTGGACGCGAGGCAGGCAGAGCTGGCAGTCCTCTCTGTCCAGTGCCTCCCGTCGGCTCATACCCCCAGTTCCCCTTTCTGCAGCCGCTGGTCAAAAATGGGAGCCTGGTTTATATTTTCTGCTTACTTTACCCGGACTTAGTTCTGCCACTAGAGTCTAAACTAACTGGGAGCCGGGACTTGACTCAGGTTTCTTTCTTTCTTTTTTTTAAGATTTTATTTACTTATTTGACAGAGAGAGACACAGTGAGAGAGGGAACACGAGCAGGGGGAGTGGGAGAGGGAGAAGCAGGCTTCCCCTACCCATGCGGGGCTCGATCCCAGGACCCCTGGATCAGGGCCTGAGCTGAAGGCAGCTGCCTAACCACCGAGCCACCCAGGCACGCCAGGTTTCTGTCTTCCACTTTGTTTATGACAGTGCTTTGCTCCGAGGAGGCACTCTGTAAGCCTTTGTTGACCTGAATGTATGGGTAAAGATCCGGGGTGCCCTGTAAGCACAAAGTGGTAAGGAGAAAGGGTTAAGAGTGTACAGAACAGAGAGGATATTGAGAAATTCATTTGCATTTAAGAGAGGGGTGGGAGGAGGATGCTGAGAGAGGGTGAACTGGGAGAAGAGGTGCAGGCAGGGGTGCAGTCGCGGACCCTTCGAAGCCCAGGAGAAATCAGAGACCCGCATTATCTCATTATCACATTAAAGAGCTCTAGCAGGGATGACTGCCCTTTGTTGACAGATACCTGTTTGATCTTATAAGGGACCCTGGGAAGAGAAGTTTCCTATGGCTTCTGTGAAATTGCTCTGCATTTCACAGAGAAAGCTCTCTAAATTACAAAAGAAATGAACATGATGTGATTAACTGCTCCAGATTCTGGGGGGGGAGGAAAAAGGCAAACTAATTCAGATAACCAGTTAACCATTGGAAACATCCATGAAGGGTTCCCATGATCAAGGCAAGTAGTGAAAGACCCAAGGTGGTCCCTGACCTGGGCCAAAGGTGGCCATTATTCAGAAAACAGACTCCCTCTGTCCCTATCCCACTGCTTACAAAAGCTGATGATTTTATGCTGACCTAGTTCCAAGAGGCTTGTATGTGAGTGTCCCCAAACCATGCAAGAAGAGACCATCTCTGCCTCTGAAACTTTTTTTTAAGAAGATTTTATTTATTGCAATGGGCACCTGGGTGGCTCAGTGGGTTAAGGCCGCTGCCTTCGGCTCAGGTCATGATCCTAGCGTCCTGGGATCGAGCCCTGCATCGGGCTCTCTGCTCAACAGGGAGCCTGCTTCCTCCCTTCTCTCTCTGCCTGCCTCTCTGCCTACTTGTGATCTGTCTGTCAAATAAATAAATTTAAAAAAGAGAAAAAAAAAGATTTTATTTATTTCTTTGACAGACAGAGATCACAAGTAGGCAGAGAGGCAGGGGGAGAGAGAGGGGGAAGCAGGCTCCCCGCTGAGCAGAGAGCCTGATGTGGGGCTCGATCCCAGGACCCTGAGATCATGACCTGACCCGAAGGCTGAAGCTTAACCCACTGCACCACCCAGGCACCCCTGAAGCCTTTTTTTTAGAAGTGGGAACCCATTCGCAGAAGCTCCTTCGGTGGAAACATATCATTGCATTGGCCAGGCTCCTCCCTGCACCTCCTTTGGAACTCTGCTTACAGGCAGGGTCTGTGAGGAAGGAGAGGTGGGGTGGAGGCAGGGGGTGAGAGCTTGTGTTAGGTCTACAGATGTTAGTGATGTGCTCCAGCCTGGGTATTTCATGACCCAGTGCTTTAATTCTACTTGTTAAAGCAGTGAAGCCTCAGCTTTTTTTCTTCTAAGAGATTTCGTTGGTGCGGGTTGTATTTCAGGTTTCTGGGGGATGCACAGAATGCGGTAGAAAGAGCATATAGGCATTAGGGTTCGAAGCCGAAGGTCAAGAAAGAATTCCTGAGACATCTTTGGTGCAAAAAGGTGGTTTTATTGAGGGCGCCTGGGTGGCTCAGTGGGTTGGGCCTCTGCCTTCTGCTCGGGTCGTGGTCTTAGGGTCCTGGGATCGAGTCCCACATCGGGCTCTCTGCTCGGCGGGGAGCCTGCTTCCTCCTCTCTCTCTTTCTCTCTGCCTGCCTCTCAGCTTACTTGTGATCTCTCTCTGTCAAATAAATAAATTTTAAAAATCTAAAAAAAAAAAAAAGGTGGTTTTATTGAAGCACGGGACAGAAAGAGTTGCACTGGGGTCATGAGATGTGGCCCATTATAGACTTTCAAATTGGGAGGGGGCTGGGGATAGCACTAGCCTCCCAAGTATTTTTGGCAAGCAAGGTTTCCAGGATCCCTGTAGTTATTATTCAGAAAGTCATTTATTATTGTTTAGTAAACAGTCATGAGACCCTTCAGGGTCTTGAAGGATGATAGCCAACATTTATCTAGGAAGAGGGGATAGGTAGAGATAAAGAAAGTTCCCAAAGGCATCTTTATATGTTAAAGTAGACTTACAATGTTAAGGACCTATTTGACCAGAGGCTTCCACCAAGGTTAAAACAATAATGTTGTTTAACCCTTAAACTATCCCTGCTCCCCTTCCCCCAGGGAACTTACATAAAAAGAAGTCCCAGAAACCAGCCCCAGGTAACAAAGCTCAAATACAAGGGTGGGTCAGGCCAGGTGGAGACATCCTTTCGGTGGGGGGATGCATACTGTCTCCCTAGTTACCAAGGAGTATGGGCCCCGCCCTTTGGGTGCCAATTCTGACCAAGGTGATAGGCTGGTTCAAATGTCTACTAGGGTAAATTGTAATTCAATTGGTCACCTAGCATGACTGTGCAGCTTTCTCTGTGTGTTACAGTTTCATTGGCCACCTGTGCGTGGCCAGGCCCGACCACATGGCCTTTGCCCTTAAAAGCTAGTCTGTGAAACAGAGAAAGGTCGCCCTCTCTGTAAGAGGCACTGCCCTGGCCGGTCAGTTTGATTCTTGATGCTTGGCGCGAAATAAAGCTTTGCTTGACCTTCGCTTTGTATCAGTCTCGCTCCTTTAATCACGGACCCATTTTTGGGGGGGCATAACAACAGGATCCCGGGGGTTGGGCTAACCTTTTAGCCTTAGTGAAGTACTAACATCAGGGCAGCTGAGTTCCAAGAGGGATGTCACTCTGCCTGTGTTAAGGACCTGTGAAAGGGCTGTATGTCGTAAGGAAATCTAATTTTTCTTTTGCCTTTGTTTCCCACATCAAGAAGATCCAGGTTTACATTCTGTGCTAGACCACCTACCTATGGGCTCATGTACTCTTAGGCAAGTCACCTAACTCCCTAACTCCTGTCTTCTGGTTTGCAAAATGGGATCATCGTTCCTGCTGTTGTGACTATTAAGAAAGAGAAAGTATAAAAAAGCCGAGCATAGTGCCTGTCACATATCAGGTGTCTTATTTATGAAATCCCTTCATCTGTATTAGAAACGGTAGCAATAGTGGGTAGGCCGGCTGCGTATTAATTTGCTGGGGAGGTTGACATCCTAGATTTGTTTTCAGGGGACACATATGAAATGATTTACAATTCCACAGAGTCTTCTGAGAAAATAAGTACAATAAGGTATTTTTCATAAATATCGAGGACAGATGGCACCTAGAGCCAGTCTAGCAAACTAAGGGACCCAAACAAAAGGGAAAACATTGGTGTGCCCTTTCTCTCGTCACTAGGACTCGGTCCTGCACTTGTTCCCTAGCTTCCGATGGTGAGGAAGGATGGATTCCAAATGCGGTCCATTAGTCACAGCCTCCTCTGCCTTCCCTTAGTACTTGGTCCTCCCTCCATCATTAGCATCTCACATTGTATTACGAAATCCACCCATCTTTAGGAATCATCTGCACTTAGTTCCGTTTCTCCCACTACACCACGGGTTATCACAGGCAGCTTTTCTTATTTATTTTGTCTCCCTAAGGGAAATTCCAGGAATCTAGAAGCTTCTGTTTAGCATGCAAATTATAAAGAGAGCCTGCCATTTGCTAACTAGGATGTGACCCCTTTTAGTGCTGTGATGAGGTCATGGGATGTTCATTTTCATCTTTCAGGGATGGCTTCGAAGTTAACAGAACTGCCTTCGGAGGAGCCATTAGAAAGGCTAAGAAGGGCTGAGGCTCTGACCCACATTTCAGTTTTCAAGGGCTGCCATCTTCTTGCTGAGTCATTCCTTTCTTATCTCAACCTCTCTTGGCAGCTCTCTTTTTAACGGCTGGTCCTTGAGAGGGATTTCTTGTTCCTCTGTTCTAGTAGGAGTAGCTCAGAATTTATGAAATCAGCTTTTTTTTTTTTTTTTCTTTTCTGCTCTTCTCCAGGGGCTGTGTGTTTATCAGATTTGCTCTACAGTCTTGAGGTTTGGCAGTGAGGACCTCCTTCCTATTTTGGATTTCCACATGTTACAGAGGCTATTATGTTTCCTCAGCTTCAATGATTCCATTTGTGAATGGTTGGGCTCAGAATTGTAGTCTTAACAGTCTACAGCTCAGATTCTGTACTTCATCACATAATTCAAAGGTCAGTGCTCTGTAACTCTCAATTAATAGATGAAGGGACTTACTTCAGGTTCCATATTAACTGTCTCTAACGAGGAATCACGGGGGTGGATACTCCCAGGGATACTCTTGGTAGACCAACATTTTTGGGGGGTGGGAGGGGGTGGTAAGGCGTAATCATGCTATGAATCTAAGCGCTGCCCCCCAAGTGAGTTTCAGATACCAACCGGTATCTCAATGGCGAAAATTTGCTAAAGGCTTAACACGAATAGCTACACTGTCATTTGGAATCACGTCGACTTGTCTTTGGCCTTGCGTGACACCCCCAACCTTCCCTTCCAAGGCACCTGATCTTTTTCTCAATAATGGATACCTGGTGTCCAGTGCTCTCTGCCCCCTTTGTCAAGGCAAGAGGTCCTGATGCTGGCTTCTGCTATTTCTTCTTAACACTCCCTCATCTGTTTTCCTACCACTGAAGTTGCTCATGCTTTCAAGATCCTCACACGCTTCTCAGGGCTCTCACCCACCTTCCCCTTTTCTGTTCATCTATTCCTGTCTAGGCAGTTTAAATGACAACCTCTTCCTACAGTAGCAGTCTCTTCAGTGCATAGTGTCGTAAAACAATATAGATCTTTTTCCTCCTTCCTCAGAAAAACGAATGTCTTTTGTGGTCAGAAAGAAAATTAGTAGTGGCTGAAAGTAGAATTTTAATGACACTAAGACCTAATTGTTATTCAGCATTGACTTTAAATCCTACCTCCTCTTCCACAAATTCCTATTAATTCATCAGCTAAATAATGTGGCTGCTACTAAAGATTCTGACATCTAATTCTCTGCCTGTGCAGGTTTATTGCCAGGGTGAAAAATACTTTGTCTTTTTACTTTCATTTTTAAAAACAAGCATAATGAAAATATAAAATATTGTTTAGGATTTATCTAAGAAGACTTGGCAGTTTCCTTGAGAAATGGTTGAATGGGGAGATATAAATCAAATTGGAAGCCCTCTGTCCCAGACTCCTAGTCATTATTTGAATAAGTATGAGCTGATTGGACATGGAGAAGATCTCTCCCTATTTTTAGCTGTGATCCATATCCATTTACTTCTTTTTAAAAAGTTTTAAGGGGTGCCTAGGTGGCTCAGTGGGTTTAGCCTCTGCTTTCGGCTCAGGTCATGATCTCAGGGTCCTGGGATAGAGCCCGGCATCTGGCTCTCTGCTCAGCAGGGAGCCTGCTTCCCCCTCTCTCTGCCTGCTGCTCTCCCTACTTGTGATCTCTGTCTGTCAAATAAATAAATAAAATATTTTATAAAAGAAGTTTTAAGGTAAAGGGTAATTTTTGAGATGGCAGAGGATTAGGAATTAGCCATGTAACCTTCTAAATTGTGATAATTACCATGATCAGAAGAGGTTGGGTTTACAAACTACCCCACAGGTTGTGCACTGGATTATTTACTTCTGTGGTTATAAGCCTCCCATTCTGAAAGCTGCTGCCAGGAGGTGGCTGGGACATTTATAAACACAGTAGCATTTTCTTATGGATAGAATCAGTAATGGGGGTAGCCGGAAGGTTGTAGGAAGTGTGTTCCCAGGATTCACCCCTAGGGTACAATATTCTTGGTGTAGTTTACAGAACAATTCCATTCAAGTCCAGCTACAGGCAGAGGTCCCTTCCAGACACAGTCAGATTAGTTTAGTAAGAGAAGCAGGTTTGGGTGTGGATTGAGTTTGTCCTTTAGTTAGGTTCACATGCATAGAAGAGAAATGAGCCAAGAGAAGAGACAATTCCTTTGAGATGTGCCTAAAGGATCAAGATTAAAAGTAATAGAATATTTGGGTACTTTCACATTCAAGCCAGCTCTCTCATTAACTTCTGATATAAATTATTGCTTAATGTAATTCAGCCCTGGGTTTACTTCTTATGCCCAAATAGTAAACCTGTCTTTACCGATGAGTGGCATATAAACAACGTTTAACTTCCTGACTGGGTTTAGGGAGACTGAAGAAACCCTTCAGGCTGCTCTAATTTGCTAGTAGTATAAATTCCTACTACTAGTCTGCTTATAATA
Organism: Martes martes; assembly: GCF_963455335.1. Classification (NCBI taxonomy): domain Eukaryota; kingdom Metazoa; phylum Chordata; class Mammalia; order Carnivora; family Mustelidae; genus Martes; species Martes martes. Next base: position 89,538,006 of record NC_137899.1, read on the forward strand.
GCTATCTTTATACCTGGCAGGCATGTTGGTCTGTTACATTGTTTTCCCTTTGAAATCTTAGTTTAAAAAACAACAACAACAACAAAAAAAAACACCTCATGATTTCCCTTCCCTTCCTCCCTAATTCCCTTGCATCCAGATGAGATTAGGCATGTTCAGGATGGTATAGCCCTAGACTTCCCTTGCATCCAAAAAAAAAAAAAAGAAAGGAAAAGAAAAAAGCAAGAGAGATGACTCCTGAGCCTCTCTCACTCAACCTTCAACTTCTTTTTCTTATTTCTTTTTTTTTTTTTTTTTAGATTTTATTTATTTATTTGACAGACAGAGATCACAAGTAGGCAGAGAGGCAGGCAGAGAGGGAGAGAGGAGGAAGCAGGCGCCCCGCCGAGCAGAGAGCCTGATGCGGGGCTCGATCCCAGGACCCTGAGATCATGACCTGAGCTGAAGGCAGAGGCTTTAAACCACTGAGCCACCCAGGCGCCCCTCAACCTTCAACTTCTAAACAGGATGTAAATACCATGGTCTAGTGAATATCTAGATATTAGTCTAGTGAATATCTCACTAGACTAATTAGCTTCACTAGCTCCTTTTAAAAAGGCTGTCTTCAGGGACGCCTGGGTGGCTCAGTTGGTTAAGCAGCTGCCTTCGGCTCAGGTCATGATCCCAGAGTCCTGGGATCGAGTCCCACATCGGGCTCCTTGCTCTGCACGGAGCCTGCTTCTCCCTCTGCCACTCTGTCTGCCTGTGCTCGCTCCCTCTCTCTCTCTCTCTCTCTCTCTCTCTCTGAAAAATAAATAAATAAAATCTTTAAAAAAAAAAAAAGGCTGTCTTCAGAGTGCCTGGGTGTTGCAGTTGGTTGGGTGACCCACTCTTGATTATGGCTCAGGTCATGGTTTCCGGATCTTGAGATCAAGCCCCAGGTCAGCGTTTGCACTGAGCTCAGTCTGCTTAAGACTGTCTCTCCTTCTGCCCCTTCCCTCTATGCACATGCATGCATGCTTGCTTTTTCTCTCTCTCAAATAAATAAATAAATCTTAAAAAGAAAAAATGAAAAGCTGTCTTCATGTTCACTTCCCATTCCTATCAGTGAGGGACTCAGCGGGAAATATTAGGCCCACTTGGTTAGGCTTCTGAATAGAATTTAATAAAGAGACTATGGGTAGAGTTAAGGAAACCACCAAAGGATGTTGAGATACCAGGGCCTAGCTGAAGCAGAAATGGAAGGATCAAGGGAAGCAAACGATATTCTAATTGAATCCAGTGAGAACTGAAGCTATGAACGGGGTTCTCTAGACCGGAACCATAGTCATGGAGGGATGCAGGTGGTATAAGGGAAACTCTGACCATTCTCTCACCTGGCTTCCCTTTGGCCAAAATCAATTAAAAGACAAAAGGCAAGGGAGCCAGATGATATCATCTGCAGGGGTCAGCCCCTCCAGAGATATGGAGGCTAGAGAGGAAGAGATGGGGCAGGGAAGAAATGGAGACTAACCAATGCCTATGCCTTACAGATTATTAAATTAATCCTGGTAATGTGTTTGATAGTGTCTGCCCTATAATTAGTCCCATCTTGTACAGTGGTAATACTCTCTGCCTAAAGAGGCAATCCTTGTTTCTTTTGATAATTTTATATGTTAAAGAAAGTAATAGGGTCTTTTCAACAAATAATGTTGAGGAAATTGGATGTCCATATGCAAAAGAATGAAGTTGGATCTTAAACCATATATAGAAGTTAACTCAAAATGGGTCAAAGACATAAACATAAGAGGTAAAGCTATAAAACTTTCAGAAGAAAACATAGGAGAAAAGCTTCCAGACTATGACAGTCACTTCTCAAATGTGGTACGAAAGGCATAGAGAACAACTGTACAAATAGATAAACTGGACTAAGTAAAAATTTAAAACTTCTGTTCATCAAACAACACAATCAACAGAGTGAAAACACAACCCATGGAATGAGTGAAATATTTGCAGGTCATACATCTAATAAAAGATTAGAATATATAAAGAACTTCTACAACTCAATAACAAAACCCAAACAACCTGATTTTAAAATGGGCAAAGGACTGACAGATATTTCCCCAAAGATCTACAAATGGCCAATAAACACTCAGAAAGATGCACAACATCACTAACCATTAGAGAAATGCAAACCCAAACCACAAGGAGATACAACTCTATACCCACTGGGATGACTATCATCCAAAAACAAAGCAAAACAAACAAATAGGGCGCCTGGGTGGCTCAGTGGATTAAGCCTCTGCCTTCAGCTCAGGTCATGATCTCAGGGTCCTGGGATCGAGCCCCGCATCGGGCTCTCTGCTCAGCGGGGAGCCTGCTTCCCCCTCTCTCTGCTGGCCTCTCTGCCTACTTGTGATTTCTGCCTGTCAAATAAAAACAAAACAAAACAAAGAAACAAACAAACAAAAACCAGAACGTACCAAGTGTTAGCAAGGATGTGGAGAAATTGGAGCCCTTATGCACTGTTAGTAGGAATGTAAAATGATGCAGCTGCTGTGGAAAACAGTATAGCAGTTCATTAAAAATTTAAAAATAGAATTAGCATCTGATCCAGTAATGCCACTTCTAGGCATACACTCAAAAGAAGTGAAAGCAGGTTCTCCACACATCCATTTCATTGCAGCATTATTCATAACAGCCAAAAGATGGAAGCAACCCCAGTGTCCACTGACAGATAAATGGATAAGCAGAATGTGGTATAGACATATCATGGAATATTATTCAGACTTAAGAAGAAAAATTTTACATGTGCTACAACATGGATAAGCCTTGAGGATGTTATGCTAAATAAAATAAGCCAGTCACCAAGAATTCTATGATTCTGCTTCCATGAAGTACATAGACTAGTCAAAGTCATAGAGACAGAAGACAGAATGGTGATCTCCAGGGGCTGGGGTGAAGGGCAAATGGGGAGTTATTGTCTGATGGGCATAGAGTCAGTTTTGCACAATGAAAAGAATTCTGGGGATGGATGGTGGTGACCCTTGCACAGCAGTGTAAATATACTTAATACCATTGAACTGTATGTACACTTTTAAGTGGTTATGATGGTGAATTGTGTCTTTTGCCACATTTTTAAAAGGCTGTAGTATGAAGAACAACTCAGAACCAAAATAGTCAAAAATCAAGTTTCTCCAACATGATTTTTATGCAAAGGAACTTTATAAAAGCCGTAAATCACTTCCTGACTGAATTCCCAATCAAGACGGACTCTTTAGTAACTTGATTTGGTCAGGAACAAAAATCAAAATGAGACAGAGTAAGAGCTGCTTGAGGGGACCTCAATAATTAATGACCTTTGAAAAATACCCTGAGCCTCTATTTATTTATCATGAAAATACGAGCATATTCAGAGCTGTTGGTATCTGCAAGTCTCTTTACAAAGCAGATAAATAATTCACACACAGATTTGCTCACCTGGGTGTCTAAGGGCAGTCAGAGGCCCAAGGGCAGGACCTGGTCCTATTCTGCTGATGGTTATTGATTTTTGTTTCCCAGATATGTATGTTGCCAGTATCCTGTGACTCCGAAAAGCCCTGCGACATGACTCCAGATATGATTTCTCTATCATCCTCTTCCCACTTTTGAATGTTTCATAGAATTCTAGAGCTACCTCTTGTCTACTTGTATTTCTCATGGAAGTGTGGGTCTTTCCATTTTTTAATCATCCCTGTTATTCTTATTATTCCTATGTACACCCTAGACTTTTTTTTTTTTTTTTTTAATTTGACAGAGAGATAGAAAGAGCACAGGCAGGCAGAGAGGCAGTCAGAGGGGGAGGGGAAGCAGGCTCCCCGTCGAGCAGAGAGTCCGATGCAGGGCTCCATCCCAGGACCCTGAGATCATGACCTGAGCCGAAGGCAGAGGTTTAACCCACTGAGCCACCCAGGTGCCCCCACGCTAGACTTGTTGATACTTTTCGTGGCTTGCATCATCCAGACCTAAGGAACGCAAGAGTGCTCCCCCAGGCCGTGGGGCACGAAATGGAGGATGGTGGTCAGAGCATCCACCAGGGTCTGATGGGGCCACTGGAACACTGATGGGAAAAGGTATGAGATTTGTTCTTCCCCTTTGACAGATCCCAAAGAACTTTGTTTCTGTCCCTTATTTAGAAACCACTCAGAAGTGTTAGCTCTGTACTGGCTAATTTTACACATCAACCTGACCAGGTCACGAGGTACCCAAACATTCAGTCAGACACTGTTCTGGGTGCATTTTTGACAATGCTTCTGGGTGAGATTAACATTTGAGTCAGTAGACTGAGTAAACGAAACTGCCCTCCCTACTATGGGGGACCTCCTGCAATCAAAATTGAAGACCCTGGATGCCCAGCTGGCTCATTTAGTTAAGCGACTGCTGTCAGCTCAGGTCATGATCCCAGAGTCCTGGGATCGAGTCCTGACGGGCTCCCGGCTCAGCAAAGGGCCTGCTTGTCCCTTTACCCTCTGCCTCCCCCCGCTTGTGATCTCTCTCACTCTGTCTCTCAAAATAAATAAAATCTTTTTTAAAAAAAATTGAAGATCTGAATAGAACAAAAAGGCCAAGTAAGAGGGAACTCTGCTGGTCCGACTGCTAAGCTGAGACATCTGTCTTGCTCTGTTCTTGGCCCGGAACTTAGGCCGCGGGCTCTCTCAGGTCTCCAGCTTGCCAGCTTCAGATCTAGCCTCCAAAATCTCACACACACACACACACGTGAAGAAGAAAAGAAAGAAGAAAGAAAAGAAAAAAAGGGCAAAAAAAGAAAAAAAAAAGAAGAAAAATCACTTGAGTGAAAGTCAGAAGATAAAGATTCTAACATCAGTGTGTCGCTAACCAGTGAGATGAGACCATAGGCAATCCAGACACTTCACTTTTGCTGCCTTTCAGACCATCCCAAGATCTTAGTGGCTTAAAACAACCATTTGTTTAGTTTATCCTTCTTTAGGTTAACTGAACGGCTCTTCTGGTCTGGTTTTTGCTGGGTTCCTCAGAAATCTTGAGTCAGTCGGCAGGATGGCTGGTGTCGGATGAGCTGGGCTGGCTTCGTTGACGTGCTGGTAAGGGGAGCAGCGACCCAAAGCCCCAGGGAGCTAGACGTGGGTCTGTCATCATCCTGCTGGCTGGTCCTGGCTTCTTCACAGGGTGAGGACCATCTTCCTAGGAGCAGCAAGAGAGAACAGTCCAGGGACGCCTGGGCGGCTCAGTTGGTCAAGTGTCTGCCTTGGCTCAGGTCACGATCCCAGGGTCCTGGGATGGAGCCCCACATCATCAGGCTCCTTGCTCAGTGGGGTGCCCGTGTCTCCCTCTGCCAGTGGCTCCCCTTGCTTGTGTGCGCGCGCTCTCTCTCTCTCTCTCTCAGGAAGGAAGGAAGGAAGGAACGAATGAACAAATGGAAAGAGGGAAGGAAGGGAGGGAAGAAGGAAAAGAAAGAAGGGAGAGGAAGGAGGAAAGGAGGGAAAGACAGAAAAAAGGGAAAAAAGAAAGGGAGAGAAGGGAAAGAAAAAAGAGAAAGGAAGGAAGGGAGGGAGGGAGGGAGGCAGGCAGGCAGGCAGGTGGGCAGGCCGGCCCAATACCCAAGCATTTTCCAGTCTCTGCTGTTGTCACATTTGCTACTGTTCTGTGGGCCAAGCAAGTCTCACTCAGAGTGGAGAAATAGGCTCCACCCCTTAGTGGGAGGGGCTGAAGTCACATGGCAAGGGGTGTGCAGACCAGGACAGGAGAATCCCGGGCTGTAGGTGCCATCTACCACCTTGAAGCCCCGAGATTCGAGTTTCCTATTCCTCTGACTGAACTCTCCCTGGAACCGGGGGAGGTAGGCATCAGGACAGGCTTGGATTAGATCCCAGGTCTAATCTAAAGGAGTCTCGTGAAACCCTTTGAGTTTGGGAATTCTGCTTTGTGTCAGAATTCTGATTTCTGGCGGCTTCGGAGACCAGGCCCTCCTTTCTGGGACGGGCGGCCTCCTAAGTTAATTCCAAACACTTCTCCACGCAGGGGTCAGTTCACTCAGGAGGACTGAGGCAGCAGCCGCAGTGGGTATAATCACCACAAAGCTAAGCTTCTGAGCCGTCAATACAGGTTTATAAAGCCCTTTTCATAAAGCTTATGGACCAGGTGCATTAGCAAGGAGGGGAGGGACCCTCCGTGGAGAAAGGAAACTGAGGAAGTCTGGCCACCAGGTGTGCATGGGAATTGTGTCCAGTGCCTAAAAGACACGCTCCGTCAGGGACCCGCGGAGCCCCTATTCCTCCCACGGGAAACCATCATCTGTGTGTAAGTCACTGTGTGTAAAACCGAGAATTGTTGGCTCCTGCCTTCTTCCCGTGGCTGTCAGAATCGCCTACGAGGCCCATCTCTTCTCCTCTTTTTCTTTACGGTCATCCCCTAGATTCTAAGATATTTTGACACGAGGGAATTTCACCTGCTCCTTCAGGCTCGCCCCTCTTCTTTGAGGAAGTCGGCACCCCCTCCTTCCGGACTTCCTGTGAGCAGTTTTTATTTCTAGACCCGTTACTTCTCAGAGCCCCTTCCTAAAACATGCCCGGGCCAGCCTCCTCGCCTCGATTTATGCCACTTCCCATCGCTTGACTCCCAGCTCTTCTCCTCCTCCGGCGTGTCTCCTTCCTCCTTGAAGGCCTCGTTCACCTCTTACCTCATCCACAAATCTTCTGAACATCCCTATCTGGGGACAGATTTATCTCAACCGACAGCTCCCATGGACTGGACTGCTTCCCCTGCCTGGAGGAGTGAGCCCTCTGCCCGGAGTGGTCTGCACCTGCTCCCTCCCCGAGGGCCTGAAACTACCTCCAGATCTGTCAGGTGGGACTTACCTTCTCCTATGTACTTTTATTTTTGCTTTTTAAAGATTTTATTTATTGGGCGCCTGGGTGGCTCTGTCATTAGGCATCTGCCTTTAGCTCAGGTCATGATCCCAGGGTCCTGGGATCGAGCCCCATATCGGGCTCCTTGCTGGGCAGGAAGCCTGCTTCTCCCTCTCCCACAACCCCTGCTTGTGTTCTGTCTCTCGCTGTGTCTCTCTCTGTCAAAAGGATAAATAAAATCTTTTAAATAAAAAATAAAATAAAAAGATTTTATTTATTTATTTGAGAGACAGAGAGAGCGCACAGGCAAGGGGAGAGGCAGAGGGAGAGGGAGAAGGAGACTCCCTGCTGAGCTGGGAGCCCTATGTGGGGCTTGATCCCAGGACCTGGAGATCATGACCTGAGCTGAAGGCAAATGCTTACTCATCTGAGCTACCCAGGTGCCCTCTTGTGTACATTTTTTTTTTTTAAGATATTTATTTATTTGACAGAGAGAGCACACAAGCAGGGGAGCTGCAGGCAGAGGGAGGGGGAGAAGAAGACTCCCCGCTGAGCAGGGACCCGACAAGGGGCTGGATCCCAGGACCCTGGGATCATGACCTGAGCTGAAGGCAGATGCTTAACCGACTGAGCCATCCAGGCGCCCCCTTCCCGTGTACTTTTTTAAAAAATTTTATTTATTTGACAGAGAGAGATCACAAGTAGGCAGAGAGGCAGGCAGAGGGGGAGGAGGAATCAGGCTCCCTGCTGAGCAGAGAGCCCGATGTGTGGCTCCATCCCAGGACCCTGAGATCATGACCTGAGCTGAAGGCAGAGGTTTAACCCACTGAGCCACCCAGGTGCCCCCCTCTTTTTAAAATCTCTGTATCTTGCTGCTCAACTATAATGCAGATTTCTTGACTAAAGAGATCAAGAGTTTACCTTTTTTTTTTTTTTTAAGATTTTATTTATTTGTTAGAGAGCACAAGCAAGGGGGGGTGGCAGGCAGAGGGTGAAGCAGGCTCCCGCTGAGCCATGACCCTGATGTGGGACTTGATCCCAGGACCCTGGGATCATAACCTGAGCCAAAGGCAGATGCTTAACTGACTGAGCCACCAAGGCACCCGGACTTAAAACACATAGTATGTGGCTCAGTCAAGTCCTGCCAGGACTTTATCAGGTTCTACCAGCCTGATTAATTACTCCCACCATAATCTGGATGCAACTGATTTCTATAAAGATAACAAATGAAGTTCCTCGTTTGTTGTATTGTCTTTCCCCAACCTGTTTGATAATAATCGTGAGGCTCCAAGTGTCTGTCTGTCTTAACATTTCAAAGGATCCTTCCATACCATATTGTGTCAAGGTTATGCTCTCACGGCTCCTATATTTTCCCTCGTTAGCCATTATGGCAGTTGAAATTAAATGATTATTGTATAATTACTTGCTTAATGTCCACAGTCCCACTAGGCTGTTATTAGATAATGAACTTCCTTATGAAGAATGACCTCATCTTCATAGAAAGGTATAACAAAGTAAACGAGGTATGATGTTAATGCATTGAATTATCTCAACTTTAAGGATCTCCCCTATTTTAGTCAGTTTTGGCTGCTGTAACAGAATATCGTGAACTGGGTGATTTATAGACAACAGAAATTTACTTCTCCCAGTTCTGGAGGCTGGAAGTCCAAGATGTTGGTGCCAGGTTCAGGTTCTGGGGAAGAACTTCCAGCTTGTAAACTGCCACCTTCCCCTTGTATCCTCACAGGGCAGAAGGAGGGAGCTAGCTCTCTGGCCTCAGATAATCCCATCATGAGAATTCCATCCTTAGGACCTAATCACTTCTTACACCAACACACTGGGGATTAGATTTCAGCACAGGGACTTGGTGGGAGGGGGAGAGAAAAATTCAGTCCGTAACAGCCTTCATAAACTTTCACAAAAGTGGCTGAACAGAAAAGTACAGTGTTTTGTTCTGTTTTTTACTTACTTGAGTAATCTTTATCCCGAACATGGGGCTTAAACTCACAGCCCTGAGATCAAGAGTGGCACACTCTTCCAACTGAGCTAGCTAAGTGCCCCAAGAAGTAGTGTTTTGAAGAAGGATGTGGCCTGGGAAACCAAGCTTTCTGTATTTGAGTCCTTGCTTTGCCACTGTGTGATAAAGTAGGTTGAGTGGGTTATAATCTCCCTATGCTTAGCTCATCTATAATAGAGGAATAATTTTAATTTCTACTTTGTAGGGTCCTAATAGGGATAAAATGAATTAATATATGTAAATCACTTATAAGGGTATCTGGCACATAATAAATACCCATTAAACATTATTAGTAGTGGTTATCTTTTCATTGTTACTCTCATATCACTGGTGCCTTCAATGGCCTGTCTGTTCTCCCATTTCATGATACTCTGTAAAAATTTAAATATTCCATTAAAAAAATACCACAAGTTCAAGGTGCTGCCATTTCAACATACCTGAGAAGCATTGTCCCACTGTTTTTCCCTGCACAAAATTGGGGCATAGGTACATGAAGGGGATGGAGCCACACACTCCTTGCTTTGCCCAAGGTCCACACTCCGGGGAAGGTACTCTCCCCAAATACAGGAAATAGAAGGTTGGTCCCTGCCTTTTCTTCCCATTGTCAATTGCCTTAGAGTGCTGGCTCTGGATTGGGGAAGACCCCTCTTCCACACAAAAAGTCAAGAGTACATACATACTGTTACGGAGGCCCAGCTACCTAGTCCCTAAAGCTGGTAATTAGCACCTTCTTTCAAACTACAGCTCCTGACCCCTTTGACACTCTCCTCCCAATAGCCTATTCTGTTCGTCCTCTCAAGAGAGCTGCTCTTAGCTTCCTGGTGACAGTATTCCACTTTCTTGGCGGGAGGGGGACATCATCAGTGGCGGAAAGGATCCAGGGCTATCCCAGAAGCCCTTACTCTCCTGGATTACCATATCCCACTGCTGGCCTAGCCTGCTCTATTTCCCTGGTCCCAGAATCCTGAGCTCTTCCTGCCTGCCCCCAATACATACATGTGCATGCCCACACATATAGTACATTTTCCGGCTCTCACGAGGGCATGCTCTTTGTGCCTCACAATTACTTCCTGAAAAACCAATTCATACTTCTCCAGAAGACAGAGTACTACTGGTTAAGACCAGAGGCTTTGGATCCACTAAGACTTGTGTTGGAATTTTGGTGTGGACACAAACTGTGTGACAGGGCAGTTCACTTAGCTTTTTGGAGCATCCTTCTTCCCCTTTGTAAAATGGAAATATTGATTCCTATCTCAGCAAGCAGTTGGAATAATTCATTGAGATATGTAGATGGCACTTAGGGTAAGCCTTGTTTACTGTAAGCAGAGCATAAATGGAAGCAGTTGTTGATGTTTTATGCCAGTAAGAGTTTCGACAAAATATTTCCTCCTCTCACTTCTTCTCCTTCTGCCTAATTGTCTTCTCTACCTGGTAACATAATTTTATGGAGGTAAAGTCTTCCATTTTGATGCCCAGAACCCCAAAGTGTTCTATTCATAAAATTCCAGCCCCAGGAGCATTTTGGTGAACTTGCAAGAGCAAAGTTTGAGCAATGAGAGGTGTAAACTCTTAATTCCTGCTCAGCTGTTAACAAATCAGGGGATTTGGGGCAAGTTATTGTCTCTGGTGGACCACCAGTTTCTTCTCCTATAAAAGGGAATATTCGATAAGATAAGCTTTTAAGTTCTCTCTAGTTCTGACATGCCTTGATTCTATATGAAAGGGTCATTGTCTGAGTGAATTCTCTTCTTTCTACAGAAGAACATTAACTGATACATGTTCCTTCTCCTGAGACCTCTCGTGTACCTTTATCTTGACTTATATTTTCCATCTGCAAAAACGGTACTTAAAGGCGGACTGTAGAACTGGTCGTTCTGGGTTTGGATTCAGCACCACCACTTGAACTTGGGCCAGTTATCTAACTTCTCTGGGCCTCAGTTACCTCATCTGTCAAGTGGGGATAGACACAGCATGAATGTAAAGGTGAAAAGAAAGTACTTAGAAATATATAACTCCAGGGGTGCCCCGGTGGGTCCATCAGTTAAATGTCAGACTCCTGATTTCTGCTCAGGTCATGATCTCAGGGTGGTGAGACTGAGCCTGTTTCTGGCTCCGTGCTCAGCGCGGAATCTGCTTCTTTCCCTTTCCCTCTGCACGTGACCCCGCTCGCGCATGCTCTCTCTCTAATAAATAAATCTTCAAAAAAAGAAAGAAAGAAAGAAATACATAACTCCAGAAACTATAGTTTAATGTCCTGTAGGGTATCAGCCAGTTTTTTCCCTTTAACTTAGTGAACTTATTTCAGAATGCCTCTTTATGGACTGTGAATGCCCTGTTACCATATTACTAGTTCTCTCATTAATGAATAGGTTGAATAAAATCTTTCACAAGTGTTTTATTCCATTTTTGTATGAGAATCATGTTTTTAATTTTTTGAAAATTATTCTTTGGCAGGTCCGAACTAACTCCATCTTAAGACACTGTCCTCAATAGACTGGCATTGGCAAATCTTGCTTTGCTAGAAATGCTGATTAAGTTGTTTTAAGAAACAAAAACCACACCTGGTTTCCATATTTAGGCTTTCTGCCCCCTCCTTCTGTATGTCAGTTAGCAAGAGTCAGGTCCTCTGGGGGTGATGATGAGGAAAAACCCCTTGGAGGAGTCTCCACCCACAGGAAAAAGAAATAAACAAGCAGCAAGATGAGCCAGAGCAAAAAGAGATACTTTCATTGTGGTCTTTACACTTATGACTAGCAAGATAATGAAGGAAGGTAATTCTGAAAGCTTCATGTCAGTTTTAATGGTCCCTCCAGCACTGAGAAAGATAATAGTCAATGGATGGTGTCCATAAGGATTTTTTCTTCTTCTCCCGGGACAGCCATTGACAGGATCATTTTGCATTTGCAACTGCTATCATTGAAGCATGGAGAAAAAGCCCTGTAAGGCCAGGAGGATGAGAGCGACTTCCCTGCAAGGGTCTCTATTGTCATCACTATGGCAATAATAGTTACTATAATTTTTATTCTGCTTTTCCATAGTCTACTTAGTGGCGCTCAAGGCTATGGGATTTGGGTCACATAAAATCACACTAGCATAAAATCATGCTTTGTAATCTTGCAAGAGTATCTAACTGCACGGAGAACCTATGCAACAAGATAAAAATAATTACCAATGCAGGTCACTTGACTAATACAATTATTTATAGGATGCTAATAGCTTTTCAGAGGCTTTCAGATAAAGTGTCAATTTGACAATCTTTTTTTTTTCTTCTTCTTCTGTTTGGATTGTTAGACCACAGCCCGTTTTTCTCCCCAAGGACATGGCTTCTCATTTCAAGGGGAAAATGTAAATTAATTGCAAATCAGCTCCCGTCCTCCTCTGGTCCTTTTTCTTTAGTATCTGCAATTGAATAATAAAGACAGGAGCCGTGCCTTCTATTTCATTTATGCACAACCTGGTCTAACAACGCGCGGTCCGCTCAAAGTTTCAGTCTTAATTAGCTTTTCGACGGAGATCATTAGAGACATCTAACACTTTCAAAGTGCCACTCTGTGGAAAGGGCCTCTGTGAATGAAGCAGGTGAATGAAGGATGCTCACAGGTGGTATTAGGGTGGGATGAAAATCTCCCAAAGGGACCTCCAGGTCAGGAGAAACCAGTTGGAGACAAAAGGGGTGCGAAGAAAAGAGGTGAAAATGAGAAAGATAAGTAAAAAGAAAGCCAGCGACTGAACGCACTAAAAGAGAGGGGAAAAAACACCCAGACGAGTCAGACGAAAAGAAAGAAAAAGCCGAGAGCCTGCGGTGGCTCAGACTGTAAACCAAGACGCGCGGAGGGGCGGAGATTACAGCCCACAATCCCTTGCGGCGCCTCCTCCCCTGGCGTCCGTCTCCTGGGCAACCCCGGTAAACAAAAATGGCGGCCGCCGGGAGCCGTCCCCAGTGGCGGATGTCTTCCCCTCTCCAGAGCGGTTCACGAACCGGAGCCCAGTGGATTCTGCCGCACTCAGAAAAGGAGCGGCAGTCTCGCTGGTCTTCTTTCCCCATGGGGCAGAGATCGAAAGGTACTTTCCACAAAGCCTCCTCCTACCTGCTCCAGCAGCTCATTCACCGCTCTCAGGAGTCGGACGCGGACGGAGAGGAATACGAGGACGAGGCCGAGGGCGAGGGCGAAGGGGGATCCGAGGAGTCCTCAGAGTCCGAGATGCAGGATTTGGAGGTGTGCCTTACCCCATCCCCTCTCTCCCTTCTCCTGGTGTCGGGCCCTGCTACTTGGGCGGCAGCTTCCCCACGCGCCCCTCAGCAGCCCTCGGGCTCTCGCCGTCCGGAGCGCCGCTCCCCGGCCGCTCCTAGGCTCCTCCGGCTCCTTTCTTCCCGTTCCCTCACCTTTTGCCTGCGTTTATTTCCACGTGTCTCCTTTTTTGGGCCCTAGCACATTGGGTGTCTTAAGAGTCAAAGTTTCACAGCGGCCTGATGAGAAAGTTTCCACCTATTTGTATGGGGAGTTACAGCTTTAGCTTTTAAAAGTTGTGCTTCGACGGTGTTGGGAACGTGCAGAGTCCGTCCTTGGCGGTCCCTGCACCCTTCCGTGATTGTGAGGTACTCCAGCCCTCTCCCTCACTTCCACTCCCTTCATCCTCCTTCCTCCAGGGGCAAAAAATGACTGTCCTGAAGTCATCCGATAAGGGCTAACCCAAAGACCAAGTGATGTATTGCTTCTGCCTGGGCTATATAATGCATTACACAGACAACACACACCCCCTTACAGTGTACAAACAGCCGGCTCACTGGCGGTGTTTTCGCAGGTGGAGAATGTTTCTTCCCTTCCCATCTCTATGGCCTGAGGTGTGGCTTTGCCTTCACATTACTGTAAATTCTCTTTTCTACAGTACATCTTCACCCAACCTCACCCAATTCCACTTCTTTCCTACACTGATCATCTTGTTCTTTTTACCCCACTGCCAGTTTTTTGGTTTGGGGGTCGGGGGTGGTTTGGGTCCCTTTCCATCTCTTACCACTTCCTTCCCTTGGCTTCTAATACAGTGTTTGCCTTCCTTCAAAAACGCAAGTTGATTCGCTTCCTTTCAATAAACTGTTGGGTTTTCCTCTTTGTCTTGGCTGCTGGGAAACTCAGAATCAATATTTTTCTTCATTTTAATAGTTTTTCTCTAGGGGTTTTTTCTCTCCTTTCCTCTTCCTTTATGGTATAAACTGCTGCAAAATCACTTCTGAAGTGGATATAATACAAAGAAATAGAATGTTTCCAGTACCCTGGTTCTGTGATATTTTGGCTTCCCTGCTCTGCATCTTTGTGCATTTTCCTAGTCCCCTATTCTCCTTGAGACCAAATATGTTTTTCTTTGCTAGTCCCATTCTCTTTCACAAACTCCTTTCCTCATTTGTCCTGTTTATTCGTATTCACCTGTCTGTAATTTGCATTGTCTTATGTTCTTCTGGTTTTACTATTAACCACCTACGTTCTTTTCCCACTTGGGTTCCCTTCTTTCGTAATGCCCTTCTATACATTTTTAATATTTTAATATTAAAATAAAATAAATAAAAATATCCATTTTAATATTTTAATATTTCCTCTTCTTCTCCTTCCTTCTATATGGGCTGGTTACACATTAGTTTTTCTTAAAGTGGATGATAGAAAATTATTACTTACGTTATTCATCTTTTGTTGATTTACTTTGCTACCCTTAACAGTGATAAATGCAAAACTGTAGCAGTGTTTTTACAACTTTGAGATGTTTGTATGGTTTCTACCAGCTTCCACCCCAAAGGAATTCACAGATGAATCACTGGTTTACTTTATTATTCTAATTAACACATGCTCTTGGGCTGTGGGCTTCATTAGTGCTGGTATTAACCTGTGTTCAGTATGCCATTAACAAACCGTAGGGGGGGTTGACTTGAGCTGGTAATCCCTGGCTTGTAGGCTGTGTGTGGAAAAGTTGATTTTTTCCTCCACTTATGTTCTAAATATTAATATTTATTTTGTATTCTTATATCTTATTTTAGCTTCTTGGGGTATCTGATAAATTTTAATAGGCTGAATAAGCTGAAAACTTGGAATTGAGGAAAAATTTAGACTTTCATGTTCAAAGATTTATTGTCCATCTCCTCACCTGGCTAAGGTTTATAATGCCATGATGGTCATAGTTGTTACTGAGTGCCTATGGCATAATTTGTCTCAGAAGCCCCTGGTGAACTTAAAGAAGGTAGACCAGCTGTTCAGAATACTGCCTTTGGTTAGTTTTGAGATTTTGAGTAAGTTATTTCACTTCTGTGTCTCCTCTGTAATCTGGGAATTCTAATGATACCTATCTCATAGGAGAGTTGTGAGACTTAGATGAGAACCATAAGTGAAATACTCACCGTAATATATTCTTTTTACTGATACAAATAATAACACACGTGTTTTTTTATCTGCTAACTATACCTTATTAAGTGATTTGGTAAATTTCATTGACTTTGAGCAAACATTCATAGAATGATTACTATGTAGGAGCCACTCTGACTCCATATGGGCCCATCACATGTGTCTGGTGCATGGAAACTACTCTGCCAGTAACTTAATGTGGATAATGTCTACCCATGGGATAGTTATAAACATCAAATCTGATAAGAAAGCCTGTTAAAGTTCTTGATAAGAGGTGCACCTGGGTGGCTCAGTGGGTTAAGCCGCTGCCTTCAGCTTGGGTCATGATCTCAGGGTCCTGGGATCAAGTCCCACATCGGACTCTGCTCAGCAGGGAGCCTGCTTCCCTCTCTCTCTCTGCCTGCCTCTCTGCTACTTGTGATCTCTCTCTGTCAAATAAACAAATAAAATCTTTAAAAAAAAAAAGTTCTTGATAAGAGTGTCTGATACAGAGTAGGTTCCTAAAAGTTACAGAGGTAATGCATAATAGCAATAGTAATGACAGAAGAAAATGAGAACTTGAGGACCTCGGTGTCCCCTGTGCTCAAGGTCAGATAAGGACGTGAGTAAATCACAGCTGTTGAGCATTTGAAGCATTGTACTTAGGTGTGTACAGATGACAGCTGGATTGCAGGAATCATGGCAGACTTTGAGGGAAGCACACCCTTGTCTGGGTGGAGAGGGGGTGTGTGGGCACACAGGTGAAGTGTGGGCCAGATTTTGGAGGGTTTTACGCTGTTTTACAGACCATGGACTTGGGTCTCTAAGCAGTGGGGAGCTCCCCTGGTAGTTGCCCCAACTGGGGTTAGATTAGAGGATGGTGAGACTGGAGACAGGCAGATCATGAGAAACCTCTAGCAATGTCTGTGGAGGAGACAAGAGTCCAGATTAAGGAAGTGGAAGTGGGAATGGAAAAGAAGCTAAAGATGAAGACATTTAAAATATTTAAGGTGGGACAGTTACTAAGTAAGTATTGGAAGTCTAGGATGACTGCTAGGTCTCTGGCATAGTCTGGGGACATATTAAGGCTGATCACCACAGGAAATTTCCACCACAGTAGGAAAGGGGACAGGTGTGGCTGCACAGGAAAGAGTAGACAGATGAATCACATGACTCTGGAAATCAGGGGAGGGGGCCTCAGGGCAGGAGACCTGGGATCATCAGCGTTGGGTCTGTGAGGTCCTCCAGGAAGAGAGGAGGAGGGCCAAGGGAAGAATGTACCCCAAGGGGGTGCAGCAGATGAAGAGAAATCAGGGGAGGCAACAGGAAGGGAACAGTATGCAAAGAAGAAGAAAGAAGCGTTGTGTGGGGGAAGCCGAGGCAAGGAAGAGTCTGAAAAAGTGGAAATGAGTTGGGCTGCCCGTAGGTTCAACGGGAAGGACCCTAATAAGTGCTCATTAGCTTTGCCCGTTTGAGGGTGATTGGAGACCTTGGCGCGTGTGGTTTTGTGATGTCGTGAAGGCGGGAGCCTAACCGAAGTGCCCTGAAGAGGGAGTGGGAGGTGAGCGAGGGGGCACTAAAGGATGCAAAAGCCACTCTGCGGGAGCTCGGTTATCGAGGGAGACCGTGGCTGCAGCTGAAGGAACAGGAAGGGACTCAGACAGGGTCACTGGAGAACCGACAGGGTGCAGAGTAATGATGGAGAGAGACTGGCTGACATCGCAGGCCAAGAGGGCAAAATGGATGGTCCCTGAGCAAGGTCCCTGAGGAAGCAGGAAGTGAGGGCCCTGAGTGTGGAAAAGAAGTAAACTGCCTCTGACACCCGAAGGAAGGGCGTTCGGACAGGTGCAGAATGCTGGCAGGGTTGATGTCTGGTTGCTTCTACTTTGCCTGGGAAGTGGGGGAGCAATGCACCTGCTGAGAGTGAGGACAAAGGAGGGAAGGCACCTGGAGGCTTGAGGAGAGGACGGAGATCTGACAGCCAGGGTGGGAGCTGAAAGGCAGCTGCTGAACGAGGGACCGGAACAGCAGCGGGTGCAGCTAACGGTTGACCCTGGAGCGGTACCAGCGTGCATGGCTGGGGGTCCCCTCCCAGCCCACTCAGTAGCTCAAGGGCAGGAGCAGTTTTAATTCACTCAGCTGTGTTTGAGCCCCTACTGTGTACCAGGCACCGTCTTCCCCCACCTACTTTATGCTTCAGCTATCTTGAACTCTAGTTTCCCCAATGGGCTGTGCTTGCCTTTGCCTTTGGAATTTGGTACCTGTTGCCCTTTTGCCTGCAGTACCCTTCTTGGTCTTCTTCTCCTGCCCTTTCTTCTCCTTTGCCAGAGTCACTTAGTTACTTATGTCATAACTTCATTGCTTTCTCCCCGAGCAAGTCTTTGCTAACTTCCTAATTCCCCCTAGAACTGGCAAAAAATGGATGCCCTGCTTATGGTCAAAGCATCCTGCTTACTCGTATTGTAATATTTATCAAACTACTTGAAATTGCTTGTGTACTTGTCTGTCTCCCAGACTGAACTGTAAATCCCTTAAGGACAGACACCATGTCTTATTCATAACTCTATCCACTGAGCCTAGCATACTGGCTGGCACGTGCCTGGCATGCTGTAAAGATTTTTGTCTCACATGAATGACGAGCATGACACAGTCCCTGCCTCAGCGCAGTAGTTGATTGTGAACTTGATTCAGGTTTGGGTATGTGTGCGGTAGTTGGAGTCAGAGGACGAGGAGTCAGAGACTTAAGGGTAGAGAGACATTGAAATGGCCCAGGGGATACCAAGGAAGGAAGTGAGAGGGGACAGGTAGACTCTGAGAGAGGAAAGGATGAACCAGCTAGAGAGGTTGTCATCACGGAGCGGGGTTAGTGTAGGACCACAGAGGAGAATACTAGGGTCTGAGGTTTCTAAGGTGGAACAGCTCAGCATGATGACTTGGTCCGGGGCGTGGCCATGGCAATGAGTGGCTGAAGCCGAGTAGAGATCAATTTAAAGCATCTGGAGTTGAAAAAGAAACACGTGTGTGCACGCGTGAGTGCTTGGGAGTGGGAGGGGTATTGAATGGCCATCCTTAGGCTCTGAAACTGCCCAAGATCAAGTAGGGCTTTTAAAGGTTTGAAAATGACCAGATCAGAAGGGAAAAGCATGATGCTGATAAAGGGCAAGAATCTCAAGGGACTTGTGAGGGGGTTGCCATGGGGACGCTTGCTTTGGGGAGCTGGGAAAATGCTGACCGGCTGCCAGGCTCCACATCCATGGCTGTGTTGAAAGGCAGACATTTACCTACTATGAGCAGGGGGGCAATACCTTCTCACACCAGGAAATAGAGGGCGTGGGTCAGGTAAACTTCAGAGATTTAGGGGCGCCTGGGTGGCTCAGTGGGTTAGGCCTCTGCCTTCGGCTCAGGTCATGATCTCGGGGTCCTGGGATCGGGCCCCACATCGAGCTCTCTGCCCAGCGGGGAGCCTACTTCCCCCCTTTCCCTGCCTGCCGCTGCTCTGTCTGCTTGTGACCTCTCTGTCAAATAAATAAATAAAATTTAAAAAAAAATTCAGAGATTTAGATGGAAAGTTTTGGAGGGGAAGGTAACACCCCCATGTCTAATCCTTCCCAGACATTGTATAAGAAGTTGGAACTGTATTTAGAAAAGTGAGTGTCTTTCCTCTGTTTGTAAACAGGTTGATTGGTATGGAAGAATGAAGCCTTAAGATGCAGAATTTCCAACTTCATCAATTAGTGGAAACAACTGTCATTCAGTGGGAACACTTGCTATAGTTCTAGGCAAAGCCCTAAGAGCTTTACGGTATTTTGTTATCATTCTCCCTAACCCATTAAGAGAAGGTAATAACATTTCCTATTTGCAGATGAAGAATAAGAGGCTCAGAGAAAACTTTATCTTCCCAAAGTCACAAATTCAAAATGGCCGACTGGGGGTTCAAACCAAGCCTGTGCAGCCTCACAGCTTGTGCGCTATCTCCCCTATATGCATGAGTGATATTTGCTTTCCTGGACTAGTGGAGGGGTGGCACAGAGAAACTCCTGCTACTAGCATAAGCCTATGTACTTCGCTCTCAGTACCAGCAGCCCGAGCAGCACTGTTGGTTCCTGAATTAATATAGAACGGAAAGAGTATTTTGCCATCATTGTATACACGCTAGTCGCAGTTAATTATATCGGTGTGACTGATGGGATTACTGGGTTTTGTGTCCTCGTGCTGATGTGTTGGTCATTATAGAGTTGAAGGCAGTATGGAACTAATATGGATCTACCTGTTGCCTCCTCTGTTTATTTTTGGGGAAAGGGCATGTTGACGCATCACTGGTTCATGGCTTTCTACACACCAAGGGCCAATCTCCTTATGGCAGTGATTGTTACCTTTTTATTTATTTTTTTAAAGATTTTATTTATTTGACAGATAGAGATCACAAGTAGGCAGAGAGGCAGGCAGAGAGGGGCGGGGGGTGGGGGGAAGCAGGCTCCCCGATGAGCAGAGAGCCCGATGCGGGGGTTGATTCCAGGACCCTGGGATCATGGCCTGAGCCAAAGGCAGAGGCTTTAACCCACTTGAGCCACCCAGGCACCCCGATTATTACCTTTTTAATAAATCTTGTGAATTGTATGAATCCAGTAAAATTAGCTAATAGGAAGCAAACAGAGAACCTGTTTTCTTTTTTGTTGTTTCTTTTTTCCCACAGCAAGAATACCAGATTTAGCAAAGTAATTGCCTTAATTTGGATGCAACAATCCTTTTGGGTAGAGGCCGACCGTCTAGGATAGTGGTTAGAATTGCCCCGGAGTCCGACAGAATCAAGTTTGTATTATACCATTAGCTATGTGGTTTCAGGCAAGTTAACCCCTGTAAGCCTTAGTTTCTTCATCTGTCAAATGGAACTAAGAGTGCCTGCATTCGGGTTGTCAGGAGGATTCAATGAATTGATCGTTAAGAGCTCTTCTCTGGAGCAGAGAAGCACTCAATCAGTGTAGCTCTCACCACTAATGGTGAAGTTTCCATTGCTGTTGTATGTCACTTTGAATACCTAATGCAAGTGTCCACCCGACAAGTTAGTGGCAATAAGAACACTGATTTGATAGATATTTGATTATATGTCCTATGTATGTGTCTTCAACATAGAATTTTCTTTAGGGCTGATAAATTCTGGAAGGGTCAGCTCCTGAATATGTAATATACTAAATGCTGGCTATGAGGGGGTGGACTGTTTCTTTTTCTTTCTTTCCTTCCTTCCTTCCTTCTTCTTTTTTTTTTTTTTTTAAAGATTTATGTGTTCATTTGAGAGAGAGAGAGCAGGAGTGAGCAAGAACAAGGGGTGGGGCAAAGGGAGAGGGAGGGAAAGAGAGCCTCAAGCAGACTCCCCACCGAGTGCAGAGCCGGATGTGGGGCTCGATCTCATGACCGTGAGATGATGAGATGATGACGTGAGCCTAAATCAAGAGTCAACGCTTAACCAGCTGAGCCACCCAGGCACGCCTGGACTGTTTCTTTTCTAATGGAAGTCCTTTGTCCACCTGTTTTTTTTTTGTTTTTGTTTTTTTGCAGGAGAAATTTGATGGGGTCCTGAGAGAGGAGGTGGTGGCCAATGCCCTTCACCAGTTGGGGCGCTCAGGCTCTGGGACTGAGCAGGTCTATCTCAATCTAGCTTTACCAGTGAGTATGACAAGATCACCATGGGCTGACTAAGCTACATCTTCATACTGGTTGGATCACATCTATTTATTCTGGTGTTCATAGTTTTTGTGGTGGGCCTAGATCTCAGAGTCTTTCATTTGATGGAGACTGGTGATAAGAGTTATTTGTGTTATGTGAGGCATCAAAGCGCTCTGGGCAGTCCAGTAATCAGCCCCTGAGTTCCTTTGTTTTCATTCCCATCAGTCTGTTTCTTTCATCTTAAGTAGTCTGTATTATAGTAATCAATGCTTTCTTTCCAGAAGTTGAATTTGACTCTGTGAAACCAATCAAAAACTCTTTAAGAATTTTCTCTCTGATCAGTGCCAGAACTAAAATTAATATCTAAATCCAAGGGAACAAAGTATTTTAGTATTGACTGCCCCCTCCCAAGTATGTCAAGAAATAAGTGCTTTGAGCCACAGCTCACTTTCTAAAAGATACCCATTATTAAAGACAAAAATGTGTTGTTCATCAATTTTCTTTTTTTTTTTTTCATCAATTTTCAAGATATCAATACTAACACATAATCTTGGCTTCACTTTTTAAGGAAAGCTGTATTAGCAAGGTACTCATAGTATTTCAGATTCTTTCTTCCTTTTGTTTCTCTATAGCCCTAGAAAAACAATTTAACTCTTTTTGCTTCCTTATATTATGAAGTATTAAATATTCCTTGGAGAGCCGCACAGTAAAGGCAGATACGTAGGTGAAAACAAACACACTGAAATTTTGCTACTGTGCTATAATGTGGCTGAAGTATGTATAATGAGCATATACAACTCATAATCTTGGTCTCTCTTGGATTTGAACTAGTAAACTATCCAAGAAATGTTAAGCTCTTTTCACCCATGCTGGTTCCATGGCATATTCTTTGAGGACAGCATATTAAGGCTGTAACCTTTTACCGTTTTTATGTTACAACATGTTCTGGATGACTTGGCCAGTTAAGCAGTAACTTACGGGGAGCCTCTGTGCGCACTGCCCTGTGTTAGGCACTGGAATGGTAGATAATTCCAGCACCCAATACATCCCTGCACAAGTCCATTTCAATCAATATTCTACTCATGTATGTAGTGCTATGCCTTAAATTGATCTGTAAAAAGAAACCAAAAAAAAAAAGCAATCCTTTAAATCTTATTTCAGCTAGACAGACTAACGCTTAACTTACCTTGCCCCTGACCTCCTTACATCTGAGATATATCATATTGAATTACTTTGCCTTTATAACCTGTCTTACTGCATACACTTTCTTACGGTTGCCTGATTTGGTGATTTCATCCCCTTATATCTAACGTTACACGTTATTTTTTACTTTTTCTTATTACTCACATACATAGCCTTTCTCCTGCCAAAGTCCAAGTTTCTCACAGTTCAGCTCTACCCCATCATTGCACTGTGTTTCTCATCATGCACAATGCCTTGTGCATGGTAGGTTTTCTTTCATATTTATTACACTGTTCTTGTGGCCTTCATTAAACATTTTATCAGTGTGTTTGAGAACCTGCGTATTGTGATACTTCACTGGTTGACTTTTTCTGATTTGGACATTGTAACATAAACCAGCGATAAGAGTCTGTTCCAAGGGATCAAATTCTCTTCCCCCATCCTGAAGTTCTCCAGAAGCACGATTTCATGGAAGGAATCCTGGAGAAGTATTAGGAGATTTGGATCTGCTTCTCTGTTGCTAATTTGCTGTGTGATTTTAGGTTATTCACAATCCCTCTCTGTCCCTCCTATTCCTCATCACCAAATTGGGACTAGTCTGCCTTATGGATCTCAGTTTTACTTGGTCAGATGAGATTACTGTGAAGGAGCTTTGAACAGGACCTTGTGAAAATGTAGGTAATAGTGTTATTAATGATCTGGTGATACGTGATCTCTTTAGCATTTCATTTAAATTCTAGGCATCTGCCTTTTCTTCTACAAGAGAAAGGATTTGGCCTTACTGCTATTGTGTG
Source organism: Martes martes (assembly GCF_963455335.1). Classification (NCBI taxonomy): domain Eukaryota; kingdom Metazoa; phylum Chordata; class Mammalia; order Carnivora; family Mustelidae; genus Martes; species Martes martes. Next base: position 89,560,843 of record NC_137899.1, read on the forward strand.
GGGTTTTCTTTTTCTTCTCCTTTTTAAAAAAATAATAAAACCCTAAAGGTCTACCCAACACTGCTTTAATTTGCCTTTTCGTGTTGTATTTGTTCTTGCTAATATCACTAATTTTCCAAGCTATTTTCTTCTTCAGAGGAATGCATTTTTCAAATGGGTGTGTCATCTGCTTTGAGATCCTGTTAGTAGGAGGCCTTAGATGTAGTTCTCTCATTTAACTACTATACTTTTACTATAAGTAAGTATATTTTTACTATACTTTTTCTCTAAGTATAGTATAAGTATACTATCATTACTATACTTACAGAAATTCTGGATTTCTGTCCACTCTTACTTCCGGGTGTCAGGAGATGGCAGAGTACTAGCCTGTTAAAGCAGCATTAAAGTCTTTTTACCTTTTATCTTCTCAGGGTTGTGATTTAATTGACGTTAGCATTCTCTGTGAATACGTTCACCTGCAGAAGTTGGATCTTTCAGTAAATAAAATTGAAGGTATGTAATTTTTGTTCTAGTAGATTGATGGATCATTCAGTTATTTCAAAATTAAAGCTGTGCAGTATGTAATAGAGGTTAATACTACAAAACTTGGTGTAAGTGCTACTATGGATCTCTTTACATATTGAAGCTCTACTTTGCATCTAAAAAAGGCACCATGGGTGACGAGTAAAGTCAGCAAACATGCAACATAGTCTGTGGTTCAAATCGTTCAGTGTTGTTGAAGCGTATCCCATGGAATGTTTGTTTTGTTTTTTTCCTTGTAAGAGACAGCTCATTACTTCTTTAATACTTCCTGAATATTTGATGATTCCCTTGTCTTTCCCCCTATTAGTTTATTCAGTACAGATGAATTAGTCCTTCTCCCCCTCCCACCTTTTTTTCCTTTAATGGATTCTTTTTTTAATTTTGCTTTTGCCTCTACATTTTAATTCTGGCCAGCTACTTCTTTTCTTCTTACTTGAGTGCCAGGGATTAGACACATTTATTTTTTCCTTTTTTTTTTTTTTTTTTTACTGTCTCTATACATGTAGCTGGTTCTTCCACTGCACCGTTTGTGGTTCTCCGTAATTGTTGTGAAATCTTGCTCACATTTAATGCAATTAGTCACATTTTCTTCAAACCTTGATTCTTGTTTTCTGATCTTATTTGAAGTTAAAGTGTCCAATTTCTTTTCGTTAGTCATGGAGGGAACTCAGCAGTTGTTATTTTCGACCTGCTTTATTGCTGATCATCTTTCCACTGGCGGCTTTAGCCTGTCTTTTTCATGACGGTTAAATGTTGCTGATATGGTTTTCTCTGGCCCCTTTCTGATTTCTTCCCCTCTTGGAGAGCAGTAATTAAAATCCAGCCGTGCTCTTCAGTGACTAAGAACTAGTTCAATATCATTTTTTCCTCTAACGCTACTGTTTGTGAGTTTTTCCCTAGTTTTAGAAATCTTTTTTTCAATGGAAAATTACAAACATGTGCACAAGGGACTATTGTAATGAACATTCAGGTTCAACATTTATCAGGCCGTGGCCCATCTGGTTTCACCTATACCTCCCTGACCGCCCCCCGTAGGGTTATTTTAAAGATTTTAGAGCAAGCCCAAGCACTGGGAGGGGAGGGGCAGAGGGAGAAGCAGACTCCCCACTGAGCAGGGAGATCGATCCCTGGGACCAGGAGATCCTAACCTAAGCCCCTAAGCCGAAGGCAGACTCTTAACTGAGTGAGTGAGGTAGGCGCTCCCGCTAGGGTTATTTTTAATCAAATCCCAGATATCCTGTCATCAGGAAGTGTTTTTCAGTGTCACTGGCAGGAGCTACCCTGCCCGCCACCACTCCCAGGTTTGTTTCTATCCCTGGGTAAGGAGTTGCAGCGTGATGGGAGATGGCAGTAATGCTCAGTGGTGGCCTCATACCCTCTCAGCTTGAGCTGGGACTCCCCAGTGGTGAAGGGAGCTTTTCTCAGATCAGTCATCTTTAATCTTTTTTTTAGTATATGTGCTGCCGAAGCGAGCACAGTCATCTTTAATCTTTAAGGGCATCCAGTGTTTGAGAACCTACTATGTATAAGGCACAGTATATTTTCTTTTTTTTTAATTCCTGTTCTGACGTAGACCAGATTTTCACTTGAATCAGAATCACCTGGGGTGGGGGATGGGCGTTAAAACACAGCAGGCTGGCCCCCCGCCCTCAGTTTCTGATCCTGCAGCTCTGGGGTGGGACTCGAGAATTTGCATTTCTAATTAGTTCCCCTGGGAAGCGGGATGTGCCCGACCCAGGACTACAGTTTGAGAACCACCCTTGTAGACGCGAGGAGCTCCTGCCATCTGGTGGACACGGAGGTCACTGCACCAAGTAGGGATTAACGGGCCCGTCAGAGTTAGAGGGCCAACAATCAGACCATGCATTTTTTCCTCTGTCCGAGTGATTTGAAAGGATTGGTCATCTACAGAATTGGGATGTACTCGCCATTTCCGTAGCTCCCTTTCAGTGGTAGCGGCTGCTTCTGCTTCAGGACAGCTCCATGGTCCAGCACTTACCTGCCCACGGAAAGGTCAGCTCCAAGGAGGCATGGGGTCCGCTGGATGGTAATAGAGTTGACTGAGAGAAATGGAGCTAAGCTCCATTTCTCTCAGTCAACTCTGAGGAGGACAAATAGGCAAGACTTATAAAGTAATGACAGTTTCACCTTAAGATTCCTTTTCCAGGCAGCCTTCCTTGATTCACTCATTAAGTCCCACCAGTTAAGTCTCAGTGTATTGTCCATCCTAGAATAATTCCATAAAGACAGGCTAAAGAAGGGTGTGATTTAGACTAGAGAAATGATGTAGAATTTGGCGGGATCTTGAGAAGGAAAGATGTCTGGGGGGAGGGCTGTGCTCATGGGGCCTTCTCCGCCTACTCCAGGGAAGGCCCCTGCTGCTCCACTAGAGGCCTCCCTGGGCGTGGGGAGGCACGTAATGGCTGTTTCTGCGACCTAGAATGGAAAGAGAGGGAAAGCTGTTATGATTACTGTTTTCAGGAGGGAGACTGGAGTTCCTGCTGGAGACAGGGCTGTAAATCCTCTTCCTGAGTCTTTGTCTAATTTCTCCTGCTGCTTCAAAATGTGCCTCTGCTGTAGAGGGGCAGAGAAGGGCAACACAGAACTTCCCCATTTTTATGTTTTATATGTTACTGTCATTAGAGCAGAGCTATCCTTTACTTAGTGTTCGAGGTTTAGAATATTTGCTTGGGATAAAGAGCAAAACTCGAACATACTTCTGAACCCATCCGGAACCAAAGTAAAATAACAGCAATAATTTAAATCACTTCAAATAATTAATGAGATTTAGGGCTAAGTCCAACTAAAACAAAATTTAATTTATAACAAAGAAACTTCTCTAATTGTGGCATTTTCAGTCTTTGTGAAAAGACTTAATACAGTCACTTAGGCGCTAATTATCAAGGGGATTATCTATGGCTTTAGTTTCTCATCCTTTCCTCCAAGGCTGATTTTTTTTTTTTTAAGATTTTATTCATTTATTTGACAGAGAGACACAGATAGAGAGGGAACACAAGCAGGGGGAGTGGGAGAGGTTGAGAAGCAGGCTTCCCGCAGAGCAGGGAGCCTGATGCAGGGCTCCATCCCAGGACCCTGGGGTCATAACCTGAGCTGAAGGCAGAGGCTTTAACCCACTGAGCCACCCAGGTGCCCCGAGGCTGGTATTTTTTAAGAATTTGGCTGTTAGTAGCTCATGGGAGAGTAAGCTGGGACCTGGAGGGTGTACCAGTAGCTAGAAAAGTTTTGAGGAGGAGAGGAGGCCCTGGGGACAAAGGTGAAGTTAGGAGCTCGCAGAGGGTTCTCCACACTGCCTGTGTTTCATGCGTTCCTATTTTTATTCATTTCACTTGCTTGGAATAATTAAGAAGTGCTTGCAACTGGCATAAGGAGAAAATGCTCTGATGTAACATAAGCTGTTTTTAATGACTTAGTCTAATTTTGATTTTATTGGCTTACCTTATTTCTGTATTTGTTTCTCCCCCCAGATCTGTCTTGTGTGAGTTGTATGCCTTACCTTCTAGAACTTAATGCTTCTCACAATAAATTGACGACATTCTTCAATTTCAAGCCACCCAAAAATCTCAAGGTAGGCTTGATCGTCGCATTCATTCATTAAGTGGTCTGCAAAGTACATTAACACGCAAAACAGTGCTCAGATAGGGAATTCAGACAGCCTGAGATATGGGAGTAAATAGTGTAAGTGTCTGAAATGAAGTAAGAAGGGATTTGGGTATCATTTATGAGAAAGGAAGGCGGTCTGTCTTCAGATAATCTTAGGAAGCTTTGCTAATAGTGTTCAGGCTGAAGAACTACCTTCTCTCTCTCACAGCTAATTACTTTACTTTTTTTTTTTTTCCCCCTAACAATGATTTCTGATCTTGCTTCTCTGAAGTTGCTTTTGCATCTGACACAGAACCAAACTATGTGAACGGGAGTTGATGGAGCAGCTGGCTCTGGGCCGTGTCTCGTGCTTTAATGTGCGCACGGTCACCCGGGGTTCTCGCGGAAACCAGGGATTCTGACCCCGGAGGTTCTGAAGTCAGGCCTGAGACTGTGGTTTCTTTTCTTTTTTTAAGATTTTATTTATTTATTTGATGGAGAGAGAGATCACAAGCAGTCAGAGAGGCAGGCAGAGAGAGAGGGGGAAGCAGGCTCCCCGCTGAGCAGAGAGCCTGACTCGGGGCTCGATCCCAGGACCCTGGGATCATGACCTGAGCCGAAGGCAGTGGCTTAACCCACTGAGCCACCCAGGCGCCCTGAGACTGTGGTTTCTAACAGCCTTCCGAGGGATGCCGTTGCTGGTGGTCTGTGGGCCACACTGAAGCAGACAGGTTAGAGATTCGTGTTTCCCAGACTCTTCTGCACATTTCTGTCACCTGGATCTTCCTGCCAGAGAGTCTGATTCAAGAGGCCCAAGGTAAGGCCTGGGTGTGGAATTTTTTTAAAGGACCCCAGGTGGCTCTAATGTGCTGACGACTCTGAGAGCCGTCACTGGGAGCTTGGGATTAGTGTTCAAGGAGATGAATGTATTTCATTAAATATTTTTAGGATTGGACATCACTTATTGCCTTTTATTATCTATTTTGTTTTATTTACAAACCAAATGAACCCAGATCCCAAGTAGTAGGGTTTGCACAAATAGGAAAATTAGTTTGAAATCAAAATCTGACATCACCCATACTGCTAGTGAGACGCTCTTTTAATTTTTCTTATGTTTACCCTCTTTTTTTCCTCAGTACTGGGGTAAAATTTTTTCTCCTTTGAAATTATACTTATTGCAAGGTGACGTTCCTTTGTCCAAATAAGCCATACGAGGTGTCTGTTTGTACTCGGCGTGGGGCCCCGTGATCTCCAGGTGATCGGGAATTGTATTTGCAGAGCTGTGTCCTTTCTCCCTGAGTTGCTGCCCTGTTCTGCTTTGTCCTAAGCCCCAGGGAAATGAGTCAAGGCAACCACGTGAACCCTTCCCCTGGGAAAAACTTCCTTGGAATTTCTTCCATTCACCCTCCCCACCCTCTCCCCCAAGTAGGCTTCACCAATGAACAAAAACAATGCAGAAACCCTGTCTTTAAGGTTCTGAGCTCCCAGAGAGTTAAGAGCAAATCTATTGGTCCCTATAGAGAAGTGCCTGCCAAGAGCCAGACCGCCCCTGGGTGACGCGCTCCAAGCCCTCGTGAACTCTGCGTCAGCCTGGGGACCCTGACCCAGGCCTGCTGGTGTTTTCAGGGCATTATCCTTAAGCAGTCCTCCTTGTAAAGCTGTGAGGCAGCTGGGACGGTCCCATTTCACAGATGAGGACTCCAGAGTAGAGAAGGGGCAAATCACATATGTCATCTCTGCTGGGAGGTAGTAGGGTTGGGATGGAGCCCAAAGTCTGCCACCCAGAGCCCGTCTACCCAGCAACCCAGGCTTGTGTACCCCGTCCCACCCTCTCAGAAAGCTCTGCATCCTGTTCACTTATTATCTGTGAGCCTCGGGCCACCAGCCAGAGAAGGCTCACGTTTCCTGAACACGGGGGCCTGTTCTTACACATGCTCTGTGTTTCCCAGAATGCTTTGCTCTTAGTAGGTCCAGCAGGTTCATTTGGCGGATGGGACTCCCTGCAAGCCTTTGGGTCTGGTGGAACTCCTGGGGGGAGTCAGAGCACCAATCAGAACCCTTTCCAGCCTCTCAGCACACCTGGTAACACAGATGCCAGAAAGCACAGGATGGGCACGTGGCCCAGAGAGGGCTAGAGCTAGACAGAGAGGAGCAGACACGACTGTGGCGCAAGAACAGAAGGTATTAATGGAAAAAGTGTCAATTATAAGTAAGCCTAGATCACTGTGTTGACTCCCGGTCCATCACAATTACTTAGAAGACCAAAGTGAATATGAAACTTCCTTCGGTCACATCAGACTGAATGCTTTAGGTCAGCCGTGCTCTGTGTTTGACATAGTGGCAGTTTATATCGGCGTCACTTTTTGTGTTCCAATTGTTTGGGGTTTTTTGAACTAATGGTGTTTTGTTTGTACATTACTGTTTCTTCACATGGTTCACACACTTGTGTTTTACTGACAATGTGGTCCTGTTGCTAACTTGTAATCAACTTAATCTGTTTTTTTCTCTTGGCACTTGAGTTTTCAACATGTTTTTTAGTAATTAAAGTTTTTAGTATTTAATACATTGATAAAGTATTCTTTGTACAGGGGAACCCTGTTTTAAAGGGCACTAGTGCTCATTAGAACATGGTTTGATAGTTTTCCAGAGAATTATTACGTGTGCCCGGCAAGTTATCAATGTAGCGTTTTAAAAAAGTGTTGTTGTTTTTTTTTTTTAAATCCTTTTTGTTCATCTTTTGCTCATGGGTAAATATTAAAAGTTACTTAATGTTGTTTTTCTTTAGTCTCCTATTTTGGAGAAAGAACAACTCATGTTGCTGAAAAGGCTTTCCTAAAATAGTCTGTTTTGAGAAAGGGTGTTAAGTGGATGAGATGTAGCCTGAGGGATGAATAAGAAAGATTTTTTCTGGCCCTTGAGAAGTGACTCAGGAGAATATATTGAGAGAGGAGAAAAGACAGAGAAAAGATGAGCACGTGAACTAAGTGAGCGCCGCTCGTGGGGCAGCAGAGAAAGTGAAAGAAATGGTGGTGAAAGCGGAATTGAGGTGAATTCTGTGGGAAGATGAAGAAAGCCTGAAGTGATTGCCAGAAATGGAGAGAGGAACAGCAGGAACGGAAAGTGTTTGGGGCTGGGGGTGTCCCACGGGGCCCAGGGCGGGGGACTCCTTCCCCCTCCCCGTCCCTCAGACTGAACAGACAAGGGTCCAGACAGAACGTGATTAGATATGGGTGGCTGTGTTTGCCTTGGCGTATTTTCAGTAATGGATTCTAACCCCACGGCCAGAAAGATCTTCTTATGCGAGAAATTATTGTGGTTAAGCAGACGAGAAATAAACTTTGACCTATTGTTCTCTTTTTCTCGTCAGAAGGTGGATTTTTCCTACAATCAAATTTCTGAAATGCGTGATTTGTCAGAATACCAGACTCTCACTAAACTAATTTTGGACAGTATCCTTTGAATGAATAAAGGGGAAATTTGGGTAATAGGCCTGTTAATAACTATGTTCTTGGATGACTTGGAGTGGTACCAGATAAGCAATTTACTGGAGATGTGTGACTCATTTGAATGATTAAGAATTGATATTCACAAAATGAAGAAACATGTTTTATTTACCAAGGAGCAAGATTGTAAGTCAGAGCTTGCCAAGAGCATCATCCACCTGAAAATGCTACATAAGACAGTCATTTTCTGATAAACATAGGCTTATTTTTAATTGACTCTTGAAATTTACTTAAACTTGTGTCCTGTTTCATATAATAAGGTCAGTATCTGGAAATTCAGATATGACCAAAAGGAAAATAAGTGATTTTTTTTTTTTATTTCCCAAAGAATTCATAGTAATCGCCCTTTAAATAACAAGCTTCTCTGGCGTATTTATTTATTTTTTTATTTCCTCTGGCGTATTTAAAATATACTTTTGTTTTTTAAAAAAAAGCAAAACCAACCTCTTTTGATGAGCAGCCAACCTCAGGAACATATATACTGCATGAGTCAGGTTCCCATGGAGAACATCTACCCTGAAGCATGCACATACCAGCTTCAAGATCCTAAAGGGTTAATTGGGAATCTGTGAGTTTAATGAGCTGGAGTCTCTTTACACCGGAGACTGATGTTTTCTGGGTGCTAAGGGAGCAGTGTCTTCTCTTTCTCAGTATCTCTCTGCCCACCTGAGGATTTTTCAGGGTAGAGTGGGGAATGAATTGATTGCCCTTGGGTGCCTCATTCCAGGGACAGGGCAGCAGTTAGAACACTACACTTGTAATGAGACCGAGATGTGGGGAGAACAGAAGGTATATCGTCTTGAGCATGTATTTTATTGGGGAAAAGCCTTTTTCATATATGATGGGAAACTGCGAACATAGCGCCATGTTCTTTAGAACTGGTATGTGGAATGTGCCATTATTGGGCATTTAGCTGGTGCTCTTGAAGCGAGCAAGTTCTCCTAAATGTATCCTAATGAGAAAATGATCAACATGAAATGCTCTGATGGCAAACTAAAAGTAGTACACGTTGGCAGCACCTGTCCGTAGAACTTCTCACTTGATGCTTGACATCATACATACTGAATTTGCAAGGAGGTAGAGGCTGACCACCCAGAAGCCACCTGACTCAGAAATCCACTCAGACCACCTAGAAGAATACTGCTCAGGGAAGATTAATGGTATCAGCAACACCATTGCCCAGAATTTCTTAGAAATGCAGGCTCTGGGACTCTACCCCAGACCCCTGACATGAGAACCTGCATTTTTAACAAGACCCCTGGGTGATGGGAAATACACAGTAAAGCTTGAGAAACACTGGTCTAGAAGTCAGTCGTGCCGGAGACTCCTACCAGCCAGAAAGAAAGGAGGAGGGAGCATCCAGAGCTCCAGCTTGGGGCACCCTGAATGAGGGCGCTCACGTGGCAATCTGGGCTCTGCCTCCCAGAAAAATACTCTTCTGTGTATAGCATAGAACTGCCAGAGAAAACAACTCCACAGGATTTTGGACTCCAAACAGAGGGTGCGGTTTAAAACATGTGTATCACGGAAGACTTAAGTTCTACATGAATTTATTTTTCCGTGTGAAAAACTGTTACGACTTGTAAATGTCAAACACCATGAAGAAAACTAGGATTTTTGGGTTTGGGTTTTTTTTAACTTGACTTTAGATGTAGCAATTCAGTCTTCTCTCCAAAGTATAAAAAGCTGTCCTCATTACAGCAGAACCAATTGAAATTCAGAACATGGACACATAATTAAAATGTAACATGGCAGCATTCCTCACCTGTGGTCTTTAAAATGCAAACACAAGGAGCCAAAACAAGCCACCCTTCATAAACTCTTAATGAAACAAATTCTTAGCTTACCGTTTTGAATAGATAGTAGGCTGGTTTTTAAACAGTACTGAATATGCCTCTTGTTCTGTTTTAGAGTGTCATACATACTGTATATAATTATGTTATTAGATTAGGTTTTTGAAAAGACTGGAAAGCTTTGCATAAGAATTTTTAAACAACATTTTTTATGCCAGTACATTTGAAAACCTAAATGAAATGGATAAATTCTTAGAAAAATATGCTGATTTGGAAATAGAAACCCTGAGTAGTCCTGTATTTATAAATGCAATTCATATAAAGTAAATTAAATTAAAATACTCATATAAAAAAAACTCCCACCAGATCCAATTTTTTTTGAGGTTTTTTTTTTTTTTTTTTTAAGATTTTATTTATTTGACAGACATCACAAGTAGGCAGAGAGGCAGACAGAGAGAGAGAGGAGGAAGCAGGCTTGCCACTGAACAGAGAGCCTGTCTTGGGGCTCGATCCCAGGACTCGGATCATGACCCGAGCTGAAGGCAGAGGCTTTAACTCACTAAGCCACCCAGGTGCCCCCAGATCCAAACTTTTAAGAACAGATCTTCTAATAATGAACAAAATCTTTCAAAGATTGAGAATAGAAGGCATATTCACAATCCATGCTAATGAGATTACTTTGATATCCCAAAGCAGATAAGGAATGATAAGAGAAACGAAAATGACAGACTCCTTTCACCTATGATCTAGATGGAAAAATCCTAACCGTGAATTGGCAAACTGAATCTGGCAGTGTTTGAAAAAGTTAATACCATGACCAAGTTTGGTTTATCTCATGAATATTAGGATAGCTTAATATTAGAAGGTCGGTAAATGTCATTAACTATGGGGGCGCCTGGGTGGCTCAGTGGGTTAAAGCCTCTGCCTTCTGCTCGGGTCATGATCCCAGGGTCCTGGGATCAGGCCCCGCATCGGGCTCTCTGCTCAGCGGGGAGCCTGCCTTCCCCTCTCTCTCTGCCTGCCTCTCTGCCTACTTGTGATCTCTGTCTGTCAAATAAATAAACAAAATCTTAAAAAAAAAAAAAAGTCATTAACTATGTTAACCGATTAAGAGAAATAAACCATATGATCAGTAGGTTTAGAAACTCAATAGATAGAATTTTATAAAATCTTATTTACAATAAAAACTATTAGTAAACTAGTTATAGGGAATTTCCTCAACTTGAAAAGGTCTATAAAAATATTTGAAGCAGACTTTGTCCTAGCTGGGGACATGTTCTGAACGTTCTTTAAAATTGGGAACAAGACAAAGATCTCTGCCATTGCCCCTTCTATCCATCACTGTTTTGGTGGTTTTAGCCAGCACTGTAAAAACCAGAGGAAAAAAACCTGGAAGTATAAAAATTGAAATGAGAAGATAAAAAGACTTTTTTGTTGTTGTTACAAATGACATGATTGTCCATAGGGAATATCAAAAATAACTTGCAATGAACTACTAGAAATGATAGTCTTGAGAGCTCAACCAAGTAGTTGGATATGACTTCAATAAAAGGAAATCAATTGCATTTTTCTTCATCACAAACAAGCAATTAGAAAGCACAAATTAAAACAGAGACCCCATTTACAAGAGCAATAAAAATGAATCTTATTAACAATGAATAAGACCTGTGGGAGGAATCTAATAAAACTTTATCGAAGAGCAGTAAAGACCTAACTAAAGAGAAATATATTCCATGTTCCCAGATAGGAAGATGGGAGAAGAGGTATAAAAAGTGTTTTACAGGAAATGAGTCCGATAAGTCTAGTAACATGACTAGATGTCAGCCTCATTTGTATTCAGAGAAATGCAGCCCAAGACCACATGAGATACTATGTTACATCCATTCAAGTGACAACATTTAAGAAATCTAAAAATACCAAGTGTTGGAGAACATGTAGGTCAAGAGGATCTCTCTCTTTTTTTTTTTTTTTTTCCTTCCTCTGGGTATGAAATTAGTTCAACCACTTTGGAGAGCAATTTTATGCTCTTTTATAAAGTTGAACATCAAAATTCCCTGTGGCCCAGCACTTTCATTCCTACATATGGGAAGTTCAGCAGCGTGTATCTGGAGGCTTGTATAAGAATGCTCATAGCTACACTGCTTGTCATAGCAAAAAGTTGAAATAGCCCATACGCTCGTTGATAAGAGAAAGCACAACTTACGTTATCCTCATAATAACATATCCTACGGTAGTGAAGATGAATGAAATTTATCTCCATGGAGCAGTAGGGATGCATCTTAATAAAACTAAATATAATTTTAGTATCAAACCAAAGGGGAAAAGGAAGAGGAAGTAGACAATTCAGCATGATGGCCATCTCCGAGAGGGAGGCGTTGGATGCAACAGGACGGGCGTGCGGAGGTAGATGTCAGGTACTATTCGTGTTCTTCTTGGGCTGAAGGTGGGGTCCATTTCCAGAGTGTTCACTAGATTTTTAAAATAAATATACGCAGGCCGTGTATGGGCAAATGCTGTACCTGTGTCCATTAAAAATGTTTTAAATCTGAAAATTATTAATTTCTTTGAAAATAGTTATTTACCAAGCTTCAAACTTGAGCTGTAGCTCAAACATACCCTGGAGGTTTTGTTAAAACAAAACTGGAGGTTTTGTTAAAAAACTTGCTGGCCTCCATCCTCAGAACTTCTGGTGGGGTAGGTCTGGGGTGGTACCTGAGAATTTGCATTTTTACAAGCTCCCAGGTGGTGCGGATATTGCCGGTCTGAGGAGTGCACCTGAAGATCCCCAGCTTTAAGCTAGCCAGTCCTCTCTGTTGTACCTCGCAGGGCACGCTTTCCTAATCTGATGCCATTCCGTGTGTCCTTTTTAGGGGTTTGGTGGTTATCATTTTTGTGCTTTTTATGTTCAAGCTTTCCTTAGTGGATGAATACGTCTTTTCTATTTGAGGGGAACATGTGCACTTTTGTTTAAAATATAATTCAACAAAATTGTAATTAGCAGCGTTAAAAAGCACTTCTTTAAAATAAATACAAGTCCATCAATCGACCTGGTTAATGCTGACATTGTGATTGTAGATTAAATTAGTGCCTCAAAGTGAACTGGTTTAAGAAATCAAGTTTTTGGTTTATCTTATGCTATTTTGTCGTTCCATTTGTGGCTAACTGATGATTAATTGATAATCATCCTAAATCACAAGCTGATAAACTTTGTCAAGGATAAGTCAAGAAAGAATATTCTTAAGAAAGAATGCTGTGTATTCTTTACCAGTAAGTATCGACAGATTGATTATTCCTTAGAATTTGTTAGATGATTATAGAACCATGGAGCTTTTAAAAAGTGATTCACAGAATTTTAAAATCCAGACCGGACTTTAGAGATGAGCTACTCCTAACTGTTCTTTTATGAAAGAGGAGCCTAAGACCCAGGGAAGCTCATTTACTGTCCAGGATCATTTGGTCAGTGGTTGCACCGAGATTTGTCCTCTAAATTCCAGTTTTCCCCATGCTGCAATTCATTGAGTCATAACTACTTTTATCACCTAGCCATTGAAAGTGTATGTGTGTTTCGTTTTTTAGAGATTCACTCCTATAGTGAAGAACATTTTTCACTGGTAAGGTGATATAGATCTTTCAGGATTGGTTTTGATTAAAGCTATCATTGCGGTTCTCTCTACTAAGAGAATTGTGATGGATTTCCTACTTATTTCTCAGTAACTGTTTTCTCTACACCCGAACCATATTTTATGATTGTAGACAAACGAATACGAGCGAATACGGAACTAGTGAATAATTCATGTCAAGCTCTGCAAACTGCTGACAGCATCACCAAGATGTAAAACTACATTGTGGGGCTCTTCCCTCGCTGTAAAGTTACGCTTATGTGCCTTTGGGTTCCGTCCCTCAGTTTCTGAGGACCTAAAGTTCCACTGTAAAAGATTTATTCACTGAAATGTAAAACTTCAGAGCTGGAATGCGGTATGATGATTTTTGAGTTCTTTGAGTCTCCTTCTTCTGATAGCCAGCGGCCTTTGAAAATTAAAATGTACTTAAGAGGGTTAACCCAGTAAGCTAATTCGTTGTAATGGCTTAGTGACTTACCAGATTATATTTCTTCTCGTTGGAAAGTCCCAAGACCTATATGAAAGAATGCAAAAGAATAACGTTTGGAGGAAGGACAAGTAACATTTCATGCAGGTTCTTAAAATAAGAAGATGAGAGATGAGGGAGATAAAGGGATTCCTGAAAGCGAGCTGTGAACTCAGGGCTCTGTACGGACCACTCCTGCATACTGACCTTTATCATTACTCGTGGTTGCAGATGATGTGACCTTGAGAGTGTGGAGGTGGGGGGTGGGGTGTCGGGCCATTGTAGAAAGTACTCTTCAGTCAAGAATGTGATTAATTTATAGAGACTGAAATTCCTTGAAGTTTAAAGGGGAGTGAAGAGTTGGGAAATAGACAATTTTTCTGAAATGAACTTATTTCTCAGCAGAGCTGTGCAGTCAGTTCCTCAAGCCTTTGCAACTTGAGGAACTTTGCAACTTTGCCCCCTCAACTGCAGTGAGGCACCTGTATTCCTCTTCCCTTGTCCCTTGCGAGGCAAATTTCATAAAACCTGACTTGCTGTACTAGTCAAAGCTGGAGAGTGAAGCAGATGTACCGAAAGAACTGGGGTTAGCCTCGGACGTCTTGGAAAATTACTGCATACGCAATAAACAGGCTTGCCTTGTCAATTCCCACTAGCTCTTGACAGTTTCAGGATTCCTAAGTCCTTGTTTTCTGATCCTTGCCCCCTTCCCACGGGAAGGCTTCCTGACTCAGTGCCCACAAGCATTTGTTTTACTCTTCCCCATTGAGCATCTTCATATCGGTTGGAGCAGAACTACCGGGACACTAGTGCGCCTGACATAGGACTTAAGGACTGTTGCTTCCTGTGCTAACTGGAGGCAGACGGCCATTTGAAGTTTTCCTTGCCTAATTTTTCTTGCCAAAGATTGCCACTCCAAGGACATTTTATTTCCTCAATAGCTGTGGGAGAGTTTAATCTCTGTTTCCCACATTTCACAGCCTTTGTTACAATCTGTATCAGCAAAGATCTGGTCTTCGTTCTGGTTTGAGAATGATTATTTCAACAGCCCAGAGGAAACAGAAGCAGAAAGAGTGTGGTGTTTGTGAGCATGAACGCTTTGTAGAGCTCTCCTGGCAGGAGAGCTTTATGAAAGTACATTTGAAATGCATATTTGATGACAAGCGAAACTATGCTTCCAAGGATCAAATCTGGAACCAATGGAGAAAAATCAGGAGTGTCTGGTTCATTTGGTAGTACTTTATCCTCACTGCTTCTGGTTTCCTAATTTATCTCTTTCTCTTGCCTACATCTTTTTGGAATAGATGCTGGCTTTCAATCTTCCATTATGTGCTGTTGGCCAACAGGTAGAGGATGGGATTCCTTGGCTTCGGGCGCTTTTAATGTGGTAGTGATAACTGCCTTGTAATTGTGAGGAACTTTATAGCTTGTGAGCCTCATTCCAAAGATTTTTTTTTCCATGATCAAACTTTCAGTTTTCATAGCAACCCATTGTTTGCTACTCTACAGTGAAAAATCTGAGCCGAGAGAAGTTAAGTCACAGAATTAGTAACTTGTGGACTTGGGAGATCTACAGAGAATTATGAGGCAAAATACACCTGTTCTTGTGACACTTAAGCATCTTTTCTTCCCCTTTAAAAAATTCTTTGATTCTATGATTAACAGAAGGAGATACGTGGGAGCTTGGAAGTTGACCAGAAAAGGCTTTGAGGAAGAAATGGTCTGTCCAGAGTGGATATCAAGAATTGAAGTTGATGTGACAATTTTACAATTACAGCAGACCCTGCC
This sequence comes from Martes martes, assembly GCF_963455335.1. Classification (NCBI taxonomy): domain Eukaryota; kingdom Metazoa; phylum Chordata; class Mammalia; order Carnivora; family Mustelidae; genus Martes; species Martes martes. Next base: position 89,576,135 of record NC_137899.1, read on the forward strand.
AAGTTGCTTTCAAGTTGGCTCTGACATAATGAACCCTCAGTCATAGGAAACAATCTGTTCCTCAGAACCCTTTAAAATGCTTGCTAAACTGATAGGTGAGGAATGGCGCCTTGAGTTGCGTTCTCCTGATGAAGGGTGAAGCAGAGTCCCTTCATATGTTTATTAGCTGCTTGGGTTTGCTCTTGAGAATTTCCTCCCTGTACTCTTCCTCATTTTCTGTTGGGTGGTTCTGTCTTTATTCTTTCTTTGGATTGAATTATTGTCATTCTTTATGTATTCTAGATAGTAATCCTTCATCTACTATTTCTGTTGCAAATATGTTCTCCCAGCCTGTCCTTTGTGAGTATTTAAGTAATTAAGAGCAACAGAAATAAGAATATGAGATTATCTTTCAAAAAGAGATAATAAAGACGTTGGTTTAATGTATACGTTAAAGAAAGAAAAGAAATGGAATTTGAAATTAAGTCCTGAGGAATGGGCAGGGTTTAGGACGGGTAGGGAAGCAGTATGATAAAAAAGACACTGCTGAGTAAGAAAGTCCTTGGTACGTTCCAGAACTGCTGAGAAGACTGAACTGGCAGGATTAGGGACTTCTCACTGGGTTATAAGGGAGATGAAACTGGAGAAACAGGCTTTGCGTAAAGTCAAGGGCTTCCGATGCCAGAGTGAGGAATTTGGAATTTGTCCTGTGAGAATTTTCTGATTGAAACATGATATCTAATCAATATTTTGAAAAAATTAACCTGACTACAGTGTGTCAGGTGATTTGAGGCAAGAAGAAATGGATGTTAGAGGCACCCACTGGTGCTAAAGCTGAATTAAGTTGGCAGTGGAGTGATCTGAAAGGAAGGGGATAATTAAAGAGGTGTTTTAAAGCAAAAAATGCCAACTCTTGATGATTGATTGGATGCCCTGCGGATTACGAGTGGCGGAGAGAACCGTGATGTCTTCAGTTACTTGGGAAGGAAAATGAGTTGTGGTGCGCAAATGATACTAAATCCCGAAAATTTGCTGAAGAGATTGAGACCAGAAAGAGGGGGATAGAATTGGTGACTCTGGGACTGCAATTTTAGGTGATTCTAAGGATAGAACACAGAAGCAATTTAAATTTTAAAATGACTAGAAACTTAACGTGAGGAAATGAAGATGGAATTTAGGCCTCATTTATTTTAAAGGGAGAAGAGAAACCGATAGAGACAGAAAAGGCTGCTCCTCTCTGTGTCCGGGTATTGGTTCTTTACCACCCATCTGCCACCGGGGACATCTCCCAGGCTGTTCCCCTGGTTCTGAGGATGATGAAGCTGAAGTCCCAACTGTGGGAGAGCATGGGAGTTTCTTGTGGAAACCATTAAGGAACCGAGAAAAATCACTGCCAAGGAGGAAACTTCTGAAGCGCCCTGAGATGTTTCTCCTCCCTGATTAAATGAGTCACTTAAGAATGCAGAATGCAACTGAGCATACTCGAAAGCTATATCTTTAAAATAATTTAAGCAGTGCCAGTATTAACTTCTTTTTTTTTAACTTCTATAATGAAAAAAATGTATTTTAAGATTTAGTGTTCATCCTGTATTGGCATGTATTAGTGCTTTATTAATGCTGTTGTTTGATTTTTTCTAATGATGATCTGACACTTTTTTTTCTTCAAAATGTTTTTTCTTTTTAAAGATTTTATTTGAGAGAAAGTGTGTGTGTACAAGTGGGGGCTGGAGGGCGAGAGGGGAGAGGGAAAAGCAGACTCAGTGCTGAGTGTGGAGCCCGATGTGGGGCTCAGTCTCGTAATTCTGAAATCATGATCTGAGCCAAAATCAAGAGTCGGATGCTTAACCAACTGAGCCACCTGCGCGCCCCTCTTCAGAATGTTTCTCATAACATTTTCCTTAAACATAGTCACGGTATATAGACAACGAGATAGAGGAGATCAGTGGGCTAGAGCTGTGTAGTGGCCTAACACACCTGAGTCTGGCCAAGAACAAGATCACATCAATTAACGGCTTAGGCATGCTGCCAATCAAGATCCTTTGTCTGGTGAGTCTAACCAAAAGTTACTTTTTTTTTTTTTTTTAAAGATTTTGTTTATTTATTTGCCAGAGAGAGAGTGCAAGCAAGGGGAGCAGCAGGCAGAGGGAGAGGGAGAAGCAGGTTCCCTGCTGAACGGGGAGCCTGATACAGGACTTGATTTCAGGACCCCTGGATCATGACCTGAGCTGAAGGCAGATGCTTAACCATCTGAGCCACCCAGATGCCCCCAAAAGTTATTCTTGATGGAAAAGTACTAGTTAATGTTTTAGCAAGTGTATGAATGATAAATGAATGAAAATCAGGATTTTTCAAGATGAACTGATTCCTTCATGAAAGTTTTTGTCTTCCATTTTGTTTGCTCCTTTCAGTGCCGTATATGTGTAGGACCAATATTTCCTGCTGTATAAAGTGATTTTCTTTCTTTTTTTTTTTTTTTTAAAGATTTTTGTTATTTATTTGACAGAAAGATCACAAGGAGGCAGAGAGGCAGGCAGAGAGATAGGGGGAAACAGGCTCCCCGCTGAGCAGAGAGCCCGACGTGGGGCTCGATCCCAGGACCCTGAGATCATGACCTGAGCTGAAGGCAGAGGCTTAACCCACTGAGCCACCCAGGTGCCCCTAAAGTGATTTTCTAATTTGGCGTCCAAATTCAATTTTTTAAAGGATTGACATTTTACACTGAGAAAGAAAAGAATACTTTTAACAACTATTAAAAATACATTTCATAATATCTCACTGATGAAATAACACTTAAGCATATTTAAGCATAATATTTAGTGCTATTTACACTTTATTGTTCTCAAATGAACCATAAGATGTTAGCTGAATTTTGGCAGTGCTTTTATATTAATATATGCTAGTTTCCCATTTTAGAAAACCAAAATTGATGCTGAGACTAAAGGAGCAATTCCAATCAGAAACTTGAAATTTTTACATTTTTTTCCCATAGAACTTTTCTTAAGCTCTGACGTGCACTGTGACTATGAATAAACATGCAAATAATTTATCAAAAAGTCAGCAGAATTATAATAGTTCCAAAGATATATACAGTGTTTTGGGAATAACAGATTAGCTCACTAATTTAAAAGCTGATAATATAGTTGTGGATTATTCAAGATTCTTCATCCTTTCCTCCTCTCTCCTACATCTTACCCTTGGATGGCTTTGCTGTTTTTTATTATATCTGTCACAAGGTGGGCAGGGAGGATTTTAAACCACAAGGCTGGTAGCTTATTAATTTCTTATGTAAACTATCCCATGGGAGATTGTTGAACTGCTCTTTGAGATGACATCTTGGGGTTATCTGCAGATTTATGACATTTATAATAGACTGTTCTTGTCTTATTTAAACTACAGATAGTGGAAGGTTGGCTACTGTTCATTTTTCTTTCTCTGAGCTCGAAGCACTTTTTCAAGAGACTTCACTCCTCACGGCGAGTTAGGCGAGGGCAAAGTATTGGTTCCAACACCAAGGATGGACTGGAGGCGTGGAGAGGTCTCATAATGTTCCTAAGGTTTCATGTTTTCTGTCCACGAGGGCATGTTAGCAAAACATAAAAAAAAAAAAAAAAAGAATTTGTTACATTGGTGGGCAAATTTAAAAATTATAAAAGAAAGTCACATTCAAACCATGATAATTTAAAGGAGTACTGGCAATGTGTACTACTCCGGTGGTACCTCGTTAGAACCTTATCCTTCTCTTTACATCTCTTTGTACTGGCGCTCCCATTAACTTTAAGTGGAGCATGGTTATGTTGAAAGAGATAGGGGCGTGTGCTTAGAGGGAGGAGAACTGAACTCATGATTAAGAAGATTAACACGTAGCACTTTCATCCCAAGATTTTATTTCAATAACTAAACAAGTAATCCATGTTGATTGTCCCATCTCAAGCAGCTTTTAGAAAAAGCATAAAAGACACATTTTTTCTACAAATAAATTAGGGGGATTGTTCCCAGTCCCTGCCCCAGTCACCCAAGATGAATCAGAAAATATGGACCATGCCATCATTCATTTTCCCTTAAAATTTTTGAGAAGAGTAAGGGTTTCTTTCACAAATGTTAATGAAATATGTAAGATAAAATGATACACATTTATTTCAACAGTTAATGCTCTTATGTTTTAGTTTGTGGAATTAGAAAACCAACTGCTTTACTACTGCAAATAACTCATTTTACATTTTTTTAGAGAAAAGAGAATAATTCACTATACAATCCAGTTAATTCTCTACCATCAGCTTTTACAGTAAATGGAAGGGGAGAATGTGGGTCACTCATGGGCTTTTCTGTCAACTGCTTCTTTGAGCAGGGGAGGACAATACATTCCACACTTCAAAATTCATCTTGTCTTACTAAGAGCCATTTATATTTTCCTTTCCAAATTGGGGAGATGAAGAATATTTCTCATTTCATCTGTTTAAGAAAATAGCTTTGCTCTAAAGGCCTCCTTTTCCCTGCTAATCATGATTTTACAAAAAAGAAAAGCAAAAAAGAACTTGCTGAAACTGGATGTCCACTTTGAGGGGCAATGTGTCGGTTTTTCAGCATCAGATAAAGGGTTTGACTAGACGACTTTCAACTCGGAAATTCTGTGATTCTGAATATCTCCCCATTCTGTCTCCCTTTATGAACATAGGCTAGCTAATTAAACGTTTCTATGCCTCACTCTACTTTTATGCATCTACCACTTTGAAAGCCATCAGAGACGCTGTAAAGATTTATTACAGTCTGTCTTCCGTAGTTTTAACACTTCAAAGTTCTTTGGGAAGAACTGTATTGTATATAAATTTTGTATGTGGGCATATTTTAAATAGGATATTGAGGTCTTATTTCAATAAGTTAAATTAGTATAGATATTATGTTAACTTTAGTGCAGTTTTTTCTTTTCCTTTCCTATTACACTTTTTAGAACTTTTTTGAACTCTGAATAGTAGGAAATTTGACTTAACTTAGGCAAATGGGGGTTATGAGTATTTTTCCCTTCTGATTATGGAATTGTTCAAACATATATTTAAAAAAGGGAATAGTTTAATGAACCCCCATGTATTATCACCCAGCTTTGTAGATTATCAACATTCTAGTAATATATTTTAAGGAGCCACAGAATTAAACTAATGACTACAAATCTTGCTCATGATTGAAGTGAAATCTTAGGAAAGATAGGATGAAAATGAGCTCTTGCTATTACAATGTACCAGGAATCATATATCAGGAAAAATACTGTAGATGGAAGAGCATGCTATAATTTAATTTTTCAGTTAAGTGCTTATTAAAAGTATTAAAAGTTTAAAGATGGGCATTTTATGTCATTAATTGAAACCTCAAAATTGTCTTTATGATTTCCAACTAAAACTGAAAGTGTAGGGTACCTGGGTGGCTCAGTGGGTTAAAGCCTCTGCCTTCAGCTCAGGTCGTTATCCCAGGGTCCTGGGATCGAGCCCTGCATCAGGCTCTCTGCTCTGCGGGGAGCCTGCTTCCTCCCCTCTCTCTGCCTGCCTCTCTGTCTACTTGTGATCTCTGTCTGTCAAATAAATAAATAAAATCTTTAAAAACAAACAAAAAAGAATGTGTAAATTTACTGTGGCATGTTCTTACACTTTGAGGCTAAGAAACCCAAGGAACTGTATTGTATGTTGGAAAATGCACAAGAAAATGCAGATTATTGTGGCCACTGTCATTTCTGGTTATGGGGGTTGGGAAAGAGAATCTCTGAATCTTTGTTTTATGCTCATTGTCTGAGAAGATGCTTATGTGTGAATTATTGAAGAGCACAGTTATCTATTGTTGAATAACAAGCCACCCCAAGTGTAGTGCATGGAGAAATATTACTCGCTAACCATGGTTTTGGCTAGCTGTTCTGCAATCTGAGCTGGGTTCAGCAGGGTGGTTCTTCTGCTGCTCTTGTTTCATTCAGCCAGCAGACTGGCTGGGGGCTGTGCTCAGCGGGGATGCTGGAATGGCTGGATTTTTCCTCTCTTTAGTGTCAGGGCCCCTTTCCATGTGACTTCTTCTTCTCCAGGTGATCTCTCCAAAAATCCTCTCCTAACAGAGTAGTTAGAGTCCTTACATGGCAGTGCAGGCCTCCAAGACACAAGAGGGGAAACTACCAGGCCTTCTTAATTCTTAGACTTGGAACTGGCATACTTCTGCCATATTCTTTTGCTTAAGGGAAGTTGTAGGTCTGACCTAGATTCCAGAGGAGGAACCTGCACAAGAACATGAATAATTCAAGCCATGAATCAGACTACCATGGCCATTGTGATATGAAGTGATTATATTTAGAATGTTCCTAAAAACCAAGCATTTGTGGTAGTCACACTAGTTGAGTGGTGTAACACGATGGCGCTGAAAGACTTGCATTAAATGTTGTTTCTGAAGGTAAACATGGAGTCATGCTGTCTTCAGGCTTTAGGTAAACAATGTTAAAAGCTTATATACCTAGCTTCTGTCTGTCCTACTGATTTGAACATTCATCTTGCATGAACTTTAGTGAAAATATGACATTCTGATTCTTCCAGCTGAAATACCGGGATTTCTTTCTGGGATGTTCGTATATGTGTTTAGGGAGGTGGTTGGTGGAAATGGAAGGGGGCAGAGGAACAAGAATGGCTTGTTAATTTTGGGAGATTTGGGCAGTATCCAGAATGAAAACTTGGCCTTACACTTTTTCCTACTAGAAGCTTTTAAGATATTTAATGTATTTTACCAATTGTAGAGCGATAACCAGATTGAGAAGATCACGGGTTTAGAGGACCTAAAAGCCTTGCAGATTGTGGATCTGTCCCATAATCAGATCAGCAGCCTCCAGGGCTTGGAGAACCATGACTTCCTGGAGGTGATCAACCTGGAAGATAATAAGGTAATGTCACACGTCATCTGCTCTAGTTTCAGTGTCTGCATAAGAAGACATATTAGGACCCATTATTGGTTTCTCCAGGGCTCTCACTTGAAATGCCAGCTTAGAGTTATTCTAGAAAATCTCCAGGAGCAGTAGTTGCAGAAGGACTGTTTCATTTGTAATTAATACAATTCTTAATTTTTGAAAATTTGATGATTCCTAATACATTGTTTTAAGGGTTGAATCTGCAACCAAGTGGACATGATTTTCTAAAGTAGATGTGTTCATGTAAAATTTTGTGCAGAAAGGTAACCTTGGGAGTATTTGAAGTGTCAGAGCAAGGAAATGGGAGACATGAGAAGAGCCTCAGGCTGGTGTTGCCCATGATTGTCATTTAAGGAGAAGAGGCATAGTTCAATATTCTGTTGGTAATAATAGTGTATGTTCCTAATCTGTAGGAGTTGGGGATTAGATTGACTCAAATTTTCCATATCTGGTTTAATACAAACTTTGTTTCACAAATTATAAAAATTGGTGCTCACTTTTATTATACATTATTTTCAATGAAGCATTTGGGCTTGTAATCATGGTTTATCGATGACAAGCAATAATGTCTACAAAACAATTTTATTCTGAGTACTTTATCACATTTTTTGGAAAGACATCATAAGGAAGTTGACTAATTCTTCCTGAAAATGCAAACTTTGGCTCTGGAAGAGGCATGGGTCTTATCTGGGGGGAGATGTGGTACTGTGGAGACCTTTCTCTGTTCAGGTGCGATGGTGCTTATCAGTTATGTCTGATGACTCTTTCTCCAATGAACTTGTATCACCTGTTCGTCTAGACATCAAGAAAAGGCCATCTTTAGGTCTGGGGAAAAAGTAGACTTTTAATCACAGACAAAACTCTTAGTCCTTATTTTGACTTGATTTGCATATTAAATTGTTTTGTCAACTTCTAAAGTTCATTTAACTTTTGTTCCCTGTGCCACATGTCTTATGGAGTCAGCAGAGTCTCTATTTCATATGGGTTTAGTGTCCTTTCGTGAAATTACCATGAAAATGGTTCTCACCTGTATCCAGGGAGTATTGAAAAGGTGAAATGCATTCATTGAATCCCAACTGAATGCACCTCAGAAGTCAGGGAAAGGAATAATGATTCATGTTAATAATAGTAATAATTGCAGTCAGAGGATCATCTAGAGATATTTGCTGAGTACCCGTGCACAAGGCACTGTTCTAAGTGCTTCACATCCATTGTCCCATTTAATCCTCATTATACCCCTACTATTGTCATATTTTCTGGGTGAGGAAACTGGGGCACAGAAAGGTTAAGTGTAACATGCCCAAAATTCTACACCTAGCAAAGAGCAGAGCCAGGATGCAAATGTAGGATGGTTTGCCTCCAGACTCAGTGTTCTCAATGCTGAAGCATAATACAGTAAATGAAATGCTGGTGACTCTTCCTTCAGGAAAGCCTAGACTATAATGCTCTACAAGAGTTCTTTCTTTCTTTCTTTCTTTCTTTCTTTCTTTCTTTCTTTCTTTCTTTTTTAAGATTTTATTTATTTATTTGACAGAGAGATCACAAGTAGGCAGAGAGGCAGGCAGAGAGAGAGGAGTGAAGCAGGGTCCCTGCTGAGCAGAGAGTCTGATGCGGGGCTCCATCCCAGGACCCGGGGATCATGACCTGAGCCAAAGGCAGAGGCTTTAACCCACTGAGCCACCCAGGCACCCCCAAGTGTGCTTTCTGATAGAAGTATAATGCAAGCCATAACTGTGAGCCATATATACAATTTTAAGTTTTCTAGTAGCCACAATAAAAAAGTAAGAAGAAATAAGTGAAAATAATTGTAATAATATATTTTATTTAGCCCAGTACATCCAAAATATCATCATGTCAACATGTAATATACAAAAAAAAAATAAAATCATTGATGAGGAGCTTTATAACCTCTTGCCCATGCTCAGCTTTTGACATCTGATGTGTATTTTATACTTAACGCACATTTCAGTTCATCTTAGCCATACTCCAAGTGCTAGGTAGCCACATGTGGCTAGTAACTACCATATTGGATAGTGCTGCTTTAGAAAGACCTCATGAATAAATATATCATTTTCTTCCATTTCAAGAGGCATTTCAAGTTACATTTGAAAACGTTTAAGGGAAAAAAAAGTATCATTAAGTGAGTGAAGGAGTTTATAAATTTCGAATGTTCAAGAGACTCTATTAAAGAAAAAGTGGCCATGTGTCCCAAAGCAGGGAATCCTTTGGGAACAATTGAGTCTGTAACAATAACATAATTCCCTGGCTCCCCACTGGGCAGGTTGGGGAGCGACCAACAGTAGTTTGAACTGTTCTTCGTGCCTTGCACAGATTTCCTCAGAGGTTTCCCCAGTACTACTGAGAATACCATGTCAGGGATGGAAAGTTTGTCATTTTACAGAAACATAACTTAGCTGTTGCTCCTCATATGATTAATTTGATGTTTTATCATTTGTACTTCCATCAGTATTATTTACTTGCTTTTAGCGGCTGGCACGTGGCTGTACCCTCACACTATCATTTCATCATCTCTTTTAAGTTCCTTTGCAAATGTTTCCCATCGTGGGGTGATTTGGGGGCCCTTATCACTCTCTATAGTCCTTGTTAGCGTGGATGTCATTTCTGCCATTTAAAACTTCTCCCCCAAATGTTAACTCTATGATAACCTCTGGCCTTTCTTCTAGAAACATTGGTTGGGGAGTTACTCAGAGAACCCTGTGTTCCTTCTTTTAGTGTCATTATTTCACAAATCAATCAGCCAGTCGGTCGAAGGAAAAAGCCTTCACAGGGAGCTTTAGGTGTGGATGCTGGGGCTGGGAGAGCATAGCCTCAGAGGAGACGGTGAAATGAGTCAACTAAACTGCTCTTCCTAGGAATTTGAAGTTGACAAGCTGCTAGGGGTCGGTAGTAACCCCAAGTGGAAGAGGAGGTTTGAGAAGAGGGGCATCTGGAATCTGGGGATCAGCTCTGCTGGTGTGACATGGCTCAAGGTCCTCCAGGAATAGAACCTTTCCGGCGATGTCTCACTTCAAGTCATTTGGGGCGCTGTACCCCTACACCTACTATAACGAATAGTCTGTGAGGCACACAGCCCTGGGTTTGGCATTTGAGAAGAAGACATGAGGATCTGCTGTAGGGTGAGGTCTTCAGGAGAGGGACCAAGGGCACAGTCGGGACAGCCAGTATCTGTGGAGTGTGGCTAATTCAGCAGGCATAGGATCCTGAAGCCGGGCTAGCCCATACGTCCTTTGCTCTCCCCTTAACCTCTTCCGACCTTTGGAAGGGCTAGTGGGGAAGGGAGCTGGATCCCTCTCACATGACTCTCAAAAGACCAGATGAGCCCAGCTGACATTTTAGTTCTAGTTTTATGTAGTCCGTGATCATACTATTCATGATGTTTGCAACATTTCAAGATCTTTCCATGTCAGTTATCAGAGATATCTCTAGCCTTCTAAAGGGTGTATAGTGTTCCTATTACGGGACTGTGCCATGACTCATTTAATCACATAATGGTGGGGTTATTCAGAATTGAGGAATTTTTAAACTTTTACTAAAAACGTTGGGCCCAATGTTCTTTATCTAATGTTTGCCAGTCTGATGATCTCTTCGGTGCAAACCTCTTGAGGATGGGGTAGCTGGTTCATAGCTTATGTACACGTAACCCATTAGCTTGCCTCTTAGGAAAAACATGCCAGTTTCCACGCTCACCAGCAGTGTGTGCCAGGGCACGTGGCCAGGACTTAGTGGTGAGACATGCTCATTGCAGGAAAACATCCCCCTTCTCGCATCTGTGTTGGGTCCAAGCACAGGGACTGTATGCTAGAGGAAAATCAGCCCACTGCTCTGACCAAGCAGTGTGAACCTAGTTGACTATTCCACTTTCCTGAATCACACGGTATTTAAAAAATGATCCTTTTGGGGCGCCTGGGTGGCTCAGTGGGTTAAGCCTCTGCCTTTGGCTCAGGTCATGATCCCAGGGTCCTGGGATCGAGCCCCGCATCGGGTTCTGTGCTCAGCGGGGAGCCTGCTTCCCTCTCTCTCTGCCTGCCTCTCTGCCTCCTTGTGATCTCTGTCTGTCAAGTAAATAAATAAAATCTTAAAAAAAAAATGATCCTTTTATCTTGCAGAGGATCTAAATGTCACTCTAATGGATATAGCCATTGTGTTGAAAGAGCTGTGTCTGATAGCATAGCATTGCTATAAGCAGACTAATGCTTATTAATAAGCATCTAGAACTAATGCAGGTTCTATATGATGACTCAGAATTTACCTTTTATATTACGTCCTTGAAAATGGCATCCCTTGAACATGGTGCATATGTCCTTCCCCTGATTGAGCTCTGGGAGTAGTTTAATTTTAGCTGCATTTTGTGTTTGGATAACTCAGGAATTATTGGTGACTACCTTTGGAGAGCGTTCACAACGCATTCGGGAATGACTTGGGGAGAAATAGAAATGACGCATATATTAATTTTTTTGCAAAAGTTTAATAGCCACATTTGAAATAAAATTATAATTATGCTAACTACAGGAAATTTAAGTAAAACTGTTTGTCTTAGCGGGAAATTCAGGCATTCTGCAACCCAAGCTTTCTCCTTGGTCAAATTAAGGAACTGACCAGCAACCTTTTTTCATTTTTTTTTAAAGTTGTGAAACATAACCTACACAGAAAAGCGTATAAAACATAAGGATACAGTGCAAACAAAAAATTGTAAGGCGAACACCCATGTCAAGAACTGTGTTGTATCATTTCTGTTTTTATCTTTCCTTAAAATAATTACCTCTTGTTGAAAAAACAATAGAGCTACACATGCACACGTAGTAAGAAGTCTTCACCAGTCCCAAATAGCCAGGTTAGCAGAGGCAGCGCTGGGGAGGGAGACTGGGGAACAGGAGGGTTAGGAAGGATTAGGGCCTAGGAGAGAGAACCACGGACCCCCCACCTGCGTTTTTTGTCCTATTTCTCTGATTCTGCATACTAAGTTATCTCTGCCTTAAAATAAATATGGCTGAGAGGAGGATCAGCTCACAGTTCTTTAAACAGAGAGGAAAAAAGAAAACATGGCTGTGTGGGTTCCCATTTAGTGAGGCGGCACGCGGTCATTCCTGTGCTCTGCGATCCAAATACTCATTAGAAGGCTGGGCTGTGCAACAGAGCAGTTTCTGGAAGAAGTTGACGTTAGAAGATCCAAGTCAGCTCCTTTCACGGAACTTTATATTGTGGGTTGTACAGTTAGTCTACTGATAATACTTTGTTTCTTTGATTAAACAGATTGCCGAGCTGGGTGAAATAGAATACATTGAAAATCTGCCTCTCCTCCGGGTTCTCAATTTTCTAAGAAATCCAGTTCAGGTGAGAGAGAATATGTGGGGAGAGGGGGGTGAGGACCTTCTTGGAATTCTTCCAGAGGTACTTTTGATAAGGAGCTTCAGGGATGCCGAATGCCCCGTGTTTACCTTCACTCTCCATCTCTAAGGAAACAATTAGGAGGTTTAGGCAAAGGAGGGGCTGTTTCTGCCAGGGGCCCATAGTGGAGCCTGGAGTGTCCCGTCTGGGGCAGGGGAGGGGTTGGGGCGGTCGTGTGTGACTCATCCCAGCAGTTAATAAAAATCACCTGACGCAGCCACGGACCCTGGAGCAATGTCCTTTTACGTCATAGAAGGTGCCATGCTGGAGGTGTAGACAGACTCTGGTTCCTGTGGTGTACGGGGTGGGGGGGGGGGGGTGGATCCCAGATCAGATATCTGTAGTAATTGGTCTGCATATAGTTGGGGAAATTGGTGGTGTTAAAAAAATGACTATAGGGAAGATCTATTTTTAATTTCCTGAGGAATCTCCACACTGTTCTCCAAAGTGGCTGCACCAGTTTGCATTCCCACCAACAGTGTAAGAGGGTTCCCCTTTCTCCTCATCCTCTCCAACACACGTTGTTTCCTGTCTTGCTAATTTTGGCCATTCTAACTGGTGTAAGGTGGTATCTCAATGTGGTTTTGATTTGAATCTCCCTGATGGCTAGTGATGATGAACATTTTTTCATGTGTCTGGTAGCCATTTGTATGTCTTCCTTGGAGAAGTGTCTGTTCATATCTTCTGCCCATTTTTTAATATGATTATCTGTTTTGTGTGTGTTGAGTTTGAGGAGTTCTTTATAGATCCTGGATATCAACCTTTTATGCCTCCATCAGAAAGGACGAATACCCAACTTTTGTAGCAACATGGACAGGACTGGAAGAGATTATGCTGAGTGAAATAAGTCAAACAGAGAAAGTCAAGTATCATATGGTTTCACTTATTGGTGGAGCATAACAAATAATATAGAGGACAAGGGTAGATGGAGAGGAGAAGGGAGTTGAGGGAAATTGGAAGGGGAGGTGAACCATGAGAGACTATGGACTCTGAAAAACAACCTGAGGGTTTTGAAGGGGCGGGGTGGGAGGGTGGGGGAACCAGGTGGTGGGTATTAGGGAGGGCACAGATTGCATGGAGCACTGGGTGTGGTGAAAAAACTATGAATACTGTTACCCTGAAAATAAATAAAAAATTGGAAGAAAAAAAAAAAACGACTATAGAAAGAAATACTCTATTTCCTATGGATTGTTCACCTCTGGTATTCAAAAATCCACTGTTTGTTAAGCCTCTGTCTTTTCTACCCTTGATAGGTTCTCTCTCCTGGCTTCTGTCCCTCCCTCTTTTTCCATTTGTCCTTTATTCCACTTTGCTACCTATTCCCTTCCCTTCCCTTTCCAGAGACTCTTGAATTTAAATGTACCTCTGAGTACCTTTTTCTGTGTATGTAACTTGATGAACATGTCTGGCCAAAAAAAGAAAAAAAAAATAAAGCGCAAGCAAAAATGAAAAACAAGATTAAAAAATAAATCCAGTCCTTGGTATTGGAATAGTGGCCGCCAACTTAAAAGCATCTCTGGTAAGAAAGGAGCAGGGCTTACAAAGCAGCCACCAACCTCCCTCCCCCTTCCAGTTTTAGAGCCATGGGGAGTGTTTGTGCATGTGCGTAAATAAATACCACAAACCCTTTCACGTGCATTAGCTCACTTATATACACAACCTCCCCAACTCGCACATCAAAGGACAAAAAGGATACTTTTGTATGTTCATTTCATGTGCATTCTTATCTATAAATGCATCATCCACTAATACCTTTCTCTTCAAAGATGTTGCTTCTTAATACAAAACTTTAATTATATTTCTAAAAGCCAGAGAATCCTAACATGGCAGGTGGTTGGGAGTAATAAGGAATTTGTTCTATAAATGAATATTATTTATTGTAAAATAAATTCCAAACAGTACAAGTTCAAAATAATACAAAATAATACTAAACAAATGACAAAGTAGTCATAAATAATGTTCATTATTTGCAATAATGAACCTCTTTGGAGCTAGAGGACGAGATTTGATTCCCTGGCCACGGAATCTTAGGTGAAATGCTTCACCACTGAGGCTTGGTTAGTTTCTCTTTAGAAATGAAGATGGTCATACCCATCCTGCTTATGTCACAGGGAGATTAACAAGATCACACGTTTGAAGAGCTTTGTAAGCTACAAGGCACAGTCTGCATGTGAGTTAATGTGAGAGGACTGGTGAGCGTGGAAGTGCAAACATCCTGAGGGTGTGTGTGTGTGTGTGTGTGTGTGTCGACAGGGTAGAAGCTGAAACACCTACTTGTGGGAGTAGCATGCTAGTGCTTGCTCACGTGGGAAAGGAAGGCAACTGAATATTCCTCTTCATATTTTAACTAGGAAAAATCTGAATATTGGTTCTTCGTGATTTTTATGCTCCTACGATTAACAGAGTTAGACCAGAAGAAAATTAAAGTGGAAGAAAAGGTATGTAATCACATTATTCCATGTGTTTGAGAGTTAATGTGCTCAAGGGCTTGGCTGCCCGCCGTGGGACCAATGTAATCAATAAATGGCACCCATGACAATATGGGAAGTAACGGCTTATTTCGGGAGTGTTTCCTTACTCTGTGGCTTAACCCCCTGCAAAGCTGAGCATCAGCACGAATGCGGCGAAGGTGCAGCTCTTACACAGTCAACAGGCCAGCAGTGGGGTCGGAAGCCGCGCTCCACGGCTCCAGGCAGCAGCGTGATGGCAGTCTGTTAATTTTGGATAACTACCATATCTGGAGGGTGTGTGATTCTCGCTGTGTTGCTCTAAACATTCATTTAATAATGAAACTAATTATTACATCACTCTACATATATAATCAAAAGGTACTCAGATCACTCTCCTGGTATTTTATTTTATTTTATTTTAAAGATTTTAATTTTTTGACAGACAGAGATCACAAGTAGGCAGAGAGGCAGGCAGAGAGAGAGGAGGAAGCAGGCTCCCCACTGAGCAGAGAGCCCGATGCAGGGCTTGATCTCAGGACCCTGGGATCATGACCTGAGCCAAAGGCAGAGGCTTTAACCCACTGAGCCACCCAGGTGCCTCTACTCTCCTGGTATTTTAAACCCTTAATTCCGCTCTTTAAATTCAAGATCGCTCTGGACACACAGTTCCAGAGTGATGGGACCTGACACGCTAGCACCTGCCTCCCTGCTACCATACCGGGGTGGGACTTTGCCTTGCTTTAGTGACTGGTAACAGCTGAAATCTCCATTAACGAAGGATTTCTCACACTAAATGCAAATTTGAGATGAGTATGAAAACAGGTATAAGCATGTAGAGCGACAGATATTCCGCTTCATACGTGCCTCTTGGAAATTGCGGTTAAAAATAGTTATGGATGTTAGTGCCTTGTTATTCTCAAACTCAGAGGCAATTCCTAGATTTCTCTTTCTCCTTAATGTTTTGTGAAGGGAGTGCAGTTCAAAAGCCAACATTAAGTAAAGGTGGGGTACACGAGGATCGTGGATGTAGGGGGGTGACAAGGACATTCGGTTAGAGAAGTGTACGTCGCGAGGGAAGGACCCCTATCTTTGAACACAGGAAGCTCTGCTGAAAGAGGAGGAGGTTTGGGTAGAATTTGAGATAATTGGAATAGCTCCTGGTGAGAGGGCGTGAGGAACACATCCCCATGGTATCGACGACCTGGGATCTAGAACTTTGTATTTTATTCCTTCCTCTCAGGCTCAAAGCGGGAATGTTTACTATATTAAAAGTACTCTTGGGCTTTAGAGGTTTGGTGTTTGCTTCTTCCCTCCCAAACCAGGGAGCATAAAGAAGTGGGGGACCCGTGGACTCCAGCTCGGAATTTTAAGATAACCATCCTTAGTTAGGTTTGGGAAAGTTAGAGTAGACAGGAAGATGGAGTGCAAAGGTCGTGAGCATGCGTTAAGTTATTTTCCGTACCCGGTTGCCTGTCTTGAATGTTTCGCTCAAGAAAATTTAAGACTCGTCTTCTTTGAAGAAATGAAACATGTTTCCTCTTGCATTTCTAATTCTGGAAAAGGTTGCAGCTGTGAATATATATGACCCTCCCCCTGAAGTGGTCGCAGCCCAAGATCACCTGACCCATGTCGTCAACAGCGTGATGCAGCCCCAGAGGATCTTTGACAGGTATTTGTGAGGGATCCCCAGGGTAGAACTCAGGGTGGCGAGCACAGGACATCCTCGTCGTCTGCCCTAGCCCTCTGTTTTGTGACTCATCCCTTCCTCGCCTTCTCTGAGAGGAGGGTCTTTCTTTGACTGTCTCAGTTTTAGGGATTATCGTCACATGCTTGAGCGCGGCGTTCACTCACTGGTGGTTTCCCAGGGGCGGAGATGAGTGGACTCGTCTCCCCTTGACCATCTGGCCCCTTGAATGGTGGTTAGCTATGACATAGAACGTTGAAAGGTCATGTTTAAAATGGGTCAGTTTTCCTGCTGTAGGACAGAACCATAGACCTTTGCCTCATTAACAGAGAATTGTGATGATTTCTGTCCACTGTAAATTTTTCCTTAGCTGTGAGTAAATACTCGATAGCCCTGCCAAAGAGCATGAATGCGGACTATGAGAGAGTCCATAGAAGGAAGCCCAAGGGAGACTTGAGATCGTCTTTACACCGATTGCACTGAGGCCGTGAGTCACCCAGCTTAGCTGAGCGCATGAACAGAGTCTCTCACCTCTAAGTTCAAAGACAGATTTACCACAGTTTCTCCGTTTCTTTTTAAACAATCTGTTGGAGCAGATGGCCATTTATGCTATAAGTATATTGCAGAAATTCTATCAATACCCAAAGGCATTTTAAAAATACTTGTAAAATCTCTTCGTTATAAATGGCTTCCCTTCTTTATGTGGTATTTGCTTCTGTACTTCACATGGTTGGTTTCCCACAGAGAGCACATGTTTTATTTTGCATCCAGGACATGATTTTTTACATGTAATTTAATAATATAGACATTGACAGTTTTATATATTTATGGTCGCCCTCTAGGTGAACTGATTTATCATTTATTTGCATACATCTGGAAAAGCACATTTGATTTAAAAGAAGGGCATTTATGTCCTCATTGTATTTCTTTCCTAGTTTATGAGATTGCTAGTTGTTTCATGCTTTAGGCTACATTTATATAAAAATATGTATCAAAAAAATTTACAGCACTGTCTGAAAAACATGTATTTCATCTTCATTTGTGGCTATCGAGTAGACAAGAGCAAAATGGCCAAGCAGCCCCAGATGCTCCAGAATGAAGCGGTCTTCGTTGTGAGAAACTCATGGAGACAGGGGCAAGACTATCATCGCCCTTCCCAGGCTGGCCCCATAGGGAACCCTAACTCTTGACCTTGGTACTCTTATGCTGCATTATTGGGGAACACTGTCCCTTCCCCTGGTGCGACTAGGGTGAGGATACAATACTAAAATTACATGGCAGAATCTTGACTCTGGCCTGGTGGTCATTGATAGCTTTCTTGCTCTCCTGTATGACAAGGTCCTCCAGGGTCATCTTCTACAAGCCCTGTCCATACTCTGGAATTAACCACTTCTCCAAGAAGCCCTGGTTGGTTTCAGTGAGAAATGGTACTTCCCAGTCACAACCTGGTTGCTAGAGGTAATCATTGCTACTGAGTTGGTCATTGTTGTTAGGCTTTTTAGTGGACAGACCTAAGAATGTATTTCTTTCCTTCCTTTCGTCCATCCATCCATCCATTCATCCACCCACCCACCCACCCATCTATCCAATCACCCATTGGTCTATTTTATCTATCCTGTTTATCTATTTATATGTCTCTGTCTACATCTATTCAATGCGCTTATATCTAGTCTATATAGATAGATCCATATTTATTTATAGGTAGATGATAAAATATCTCCTGAATTCATACTGATACTTACAACTCAATTTCAAGACGATAGTTGAGCTTTTACTTATCCTCCTCTCTATTACATCTGTGTCCTCCTTTCCTCCCACATCAAAGACACAGAGGGAGATGGATTTAGAATATTCCATAATTACTTTTTTAAAATCCCATATTGCAGCACAACAGTATCAGTCCTAATACTACCACTGACATGCTTGCCGAAAACACTGAAATCATATTTTGCCTATGCTCTTCCCATCACCCTGCCCCCATTTTTATTGTGGCAAAGTATCTATAACATAGAATTTGCCATTTTAACCATTTTAGAGTGTATAACTATGTGGCATTAATTATATTTACACTGTTGTGGCAACCATCATCACCACCTGTTTCCAAAATTTTTCATCCCTCCACCGTCCAGCAAAAGCTGTAACCCCTAAGCAGTAACTGCCTAGTTACTACCACTACTCCTGGTCCCTGGAGACTTTGTATCTCCTTTCTATCCCTGAGAACTTACCTATTGTATATATTTTATGTAAGTGTCAATCACCCACTTTAAAAATAGTGTACCATATTTATATTGTCAGAACGTGTATCCATCACCCACCATACTTCCCCCTTTGCCATCATTTGTCTTAGTTCTATGGATAACTGCATATTTATGGCTTCCCATCAGCCCTTGTATTAATGTCTCCTGAGTTAATTAGTGTGCGAAGCTTGTTCTCCTGTAGACTCCTTAGGATGTGCTATGGGATCAGTATCCCTTGAACCCTTACATGTTGATAATATTCTCTGTCCTTTATACTTGAAAGTCATTTTTGTTATATTTAAAAATCCATGTCTCAAACTTTTTTCCTTGAATATATAAAAGATGATACTCTCTTTTGGGGGGTGGTGCAAAACATCTATCAAAATCTAAAAACAATTTCCTTTCCCTTATAAGTCGTGTGTTCTCTTTTTCTAGCTGAGTAATTTTTTTTTTCTAGACTGTGTCTTAATATTAGTCATTCTGGGCTAATACTCTCAAGTATGCTGCGTACTCTTTTAATGAATAGTTTTGTTTTTTTTTAAATTTCAGGGCAGTTTTCTTGAATTATGGTCTTGCTTTGGTTTTCTCCTTCAGAAAGAAGATCTCCTTTGCCTATACTCAATATTTGTCACTTTCAATTTTTTTTCTCTTTAATCATTTAAAAATTGTACTTTCAGATAATTTTATTTTGTATTTGTTTTTATTTAAATTCAGTTAGCCCACATATAGGACATCATTAATGTTTGGCGTAGTGTTCAATGATTCATAAGTTGTGTATAACTTTGAGATAATTTTAGGTTCACATGCAGCTGTAAGAGATAATACAGAGAAATTCTAGATGTTTCTAGATGTTTCTAGTGGTGATACCTTGCGTAACTACAGCAGAATATCAAAACCAGGAACTTGACATTGATACAACCCACCAGCCTGGTCAGATTTCACCAGCTTTGCATGTACTCATGGGTGCATTTAGTTACATGCAGTGTTGCCACACGTCTAGATCGTATGAGCACCACCACAGAAGAGTTTTATCACAAGGATCCCTGCGCTTCCCTTTTAGGGCCACAGCCACCTCCTTCCTCTTCAACTCCCCTAATCCCTGGCAGCCAGTGGTCCAGTCTCCATGTCTGTCATGTTGTCATTTCAAGAATATGATACAAACAGAATCATATCATGTATAACCTTTTAGGATTGGCTTTTTTTTTTTTTTTTAAACTTAACCTTATTCCCTGGAGATGCATCCAAGTTGTTGGATATACCAACAATTGATTCCTTTTTTTTGCTGGTCGTATTCCTTGTGTGGATGCACCACGATTAGTTTAACTATTCATCTCTTGAAAGACTTCTGAGCTGATTCTGTTTGGGGGCTATTACAAATCCAGCTATTATGAATATGGGTGTACAGATTTTTTTTTTTTTTAAGATTTTATTTATTTATTTGTCAGAGAGAGAGTACACACAAGCAGGCAGAGAGGCAGGCAGAGGCAGCGAGAGAAGCAGGCTCCCTGCTGAGCAAGGAGCCCGATGTGGGACTTGATCCCAGGACCCTGGGATCATGACCAGAGCCGAAGGCAGCGGCTTAACCAACTGAGCCACCCAGGCGTCCCGGGGTGTACAGATTTTTGTTCATGTAGAGTTTCAGCCTGTTTGCTTTCCAGTGGATACCGGTTAGCCCTGCTGGGGTTCCCTTGTCTTCAGGCGTGTCACTTGCTGTCCCATTTCCTCCCCCTGCACAGATCCCTGCAATGTGCAAGGCTCTGTGGGCTTTTGGTTCATGGAAATACTTTTTCATCTGGTTTCGTTACACATGTTATCCATGGGCTTTTGCTGTTAACTTTTTCCATTTTTTGTGTTTTCCCCCCATGAATGTTCAGAGAGATTGAAAAATTATACTGCCACCACCTCCATTCTTCATAGAATCTATCCTTTAGCATGTATTCTTAAAATATATCTTATTCTGTATTTCTATAGTTGTGGCACAAGTGGAATTCACACACATCAGCCAGCATGTTTTCACTCCTTAGTCCAGTCTTCCAGGCCCAGAAGCCGTGCCTTGATTCCTATATTAGCTCTTAGCCATTAGCTGTTCCTTTGAGCAAGTTAATTGACCTCTCTGTACTTCAATTTCTTTGTGTATGCAAAGGGGATAATGATAGATAATGATAGAAACGTCTTCATCCACTTCCTGTAGTAATTAAATGAGATATTGCCCATCAGACTCCTAGAATAGTGCCTGGGACATATTGATTGCTCAGGTAAATTTTAGTTATTACCATTTTCATTGAGTTTCTGTGTTCTAATTCAGTGGGCATAGATATTAAAACTTACTTCTCAGAGAGCAGTCTTCCTTCTTTCATGTTGAAGTTCTTAGGGAAATACTTTATCAACCAAGAACTAACACATTTTTACCATATTTTTCCTTTTAAAAATGTGGGTTGCATTTGGACTTGACTTGTTATCTATGCTTTGAATATTATTTTTGACCTATCATCATGAACTTGCTCAGCAAAGTAGGACCAGCCTCCTGTCCAGTGCCTGCAGGTCGCAGGTGCTCAGTCACGGGCTTAGACCTGACTGGGGTGTAGGCCCTGACTTAGGCCTGACTGGGCTGGAGACCCTGACTTTGGTGTGACTGGGGTGTAGGCCCTGACTTAGGCCTGACTGGGCTGGAGACCCTGATTTAGATGTGACTGGGGTGTAGGCCCTGACTTAGGCCTGACTGGGGTGGAGACCCTGACTTAGGGGTGACTGGGGTGGAGACCCTGCCTGCTGGCTGTGTATGTGACCAGACCCGGCCATCACTGCCTGCCCTGTATTCCAGCACTCTCCCCCGCCTGGACGCCCCATATCCCATGTTGGTGCTGGCCGGTCCTGAAGCCTGTGGGAAACGAGAACTTGCTCACCGCCTCTGCAGACAGTTCAGCACGTACTTCCGGTACGGGTAAGTGTGCTCGCTGGCTGGGAAGGACGTAAAATGTCGGCTGTTGCTGCTTGGGGCTGTTAATTTTCAGCAAGCTTGAAAAGGTACAGAGAAGGCTCATCGGTTTCTTTGCCATTTATCACCCTGTGAGAGAGACCCTGCATTTTGTCCTTTATTCCCCCAAATGTTCACCTTCATTCACTGACCGCTGACATCACTCTCCAAGGGTTGCAAAATCCATGCGTTTTTAGTGAAGCATGGTGGCGTTTGAGGCCGGGCTCGCGCTCTGGCCACCGGCTGCGACAGCAGGGGTGAGGATGGGGGTGCGGCGCCTGGTGCCCAGAGCTCCCTTCCTCGCCTCCCCCGCCCCCCCCAACTCCCGCTGCTGGCACCTCCACTGCCTCATCTCCGCATGGGGAGGCCTCTTCTGAGGCCCATTTCCTGAGGAAGGAAGAGAAATGACGGCAAACGCTTTTCCTTTTCTTTCCCTTGGGCTCGCGTTCACCGCACTCCAGTTTTCTGGAGCAGACATTTTGCCCCGTGATTCCCTCACGGTCCAGTTAAAATCGAGGAGAATATCAAACAAATGAGGACCATTTAAAAAAATTCTTCAGCTGGGTTTAAAGACTTTTTTTGCGGGGTGGGGGGGCGGGGGGGCGGAGCTCAAAGACATTTTAAAGGTTTCTGGGAGTCAGATTTAGAGCTGCCACTGTGGTCTTTCGAACTGGTTTCCTCTTAATTTTTAACCTATGGCAAAGCAATTACTTCTAGTTTAGTAATGTCTGTCGGTGACCAGAGGAGGGGACTGCAAAGATTTTTCAGACAGCAAGAAAAATAAATGCAAATGATTTTCTAATGCCTCGCCTTCCCTTAAGCTGTACATGTTCAAACAATGTAAATACTATTCAAAACAGGTCCATTTATTTAGATATCTAAAATTACATCCCTCATTTGAACAACTCCAGGATCCAAATATATAAAATGGTTTATTTACTAATATATTTTAAGTACCCTGAAGTAACAAAAATAAATTAAAACTTAACATTAGAATAAAAAAGTATAGAGTGCCATTATGCCTGCCTATATAGGGGTGCTGAACCTGTAGATAAGTAGATAAGTAGAACACAATGAATGGAAGGTCGAAGTCGGCAGATTGTGTATCCCCACCATTGTGCCAACATGTAAACCCAGAACCTTTTAGCCAACCAGAATGCCAGAAACCAAGTCTTTCTCTGATTAGAATTCCTTTTAATTATGTTATAAACGTTGAGCACCAGGTCCTTCATATGGTTTGTGATACACGTTTATGGAGGCCCACAGGATCAGGTGTGTTCTCGGAGGTGTTTATTAACTCATCACCAAGATTGTGAGGTAGTCCACCGCTCTGTTCCCACTTGGATGGTCTTCCTCTCATTCATTTTTATTAAATCCGATTTTTCCCCTATTAGAATGCTTATCCACCATGCTTGTGATTGGTTTAACATTTGTCTACTCTACATAAGCCCAAGGAGGGTATGGACCAATGTCAGCTTTGCCCACCGTTTGGTTCTTGGTGTTCAGGAGATGACCAGGCGCTTAATACCTACACGAGAAGTACTTGTTAACCAAGTGACAGATTGAGTGAATGAACGGGATGAATGAATTAAGGGTATTCTATACCACATTTCGTGGGAAATTACTATGATAAGAAACAAAGGTGATTTTCCACAACTGCGACTGATGGATACATAGAGAGATGGATGGATTCATTCATTTGTTTACCAATTCTTTCAATAAATATTTATTGAATTCCTCCCATATGCTAAGCCCTAAAGATACAGTGAGAACAAGATTGATAATGTCCTTGCCTTAATGGAATTTGTAATCTAGTGGGGAACTCAAACCTTTAATTAGTGTCGTGTGGAGGCACAAGGCAGTGAAACAAAACCTTAAAACTAGCTTCGTGCCTACAGTTACTACTGCTACTGCTATCTTTTTCTTCCTACTGGAATTAGTGGCCAGCGTGGAAGGACATGCCTTACTGCCTTGCTGCCAAGTACACACCCACTCACCCCCCTCCCTTGCAGGCTCCGAAGCATTGTCGCACCATTCACTGGCGTCCCCATGGACGCAGAGTTCAGAACTTGCTCAGTGGCACATCATTTTAAAAATTCCATCAAGGTATGGATCAAAGATCATATCATTGGATTAAAAAAAAGGTTTTAGTTAGCTAGTAATTTCATTTGTGAAGAAGGTAAGAAAGTACTACTTTATATGCAGCTACTTTCTGATTAAGACAAATGATGAAACCAAAGCACATCTTCAGAGGCAAGTCATTGCTCTTCTTTAGATTTTTAAATTCCTTATCCAACATAATTTTTGTTGATTTTTAATGAAATGGGGAAAAAAGGCATGAAAACAGTTTCATCTTGAAATATACAAGTATTTACAAAGGCACTTTCTCTGCCCTTTGCTTGAATCTTTTCTTTCCCATCTCTTTCATTTTCTCGTGGTATTCTGTCTTCCTTTTTAAATTACACTGCCCCATGATTGAGACATTCAATGAAATTCTCATGCACTAAGTTGTGTATCCAGATATATCAATATTAAAATCATTACATGGTGGTCTAACAAGCATTGGAATGGCTGAGAGATTTTGTCCTCGTGTTAGGTTTTGATTTTTCTATTTGTTCTTGGTTTTAGAAGTAGGTTGGTGGTTCTTTCCTTACCTGTATTAGTTCTACGTGGGGATAGGAATTTACTGCCTTCAAAATCTATTTCCAACCTTAATATTACCACACAAATCAGTGGCTCCCTGGCAGAGTGATGGATAATGAGAGAAACATAAAACAATGCCAGTATACTGGTCCACCTTCCTGATTTAAGGCCTTGAAAGTGATCTGAATAGTCATGAAAGAAAAGCTTTAGTCTTCTTTCTGAGATCTCCATTTTACGGCAGTCTCTATCTTTATGACCTTTTTCTTGATGTCGACTGCTAAACATCTTTACTTTTAGTACGCTAGCGCAGTAACGGAAAAGACCACAGCTCTTTAGCTAAATGAGATGTATGAGCCGCAGCTACCTTAATGCAGGCTAACCTAATGCCTGCTTATCCAGATGTGACAAACCAGTAGAACGGCTAATTTATTCATCTAATCAGTGTTTATTGGGCACCAGCCGTGTGCCGGCAGGGAACTGCAGAACGAACAGACGTGGGCCCTGTCCTGGGAGCTTAGCATCTAGTATAGGATTCAGGCAGGTCATTGCTGGCTCACAGGATAGTTGGATGGGTGCTGCGATGATCTCCAGGATAGAAGATGTGGAAGACACGTGGGCTGTGGAACTCCAGCGGGAGCACCTTCGGGGTGGGAAGAAGGACAGGCACGTTTGATGATCTGCACTTACAGCCTGGAGTACCAGAAGTGTGCAGGGAGACGGCAGAAGATAAGACCAGAGATGCAGACAGGAGTCTGAGTGGAAAGGATTTGGAAGCACGGAGTGTCTCGAGGACTGCTGCGTGCCAGAAAGTGTACCCTGTGGGTGGCTTGGCAGAGGGTGGGAAGAGGAGACTGGAGACCCGGGGACCAGCTGGGCTACAATCACAGCTCACCATGGTGTGAGTTAGAAAGTGGGCGTGTCGTTGCTGGAAAGTGGGCAGGGCGGTGGCTTCCTGGAATGGGATACTCAGATGTGGTGCTAGCATCTTAGATGTTGATGATCTCTTTATGCCCAGCAGTTAATTGGCATATATTTGCGCTGAGGGTTAGGACCAATTTAATTCTTCTACCAAATGCCCTAGGAAGACCTGGGCTTTCGTGGGTAGCCTTTGAAAGAGTTTGCTTACTAACAATATGGTGTGCTATTGTGGGCTTGAATTTCTTTCTTTCTTATTTCTTTCTTTTTTATTTATCTTTTTTTTCCCCTTGTGATTGAATTTTTTTTTTAACGATGTACAGTTAGCCAGCATATAGTACCTCATGAGTTTTTGATGTGGTGTTCAACCAGTCATTAGTTGTGCATAACACCCAGTGCTCATCACAACATGTGCTTGAATTTAGATGTGCTCACAGCCAAACCTCTGCCTAAATATTTCCAGTAGCAAGAAGTTTGTTATTTCCTGAGGCAATCTGGTCTGGTCCAGAACTGAGATTCTAAAACTGCACGCTTCTGAATCAAACTGAAAACATTTCTACTCCTCATCCAACTGGCTAGCTCTTCTCTGGCTTCTTCTCATCCTATTACATTTCCCTGGATATTGGGACATTCCATTGACCTTGTGGATTCCTTTCCCTCCTGACCGTCATCTCTTCCCCATGGACTTGATTTGCTAGGATCCTCCAGGACAAGCTGGCCCATGAAGAGGCCTCTCGAATGTCTAAACTCACTCTCAGACTCTCCGGCCCAGTGTTGTAGTCTGGCGTTCATCTCTAACTCAGTTCTTTGGTGTGGCTCCCATAGCAAACCATGACTTAACTAGTTAACTAGTAAATTAATTAGTAAATAATAAACTCATGGAAATCTAAATTACAAATGGAATTGTATTGAGACTGGGGAGGAAAAGGACACTGAAGGTGATGGCCCAGGCAGATTTCTATCTAAAATTTGGCATCATTTTTTTTCTAAGTTTAGTGAAACACTGCTCTCACTATGCAGCATTTCCTTTTTAAGATGTTCACATTTGGGCAGCCTACTCCACAGTGAACATTTCTGCATGTGAAAATTGGATGACAGGATTCAAAAACCCACAAGTCATTTTAGGTCGATCATTATAGAAGGTTCTGCAGGGGATACAGGCTCTGTCATCCACATTCTCCTCCTCTCTGAAGCCTTCTCTTTATTTACCTGCCTAGAAGCTTCAAATCACTTCTTGGCTTTGTCTTCCTTTTAGAAATTCTGAAAAAAAAAATTCCTGCCACTCAGTTCCTTTGTTGGAAAATGCAAATCCAATACCGCGCGTAAGGCTATGTGAAGGGTGTGCAGTGCAGGGTGCCCCGTCACTGAATTCTCTTTTCCGCCTGTCAAGGATGCCACTAGACAGAGGTCCCAGGGCCCTGCCAAGGTGTGTGAAGAAATGCCAGTGTAGTCATACCACAAAACAAATACCATGGTGTTTGACAGTGTCTTCTTGGAATATACTCTCCTTCCTAGGTCTGTAATTTAAGTAGAATGTTAAGACTTTAACATTCCTAGTCTAGTTAATTCTTGATGATAATGGAAGGGGAACAGTGGTATAAATGATAAAAATTGGGCTCTGGGGACGCCTGGGTGGCTCAGTGGGTTAAGCCTCTGCTTTCAGCTCAGGTCATGATCCCAGGGTCCTGGGATGGAGCCCCACATCGGGCTCTCTGCTCGGCGGGGAGCCTGCTTCCACCTCTCTCTCTCTTTGCCTGCCTCTCTGCCTGCTTGTGATCTCTGCCTGTCAAATAAATAAATAAAATCTTTAAAAAAAAAAACTGGGCTCTGTAACAGAGAAGCTTTTGAGGTTATGACACTGCATAACTGATAGTAAGAGGAATTGACGCGGGGTCATCCTGGCACTGCTGCTTAGTCACCTAACTGCTGTGCCTCAGTTTCATCATCTGTGAAATGGGAATGGCAACACTCGCCTCATGGCTTCTTGGGAGCAAGACCTGAAATACCACGTCAAATGTCTAGCTAGTCTCATCTGCTCCTTGAAAACCACAGGATAGTACAAAAGATCAGTTTGCACTGCAGTCCCGGAACTCAACACTAGGAAATGAGCAATGAAATCAAGAGTCATGGGCTAGTTGGGACCCCATTGTCTATTTTGGGGGCTGATGCTGGTCTGCTCTGTGGCCTTAGACTAGCTGTCTTTATTGTCCTCCATCAAATGGAGTTGGTCACGCCTATTATCCACCTCACAGGAGTCATTTACTCGTTCCTGTTTTTAGCGATTTTATTTATTTATTTATTTGTCAGAGAGGAAGAGAGAGAGAGCATGCACAAGCAGACAGAGTGGCAGGCAGAGGCAGAGAAAGAAGCGGGCTCCTCGTTGAGCAAGGAGCTCAATGCAGGACTTGATCCCAGGATCCTGGGATCATGACCTGAGCAGAAGCCAGCGGCTTAACCGACTGAGCCACCCAGGCGTCCCTTTACTCGTTCATGTTACAGATAACTGGTGACTGCTTGCACAGAGGTGGGTCGTGGGGAATGCAGTAGCAAGTAAGATGAACAAGATAAAGTCCTCTCCACCGGAGTTGTACGTCCTGCTGGGGAAGACAGGGAAGAACCAGATATGTGGATAAAGGAAGACAGTTCCAGTGACAGGGAGTAAGTGGGAGGGTGTGGGGACGGGGAGGAGATGTCATCACAATGATCAGCAAGGGCCTCTCTGGTTGAGCTGAGAGCTCCACCCAGGGCTTCCCATGGGAGGCTCCTACCTGATGTTGATAGCACTGGCGGAGCTGAGGAGGTGGGGTCCTGGGCAAGGAACTGGGTGGAGACGGGTGGCAGGCACTGAGGCTATGAGCATGTGCAGAGCAGCATAATCAGCCGTAGGGGGTCAAGAAAGGCTTTTGGGTTAGGGGTGGGGGACGGGAGGGCAGCAGGGCACTTAACTTGAGTCCTGGAAGACAGGTGGGCTAGCCAGGTGAGGGAGGAGGAGGGGCCCGGGGAAATGCCCACAGAGCAGAGAGGACACGAAGACTCTTGGGTGGAAATATACACGTAATGAGCGGAAGCAGTCGTGTGTGAGGAGGTGCCCGACACCAGTGCGTCCGGACTCGGTGTGGACGATCCCGAGTTTATATGAGCCCTGGAGGAGTGGAGCAGCTGAATGTGGTCTAGCACTTCGAAACCACAGTGTTTCCAGAACTACGTTACCTCACAATTCATGATTCGTGGATCAATTTCAACTTTTTTAAAACCTACTTTTACTCAAACCTTTTCTATTTTCAATCTCAAGCTGCTGGAAGCCAACCAGTTATCTACTGTGCTTTCAGGGCCTGCCACACCACAAGACCGCCTTACTTTGGAGAAGGGGATCGAGTGGATTACCATTTTATATCTCAGGAAGTTTTTGATGAAATGCTAAACATGGTAAGAACGTTCTCCTCTGTTTGTATTACACAAGAAACACTTGTCCTCTGGTAGGAATATTAGGAACTAGTGATAACAAAGAGAAAAATCTTGTTTTTGTTATGAGAGAAGTGTTCTTTTTGGGTTGTTTTTTCTTAAACCATGTGTACATCCTTGTTGACATGCAGCTTTATTTTAGGATCTTGGAGAGGATATTGTAAATTTTCAGTGAAGCTCAATGAGTAGACATTTTAAGAAGATGGAAATAAGACCTCTATGTAAAGTGCTTGTGATCCATGCTTATCATGTGCTGCTGTTATTTTTTTTTTAAGATTTTATTTATTCATATGACAGAGATCACAAGTAGGCAGAGGCAGGCAGAGAGAGAGGGGAAGGCAGGCTCCCCGCTGAGCAGAGAGCCCGACGTGGGGCTTGATCCCAGGACCTGGAGACCATGACCTGAGCCGAAGGCAGAGGCTTAACCCACTGAGCCACCCAGGCGCCCCGTGTGCTATTGTTATTAATCAGACTTTACTCAACATAGGCAGTTCTCACAGACCAGATCTGA
This sequence comes from Martes martes, assembly GCF_963455335.1. Lineage (NCBI taxonomy): Eukaryota > Metazoa > Chordata > Mammalia > Carnivora > Mustelidae > Martes > Martes martes. Next base: position 89,605,315 of record NC_137899.1, read on the forward strand.
TGTGTGATATGAATTGAGCCTCTCTTGCTGTTGGACTGTTCTGTCCAGAGACCCCTCCTGTTTGCTATCGCTGGTGCTTTCTCATCATCTTCTTTTTTAACTTAAGATTTTATTTATTTATGAGAGAGAGCAGAGGGAGAGGGACAAGCAGACTCCACACTGAGTGCAGAGCCTGATGTGGGGCTCGATCTCAGGACCCTGAGTTTATGACCTGAGCTGAAGCCAGGAATTGAACAGTCAACCAACTGAGCCACCCAGGAGCCCCATCACTAGTGCTTACCGACTGTTGTGGCCCTAAGCATCATTTCATCATGGCGTGTCTCATTCAGTTGGCCTGTCCTGGACACACATACAGCCTTAAGCTTCCATGTTACACATCAGTGCGCACAACTGCGGTAGAGTTAAGCGTGGAATCCGCAGTTTCTACGAGTTTGATTTTGAATGCCCAACTTTATACATAGTGCGTGTTTTCTCTTGGATTCACAGAGAAACCCAAGTGAGATGGTCCTGTAATCTCTAGGCCGTTTCCCCTCTAACCATGTCAAAAGAACATCTTTGAGATTCTTTATCATCTTCTCTTCTAGGGCTGTATTTTGGTAGTTCATTTGAAAGTATCAAGAGTACTTTGGGATCTTTTTATTTCTAAAAGACTTAATAGAGATAGGAAGCATTATCTTGATATTAGTAAGAAGGATTCCTTTAGGACACTTTGGGTTGAAAAACAGCTAGTTCCCGAAATTCATGTTAATTTCTCTTGTTAGAGTCTGAGGCATTTTTTTTTTCTTGGTTCAGTTCATCTGTTCTCAGGGCCCCATATGCTCCCCTGACATTCCATACCTTACTGGATCGGTAGTAACTAAGTCTGGTTTAATTCCTCGTCTAAGAAGTTGCTGTACTTACACTTCATATTTGGTTTCACTGTTTGACTCCCTCTACAAAATCCTTGTCTGTGTGAGTAGTGTTTGTTTTTACTGCTTCTGCTAACGTGTATTACTTCAGTATAATGTCATTTTCTTCAACTGGAATTTTGCTTCTGAGCTCCTTTTCCTTAAAGCGAGCTCAAGACTGTTTCAAGAAGAGGCAAACCGTGAGAGGTTGTAACTCATGACACATTAGCAGCTTCGCCAGTCACACCGGCACACTCAGCCTCCTGTATACACACCCCCGCTCCCGGGAACGCCCACCCAGCCAGCCTGCTGGCCCGCCTTGGCAGACTACCCTGGCATACCCAGGCCCCGGATGCCTCCTGTGGAGGCACCCTCTCCTCCATCCCCTCATCACTTACATGTGGATCGTCACCCCACTGCATGCCTACAGACACACAATCCTTTTTTTTTTTTTAAATTTTTTTAAAAAGATTTTATTTATTTATTTGAGAGACAGAGAGCATGAGAGGGGAGAAGGTCAGAGGGTGAAGCAGACTCCCCGTGGAGCTGGAGCCCGATGTGGGACTCGATCCCGGGACTCTGGAATCATGACCTGAGCTGAAGGCAGTCGCTTAACCAACTGAGCCACCCAGGTGCCCCAGACACACAGTCCATTTTTAAGGACATACGTGCAGTCACTTCCCTGAAGATATTCTTCCTCTCTTGTGGAAGTAAGATCACAGACCTGGAGGCTTCTGAAATAGGATTATTGCTGTTTACTAAGAAATCCTCCAGCAGGAAAATGTAAAAGGACTATCACCAGCCAGGAGCTGGAGGACACTTATTCTAAATTTTTTTAAAAGAAATATAACAAAGCCTGTTTTATATACTAAAGTATAATGCCAGATTCCTTCCAACTCTTCATTCTTCTAGAAAATATTTTTGGGCTCCACAGAGGGCGGTCCTTGTACACACAAGTGAACAAATGCACAGTCTGTATCTGAAACATGATTCAAAAGTACATTTTGAGGGGCAGCTGGGTGGCTCAGTTGGTTAAGTGTCCAACTCTTGATTTTAGCTTAGGACATGATCTCTGGGGTGTGAGATCGAGGCCCATGTCAGGCTCCACATTGGACATGGGAGCCTGCTTAAGGTTCCCTCTCTCCCTCTACCCCTACCTCCAAAAAAAACCCAAAAAACCCCCTGCATTTTGAAAACAGGGTGAGTCACAGTAAGCAAGGTGGGAGATTCAGATAGGTATCTTATCTACCTATATAGATGCAATATATATATGTATCATATATGTACATATGAGATATCTATATCTATCTGTCTATATCTATATCTATATCTATATATCTATATCTATATAGATAGATATATATATGTCATACTATTTGCTCCAAAGAACAAAGAAGGCATGACATTGAAGACATGAAATATTAGGATATTTGTCGTTGAGTTTTTAACTTTTAAAATGCATGATATAAACTCCTTTGGATTACGAAGTGTGTGGATTATCCTCATCACTCCTAGCAGACACATTCACTAGAGACCCATCACACCACAACAGGTATTCTGTGTCTCATGGACTTCCAACACCCGTGCCACGCCCCCCTTACCCCACCCCCCACCGACAGCTGGCCTGTCCCCTGTCCCCAAATCTCCAGAACATGTCAGGCCAGGAGGCAGAGGTAGCATAAAGGATTCCTAACGGCTCCTGTTCTTAATGATGCTGCCATCCAATGGAATTCAATTCAATTGACAGGATTCAGCCTTGCAAGCTTTCATTTCTTTCAAAATCCCGTGCGTGAGGAGCCACAGTTGCCAAGATCATCCATATTTTTATTCCTTCTTTTGTCATCAGCTTTCCAGTTTAGATGAGACCTAGTAGCTTAATAAATAGAGCAGTGTCAAAGCAATGGTCAGTTTCGAGAGGCATGTTTTAACTTGGACTGTTTTGCAAGGGAGTACAGCTTTGGGAAGAACTGGGCTTCCAGAAATTAGATGGAAGGCAGTATTTAAACCTCAGATCACTCTAGGGCACACAGCAATCCTGTTGAAAAACATTTGGGGCAGTGTCAATAAAAAGCTGTGTTTTATAAGGAAAAACCGAATTGGGTCTGTTTTTCATGGCTTATCTCAGGATAGATGGTTTTTAGATGTCCTTATAATTCATGGCCTTCAGGCTTATCTGGGAATGCAAGGCTTTCGAGAATGGGAGCTTTTTCTGGGGTACCTGGTCTACCAGTGTAGCCAACATGGCTGAGGCAAAGAGCGGGCCATCGGTTTTGCTTTCTCAGTAATGACAGTTTATGGTGCACGTTTGGCAAGGAAGCAGGTAAATGAGCAAAATGCTCTGTCCTACCAGCAGCTTCACTCTCCTCAGTGCCTTCACTCTCCCCAGGTGTTTCGTCAGCAGATTACGGGATCTCCAAAAACTCAATTTTTTTTTTCCAGCTAAGAATTCTGAATAAATTTCTCTACCACATTTTGATATTAAGTTTTATAAACCCATCGTCAGCCTTCTATTTGTAAGTTTCATGGAAACACAGAAAAGTAAGACATCAAATAGTTTTATTTATATTCAGTTTCATTATGGCAGCTGTTACATGAAAAACCTCTGTGCTTCTCAAATTTCAGGGGAAATTCATTCTGACATTTAATTATGGTAATCACAGTTACGGATTAAATAGGGACACCATAGAAGGTATCGCGAGAGACGGTTTGGCAAGCTGTATTCACATGGAAATAGAAGTAAGTGTCTTTTCGTTCAGTCAATTTATTTTAAATGCGTGTGTGTGTTTATGTGAGTCTACCTATCTATCTATATATATATATTTGCGGTTGAGGAGGGGGCTACAAATGCAGGCAGCACCCTGCTAGGCACAGGGGGTGGCCAGACATGCACAGTTAAATAATCAGAGTTACGACAGAAGACATGGATTGCACATATACTAGGAATAGAAGTGCTACTCACGATTCACTTTCTTTTTTTCTTTTTAATATTTTATTTATTTGAGAGGTAGAGAGAGACAATGAAAGAGAGAGAGCTTGAGAGGAGAGAGGTCAGCAGGAGAGGCAGACTTCCTGCTGAGCAGGGAGCCCGATGTGGGACTCGATCCCGAGACTCCAGTATCATGACCTGAGCCTAAGGCAGTCACTTAACCAACTGAGCCACCCCACGATTCACTTTCTATGTTAACTTCCTCACTACATTCCCTCATTTAGGGCATGTGGTCTCTGTTTATATGAAGTGATATCCAGGTAAATGTCCTCCTCACAGGCGGTGGAGCTGGTAGACTGTCCCCTCGGGACCTGCCTGGCCACTCTGCGCAGCCGCCCTTGTTCTCTCGTTCTTCATGGGAGATGCGTGGGCTGTGCTGTCAGACTCCTGCTGCTCGCCGTTTGCAGTCCATTCCAGCTTGGAGCAATTCAGACTTGCAGATTTCCCTGTCTGCCCCCATATCCCATCTTCCCCAGTGATCTTCTGTAATTAGAATATGCAGAATATTACATATTCTAATATGAAATTAGAATATGGATCCAGTTCAGATACAGAGTAAAACCATGACTATCCTATTTAATTGTTTTTTTTTTAAGATTATTTATTTATTTATTTGACAGACGGATCACAAGTAGGCAGAGAGGCAGGCAGAGAGAGAGGAGGAAGCAGGTTCCCTGCTGAGCAGAGAGCCCCTGGGATCATGACCTGAGTGGAAGGCAAAGGCTTTAACCCACTGAGCCACCCAGGCGCCCCCTATTTAATTGTTTTAAAAATTTATGTCTTTATTTAAGTATGTGAAGTCTTTAAAGACACTTGTTCGTCTTTGGAAGGTAACTTCACTGAGCGGTGTAACAGTTTTGTAGTCAGAAAAAAAAGTTAGGAAAATGATTCTGTTAGATCAAACGTACAGAAAACAAAATCTGGGCTGGTCAGATATTCCGTTTCTATCGACTCTGAAACTTCTTTTAAAACTTGTTTTCTTTGTAATTGGGCAGAATAAGAGAGTATGATTCCTTTTTGGCTCCTCGGATTGGTGTGTTGCCTCACTGCAGTGAAACTGGGCCTGTTTCTTCCAGCTCTTTAATTTTTCTAACTTTAAAATCCCACAATTCTTGTCTTTGTGCAGTTGATTGCATTTGCATCTCTAAGGAGGTTTTCTGTGCTAATCACCAAAAATATCTTCCTCGGACGAGGCAGAAACTCTCCAGCTTCTTCTGCTTACCTTCTGCTGGTTCACTGGTTCTCTGAGTGCTGTCTCCCTCCTCCTCTTTCCTCCCTGAGAACTCTCTCCTACTCATTTCCAAGAGGTTGACTCCATATACCAGGCCTGGTGTCCCTGGTTGTACTGTCATTGGCAGTTTTAGAAATTATTTTGTAAAAGATCCCATATTTCATCCCCCCCATGTTTAAAACAAAGATTTTGAACATTGAGCTAAACTGCTGATGATGGGGTCGAGGTGGAAGGGGCTTTAGAGTTCATTTGGAAGGACTCTTGCCTTTCAGCGATGAGGAAATTGGTGCCCAGGGAGCAATTGTGGGATTGGCTCGTGCTCTGCAGTAGCTGGGGAGCTGCGGTCTGTCACCCCCCAGCCCTCCTGATCCACAGACCACCACCCAGCCCGGCTTCTGGGTGTGAGCTCCTGGCAGCTTGGTTGTCCCTTGCTCTGGGTAGAAGCTCTGAGATGTAGCAGGAACTAGCCAACCAGGTTGCTGGTTTAGGAATAGGGCCAGTCCCAAGGAGATGACAATGGGGCAACAGAGGAGCCTTTCTTCTCTGGTAAGATCTCTATGTCCTGCAGCTGCAGAGGATGCTCTTTGAAATGTAGACTTGAAATTACTTCTCAGTGGGGCACCTGGCTGATTAAGTAGAGCATGTAACTCTTGATCTCTGGGTTATAAGTTCAAGCCCCACAATGGGTATAGAGATTCCTTAAAAATAAAATCTGAAAAAAAGAAAAAGAGAAATTACTTTCCAGTATGAAAGACACAGCACTACTATGAATGTACCTGTTTGTATCTAACAATTTCCTTTATTTTATTTATTTATTTTTTAAAGAGAATGTGAGTGGGGACAGAGGGAGAGAGAATCTCAAGCAGGCCTGATGCCCAGTGTGGAACCCAACAATGGGCTCAATCTCATGATCCTGAGATCATGACCTGAGCCGAAGTCAAGAGTTAGACACCTAACTGACTGAGCCACCCAGGGGCCCCTAGCAATTTTCTTTTTTTTTATTTTTTATTTTTTATTTTTATTTTTTTAAAAGATTTTATTTATTTATTTGTCAGAGAGAGTGAGCACAGGCAGACAGAGAGGCAGGCAGAGGCAGAGGGAGAAGCAGACTCCCTGCTGAGCAAGGAGCCTGATGTGGGACTCGATCCCAGGACGCTGGGATCATGACCTGAGCCGAAGGCAGCCGCTTAACCAACTGAGCCACCCAGGCGTCCCAGCAATTTTCTTTTTTAACCATCATGTTTATTAGAGTAATTAATTAGAGGATGGCCAGGTAGTTCTTTTATTTCCAATAACAATATTTGATGGACAAAGGGAAGTAATCCAACTTTGAGATATTTACAGGAAAATAATAGCTAATTATCCAAATCTTGTAATACAAGACTACTTATTACACCTATGTTGTCAGATGTCTCCAAAATAATTTATAAATTGTGTGTCTGTTTCTAATTTATCACCTTTTCTTTGAACAAATAGGGTGTAAGAAGTTTGAAATTTTCCTATTTTGAGCCTCGATATATTCTGGTGGTGCCCATGGACAAGGAAAAATATGAAGGATATTTGCGGAGAAAAGGATTATTCAGTCGTGTAGAGATTGAATTTGCTGTGTCCAGAGTGGACCTTTATATTAAAACCAATCAGAAATTTCCAGGATATTTTGATGCGATCATCAATGCAGGTCGGTAACTTTCAGTGAAGTTTTATTTTTGAAGTGTAATGTCACTGGGGGAAAATCTGCTGGAACCTGCATCTTAACTGTTGGCTGACGAAGTTTCTTGTGGTTGTAGAACTGGGTGTCTGCTTCTTTTGTTAGCTCTCTGCGACGGGTTGTCCTACGTCCTAGAGGCTGCTCCCAGGTCATGTGTGGGTGGCCCTTCTGTCTTCAAGCTGGTGAGGGCACATCACATTCTCCTCATGCTTCAAGTCTCTGCTTTCCTCTTCTACCAGAAAACACTCTTCTTTTATGGGGCTCATGTGATCCTGTGTAGGCCCACCTGGAGAGTCTCCCTTCTGACTAGCCCAGACTCAACTGATGAGTAACCTTCGTTACGTTTGCAAAACTCCCTTTTGCCGTTTAACGTGACGTAATCACGGGAGTAACACCCCCTCACGTTCACAGGTTCTGCCCACACTGAAGGAAGGCAGTTATATGAGGGTCAAGTGTCTTGAGGGTCTCAGAATTCTGCCTACCACAGTAATCGTAACTTAGATGTAGCTTAGAAAATCATTACCACCATCAGTTGCAAATTGACTGTATTTTGGTATGATTCCGTTGCCTTAAAGTACCTTCTCTCATTTACTATAGATGATCTGGAAGTTGCCTACCAAAAGCTGAGTCACCTCATCAGAGAATACCTTGGATTGTCTGAGGAAACATCCAAGAATTTGGCTCCAGCTGCAGGTACCACACTCTCCCTTTTTGTGCCAGGAGAACAAATCTGAATTGCGATGTGGGTACTCGTCGACCAGGCTCAAGCTGGTTCTAACTCCTTAATCCCCCTCCTTCCTCCTGCGTGATTGTCCTCACAAGTGAGCTACGTGAATCAGCCCCCTGCACCTGTCCCTCTCCTTGTCTGGGTGGCTATAGTGGCCCTCACAGGGCTGTCCTTCAGGGACATGCTGGCCGGTGCCTCCTTGGTGGTTTATGGTAAATAAGGGCCAGCCTCCTAGTTCAGAACTCAGCCTTCCAGAAGTTTGGCTCCCTGAGGGAGCTCAGGTGGTATTCTGCTTGGCAAGTTTGTGTTTAGTGTTGTTTTCAGCCAATAGATTTCTTTCTCCTTTTCTTTGCATTGCCACAGTCCTCCACGTGTCTGGTACTAGAGAGGCTAGTGGAAGAGCACGGTCAGAGGGTGTGAGCCTGGCTGTGGCCCTCCCGTTCCCTTGGGCAAGCTGCTTTGCTGTTCAGAACTTCACTTGACTATCGTGCTGGATGGAGTTGATGCTCTCCATTGAGGGAGAGTTAGTGCCTCATGGAACATGCGCAGTAAACAGCATGGCCTGTAGAGCAGTGTCTCTCCTTGGAATCCAGGAATTCTAAAGCCTTAACTTAGAATTTTGGCACATGAATATTTTGAGATGTATTTAGAAGGTTGTCCCCAGTCCACCTCATCCCCACTCAGATGGCTGACTAAGAAAAAAACGACAGAAAATTAGCATTGGCAAGGATGTTGAGAGATTGGGGAGGTAAAATGGTATAGCTCTGATGGAAAACAATGTAGTTGTTCCTCAAAAATTAGAAAGAGAATCACCATACGATATAGCAATTCTACCTCAGGATATCTACCCAGAAGAACCGAGCAGGGACTCGCACAGGTACTTGTACCCCGGTGAACTGCCGCATTATTCACAGTAGCTGAGAGGAGGAAGCAACCCAACTTTCGTCAACAGACGAATGAATCAACTAAATGTGGTTGATAAATACCGTGGAATGTTATTCAGCCCTAAAAAGGAAGGGGCTTCTGTCTGACACACGCCACAAGGAGGATGTGTCCTGCTAAGTGAAGTAAGTAAGTAAGCCAGTCACAAAAACATGAATACAGTCTGATGCCACTTTTATGAGGTACCTAGACTAGTCGAATCCGTAAGGATAGAAAAATGGGATGGTTGCCAGAGGCTGGGGGAGGGGGAGGAATGGAGTGTTGTTGTTTAACAACTACAGAGTTTCACTATTACAAGATGAATCGAGCTCATGGGCTTCATTGCGCAACAATGTGAATGTACGTGACACTACTGAACTGAACACTTAAAAATGGTGGGGACGACAGACTTCACATTCTGTGTAGTTTTTGCCACCCTCATGAAGAAAAAGAAGGTCCCCTCCAGTGGGCTGAACTGCTCTCACATATCACATATTGTAAACCGTTGATGTGAGACCCTGGCTTGCTGTGTGTTCATGTGCTTTGGCCTCCATGACTCTTGGCCCAGTAGGACTTCGCTGGCCGGGTCAGGGCAGGCCAGGCCATGATTTTGCCAGAGTTGAGACTGGCGGTGCCCTTTAGCAATTTTACACACGTTGTTCAGGTCAGGGACCTCTGGAACGAGGTGTTTGTGACGTTGGTTCGCAACTGACAGATCACAGAGTGAGGCTGTCCTTCCATGTGTTTCTTCTGGAAGACGGGTGACCAGGGTAGGACTTCCCGCCTGCAGAGGATTGGAAGAAAGTGTGCCCTATGTGCAGATAGGCTTCATGGAGGACTGGAGGACTGTGCCCAGTCTTCGAAGGGGGGCCATTCAATGAGGAGGACGCCCGTATGTTTATCCACACGGATAAACTCCCATCGGTTTTTTAGAAAGCCGTGCTGGGCAGGGGCCATGGCATATCTCATGAGGCTTCGAGAGCTGGATGGAAGTCTCTCGTGAGGAAATCTGCCTCTCTTTGCTTTCAATCTTTGCTAACCTGGCAACTTCTGATCTTTAATTTGGTCCCCCGGGGTGGAGCTGTTCCGCTGGGGGCGCGCTCCTACGTTAGAACACCCTGCCCTGATCCCTGAGCCCGGCCCGGCTCCCATTGTAAATGAATCAGTTGGTGTTCTGGCTTTTAAATCAGCCCCTTGCGGATTTAGATGAGTGTGAGTCCGTCCCCCGAGCCTGACCAGTTCTGAGAAAAGGAGAGAAGCGTGTTTGTCAGTCCGTAGCACAGAGGGCACCTGTGAGCTGTGGCGTTTGAGCTGGATCTCAGCCAGCGGGGCTCCTGCTCTCCATCATTCTGTATTCTCCATCATTCCACATTCTGCGACCTCCAGGATGCTGACGATTCGGTGCAGTTGCCATTTGGTGAATTAATAGACCAGATAATGTGTGCATAGGAAAACAGACTCCCGTTTTAAAGGGTAAAATGAAACTTCATTTATTTGGACCGATTAGGTTCGGCCTGTCTGATTTAATGCAAAGTATGAATTATAGAATTTGTTAAAATGTTCTCCCTCTCAGACACACTGCATAACAGAAACTGGGTCATTCGGTTATTGACTCATAGAGCCTCTGCTTTAAAAAGTAGAGGGAAGGTTTATAATTAATGCGTCAATTCACTGGCCTGCATAGACCCCCGTTTTCCTGGCAGGGTTAGCGTTTGGGAAAATGATGTGTTTTCTTAAGAAGCCAAACCACCTCATTTTATTTAAATAGTCCATCTGTGGAGGACGTTATTGTCTTCTGTCGAAGACAGATAAACTTGCACATAAAGTGACTTTGTGGAGGCCAGATGTGATTCAAGTGAGTATTTAAAAATTCTAATGAGCATGGTCCTTACTAATAAAGCTTTAAAAGGATCTCTAGTGGCTCAAGAGTAGAGCCAGGGCCTCTTGGAGTTTGAGGGCGTGAAGTCTGTGCCAAGGAGGGCAGGCCCCCATGTTCAAGGGTTCACTGCAGGTGAGCAGGGCCCAACCATAACCACCCCAAAATGAGCGTCATGACTCCCCGAAAAGGGACAAGAGCCCCAGCAGGGTCACTGTCCCAGGGCTGGCTGGCTTTTGCATTTTTGCTTCCACTCTGAGCTGGGTCCCTCTGATTTTAAGTTCTGTAGTTCTGTATGTTTATGTAAAGACTTACGTTACCTATGTAAGTATAAATGAGACCCCTAGAAAGAAAAGATCAGTAATTTCAGCATAGTTGAAATATTTTTAATATTTAATTGAGCTGTCAAAGGTAAGACATTGAAATAAAAAATATTTAAGGTTCTATGAAAGACCAATTAGAAAATTGAACTGGAAATTAGAAGCCTTAGTTTCATATTCCAAATTTCACCAGTAATCATTAATTTGATCAGAGAGATCACTTTGAACTGCCATTTCTAAACAACAAAGCCGACTACATATAATATTATGGAACATTCTGGAATTTGCTGAGGTTTTCCCCTTAGATTAGACTGCCTGTAAGTTAGGCTTCAGTACAAACCGAAATCTGGTGGCCAATGGATTTGTTTTCATGGAAGCAGGAATCCTGTACTAATGTCAATTGAGAAGTATTCCTAGATATTTGAAGTAATAATACATGGCCTTATCTTCAGTAATTTCATGTTGCTAATTTGTAACTGAGAATGCAATTTTAATTTCTACTCTTAATGATGAAAGTAGAACAAAATCGTAAAAATAAGCCTGAAGTCTATCAGTATAGCAACCACATCAGCCTGGACCCAGAAATGCAAACCTTTACCAGAGGAGAGACTAATTGAATTTCCATTAAATGCATATACAAAATAGTAACGTTAGGTACAAAGTGATTATAAAACCTCAAAATACTGAGACATACCATTATAATTAATGCCATTAATTAAAAATATTTATCAACCATGGTATGGGTGATCTTGTTTTTTTCCCTTATAGCAGTGCCAGGTAATATTCATTTCTAAAGCACAATAACTAAAAAAATCCTGAGCAAACAGTATAGTTTTTATGAAATAAAGAACTCACTTTATTCACAACTTAGTGTAAGAGATGTCTTTACCTTCTGTGTGTCTCTCTACAGCCTATTTCTGGAATACTTATCTGGTGCTCCCAATAAAGCTTTTAAAAAGCTGATCCAACTACCACCCTGAGTTCCTGCTATAGAAATCATAAAATAAAATTATGTTTGCAAATCATTATTTAGATCTGACTAGTGAGAGAGGAAAATGATGGTGATGATGAGTCAAACGGGGAAATTGAGCAATTTACTAGGTCCCACGTGGTATCTTTATCTCTAATAAAGGGCAGGGTTTCATTTGCCAAATGATGTGAATTGTCAAATTCTAAAAGTGGGGGAAAAAATTCCTTGTGTGTCTGATTCTAGGAAACCAGGGGTTTACAAAGAGAAAGAGCTTTTAGCATTGGGTTTTACTGTTCTTATGCCTTTCTATTTTTTAAAATTTCTTTTTGCGTGTGATTAAAAAACCATAAAATTAGCCATTTTAGCCATTTTAAGTGTTCAGCTTAATGGCATTAACTACATTCACAGTGTTGTATAACTATCTCTACTACCTCTTTCCAAAAGTTTTCATCCCTCCCACATAGAAACTCTATTCCCATTAAGCAATAACTCCGCCCTTTAGTCCCTGGTAACCTCTAATCTACTTTCTGTCTCTATGAATTTGTCTCTTCTAGACACTTTTACTGTTCTTATATTTTAATTTAGCCTTGTTTCTTGACTAAATTTGTATTTAATCTATTACTGTCATGAACTAGGGAGATAGGAATGATGAGCAGAGCCGTCCCCTCAGAAATCCCACCAAGTGGCAAGATTTTCCTTGTCCCCACCCTTCCCCAACCCCTCCCCAGAGATGTCTGGTTCAGCTGGAGGCACAGGCTTCCTCTCCAGACGAGGAGGTTCAGGGAGGACCCGGAGTAGTCCAAGCCCATCTTCCTCTGTGGGGGAGAATGGACCGTTGCCAGGAGCCTGGTTTGCTTCTGGGGGTGGACCACCGTGGGCTCACCTTGGAGGTCTGACTTGGTTTGTAGTCTCTGAGCATCAGGTTTCTCTCAAAGTGGGCCGAGACTAGTTTCTTCAAGGCTGTTCCACACTGGTGTGCCACCCCTGACTACAGCGTTTCAGAGCCACATCCTTAGGGCTAGGTTAAGATGTTCTATGGGCCACCAGAATATGTATGGGCTTCTCTTAGAAGCAAGTGCCTGCTGCGCTAATCGAGTCCCCGGTCGGTCCATGAGACCAGAATCACACGGAGAACTTGCTCCCATGGTGATCGAAGGAAGTGTCCCTGTCTGCGAAGTTAATGGGCCAGTGGCCTCTGAGAACCATTGCTGAAACCTGGAGTAGACTCCGAGGGAAAAGAGTAGCCCTGGGGGTGGCGGGGATGGGGGTGGGGGGAGCATCAGGAGCAGCTCCTGTGAGCCATGGCACCTCATGCTTCCACGGAATCCATTTTTTGCTTCCTTCCGTTCCCGACTGACTTATTGAGCGCCTGTTGAATTTCCCGTGCCTTGCCTCGCCTGCCCTTCCTTGGTAAGCTGATTATTCCTCAGAGAGCTCCCAGTTTCTTGAAGGGGACTGCCATTAAACAAGCAGGACTACCCCTTGCTTAGACGTCTACCCTCTCGTTTCTACCATCAAAAGCAGCACCGACCTCTCTAAGTTGTGGAAATTTAAAATTTCATTCACTTAGAAAGTGTTGCTGTCACTCTCTCACCCGGATATAAATTTTGGTTCTGTGAATAAGTCTTTTTATGTTTATTTGCTGAAGTTGATGATTTCCATTGACTAAGATTTTCTACATTCTGCTAAATGAGAGAATTCTAGGCACCTAGTCTCCCCAAAGGGAAGGAAAGGTTATAATTCTCTATGTGTAACTTTATTCTTTTCAAAGGCCTATGTGCATCAGGAAAGGAAACAATTTTTTTTGTTGTTATTTCTAAAGTTACTTAGTTGCATAGTACATGTTAAGATGTTTTTAGCTAACTTCTTCTTATATTAAAGCAGGAGCTCCCTCTAGCAAGAAGACCCCCTCTGGGGTGCCAGCACATCTGGTCCCATCCCCAAGGCGCTTGGCGAAACTGCAAGCAGATGGCCAGATAACAGAGCATCTCTCTGGAATACAGACTCATGCACAGGTCCCTGAACATCAGAACCTAGCCCCCTCCCGGAACCAAGAGCTGACCCAGGAGGGAACAGCCCATCAAGAAGAACGTTCTCCCAGTAGCCATGTCAGTGCTCAGCCTCCTCCACAGCCCAGCTCCTCAGCACCTGGTACTTCCCAGCAGGCCCAAGACTTATCCCCAAACCAGAAGGAAGGGGATGTTCAACAATCAGATCTTTCTTCAAAAATAATAACGACGGATCTCCCTGAAAATGAGTCCCAGGCATCTGAGGCAAAAGCAGATAAAATAGGGCAGTCTTCCATCGTTCCTTCCCAGGAGCCTACTCAGCACCCTGACCCAGCTCCAGCTCGCAGCCCTCAGCCAGACCAGGATGAGGAATCAGGGGAGGCCAAGGTAACCTCCACTGGCCCTCCCCCATCTGAAGTTCCCCAGGGGTCTGGCCCAACATCCCTCAACCCCCAGAGAACCCAGGATGAGGAAACCAAGTCCGCTGATCTGCCACCCAACAGTACCCATTATGAGCCTCCAAGAGACCCTTCCCACCCTAATGGGGCCAAAATACCAGGACCATCTCCGGAAGATTCCCAACAACCTCTAGAAGAGGAAATCCCCAAAGCAGAATTGGTTCGGGTTAGCACTCCTTACCCAGAATTGCCACAACCTCAGGATTCAGCAGCTATCAAACAGACCCAGGACAGGAACGATCCAATGACTTTGCTTCCCAAAAGCCGCCTGGCTCCCACCAGGCTGCCCCAGCCTCAGGTCCTGGCTCCACTCCAGAGCCGGAGGCCCACACCCAAACTCCTGTCACCCAGCAGGGAGGAAGATTTAGGAACAGCCTCAGATCAAACTGTGACTTCCTCCCCCAGGCCTCCACTAGCTCAGGAAGGAGACCCCAGTAAACTTCCTCCCATCAGCCCTCCCCATTCCAAACCACCACAAAATCCGAGCCCCCATCTGGACCATAGTCCTCAGCAAGTCCAAGAAGAAAAGGTCAGGGAGGTGAAGCTCCCTCTTATCAGCCCCCCCATCCAGGAGCACATGCCACAGCCTGCCCCCGATCTGCCCCAGGAAGAGGAGGCTCAGGTCGTTAGGCTCCCACAAATTCCCACTCCCTTCTCTGAACAGCGGCTGCCTCAGAACACAGGGCCTCACCATGATTCAAGGCCTGCAAAGGAAAGGCAAGCTCCAAAAGCAGGCCACGCCTCCAGCAAGATTTCAGATGTACGGGCCTTACCCCAAAACCAAGAGCCAGTGCAGCAGATAGGAGCTAGGAAAAAAAAACTCCCTGTCCAAAGAGAGACAACTAAAGGGCCAGGGCATCTGAAAAAGGCTCCTAGAAGCCGTCAGACAGCCTTGCAGCCAGAATCCCAGAGTAAGAGGACTCCCCCAAAGGTTCCCAACCACCCTAATCCCAGCCCGCCTCAGAGTCCTCAGGGGAGCCAGAGGAGAAAAGTCCACGCCCCAGAAATCCCTGAGCCAACTAATGCTGAACCATTGCCTAAGGATCCCCAGTTACCAGAAGAGAAGCGGGAAAAGGAACATTCTTCCAGAAAAAAGGCCGGTGCCAGCCTCCCCACAGATGACCTGGTCCAGAAGGGAACTGTGTCCAAAAAAGGACCATCCTCGAAAAGAAGGAATTCTGGAGGATTGTCTCAAGAGACTAAAGCGTCCCTCAGTGGTGGTCCACCAACTCAGGAGGGTCAGCCCCTGCCCAGACCTCTCCAGAGTGAAACTTCCTCTGCGGAGTCCAGACCAGATGATTCTGCTTCTAGGCTACATCCGAGGAGAAAAGAAGAGGCTCATAAAAGGGGACAGCAGCTTGTCCAAGGGACGCAAGCCCAGAAGGGGACCAGTCAGACCAAAGAGAGCTCTGTCCAAAGGGACAGCGCTCCTGGGCAGCAAGCCAGAGACAAACACAGCCGGAAACATGGGGGAGCTCCAAAGGACAGGAGCTCAGCCACACCCCATAGTCACATGTCTGCCGAGGAGCGGGGCAGCTGGGAAGGAAGACTGAGAGCCAGGGGAAGTCAGAGCACCAAGGTGTAAGCCACCCTTGGAGCACTGGGTCTCTAACGTCTGTGCCCCTTGGAGGCAGTGCTGTCACAGAAAGGAAAATGATGGCCAGGCCACTATGACTCCATATCCCAGCTTCCTTCTGCCACCCGCGTAAGCACGAGGGTGTGGTCACCAGCCCCATCCACCCTTTGGGTTCTTAGAAGGCAGCAAGTCTGTGCGAATTCTTATGGTTTGCCATTGTAGCCTCACAGAGCAGCCCCTCGAGTGGGGTCTTAACAGAGCTGGTGCCAGCAGGGAACTTGTGTGTCTAGACTTGTATGAATTCCAATATGTGCTCGAACTCTGGCTGAAGCAATGTCACGTTGCCATTGTTTTTGTTGACTCCGTTAGGAAAAGTCACTTTTGGATGGGAAAATTCTCACCTGCCTCTTGCCTTATCGAGGGATCCAGAAGGAGAACTCTGAAAAAGGAAGCCTTTGCAGTTTCTGGGTCTTGGTCACTCCTGCCAAGGTTCCAGACCCTCAGTTAATGTATGGGAGTCTTCGGAAGGGCAGGGGATAAGTTCCTTGCACGGTGACACTGTGATTGCTGAGTCCTCCGGGTTTGTGTTGGCATGTATGACCTGAAACTTACTTTTGCTCGATGTGTATTTCAGGATGAATACCTTCCTTCTCTCTCCGAATAGGAACCTCATGTAAATTAGCCCATGCCTTCATTATGCCAAACCACCCGGTTGAATCAGTGAAAAGGTTAGTGGGGAGAAAATGGAGCGGAGTCTGTTTTCTTTTATCAACTCATAGCATCAGGATTCCTTTGCTGACAAGTGACTGGGGTCCAACCTGAGGCAGTTTACGGGAATCTACGAGAAGGGAGTGGAAAGTCTCCCACAACCAAACTATGAGGAGGGTAGAGGTAGAGCTGGGCCTACCTCAGAATTGGGGACCAGTTATTGAACATAACCCAGACTTTCGTCATCCCCAGTATTTTCTGTCATCAACAGCACTCTTGTCATTTCTGTTTCTTTCTCCATGGTGGCTCTTTATCTTTGGTTCCGATGGACTCCCTAGAAGTTTCTGCACGTGGCAGGGAACACAGCCACCAATACCTCTCAAGTCTTATATGTGGTTTTACATCTGGCAGCTCCCACTACTAGAAAGGAATTAATTTGCATGTTCTTTAATCTTAAAATTAAAAAAAAATTTCAGGGAAAGATATTGACTGGCCTGGGTTAGGCCAAGTGTTCATTCTTAAACTAATCTACTCTGGCCAGAGACAGGGTCCCATACATGTAACCCTTGGTGCCCCCT
Source organism: Martes martes (assembly GCF_963455335.1). NCBI lineage: Eukaryota > Metazoa > Chordata > Mammalia > Carnivora > Mustelidae > Martes > Martes martes. The sequence continues at coordinate 89,622,270 of NC_137899.1, forward strand.
CCTCGAGTACATGGCAATTGCATTCCCGGACAGCAGGGACTGGGAGCAAAGCAGCTAACCTGGGATCTGGCTCTTAAAGGGTTACAAGGTATTTATTGAGTGCTTGCTATGTAAATAGCAGCATCGGAAACTATGTTTGGCATCCTGTATTTCCAAAAGAGAAAAAATGGAGGACTAAATGCCCGTATAAATGGATCTTATCATATACAAAACATATGTGTCCACAAAGTTGTATGTATGGCAGATGTTATTTCAAGTTCAGTAGAGGAAATTGACATTTTTTAAATCCAGGAGGCAGGAATCCTCTTGTAAAATGAAGAGCCTATGTTATGCTAATAATTAACCTTTGATTTATCTGATTTGTCAAAGATGACCATAGTAAGGTGAATTTTTTTTTTAACATATCATAACTTACATTTATGGAGTTAGTCCAGTCATCCAACAAGCATTGATTGAGTACCTTCTAGCTGCCAGACTGCTGGTTGCTAAATGTACACAGTGAGATGATGAGGATACTCAAGGAGCTCTGTCTTTTATCCAGAGAGACAGATAAGAGAGTTCATTACACCACCACGTGATTGGGGTAGCCAGAAGCGACACAGCACACTGGGCCAGGTTTAACATCAAACAGGCAAACCCATTTATTAACTTTTCCAGAATGTCATAAGGATACCAAGGAAGGACAATGAATCTAGCCTGGGATGGGAGAATTAGATCACCAAACACTTCCGAAAGGAGGTTATCTTTTAGCCAAGTCATCAAGGTTGCAAAATTAGAATGATGGGAGAGAGCGAAGGTTTCTTCAAAAAGGGAACAGCATATGTCTAAGCATGGCAGTAAGAGCAGGCGCAGCATTTCTTCTGAGCACCCAGATGTCAGGTGTCTGTAGATCCAAAGGGCGTTTTGTGCTATGCTAATAACGAGTTTGGAAACTTGATCGAACAGTGGGGAGCCATTGAATAGTTAAATTTTTATCTTAGAGGCATGTGTCTAGAGTTGGTATGGAGGATAAATTTAAGGTAGTACAGGGGGTAGGAAGGATGGCTGGGAAGCTATTGCAATAATTCTGACAAGACGGCACTGTGGCAGGAATGGACAGATTCAGGAGGTATCTGGATGGGACATGGTGGGGCGTTGGGGAGGACAGATGTGAAGAAAATAAGGATAACCACCCCTTGTTTTATGAGCCATGAATGGTGCATCTCAGAAGCGCTGATACCTCACTTAGGCAAGAACTTTAGAAAAATACGTGGTTTCCTCCTCGGGCAACTGGTTCTGAGGCCGCTTAGGGCATTCAAGGTTGCATTTTTCTTAGGATTCTAAAGGGAAGTGAAAAGCCAGGTTTCCCTTTGTTTGACTTAGAGGAAGCTCTAGCTCCCTTCCTGGGGGCTCACGATGGTATAAGGTTTGTGTTTTGACGGCATGTAAAAATGTCCTGGGTTCAGAGCAGCTGGTCAATACTTTGTTTATTGTCCAAGGAAGGGAGTAGCAAAGATCACTAACTCCTCTGTGGTGGGAGGATTTTACTGCTATTATTGATTTTCTTGGTATAACGGAAACTTCTGCTTTTAAGCTGTGTAAGAGTTGTCATTTTCCATCTACGTTTACAAAGTTCACATCACTTCCATTTGCTGTATTCCTCAGCAAAGTGGTCTTTATAGAACAGCAAAAAACACCGCAGAACTTTAGTCACTATTAGCTAATGTGATCTTTAGCTTTTTAAAGGAAGTCTGGCAGCTAGTGTTGACATCAACAGAGATAATGTAGTTCCACTGGGCTTAAGAGACTTCTTCAAATATTTAAAGAGCTAAATCAGTTATTTTAAAGCCTCAAAAGAGAATTGGACAAAGGACATGATCAGGTAATTCACAAAAGAGGAGAGAAAAATGGCCAAAATACATGTCAAAATGCATTTAGCTTTCAGTACTTCTGGAAATTAAAATGGATTAGATTTTGGGGGGTACCAAACTGGCAAAGATAGAAAGCAAATTAATGCCTGTTCTTGGTAAGGTTAAGGGGAAACACACATTCTGTGTCATCACTGAGAAAGTAAGTTGGTACCACTTTTGGGGGGGTAGTTGTGCAATATCCGTCAGAGCCTGTAAATATCGCCTAGGTTTAACCTGGTAATTCTAATCTATGACTTATCCCAAGGAAGTAATTGACACAGAAAGATGTTCCCATTAATGTCTTTATAATAAAATCTGGAAGTAATATAGCCACCCAATGGGATTTTAAAAATAACTTATGGAAAAGTTATGGTTTAGCCATATGCTAAAATGTTACATTGCCATTATAATCATGTTGTAGACGAATATAGAGAAGAATATTTGTTACATACTAAGGAAAAAACAGATGAAGGAGGTAAAGCCAGGATGGTTCCAGTTGTGAGTCCTGGGTTGTCAGATTATGAATAATTTTTACTTTCTCATTTATGCTTTTTAGTATTTTCCAAATTTTCTACAACAAACCTGTGTTTATTTGGAAAAGGTTACATAGAATCAAATTCACATGTATGAAAACCTGTCCTGTGAAAGAGCAACCTTATGTTATGTTACGTTCTCTTTCAGTTTGGCATACATAATGAGGAACTTTCTTAAAGTTAGAAGTCATGTACAAAGGAACAAACAGGTTTTCTCTAGAATTTAGAGGCTCTGTGTTGGGAATCTTATGAGAAGCTCCCATATGTCGGGCTGGATAAAATTTAAGGTTACTTTTATGATTTAATCCGTTTACTACAACAGGCTCTACTGGCTGGCTATGGAGAATCCAGCAGTCTATTTAATTGAAAATAAATCTTAGTACTAGAAAATATATGCACTTAGGGCTCATTAGAACAGTGGCTTTCAAACTTTCAGACCCCAAATCCATTAACTAGGAATACATTTTACAATATCATCACCCTCACCAGACACGTGTAGGAGACACCTTACTATAGTGATAAACCCGGATGTTTTCTGTTCTACTTAATCCCAATTTCTAAAAATGCTGGCCGTAACCTACAAAATGGATTCCACAATTCAGTTTGCAACCTGTGATTGGAAAACCCTTGTGCTGAGCTCTCTGGAGCTTTGCTCTGGTGTTGTTCCTGGAGGCCTGTTTGACTAGATGCTTCCCTGCGCTGGTTGTTCATGTGTGATGGGATGGGTTGACGTGAATGACATGAAAGCTGAATTCCTTTCTGGGACAACAGTGAGGATCCAGTGGATTGGCAGTTACACTCTTTGTCAGTATTAGGGCTCCAGAGAAGATATGTCCAAAATTCTTTGGCACAAAAATAAGTTCTTAGGTAAAGCAAGAAAAAACCACTTTGAAACTTTTTTGATCAGTAGTATTTTCAGGACTAAGTACTTAGCTGACTCCCTTTCTTTTTGCTCCATGATAACCCTGAAATCATCTTGTTAACATAAAAGATCTTCCAAACTCCACTTTAGATAATTGTGCTATTTATGTAGTGTCTAGCACAATATGTTCATAACTGAATTTAATTATTTGCTTAGTTCAATCTGAAAGACGTGATTCTAGAAATCACTTTTTTAAATTATTATTATATATTATATTATATATAGGCGTTCAGAAAAAAAAGGATAATAAGAGCCTAACCATTTCTTTGTGTTGATGATAGGTTAAATAATGTCAGGCCACCAAATCTTTCACCTCCAAGATGATTATGAGAGTGTGGGCATGATTAGCAAAAGCCAGAGGCTTTTTTTTTTTTTTTTTTTTTTTTTTTGACAGAGATCACAAGTAGGCAGAGAGGCAGGCAGAGAGAGAGGAGGAAGCAAACTTCCTGCTGAGCAGAGAGCCCGAAGTGGGGCTCTCGATCTCAGGACTCTGGGATCATGACCTGAGCCAAAGGCAGAGGCTTAACCCATTGAGCCACCCAGGCGCCCCCCAGAGGCTTTTTTAAAAAGTTTATAACCTTAGAAATTAATAATTTCAAATAACTAACAGTCCAAATCATTGGAAATCCCAGCACTAGTACAGTCTAGCTGTGTGACCTTGGGAAAGTTACAGAGTTCTCATGTAGAGACGATAACCTACCTCAAGATTATTTTTTTTTAATTTTTTTAAAACTTTTTTTATTTATTTGACAGAGATCACAAGTAGGCAAAGAGGCAGGCAGAGAGAGAGAGGGGGAAGCAGGCTCCCTGCTGAGCAGAGAGCCCGATGTGGGGCTCGATCCCAGGACCCTGAGATCATGACCTGAGCCGAAGGCAGAGGCTTAACCCACTGAGCCTCCCAGGTGCCCCTACCTCAAGATTATTGTGAGGAGTAAATGAGTTAATAAATTGAAAGAAAATGTCTGGCACATAGTAAGTGTGTATATGAATGTTAGTGTTAACATATAAGCAGCAAAAAAAAAAAAAGGTAAGGATAGCATTTTATCATTAATTGGATTTAACAACCATTCCAACTAGATAGAAGTATTTGGCAAATAGGATGGTCTTCTCTGAAAATCCTTTTAAAAACCTTCACGACCTTGATTGTATTAAGGAGCTTAAACAGAATTAGAATAATGTTGGGAAGAAATTGTACTTAAGTGGTGTATTTCAGAGATGAGATTGTTTGAGGGGTGTTCACACACAGCATCGCAGCTTGGAGAATGAGTTGGGGAAGCATCCGCTCTAGGGTTGTTAGGAAATCTCCTGGTGATACACATGGGAAAGGCTTGTCATGGCAGCTGGCACATAGTACATGCTCAATAAATGTTATCTATTATTTTATTATTGATATTTCTTTATTGATAAAGTCCAAGCCATTTATATTTTGCATTTCAAATTGGTTAGATAGTAAGTACTGTCAAGTTACTTAACTCAAATCAACTACCAGATAGTAGGCATTCTGTTTTCCTTTGGTGATGGGTTGAGACCAAGACTGACTTCTACAAGCTACCCAATCTTAAAGATCCTAAGTTTCCATGGACAAAGAAAAGTGAAGAAAGACCAAAAAAAAAAAAAAAAAAAAAAAGAAAGGTCTTTCCTAGAGGAATTGGCCAATGATGCACCATTTTTGAAAAAGCTGTTCTTGAAGGATGATCCCTTAAGAAGCACCTTGCGCTTGCCAGAGGTGAGAGTATAGGATTGGGTGGAAGTCTCATCACCAGCCTTATTATCAAACATACTACTTAGAAGAAGGCTTTCGTATGTATCCAAACTCCCTGAAGATTTCTCTCCTATTTCCTGCTTCTCCTTTCTCTTGCCCAATTGCTGGACATACGCAGATCTTACATACCAAGTTTCTCATCTTGAAATTTGCCTGTCCTATATCTTATTTCCTTCAAAGCATCAATTGACTACTTCATGATAAACTCATACATTTTAAAAAAATGAAATTCAGGGTACTATTATATGTTTTAGTTTATTCTATTTTTAAGTTTATTTTTGTATTTATTTTTAAGTAAGCCCTATACCCAGTATGGGGCTTGAACTCGCAACCTTGAGATCAAGAGTCGCATTCTCCACCAACTAAGCTGGCCAGGCATACCTGTTTTATGTTCAAATTAGGACATTCTAAATGCAGGGACCAAATATTGAGCCCATTAGTTCAGCTGTATCGAGGAGGTTTCAGTGTGAAGTTCAATGGAAAGAAACATTTTTTTGTGTACCTCATTCTCTCTGTGTGAGAATATACATTCACATGCTTTCCTTTGTTCTGATACAGACTCTGTTCTCTATTTAAGTAGCTGATTATTCTTTGATTGGAAACTCAAGAATAGAGCACTTTACTGTAAGAAGGATTTAATAAGTGTATTCATTTTACCATATAGAACATAAATATTATTACTGTTTCCTTGGTCTTGGTAGCGTTCCTCTATAAAAGCTTATTTTACTATGGAAAACTATTGTGGATATTGTGTGAAATTTTAGTTGCTTTTATTCCTTACTTGGAAGCACAGATAGAAAAAGACTTTCAAGATTTAATTCTGTCCTAGAAAAATAGCTTTTTTTCAGAAGCTTCAGTTTTGTGATAATACTTCCTGGTGAATTGAGTTTTCCTTAATTTTCAACTAAAATTATGTAACTCTCATTAAAAATAAATAAATACTGTATCATAGATTCTTGTGCCTTAATTTGGTTTTGTCCTTTTTAATGGTTACATATTTCATTATTGACTCCTTTACAGTGATTTTCCAAGTATTTGTATATTTTATATGTGTATGTGTTTAATCATGGTAAGTATAAATTACTCTCTTTAGTTTAAAAAAAAAAAACCACACCTCACTATTACCTACATAAACATGTGTTGTTGTTGTTTTTTTTAAACCCCATTTGAATGGGGTGGGGGGAATGAATGATTCTGAAATCATCCAGTTATCTGAGAACTTTTGTTTGAAAATTAAAGCCTATTTCCAAATCATACATTTCCTATGGCTTTGAAACAGACAAATTCCAGTTGATTGATTTTTCCCAGGGGTTTTTTTTTAATGCTAAAAAATATACATTTATAAGTGTTTAGTTTCATATTTTTGAACAGGAAAATGACTTAGTTGCTTTGCTATATAACTAATCTCATTAATGTAGAAAAATTGGTTATTCAAATAGGGATTTTTGTTTCTCAAAATATTCACAGTCTGATTCTCAAATTCTAATTTATTACTAGTTATTGACTAGTTATTAACATGGCTATGTAGCTGCATGCCTATAATGTCAGATCAACATTTTGTATTCCCTCCTTTATGCAGGAAAAGGCCTTGTTTTGTCTGTGTAAGGGTAGGATATTAAATATATACTCAACATGTTTTATTCTCAGGTACATGGCTCGTAATGCATTTGTTATTTAGGTTGGGTTCTATGCGGCTTCTTTTAAAATGTTTTATGCATGTTATTTTAATTCACTTGACTACAAAGGGATAGAAGTCTAAATAAAAGATCTAAGCTACTTAGAATTAATTTAAGATGTACTTCCACTTGTTCCAGTTAATTCATTTATATTTTCCTGCATTTAATAATGCATAAAATCCATAAATCCATAAAATAACTTTAAAATCTGTCATGCATCATTAAATTCATTTGTGCTTCATTGTAGGTGTTTAAATAAATTTAACTAGCCTTTATACTGAAGAACTTGGTTGTTTTTGTGGACTGTAATTTACATATATATTTTAATGTTGCCTCAAGGTTGTCTTTAATGTAGATACTTTGAATAAGATTATGTTAAGAAACTTTTGTTGCAGGTTATTGTAACAGTGATAATTATATATATGTATATGTATATGTATATGTATATGTATATGTATATATATATTTTTTGAGAAGCAGAATCCCTTGTTCATTGATGTATTAAGACAGTAGAAACTGTTTTAAGAACTGTATGAAACTCTTCATTATAGGAGTTCAACTCATTAACGTGGTGGCATTACAAGGTAGTTTAATAATAATGTAAACACATTATCTTTACCATTGTATCATCACATTGACTTGTTCACACCATGGTACAAATTGCTTATGTCTCAGAAAGGTAGAAAAAAGAACCCTGACACATAGACTGGAAATTTTTGTGGAAATTTTCTCAATGCAAATAGTTTCTATTTCTTTAATTTTTATAACTTTTAATTTTTTATAACTTTTCTCAGAATTTTCTGCTCTTTTTCACAATGCTCTCGGTTCTCAGAGTCCCATCAAGATGACAAGCGTTCTCTCTCTCTCTCTCTCTCTCTCTCTCTCGAGCACAGTCTCCATCATCTCCATCTCGCTATACCCCTCCCCCACAACCTTGCTTCAGCCATATCCATTCTTTCCTGTAGTTCAGTTAAGCATGCTCCTGGGTCCTTTTAAAAAAGCATCTGACGCGTTGGTCGTCTCTCTCCAGCATGAGGCTGTAATTCCCACAGCTCAGGGGATAGACTTTTTGTCTATTGCCGAATCTCCAACGTCCAGAGCCCTGGCTGGCACAGCAGGTACTCAACAAATACGGACGGAGTGGTTTCTCCATCACGAAGATTTAACAAAGAAGGTCTCCGCATGCGATGATCCCTTATTGTCACTGGGACTGTCACAACTGTAGTTACCCTCAGCACTTCTCAGATTGCCCAGTTGCCTGGAATTCCTCGGGTGTGGACTCACTCATTTGTTGTATCTTCTGAGTCTCAGTCTCTGTCTCTCGGTCTTTCCCAAGGCAGCTGTTGGGTTGTGGAGCTTTAGACTTTCCCACAGGATTAAATACTTTGACTCGCCTACAAGTGTTCTCCTTATCTCACTGGCCGGGGACTGTCACACGATCTGGTGGGAGCTTGAGTTCAGGTTCTCTACACGAGCACATGACCCAGGATCACAGGCCTGATTTCCTACAGGTGCTTCCATCCTCAGTTCTGCCAAGACTCCGGGTCCACGCACAGTCCCTTGGTCTGTGGGCTGCGCTTTCCTGACACCCACTTTGTGGCTTCTCACCGTATCAAGAGCCCGGGGCTTCTGCCTCAGGAACGCAGGGACTGGCCTCTCCCAGTCCAGAAACTCAGCTGCAGGAGCACTCGGATTTCTTGGCATCGGTTCCCACTCTTCTGACTTGGAACCTTCACTTCCAGCACCTGGAAATTTTTCTTTCTTGCTTTCTCAGCTGTGCTATGTATGACAAATTTCTGTTATATATCATCTAGTGTTTTCTTATCTTTGGGTCAAGAGAGCTTCCCATGTCTGCTCAGTCAGCCATTTGACTGGTGGAACATGAGGGGATCATTTATTCTGGCATTTAAAATTTTTTTACTTTAGCATTTTTTTTAAGAGTTTATTTATTTACTTCACAGACAGAGACACAGCAACAGAAAGAACACAAGCAGGGGGAGTAGGAGAGGGAGAAGCAGGCTTCCCCCTGAGCAGGGAGCCCGATGTGGGGCTCGATGTGGGGCTCGATCCCAGGACCCTGGGATCATGACCTGAGTCAAAGGCAGACGCTTAACGACTGAGCCACCCAGGCGCCCCTACTTTAGCATTTTTTTTTTAAAGATTTTATTTATTTATTTGACAGGTAGAGATCACAAGTAGGCAGAGAGACAGGCAGAGAGAGAGGAGAAAGCAGGCTTCCCACTGAGCAGAGAGCCCGATGCAGGGCTCAATCCCAGGACCCTGGGATCATGACCTGAGCCGAAGGCAGAAGCCCTAAGCCACTGAGCCACCCAGGCGCCCCCTACTTTAGCATTTTTAAAGCAATATTCCTGAAGTCGTTGATGCTCACATATATCCAAAAGCATGTACACCAGGGGTCTCTATAGATGAGCAGTAATAGAAATTCAGATTCTTTATATTCTAGGTCTCCGGACATTCTAATCATGTTTTAAAGGAAACTTTCAGCATTATTTTTGAATAAAGTCTGTCAAACAGTGATTTAATCATCCATTCCATTATTTTTTTAAGTTTCTTCTCAGTGTTGCATGTTTTATTTTCTTTCTAGCCTTTTAGGAGAATTTTGTCAAACAGAAAGTGACAAGCATTCTCTCTCTCTCTCTCTCTCTCTCGCACAGTCTCCATCATCTCCATCTCGCTATACCCCTCCCCAGACGTTTAAGTATCGGGAAGGTATTGTGTGTGCCAGGATTTCCTTCAGTTCCCTTCATAAGGGAACTGTCTTGAGCACCAAGTGTACTCCCAGAACACATCTACTACGTGCTGTGGACTGACTTTACTATAATCAGTAATAATTAAGACCTTGTTTTAAGACATTATTTTATTTAAAGATATTTTTAAGTTTATTTTTATTTAATTTTATTTATTTTTTATTTAAAGATAAAGATATTTGTTAGAGAGAGTATGCATAAGTAGGCAGAGGGGCAGGCAGAGGGAGAAACAGATTCCTCACTAGCAGGGAGCCTGATGCAGGACTCGATCCCAGGACCCTGGGATCATGACCTGAGCTGAAGGCAGATGTTTAACCGACTGAGACATATTTTTAGTTATCTTACTCTCAAGTTGAAATGCATAGACTTTAAGTATTGAGTTTGCTGTGTTTGGGACAATCCAGATACAAAGCATTTTCCTCACTTCAGAAAGTCCCCTTATGTATGCTATTTCGTGCCTCTTATTTGCAAACTTTGGCTTCTTCCCTCCCAGGTACTAAGATGCCTCCGCTGAAATCTGAAGATTCTGCTCGGAAGCTCTCCACTTTGAATCTGTGTGACCTCCTGGATTCTACAGATAGAAACTACTTTGTGAAATTATGGGCCAGACTTTCAGCCAAAAAAACCCCAGTGGTAAGCGGGGGGGGGGGGGGGGGGGGGGGAGCGGAGCTGTAGCCGAGCGTTGCTCTGCTCAGACCAAAAGGGGATCTGGTATTTTGAGACTAAGTTTCACCAAAATTCTTCTCTGACTGGTATGAGCTGAAGCCAATTTATTTTAAAAATAATTTATTATTTTTTTTTGTAAACATACAGTGTATTATTAGCCCCAGGGGTACAGGTCTGTGAATCATCAGGCTTACACACTTCACAGCACTCACCATAGCACATACCCTCCCCGATGTCCATAACCCAACCACCCTCTCCCGAACCCCTCCCTCCAGCAACCCTCAGTTTGTTTTGTGAGATTGAGAGTTTCTTATGGTTTGTCTTGAAGACAAATTTTTAGCCTCTTTCTGCACCTGTACGAATAGACATGGGCTCTACAAAGAATATTCAGCGTAGCTTTAGTGAGTCCCTTTCCCTAGCCCTTAGTCAAAATTCGGACACTCAACTCTTCTCTTTAACAAAGAATAGAAAAGGACTTCGACGGCACTCACGTGGTAAAATATACATTTCAAGAGAAAACTGGCTTTCCTGTTGGGGTAAAATGTTCAGTGTTCCTGGGCTGAGACTTCAAAGCGAGTCCACTCAGAGGCCCTGTTTTATAACTTGGCAGAGCTCAAGTCGCTCATATAACTTGTTGCAGTTCAGTTCCCGGACCACCCAGAACAATCGGTCTGTGTGGGAGGACTGAGTGCAACACTGGCTGAGTGCAGAGTTGGCTCTGCTTGCAGATTAGGTCGGCTCAGTTTCCTTTTGTCATAGTATTATAAGATGATCTGGGAATTTGAAGAGGCCTAACTCATAGCCACTGCTGTCACCACAGATGCGACAGGACTTGCCTTTTGGTTGTCAGGTCCTAGTTGGTGGTTCCTTAAGGCGCGGCTGTGGTCAGCAAATAATCACATTTGACTCTAAAGTCAGAACTGTAGGCGGTGGCTGAAAGCCTCAGACTGGTTACCTCGGATGAAAAGTCTCGGGCTGTGGTATATCCAGGTGTAGCTCTGCAGTCTCCTTGGATTAAGTCCCACGACGCCAGTGTTCAAGAGGCAAGAAGCAGATGCCCGATCAAGTCAGTTTACAGAAGAGGTAGTTGCGTAGACAACGTGCGAGTGGATTCACGGTGCATCGGGAGCAGGACTGCAGTACAGACCTCACAGGAGCTGCCAGGCTCTAGAATGAACGAGTGAGGTGCTCAGGGTTCCCTGCCTTCCAGAGTCATCAAGTTCCTGTCATCTCTGCCGCTGATTCTCGAGTGTTCTGTGGTCCTGTCTCTCCTGGCCGGCCTCCTCCACGCACACAGGCTTCCCTTTCACATCATTTAAACTCATTCTCATGCACGTCAGCCCTGACTCTCCGTGGCCTCGTGGCTCTGTGCTCCCAATTCCCGGCCACTTCTCTCAGTCTCTGTCATTCGTATTGTGGGAGGCAAGAGAATCTAATTGGCCCAGCTGCGCTTTTCAAGCCCTTCCCCAGAGATCATGCGAGACTGCTTGTCCAGTCACCTGTGGAAGGGCAAACGGTTGGGGTACCGATCAGGGCTTCCTAGGAGGAACAGAGAGCGCATGCACTCCAAACACTTATAAATAATACGAATTTGTACCATGATACGCAAGTGCAGGAAACATCATATTGATTTATCCAAAATAAATTAATTCTGGAATTGTTGCCATCAACCAGGATCTGTGGGAAGTCAAATATCAGCCACGAGGAGTTGGGATTACTCCCATTCTTTGGGTCGAGTTCAAGAACCCTGAGGGTTACACCCACCCTCCTGGAAGATTGAGGAAGAACCCCTGGCTTCTAGAAAACCATGGTTACCATGGAGATGCCCCTAGTCTAAGAGCCTGAGTTCCACTCTGAGCCGGCGGCGCTGGTATTCTCCATCTCCTCTGCTACCAGGCCCTCACGTAGGACTGACCCCTAGGAAGCTCTCTCTCCCCGAAGAGCCGCTCAGCCTCTATCTTTCCATCCGGGGAAATCTCTGTTCTTTACCGGTCAGTCTACCCCTTTCTTTCTACACACATTATCCTGTTCTCGGCTGGTATGGCTTTATGCTTCTTGGGACTTAGCCTTGCTAATACAGGCTCTTCTTTCTGTCCCCAGGAAAGAGCAGACCCATAGCGTAAAGTCCAGAACAAATTCTTAGCCACGTTTATTCCTTCAAAATTTAGTCTGCGTCCTGACACCCAGAACCCCTCACAACCCACTTTTGCTGTCCTGCTGCACAACCTCACACACGCTGATGAGAAACACACACCATTCATTTGCCATGCCCCGCTGCTCGTGAGCGGGTATTCACCATGTGTTTAAATATGACCACTCTGAATTTCACCTGTTTGAGAAACTCCAGGCTTGATTAAAGACAGATTTTGTCTGGTTAAGGGCATTCAGGTATTTAGGAGTGAGAAAAGAGGGTCAGAGGAAGAGAAATGGGGGAAAGGAAAAAAACCTCAGATACACAATGTGTTCTTCACTATAGTTCATGGCCAACATTTCAGTATAAGATTAATAAAAAGTTTGGAGAAACTGGAGAGAGAAGGGTATGATAAAAAGGCCGTGTGATTCTACGAGGGGCCCCTACGTTGGTGGTGGTAGATGGAGTTGGGGGGAAGGGAGCAGGTAGTGCAGGCCACTTGGGGTCAAAGTAGTCTCATGAACTTTTCCATGGGTCACTCCTTCCCAGCAGTCACCTCCCTAAAAACCTGTTCAGCCCCATTGTCCAGGGCATCCACAGCCTGGTCTAGAACATCTAGACCTGTTAGAGCGTTGGCAGTGACTGATCCCTGGTGGTAACAATCCTCAAACTCCTTGCGCCTGGAGGTTCTGGTATCTTTGCCAGTCAGTGCTGGTAGAGAAACAATGTAACAACAGTTTCATAGAGAAGCAAATCAAATCCCCCAACAACCAGAATACATTCTTCAGAAATAGGTACAAAATACTCAATTGCTGCTGTCATATATGTGGGGCAGAATGTGCCTAAGGTTATTTTTAGTGCCTCGTTTTCTTTTAAAGATGATGGATTCCATGCTATTTTTAAATTTTAAGTACTTTTCAGATTTTAACCTTTTGCATAGCTGTTAACAATGCAAAATGAGTAATATGACAGCAGAAGCTTTAGAAAGATGTTATCATGTTATGTTAGAGAACATAAATAGCCTTTACACAGCATTTGTAATTTGGAAAAGGCTCTTGTGTAAATTATCTCATGTACCTTTCATTGCAACCCTTTGGAGATGTTATTTTGCTCATTTTACTTTCCCCAACATAAATTTCCATGTATTTTTGAAAACTTTTAGTGGATTGAAGAAAGGAATAGCAACTTCTTCTGTCAAAAACCTGTATCTTAAATTGTTCCCCCCCAAAAGAAGAAATTTTTATGCTTTTTTGGGAGTCTTCACTGTAGGTCTAATGTATTCATATTTACTTTTAGAAACTATCAAGGGAGCCATCTGACAGTAATGGATAGGTGGAAATTTCCATCGTCTAGGCTTTTTGAGTTCTGTTTCTCTGAAGCTCCTTCCCATTTAATTGAAGACGGTGTTCTTCCTCTCTGCTCAAATCTACCCCAAACTCCCTGTGCACATGAGGTCTTTCTGTCTCATTCCTATATTCGAATATTCTACCCTTTACTTGTGCATAGCTTCTAACTACATGTATGTCAAGATGTGATTAAAAAATTTAAGGTGGATTATCTATGTAAATGTTAAAAGACAAAGCAAGAATACTTCTAGAAGATAATGTAAGAGATGACTTTTATGACTTGGAGGCAGGTATAGATTCCTTAAGTGTAATACAAAGAGCACTTTTACGAAGGAAACGTTTAAAACATTGAGGAACATTAAAATTAGTAACATTTCAATTAAAAAAACAGTATTAGGAAAAAAGACAAAGCACACAGAGCGGGATGATATTTACAATAAATATAACTAACAAAATGTTTTTATTTAGAATATATAAAAAACTTTTTTAAATTATTAAGAAAAAAAATACAGAAAAACCTCTTTATAAAAGATAATATCCGGAAGGCCAATAATCACGTGAAGAGATAGTCAACCTCTTTATCAGGAAATGCAAATTATAGCCACAGTGAAATACTACTGCCCATACACCAGAAGCACTAAAATCATGAGCTGAGTGTTAGGATGTGAACAGTAGAAACTCTTATAGGACAGTTGGTGGGAGGTTCAATTTGTACACTTGAGAAAATAAAAGGGGATTATCCACTAAAGTTGAGCATGACTCAGCGGTGGGATTCCAATGGAAGTGTGGGGCCATGTGCACCAAAAGGTATGAGCAAGAATGTTCGTATTAGTCTTGTGTGTAGTGGTCCTAAACTGGAAACCCAGATGTCCACCAGCAATAAATTGGCCAAGTGAAATTTTGAATATTCATGTAGTGAAATATGTACAGTAATGAAAATGAAAAAACTTCGTTCCATGGATGTCTCTCTCAAACATCCTGTTGAACCAAAGAATGATTGAATCTAAAGAATACGTACTATATGATTCTATTAGTATATAATTGAAAAATTGGCAATTCTAAACCATAATACTTGGGGTTGCATATTTAGGTGATAAAAGTATAAAAAAGGAAGTGGTTACCATAACAGCCACGAGACGGCTTATCTCGGGAGAGGGAAGGAGGTGGTAAAGGTTGAAAAGGACGCAAGGGATGCTGGCACCTGAGGGTTTAAGAGGGCACCTGGTGTGGTGAAATGAGTGCCATTTGTCTGTTCACTAGTTGGACAAGCCTCAATGAGTTACTTAACCTCTCTGGGGTTGGGTAGGATTTCCCACAGCTTGAAAAATCAAAGGCGGTCTACACGGTTTTAGTCCAAGGGTGATGCTGAAACCAAAACCAGACAGAGGTACAACTACGTGATCAATCTGAAGGGCTGGAAGACAGTGAAGAATTCAGACCACAGTAGTAGAGCACAGTAGGGTGAGAGCTTCCTGGGGGCTGAGACTTAGCTTCCTGCCCTCCTGGATATAAATCTGGGAAAAGGGAAATAATGAGCTACAGGAGGTGTGGCCATGTGGGAAAGTAGTGTTCCTAATCTGTGTGATGGCTTGTTGGAAGGTGAGTTCATTCTGTCATTGTAGTTTAGCAACCCTGGGAAGAGCCTTTGCTCTCCTAGCCATCCTGTCCATTCCCATATGTGGAAGGCTCCCCTTCCCTCCTCTTTCCTTCCTTAACTTTTCCCCTTCCTTTCTTCTCACTCATTCATCTTCCCTTCTTCTTGCATGTCTCGAATTTGTTGAATCCCTACCATGTGTAAGGATTAGATTTGCTTTTCAGTAGATATCGGGTATTTGCTTACTGGACCTTGTTCTAGACATTAGAACGAAGTAGAGCTGGTCCCTGCCTTAGTGAATAGAATAGTCTGGTAGAGATGCCTCTGGTCTCTTCTCTTCGGTGGTTGAGGTCTGTGTATCTCTAGCCCTTCTACTACTGCTTCTTTATTTGAGTAGAAAATGGGATAATGGAGCATGGAGACATCCTCAGGATTACTGGTGCCTAATATACCAACAGCTGTGTTTTGTTTCTCATCCTTGGGATCACTGGGAGCCACATGTCTTGTCTCTGTTAGAAAGAAATGTCTAAGAGTAGTATTCTTTGTTCTTCAAGTCTGGAAAAACATCTGCTAACATCATTTTTCTTGCTTGTGACTCTAATAATTTATCAATATCAAATGCTTTCCATGAATTTGACCATGATTTAATATGAGTTTAAATAGATACACAGTGTATTTCCTCATTCCTTGCTTATACAATCCTTGTTGCTTTATTTCTTCTCTCTTCTTAGCTTAAGTGGTACTTACTTTGATGAAAGACTCCCAGAGCATATTAATTTGAACATTTCTGAAAGATTCCTGGATAACTGTAAATATAATTTTGATCAACCTTTCTTCTTAAATGCAGTTTTTAGTTTTGAGTAAAACAAAACAAAACAGATGAAAAAACAATACACAGCTCTTTTCTTACTGTTGCAAAAATATGTAACAAACACTATCCAGTAAAAGGCTTTTATTTATCCAACACATATACTATTGATTATAGGGGTTCATGAGTTTTGTCAGATATCACTATGTTTTAGTTTCTCTGTTAATAGCAACCCCCTTTTGCCTGGTTGGCTGCCTAGAAAGGCGAGCATGAAGGCTATGGTGGCTTAGTGAAGATTTTCTGCTCTGGAACTGTGACTAGATCTTTGCCCTTCAGAAGAAGATTGATTTTCAACCTTCACTTGAACTTCAATTGTATCTCTTTCTTCAACCAGATCTCCTGACCTTCTGAGAGGATACCCTCACTCCTGGGGTAGACCAGCTTGCCAAAAGCCAGTTCTCCAGAAAAATTGCTGAATGGCTGATTCATTCAAAGCCACTTTAGCAAATGTGTGTGTATGGCACATTAGTCCCGTCCAATCCCACGAAGTACCCGAATGTATGAAGGCCAGTGAGAAGGTGGATCTGTGGTGACAAAATATTGGGTGCCTATATCTACTAAGTACCACTCCGTTCAATACTGTGAGGGAGCTCAGCTCAGGGAGTTTGTCCAAGATCACACAACTTAGCGATATCAATTTTGACTCCAAAAGAAAAATGCTTTCTTCTACTCAGATGCATTCTTCAGGACACAACATTCACCAGATGTCTTAGCTGGAGTAATACTATAAAGAGATGCTCCTCTCATCTACTACCTGGCTACCAAGTGGCACAGATCATGTAGGATCAGCTGTCTAAGTGCTTTTCTTTCAAGATATGGTTTCCTATTATTCTTTGGAGGTGACCAGTTAATTTTTAAATATCATTTATGATCATTATGTTCTTGATTTGTACATATTGAATGTATCTACCCACTGCATTTTTGCAGTGCCTTATTGAAACTCAAATTGTCCTTACCTTTGGCCATTGAGAGCCTCTTCAGGTGGCTCCTGTGTCCTTTAATATGACCCATGTCAACTTCAGTAGCTATCTTGCTCTCTGTTAGGACAAGATCTTCTACACTCTTCTGTGCATTACCTGCCCCAGACCCGCAAACCATCTCTTCTCCAAGGAGCCCTGGTTTCTTTAAGTGGGAGGTGATAGCGCAAGGACATGTGGTTGCCAGGAGTGCTCGTTGCTTCTGGGTTGCTCATTGCTTCTAGGCTTTTTCTGTGGATAAAATACCTCACGAGTTCAAGTTAATATTTCCAATTCAGATTCAAGACTTGAGGATTTTTATGCTCTTCTCTATTACATATCTTTCTTTCACACTGAGCATCCTGATTCTGAAAGACATGGGAGATGATAGAACTATGGTGTCCACTGTAGTTTAACGTCTCTGAAACTTCTCATGTGTTTTATCCAGATTGTGTCCAGAAGAGTCTCCAAATAACAATACCAATATGACTAGCACCAGTAGAAAAGACTGAAAACAGTTAAAAATTTTGTTTGCACATGTTCTCCGATAACCCCAGCCCCAGTTATTTGTGGTTGTGTTACAGCTACACTCTCAGCACATAGTCACACACTTGCTCCCTTTTAACTCTCATTTTGTCTTACTTCTCAGATACGCACACACTTGATACTCATCATTAGGCCTCAGTCCAATGTCTGGTAGTTTTGTTGTCTAGGCGCATTCTCTACTAGATCCAGGAAGGGTTCTGGGGGCAGCATTTCCTGAGTTCTTGCCTGCCATTGACAGTCTGTCATACATGAGACTCAATTTGTTGTTTTTGTGACCTATCCTATTTGCTTGTTTTGGTTTATCAAGGGCTCTTATGGTTTGTATGTTGGATCATCTTTGTCTTAAATATTTGTCATTTTCTCTAGACTCTTATTACCTCTTTATTTCTTTTTGAGTTTAAAAAATTTCCTCCATTCTCTTTCTATTCCTCTGAAGACATTTGTTGTTTTTTATTTGCTCTTCTCTTCCTTCTGGTTTAGTTTTCATTTCTGTAGTGACTTTTTTTCCCTTATATTTCTGATTTTGTCCTGAGTTCTGTCACCTCACTTAGGAGTTTTAAAAATTGTAATTTATTGGGGTGCCTGGGTGGCTCGTCGGTTAAGCATCTAACTCTCGATTTCAGCTCAGGTCATAATCTCAGGGTTGTGAGATTAAGCCCCGTGTGGGGCTCTGCACTGGGCCTGGTGCCTGCTTGAGATTCTCTCCCTCTCTCTCTCTCTCTGCCCTTCCCCCCACTCATGTGCTCTCTCCCTCTGGGGAGAAAAAGTAATTTATTTGTTCCTTAATGTTTTGTGCCACTTCCTTATGTCTTTTAATTAATTTTGAAATAGTAGATGACAGATTTTATCTGTTTGATGAATGCTTTCACTGTATGTAAAGGGGTTAGTCTCCTTCTCTTTTAAAATAATAACTTTGAGATTTTACTAGGAAATTTCTCATTCTTATGTGAAGTTAGTTTTTTCAAACTTTTTTTTTTTAATATTTTATTTATTTATTTGACAGACAGAGATCCCAAGTAGGCAGAGAGAGGAGGAAGCAGGGTCCCCGCTGAGCAGAGAGCCCGATGCGGGGCTTGATCCCAGGACCCCAGGATCATGACCCGAGCCGAAGGCAGAGGCTTTAACCCACTGAGCCACCCAGGTGCCCCAGTTTTTTCAAACTTTTATAAGGAAGCATGGTTCTTTCAAATTGTGTTAAAATATATAGCAGTTTCCTTTTGAGGGGTTCAGTTTTTGTGGGGGAGTTTCTGGGTTCTGTTCCCCTCCACCGCTTTGGTCTAGACTTTCTCTTTGTCTCTGTTGACTGTCCTAATTAATTTTTTTTAAAGATTTTATTTATTATTACTTGACAGATAGAGATCACAAGTAGGCAGAGAGGCAGGCAGAGAGAGAGAGAGAGAGGAGGAAGCAGGCTCCCCACTGAGCGGAGAGCCCGATGTGGGGCTCGATCCCAGGACCCTGCGATCATGACCGTAGCTGAAGGCAGAGGCTTTAACCCACTGAGCCACCCAGGTGCCCCAAGTGTCCTAATTAATTTTGATTCCACTCCCATCAGCTTTTCTTTAGTGTGGGACCCTGTCTTAGAAGAGAACCACAGTGGGTCAGATTCAAGAAATCACAGTTGATCCAGCCCCTTCAGAACTTACTGTGGACCCCTTATTCTTACCCACTAGTAAGGTAGGAAGAAGCACCGTCTGGATTCCAGCTTTGGTGCCCATTTGTGCTGCTTTTCTTCTTTTTTTTCTGCTTTTCTACTCGGGTCTTTTAGTCCCCCTGTTGCTTCCTTTGCTTTTCTCTCACATAGACACTGGTGCCATGTGGTGGTGTCACTACTATCACCTGTATTTTGGGGTTTGAGGGGGATTTCTCTTCTGATTTGGGGTTTGAGGGGATTTAGGGTTTGAGGGGTACCTCTTCATCTAGTTTTCTTGTCAATATTTTGATGTGTTTTTTATTTTGCCATTTGCTTGCTCAATTTTTGTGTGAGAATTCTGAAAGATCCAGACCATGCTTCCACTATTACTGTCATCGTCCCAGTCATGATGTAATTGAAATCAAGGATCAATATAGAAAAAAATGAAGATGGTATAAAGTAAAATCACAGTAGAAAATATGTGTACTGCTATGGAGAAACTGAGGAACAACAATAACAAATTAACCTGAGAGTGGGATAGTGGAGTTTGTCAATATATAGTAATTTTGTAGTAATATGAAATAATTTAAGTGTATTTATGGGGTTATTTAAACAGATAGTTTTAAATGGTGAAATTTACATAGAGTTTCTTTCCTCCTTTCTTGTCCCATTGCAAACCCCAACCATCCAGTCCAATGCTATTTTCTCCTTGTCCTGCTTAAGACAGAATCACAGAGCTAATGGTCAGGGACACAGTTATATGGTCTTGGTGACCAGATAGACACCTGATAGCCTATGTTCAGTGAGTTTAGGTGTTAGCTCTCATATGTCATGCTGTCTAGGGAACAATTTCAAAAGCCTGACCCAGAATTTCTCAAGCTAGCAACCGTCAACAGCAAATTCTATTCCAGATCACAGAGAATGGTAGACATTATTCACACTTCATATTCTCTCCCCAAATTTATACTGTTGTACATTAAAGATATAGATTAAGCTCCCTCTTCATGCTCAGGTGTGTGTGCTCTGTACAGGGGAACACAGGAGTGACCAAAGGGTCTTCTGATCTCTGGCGTGTGACTTGTTTCCCAGGGGTGTTCACTGTACCAACCTTGGCATCACCACAGAGTAGAACCATTACTGCAGATTAGTTTCTATAACGCAAAAATGCCTTTAGAATCACTTCAACTTAACCCTTAAAAATTAATTCTTGAAAAATTCCCCTAAAACACACACAACCATTTGAAACTGTGCTAACCCCCAAGGCTAAAATAAGCGGTTAGCCCGGAGTTGCGAGCTCACAACCGTAGTTTGGCGTTTATTCTTCATGGCATTCTTGTTTGTTGTCATTTCTAATGTGATTTTTACTAAATATCAACTTACAGACGAGCCTGGTAGTGACATTAAAATCAAAGAGTTTTATTTCAGATTCAGTTACTGCAAGCAAAGATTGCTGTTTAAATAAATGTTATTACAAATCCCTTTATAAATGAGTCTTTTATGTAAAACAAATAAGCACTTGCTGATTTATCTTTTCTGTAAATTGAGAATTTTATATGTCAGCTTTGCTTAAAGTGAAGAAATCCAGCACTTGGACGGTTGCTAAACAGATCACACTCCATTACATAATCCGTGTATGGATATACATTTTACTATTTATAAAACAGCATATGCTATCTTGTCTTTTTCTCTGCCTTTTAAAATCCCCTTTTGCCACCAGATTATAAACCTTTTGAAGGTGGTGACTGTGTCTTTTATGTCTCTGTATCCCCCTCAAATGTTTACTAAGTATATAGTGATAGTGAAGTGCTGGTGACACATGGGAGATATTTCAGGGTTGTACTGCAATACTGTTGGATATAATCAATAAGTTGACTATTCTGTGTCTTCCCAAAGACCTGGGAAGACAAAAAGACAATAATAAGAGATGATCTCATTAGAAAGATAAAAAATATATAAACATGAATAAGGAATTGTCACATTATTATTTAGATGTCAAAGTTGATAAATTAAATTGTGGTCTTCATAAAAATATTTCATTTATAAAGTTTTTGTTCTTTCCACTGAACCAGTAGTTGTTTTTTTTAGGCCGTTTCCCCCTTTTTCTTTCCACATATTTGACAATCTCTAGAAGAAGATAGTGATTATAGCTACTTTCGCCGTCTGACGTATTTTTGACATCAATATAATTTTCTGATCATATTCCTTGCCTAGGAAAGAGAGTCTATAGAGAGACAATATGAGACAGCCCGGCAGGCCCTGATGGGAAAGATATCTCCTCATCACACACTCCTGTTTCAAAGGTAGCGATATGTCACATTTATTTATACCGGGGCATCTTTAGATTGATTCTCTAGTATCCAAATATACCAAATGAATCCTAAATCATCAACATAAACAGAGGCCTCTGTACTAAAGTGGACCCAGTGATTCAGTAGTAAACCCAGTTCTAGAAGTTGTATTTTCCTTTCATTTACATGTATTTTAAAAGGACATAATGTGCTCATAGCTATTAAAAACTGGTGGCTTTTCTTTTTCTTTGCACTCTTTGAAGACTATAAGGAATGGTATTTCTGGTGGAATTTGAATATATATATCAACCTTCATCAAGGCTGTTCATGACTGAAAGTTCATTATATCCTGTTCACTATCTTGCTCTTATCTGTCATGACTCTCAGAACAGTAGTAATTTATTATGTGCAAAGTCATTTGTTTAATGCCTCCTTTCCATATTAAACTGTAAATTCCATGAGGGTGGGAATCATTGTACCTTCTATTAATCTGTGAATTCTCTATTCTTAATATGAAGGGTTTTACTTAGTTCCTTCCGCATAGTAAAGGCTTCGTGATGTTAGTGGCTATAATAATTACTGTACTATTATTATATATCAAGAGGCACATTTAGGCTTTAATATTTACTCAGAATGAATAAGTAGGTCACAGGATAGCTACAGAATGTTTGCATTTTATTTTCTCATTAACATTACAGGCTTTGATATTCTGAATTCTCTTTCCTGTTCCACATTTTAGAAAATCTGAGTAATAAAGTGAAGTCCCTGTTTTCAGAAAGTTAGTAAGAACATGACAAGACCTTAATTATAGCATTTTAAAAAGCTTTTTTAGAATTCAGTGATTCAAGGAAGCAGAATAAAGAAGGCATTTAAGTTTTTTTAATTTCAGTTTTATTGTCTGTAATTTTAACCTATCTGTTAAAAATCTTCAACCGATATAAATGAAACCAAGTTTTGTCTATTTGTCCCATATCCAAAAAGTATGATGAATTTTCTCCATATTGATAAGCTATCTTTGGATAGTCTGATTCAAAAGATAGGCTGTGTGGCATACACAGAGATCTACTGAGGGGCTAGGAAGGTGATGGCCAGGAGATAGTAGCTTCCAGAGCAGCAAAGCTAGGGTCTGTGTGACCTCCGATCAGCAGCAGGGCCAAGCTTATTAAAACGCTAGGGACAGAGAACCGAAGCAATTTTAAGTATGAGCTCCAAATGGGTCATACCAGGACAGATAGACGATTCAAATTTGCATGCATTTATATGCAGTTGGGCTACTTTGCACACAGCAACTCTATTTAGCAAGTCTGAGGTGAATAGCAACAGGATTTTTTCACTAAAAACGGTTAATGTTTCTTCCAAGTCACTCTGGGAAAACAGGCTAGTAGAGATGAAAAAAGAATACTTTACACTGGAGTTCAGTGGAGAGTATAATATTAGAATTTTTAGAAATACTTTATTCTGGTATCATTTCAAAGCACTGGATTAGAAACAAAATTTGAAAACATCTATTTCAGTTTTTATAGCAGTTGATAAATTGTTGGACTCACGTAACAAATGGACAGGGGTTTATAATGGAACACATAGAATACATACTAGTCAGTAGGAAGATGATTTGCCAATATTAGTGACTTCATAGATAAGGAAGATTTAAGACAATAGAAATTCCCTTAGTCTACAAATTAGAATGTAATAATGCTGGTGTTTTAAGACAAATCTGGAGTAAATGTTTGAGTGGATATATTACATTATTCCAAATATATTTTACAGGTATTTACATTTATGTGGATATATCAGTCAGTATTTAGGTATTATGTGTGTGTATGCTTGGTATCATTACAAAGTTCTTTTTTTTTTTTTTTCTTTTTTTCTGATTCCAGGGGTCCGGTGCCAGCACCTGTTACCAATGGTCTACATTATCTTACAGCTGTAGAACTGCAGAAAAATTTTGAGCTTTGTGAAGATTATTTTAAAGCTCCCATTGGACTGTATTCTGAGAGGAGGTGAGTTGAGTTTTATGCAGTAAAATCAGTTATTTTCTGCTGATTAGTTAAGATCATGGCACTCCTCCCTACGCTTCAGAGAAATCCTGAAACTGGGGAGCAGGGCCCCACCTTCCACCATGGAATTTGAAGGGAGTAGATCCTGGCCCTCTGGGGAGGACATAAGCATATATCCTGGGTCCATCCAGTTAAAAGCTTCTCTCTGGGATTTTGAATCTGGAGGGAGGGACACAAAGATGCAGGAGCAGTTAGAGATCCACCCAGACACTGGTAGCGGAAGATCCAGAATCCATTGTGGAGCGCAAGCTGTGATGATCTACTGATCTCTTTCCATATTGAGACCTGGCTCTGTTCTTGGCACCTAGCTTAGCTTGATCAGTTTTTAGGTCTGATCCTTCAGTTTTTCATTAGTTTATAAACTACACAATAGCTTTTCAGTAACTCCTTTTTAGGTATGAAAACGAGCCAGAGTTGGTGTTTGTAATTTGCAATTAACATCTCTGATTAATATAGTGCTGTGTTTCTAAATGTTTACCAGCTGGTGTCCAATATACAAAAGGACATTTCAGGGTTCCAGTGCTTACTGTGTCAAAAGGTGGTTCAAAAGCTGAGTATGTGTTAAGCTGAAGACCATATACAGACCACAGCTGACACTCTACCACTGATTTTAGTGCTTGGCCTGTGCCGGCAATCTGCTCCATTTGGTTTCTGCTTGCGCTGTGTTTTCTTCTACAGTTGACCATCTCTTCATACATAGGTCTTGAATCCAAACTTCCCAAGCAAAGATCTGGCTGGTTGGGTCAATCACCACCTACTAGGTGTGCCACTCTTGAATAGAGATCTGTAGCCAGAGCCCTCACAGGAAACAGGCTGGTCTATGGATTGGTTGCACCTATATCAAGCACCCATCCTTTATCTGATTATCTGTGGCCAGACCAGTGACAGAGAACCAAGTAGAGAATTTTTCAGAAGGGGTCATGTGGGTTTGGCAGAATCTCTGCGCTATCTGAACACATGGCCATGTAACAGACAAGAAATAGTACTGGAATGAAATGCACCAGAATATTAGCAGGGGAGATTTCTCTAGAAATACAATTATTTTTATTTTCTTCTTTATCACTTTTTGTAATTTCAAATTGAAAATTTTTAAATGCTATAATTAAGGTCTTGTCATGTTCTTACTAACTTCCTGAAAATAAGGACTTCACTTTATTACTCAAATTTTCAATTTAGAATTTATACTTAATTTTTATATCCTAAAAAAACTATTAAGAATCCATGATGATTTGATGAAATATTTAATAAATGGAAAAAATTCCTTTAGATACAGTTAAGTTTCTCACATCACTCTACATGTTAAAACAAATGTTAAAATTATAAGGCATTAAAGACGAACCAATGCCTGTAATATAATAAGTGTGGAAATTGAGATACACATGTATAGCCAATGTAATTAGGTTTAAAAATATTCATGTGTATGTACAGAAAAAAATACTGAAAATACACCAAATATTAGTAGTTATTTTCCTGTAGTGATGAGATTATGACCAATTTTTATTTCTTTGTTCTCCCATATTTTCAGTGGTGAAGTATTTTTGAAGTATTAACGTAACTTTAAAAGGTTATTTTTTAAAAGTCTGCCCCAGCAAAGGGATATTTTCTGAGAGCCTGTGTCATGATAAGGACAGTTTAAAAAATGAGTGACATTTTCCTTTATTTCTGAGTTTTATTGCTGTAACACTTGGATTTCCTCCCTTAAACTTGATGATGAAAAATAACCATCCCTTCTAAGTGGTTCCTTCAAGCCTACACATTTCACTAGCTACTGGAGACCCTAGTATTCTAGTTAGTATTCTAGTTAGTATTAATATTCAGTATTAATTGAAGGAAAAGGGTGGACACATTCAGACCATAACAGAGAAAAAGAATGCTTAACAGGTCACACTGGGCTTATACCTCATCTGGCCCCTTGGTGAAAAGGGTGGCTCAGACCTACCCTCAAGTCTGACCATTCGCTGGTGGTAACATATGTGTGTCTTTCAACTCCACCACTTTTTTACATCTGTCTTTCAAAGCATTTTCATGTAATATTTTCTTTGATGAAAAGGAAAAAGTAATTGTTGAAAGACCTTGCTCTGTGATTCCCCCCTCCACTTTTTTTGGGTGTGTGTTTTAAATGAAGACCTACACTTTTTTAAAAATAAGAGACTAGAACATGTGCTATGGGTTGAGTTGTGCACCCCCTCCCAAGCCACCCCCTGCAAATTCACATGCTGGAGTCCTATCCCCTCAGAGTGTGATCTTATTTGGAGATAAGGTTGTTGCAGATGTAATTAGTTAAGATAAGGTCATACTGGAATAAGGTAGACCCCTAAACCAATATGATTGGTATCCACATAAAAAGGGGAAATTTGGACCCAGGCACGTGTACCAGAAGAGGGCTTGGCGTGATGTAGAAGCCAGGGAGCACCAGATTGCCAGCAAACCCCAGAAGCTAGAGGAGAGGCCTAGGATAGCTTCTCGGCCACAGCCTTCCAACGGAACCAACTCTGCTGACACCTTGATCTTGAACTTGTAGACTCTAGGATTGTAAGACACTAAATTTCAGCCATTCAGTTCACAGAACTTTGTTACACCAACCCCAACAAACTAATATGATAGGTATGAAAACTCCAGTGGCATCTTTTTCTTGACATTTTCCTTCTGTGCTCCCTTTAACATACTATGTTGGTATTACTTTAGAGATTGGTTTATTGTGGGTTTTTACTAAAAGAAGGAATAAAGCTTTATGGCGCTGTAGTTTAGAATAGAAGATCTAGCCCCTAACACGTAAATGCATCTAACATTCTACTGAGCAGAACAAGATTCAGTCTAGTATACTTCTGGAGAGCTCCCAAGCAGGGTTACTAATGTCACTGCCCCCTGCAAGAGGAAAGAGCTATTCAGTCACAGAGAAATCCAGAAGTTGGCGGTATTAGTCTCACTTCTTTAGGAAGTGGTTCTTAGCTCAGTTATGCCCCTTATGTGGGGGCAAGAGGTTGGAAAACAAAATCTTCTAGGATCACGGTATTCTATCTGAAGCAGGCTAGTATTCTGTGAAGGGATTCCAAAAACTGTTGTCTAACAATAAAAGACAAACCCAAGTACTCAGTCCAACCTGGTAAGAGGGATCCCCTCCTTCCAACGAGCAATTTAGTTTTTCTATCTGTTGATAATAAGTACCCAAAACTTCTTTTTTTAAAAAAATATTTTATTTATTTGAGAGAGAGAGAGAGAGAGAGAAAGAGAGCACAAGCAGGGGAGGGGAGAGGGAGAGGCAGAGGGAGAAGCAGACTCCTTGCTGAGTGGGAAACCCGACGCGGGGCTCGATCTCAGAACCCTGGGATCGTGACCTGAGCTGAAGGCAGATGCTTGACCAGCTGAGCCTCCCAGGTGCTCCCTTACAAGTCCTCAAATCTTCTAAGCAGAACCCTAGCTGCAGGGAGATGGCTCCGTCCTGGGCTACCTCTGCCTGAAAATGTTGGTGCCATCAAGCCCTAGCTGTAATTAGTAGGTTGAGCAGAAGGCAGGTGTCCATGCCCAGTGTGGGAGCTTTCCAGGAGAGTTGATTTTGGATTCCAGCCATGGACTACGACCCAAGTACTGCAGCCTCTGCTTGCCATTCAGACATAACACAGACAGCATGAGTGCCCTCACATTGGATGTGTCCCCTCAGTATGCCTACATCACCCCCTACATTTCCTCTTGGGTCAAGGGCAAGCCCAAATAGCTAATTGGACTGTGTTTCCTAGTAATGGGGCCTTGAACTCCTGGGGACACCTCATTAAAACTTGCTTCTACCCTTTTCACTCTGCTCAGTTGTAATATCAGCTTGGTAGACAGAGACACCCTCATTAAATGACAGGCTTTATCCAGAGTAGACCCAATTTGCTTCAGCCTTTGGTACTGCAAAGATATGAACTTAAGTTAAATGTGGAGTGTGAACAAGTGGAGGTCAACCTGAATTTGACATTTGATCCCAGAAATGTACTTCTGTGCTGAGATAGTAGTCCTTGCGTTGAAACTCCAGCGAACGTGTAATCGCAGCCGACCTCCAGGCTCTGCAGTAAACAATTACCTCCTAATTTTCAACATTTTAAATTAATCTTTGGCTAAATCATGAAAAGACAACACTCTGACGACAAAACTTACTGTAATTAACACTGGCAGTGAAACGTAGAGCTCTAATGACAAAGTTGAGGAGGTAGAGTTAGAAAGTCAACACGCGTCATCTGTTGTTGGTGGAACAAGAAAGGCGGGATTGAAATACAGTCCATGCACATGTAGGTCTGACGGAGGAGCTGAAAACAGTGCAGAGCTCTTTGGGGGAGAAAAAGCAGGGGGAGTGTTATTAAGTGAGCTGAATCCTTTCTGATTATAGCAGACAGCCATGTCTACGAAAGATTGTTTTAAAACTGGTAAGTCAATAAAAGTAATGAATTATTTACAAACAAAATTACTGTCGGAATATCTGAAAACAGACATGGTTAAAAATGGTTAGCTCTGGGGCGCCTGGGTGGCTCAATGGGTTGGGTCTCTGCCTACGGCTCGGGTCATGATTTCAAGGTCCTGGGATCAAGCCCCGCATCGGGCTCTCTGCTCGGCGGGGAGCCTGCTTCCCCCTCTTGCTCTGCCTGCCTCTCTGCCAGCTTGTGATCTCTCTCTCTCTTTCTGTCAAATAAATAAATAAATAAAATCTTTAAAAAAGAAAAATGGTTAGCTCTCAGGAGAGTGAAAGTGGTGTTGGGAGAGGTAGGGCTTGGCTTGCTGCTCTTTATTATGAGCCCTTATGTATAATAGAACTTGGTTTTAATTATATGTATAGACCGTTAACCCTTGAACAATGCAGGTTGGAGCCGCACGGGTCCATTTATTTGCAGGTTACTTACAGTACAGGGTACTACTGTACCATAAATCCATTTTCTCTTCCTTATGATTTTCTTAATAGCCTTTACTCTATGTTCCTTTATGTAAGAGTAAGAATACAGTATCTAATACATATACAAGATATGTGTCAATCAATTGTTTATGTTATCTGTAAGGCTTCCCGTCAACAATAAGCTGTGAGTAGTTAAATTTTTGTGGAGTCAAAAGTTGCATGTGGCTTTTTAGCTGCAGGGAGGGTCAGCACCCCTAATCCCCTCCCTCACGTGGTTCAAGGGTCAACGGTAATGAGTTGCTTAAAATGTTAGTGAAATTTTTTTTTTTAGAAATAAGAAAAATCACAGAGGGAAAGAGGAGTACATTTTGACCATGTAAACACCTTAAGTTTCTCTAGGTCCAAAACAAATGTAAAAGGAAAAACAGCAGACTATATAAAATGTAACAATTGAGTCAACATTCAATATATAAAGATATATATTGATATGCATATCAATATATATAAAGATATATATAAAGATATAAAGATTATATATTCATTAAAAAAATAAAAAATAAAAATAATAAAGAGTTCATACAAACTGATAGGGCAAACAGGAATTTAGATCCTCCAAAGGTAAATGTTTATGAATGACAGGAGAAAAGCTAATTAATAAATGAATGCACTTAAAAATTAAGAAATAATGTTTAATCTTGCTGCGAGCAAAGCAACAAAGCTCACTTACTTCACGGTGCTCTTCAGGATGAGCCCCTCCCCTCCTGTCCAGGGAGACCCCCCCTCCCAGTCTCCCACCACCCTTGGAAGCCAAGAAGCAAGTGAATCCCAAAGGAGAGTAACCTGATGGCAGGAAGTGCACTGGGCCAAACACAGGGGTATTGGGCACGCTAATCACAACCCAACCTCATCATAAAGGGGGAACAAGATCCCAGTCCCCAAAACTCACATTAGGTATGCCCGGTGTGTGGTCCAGATCAGGCCTCCTAAGACGCTTGCATGTCATCTGTCCTTGAAGTAGCAGGAACTGCCATATGTAAGTTGCACTCGGTTCTGAAGTGCCAGGAGTTAGTACCCGTGCCTCTGTCAACTTGTGTGTGCTCCAGTACCCATCACGGCGCTTTGCTTTGCTTTGTCGGTTGGAGGAGAGGTTTACGCCCAAATGTACAGCTTTTACTCTGCCCGCTGCCGTGTAGCTCCTACCACAGACAGCGCTGAATGCCTGAGCTCAGCAGAGACGTGCACACACCACGGACGGGGCTCCGGAGAGGCGCCCCAGTGCGGTCACAGGCTTCCACCGTATGGCGCTCGGGAGCTTTTCATCCCAACGGTATCCTTCACTTTTCATTTTTCAGTGGCGAGGATTCCCACCTTATCAAGAACTACTCTACAATATTTCATGCTTATCCGTGGTCGAAAGAAATGTCTTCTCAGCCTCCAGAGGGCAGTGGTTATTCTCGCCCGGGATCAGCAGTAAGTGATGGCGAGGCTGATCAGGCCCTAAGAGGTATGTGTCATCTTACGTGCGGGTCTCATATGCATATTAACATCACTGTATCTATTTCCCATTGCTTCTGATTTTTTAAAAATTAAATGAGTGTTTTAAGTCCTACCCTCTCCTCTGAGGTAGGGTGGGGTTTTTGTGGTCTCCCAGTGCTCAGAGATGAAAAACAAAGTTCAGCAAGGTCGGGAATGTGCCCAAGGTCACTTACTTAGGCCACTTAGAATGGGCTTAGAATAGGCTGCTGTTCTGCCCACTGAGCCGCTCTGCCTGCAGGGATCTTCTGGGGTCGGGGGTGCGTGCTCTCTGCAGGGGGTCTTGGGTGACTTGGGGTCTCCATTCAGTGAGGGTGAAGAGAAGCCTGGAAGGTTTCAGGTTGCTGGTCCATCTTCTGCTCTGGGAGACTGGCAGAATCCCGTTGGTTTTAGATTTAAAAGGATCTGGCCCAGCCTAGCCAGGTCACCCCCTTCATGCCCTTTGCTCCTCAACACACAGGTGAATGCCTATCTCCAGACCCCGACAAGGTGGGCATTGCATTTTTGTCTCTGGGCATAGTAGCGCTAGTGGTGTTCATACATGACCGCGAGTAAAGACCTTGAACAGTGTCGGAGAGACCGAAGGGCTGGAGGTGAAGTGAGAGGGGGAGAAAGTAACCTGGTGTTGGGCTGGAAGATGGGGCTCTGTGAGCAATGGATAAAACAATGAGAAACTTGGAGGACTCTGTAGGACCTGCAGGCTAGCAGGGAGACACCATTTGTAGCCTGGGCTGGTGGCGAAGTTCTGCCTGAGCCCAGAGGGGACGTGAGGACCCTCTTGCTCAGGTGAGTGCGGAAGCCAGAGAGAGAATAAAGACTTGTTAGTTTGCCAGGGACAAGAAGACACAGCGGTTGGCATGTCCAGAAGGCAGGGTTCCGAAACAGGCAGCTTCTAGCCAACTCAAGGGCAGGGACTCATCAGCTGTACTTACCTTCAGGACAGATAAGGCCTGAGATAAAGTATTTTCAAAGATTTTATTATTTGTGAGCGTGAACACAGACAGTAAGGATTAGAGTCCCAAGACCAGGGTTCCAGGAAGTCATCCCAGATTCTGAAGCAGACACTTTCTTGTCACCTCACAGGTTGTGGGAAGTGTTCTAGAAACCCGTTCAAGACTGTGACCTGCCACTCAGGGGCCTAAGGACAAAACTCCAGGAGCCCTGGACCAAATGTGTCACCAAGGCCCATCATGGTCTGGTGTCCCATAGGACAGTGTTTCCAGATCTTTCCTATCTTATGTTCTATCCTCTCATACTCTTCCTCCAGTGGGATGCTTAGAGGCGCAGACTGCATTCCAAACAGTCTGGCCAGAACGGAAGTGGGGCTGTAACCTGTGAAAAGAACACTGGATTCAAAATGCAAAGGCCTGGTTCTAGCTCTGTTTCTGCCGTTGTCTGACTGCATAGTTTTGGGCAAATCAGATAATGCCTGAGCCTTGAGCATGTTATCTGTCCTACAATAATAGAGAAACATCCTGTATACCATATATTACACATATATAATATATATGTATATGCATATTCTAGCATCATATGGTATCATCTAGAGCCTACAGGATGTGGTGAGGTGTAAGAAAGAAGTCAGGTG
Source organism: Martes martes (assembly GCF_963455335.1). Taxonomy (NCBI): domain Eukaryota; kingdom Metazoa; phylum Chordata; class Mammalia; order Carnivora; family Mustelidae; genus Martes; species Martes martes. The sequence continues at coordinate 89,653,887 of NC_137899.1, forward strand.
CTAGATACCTACTCGGTATGATGATTACAAATTTGTATACACATAAGCAAAAGATAGTGGTAGTTTTCTGCAGGGATGGTTTCTGGAGATTTACTTTGTTGCTTTGAATGGGTCATGTTTTCTGGTTTCTTTATGTGCCATGTGATGTTTTGTTGAAAACTGAGCATTTGAAAAAGCAGCCACCTCTCCAAGCGTGCAGGCCTCCCCGGGTGCGGGGCTTGTCCAGAGCCCAGGACCAGTAAAGGGTTAAAGGCTTAAGGTCTTTCCAGTCCTTTTCTGGACATGTACTTTTCCTGGGCCTGCACGGATGCTTTTTTCCAGTTTCCTAGCATACATAGCCATTAACCAAAACAAAACAAAACAAAAAAAACCTTCCATTTCCTTAACAGTCTTACCCCAGCTGCTTCTTGGGGCCTTAGGAAGATGATGTTCTTTTGTCCTCTCCAATTAGCAGTGTCTTGCCCCAGGCATACGTGGCTCTGGGTCCTCACTGCTTTCAGCTTCAGCTGTATGGGCCCCCAGCTGTGCCACTTGTGGCCCTCTGAAAGCTGAGTTAGGGGACACAGACCGCTCAGGCAGCCCCCACGCACGTTAGCACAGTGCTCTACTCTTTCTGGTTGGCAACAATGAGTGGGAAAAAACCTTGAAATTTCCTACTGTTTTTAATGTGGCTTTTTCTTGTTTGGGCATTCGCTTGGTCACTAGGGCTCTTTCACTGATTTCCAGAGCTCCTGCAAGGTTGTCTTGGTTAGTCTCACTGTTCAGTGTTTGCCCAGGGGAGCAAGGGCCTGGTGCTTCCCTGTCTGCCATCTTGCCGGTGTCTCTCAGGGGCGGTTTTCTTCGAGATAAGTCCCACGACTGACTCCGGGTCAGTTAAGCTCTCCTGTCTTTTGCATATGAACTGCCAGACCAGGTTTCTGTCATCTCACACATGCGTACTTGATTTTCTTCTTACGTGAAGGCGAATTTTATTTTCTTCTTTTTGTTATTTTGGTTTCAGCACCACATTCTAGTTTAATTCGATCACTTTGGGGTTTGTTTCATCCTCCATATTCGCAGTTTTATAAGTTTCTGCAGCAAGCATGCCACCCAAGCCTTTCTCATAGTCTCTGCCAACAGCGGGACCCAGGTCTTGGCCGACAGTAGTGTCTTTGGAGACTCAGTTTCAGGGAGAGTCTACTTGCCATGTGATTCCTACTCACATCTCTCTAGCATCTTTTTATGTGAGAAACTCTGATACGTGTGGAAATCAAGACAAGACTGTAACAGTGGTGCTTTCTAACCCAGAGGTCAGCAAGTTTTCTGTAAAGGGCTAGACCCTTCTGCGATGACTCAGTCCTCCCATTGTGGTGTGAAAGCAGCCATAGACAATATGTAAATTAATGGTCATAGCCTGGATTCCAATAACTTTATTTACTGAAACACACTGCAGACCAGATCTGGCCTACGGGCTCTACATTTTTTGACCCCTGCCCAAGCAAAGGGGAAATTGAGTTAATTTAAAATAATTAATTTGACATAATTTGCAAACTCCTTCCAACACTTTTCACTCACTCCGGTGTTTTATAAACGCACAAACCATTTCTTTCACAAACTTGAATTTGCTAAGGTTTGAGGTCAAGGGCACTGGTTTGTAAATCTTTGTTCCCATGTTAAAAAGAGCAGTGTTATTTGTCTTTTCTTACTGTCAATGAGCTCTACAAGACCAGATTCTGAAAGCACTTCTGTAGTTTACCCCAGCAGGCTGGGATTCACCTTGCCTGGGTGTGGAAACTTGAACTGATTTAGAAGGGAGGCTCACTCTTCCACTGTCTTCTTTCTTCTGCAGCGCCTTCCTTCTTTTGAGATGTTTTTGTTACCCTTTCCAGTTTGAAAAACATCTCCAAGCTAGGGGGGGAATAGAAGCCACAGCAGCAAACAAGGAAGAGCTCTTCCTTTTCTTCTCTCTCTCTCTTTTTTTTCTCTGTTAATATCATCTCACGGAATGTGCCCTTCTTGCTCGGGATATACCTTAAAAAGGTCCATTTTCCTTTCAGTGATTCAGATTGCCTCTGTCTGCACAATAGATGGAGTCTTCCTAGTCTTACCGTATAGGTCACTCCATTTTTCTCATTCTCTGGAGAATCTTCTGCTTCACTGAGAAAGTCCCTGCCACACTGCTTTTCCCCGGTGAGAATTCAACTTCCTCTGTGGTGACCATGCTCTACCTTCAGGCTCTATCTTTCAAACTCATCTTGCTGCCCACAGTCCCCAGTAGAACGTAGCTCCATGGTCCATTCTCGGTGTCTCCATCCTTGGTAAACAAACCAAACTTAGAGCACAGTGGATAAGGCTTTTCTTGGGAGGACTTTAGGATATATATGGGTGCATGTGTGCATGCGTGTGTGTGTGTGTGTGTGTGTGTGTGTTAAGTCCGGTTAGGTATGATTGTAAAAGAATATGATGCCAGGCATCATTACAGAGGGTATGGGCAGGATTGAAAAGTAGCATGGGAACTACTTGGGGTTGCAACCTTCTGATCACTGGACAAATTTATACAACCTAAGGCTCATCCAGACCTGCACATGATGTATTTTGAAACTCATCCCCTGTTTTTCTTGTTTGGGTGTCTTTTGTTCCCTTCAGTTTGTTATGAGTTAAGTATAAACAATATTCTGGTGCTTACAGTATTGCAATGTTCATTTTCTTTGTAAACAAAAAAATGTATTGTGTACCAAGAGGTTAACTCTATGTACTGTCTTTTGTTTCCTTAATGTTTTACAGAGCTATGTAAACACTCACGTCCATGGGACAAAGTGCCTGTCCAACACAGAAGACACACGGTCTCGGTCGTCAGCCACCCAGGTTTCAACACCAAACTCATCCTCCCTCCAATTCCTCAGGGCCGCCAGTAGACCAGTAGTCACATTTGGTCTTAACGCACAAAACTTGTTCTGACCAATGTCCAATCCCTTTGTCTTACCTGGTCATGGATCCTGTTTCCCACTCAACTACCTACCTACAAAAGAATGTTCTATGTGCCTTAATTCTCTCAATCAATTTCTTTTGTGATTCTCAAGTAGTGTCGTTTTAGAATGTAAGTTATTCTTAGCTTTTAGAAATGTAATTTCAGTTTTTCTCATAGCTCTTAATGACTTTTCCAGCTGCTTCCTGCTCTGAAATATCAGATGGCAAACTCTCCCAAGATCTCGGCATTGCTGTGTGCATAGTGATTTTTGGATATATCCAACTGGGATTCTGCTTTTGAAATTTTAATGTGTCCATTTATAACATTTGTGTATACCCTAGGGGATTGAAATATTTTGTTCTTCTGATTATGAAAGGAGTGTAGAGTTCCATTTAATTAGTAACCAAAAGGATCTCGACTGCATCGCTCAAAAGGAATTAATTCATGTATTTTTTCATGGTTCTTGAGTTGCTTTAGCAATATGAAGGAATAAGAATTACCAGATATTTCTTTTACTTTACCCTTTCCTGACTGTGATTATGTACTTCTTGTCATTAGAAATATTTCTAAACAACTTTCTTCATCTTTATAGCTTCACTACCTACTGTTGGCAGAAAAAAAAAAAATTGGGTAGTTATAGAAAAGGCCGGTATTCAGCTGATATGTACCAGTAAGACTATCCTGGTTCTTAAAATATTGAAACACATCTCTTTGGATTGGTAGATGGTCTCTTCTCTGAATCCTCTGTGCCTGCTGATTCTTGGGAGCAAAAGCCTCCACATCGTACTGTACTAATTGTTAAATATTTAAATATTTAAAATAGTAAAACCCTTTAATGACTTCCCTTTTAAAAATATTAAAACCCCCTTTAATAGCCCTTTTCCCCCATGATCAAATTTGAATGTAACTTGATTTGCTATTGGCTTCTGTCTGCCACTTAACCCTCTTCTCAACAGAAGCTGCTTAAAGTTCTTTTCTTAGGGCAAGTAGAAGGGGATGGACAGGGGAAACCTGAAAAAAAAAGGACAAGGCTGAGCAGGAAAAGAGAGTTAGTCCTCTCTAGAGCATTGAGGAGGCAGAGGGTGGGATACTTTAATATTCACAGCATTATCTAATCTTTTAAAAAGTTATTTTGAAATACTGTAGAAACACCAGAAGATATAAAAATAAGAGTTCCAATTTCAGGCAACGTGGAGGAGATACGCTTTTCCCTATTTCTTCTGCTAAGTACAGTCAAATCCTAGAAATCATATCTAAAACAAACGTAAGAAGATGGAGAGGTAGAAGGAAGAAGACAAGCCAGCTGGGGACCTTGGGAGCTGAGAAGCAACACAGAGGTGAGCTCCCTGGGTTCCTTTTTTGGCTCAGATATCCCGAACTGAGTGCTAGATAAGCTGTAATGCCAAAACATTGACAGTAAAGACCACACATCTCCAGCCAAAAGCTTGTTCTCTTGAGCTAAAGGACTAGAAAAGGGGCAGCTGAGCAAGACAGAAAACTTTTCATCCACGTCTTTGTGGATGAAAATGTCGCTTCACCCTTTTTCCCTACCCTGTCAGCAAAGGCTTTCCTGGCTAAAATGAGGTTTCCTCTTTCTTCCTGCTGGGATAGTGTCAGGGAAGTTCTTGTGGAGGGCTAGGACCTGCAACACTCCCCAATATTTTTTTTTTAAAGATTTTATTTATTTGACACAGAGAGAGAGATCACAAGTAGGCAGAGCAGCAGGCAGAGACAGGGGAAGCAGGCTCCCCGCTGAGCAGAGAGCCCGATGTGGGGCTCGATCCCAGGACCCTGAGATCATGACCTGAGCCAAAGGCAGAGGCTTTAACCCACTGAGCCACCCAGGCGCCCCACCACTCCCCAATATTAATGGGAACCCCCTCCCACAGTGTCATTGAAGGCTCCATAGGGACCTGGACTCCATTCCCTACCTGAGAGTATTGAGGCACTTCTTTCCCTTCCCATCAGGGTGGTGTCAGAGAAGGTCTTTTTTTTACTCTCTTACTAAGCAGTCTTCTTCTTCTTTTTTTTTTTTTTTAATTTAATTTAATTTTTTTTCAGTGTTCCAAAATTCATTGTTTATGCACCATACCCAGTGCTTCAGAATGCAATACGTACCCTCCTTAATACCCACCACCAGGCTCACCCGTCCTCCCACTCCTGTTCCCTCCGAAACCCTCAGTCTGTTTCTCAGAGTCCATAGTCTCTCATGGTTTGTCTCCCCCTCCCATTTCCCCAACTCACTCCTCCTCTCCGTCTCCCCATGTCCTCCGTGTTATTCCTTATGCTCCACAAGTAAGTGAAACCATATGATAATTGTGGAGATCCAAGACTTTCGCCACTGACCTATCTTCTTGCAGGATCAGTGGAGACCATGTGGAGAACAGAAAATGTAAATAAGATCCATATTCTCATAACATATTACCCCGACTGTCCAAGATGTAGTTAAAAAAAAAAAGAAAAGAAAAGAAAAAATTCATCAAGAATCAGGAAAACTTTAACTTGAATGACAAAAAATAATTAACCTCCAAGCCAAGATATGTCAGTGAAGGCCTAATGGGGACCCTAAACTTCTACCCCACCCAGTATCAATAAGGCATCATTCCCCCTTTTCCTACTGTAAGTGTCAAGAGAGACTGAGCGGAGAGTGGAGAGTTTAGATGTCTACCTCCACCTGGCAGGAATGAGTCAGTGTTCCCTCCCCCACTAGCATGGTTTCGAAGAAAGTACGCTAAGAAGATTTAAATAAGACCCAGACTTTCACAATATACTATCCAAAATGTCCAAGAAATAGTTTAAAAAAAAAAAAGAAAAACAAAACTCATCAAGAATCAGGAAAACTTCCATTTGAATGAGAAAAGATAATCAACATATGCCAATGCCAAGGTGAAACAGATGCTGGAATGATCTGACAGATTATAAAGCAGCTATCATAAAACTGATTCAAGAAGCAATTATAAACACAATTGAAAAAAATGAAAAAGGCAGACAATCTCAGCAAAAAAAAAAAAAAAAGGAAAGAAAGAAAGAAAAAAGAAAAAGAAAATCTTAGCAAATAAATAGGAGATATAAAGAAGAACCAAATGGAAATTTTATACCTGAATAATACAGTAACTCACTGGAGGGCTCAGTAGTAAAATGGTTAGGACAGAGTGGGGGAAGAGTCTGAACTTGAAGAGCAACTGAAATTACCCAATCTGAAAAACAGAAGGAAAATAGACTGAAGGACAAAATGAGCTCCAGGGACATGTAGGACTGTATGAAAAGATCTAATGTTTATGTCATTAGCAGTCCAGGAGAGCAAAAAAGCATATGCAGCTGAAAAAGTATTCAAGCAAATAATGACTGAAAATTCCCCAAATTTGGCAAAAGCCAAAAATCTACCAATTCCAGAAGATAATGAAACCCAGACAGGTTAAATAAACTAGCAACAAGACACATTGTAATCAAACTTTTGAAAACTAAAGACAAAGAAAAATATCCCAAAGCAATGAGTGAGAAAACATCATCATTATATGGAAATAACAAATCAAACGATGGTGGATTTCTTATCAGAAATCATGGTACCACTAGAAACCATGGAAGTAGATCCAACATTTTCTAGTGCTAAAAGAAAAAAAAAAAAAAAAAAAGAAAACAACTGTCAATCTAGAATTCTGTATTCAGTGAAAATGTCCTTCAGGAATGAAGGGGAAATCAAGACATTCTCAGGTGGAAGGAAAACAAAGAGACTACGTTGCCAGCAGACCTGTATCCTAAATGAATGGCTAAAGAAAATTCTTGAAACAGAATGAAAATGGTCAAAAAGGAAATTTGAAACACAAGGAAGGGAAAAGGAAGAATAAAGTAAAAATATAGATTAATACAACAGAAGTTCCTTCTCATCTTGAGTTGTTTTTTTTTTAAGATTTTATTTATTTATTTGACAGACAGAAAGAGATCACAAGTAGGTAGAGAAGCAGGCTGAGAGAGAGGGGGAAGCAGGCTCCCTGCTGAGCAGAGAGCCCAATGTGGGACTCAATCCCAGGACCCAGAGATCATGATCCGAGCTGAAGGCAGAGGCTTAACCCACTGAGCCACCCAGGCACCCTCATCTTGAGTTTTTTAAATTAGGTTTCATGACTGAGGAAAAATTATAGCATCTAATATGATTCTCAATATGTGTAGAAGTTATGTATAATTTAAGGCAATTATAAGGAATAATGAAAGGACTTAAAGTAATCTTTGAATTGTTGAAATTAAATTGTTAAAATGGTAACACTGGTAGACTGTGTGATAAATCGTATGGATAATGTAATACCTAGAATACCACTAACAAAGCTACTTTGTGAGATACATCCAAGAAATACTATAGATAAATAAAAATGGAGTTTTAAAAACTTTTCAGTGACACGCGAGAAGGCAGGAAAAAGAAAATAACCAAAAAACAAAAGCAGCCTTAAGCCCTTATATAATAACAATTAACATTAGAATAAGTGGTCACCAATTAAAGGCAGAGGTTGGCAGATTTGATTTTAAAACGTGACCCAATTATATGCTATCTACAAGAAACTCACTTGAGATTTAACAAGGTATACTGGTCAAAAGTAAAAGGATAGAAACGTGTTTGCATATACCATGCAAGCATTAACCAAAAGGAAGCAGGAGTGGTGATTAGTATCAGATAAAGTAGGCTTTGGTGCAAAAATTTTTACCAATGATGAGAAAAACTTTAACAAATTTAAAGAATTGAAATCATAAAACATGTCCTTTGACCAAAAAAGAATCAAACTGGAGTAACAGGAAGATAACAGAAAAATCTCCAAACGTCTGAAAACAAACGACATACTTCTATATATCCCGTGGGTCTATGAGAAACTCTCAAGGAAACTTAAAAATACATTAAACTAAATGAAAGTGAAATACACCATATCAAAATTTGAGGGATGCAGCCAAGTCAGTGCTGAAAGGGAAATATATATAGAACTAAATGCATATATTAGAAAAGCAGAGGATTTTTAAATCAGGAAGCTCCTACCTCAAGAATCTAGAAAAAGAGCAAAATAAACCCAAAGTAAGCAGGAGGAAGTAATGAAGATGAGAGCAGAGATCACTGAAAATGAAAACAGAAAAACAGTAGAGAAAAATTAGTAAAACAAGAAGTTGGCTCTTTGAAAAGATCAGTAAAATTGCCAACCCCTCTCTTGTAAAACTGACAAAGAAAAAAGAGAAGACATAAATTACCAATATTGGAAGTGAAAGGGGATGAGACTACAGACTCTATAGACGTCAAAGGGCAGTAAGAGAATACTACAAACAACTCTATAGACATAAACTTGACAGCTTAAATGAAATGGACCAATTCCTCAAAATAAAACACAGTTCACACACTATGGGACAGATTATTTGAATAACCCCATAAATATATTAAAGAAACTGAAGAATTAAACTGAATTGAATTGATAATTGAATTTTGAAAAAGAAACCTCCAGGCCCAGATGCTTTCATTGAAGAATTCCACCAAAGGTTTACAGAAGAATTCATACCAATTTTATACAGTCTCTTCCAGAAAAGAGAAGAGGAAGGAAGGTTTCCAGCTGATTTTATGAAGCTAATATTACCGATACCAAAACAGGCCATACACAGAAAACTGCAAACTAATATCATTTATGAGTAGATGTAAAAATCCTTAACAAAATATTAACAAATAAAATTCAGCAATACATAAAAAGAATTACACCCTATGACCAAGTGGGTTTATCCCAGGAAGGCAAGGTTGGTTCACTAGTTGAAAGCAACCAATGTAATCCACTCTAATAACAGGCTAAACAAGAAAAATTGATGATCATATCAAGTGATGCAGAAAATATATTTGACAAAGTCCAGCACCTTCTCATGATAAAAATCTAGGAACAGAGGAGGCCTTCCTCAACTTGATAAAGACTTCTGTATGTACGTATTTATCCTGAACAATATATGCTTTTGTTCACCATGATTTTAAACTTCATATTATACTGTGTATATTCAGCATTTTACTTTGTTATCCACATTATGTGTGTGGAATTAATCCATGTGGATCATGTTGTTTTAGTTTGTTTGTTTGTTTGTTTGTTTGTTTTACTGTCGTAATATCCCACAGTAAGGCTATACCACAGTTTATCCACTTCCCTGTTGATTGATGCTGAATTTGCTTCCTTTTTTTTTTTTTTCCTATCACAAAGGATTCAGCTAAAAACTTTCTTGTCTTAAAAAAAAAAAACAACAATAAAAAGCATTCTTGTCTAGGAATTGAATTGCTGTGTTATAGTATGTAAATCTTTAACTTTACTAGATATTCCCACTTTGGTTACTCTAACATGCCTTCACAAACATCTAAGTCCCCATTCTCCTGCATCTTGGGATTCACAGTCTTTTTAATTGCTACTCCAATGGCTGTTAATATAAACTCATTTTTATATTTAATTTGAATTCCTCCAATTATTAGTAAAGTTGAACATTTTTTGCAAGTTTATTGGCCAGTTACAGCTCCTCTTCTGTGAATTGCCTATTTATATGTTTTGCCTCGTTTTACGTTGGATTACTATATTTTTCTTATCAATTTGCAGGATTTATTTCAGAACTCTGGTTATTAATTCTTTGTTAACTGTGTGTATTACAGGTGGTTTTCCCAAGGCTGTGTCTTGTCTTTTCACTTTTTAAAAGAGTATCTTTGAATGAATAAAAGATTTTAATATGGTTAAATTTGTCGGTGTTTTTATTTATAGTTAGTACCTTTTATTTTTATGTCTTATGAATTCCTTCTCTATCCCATAGTCATGAACAAAATCTCCTAGATATTCTTCTAAATTTCTTTTATTTTTTAATTTTGCTTTTCCAATTTAGGTCTATACTTTTCCTGGAATGGATTTTTGTGTATGACATGAGGTAGGATTGAATTTTTTTTCCAGTTGTCCCATCCCATTTTCTCTCTAATCTATAAAACCATCTCTTTCACAAATTGTTTTCATAAATGCTTGGGTCTCTTTCTAGACTCTTTCCTCTAACTCACTATTTTATTTACTATGTATTTGTTTTTGTTTTGATAGAAAAAAATAATTTTTATTGCTTAACAAATGATCAGGACTGTTAGGATTTGAATCCAGGTCTCTCCATTCCCAATCCAGAGTCTGCTCTCCACTGCACCTACTGCTTAAAGCCAGATGCATGTAATTGTACATAACGAGAGCTACATTGACCATATGGCCTTTACTTATGTTATTGCCAATATTTTTTAATTCAAATTCAATTAGCCAACATACAGTACATCATTAGTTTTTGATGTAGTGTTCAACCATTCATTAGTTGCGTATAGCGTATTTTTAATAAGACTTACAACATAGTAGGACAAGTTGTGTACTTCCATATTCCTTAAAATTATCTTGGCTGTTCCTTACAGTTTGCTTTTCTAAGTAATTTTAGAATTTATTTTTCAAGCCCTACAAATGCCCTTGTTTGGAGTTGATTAGAATTACACTGAATTCATAAATTTGAGGAGGCTTGTCTTCTTTATGATATTGGATATCTCTGTCTATAAACATGCTCCATTTGTGTAGGATTTCTTTAACTTGTCTAATTTTCTCCATAAAGAACACAGGTATCTTTAGCATGATTGAGGTTTATTCTTAGGTACTTAGTTTATTATAAGTGGAATATTCTTTGATTGTATTTTCTGTGTCTGAAATATAGAAATCATGGGTACTTATTCTAATAATATACTCATATATTATTTCAGAATTTCCATCCAGGTAATATTAAGAAATGCCATTTTTCCCCTTTCTACTCTTATTATTTTTCTCTTTTTCTTTTTTTTTTTTCTTCCAAAAAACTACCCTGGAGAGAACCTCTAATACAATGGTGAATAGAAGAAATTATAGTGGGCATTCTAATCTCACTTCTGATTTAAAAAATATATATATGTGTCTAATGCTTCACTCATAAATGTGAGATTTGCTATAGGTTTTTGGCAGATAAACTTCTTTAGAAAACAATCTTTCATTTAATTCCTGGTTCACTGTGAATTTTACCATGAATAAGTATAGAAAAGAAGGGGTTTTCTTTATAGGGCACAAAAAATTGAGGTATGTATTAATTTAATCAAATTCACCATAATCAAATAATTTATTATCTTCTAAGTTTTTCTTTTCTCCTCACTTATGCTGGGATGTCACTCACAGTGATTTTCTGTTCCTTCCCCTCCTTCCTTCCCTCCTTCCCCTCCTGGATTACCTGCTGACTAAAAAAAATTAGTGGTACATAAAAGAAATGCTTATAGAAACATCAAAAGTAACATCACACAAATAAAAAACACAAGTCGAATATATAATATTATAATCAAAGTAAGAAATCGGGACAAAAATCATTAAATGATACATAAAACACCCTTTACATTAAACCAGGTGCATCTCATTACTAAGACATAACAGTCATGAGCCCTTATGAATTGAGTCGAATAACATCAAAGTATATAAAGTGAAAAGTGTTAGAAATGTAAATTATTTTCTATCTGAATCAAAGCATTACCATCTATAAAACCAGGATTACAACCAGAGTGCCTGTTTGGAATTCTTGGGATGAGTACACTAGATAATTAATGTGTAGTGAGTGAGAATACCTCAGACCATAAACCCTTTAATTTCCAGCTCAAATCCAAAGTGAAAGAAACGTTATCTTATTCTCAATGAGACTGTCAATTCAGGACAGTCTCAATCAATTCTATCTTTTCTCACCTGCTTTTTCACCTGGGATTGCATCCAACTTCCAAAGGTTTACAGAGTTTCGAGACGTGGGGGTGGGGGGTATGCATCTGTTTCCTGCATTAACATGAAAGCCTTGGGTCTTGCCTCCTCTCTGGGGTCCATGAATATGGTGTCCTCTGCTGCAGCATCCCCATCATTCTGGCCACTCCAGGTATGCCTACCCTCTTTTTTATGTAACTTTGGTTCTTTTCATGAAAGTACGTGATAAACCAACTTCTCCCTTGTGCCATTCTGGGACAAGAGGCCTGTCTCAGCCTCTCTGCCTTGACCTCCACGGTCTTCTTTCCCTGATGAGTTCCCACCACATGGGTACATTGGGAACTCAGTGGTACCTGGTACAGCTCTATATGGGGAGACAAACAGTAGGCAGAAGTGCCCCTGCTCTTAAAGCCCCACACTCAAATGAGGTTTCTTTTGTACCCCAGACCCCGAAGTTATCTCTCTGTAACTCTAGAGTAATGGTTCTCAACCTGGTCTGCACATCAGACTCTCCATAACCTTGAAAACACCCATGCCCAGGCTGCATCTCAGGGCAGTTAAATAAGGATCTGTGGGTATGAATGCTCAGACAGCGTATTCTTGAAAGTCCCCAGAGTGTATAGGCAGGTGTCAGAACTCCTAGACTGGGGCGTTCTAGAATGACTAATGAGTGGGGCTTTCTAGAATGATTTTGTCAAAAGTTTTTATTATTTACCTTCCTCAGTTTATTAGTGACTCACCACACTCTAATTAGTATAAAGTATGTTATAATTTTTTTCACTACTAATTTGATAGTTGCAAAATGATATGTCTAATTTTTTCATAGACTTAGTTTTGATTAACATTTCCTTCTTATGAATTATTAGTTTATGTCTCTGTTACATTTTTATCCTGGAATGTTAGTGTTTTCTCTTACATTCTTGTGAATGTGTATCTACTGGGTATTAACTATTTGGTCCCCATTTATTATCATAAGTTCTATTTTCTAAAAGTCACATTGTTCATTGGAGCTTTCTACAATGATGGAAATGCATAGGAATATCTGTGTTGTCCAGTACGGCAGCCACAAGCTTCCTGTGGCTATGGTGTGACTAAGATATGGTTAAAGACTAAAATGTGGTTAGTGTGATTAAGGAACTGAATATTTAATTTTACTTCAATTAACTTAGATGCAAATAACCACATGTATCTCATGGTTCTTGTTTGGAACAGGACAGTTCTAAAGGGTCTATCATCACAGTTTGGGGTTTTATTGGCCTGACAGTTATTTTGAGAGGTTTTTTCCCTTATAAGTTCTAGTTTCAATGAATTATAATGAAGAAATGAAAATATGTTTTATGTCATTATATTTTGTAAATTTTATTCTTGTTCTTTATCCCCTGGCATGAGCTCAATTTTAAAAAATCATCAATGGAATCGAAAAGAAAGTCTATGGCATAAAATTTTGCTACACTTACTAATTCAATTTTACTAATTACCTTATTTAAACTATATAGATATATCCTCTTTTTAACTTGCTCTGTCATCGATGATATTGGTATTTTAATATGTCACTGTATTTGTGTTTCTGTCTCTTCTTATATACTAAATAGTTATTGCTAAATAAATTTTGAGGTTATGCTAATCAACTCGTAAATGCTCAGAACTATTATATAATAAGGGATTTGGGCTTTTTTTTTTTTAAGATTTAATTTACTTACTTGACAGACAGAGATCACAAGTAGGCAGAGAGGCAGGCAGAGAGAGAGGGGGAAGCAGGCTCCCTGCTGAGCAGAGAGCCCGATGTGGGGCTCGATCCCAGCACCCTGAGATCATGACCTGAGCCAAAAGCAGAGGCTTTAACCCACTGAGCCACCCAGGCTCCCCAGATTTTGGCTTGTTTCAATATGCAAGGATGTTTTTTGTTTCACTGAATCCTTTTTGCTTTGAACTTTTCTTTGATAATATCAGTGCCATCTCCTATTTTTATTTGCCTGATACATTTTATTCTTGTTTTTCTATATAATTTGATTTTGGTCTCACTGTTACAAGAAACATATAGTTGCATGTTCCTTAACTCATTCAGAGTCTCTGCCTTTTACTTCAGTTATGAAGCAAAATCATTTTTTTCTTTTTAATACAGATGAATTCAGTCATACTTATGTCACTTTGTTTTATGTTTTATGGTGAGTTTGAGACTTTTTTTTTTTTTTTGCTGTTTCACTTATTGGCTTTTGTCTTTTCCCACATATTTTGCTCTTTTCATTTATAGTGATTTGGAAAATATATTTTCTCCCTATTCTGATGTGTATCCTGGAGTTTAAAATGTTTTTATTCCCCTCCCCCTTCCTTTCCCATCTCCATAATTATAAATTTAATTAGGACTCAGTTTATAGAACGTCACTCCTCTTTTTGCCAAGTAAATCTTCAAGAGCTGCTTTGGCCTTATATTAAGTGTTTACTTCTCTCTGGATTTTTCAGTAGTTTCAGTAGTTACTACCAATGATTGTATGTGATGATTTCCTCATTGTCACAGTCTTAATCTAAAGGTGCAAAGGGAAAGTGAGGGAAGGAGAGTATTTCAGAAATAGTTCTGCATACTAATGGAAGAATCTGCTTGATTTCTGTATTCCAGTAGAAGAAATGGGAGGTGACAGGTGACTGAACTTGTTAACATTTTTCTAACATTTATTCTATTCCCAGGGTATGTTCTCTGTTCTTTTCTTTCTGCTCTCCCTAGAATGCTGTATTCAGTGGGTAAGAACAGGGTTTGGGCATATGGTCTGACCTTTAGATTTTATTCCTGGTGCCAGTTACTTTTGTTATTGTTGGTTTGTTTGGATTTTATGGGGGGGGAGCATCTTTCAGAATTCATTGAATGGGAAGTTAGGATAGGTAGCTGCTTATATGCCACCATATTAACCTGGACACCTGCATTTAAATTTCTAGAAACATTAACTTTTCTAGATATATGCCATACCACTGTATTCCAAAAACAATTTGAGGACATGAAATTGTGGTACATGCAGTTCAATTGGACAAAGCATGAACAAGTAAGGATATTAGGGCAAAGAGAAAAAAGACTGATTAATATATCAGGTCAAGCCTGATTCTTAGAGGTGGGCCACAAAAGTAGGCTTCCTGGTTACTCACAGGAGAGAAGGAAGCATGATTAGTTCTACAATTTCAAGATTCACAGTGACCTTAAGATGAAGTCAGTGGTTACCCAGCAACAATACAGCTTTTCTGCAGAGCAAGACTTCAGAGAACTCTTGTGCCTAGTTGTCCCAAAGGGGGCACCATATAAATGTGGACCACATCCTCTTTACCTTATAGGCATTAAATAGTCTTGAGTTTGATGTAGCCATTTCTTGTAATGTCCTCCAGCATCGACCATGTAATACAAAATCACAGTCCCTGCATACCACCCTCCCCCTCAAACAAAGGCAATTTTTTAGAAGCTCTGTCTAAATAGTAGGAAGGCACTATAGCATAGATAGGTGAGACTATGATCAGAATTCCCGAGTTCGAATTCTGATTCAACCATTTGCCCAGAGTCTGACCTTATGCAATATTTTTACTGAATTATAATTAAAATATAGTGTTATATTAGTTTCAGGTGTTCAATATAATAATTCACCAGTTCTATACCTTTCTCAGTGCTCATCATAAGTGTACTTTTAATCTTCTTTGTCTATTTCACCAACCTCTCATCCAGCTCCCCTCCAGCAACCACCAGTTTGATCTCTGTATTTGAGTCTGTTTTTTTTTGTTTGTCTCTTTTCTTCTTTGTTCCTTTGTTTCTTAAATTCTGCATGAGGGAAATCATATGGTTTTTTTCTTTCTCCGACTAACTTATTTCACTTAGCATTATACCCTCTAGATCCATCCATGTTATTGCAAAATTGCAAGATCTCATTCTTCTTTATGACTGAGTAATACTCCATTGTGTATATATACCACATTTTCTTTATCCATTCATCTACCGATGGACACTTGGGCTGCTTCCATATCTTGGCTGTTGTAAATAATGCTGCAGTAAACATGTTGCATATATCTTCTTGACTTAGTGTTTTCATTTTCTTTGAGTAAACACCCAGTAGCAGAATTACTAGATCATATGGAGATTCTATTTTTAACTTTTTGAGGAACCTCCATATTGTTTTCCACACACCAATTTGCATTTTTACAAACTGTGTGCCAGGGTTCTTTTTTCTCCATATCCTCACCAACAGTTATTTCTCATCTTTTTGATTCTAGCCTTTCTGGCAGGTGTAAAGTGGTATCTCGTTGCAATTTTGATTTGCATTTCCCTAATGATTAGTGATGTTGAGCATCTTTTCATGTGTCTGTTGGCCATCCATATGTCTTCTTTGGAAAAATATCTATTTAGGTCCTCTACCTATTTTTAAGCAGATTGTCTTTTTGGTGTTGAGTTGTATGAATTCTTGATATATTTTGGATATTTGCCCCTTGTCAGATATATCACTGCAAATATCTTCTCCCATTCAGTAAAAGGTTTCCTTTTTATATTGTTAATGGTTTCCTTCACTGTGCAAAAGCTTTTTATTTTGGTGTAATCTCAATAGTTTAATTTTGCTTTTGTTTCCCTTGCCAAAGGAGACATTTGAGAAAAACCTTTCTCTGACTAAAGTCAAAGAGATCCCTGCCTACATTTTCTTCTAGAAGTTTTATGGTTTCAGGTCTCATGTTTAGATCTTTAATCCATTTTTAGAAGACTTTATTTATTATTTATTTGAGAGAGAGAGAGAGAGCACAAGCAGGGAGAGGGAGAAGCAGACTCCCTGCTGAGCAGGGAGCCAGATGTGGGACTAGGTCCCAGGACCCTGGGATCATGAACTGAGCTGGAGGCAGATGCTCAACTGACTGAGCCACCGATGTGCTCTCCTTAATCCATTTTGAGTTTATTTTTGTGTATGGTGTAAGAAAGTGGTCTAGTTTCATTCTTTTGCATGTAGCTGTCCACGTTTCTCAACACCGTTTATTGAAGAGACTGTCTTTTCCCCATTGCGTATTCTTGCCTCCATGGCTATAGATTAATTGACCATAAACTGTGGGTTTATTTGCAGACTATTCTGTTCCATTGATCTATGTGTCTATTTTTGTGCCAGTACCATACTGTTTTTGATTACTACAGATTTGTAGGATATCTTGAAATTTGGGATTATAGATACCTCTAGCTTTGTTCTCCTTTCTCAAGATCGCTTTGGCTATTTGGTGTCTTTTGTGTTTCCAAACAAATTTTACTATTATTTGTTCTAGCTCTGTGAAAAAATGTTATTTGTATCTTGGTAGAGATTACATTAAATCTGTATATTGCTTTGGGTAGTATGGACATTTTAACAACATTAATTCTTATAAATCATGAAGGTGGAATATACATTTGTCTGTGTCATCTTCAATTTTTTTCATCAATTTTTTTAAGGATTTTATTTATACATTTAGAGAGAGAGAGGAGGGAGCCCACAAGCAGGGGGAGAAGCAGGGGGAGAGGGAGAAGGAGACTCCCCACTGAGCTGGGAGCCTGATGTAGGTCTTGATCCCATGACCTGAGCCACCTGAGCTGAAGGCAGATACTTAACCATCTGAGTCACCCAGGTGCCCTTCATCAATGATTTCTAGTTTTTGGAGTACAGGTCTGTCACTTCCTTGTTTATTCTTAAGTATTTTATTACTTTTGGTTCAATTGTAATTGGGATTATTTTAATTTTTGCTGTTTCATTATTACTACATAGAAATGCAATAGATTTAAGTACATTAATTTTGTATCCTGCTTCATTGAATTCATTTTTTGGTTCTAGTGGCTTTTTGGTAAAGTTCTTAGCATTTTCTATATATAGTATCATGTCATCTCCAAGTAGTGGAGTACTTCTTCCTTACCAATTTATCTCCAAGTAGTGGAGTACTTCTTCCTTACCAATTTAGATGATTTCTATCTCTTTTTGTTATCTGATTGCTGTGGCTAGGACTTCCAGTATTATGCTGAATTAGACTTCCAGTACTATGCTGAATAAAAGTGGTAAGAGTGGATATCCTTGTTTTGTTCCTGACGTTAGGAGAAAAGCTTTCATTTTTTTCATTTTTTTACCATGTAATGATGTTAGCTGTGGGTTTTTCATATGTAGCCTTTATTATGTTACTTTGTTGAGTTTTTTTTAACGAATGATGCTGTAACTTGTCAAGTGTTTTCTCTGCATCTACCGAGATGATCATATGGTTTTTATCCTTTTTCTTATTCATGTGGTGTATTGTGCTGATTGATTTGTGAATATCAAACCGCCATTGCAACCCTGGAATAAATCCCACTTGATGGTGGTGAATTATTTTTTTTTATGTATTGTTGGATTGAGTTTGTTAATATTTTGTTGAGGATTTTCATATCTATGTTCCTCAGAGATATCAGCCCGAAGTGTTCTTTTTTTATAGAGTCTTTGTCTGGTTTTGGTATCAGGGTAATGTTGACTTATTGAATGAATTTGGAAGCTTTCCTTCTTTTTCTATTTTTTGGAATAATTTGAGAAGAAAATGTATCAACTCTTCTTTAAATGTTTGATAGAATCCACCCGTGAAGACATTCTGACCTTAGGCAATTTACTCAACAATCTGTTTCTTCAACTGCTAGGCTCAGTCATGGAGGGACGGATGGAGATGTCACTTCACAGAACTGGGAGTGGTGTGGGGGCAGGGTGAAGGGATATAATGAATCAGGTCGTGCAATAGCCTGCAGGTCTCCAGCCTCACGTCCCAAATCGCCTGTGGTGGGTCTGAGAAGGAAATTAATAATCAGGTGGTGGAAAATTGAAGGAAAAAAATATTGATTCTAGGAGGCACTTTTTTTTTTGCATTTTAAGATCTTTAAATCAAGGCACATTTTAAAATTGATGGCATGCCATAGTCGAATTGGCAGCATTATTTTTCTTTCTTGGTGGAATGTAAAATGATGCTGTATATTACAATTTATAATATCTTAGATTTAATAAAATATGGTAGTGATAATTATGTAAGAGACCAGCTTTTCCTCAGACAAGGTCTACTGGGGAGATAGAATGAATCCCTCTACACTTCTGGCAACCTAAGGGGGCTGCAGCTGTCCAGTTAGGATTCTTTCAGAGAAGGTGTTAGCAGATATATGGCTCTCCCATTTTATGAAGACCTACTAGGGCTATAGCTCATGTTATCCATCTTTTCCAGGTTCCTCATAATGAAGGAATTGCATGTACCAGGGAACTCCTTCTTTCAACAAGGGAGGGAGTTAAACCACAAATAAACATAAGAATACATGTTTAGAGGAAGGTAGAGAGCAAGTGGACAGCCAGCCCAGGTCCCCTCCAATGCCATTTCCCTATGGTTATGGTTTTTGTTTTGCTTTGTTTTGATTTGCCAAGTCAGCCAGGACTATTGAGAAATCTTTGCCAGGAGACCCTTCCTCTGACCTTTCGTGCTGGTGTGGTAGCACACAATGTGGTAGCACATTGTCAGCAAGGACATCAGGGACTACTGTGTTTGAGCACACAAAAAACCCACCTTGCATGGAAAGGGCAGACTGAATAGCTATACCATTTCAGTTTGGAAAGAGGCTACATCTACCCTCAGGGAAAGTTTGCACTGTGTTACCTCCAGAATTGCCCACAAAAAGTGTCTGTCAAATGGTAAATGCTCTATAAACATAACTATTTTTACTTTTATAAGTATTTTTAGCAAGACAGTGTTGGAAGATATGAAGGATCTATTATGGAAAACCAGAAATACTACTCTGTTTCATGGTGCCTGGGAGTGTTGAGTTAAGGGACCTAAAACTTGGTCCTATGGGTTAAGTGATCTAGTGTCCTGGGTAGCTTGGGGTTGTCCCATTTTATGCCTGTTGTCTCAGCACAATTATTAATGGGTACACTTTGATTTTCAAAAGCATCCTAGTGTAGATACTAATTTATATAATCACTCTACATGTGGATCATGTGGGGTCAATTTTTCCATTTCTACTCATACAATGTGAATAATAAGATAATTTAAATATAGAAAGATATAAAATTGAATCAGTGAGATACTTAAAAATTTAAGAACAAGAATTTCAAAACCAGGACATCAAGAATAAATAAAAACTCAAATAGAAAAAAAAGAGTAAATAAGAAATATCATAGTGGACAAATTACCATATTGGACTCATTTGAGATAGTAAAAGAACAATGTTTAAATATTTTAAATATTTATTTATTTTCGAGAGAGCATGCCTGCATTTGCCAGCGGGAGGAGGGGCAGAAGGTGAGGGAGGGGGAGAGGGAAAGAATCTCAAGTAGACTCTGCACTTAGTGCAGAGCCTGATGCAGGGTTCAGTCTCATGACCCTGAGATCATGATCTGAGCTGAAACCAAGACTTAACTGACTGAGCTACCTAGGCACCCCTAAAAGAACAACTTTTTAAATAACATTTCAAAGTAAGTGTTTTTAAAGTGTTCTATTAAGACATGTAGTGATAAATCTTAAAAGACAAAGTATCCGAAGATTAAATAAGTTGTAAAATAGGATAAGAATATAAATAGAAAATAAATAATAAAAACAGATCCAGAAAAACTGACTAAAACAGCACATATCTCTGTACATAATATACCTATTTTTTAATTTATAATATATTTATATATACACATCATATATTTATCTCCTTAGTAACACAAACCAAAGACTAGAAGAGAATGGGGGTGGGGGAATGAAAACCAGGGCATGACAGGAAGCCAGTGAATAGCAACAGTTTTGTGGTCAGGACCCTTCCTCATAAGTGCAAGGGCCAAGCAGAATCCCTGGTGGGGAAGAAGTAGTGTGAGACCACCCAGAGAATAACGTGGCTCCTGTCGGGGCCAAGGGAAGGCCACCCTAAGATGAGCCACTTTGGCATGAAGAGTATTTTTGAATTAAAAGCAATTAAAGCCCAGCCGATTCAGGAAAAACTCTTTACCTCTCCCTCAACTGCCTAAAGATCATTTAGATAAAGGATCTGCTCCAGGAAGAGAGCCATCACCATAGAGAAGGATATTATGATATGAACTAGGTGTGGCAGACAGGGAGGAACATAACAAGACCAGTGTGGTCGAAGTCCTCTATGTCTAATTGTTTATGAGTGGCCCAGCAAGCCTGTGTTTACCAAACATTTATTCTTTTTCATCTTCCTGTGTATGTATTGCATTCCTTGCTTCTAAAGTCCCAAATCCGTAATGCTTCTCCTTAGTTCAGGGTTATCTATATACCTCATTCTGCCTGACTGCCTTTGGAATCATATGTCTATGTGGATCCCCCATACTTTTAAGAAATTAAATCTGATTTTCTCCTATTAATCTGTCTCATGTCAATCTGATTCTTAGTCCAGCTGGAAGGACCTTGAAGGGCAGAGGAAATTCTTCCTCCTTGACAGTTGGCATAGTCAGTAGGATAACAGTCCCTGGCTTGACATGAATCAAACTGTCTATATCCTCTTCTCCCAAACCCCATTAAACACCTTAAACATTTCTCATAACAGTGTCGGTGAGACACTGCATAGTTGAATATATACTGCTTTGATCTCCAAATGCATAGGCACTGTATGGCTTTGTTTTCAGGCTTTTCTGAAAAGTGGGTATGCATAAAAACCTAAAGTATCTGATTAATGAAAGCATTCCAATCCCAAACTGTGTTGATAATAAAGTTGTTTACAAAGATGATGAAATTGACACATAAAGAACAACTTCTCAGTATAATAATCAGCCTAGCACCACACAGAATCTATGGTATAGTGCACTGCTTTTTCAAAAAGCATATGCAGCAAGTCTTGTGAACAAGAACTATGAAAAATGAGAGCAATTTGATCCACTAATTAGAATGCCTCCGTCAAATCACAGTGGCTCAGCTAAGGTCACATACCACTTGCTTGCATTTGAGGAGGAGAAAGGTTTGCGGTTCTATATTTTCTCTTACTTATTAATATGTGAAAAGCTCCCAGTTTTTTATGAACCCCAGCAGTTGTTGGCGTGAGAGATTAGTTCAGCAATTTGATTAGGTGAACTCCACAGCATGTTAAATTAGAATCCTAGACACTAAAGCCCCAAATCTAATTTCACCCTAGTTTATAAGGTTCTCTTGAAAATTCTATTATCCTAATGCATACCTCTCATTCTCTAACTCCTATAAGGAACAGTAATTCCTACCAAATGCAAAGTCAAAAATATCCTCAATTGCCACTGTGGAATATTTAAGTTTTGTATTTACTGGATCTCTGAGATTAGGTGCAGAGATCTAATCTAATATTTCCTGAGGGGCACCTGGGAGCTCAGTTGGTTGAGCATCTGGCTCTTGGTTTCCACTCATATCATGATCTCAGGATCAAGGGATCGAGCCCTGCGTTGGGCTCCAGGCTCAGCACAGAGTCTGCTTGTCCCTCTCCCTCTGCTCCTCCCCCTGTTCATTATCTCTCTCTCTCTCCCCACCTCAAATAAATAAATAAAATCGTTAATATTTCCTGAAATTGCAGTACTTGTAAATTGTGGCAGAATTCTTGCTCTAACCATGAGTTCTGCTAAATAAAGATTTTGCTTGGGCCACTAATTTTACCTAAATAATAAATCCACTTGCTTGTAATTGGGGCAAGTTCTTAAAAACCCAATTAATATATGATTCAGAAAGCCGGACAAAGTAAAGAAAAAGAACAGTAAAGGCAAGGAAAGGCATTCTGTTTCTCTACAAGTACAGCCAGGAGTAATTTCTGGTCTTAGTATAGCCATGTTTTCAAAAGATAATGCCAAATTATCTTCCAAGTCGGCTATACTGATTTTCAGCTCCTGCTGATACTTCTTGTCCACACTTGCTGTTTTCTGACTTTTCAGTGTCCATCTGATGAAGGTACCCTGATCTGTCCCTCCACTTGTAGGATGCATTACCCTATTAGCAGTGAGGTTGCCCATCCTTTCATGTCTAGGGGCCACTGGGTGATTTTATTCTGTGAAATACTGTTCATGTCATCTGTTCTTCTTTTCAGTTGTCTTTTCCATACTGATTTTAAGAGTTTTTTATAAATGCTGGATATTAATCCATTGTTACTTGTATATATTAGAAATATGTTCTCGTTTGCACCCTGCTTTTTCTCCTTTCCTTTTTCCTCCCTCCCTTCCTTGTTACTCTTACCCCCAATGTATCTATGGGTTTGGAACAAGAGGTGGATCTATCCGTATCATCTCAACCCATCACATCAGACAGAAATTCCTGGTGGACTCTGCCTCTTAAATTTTCCCATTCCTACCATTCGAGGCAGTTTTTCCTAGAGAACTTTTTGAAAAATAGACAACTCACTTGACATGGGAGTTATCCATTTTCATTTTAAAATTGTGGAAGTAAAATAATTTTTATTTTTCCCACTGAGTAGCATTTGGAATCAAACCAATTTCTAATAGTCCTCTATAATCTTAACTGACTGAACACAATTTATGGGTAATTGCATCATTTATGGGCAACTTGACAGCTGCTATAATGCTCAGAAAATTTTAACAACATTTGTTAGAATTATTTGCCTAAATGGCATTCTGAGAGTCAAAATTTTCGTTTTGTTTCTAGTTTTTCTTTCCCCAAAGCTCTTAATTCTGCATGAACTATAACATTAAATCTACAAAGATTCTTATTTTCACTTCTAAGGTTATATCTAAACTCTGTTTCAGTGGATTACAAATTCTCTAAGGAGAGAGACCCCATTGATTTTGCTCACTAATGTATTCTTTGTTCTGGGCCACCATACCTGGCACATGGTAGCTTGTTTTTATAAAATACTTGCTTAATGAATTATGTGAATTATAGATCCACAAAAATTTGGCCATATATCTTTGAGAATCTGAAGCTGTTCACAGGCTGTGGACCCATAAATCTGCTTCAAGGCATGCATTCTAAGAAAGAACTCTGATCAATGCAGGCAGATTTATATACAAGGATGTTCGTGCAGTCACTATTGATAAGTAACTTTGGAAACATAAATATGAAATGTTCAACAATAATGAATTTGTTGAAATAGTTATGGGACATCCACAAAAGAATGTCATGATGTCATTAAAACTCATATTTTCAAAGATTATTAAAAAAACATACAAAACAGTGTTAAGTAAGTAACATGGAACACAGAAAATATGCACTATGATCCTAATTTTGGTGTATAATATGCAGGCATTGAGAAAACTGGAAAGAAATACAGCAGTATTTTTCAGTACCTGTCTTTGGGTGATGGGATGGGAATCACCAGTTAAGTAGGACTACTGCAGTGGACTGGAAACACCTTACAATTAGTACCAAGGTTTTTCTTAGCTTAGGAGTTTAGCACTGCATTTGTGGACTATGGTATTCAACAATTAGAAAACGCACTTAAAAAAACAGTAAAAAGTCTTAATCCTTTATAGCCCATTGTCAACTTATCATTGATCATGTCTTCTAAAATTTCATTTATCATCATATATTTCTGCGAGCAGACAGGTGGCTGGTGGGCCACACTAGCCACATCCCCCACAGGCATTCTGGGGCCTGGAGATGGCGGAAGCTCAGAGGCACGTAACACATACTTGGCCAGCCTTTGATCGCCTGCGGTCTGCCACAACAAAGTGTTTTTGTGGAATTTATGCCTCAGTTGTGTGAAATGAACTCAACATGCAGAGTGTGTGAGTCTTTGATTTGAAATATATTTCCATTCACTTCTGGTGGGAGGTTGTCAAACACAAGGCACTAAGCATGCTGAGCTCTGCAATGGCTTCCATAAATTATCTATGGTGATTGCATTTTGGCTACTTAAGGATGACTGGGAGATTTGGAACATATGTTTTCATTAAGAAATATTCCGATCTTGTCATATTACCCAGCTGACTGCTGTTGAACAAGAAATGCAGCAAGACTGGAAGGCAAACCAAAGAAAGGCTTTCATCTGGGGCCCGAGAATTGCACTTTGGGAGACACAGAAGAGCAGGAATCAAAAATTTGTTCCAGAAGCAGGGAGAGAAGAGGCGGGCTTATAAAGGCCAAGAGGAGACTCCCAGTAAAGCCACATAAATTTTTTGTCAAGAATTGTGATTGGTGTTGACAAGCTGAAGCTATTCTTATCTGCACGTGGTTGGTTGCTAAGCGCTATCACTAAGCAAAGAGTCGGTTTCTAAGTAAAAGAAAAAAAGTTCATTTCTTGACACACGGCAGCATTGCTGGTCCTCCGGGGTGCTTGTGGTTTGGCAGCGACCTATATTTTAAAGTTTATCTTTCAGGTGGGGATGTGCATAAGCTCTGCTTCCTTAATGGCTCCACCATAAATCGCTCTCTTAGCCATACCAACTCCATTATGATGTTTCTTTCACACAACTAAGATCTGATCCTGGGTGGAAAGTGTGTGGCTCTCAGAGGCAGCTAGTTGTGGGGTCTGCTTCTTCATGCCTTCCTGGGCTTTTCAATTAGAGACCACAGGTCCTCCTGGCAGAAGTGATGAGGAACTTTGGGAAAGCAGGAAATGTATTCCGGTTTCCTCAATAGAGGGGGTCCGAATGAAGTCCAATGGCTCTCAGAAAAGATCTAAAATTCCTATAGCTACCCAGGAAGGAGAACTCCTCCTTCAGGGACCAGAGTCAAGTGTGGATGTAGCGGCAGAAGCAGAGGGGCCCTGAGACCACACAGGGCAGGAGCTGCACCCTGCTCTGACCGACGGGACGTGGTGGTCGCAGTGAGTCCTCTCAGAAGCTAGAACATGGGGCACACAGAAGGCTCTAAGCCAAGCCCCCATTCCTTCTCCAGACCCAAGGTAGGAGAAGCGAGATCCATACTTCCACAGAGCACTGATCTGCCTCTGCCTTCCCATTCCTTTCCTTCATTGAAGCCTTTGTGTGGTTTTAGTTACCTGCCCAGGCCCCGTGCTCCCCAACCTGAGGTAAGCCGAGCATTTGGACCAGGGAAATGTTGAGAGCAACACAGCCAGGGGGAAACCCAGACAGTGTTTCCAGGGCAGGCACTGGAGCTGCAGCGTCACCAGGCTTCAGGAACCCCAACACCCAAGGACGAACAGAAATCAGAAGCCCCTCATTCATTCTCTAAACATCACATAAGCTTCCTGGGTCTTTGTTCAACTCCCACGAGATGCAGTAGCCATAGCCAAGATGGAGAATGAGACCCCACCAGCCCGACAGGATGGGGGCTGGGAATCAGTTAAGTCCATTTCTTTTTATCAATTTTATGTGACATTGCTTTCACAATCCAGTTTTTGGTTTAAAACCCATACCCATTACCCTCACCACTGCTAGAGTGGTGGGGAGTGTGGTTTTTCAGCACTGATAACAGAGTCAGGCTTCCCACAGATGTCAGGGAAAAAACCCAAATCGTATCAACAAATATTTGATCCCAACAAGGCAAGAAGCCTTTTGTCTTCCAGCACATGACAGCAAAGTGCTGATCTTATCACCGGCAAAATACCTTCTGTCACTGTCAGCTGCCCCCATTTTCTGTTGCCCCTAAATGCCACCCATGGTTATATATTCTACCAAGTAGGCCCCTCTTTACATAATTAACAACCTTCTGCAGTGGTTAATGGATGAGGAAAAAGCTCTCTAGGGAGCTGGTCTTAATTTATCCCATGTCTCCTCCAGGAAGACACGGGCTTCTGTGCCAAAAGTAGACATGACACGATGGGGAATTTACACATGGCCTTTATGCGGTAATTTACTGGCAAACTTGGGTATATATTATTGTAAACTGCTGCATCCCATGTGATTACAAGATTAAGAAGGAAGGAGTGAATTGCTAATCTTGTCAGTCCAACTGCTTTCTTCCTCGATAACATTTGTGTTATTACACTGGGTGATGAAAGATTGTAATTGGCTGTTGACACTGATTGAAGGAAGGAGACGTTTTTTGTTTTGTTTTAAAAGGAGAATTAATTAGCTTGGTGAGGGAGGTAACACGATTCAAATCTGCGGCTCTCCTCGCAGCTGCAAAACAGAAGTGAACTGTCAAAGAGTATTTTCATCTCTTTCTTCCCCACCTGTTTTTCTCCCTTTGATGACATCTTTTCCTAGATTTAACACATTTAAAATGCGCCCACCGAAGAGAGAGAGTGGGGGGCGGGGGATGGGGAGCCTTCAAGAGAAAAAAAAGAAAATGCAGCTTTCGGGATTCACACCAGAAATCCTGTGAATGTGTGTGTTCATTTGCATGTGTCTAAGCAGTGTTGGACGAAGATGCCAGAGACAGACGGACTGAGCCAGGCCAACTCCGTCACTCAAGTTGGCCTACCCCCGAAACCAATACCTCTGACGGGTCTCCTGTGCGGCAGCCAGAAGGAAAGCTCGTAGGTAAGTAGACACATCCTGGTTCAGCCTCGAGGTTTTGGAGGAGCGGTTAAAACCTGTGGTCCTACTGGGTGTTGTACATAAACAATGAATCTTGGAACACTGCATCAAAACTAAGGATGTATTTTATGGTGACTAACATAACACAATAAAAAACAACAACAACAAGACATAAAACCTGTGGTCCTGCAAGATGCTGTTTCTGCTGGAACCAGCGACCTATACATGGTCCGTTTCTACCCCCAGAGAGAAAACACAGGACCAAGAATTGGGGTGGATGTGAAGTGGATTCACACCCTCACCCTCACAAAGCCCACTTGCAAAATGTTTTGTTTCTTGTGTCGCACAACTTTAAGAGCTGCTGGTCTAGGAGTCTGAGATTCTAAGGGAGGAACGCTTTGTACCATGGGATGCAACAAAGCTTCAGGTGGGGAAGAAGGTGGGATGGCCACGTGGCCGTTTTGGCTTCTCACGTCACTGGAGCAACAGGCAAAGAAAAGGACCGCGGCCATTGTTTGGGGGAATTTGGCTCCTGATTATGAAGGGGAAACGAGAGTCTGGCCATACTGGGAGGAGAAGAAATGTTTGCAAGGCAGGGCACTCCCTTGGGACGCTTCCTGGTACCGAAGTGTCCAGAGGTTCAAGCTAATGGAGGACAACACCACCAGTACAGCAAGGACTTCAGGGTTGAAGGTCTGGGTCATCCCACAAGCCAAAGACCCTCGAGCAGCCGAGGAGCAGACAGAGGGCAGAGGGAATGTAAGGAAGTTGTAAACGCCAGCTCTGGCCTCACGGACAGCTGTGAAAATGAAGACCGTCCCGAGCCTGCCTCTTTTCTTCCTTGCGTTATTATGAATATATTAGTAACATTAGCAAATTACTTTTATGATCAGTAACTGATCCCTCCCCCTCTTCATTTTACATAAGCCATGGGATGGTTGCCTTCATTTCTAGTTTCAGGCTCCAGGACCTCAAAGGGAATTGCAGCTCCCCTGGCTGGTGCATTCGGATGAGAGGTGGACATCCTATTCGGCAGAACCCTGATGCTTCACTCCACTGCTCATCTGGACGTTAAATATTGTTGTTCAATAGTGCAGCCTCGGGGCTGACGCTGCTGGGTTGCGCCTCTAATTTGAATCTCCACCCCTGTACCGGAGGGTAGGGGAGTCTCGGAATCTACGTTCCCCCAGAATATCTGCCAGCAGTGTTGGGGGATAGATTCTCCAACGGCATGTACTGGTGGGAGGCGGGGGGCAGAAATGAGAGGCATATAACCGGCCCCCTGGCAACAGCGGGCACCCAGGCAGCTCCTGCGGGCATGCCATTGTTTAGGGCATGCCATTGCTTTCGTTGAGGACTTTGCGGGACTGAAGTAACCCCTGTGTGCCTACCTCCTGTGACAAATAAGCCATCAGGTTAAGTTACTGTGGCTTCGGTCTCTATGACAGGCAGTTCATCCTGATAATATTTGTAGACAGTCGGGTTTTCATTTTCTGATAAAATTGCATATGCAAACATATCTGCAGAGACCACTGTTTTCTAGACTCTAAATTTGAGCAATACTGTAACATTGATTCTTGTGTGAAAGGGGGTTATTAGATAATCCAGTGGATAATGGATAGTGCATTAAACTGCATTTGTGCCAAAGATAGCGAATCGTTGAAAATGAAAGCTCTTGTAATGATCCTTGTATAATGGCTGAAGGTTTATTATCAAAGTGTAATTCAGGGATGGCATGGATCCAGGTAGATGAGATATCAGGATTTAAATGCTTTTGGAGACAGGACGTGGAGAAACTAGAAGAATGGTTAATGCATACGTTAAATATTCTGTAAATTACAGCTACTTAAGCAAATTGTTGATAAAGGCTTTGTGATTTAATTTCCCAAGTTTCCATACTGCATATTTGATATTATTGATTAACCCGAAAACAATGTGATTCAGATACAAGGTAATGTGAACATTTAAGAACCAGAACCATTTCAGAGGGCTATTTTGCTACTGACTTTCTGGTTTTTCTTTTCTTGCTTGCATTACAGATCATAAGCTCTCAAAGGGAAGGTAGGGAATAAGATCTGAATTTGAAGACAAATGTTAACATCACAGCGAGAAAACCAACTCAAGAAAAATTGCTGATTTTTAGCATAGAGATCTATACCAACCGGACTCTTACCAAGACTTAAGAGCTGGCATAGTACTGTGATTAATAGATTCTGGAATCAGTCTTCATGGGTTCAAATCCCAGTCTAACACTTAAAATTAACTGAGGCATTAGCTCCTCTGTGCCTCAGTTTCCTTATCTGTGAAACTGGGATAATTTTCTAACTTCTACGATTTGTCATGAGGATTAGGCGGAGCAAAGTGCCTCACACATGGTAAATATATGTATACTATTAGTACCATGTCACTCCATTTAATTGCCGGAACGAAATCCCTGCTTGCAACCATGTTAAAGACGCTGGGAAATTGACACAGATGTGTGGCCTTCATGAAAGGAATATGTTCATGCAGTAAACTTCATTTGAAGCCATTACAGGAAATAATAAAACTCCAATCATTATCATCAGAAGCTCCCTTAGCTTCGGAACGCATCTGTGTACCAGAGTCGCATGCAATAATGAAGCCAGATGCTAAATTCTTGACGTGCTGATTAAGAAACAATCAGACATGAACATAACTTAATTTTAATGATGGGATGATTTTATTAAGTTAATTTGCAGATCAAGAACATCACTGAAAAGCTGTGACTATTAACAAATCCTTGCCTGGCCAGATGGGCTTTCTTTTTCTTTTAGGAAGTTTTGACATTAATACACACTCAGTTCATCGATCTGTGCTTTTTTGATGGTTGCCTGAATGCCACACAGAAGACAGAGACAGGGAAATTGCATCTTTTCTGACATCCACCTATGTGCTTGAGCCTTTGTGAATGAGGGAAATCTCAGACGGAGACACTGCTGTGTTCTCTGCAATTACACTTCACCGCGGGCCCTGGGATCACAGGCTCGCCTGTAGGAGACCGCCCCGCGGGTGAGATACCCAATTTGCTAAGGTGTTGAACTAAGCCACGATTTAGGCTCCCAGAGGGTTCTTTCCTTTTTGTAGGCTTGCAGCTCATCCCATCTTAGAATCCCCCCTCCTCTATGCCTGTATGACGTGAGCAGGCAGGGGCTTCAGAGGTAGCCAGACCCAGTCCAGCATTACATCTGAGGCTTAGGGCCAGTTGGGAACATGAGGGCCCGTCCTTCTGATAAGGCTGTGCTGTGATTTTTAAGGAGACCAATTTTAATCATGCTCTATTTAATGCAAAATCTCCCATTTGTTTTTTCTTTCAGTGTTCCGGATGGAGGGGTTACTGAACAACATTAAAAATAGACTAGGTGTGGCCAACTGCTTGGAGAGATGCTTTCAGGTTAAGATTTATTTAAAAGCAACAGATCGGAGATAAAGAGAACTGGCCATTGCAGCATTACAAAAATCAATGTGTCCCTGTAAAGCAAAGAGGATTTGAGAGAGTGGCTACGGCTACTTACTGCCATGAGCCTCTAAAACCTCCAAAAGTAGAATGATCTTCCTTAAATTTCTAGAGTAGAAGCAGACCTATAGCCCGAGAGGTGGTTTATGATTGATCCAGCTAGCCAGACATTAGGAAGACAGGCTGCTTACAACCGTTTGCAGTAAAATGTACCACTGCCGCCACTACACGAGGCAAAAATTGAGAGCTACCGAAACAGCACACAAGCACTTGAAAGGTAACGGTGATGGGAAACACCTGCAAGAAATTTATCACTTTTATTAAGAAACAATGTACAAATTCAAGAGAAAAACCAGGTGTCTCATCAGTTGTTTCAGAACGTAGAAAATGACTCTTTATAAGAATCATGCTAAAAAGATCCATTCAGTGTGGCAAAACAGTTTATTCTACAAAATTTCCCTTTCCTCCTTAACTCTCTGCTCAGATAACTCAGAAGGCTGGAAGCCAGTGTTGGAGAGTCACAGGCTCAAAACCCGAATATGAGCTAATGTATCTTAGCTGTTCTACACACCCTACGGCTTCCCAGCCTTCTCCTCCCCAGGTCTTTGATCTTAAAGGACGATCCTCAATGAAAAGCTAAGAGGCTGGGTGAATCAAATCCCCGCTATCCCTTCCCACCCCTCCTCCACATAACTGGTTCAGAAATCCCACTTTAAAAACCATCCCCTCCTGGGGAGGATGACGCCATTCCCTGGACGGGAGCAACTAGCACAGAAATGACTTGTGAGTGCAAATGAGGCACAGAGTGCCGGCTAACAAACCCTGCTGCTCTCCTTGGTTCCCGGGCATCTTCTCACATCTCGAAAGATATAAATAATTCAATAGGCCAACAGATTCTTACAACCTTTTTTGGTTAAAAGGTATGGACCTGATTTCTTTCAAATGTAGCCCAAGCTTGCCCTCCCCCAGATGTCTGGGACCCTCGAAGCCTGCCTTACTTGATTCAAATTCAAGATCGTCCGTAGAATGGTTAGCAATTTAAGTAGGCAGGGCTTAGGGGAGGTGGCTCAACACGGTACAAAGCATAGACAGACAGACAGTGAGCTCCAGGCATCAGCCAATACCAGCTCGGAAGAGGTAAGCTCCACCCCGGGCAGCCTGCTTAAGAAATGGAGAATCTTTAATGCTACCCTGAGAGGCATGTCTTTGCACCAACATCAAATGACAAAAGGTGCTAAATACAGAAGGCTCTTCCCCACCCCAGTGCCCTCCGAGACTAGCCAGCAATCCCTTGGTGTGTGTCGCCTATTCCTTCTTAGAAACTTTAGAAATCTTATAAAGGAGTCTCAGAAAGCTTTCTTCTTATTTGCTTTCTTGCTAACCAGCTAATGAAGAGCAGAAATAGGTATCAGGAGGCGATGAATTTCTCTGAAAGTTGATGGAATAAGAAATCTTGGCAAGTGTTCACTTAGTTCCTTAACACAAGTCAGGCCTGTGTTAGGCTGACGGCTGGTGCTCCAGAACAGAGTGAGATGGGATCCCTGGTCCCTCTCTTCTCTGCAGTGTCTACTGTCAGGAGGCTGCTGGAAAGAGAAACCACACTACGGAGTCTCCGCCCTGGCTCTGTGCGCACTGAATGTATCCCAACGCTTATGACTAGCTTCTGCTTACAAACATTGTTTATACTCATTTTGAAATGTCACTTCAATCAGTAATAATATGTTAATGGATTTTATCTACATTGATAGTTGTTTCAACCTGAGAATGAACGGTCATAGGTAAGATCTACTCGTATTTTTCCAAATAAAGCTCTTGAGACCAAAATGCTTTGTTTATCTAAGGGCAGAGTTACTCATAATCCTATTTACTCCAAGCTGAAGAGAAACAAGCTACACCAAATGTAGGATCTTGATTTCTGATCCCTTTGATAGGGATCTTCTCACTGTGTATTTGTGCATCTGCCCTGGTCTTCGCCACGTTCCCCTGCAGGGGCCAAGGCCAGGCCCCATAATGTACCGCAGCGGCATACTCGTTATTTTGAATTGAAGCTACTTCGGGAACCACATGTGCGAGGACACCCAGACCCTCCTCTGTTCTCCTGAAAGCAGACAATAAATCTCCCATATGAAACGTACTCTCTCTCCACTAAGAACTAAGAAAACATCCTTACTCCTGGAAATAGGGACTTTAAAGCCAAGAAAGCTGTAGAAACAAACCTTGTTCCTTTTTTACTAATCTACCACCTCAACCCAAATTCCACTAAGAATTTCCTACTAAAGCTCCCAAATATCTATTTTCTTTATTCTGTCCATTTCTCAAACACTTATTGCCTCTTTGTCTAAATTGTATAAAAACTGCCTGCCTTGCTCATTTCTTTCTCAGTTTCATTATTGGGTCTGTGTGCACAAAATAAAAGGGTGATTTTTCTCCTGTTAATCTGTCTCGTGTCAATTTCTTAGTCCAGCTAGAAGAATCTTGGGCAGAAGAAGAAACTATCTTCCTCCTCTTCAACTGGCATCTTTGGCTGCATAAACTTGCCACTTGGCAAGAAGGTTCTGCAGTTTTGAGATCTTAGGACATCTGACAGAGAGCTGGCAGAAGGTAAGATTTCCTACCCCATCAGCCTCCCAGAATCTCTGTCTACAGAGTTCAATGGGGTGAGAGGGGTGAGAACCTTTATTTTTCTTCCTAAATTTAGCTTAGCAGGAGAAAATATTGTGGAACTAGTTCCTTGGGCTTAGCTACTCGTCATAAAAATTTGGGGAGGTACTCTTGGTTTTCCTGACCCATTTGTTGTGTCTCCTTTTTTTAAATCAATATTTTATAGTTTTCAAGTACCCGTTTTTCACCTCCTTGGTTATGTTTAATCCTAGGTATTTTATTCCTTTGGGTACAATTATAAATAGGATTGCTTTCTTAATTTCTCTTTCTGTTATTTCATTAATGTACAGAAATAAAAGATTCATGTATATTAATTTTATATCCTGAGACATTACTGAACTCATTCATCAGCTCTTAATAGTTCTCTGGTGGTGTCCCTCAGAGTTTTCTATATATAGTATTATGTCTTCTGCAAACAGTGAAAGTTTTATTTTTTTCCTTACCAATTTTGATGCCTCTCATGTCTTTTTCTTACCTGACTGCTGTGGCTAGGACTTCCAGTACTATGTTCAGTAAAAGTGAGTTTGATTGACATCCTTGATGTCAATCTACCCAAAGAGTAGACTGACATCCTTGTTTTGTTTTAGATCTTACAGGAAAAGCTGTTAACTGAAAGTTTTCCTCACCGAGTATAGTTTTAGCTATGTGTTTGTCATAATGGCCTTTGTTATGTTGAGAAAGGTTTCCTCTAAACCTATTTGTGTTAAATCTTGTCAAATGCTTTTTCGGCATCTCCGGAGATGGTCATATGTTTTTTAGCGTTCATTTTTTTTTTTTTTTTAAAGATTTATTGAGAGAGAGAGAGAGAGAGAAAGGGAATCCCCACATATACTCCCTGCCAAGCACGGAGCCCAACACAGGGACTGATCCCAGGACCCCTGACCTGAGCCAAAATTAAGAGCTGGACACTTAACCAAAAGAGCCACCCAGGTAGGTGCCCCCAACCTTCATTTTGTTGATGTGATGCATCACGGTGATCGATTTGCAGATATTGAACCATACTTGCATCCCTGAAATAAATCCTACATGATAACAAATGATTCTTTTAATCCAATGTATTGTTGGATTCAGTTTGTTAATATTTTGTTGAGGATTTTTGAATCTGTGTTTATGAGGGACATTAGCCTGTAGTTTTCTTACACTATCTTTGTCTGATTTGGGTATGAGGGTAATGCTGGCCTTCTAAAATGAATTCAGAAGCTTTCCTTCCTCTTCCTTTTTTGGAATAGTTTGAGGAAAACAGGAATTAACTCTTCTTTATTTACTTAATTAGGAGTCATTTATTCATTTTAGAGAGAGGGAGGCAGGGAGAGAAGCAGACTCCCCGCTGAGGGGGGTGCCTGACACAGGGCTTGACCTCACAACCCCAAGATCATGACCTAAGCTGAGACAAGAGTTGGACGGTTAATTGACTGAGCCACCCAGGTGTCTCTTAACTCTTCTTTAAATGTTTGAGAGCATTCATCTGTGAAGCCATCACTTACTAGACTTCTGATAATTTTTGATTGCCCATTCAATTTCGTTACTAGTAATTGGTCTGTTCAGATTTTTTATTTCTTCCTGATTCACTTTTGGAAGCCTGTATAGTTCTAGGAATTTGTTCATTTCTTCTAGATTGTGCAATTTGTTGGCATATATTTTTTGTAGCCTCTTAGAATTCTTTGTCATTCTGTGATATCAGTTGTTACACTTCTTCATTTCTGATTTTAATTTCAGTCCTTTTTTTCTTGACATCAATTATGTTTATTTTCTCAAAGAGCCAGCTCTTGGTTTCCCTGGTCTTTTTTCTTTTACTCTCTGTTTCACTTATTTCTACTCCAACTTTTATTTCCCTCATTCCACTAACTTTGGGCTTTCTTGATGTTCTTTTTCTAGTTCCTCTACATGTTAAGTTAGATTATTTGAAAATTTTCTCGTTTCTTGAGGTAGGCCTCTAATGCTATAAACTTCCCTCTTGGAAGTGTTTTGTGTCCTAAAGCTTTTGGACTGTTATGATTTCATTTTCGATTTCTTCATTGACCCACTGGTTAGTTAGTAACATGTTTAGGCTCCATGTGCTTATGTTTTTGGGTCCCCCCCCATTCTGGTAATTTCTAGTTTCATACTACTGCGGTCAGAAAAGATGCTTGATAGGCTTTCAATCTTCTTGAATGTATTGAGACTTGTTTGGTGGCCTAACATGTGATCCATTCTGGAGAATGTTTTACGTGTACTTAAAAAGAATATGTATTCTGTTGCTTTTGGATGAAATGTTCTATATATATCTGTAAAACCCACCAGAGCCACTGTTTACTTATTTTCTGTCTGGATAATCTATCCTGTTGATGCAAGTGGGATGTTAAAGTCCCCTCCTGTTATTGTCAATTTCTCCTTCTGTTATTTTTTCCTTTATGTGTTTAGGTGCTCCAATGGTGGGTGAATATTTGTAATCATTATATCCTCTTATTAGATTGATCCCATTATCATTATATAATGGCTTTGTTTTAAAGTCTATTTTGTGTAAGTATTGCTACCCCAGTTTTTTCCCTTTCATTTGCATGAAATCTTTTTTTCCCCCATCTCTTCACTCTCACTCCATAAATGGTCTGAAATAAGTCTCTTGTAGGCAGCATATAGGTAGGTCCGGTCGTTTTATCTTGTTACCCTATGTCTTTTTTTTTTTTTTTTAAGATTTTATTTATTTGACAGAGAGAGAGAGAGAGGGAGGGAACACAAGCAGGGGGAGTAGGAGTGGAAGAAGCAGGCTCCCCGCTGAGCAGGGAGCCCGATGAGGGACTTGATCCCAGGACCCTGAGATCATGACCTGAGCCGAAGGCAGACACCTAACGCCTGAGCCACCCAGGTGCCCCTTTACCCTATGTCTTTTGTTTTTAAGATTTTATTCATTTATTTGAGAAAGAGAATGTACAAGTGGGGGGAGGAGCAGACAGGGAAGGAGAGGGACAAACAGACTTTGTGCGGACCCTGAGACCATGACCTGGGCTGAAGGCAGATGCTTAAGCAACTGAGCCACCCAGGCACCCCCTTTTATTTTTAATTTTTTCTAAAGATTTTATTCATTTATGAGAGAGAGGGAGAGAGAACCCTATGTCTTTTGATTAGAGCATTTATATTTAAGGCAATTACTAATAAGTATGTATTAGTGCAATTCTGTTCCTTATTTTCTGGTTATAGTTTTCTTTCCTTGTAATTGATGACTTTCTTTAGTGTTATGCTTGGCTTCCTTTTTGTGTATCTGTTATAGATTTCTGGTTTGTGATTACCAAGAGGCTCATATATAAGATCCTAAGTACCTAAGTCTGTATTGCTGAGTGTTGCTCAAGCTCAAACACATTCTAAAAGAACTTCAGTTTTACACCCCTTAACTTTATGTATATATTTTACATCTTTTTATTTTTTGAGTCCTTAGATATAATTTAACTATAGATATAATTGATTTTATTACTTTTAAGTCTTTTATTCTTCATATTAGCTTTGTGATTGATACATTACTTTGACTGTATATTGGATTTTACTGGTGAAATTTTTTCCTTTTCTTAATTTTCTTCTAATTACGGGCTTTTCTTTTCCACTTAAAGAATTCTCTTTAACATTTCTTGTTAAGGCCAGTTGAGAGGTGATAAGCTCCTTTACCTTTGGTTTGAGAAATTTCTTCTCCCTCCAATTCTGAATGACCATCTTGCTTGGTAAAGAACTCTTGGTTATAGGTTTTTTTCTTTTCAGCACTTTGAATGTGTCATGCCTCTCCTTTCTGGCCTGCAAAATTTCTGAAAAATCATACAGCTTTATGGGGGTTTCCTTGTACATACCTAGTTGCTTCTCACTGGCTCCTTTTAAGATTCTCTGTCTTTAATCTTTGACATTTTAATTATGTGTCTTGTTGTGGACCTCCCTTGGTTCATCTTGTTTGGGGCTCTCTGTGCCCCCTGGACCTGGATGTCTGTTTCCTTCCCCAGGTTAGATAAGTTTTCTGCCATTTAATCTTTCTCTCTTCTTTCTGGGAGCCCTATGTGAATGTCAAGATGCTTGTTGTTGTCCCAGAGATCTCTTAACCTGTGCACATTACAATTTCTTTTGTCCTTCAGGTTGCGTGCTCTCCATCAGCCGGGCTTCCAGATCACTGATCCACTCCTCGGCATCCTCTAATTTGCCTATGATTTTTTCTAGTGTATTTTTCATTTGTTACTGTATTCTTTCACTCTGATTGGCTCTTTTTTATATTTTTTTCTTTGGTGAAGTTCTCACGGAGTTCATGCACTCTTGTGTCTATCAGGTAGACTGGTGATCTCCATTTCATTTCGTTCTTTTCCCGAAGTATTGTGCTTTTCTTTAGAGCACATTCTTCTTTTGTTTGTGTTTATTTCAATGAAGTAGGTGTAAGAGCTACTTCCTCTCTAAACTTGAAGAAATTGCCTGGTGCAAGGATGTCTGGTGTAGACTGTGGGCCTGGCCAGAGCTGTAGCAGGTGTGAGGGCTGGGGATCCCAGGGCTCTGCACAGAGCACTCTACCAGGACAGCTGAGGGATCCGGGGCTTTTTCTGCAGGGGACAACCTGGTAAGACAGCAGGAGCCACAGGAAGCCTGGGCAGAACGTCCCACAGCAGTATGTGTAAGGGGGGCCAGGCGAGTCATCTGGAGTGTCCTGAGATGCTTTGCCCCTGTGTCACCTTGTGATACAGCTGAAGCCACAGTCAATGCTGTCCAGGTCTACCCAGGGTGTGCTGGGGACCCAGGCTCGCAGAAGCAGCAGGCCAGCCCGGAGCCTATCTAACTCCACACCATCAAGGTGGAGGAGTGTAAACAGAGACACGCTGCAGCCTCTCCAACCTGAGAGTGTTCCAGCAAGCCCCCTACTGCTTGGTAGAGAGCTAATCCTTTAAGAAGCCATGGTCTAAAAAGGCAACTAGAATATTACTTGCATTCCAGGGCAGATAAATCTGTTCAGTCCCTCAGTTTACAGTGTTGGGGTGGGGGGTTCCCAGTTGTTTTACCATGTCTGTCTCTTTCTCTGCTCTCTCTGGGGTCTCTCCATCCTCTGTTGTGCAGAAGCTGTCCAGTCAGCCTTCAGAGAAGGGGAGATCAAGGTTTTCCTACTTCAAACTTCACTTAAGAATTCAAATTAAGTGGATTAAAGCTACCCCCAATAAAGGAACCAACTCTGTATACAAGGAAAATGCTTTCAATAAGAGGTATGAGGAATGCAAAGACATTTTTGTTGAGGGAAAACTTAGAACAAAATCTGAATGTGAAAAAAGAAAGTTGTAGGTTTATAGACTTTATATATGGTCAGTAATGACTAAGATTAGAATAAATTTAAGTTCTAACATTAAAGAGTTTTGTTTATAATTGATAAAAAGCAAACCAATAACCTGAGATTCTATGTCTTCATCAGATCTTTGATCATTCAGGAAAACTGACTCTTCAATATCAAAAGAGCCAAGTTTTGCTCACAATTATGTAACCTTCAGTATTTGCCTTTAAAATCTTTTATTGTCACTTTGGTTAAATACTCCAGAATGATCAGGGATCCTATTTAATAAAATGTTCAGACATTTTGATGTTTATTGACACACTTTCCAAAATCAAATTC
The DNA here is from genome assembly GCF_963455335.1 of Martes martes. Taxonomy (NCBI): domain Eukaryota; kingdom Metazoa; phylum Chordata; class Mammalia; order Carnivora; family Mustelidae; genus Martes; species Martes martes. The sequence continues at coordinate 89,692,621 of NC_137899.1, forward strand.
TATAGTCTTATCATCACAATCTAACTGAAATATTCCAGGGGGGCCATGGATATTTCATCTCCTATATAAAAAGAGTACACGACTGAGGCTTGTTAACTTACATGGGAAGCTCTGTCCACTGAATGATACTGAACCCTCTCGGATTATATGTAGAAATGTTATTAAAAACTGTATGAAACTCTTAGAAATCAGGTATGTCCTAATATGTTACCTTGAAGTGGTGTGTGTCACAGAAATAACTGAACTTCCTTGTTAACCGCATGGTCATGAACTCTAATCAGATCTCTAACCATGGCCACTTTTAAGTCTTTCGTTGTTTCTAGACAGTTATACTCAGATGCTTTTACAAGCCCTCCTTCAAATGTGTTTCATCTGCACTGAGACTCATGGAAAGAAACTGTAGTACAGGTTTCTGATAATAAGATCAAGCAACTGAACTCGGTAAGAATTAGTTAAGCACAACAAGAATAACATGGGACTGAATGAGTTGAGGATGATTATAATTTTTATGACTTTCTTTTGTTGAAACATTGTGTTTCCAGATTTAAAGAAATTAAGATAATTGTAACTTACAGCAATTTGATAAAATATACCTCCGTGAATAAAACATTTATCTTCTACCTGATCCCTTCAGAACTCAAAAACTCCCAGTATTTTTATATTTTCATAATATATTCACTTGTGTAGGTTCAATAAGAGTAACAGGACATAACTGGAAACACTGGTTATATTACTGGGGTTTTGACTGGAATGCCTAGTTGAGGGAGACCTGCATAAACTCAGGTAACCAGAGAGCTTAAGGAACTAAGGTTGACTATATGGAACCAATGAAGCCCTCTGAAAAAATAGCCTAATATCTTGCTGACAGAGTTCCCAGCAGACTTACCATGTGAAGAGGGAAGGTCAATTCCTGGCAGATGCAAGAAACTTGGGATACTTTTGGGACCTTGAGAAAGAATGAATCCCAATCTCTAGGTGTTACAGTTGAAGTCTGTGGCAAGTATTTGACTTGGCTTCTAACCTTGAAAGGCTGTAAACTGTGGTATTTGACTTGGCTGCCAACCTTGAAAGGCTGTAAAGTTCAGTCTGGAGAGTCCTTATGAAAAGAGCCTCTAAGATCAATCACAATTTTTGCTGCACTTAGACCAAGTTTTAAAAAACTAGACTTCTTTTGCAAACCAATTAGTCTATTGGGCTATCTTTGGTAAAAATGAGTGATTATATATAGAAAAACTGTTTCAATAACATACCTTTGTGAATACTATTTTCAAGTATGGTTCATTATAAACTGGACAAGATCCTGAATTCTTCTGGTTTTCTCCAGTGCCTGGCTACAGTTCCCCCAACTAACATTTTTGGGGTTTTTTTCCCCCATCCTTTTTACTTAGAATAACTTGATAACCAAAAACTGCCCTTTCTCCTGAAGCCCTGCAAACTGCGCATAAACAACTTAAACGTCAGAGAAATCACAACAGCTCCTATGTAGACAATCTCCATGCCCGCTGCTCGATGGGCTACTCAAAAAGATCGCCATAAAAATTTACAAACCCAGACAATACATCAGATTGCCACTGCCTGTCATCCAGAAATCCACTTGACGGGCTACACTCTGAAACTGGTTTCTAATTAGATCCAATCATCAACCACTGCTTTTGTTTCCACAGAAATGGCTTATTCCTTCCTGATTTGAACCATTGGACTGAGAATACATCACCGCCTCCTGAAATGAGTTTAACTACCTCCCGTCAGAACCCGGACTGGTTCACTGAAATGGAACCATCTGTCAACTGTCCATGGGTGAGAGTTCCAGGGAAGTTTCCAAGGAGGGAACTGCAGGAGCCACGGGCGAGCCGTCCCTAGTGCACCACGATGGCACAGTCAGGATTTTGAATTGAAACCATGTGGGAAACAACAGGTACAAGGACACTCAGACACTCCTCTGTGAAAGGTACCCTCCCCGCACTAAGAATACAGGGAAAAAAAAAAACCCCTCCACCTTTATTTAAAGCCAATAAGCTGCAGAAACAAACCTGGTTATATTTTTACTAATCTACTACCAGAGCCCACATTCCTTACTAAAGCTCCCAAACATCCATTTTCTTTATCCTGTCAATTCCTGACAGGTTTACCGTCTAAAACGTATATTTAAAAAAATGCCTGCTTTGGTCTTTTGTTTAGGTTTCGGTTTCATTATTGGGACTCCGGGTGCACAATATAAAACTGATTTTTTTTTTCTCCTGTTAATCCGTCTCATGGAAATTTAACTCCTAATCCAGCTGGAAGAACTTTGGACAGGAAAATTTCTCCCTCCCCTTCACTCTGACCCGCCAATTGGTCCTCCAGCCCAACAGCTAATTCACTGGCTTGGATTAATTCCTGAGGTTTTCCACCTTCCCCCTCCCTAGGCATCTGGCAGTGCTGAGTAAACTGAGCCCAAGATGGGATGAAAGGAGGAAACAAGAACATTATTTTCCAACTACAGCAGGACAGGGTGGTTAAGATTTTCAGCCCCAGTTTCAGGTAATAAAATTTATAAACATTTTTACATTCACCCTCATGTTCATACTTATGGGCCAGATCTTAACATGCCAAGTATCAATACTTACAACAATGTCTAACAAAATACGGGCTACACAGATATAAATACCTTGTAAAAACCCACAAAAACATCTGAGAGGCCCCAGAGAATAGAGGCATAAACAGATACAAGATTACAGGTGTGGGAAACTATACAAATTTTCGGTGGAAAAGTACACAAGTGAACAGAAAGTGCGGTGAGGACCCTGGAGGTGGGGCTCGGGAGGGAAACAAAATAAGGCAGAAGGGAGGACGGGCGCTCGAGAAGTGACCTCAAGTTATTAGAATGCTTTAAAAATGTCAGGTGATCTTCCCAGATGAACAGATTGTGTCTAAATACTTTAAAACTTGATAGACAGTTACCAAGTACATGAATGATTGTTTTAGATGGAAAGGAAAATTAAAAGATCAAGAAAAAAGTCAAAAAATGAAAAAGCATTTCTAACGAGAGGACAGAATTGTGCTAAAGGCTATGTAGGTATTACATTAAAATAACTAAAATATCCACCACGTTCTCCTATTACTTTATCTATGACACTGGTCAAGCTGTTAGGTGGGTACACAGGTATGTGTACACATGTTCACACACACAGTATACTTTCTGGCTAGTGTCATCTGCTATCTGATCTTTGCTCTAAGGGTAGAGTTTTGGCTATCTTAAACACCACCTCTTTTGTAAACAAACCCTATCTCTGAGGTACACAGTTACACAGTTTTGACCCAGAGAAAGAAGAAAAGCATTTTAATAGACATCTCTCCTTCCGTTGCCTGGGTCTGGTCCTTTACAAAATGGTTTATTTGCCTATTTCAGAAAAGTTGAAATTAGTTTCAACCTGGATTGAGAAAGCAGTTATCCTCTGGAAGTAAATGGTCCAAAAACAAATTATTAATGAAAGTTCTAGTGTCCATTAGACATATTTTCTTACATCTGGCCACTAGAGCGAAAATCAACTCACAGAGCATTTCAGACATTCTGTCCTTACACACGTTCATTTTTTGCTTAAGTGCCAAAGTCTGTCCATATATAACCTCTCGTTAATAAAACCGGCAGAGGTGTTCAGACTGAGGAACGTGTACGTTCTAAAACCAGAATCTAAAATCTAATAGACTCAGTTAAATGCGGTCTGTGTACACCAGCACATTTCAATTACTAAAAATTTTCATCAACATAAAAAGGATGACACTGAGTTAGGACAGCCTGTTGAGACTCCAGATAACACAGCAATCCAACAGCCCCTAGGGACACGTTCTTCTTTTAAGTGATTTAAAAAAAAAAAAGCTTTTGTTTTTAAGAGGCTATCTAACACATGCTACTTATAGCACCGTCAGTCTGAAGAACGCTACATATTTCAAAGAAAATGCCTTTTGATTCCGTGAATGGGTTCGTGCCAAATTCAGCATCTTTTAGGGCAGACCAGTGATCAGCACTGGAAAGCTGTCCACGTCTAGAGCAACAATTGAGTCTGAACACCCGTGACTGACATGCAGACGACAATGGGGTGGCTTAAGTTACTCCCTCAGAGCGACCCAAAGGCTCTGGGACTTACCTCAGACCCCATCAGAGACCAGCTACCGGCCGTGGAGCAAACCTGCCACACCACAGCGTGAGCCAAGGAGATCTGCAGAACCACATCACAGTTTAAGACAGTCTGTGCCCAAAAGCAAAAGGAAGGTCTCTGTGCACAAAGGAGGGAGGTACTCCTGTGAGGGTAATGATGGGGGGGGGAGGGGCGCTGAGTGAAAAAATGAGGCAATAAAAGAACAGACTTTCATGTTCTTTTCTCCTCCAATGTTATCGCAGAAACTACACGCGCGCGCGCGCGCACACACACACACACACACACACACACACCCCTACACACGCTATGCTGATACTGTTCCTCGTTCTCAAAATTACCCCAGCAAGGAAAGACCACACCTCCGAAATGATCAGCCAAAAGGGGCATCATGTTTCCACACAGAGCAAAACGCGTTATCTCCCAACCACCTGTAAACACCCATCAAGAACACTAAGATACCTCATAGGAAAGGAAGGAAAAAAAACCAAATCCCTTCATTTTCGTTGCGACTGGACCTGATTTATACACCACACCCCCCATATACTAGTCTCCTCCTTAGCCTGACTGACCACGACTCTGTCAGCCTGACAGGCAGAGCTCAGTCTCTCCGGTTAAGCAGCCTTCCCAGCAGGAAAGGCACCCACTGGCAGCAGCCCGGAGCTGTGGGCCTCTGGGGGCCGCCGAGGGCCAGCCGCTCCCAGCCGACCCGGCAGCACCATCTCCACTCGGAGCTACAGGGCTTCACACTGGGAAAACGTCTCTCCCGAGTCATACACAACCTTTCTTTCTTATTAACTGTGCCTCAGAGAGACGCTGAAGGTCTGTTCTAAGCAGAGAAAGCAACAGACTTTTGCATAGGGAAAAAGGAAAAAAGGAAAAAAAAAGGCAAGATGTGGGAAAGGATTCCCACCAGCCCTGCTCCAGTATGACAAGGGCTCGGCTCACAGGGACAACTGCTTCTTTTCCAGTCCCAGTGTCACCGGTGTCTCAGCTCGGTTGTTTCCTGATGATGATGCATCTGACTGACTGACAGGGCCGCGGGGAGTGGTGGGGGAGGGGAAGGTGACAAGAAAAAAGGGACGAGGCCACAGGATGATAATGACTGTGTGGCAGAGAATCGTCAGAATGGCAACAAGAGACCACCACCGAACACGGATATAAAACTACTAGCTGTGGGGACTCAGAACTCAATAAACAAGTAACAGTACTAAATATTTTGGTAAACAAGTAACAAACGAGCTGGCTGTTCAAGAGCAGAGAACTGTTCTTGTTTCTCCTTCACGGTTGAGGGTTTTCATGGTCGAGGGGTTTCCATTTGGAGTCCACAGACGCTGTCTGTACAGCCTTAAGAAATCTGAGAAGTCCCTCCTTCTGAGGATTCTCTGGTACACGGTGGGTTCAACACTTCAGCGCTGACGAACGTGGAAGGGCGGCCAGCCCTTCACCAGACCCTAGCACATCACGACCCTGGTCTCTGCTCCGGGCAGGCTTCAGTTCTTCTTGTCCTTCTGAAGCTGGCTTTTTGTGGTCCCTAGGTTGTTCCACACTTCTGTGTACATTAGGGTCCCAATGAAGACAAACAAGGTACCCAGCCAGTGCCACAGAGTGAAAGGGTTCTGGAAGTACAAGATGGAAAAGATGAGGCTGACGAACTTGCGTAGGGTCACGACAAGGGTGACGGTGAGGGAGGCGCACTCCGTGGTGAGAATGAAGACGCCCCGGATGCACACGTACCTGGGGTGGTAGGGTTAAGGTGGTTTCGGTAGACTAGAGAGAGAACACCAGGGAGAACATTCTGGCATCGCTCTTGGTTTAAATGCTCATATTCTAAGAACCAGAAGACAAGGGTGGGTTATGGCTGCTCGGAGGCTCTTCCTCAGTAGAACATCTTACTGAATGAACGTCCTACCATTCATCTGTGGATCCTCCCTTGAATGCCAGCAGACCGCCCACTGTTCTCGCTCTGAGTTCCTCACACGGTGTACGGTGAGGGTCCCCTCCCAAGCAGTGACAGAAGGTAGGTAACACTTTCAATAAACGTCAGCAAACCTACTTTAGGGGACCCGGGCTCCACCTCTTTGTCCAAAGACGAACTCTGCCGGCCAATCTACTAGGTGACGTCAGAGGAACGAGACCAATCTCGACCTGTTTCACGGTTTCAGACCCTTCATGATTTTATAACGTACTTCAGGTTGTTCAAAGGAACCATTTAAAAAATTAGGTCTTAGTTAGTTTGAAATTTCTTGCAGAATTTTGTGGCAACCTGAGACATATCCTAGGCTACCAAACAACTCCAGCAGAAATCACGGAGCATTCACGTCCTATACTATTCCTTGGTGATCCACTGATTCTACACCTCCCCCCGGAGCAGTCCCTTTATGGTGCCCAGGGACTTACCGACCTGCTGCAGCACTAACCTCTCTCTGGCCCCCCGACCAAGGCACTAACTGGATGGGCAGCTCTGTCTCCGGTAGTACAGAACAGATCAAGGCAGAGACGAAACTCAAGTCATGCACCGTTAGAAGAATAAACATTCCTCGGTCAAAAGACCACGGAGCAGACCTCATGGCAGAGGAGCGCAAAGGATACTGAGTGATGACGTTCATGAGGAGGTAGAACCACATGATGGGCACTGTCACACCAATGACCGGAACTTGATACAATTCTGCAAAGATGGAGAGGGGAGACGGTCCTATTTCTGACAGCTGAATGGAGACCAAACGTAACAGAGACAGCAACACTACTTCCCTTGGACTTGGACCCATATGCCACTTTACTTGCCTTGATTCCAGGCTACGTCGGTCTCAAGAGTCATTACATTGGTTTCTTAAATTATTTATTGCAACTGTAAAATAAACCCATCACCATCCACCTGACTAGGACCCCACTTTACAAAGAAACACTGTGAGGCACAGAGAAGTTACAAATGACATGCTCTTAAATGATGATCGACCCCAGAGTAAAGACAACCCATAAATAAATACCATTTGGAAATACATGCAATCCTACTAGTAATCGAAGAATTCAAAACTAAACAGGGTTCTACCATTTTAGACTCTATTAAAACAGCAATTAAAAACGTATAAAATCTTAATCTGGAAAGGCAGTAGTGGAATTGGCAGCCACTCATTTGGTAGTAGTATCAACTGGGGTGTGTGTGTGTGTGTGTGTGTGTGTGTGTGTTTTAAATCCATTTCATAATGCTCACATTAAGGGACAACACAAGTATTGACAGTCATTCTTAGGAATTAATCCTCATTAATTCAAAAGAAGAAAAAAGTTCTCCATTGATGGAGTACTATTTATAATGAGGAAAAACCAAATCAATCTCAGTGGCTGTGTAAGCCTTAAAGGAACTTTCACTAAATGAGGCGGGACACATTTGATGAAAAAAGAATCATGAAGATTATATACACTCACACAAAAAAGAAGGCAAGTGAGAAAGCAAGTATGAAATGTATCCACACAAGGATTACGACTATGTAAAAATGTATGTAAGCACTGTCTGGAAAGAAACTGCTAAAATGAAATTAGCTGACGTCTAAGGCTATAGAACTGTAATTTTTCTTCCTTTAAATGCATTCTTATGTTATGAGGCTTGCATAGCAAATATCTGGGAGGAAATAAAATATTCAAGATCAAAGAGACTAAGGACATAGTAATTCTCAAACGATCAGTCTTTAAAAATTCCTAAGGTGTTTGGGGGGTAGAATTATTCTGTGTAATTAGGAAATTCTAACAGTGACAGTGAGATCTCCTTAGTAAAGGAATGTTACTTTTCTTTTGCAAAACATAAAATATAACTGACTAGACTAGTGGGAAATCCCCATAATGTGGTATTCAACTGTCTTTGAAACACTGAAAAGACAAGTAACATTATTACTGTTTAATAGCTTCAGAGATCCACTGTATCAATTTGCTATGTAAAAGTCAATCAGTAGGACTCAAAATATTTAGGTGGGTATTCAATTCTCGTAACAAATTCAAGGATAACAGGTTCATCTGAGATAACCTGAGGCAAGCCAGAGGAAAAAAGAAAACATACTTAACTCAGGGATGGTCTTGAAGAAGTTGAAGGCATACTCTAAAAAAGATTTTACGTAAATACCATCCCTGTGACTTTCAGAAGCAGCATTCTAGTAACTAAATCAAAATCAATCCCAAGGAGTCTGATAATATTTTTATGTCAATAGTCCATCGCTATGTGGAAACTCTCAAGGGACCTTAAAAATTATTGTGTCAAAAATGGCCATGTGTCAATTACATCTCCAAAAAAAAAAAAAAAAGTCAGAAATGATTGAGTAATTCAGAACCTTAAAAACTTTCTTTTTTTTTTTAAGATTTTATTTATTTGACAGAGAGAAATCAGAGCTAGGCAGAGAGGCAGACAGAGAGAGGGGGAAGCAGGCTCCCGCCGAGCAGAGAGCCCGATGCGGGGCTCGATCCCAGGACCCCGAGACCACGACCCGAGCCGAAGGTAGAGGCCTAAACCACCGAGCCACCCAGGCACCCCAGAACCTTAAAAACTTTCTGACAGGGGTGCCTGGGTGGCTCAGTGGGTTAAGCCTCTGCCTTCGGCTCAGGTCATAATCTCGGGGTCCTGGGATTGAGTCCCGCATGGGGCTCTCTGCTCAGCAGGGAGCCTGCTTCCCCCTCTCTCTCTGCCTGTCTCTCTGCCTACTTGTGATCTCTGTCAGATAAATACATAAAATCTTAAAAAAAAAACCAAAACTTTGACACACTACCTTCATTACACACTTTCTGTGGGTGAATGGGACAGACAACACTGCAAACTCCAACAGAAAGCGTTCAAAACTTCCTAACGCAGGTTCTGATGACAAACAAGTTTACGGGGCACATACCGCCACCCCACAAAATATACCTACCATTTTAGAATATGAGCAACAGAAAGCCTTAATTTTACACATGTTTATTTGTTCCTGTGTGTTCCTTTGTCTGTATAAACACTATGTCTTTTAGTCGATAATTACATCAGATAGGTAATCCCCTTCAAGTTAATCAGCAATATATAGCTAGTTGATGAAACAGTCCCTTGGACAAGTAACAGCTAATTTACCCTGTAGACATCTGAATGAATTTTGCTTATTCCTGCTGCTTTATTTCCTACCCTTTACCTTGGAAAAAAGCCCCCTCATGGTTTGTTTCCCCTCGCTCCAAGGGAGCTAGGACGGTGTGTGTGAGCGGGTCCGCCTTTGCCTTTGCAGCAAAGGAAGGGCAGGAGCAGACAGAGCTGACGGCTGCCCGGTTTCTCACGGTCCCCCCTCTGCGGGGTGGTATTGCTATTTTTTGGCATTCTCAAAACATCAAACGTTCCGCATGCAAACACAAACACACAAATTCCAAAGCAAAACAGAAAATGTGAAGATACCCTCTTGCATCGTTTGCAAATAACTGAGAAGCATCTGGAAGAGCTTTTGCCACTGCAACGGCTGATGAACAGCACGGTATCCCCAGGAGGTGGAGTGGGGATGGCTCCCCAAAAGGCGGTGATTTGGGTAAGATCGTGAAAAAAGCTGCGGTCAAGTCCACGGCGAAACTGAGAAGTGGCCCCAGAACCTGTCAGGTGATTCTACCAGCTAAGCCCCCACTCACCAGACTTATTGAACAGAACTGCATGGTCATAAATGTCGGAAGCCAGGAAAATGAAGCCAGGAAGCGGAAGGGCATGCTATGGGAAGAAAGAGTTCATGTAAATTTACATACAGAAGTATTACAGAATACACACGGCAGCTTCACAATGACTCACAGTTCTACAAGCAGTCTGACAGGCAGGATCAAGAGAAGCAATTCAGACTCATTAGGTTAAACGTATCCAGGACTTTGGACCACGTGACACTGTCCAGCAGGCTACTGACCCCAAGCCACAGCTCTGGGACTTACGGACTGGAGTCAGAGATCATCACACACTGAACAAAAAAATGAAGCCAGCACCCTTCCCTCAGCAAAAGGGAGGCTTAAACTCATAGTCATTCAGCCCGTTATGGGGCAGTTACCCTGAGCCAGGTACTGTTCTAAAAGAAAGACGTGAACCAGAGAGCCTGTTCCTTATTTTTTTAATTCCCGGCCACACCCTCCAGTCCCAGTTAAATATCTCAGCCTGATTGTCTGCAGCTTCAGCACGAAAGCTGGCAGTGACGAACCTCTGAACCCTGAGGCGGGCGGCATCTCTACTGCCTGGGACCTTGAGGGGCCGTGCTGTGGATGCTCTCTCCATAGGAGAGAGGCTGGAGGAAGAGTACAGTTAGAGGGGGCGGCTCTGGCTTAGCAGTTTCCAAAAAAGCAGCAGAAGCACACAGAATTAGCTAATGGAACTCTCCATCGAGTACAGAGCGCTCCCTGGAGGGATGCTGTCCCCCCTCTTCCCTCAAAGGCTTGTCCTCCTGCCCCCGGCCCCCTCTGCATGGGGTTTTTGTAACTTATATTCCTGTTCCAAGTATCCATAGTGGTTTTACTCGATTTCATCTACAGGAACACTGGGGGTGAAGGTCCTTATCCACAGACGTTGTTCCTGGTTACGGGACATGCTAGGTTCACACTGACCGATCATGAGCAGCTCACGTAGAGAACTGTGGCTAAGAATACACATTCGTAGCCTATTAAAAATACTTGGTCCTGGGGTGCCTGGGTGGCTCAGTGGGTTAAGCCTCTGCCTTCGGCTCAGGTCATGATCTCAGAGTCCTGGGATCGAGCCCCACATCAGGCTCTCTGCTCTGGTGGGGAGCCTGCTGCCCCCTCTCTCTCTGCCTGCCTCTCTGCCTACTTGTGATCTTTCTCTCTCTGTCAAATAAATAAATAAAATGTTTGAAAAAAAAATACTTGGTCCTTTAGCTACACCAGAAAAACGCATATTTCATTTGAAATAACAGAGTATGATTCAGTACTTTTTATCTCAGGCTCAAGAAATTGCTTACATTATAAAACAAAGCCTCCTTGGAATGTTTCCCAAATTGTTTATATAGGGTCTCTTGGAAAATACCCATCCGTGCTGACATCAGAAGTGCAAACGTCAGTGCCCCAATCCCTGAAAACACAAAAACCAGGTTATAAGATACTGGATTTGCTCATTTCCACACGTTTTCCTAAAGAACAGTGACTGTTCTACATTTATCACAAGCCAGCTGTAGAACATGTACAAAATTTTTAAAAGTAAAAATCAACCACATTATCACTACCCACTCCTTGATAGTCTGCTCTATTTATGTATATATTTTATGCTAACACAGGATTATAATGAATATACAAATGTACATCTTGCTTTCTTCATAATCCTTTTTTTGGATTTTTTTTTTTGGATTTCCCTTCAAGTCATTCATTAGAATATTTTTCCAAGGTATGAACCCACGGCTCCATGACTTTATCATGTGCAGGGACCATAGTAAAGGTCTTACAACACGAGAATGATTAGATTACTTCCAATTATTTCACCATTGAAATCAATGTATATCCTTGTACATAAATCTTTAAACAAAATGTTGATGATTTCCTCAGGGTAAACTTTCCTGAATGAAATTACAGAGTCAGAAGTTGCAGACATTTTTAAAACAGTGCATAAATTTTTCCAGAAAGGCTGTGTCCATTTCTACCATAAACAGTTTATACAAAAATGGTTGTCTTACTGCACCCCCGGCAGCAATGAGGAAAATCATTTACTATCTTGCCATTTTAATAGGCCAAAAATAAAAAGGTACTGCATTTTGGTTTCAGTTTACATCTCTCTGATTCTAAGAGTACTGAGGCTAAACATACAGCAATCAGATATTAATTTTTCCCCATGAATTGTATGTTTATATCCTCTGCAAATTTTTCTTATTGAATAAAGTGTTTTCTAACAGTTCATGATGATTTTTTTTTTCGTGAAGAAGAACAACCTTAAAGGGGTAAATTTTCGAAGCCAAGCAGCAGGGAGATTCTAGTTCTTTCGTTGCTATTTCTCTTTGCTTCACTCTCACTCTGTTACTGCCGTCACGGCCTGCGCTTGGAAAGAGTTTCACCTCCGTATCCGACAACACGAGGCCAGAGCTCTGTAGGAGTGGTCTAATGAGTTCCACAAAGAGATACTCATATTTTTAAAAATTCCCTAGGAGACTCTGATGATCAGTCGGGTCTGAGAACACTCATTATGGAAGAGCTAACTTATGAAGAAAATGAATCTAAGATTTAGAAATGAGTCCCTTGGAAATTGACTGCTTCTACTCAGGAGACAGACCAAGAACAAATAGAGGACTACGCACTCGCTCAGAGAGAGTGACAGGCAAACGGATGTGCGCTTTTCGTTCCATACCAATGGCGGCCACGGAAATCGTGGAACCGTGTTGTAGAATACATTACCCTGAACGTGGACGTTTTCTTTTTTCACGTTCTGAACACCGAAGTTCAGAGATAGGTGATCCCAGGTGCCTCTCTCTTCAGTGGCATAATCTGGTTAGCCAAAGCTTCTTGCCAAGAAACCCGTCCCCTGGGAGAAAACTCAGCAAACAGAACTTCAGAGGCAATTAGCGTTATTGTAATCACTGTACTTGCCTAGCAGCCACCTTAAAAACGCCTGGAATCCATCATTCTCACTCGAGCTGGACTGGGAAGTCTAGGAAAGACGAGAAAATACCAGGTAGAGAGACCAGAGCTACATGCCAGGTGCCTGGGTACGAAGGAACGATCTGTGTTACCCTCTCCTGCCCGCTCTTCTCTCGCAGAGACCCAAATCCTTCCATGGCATAAGCATGTCAATGTCCTGCGTCCGTAAAACACCCCGGGGGCCCCCACGGCAAGCAGGGAAGAGAAACGATTTGTGAAGCGACTCTTACCACCTGCTTTGCTGACATGAAAGTGCAGATAAATATCCCCACAGACACCAGGGCAATGGAGGTATATTTGAAAATGCTGTATCTGCGAAAACAAGAACGAGAACACCTCAGGAGAAGACAAGCACGGATACGAACTTCCACGCGATGCTCCCAGTCCGATGCTGTGCGAGAGCAGCCGTCAGCGGAATCCAGCCGACGGGCTCGCACACACCGAAGTCTGGGCACGAACGAAGCAGGATGCTGACCGGTGGCTAAACTCCCTTTCTTGGTGTTGCTTAAAATAGTTTGTTAGTCTGTGGACCGAGAGGTTGTTTCGTCAGAACACGAAAACAAAAAAAGACATAGGCCAGACATGCTAGGCCATCCTGCTCGGGGTCCCAGGGAAAGCCGGACAGACCTGAACTGCCACCTGTGGTGCTTCCGGTCTTCAGGGACCCAAACCCAAGCGTCAGAGACACACCACACAAGAGGGAGAACGGATCATAAGGGACAAGTAGCAGGATTCAGTGTCGGGGGGAAAAAAATCATTCAACTGGCCATTGTCAGGAGAGGATTTTTTTTTTAAACACCTCTGACCGACTTAGACGTTTTTAAACGTCAGCACAGTTGGATAAAGGAAGAAATATTTCACTAATAGGACTACTGGCAGTAAGAACAGTGGCATTTCATATTAACTGAAACAACATCATTAATATCCCTCTTGGGCTCGTACTGATAAAGCGGAAGGACTCAGGCAAGGACAAAAAGGAATTAAATTTACAGGATGAGCCAGTCAAGGTTTTCTAGTTAAATACTTTGTACAGTTCCGGTCATATCACCTCGTAGCAGGCCAGCAGGCCTGGCTAAGCTGCAGATCGGGGGCCAAGAGCAACCTGCTGGTGGAGAGAGGCAGGATGAAGTCGGAGGCCCTGAGGAGGCAGATGGAAAAGTAAGGGCACTGGAGTCTGGAAAGATCAAGACAGGGAGAGGTTTGTAAGACAGGCCTAAAAATTAACGAAGCGCAGGATGAGGTAAGGATTGACTTGGTCTTCAAATCCCGGAATGAGGAACACACTGTGACCCTAAGGGGCTCCACTCAAAATACACCAAAGGAGATAATAACTTACAAATTCCTGATATTAGATGGTTACCTGAGGGAAATTCCTGCTCTCTGGGTGATACACAGCAAGGAGAGTCAACAGGGCTCACTTGGACAGATGCAAGAGGACAGACCCAATACAAGCTCTCCAGGGCAACGGAGATGATTAAGAAAGGCCCCTGACGGCACCTGGGTGGCTCAGTCGGTTAAGCCTCTGCCTTCGGCTCAGGTCATGATCCTAGGGTCCTGGGATCGAGCCCCTTGTCAGGCTCCTTACTCAGCAGGGAGCCTGCTTCCCCCTCTCCCTCTGCCTGCTGCTCTGCGTGCTTGTGCTCGCTCTCTCTCTGTGTGTCAAATAAATAAATAAAATTAAAAGAAAAAAAGGCCCCTGACATTTCAGAACACTCTCAGGAGAACACATTCCTTTTAGAATATGTTCTTTTGTAGCCCTATTACGAGCCAAATCAAGAGTTGGAAGGCCTGCGGGTCTGCCCCAACGCCAAGTCTACACTACCAAGAAGGGTTGCAGTCACTTCAATGTAACAAACCCATTACATACGAACACTTACGTGGAGACCTGGAAAGGAAGTCAGCTGCAGTCGGACTCATCTGGGGACTAAGCCTCCAAAGATAAAGGGTTCATGATAAGGAGCCTAGCAGGACAGGACAACTGTCCCTACCACACAGCTCTTATTACTTAAATACTTTAGGTTGCCACACTTAACTGGCAGCACTTCCTAAGCTGGTAGAGACTTCTAACCCTGGGGCTAGCTACTAAAAACAGAGAAAAGCTGGCCTGAGCTTGTACAATTGATCTTTTTTTTTTTTTTTTTTTTTTTATTTTAAAGATTTTATTTATTTATTTGACAGACAGATCACAAGTAGGCAGAGAGGCAGGCAGAGAGAGAAGGGAGGAAGCAGACTCCCCGCTGAGCAGAGAGCCCGACGCGGGGCTCGATCCCAGGACGCCGGGATCACGACCCGAGCCGAAGGCAGCGGCTTTAACCCACTGAGCCACCCAGGCGCCCCTGTACAATTGATCTTAACAGTGAGGGTGAACTTCCCCTGAGAAATGTTCCAGACTGAATGCGCTGACTCTCCCCAGTGCCCTTCCTCCTTGGGAGTAAGGGGTAAGGCTCAGAACGAAGGGAAAGACAAATACTTTGAGAAGGTATCCCAGGTATTTCTGAGATTTCCCAGTCATATCCCAGAGAGAGGCACTGGTGACAGCCACATAGAACAGAAGTGCAGAGATCACAGCACATCACACAAGGGTCTTTGTTGTTGGGTCTTTGTTAGGAATTTTCTCTCTCACATGGGTGTCGTTAGTTCATCATGTTGTACTGATAAACACCTTCTATGAGAGTGCCGTTCAAGAACTTCCACGAGGCTGAAAATGTTCCCTACCTGGGTTCTCCAACATGGTCGCCAGTAGCCACGTGTGGCTACTGAGCACTTGAAATGTGAGAAACGAAATATTTATTTAATTTTAAGTAACTGAAATTTATTTTTTATTTTTTTATTTTTTTAAAATTCATTTAACAGACAGAGATCACAAGTAGGCAGAGAGGCAGGCAGAGAGAGAGGAGGAAGCAGGCTCCCTGCCGAGCAGAGCTTGATGCAGGGCTCGATCCCAGGACCCTGGGATCATGACCCGAGCCGAAGGCAGAGGCTTTAACCCACTGAGCCACCCAGGCGCCCCACGTAACTAAAATTTAAATGTCAAGAGTCCTGTGGAGTTAGTGGAGACCACATGGGACAGTCAAGTTCTAGATCGGCTGGCTTTGGAGGTTATCACGGTACTAAGGATGCAGTGCTGACAAGAGCTATTCTGTTCTACACAGAGGAAATGCTCCAAAGCCACAGGTGGGGCCCCTTACCTGGTCCATGGCCTTGGGATGCGCAGCACCGGCACAGAGAAAATCAAGAAACAAGCTAGGTGATTGAGAGCAAACTTATCACCACTACGAGGAAAGGAATCCAGCCTATGGATGGGGCTCAGGATATCCTTCCTATACACAAAATATGAAAGTGTATTATTTACCTTTTCTTCAAAATGATAATTCCTAGGATCATGTTGGCAATGAGAGAACCCTGCAAAAGGAGAAAACAGTAAGAGAGTTTGAGTGCACCAGGGAAAGACAATAATTCAAGATAAGTAAGAATATGGACAAGCAAGAAAAAGCCAGAAAGGAAGTGGTTAGGATGATTAATTAGTAAGGTCCACTTGTTCTTATAATGGCAACAAGTATAAAGCACACAAATTTGTTATGTAAATAACACCTTCTGAAGATAACAATGAGAATAAAAATGACCAATTCTCTAAATATTGGTCAGAGCTGAAACTAAGGCTACCAGAAATGAATTATATTGTAGACTTAATTTTGTTAAATTTTTCCATCCATTTATGAGAGCTTTTGCTAAGCTTCTCCTCACCCCCGGTTTTAATTAATGAAAGAAGGCGTGCAGGGATCGTTCTCTTCTCTGGAAAGCTGTCGCTCAATCAGCAAGAGTTTATTGAAAGTCTATTATGTGCTCCGTACTTTGAAAGTCACTTTTGTAATTATAATTAGCTCTGAAAAGTCCCTTTGAGGATAGTATCTTTAATCTCCCAGAAATCTCAGACTACACAGAAATGTTATAATTACCATGGTCACCAATTCTGCATTCTTTTGCTATCCTAACTACATTCCCCTTGAAGTCTTTCTTGATGTGTAGGGAGCACTCCGTTCTTATTTACTTACATACAAACTCTCAAATAAATAAATAAAAATCTTTAAGAATTTCCCTTTATTTAGAGCACCTGGATGGCTCAGTCAGTTAAGCGTCCCACTCTTGGTTGGGGCCCAGGTGATTGAGATCAGGCCCTGCATCAGGCTCCACACTCAGCGAGGAGTCTCCCTGAGACTCTCACCCGCTGCCCCTCACTGCACCCGTGCATGCGTACACTCTCTCTAAAGTAAGTAAGTATTTAAAAAAATAAGAATTTCCTTTTACTTATTGTCTCAAAAGTCTCTTGCTTTAAAAAATTAGAAAACCAAAAAAGGGATGTATCAATTTTATGTACTAGAAGTAAACATAATTTTATGAAAGAAACCAAAAGTGGTAAGAAATAAGTTAAATAATGTTCATAGCAAGTCTGAATACAAAATCGATCAGATGAAGGAAATTAAACATGAAATCTGTGATCCAGAGAGATTTTAGCTCCTTTTATTGATCACCCAGAAGACCTCAGAGGGATGAAAGTCAACTGTCCCCTCTTGGCCTTACTGTACAGATGAAAGCCAGCCTTTGCTCCTGCATCCAGGAGACCTTCCTTAGATGCTGGACTCTACTTGTTATAAGACCTTTCTACTTCTGTCAAGCGTTCAATCGACCCACTTAGGTTTCCCAGAGGCACATACGCCCGTCAGTGGGCAGCACTTACGGATCTAAATATCATATGCAGGGGCATGGCGATGTTGAGATTCAAGGCATAGTTGTTCACCACGCTGACCGTGAAGAACATGGTCACCATCACAGCATAGTACCTGAAGTGCAGAGATCACAGCACATCACACAAAATCTACTACTTCAAGAAAATCAAGTATAGAAGGAAATAGTTATGTTTGGTTAGAAAAGTATTTTGTTTTAGTCCCTCTAGATTAAAAGATTATATCGCTACGATAATGTGAAGTCAGTACTAAGTACATATAAAAATACATCCGAAGCCAGACTAACAAGGAAAAAGTCTGAATGATAGACTATGTTTCAAGAAACACTATTTTAATCTTTTGAGTATACTCAAAATATCTTTCAAGCAATTTGAAACTAGGCTTCAAAAAACATCTGAGCAGTGACTGGGTGTCTCAGTCGATTAAGTGTCTGCCTTCAGCTCAGGTCACAATCCTGGGATCCTGGGATCGAGCCCAGCATCAGGTTCCCTGCTCAGTGGGAAGCCTGCTTCTCCCTCTCGCTCTGCCTCTCCTTCTGCTTGTATGCTTGCATGTGCTCTAATAAATAAATAAGTCTTTTTAAAAAACAACAAAAAAACAAAAACAAAAAATGTTGTCTGATAGACATCAATAGGTTTTTCAGTGAATGGATAATATTTATTATCATTATCACTTCTTTGTATGTAATGGTTAATTCTCCCAACCATTTCCTATATATACTTGTTTCTACTGTTAATTTCCACAATTCCATTCTAAAGAAAAGATGTGCTAAATTAAGGATGACTTTCAATCTAGCAACTGTTGAAATTATCTCACATTCCGAACTGGCGGTCTCCAAATTAATGAGGATATTATCTGACTGTTACCAAGTTGTATTTAAAATCAGGGCCTCTGTTTTTGACAGTTTATAGGTCCTTAATAATAAAAGCAAAAACCAAAAACCAACATTCAGTAACCCTAATAACTTAGAGGAAGGGAAAAATATAAATGAACAGTTATGAATAAATAATTACATAATTTTGGATTTGTATGCCCCATTTTTATCTAGAAAATATTAAAATGCCTTTCGTGTATATCAGATTAAACCCTATAAAACTGCTACTTTTTTGGAGGTCAAAAGAGTTGAAAAGCAGCAATCTCCTATGATTCAAACGAATACATTCATAAAGAGAAAAAAATATCTGAAATAAATGGCTAAAAATGCAGGGCAAAGGAAAATAAGTAGTTCTGTATCCTTCAGAAAATGGTGAAGGTCTTTGAGCACAGATCATCCCCACCTTTTTCATCTTGGCACATCTGAAGAATGACAGCACTAAGAGTCCAGTCATCTTCCTTGACAAGAACCTACCTGATGCTGCTGGTAGATATGGACCTACAAGCCCTAACCATCAGCCATGCCAGGGTGAAATTAACAGTCTATCAAATTTGAGAAGCTTCACAATGAATGCAGGAGAGTATTACACACACATAAAATTACTGCTGTTCCAAAGAAAACCACAAGTCCAAAATGGTGCCACTTAAGTTTACAGACCCAAGTCAGCAAACCAAGACTTAATTCTGAACCCAACTACAGTTACAACCAATACCCCCACTCCCCCTGCCGTCCCAGGAATGTAACCTTTTACCAGTCAACAAAGAATTTCCTGGTCAGTACTAGGGAATTTACTGATAGAGCGGGATATTTGTTTTAAATGGCAAGCAGAAGCCTCCAAAAGGTTCAAAATTCTAAAACAGTCTCACTAAAAGACTCACTGTAAACAGCTAATGAAAATGAGCAAAGGTACCTAAAACAAGACCGTAGAACTGACATAACGGCTACTATTCCCCTCTGTCCTTTGAGTATTCATCCTAGTCAGCCTCCCATGAACTGCCTTTCATTCCAAAGAGACCATCACACAGTTACTTGTAGAAGAAGACCCGTTGAGGCTACAGCCAATACTCTTCTCTTCTTGGCTCAAGGCCAAACTAAAGTCCATAGGTGAATAATTTCCTAAACCTAGGGAGGATCCTCAAGAGTTTTTGTAAATACATTACTTCCTGAGCCCAGCTGAGCAGGGAAAATAAAAATTCACGGTGTCCCCTCCTTTACAAATAATGAAGGACAGTTGGAAGAAAGGCAGAGACAAGGCCCACCCCTCATCCCCACCCACGCCCTAAGAGGAAATTGACTTTGACAGGATTATATGCCACCCTGGAAGGAGCCCTCCACCCCTTCCCCTGTGAACTACCGGATAGGTAGATGAGCGTATGGACAAAAACCTGATTGGGTGACAGGTGCATGCATGGAGGGTTAATCAGATTAACTCTTACCAGTCTCCCAATCTCCCCTATCTCAAAATTGTAAGTGTAAAAATTCTGATTTTAAGGGAACAAGAGTCCTTCTAGGAGAAGCTTGCATTCTTTCCCTGTGTCTTTAAGATGTAAATGTTCAAGATTCTACTGGTCTTCTCTAGGAAATCCTTTCTAGTCCATCTCCTTAAAATACAAATTTTAGAGTAGTCATTCTTATCAAGAAAAACACAAGGGGGAGAGGTCATTTGGAACTTGAGTTGCCAAGGAAAAATTTCAAATCTTAAGTGTCTTCACAAATACTAAAAAAGCTTTGGCCATCTAGATTGATAACCTTATTCCATCTACCAGAAAAATAACTGAGATCTAACTTTTACAACTAGCAAATTCTGTACGTACTTCATGGCAGCAATTTAAAATACAAAGCCGCAAGGGCTCTCCGTCTGTATGTTCATGTGTGTCTGTGTTTATGTGTTGTCGCTATTTTTCTACTTCTGGGTGGTATTGCTACAATTAATTTGTACAAGAGCTCTATTTAGTTGGTTTTAAGGCAACCACCTGTAAGGATTGGGCATTCTAAAACTCTCTGAAAGAAACTAACCCAAATATTTTTCAAGGTCACATGGTTTGGAAAAAAATGTTTGATATTTTAAGGCTGATGGCTTAATTAAAAAGACATGTCTTTGGAGTTACCAACACTAAATATAAAACTTTTATTCTATTTCAGTTTACTAGCCCCCAAATAAGTTCATGTTGTCCTTTACAAGATCTGTCAACAAAAATTAATAGCTTAGGATAACGGCTGACTTTGTCTAATGTTTAATACTGTTTTTATATGTCACCTAAACATAGTTATTAAGGACAAGTAAATTAGATATAAACAAGATAAAAGTTTATAAATGAACTTTTCAACAATATTAAATCTACATAGTTTTCCCAATTTTTTTTGTAACCTAAAACCTTAAAGTTTTGCTGAATTAGGTTAAATGATGAATTAAGTTAAATTCATTAAATATCTAAATCATTTCTAGAAATAGAAGGACCCTAGGCTCACCTCATACTAGATAACTAACAAATCATCCTAAATACCCCAGAAATTGACCTGAAGACTAGCAGAACAAACTCCATAACTAAAGGCAGAGAAGGGCCACATGGAAGAAGGTAGGAAGTGTGAATATGGTTTGGGAGAGAAAGGACTCCGGGAGCTGCTGTTGCAGAGAAGGACAAGAGACAGACTAACACACGTGGGAGGCACGAAGAAAACAAATCCCCATAGCAACTGGCTTGGAAAGTGAGAGGGGCTAAATTTTGTGAGTTCTTGTGGGGCT
Organism: Martes martes; assembly: GCF_963455335.1. Lineage (NCBI taxonomy): Eukaryota > Metazoa > Chordata > Mammalia > Carnivora > Mustelidae > Martes > Martes martes. The sequence goes on from NC_137899.1 coordinate 89,713,708, forward strand.
TAAAGCCTGGAGTTCTGAAGGTCAGTGGGTTTGGTTCAGATAAAGCCTCAAGGCACTGGGGCTGCTCTTGGAGAAAAGGGAGGGCAGACAGTCTGGGACACAGAACATGGAAACAGGGATTTGGAGAGGGCTTGGGGTACACCATGAAGAGGTTAGTTGCTCATCTCTGACCTATTCCAGAGAGGCAGCGCACAGAGAGACCCCTCTGGGAACAACAAAGGAAGTGACAGAGCCATTTCCCTCCCCCACTCCTTAGTATAAACACAGAACCACCTCCGGGAACTAGCCCAGCACTGACACTTTCAACCTAAACTGCTTACACTGCTGGTACTACCCCTCCCAGTAATGCTTGCCTCAGACCCAACAAGACAGGCCCCCTCCCCCAGAAGACCAGCCCAAACTCCAGCCCACAGCACATCTCCTGACAGGAGCTTTGCAGGGCCTCGGTTCCAGCAACAGTGGTGAAAGTCTCATTTCACAGGCAGACCAGGGCACAACTTATTAAAATGCACCACATTCAGGCCAGACACCAAACACTGCCCACACAAGGCAAAGAAAGCCTCTGTAAATGACTGGCCTGGAGGATCAAGTGGCCATGTCACAACAATAGACCACTTGCTGCACACATCAGAGATACGCCCTAAAGTGGCAGGGCCTGGGTAACAGGGGACACTACACTGCAGGGTACTACAGGACCTCTTCTTCATAAGGCCATTACCCTCAAGAACAGGAGATGGAGCTGACTTTCCTAATACACAGAAACACAGAGGGCGCCTGGGTGGCTCAGTGGGTTAAGCCTCTGCCTTCGGCTCAGGTCATGATCTCAGGGTCCTGGGATCGAGCCCCACATCAGGCTCTCTGCTCAGCAGGGAGCCTGCTTTCGCCTCTCTCTCTGCCTGCCTCTCTGCCTAATTGTGATCTCTCTGTCCCTCTGTCAAATAAATAAATAAAGTCTTAAAAAAAAAAAGAAAGAAAAGAAAAGAAATAGACATAGAGACTTAAATAAAATGAGAAGACAGAGGACTCTGTCCAAATGACAGGATAGGAAAAGGCCACAGACAGAGACCTAAGTGAAACAGATAAAAGTAACATGTCTGATAGAGAATTTAAAGTAATGATCATAAAGATACTCATTGGACTTGAGAAAAAAGTGGAAGACACGAGTGAACCCTTAACAAAGAGATAATAACATAGCAGAGATAAAGGACTCAATAAATGAAATGAGAAATATGCTTGATGCAATGAATGCAGGCTGGAAGAAAGAGAGGAATGAATTAATGACCCAGAGGATAGAGTAATGTAAAGTAATTAAGCTAAACAAAAGAAAAAAAGAATTATGCAAAATAACAACAGACTTAGGGAACTCAGTGATTCTATCGAAAGTACTACTGTTTGCATTATAGGAGTTCCACAAGGAGAAAGAAAAGGGGGCAGAAAATTTAGTTACAGAGATAATAACTGAAAAGTTCCCTAATCTGAAGAAGTTAACAGATATCCAGATCCAGGAGGCACAGAAAATCCCCAACAACATCAACAAAAGGAGATCCACACCAACACATATAATAATTAAAATGGCAAAACATATAGTTATAAAGAAAAAAATTTCAAAGCGCCAAGACAAGAGAGGACAGTTACATACAAGGGAAACCCCAAAAAGTTATCAGGGGATTTTTCAGCAAAAACATTATGAGCCAGAAAGAAGTGTATGATATATTCAAAGTGCTGAATGGGATAAATCTGCAGCCAAGAATACTCTATCCAGCAAGGCTATCACTCAGAATAGAAAGGGAGATAAAAAGTTTCTCAGATGAACAAAAACTAAAGGAGTTTGTGACCACTAAAACAGCCCTGGAAGAAATATTAATGGGGACTCCGAGTGGAAAGGAAAAACCAAAACTAACAATATGAAGGTAGGAAACACAAAAACAGAAAAAATTAATATTTCTGTAAAATATCAGTCAAGGAACTCACAGAATAAAAGGATGTAAAACTATGACACCCTATACCTAAAATGTGGGGAGAAGAGGACTAAAGAGTAAGTTCAAATTTAAACAACCAACCACTTAATATGGACCATTATATGCAAAAAATGTTTTATATATACATAAACTTAATGGCAACCACAAATCAAAATCCACTAATAAATACACAAAAAATAAAGAAAAAAAATTCACATTATCACTAAAGAAAACCAGCAAACCATGAAAGAAAGACAAAGGATCAGAGAAAATCTTCAGAAACAACCAGAAAACAAGTTATAAAATGGCAATAAATACATATCAATAATTACTTTGAATTTAAATGGCCTAAACACTCAAAAGATATAGGGTGGGGGTGCCTGGGTGGCTCAGTGGGTTAAAGCCTCTGCCTTCGGCTCAGGTCATGATCCCAGGGTCCTGGGATCGAGCCCCACATCGGGCTCTCTGCTCAGCAGGGAGCCTGCTTCCTCCTCTCTCTCTCTCTGCCTGCCTCTCTGCCTACTTGTAATCTCTGTCTGCCAAATAAATAAATAAATAAATAATCTTAAAAAAAAAAAAAAGATACAGGGTAATAAAACAGGTTAAAAAAAAAAATAGACTGGGGCGCCTGGGTGGCTCATTGGGTTAAAGCCTCTGCCTTCGGCTCAGGTCATGATCCCAGGGTCCTGGGATCGAGCCCCACATCGGGCTCTCTGCTCAGCAGGGAGCCTGCTTCCTCCTCTCTCTCTCTGCCTGCCTCTCTGCCTACTTGTAATCTCTGTCAAATAAATAAATAAATCTTTAAAAAAAAAAAAATAGACTCATCTACATGCTGCCTACAAGAGACTCACTTTAGACCTAAAGACATCCACAGACTGAAGTGAAGGAATGGAGAAAATTTATGCAAATGGATGTTGAAAGTACTTAATACCAGACAATCTAGACTTTAAAACAAAGACTGTAAAAAAAAAAAAAAAAAGAACAAAGTCTGTAACAAGAGACAAAGAAAAACACTAAATAATAATAATAATCATAGAGACAATCCAACAAGACATAAAAACTGTAAATATTTATGCACCCAACATGGGAGCACCCAAATACATAAAACAGTTGATAGCAAATATAAAGGAACTAATTGATAATAATATAGTAATAGTAGGGGACTTTAACACCCCACTTACATCAATAGACAGATCATCTAAACAGAAAATCAATAAGGAAACAATGGCTTTCAATGACACACTGGAACAGATGGATTTAACAGATGTATCCAGAACATTCCAACCTCAAACAGAATACACATTCTTTTCAAGTGCACATGGAACATTCTCCAGAACAGATCACATATTAGGCCAAAAAACAAGCCTCAACAAATTCAAAAAGACTGAAGTCATATCATGCATCTTTTCTGACCACAATGCTGTGATACTGGAAGTCAACTATGACAAAAAAAAAAAAAAAAAAAAAAAATCGTACAGATCACAAATACATGGGGGTTAAAATACCATGCTACTAAACAATGAATGGGTCAATCAGGAAATAAGAGAAGAAATTAAAAGGTGCTTGGGTGGCTCAGTTGGTAAGCATCTGTCTTCAGCTCAAGTCATGATCTCAGAGTCCTGGGATCGAGTCCCTTGTCAAGCTCCCTGCTCAGCTGGGAGTCTGCTTCTCCCTCTCTCCCTGCTCATGCTCTCTCTCTCGCACTCTCTTTCTCTCTCAAATAAATAAAATCTTCCTTTTTTTAAAAGATTTTATTTATTTATTTGACAGACAGAGATCACAAGTAGGCAGAGAGGCAGACAGAGAGAGAGGAGGAAGCAAGCTCCCCGTTGAGCAGAGAGCCCGATGTGGGGCTCGATCCCAGGACCCTGAGATCATGACCTGAGCCGAAGGCAGAGGCTTAACCCATGAGCCAACCAGGTGTCCCTAAATAAAATCTTTTAAAAAAAGATTAGAAATTAAAAAGTACACAAAAACAAATGAAAGTGAAAACAATGGTTTAAAACCTTTGGTATGGGGGCACCTGGGTGGCTCAGTCACATAAGCCTCTGCCTTCAGTCCAGGTCATGATCTCAGGGTGCTAGGATCAAGCCCCGCATCAGGCTCTCTGCTCAGCAGGGAGCCTGCTTCCGCCTCCCTCTCTGCCTGCCTCTCTGCCTACTTGTGATCTCTCTCTCTCTGTGTCAAATAATAAATAAAATCTTTAAAAAAATAAAATAAAACCTTTGGTACATAACAAAAGCAGTTCTAAGAGGGAAGTTTATAGCAATACACGCCTACCTCAAGAAGCAAGAAAAATCTCAAATAAACGACCTTCCTTTACATTTAAAGAAGCTGGAGAAAGAACAAATGAAGCCTAAAGTGAGCAGGAGGAGGTAAATAATAAGGATTAGAGCAGAAACAAATGATGTAGAAACTAAAAAGACAATAGTCTTTGGAATTCAATTGATGAAACCAGGAGCTGGTTCTTTGAAACAATAAAATTGATAAATCTCTAGCCAGACTTATTAAAAAGAGAAAGGAACCAAATAAATAAAACCACAAATAAGAGAGGAAAAACAACAACCAACACCACAGAAATACAATGTAAGAGAATATTATGAAAAACTATACACCAACAAACTGGGCAATCTAGAAGAAATGGATAAATTCCTAGAAACCTATAAATTACACAAACTGAAACAGGAAGAAACAGAAAAACTTGAACAGACCAGTGCCAGCAAAGAAGTTGAATCAGTAATTTAAAAAACTCCCAATAAACAAAAGTCCAGAACCAAAAGACTTCACAGGAGAATTCCGCTAAACATCTGAAGAAGAGTTAATACCTATTTTTCTCAAACTATTCCAAAAAACAAAAAAGGAAGGAGAAGTTCCAAATGCATTCTATGAAGCCAGCATTACCCGATACCAAAACCAGATAAAGATTCCACAAAAAATAAACTATAGGCCAATACCTCTAATGAACACAGATGCAAAAATCCTCAACAAAATACTAGCAAACTGAATCCAACAATAAATTAAAAACGTCATTTACTAGGATCAAGTAGGATTTATTCATGGGTTGCAAGGGTAATTCAGTATTTGCAAATCAATCAACGTGATACATCACATCAATAAGAGAAAGGATGAGAACCATATGATCATTTCAATGGATGCAGAAAAAGCATTTGACAAAGTACCGCATCCATTCATGACAAACAACCTTCCACAAAGTAGGTTTAGATATAACATAGCTCAACATAATGAAGATCATATATGAAAAACCCACAGCTAACATGATCCTTAATTGGGAAAATCAGAGCTTTCCCCTAAGATCAGGAACAAGACAAGAATGTCTACTCTCGACACTTTTATTCAACATAGTATTAGAAGTCCTTGCCATAGCAATCAGATAAGAAAAAGAAATAAAGGCATCCTAACTGGTAAGAAAGAAGTAAAACTCTCATTCTTTGCAGATTACATGATACTATGTATAGAAAACCCTAAAGACTACCATACCCTAAAGACTACCCATAAAGACCACCCATAAAGACTACCCGAAAGACTACCTAAAATTGCTAGAACTAACACACGAATTCAGTAAAGTTGCAGGATACAAAATCAGTCTACAGAAACCTGCTGCATTTCTACATACCAATAGTGAAGCAGCAACAGAAAGAGAAATTAAGAAAACAATTACATTTACAACTGCAATAAAAGCAGTAAGACACCTAGGAATAAACCTAATCGAAGAGGTGAAAGACCCATACTCTGAAAACTAGAGAACACTGATGAAAGAAACTTGAAGACAACACAAAGAAATAGACATTCCATGCTCATGGATTTGGAAAAACAATATAAATATTGTTAAAACATCTATACCACCCAAAGCAATCTATACATTCAATGCAATCCCTATCAAAATATTATGAACATTTTTCACAAAGCTAGAACAATCCTGAAATTTTTATGGAAACTCAGAAGACCCCAAATAGCCAAGACAATCCTGGGGGGTGGGGGGGAAGCTGGAGGCCTCACAATTCCAGACTTTAGGTTTTATTACAAAGCTGTAGTAATCAAAACAGTATGGTAGTGGCACAAAAAGAGACACATAGATCAATGGGACAGAATAGAAAACCCAGAAATAAACCCACAATTATATGATCAATTAATCTTTTTTTAAATTTAATTTCTTTTCAGTGTAACAGATTTCATTGTTTATGCACCACACCCAGTGCTCTATGCAATACTTGCCCTCCATAATACCCACCACCAGGCTCCCCCAACCACCCACCCGCCTCCCTTTCAAAACCATCAGATTGTTTTTCAGAGTTCATAGTCTCTCATGGTTCATCTCCCCCTCCAACTTCCCTCAACTCCCTTCTCCTCTCCATCTCCCCATGTCCTCCATGTTATTTGTTATGCTTCACAAATTAGTGAAACCATATAATTGGCTCTCTCTGCTTGACTTATTTCACTCAGCATAATCTCTTCCAGTCCCCTCCATGTTGATACAAAAGTTGGGTATTCATGCTTTCTGATGGAGGCATAATACTCTCTTGTATATATGGACCACATTTTCCTTATCCATTCGTCTGCTGAAGGGCATCTTGGCTCCTTCCACAGTTTGGCGACTGTGCCCTTTGATGCTATGAACATTGGGGTACAGATGGCCCTTCTTTTCACTCCATCTGTATCTTTGGGGTAAATACCCAGTAGTGCAATTGCAGGGTCATAGGGAAGCTCTATTTTTAATTTCTTAAGGAATCTCCACACTGCTCTCCAAAGTGGCTGCACCAACTTGCATTCCCACCAATAGTGTAAGAGGGTTCCCCTTTCTCCACATCCTCTCCAACACACGCTATTTCCTGTCTTGCTAATTTTGGACATTCTTGGTGGTTTTAATTTGAATCTCCCTGATGGCTAGTGAGGATGAACATTTTTTTCATGTGTCTGATAGCCATTTGTATGTCTTTATTGGAGAAGTGTCTGTTCATGTCTTCTGTCCATTTTTTGACATGATTATCTGTTTTGTGTGTGTTGAGTTTGAGAAGTTCTTTATAGATCCTGGATATCAGCCTTTTGTCTGTACTGTCATTTGCGAATATCTTCTCCCATTCCGTGGATTGCCTCTTTGTTTTGTTGACTGTTTCCTTTGCTGTGCAGAAGCTTTTGATCTTGATGAAGTCCCAAAAGTTCATTTTCACTTTTGTTTCCTTTGCCTTTGGAGACATACCTTGAAAGAAGTTGCTATGGCTGATATCGAAGAGGTTACTGCCTACGTTCTCCTCTATGATTCTGATGGATTCCTGTCTCACGTTGAGGTCTTTTATCCATTTCGAGTTTATCTTTGTGTACGGTGTAAGAGAATGGTCGAGCTTCATTCTTCTACATATAGCTGTCCAATTTTCCCACCACCATTTATTGAAGAGACCGTCTTTTCTCCACTGTATATTTTTTCCTGCTTTGTCAAAGACGATTTGACCATAGAGTTGAGGGTCCATATCTGGGCTCTCTACTCTGTTCCACTGGTCTACGTGTCTGTTTTTATGCCAGTACCATGCTGTCTTGGTGATCACAGCTTTGTAATAAAGCTTGAAATCAGGCAATGTGATGCCGCCAGTTTTGTTTTTCTTTTTCAACATTTCCTTAGCAATTCGGGGTCTCTTCTGATTCCATACAAATTTTAGGATTATTTGCTCCAGCTCTTTGAAAATTAATCTTTGACAAAGCAAGAAAGACACCCAACAGGAAAAAGACAGTCTCTTCAATAAATAGTGTTGGGAAAACTGGACAGCAACATGCGAAAGAATCAAACTAGACTTTTTTTTTTTTTTTTTTAGATTTTATTTATTTATTTGACAGAAAGAGACATAGCAAGAGAGGGAACACAAGCTGGGGGAGTGGGAGAGGGAGAAGCAGGCTTCCCGCCAAGCAGGGAGCCCAATGTGGGGCCTGATCCCAGGACCCTGGGATCATAACCTGAGCCAAAGGCAAACGCTTAAGGACTTGAGCCACCCAGGTGCCTCGATCACGTTCTTAAACCATGCACAAAAATTCAAAATGGATTAAGGACCTAATGTGACATATGAAACCATAAAAATCCTAAAAGAGCACAGACAGTAACTTCTCTGACACTGGCTATAGCAACTTTTTTTTAGACAGGTTCCCTGAGGTAAGGGAAACAAAAGCAAAAACAAACTAAGGGAACTATATCAAAATAAAAAGCTTCTGCACACAGAAGCAAACAATCAACAAAACTAAAAGGCAGCCTACAGAATGAGAAAAGATATCAGTAAATGACATACCTGATGAAGGGCTAGTACACCAATGCATAAAGAACTTAAAAAACTCAACACCCAAAAAACAAATAATTCAATTAAAAAATGGGCAGGACATGAACATTTTTCCAAGGAAGACATACAAATGGCCAAGAGACAATGAAAACATGCTCAACATCACTGATCATAGGGAAATGTGAATCAAAACTACATGCGACACCACCTCACACGTCAGGATGGGTAAAACCAACAACAAAAGAAACAACAGGTGTTGGCGATCATGTAGGGAAAAAGGAACCCTCTGGCACTGCTGAGGAACGCAAACTGGTGTAGCCACTGTGAAAAATAGTCTGGAGGCGCCTCAAAAAGTTAAAAATAGAATTACCCTATGATCCAGTAAGCACATTACTGGGGATTTACCCAAAGAATACAAAAACACTAATTCAAAGAGATACATGCACCCCGATGATTAAAGCAGCATTATTTGCAACAGCCAAGATATGGAAGCAGCCCAGGTGCCCACCGACTGATGAATGGATGAAGAAGCTGTGATGTGTGTATAGATACAGATATAGATACCAGGACATTATTCAGCCATAAAAATGAATGACATCCTGCCATTTGCAATGACATGGATGGAGCTAGAGAGTATAATGCTTAGTGAAGTAAGTCAGAGAAAGAAATACCATATGATTTCACTCATATGCGAAATTTAAGGAACAAAATAAATGAGCCAAGGAAAAAATAGAGAAAGAGACAAACCAAGAAACTGACTCTTCACTATAGAGAACAAACTGATGGTTACCAGAGGGGAGGTGGGTGGGAGATGGGGTAGGTGATAGGGATTAAGTAAGTGCCCTTGTCACGATAAGCACAGGAGGACATGTCGAAGTGCTGAATCACTATGTTGTACATGTAAAACTAGTATAACGCTTTATTTAACTAATTGGAAGTAAAATAAAAACTTGAAAAAAAAATCTAGATCAGGGCACCTGAGTGGCTCAGTCGTTAAGCTTCTGCCTTCAGTTCCGGTCATGATCTCAGGGCCTGGGATTGAAACCCTGCATAGCATCTGGCTCCTTTACTCAGTAGGGAATCTGCCTCTCCCTCTCCCTCTCCCTCTGCCTGCTGCTCCCCCTGCTTGTGCACTTTCTGTCAAATAAATAAAATCTTTAAAAATCTTTAAATAAACCTTTAATAAAAAAATAAAATCTTTAAATAAAATCTTTTAAAAAATAAAATAAAAATAAAATCTAGATCATCTCCAAAAAAGACAAAATACTAAAACATTAATTACTAAAACTAAGTTGATCAACTTTTGGCTTATTATAGAGCAACTAAAAGATATTTGGATATGTTAATATTCCATTGGCAAATTTAAAAAGGCATATGCTTTTAAAATGTTTGAAATGTATTCATAAAATTCAAATTCAAAAAAATGCTGGTAAAACCCACGGCTCACAATTGCTTACTTCTTCGTTTTCACTGGAAATTAAGGTTTCTCAGGGTTAAGAACTCTATGTAATTAAAACTACTAAAAATAATGACAACACCTATGTACGGCAGGAAAGTAGGATGTGTTTTCAGGAGAAAAAGGTGTGAGAAATGGAAATAATGTAGCCAGGGTCCGGGGCGCACGGACACCTGGCTCCGGGGTTCCCAAACAGACCAGGTTTGGCTACTGGTCACTCACAAAATTCAAAGGCAGAGACAGGAGTGGTGGTGAAACAAGGAATTTATTTCACCGAGGCCAACACCGGAAGACAGGGGATTAGCACCTGAGAGACTGTCTCCAAGGCGCCGAAAATACTTCCAGGATAACACGTAAGACATGCGGAGCAAAGGTGGGTGGATATGCACAGGTGAGCAGTGAAAGTCAAATTAACCGCTGTGTTGAAGTGAATCATGGGAGGGGGGAGCTCGCTGGCTCAGGGCCAACCCTGCTGCTTGAGGGGTTAGTTTTGGTTCCCCTCCTGGGATGCTTTGCCCACAGGGTCTTCAGTCTGAGCCAAGAGACAAGCTTGAAAAAAGCCAACTAGAAAGTCTGAGGTCAAAATAGATGCAGCCAAAATCCTCTTTCTTCTTTTTTTTTTTTTTTTAAATTTTATTTATTTATTTGACAGATACAGATCACAAGTAGGCAGAGAGGCAGGCAGAGAGAGAGGAAGGGAAGCAGGCTCCCTGCTGAGCAGAGAGCCCGATGTGGGGCTCGATCCCAGAACTCTGGAATCATGGCCCGAGTCGAGGGCAGAGGCTTTAACCCACTGAGCCACCCAGGCGCCCCCAAAATCCTCTTTCAATACATTTTTTGTGAAGGGGAGAAAAAGTAATTTTGTCCTAAAATGAGGCTGGTTGTTTAAAGGGAAAAAACAAAGGACAAAATTAGAATACAGGGGGAAAAAAGTTGTAGGAGGTTTGTGGAAAAATAATCTTCTCAACCAGGAACTTTCATGTGCGGTCAACCTAGTTAAGATTAAAACAAATTTGTTTTTAAAAAAGGGTTTTGGGACGCCTGGGTGGCTCAGTCGGTTAAGCCACTGTCTTCAGCTCAGGTCATGATCCCAGGGTCCTGGGATAGAGGCCCCCACTGGGCTCCTTGCTCAGCAGGGAGCCTGCTTCTCTCTCTGCCTCTGCCTGCCAGTGCAGGGGTATGTGCTCTCTCTCTCTCTCTGACAAATAAACAAACAAACAAGCAAATAAATAAATAAATCTATAAAAAAGGGTTTTAAAATCAAAAGCAACCTGGTGCAAAATTAGACTGTGGTTTTCCTCTCTGTTAAAAGGCCAAAGTTTTCTTGGGCTTTTGGTCATTTGGGTAAGACTAAAAATCTCTTCACCTTTTAAGTATTAGATTTTGTAGTAATCTGTGATCCTATTTAAAGTAGGCAAGGGCTTTAAAATCTTTTTTAAAAATATTTTTGACTGGGCCATCTGGGTGGCTCGGTAGGTTACATGGCTGCCTTAGGCTTAGGCCCTGCTAGGCGGGAGTCTGCTTCTCCGTTTCCCTCTACTCATGCTCTCTCTTGTGCACGCCCTCTCTAAAATAAATAGATAAAATCTTTAAAAATATGTTTGACTAACTTCCTAAAACCAAATTCTAAGTGGTGTCTTTTTTTTTCCCTAAGTGAAGTCTTTTTGACCTAAAATATTCCAAAGGACTTGGTAAATGAATTAGGCTTATTTGATATGTAAATTACATGGGAAGCACTGTCAAAAAAAGTAACACTAAGCCTTTATACTGTATTTGTAAGACTGTGGCTCATGTGGATAAAGTCCACTCTGCTTCTGCAAAAGCAGTCCCTCCCTGCCAGACTTGTGTCATCCTAATGTCCTTGTAACACGGCAACCTCTGAAATGTAGACAACGTTTTATTTCAGGATAGAAAAAAAAGCTAACTGCGCCCCTAACTTTTCACAGACAAAATAAGACATCTCATTGGTTGACTCCTCTATATTTACATTGTTGAGTTAAAAAGGGCCTAACGGGGCACTTGGGTGGCTCAGTCATTGACTCAACTTGAACTCCTGATTTGGGCTCAGGTCATGATCTCAGGATCTGAGATCGAGTCCCACGTGAGGCTCCATACTCAGTGGGGAATCTGCTTGAGATTCTATCCCTCTTCCTCTGCCCCCTACCCTAAAATAAATAAATAAATAAATAAATAAATAAATAAATAATTGTTTTTTTTTTTAAAGGGCCTACTGGAAGACATTCATGATTCAGAATTCACTCCTTTCCACATGTTCCTATTTCCCCAATTAGAGATAAATGTAAATGAGGCTAGGATCAAGAACTGCTTCTTGGGGCACCTGGGTGGCTCAGTTGGTTGGGCGGCTGCCTTTAGCTCAGGTCATGATCCTGGGGCCCTGGGATTGAGCCCCACATCGGGCTCCCTGCTCAGTGGGGAGCCTGCTTCTCCCTCTCCCTCTGCCTATTTGTGCTCTCTCTCTCTGTCAAAAAATAATAAAAATCTTTAAATAATAATAATAAAAAAGAACTGCTTCTTAATTCTTAAAATTACTGCAAAACCTGTTAAAGCAATAGCAGCCCAACGAATATCCTTAAAGTCTCTTGATAACGGAATAGCTCTTAACTCTCTATTAGCTGATGAAGGGGGTATCTGGGCTGCAGCCAACATCACCCCTGTGAACCCTGAACTCAGGTAAGGTCACAGAACAAGTTGCTTGGCTTAAGAAGGTGACTCCTTCTACAGGGTCTTTCTTTGGCTTATTTGATTTTGATTGGCTTGAATCTGGGGGACCATGGCTCTAAAGTACACTCCAAATATTGGGATTTATCCTACTTATGTAATGATAATAAACTTTTCGAAAGCTTGAGATACATGCAGCAATGCATCAAGCAAATGCTCTCCCTAAGACAGGAACATCTACGGAACAAAGAAAATAACCCACTTAAGAGAAGTGTAAATCTGAGGCTGTGACCTACGAATATCAGAGGTTAAGCAAAATGGTCATGATCTATGGATACCAGACAAAGGAACAACAAAAACTTCGAGAACGTCAGAGCAGTAACAGAGCGTGGTGCTAAGACCTAAAATGTTTATCACATCTCTCAGTTAAGCTGAGAGTCTGATCAAAAGGGGGTAACTGCTCAAAAGAAAACCACAGGCCCAAAATGGTGCCACTAAGGTTAAGGACCCAAATCAGTAAACCAAGACTTAATTCCTTACCCAAGTGCAATTTCAACCAATCCCCCCTCCCTGGAATGTCATCTTTATCCAGTCAACATAGAATTCCTTGGTCAATACTAGGGAATTTTCTGATAGCACCCCCTCCCCTCCCCGGCTTCTGCTCTCCTTTCAAGGCAACCCTGCCCAAACAATGCAAGTTTTGCTAATAAATTCCTTCCTGCTTTTTTTAATGCCCTCTGCCTTTGAAAGTCTTTCCCTTCTTTAGCTCAATAGAGCTCCCCTCTTCTTGCTAGATGGGATACTGATCCATGAGTCATTTAATAAAACCATTAGATCTTCAAATTTACTCAGCTGAATTTTTTTTAACACTGAAAACAGCTATTTCACAGATTCTAAAATATTACTGGTGACTTCACAAGGTTTCTTGCCAAATTTTCTTAGACTTCTCTTGAAACAATGCCATCTGGAGACAGAGTTCATCCAGGCCTTTTAGGATAATGAATTCCAACTATTCCACCTTGCTGTCTACACAGCATGGCCTAGAAATTGCTCCTGGGAAGGAATGACATCCCCTTGATGTCAAGATTTTGCCTGCAGCTTCACAGATAGAAAATAAAACAGCCAGCTCTACAGGACACACATGGAGGTATGATTGTTAGGGGAAGATCCCGGGGAGCCTCAAAGGGCAGGTTAGGGAGCTGGGTTTCCCTCAGAACCTACTAGTGACCCCTGAGTGCCTGTGAGGGGGGTGTCACAAGACAATAGTAGGAAGTTGAAATACAGGTACAGAGGGGTGGGAGGCAAGAGGCCAGCCAGCTAAGATACCATTATAAAAATTAATGGTGAGAATGAATGCATTCCTGAACTGTGCTAGTGGTAGCCTGAATGGAAAGAGACAATGGCGCGGGGTGGGGGCGGGGGAAGAGGGTCAGAGGAATAAAAAATGTGGGGGATCCTTGTCTCACCATACTGTTTTGATGACCACAGTTTCGTAATACAGCTTGAAATCTGGAATTGTGATGCCTCCAGTTTTGTTTCTCTTTTTCCAGATTGCTTGCTCTATTCAGGACACAAAGATCAATGGGACAGAATAGAGAACCCAGAAATGGACCCACAACTGTATGATCAACTAATATTCAACAAAGCAGGAAAAAATGTCCAATGGAAAAAAGACAGTCTCTTCAACAAATGGTGTTGGGGAAACTGGACAGCGACGTGCCGAAGAATGAACCTGGACCATTTCCTTCCACCATACAGAAAAATAAATTCAAAGTGGATGAAAGACCTAAATGTGAGACAGGAAGCCATCAAAATCTAGAGGAGAACATAGGCAGTAAACCTCTCTGACCTTGGCCACAGCAACTTCTTACTAGACATGTCACCAAAGGCAAGGGAAACAAAAGCAAAAATGAACTATTGGGACTTCATCAGGATAAAAAGCTTCTGCACAAGGAGTGCCTGGGTGGCTCAATCATTAAGTGTCTGCCTTCAGCTCAGGTCATGATCCCAGGGTCCTGGGATCAAGCCCCACATCCGGCTCCCTGCTCAGTGGAGAGTCTGCTTCTTCCTCTCCTATCTTCCTGCTTCTGTTCTTTCTCTCGCTATGTCTCTGTCAAATAAATAAAATCTTAAAAAAAAAAAAAGCTTCCGCACAGCAAAGGAAACATTCAACAAAAGGCAGCCTACAGAATGGGAGAAGATATTTCCAAGTGACATATCTGATAAAGGCTTAGTATCCCAAATCTATAAAGAACTTATCAAACTCAATGTACAAAAAAAACCCAAATAATCCAGTTAAGAAATGGGCGGAAGAATAGACATTTTTCTTAAGAAGACATCCAGATGCCAACAGACACATAAAGAGATGCTCAACATCATTATCAGGGAAATACCAATCAAAACTACGATGAGATACCACCTCACACCTCAGAATGGCTAAAATTAACAATGCAAGAAAGAACAGGTGTTGGGTATGGAGAAGGGGAAGCCTCTTACACTGTTGCTGGAACAGCAAACTGTGTTACTCTGGAGAACAATACTGAGGTTCCTCAAAAACTTAAAAATAGAAACTACCCTACTATCCAGCAATTGCACTAAAGGTATTTACCCAAAGGATAAAAAAATACAGACTTGAGGGGGTAAATGCACCCTGATGTTTAGAGTAGCATTATCAACAATAGCCAAACTATGGAGAGAGCCCAAGTGTCCATCAACTTATGAATGAATAAAGAAGATGTGGCGTATATATATGTACAAGGGACTCGGCCATTAGAAAGAATGAAATCTTACCATGTGCAACCATGTGGACAGAGCTAGTGTATTATACTAAGTGAAATAAGTCAGTTAAAGAAATATAAATACCATTCGACCTCACTCATATATGGAATTTTAGAAACAAAACAGAGGAACATATGGGAAGGGGGAAAAAGAGAGAGGGAAACAAACCATAGGAGACTCTTAACAACAGAGAGCAAACTGAGGGGTGATGGAGGGAGGTGGGTAGGGGATGGACAGATGGGTCATGGGCATTAAGGAGGGCACTTGTGATGAGTACTGGGTGTTTCATATAAGTGATGAATCACTGAATTACTCCTGAAACCGATATTGCACCGTATGTTAACTAACTTTCAATAAAAATGTTAACTAACTTTCAATAAAAATTTGAAAATAGGATAAAATAAAACAATAGAGAGATTTAAAAAACAAAAAAATTGTGGGGGCGCCTACCATGATGTAAATGCTGGTCTAGGGAATGAAGGTTTTTTTTTTTTTTTTTTTAAGATTATTTATTTATTTGACAGACAGAGATCACAAGTAGGCAGAGAGGCAGGCAGAGAGAGAGGAGGAAGCAGGCTCCCTGCCGAGCAGAGAGCCCCACGCGGGGCTCGATCCCAGGACGCCGGGATCACGACCCGAGCCGAAGGCAGAGGCTCCAACCCACTGAGCCACCCAGGCGCCCCGGGAATGAAGGTTTTATGTAGATACTAAAGCCAATGAAAAAAACCACCTACTCAAAATACTTAGCATCACGTTGGGATATTTAAAAGCGCAATATTAATAACAAAATTCAACCACATTTTCTATAGCAGGCTATTTGGGAATGTTGCAAAAGAAAACCTTGGATACATTCACACCAGAAAATCCCTATCAACAGGATTACGTGACCTGATCTTACTACACACTCGCAACTGGATGCATTACACTTTTATTTCTAGTCCGTCTCGGCAAGAATGCTGAATTTTCAATGCACTGTTTATTAGAAGAACTGTCTTGTTTTCTCTTTGGCCCCCTGAGTACACTTATGCAAATCTGGACTAACGGGTGGAGGTCTGGAATCAACAATTTTGCCTTAGCTTGCCACTTACTTCCTTTTAATTGAGAAGAAAAGCCTGCAACGTAAAATCAACCATTTGAAAGTGAACAGTTAGGTGGCACTTAGTGTACGAGGCTGCACAAGCACCACTTCTGGTTATTTCCCACACCCATTCATTTTTAAAAAGGACCAATAATACCACTCTTAATGTATCAGATAACTTTACCAGCATGAGGCTAGCATACATAACTATTAAAAAACATTGTGGGGACGCCTGGGTGGCTCAGTTGGTTAAGCGGCTGCCTTCGGCTCAGGTCATGACCCCAGCGTCCTGGGATCGAGTCCCACATCGGGCTCCTTGCTCGGTGGGGAGCCTGCTTCTCCCTCTGCCTCTGCCTACCACTCTGTCTGCCTGTGCTCACTCGCTCTCTCTCTGACAAATAAATAAATTTAAAACAAACAAACAAACAAACAAAAAACAACACTGTGGTCACACTAAACCTTTAACCAACCATATATTAGACGCATACACACATGGTTGTTTCCATCATAATTATTTGGTGTTGTGGTGGGCATTTTATTCGAAAAATGGGGTCCCTAGAACGTCACAACATTTTAAATTCAGAAAATGAATTATCATTATTATTCTCCCAATATCTTTGACACGGATCTTATAATAGGATACCTCATACTCCTCCTTCTACCTAGTTACCAGAAAAGTCCTGAACTTCTGAAAAACAAAACAAAACAAAAATAACAAAGGCTAAAAGAGACTTCAATGTGCCATACCTTATTGGGATAGCCGGCCGCTTCCTTCCCAAATCAGCTTCAAAGAGAAAGCCTTCCACAGCAATAAATAAAAATTGTGCAAATGTCACAATGTTCCCGCATCCCGGATGCTTCCTGTGTAGTAAAACAAAAAAGCTGAGATAAAGGGCACCAAGACTTGTTAAAATGATAGTTCGAAATAACAGGGAGGACCGATTTCTCTTACCCACTGTCCTTTACCTCGGATTTCACATCCCATGGATCACACACGTCTATCAACAGAGCTCACAGAGAAGAAATGTCAAGCTTATTTTACTCTTCCCTCGCTGTAGCAGGCCATGAGGAAGAATTCTGGTAACTCTCATTCTCAGAACTACAATACAACTTTCCTAGTAAGCGGCGGGAGGTTGGTCGTATGTCCTTGGGATACTCACACTTCACCAAAAGTGAATCCTGGTCACTTCAGCAGCAAAAGCCCCAGCGCAGAAATGTGCTCGGGTCTCCTGGGATGTTTACGCAGCCTCCTGACCAGGAACCGCCAAGACTACTGGCAGTAGAAGACATGCACCCATTGTTGGTGACTGGGACTTCGTCTCAGAGAAGGTCACCCTGGGGGCAACGACTGGTTCTTGGGCTGGGGAGGTTCATTCTCTTTTTTGAAGTATCAAGCACGGGTATACAGACGGCACATGAACCAGGACAGAATGTATCTGTGGAGGGGTGGTGAGGAAAAAAGTGTCTACAGACAAAGGGTCTTCGGCAGGGGTAAGGAGAGATAAGAAGCAAGAACAAGGAGAAAAGGCTGAAGAATGCTGCGATCATCGACTGATCCCAGCCCTGAACACTGGTATACTAGGTACTCCACAAACAGTGGAGTTCAATCGAACCTCTACAGTGATCCACGGAAGGGTTGAGGAATCTTCCACAGTGACTGTTAGGCACACATTTAAGAGGCAGAAAGAGTCCTTCTAACCTCCCTCTTGAAACACTGGGAAAACTGGTTACTCAAAATGTTCGTGGTTTGGAGTTTGCCCCTATCGGGTTCTGCTCAGTCACTGGAAGAAGTACAAAGTGGCCATTTGTCTTTGTTTCCCTGAAGCTTCCAGACTTCTCAGCCTTTATATTGTTTTCTCATCTTGATCAAGGACATTTATTAACCAGAGGCTAGTGATTAGAGGGATGATTATTGTATTAATTTAATATACTGCTATTTATTAAAAACAACCCCGTTCTCTACTGGTGGTATTATTAGTAAATAGCAATGTCAAGTACACAAGTTCTAAAATACACCCATTGGGCATAAAGTAGATTAACTCTAAACATAAGCCACTCTTGTGCAGAGCTAGGCTTACCACGTGCAACACAACTGTTGCTGCTCCTTAGGCTCTACTGGCTACGAAGGTGTTCTTGAAAACGACCGCTTGACAATTTCTTTTAGTATTTATGTTCAAGGGATAAACACTGCAAGAAGCCATAAACAATCACATAAGACACTGACCTCATTCGAAGAGCTAATCAAAACCATTAGCCTAATGATGAGTGACAGGAGAAGGTATGTCAGCTCAAGCTAGCTCCTGGGACGGTGCTTTTCAACTCTGGCCAAGCCGCTCTTTAGAAACCCACGAGTCCCAGGAGCCCTCCCAGCCCCCGATCGGCTCAGACTGCTGTGGGGATAAGGCCCTAGAACCTGTACTTTTCAAAGCTCTCTGCTTGCTTCTAAGATGCAGCCAGACCTGAGAACCACTGGTGTAGATCTGGGGAAAGTGCCAGAAGATGTGTGTGGGAGTGTGTGTACAGACCTACGTAAGATGTGCGGGTGATTCCCATATGCTGTCGCAGGGCTGAGAACCACACAAGATGCTTAAAATTACACAATGACAGGCAGGATCCAATTTCTAGAGTGAAAGTTAATTACCCTATCTACGTCTTGTTGTCTTATCTTTAAAATGCAGAACAGTATTAGTGCCTATCTCACTGGTTTATGATAGAATAAATAAGCCAGTCCCTGAAAAGCACTTCAAGGGTGGCACAGAGGCAGAAAAGGCAAAGACTAGAACATTAGGACCTTGTATACTGGAAGGTCTTCGATCAAAGCATAGTAACCCTTTTAAAGACATTTGTCTTGACAAATTTTTCTCAGCTATAAAAGTGCAAGTGATAAATTTTTAATTCTATAGCGATGATCCCAGGAGAAAATGTAAAGTGCCAACACAAGACTTAGCCCGAATGGGGTTCATCAAGCTTCCTGCTTCCCACCCATTTTTTCTTTACCAAAGGATTAGGCCAATTCAATGAAAGAACCTATCACTGGTAAAGTTAGGTGCTGGCGAGCTCCCAGTGTGAAGGAGACCTGAACCCTTAAGGAGGTGACAATGTAATGAGTGAGGCAGACATGGGAGTATGAAACAGTAAGAATCCAGTGCCACACGGGGAAGCTAAGAGGACCAGTGGTGTCCAATTCATCTTAATGCCTCGCTCTCTGAGCTTTCACTCAAGTGGTTGAACCAATGTGAGGGTGCCTCACTGTAAGTAAACATGACCTAAAGTATTGTATGAAAGATAAAAAGAAGTCATTTATTTCTAAAAATGATTCACTTTACAAGTGTATTCCTCACAGGATTTTTAAAAAAGCATAATAATTTTTAATGTTATCTTTATTTTACAGAGGTTATTTTTACACCCATTTCATTGCTAAAGACACTGAGGGCCACATGGTACTGACTCAGGGAAGTCTCCCAGAGCACAGGGCAAGTAAGTGAGCTTGGCGACTCCCTTGTATTATTGTTTACAGTTCAGTGGTTTTTACCATAGTTAGAGTTCTGCAGCTATTACCATTTTAGGGTACTTCCCAATGACATCTCATACATGTTAGGGTCCCTCTCCATTGCCCCCTCCCCCATCCCTTGACAACCCTATCCTACTTTGTCTCTATTTCCATAGGATTTTAAAATATCCCTAATGTACTCGCATAATTAAATTTTTTACAAAATCAACTTAGCTTTCAAGGGAACACACTGTTGTATGGCTACAACTATTTGTTTTAACTTGAACAACTGATTTTAAATCTTCAGTGTAAAAACTTGGGTCCTTTTCCCTAAATCACTTGTTTCTTGAACTTTACTTCTTACAAATTATAATCACCAACTGCAGTTTCTCTTACTTGGAATTCTCTTTAGCAAGCATTCAAATTTTTACTTCAAAATTGAAGTAACTTTGAATTTTTGAATTTCTTCTTCCAGATTTAGGAAACTTCCTTACTTGAGTCAACATGATGCACTTAATTGTAAAGTAAAATAGGAAAATAAAAATTGTTTCAGATTGTTTTCCTGAGGTAGGACACTCACCACCTTGGCAAGTGAGTTAGCCGATGTGTGCGCAACCTATTTCCAAGCTCTTTCGGGAGGGAAGTCAAGGCATCCATTCATGACTTCACGTCTGTTCTGTACAGTACATGGTGCTTTTTATTTTATTACAGGTCCCAATTATAGATATAAAAATCAAAAAGAAGAAACCTAGGTTTGTTTTCCAATTTGGGGAAAATGGAGAAAAATGTTTCCTTCTCCCTACAAGTCACTCCAGCATTTCCATTTCTACTTAGTGTTCTGCTTGGCACGGTATTAGGGCACATGACGGTCCCAAGGAAGCCATATAAGAGCAAGTTCCTGCTCTATAAAAATTTATGAGCTTTCCACTGTGATGTCCCAAGATAAAGTCAAAAGTTATGAGGAGGCCAAATCTACAAAGGACCTTAAAGACCATCTGGTCCAACCTGCTCTTATTTTATTGGTCTTTAACAGAGTAAGTTGCGAGCTGCCCCAGCAAACCAGGAAAAGGCTGCTATTCGGTCTGGTGTACACCACTCACTAAGTTAATAACCGTGCCCCTCACTGCTTTATGAAAACCTACTGCTGTATGCAAAAAGTCAGATTTACAACAAAGATAAACGAGGAGGATTTATGTATAAATTTTCAAAGCGTTCTATATAGAAGCTCCTCTAATTCACAAAAACGTTCCGTAAAGTTAGATTTATCCACAACTTTTCAGGAGTAGCTTATAATACAAGGTTTACCCGCACCGAAACCGAAGTTGTTAGAGACAAGAGGAAGTCAGTGTGGGGCGCCTGGGTCCTGGGATCAAGCACTGTGTCCGGCTCCCTGCTCAGCGTCACCCGCTTCTCCCTCTCTCACTCCCCCTCCCTCGCTCTCGCTGTCTCTATCAAATAAATAAATAAATACTCTTTTAAAAAAAAAAAAGAGGAAGTCAGTGTGCTTCAGGCGCTTTGCATGTGCATTTCATTGAACTCTTCAAAACCCTGTGAAGCTGGTAGAGCCTTTCCCAGTTCAAAGAACAAACTCAGGAGTCACACTTAGTAATGAGGGCCCTCAGGTGCTCGCATATCATGATGTCATATAGCCTTCGGCAGGATTTAATTTAATGGCACATTCAACACAAGTCTTTATTATATTTATATAGATTTATAATACAGTATATTATTCTCTCATTATCCATGGCTAGCCTGATTTTTTCACTTTTTTAGTATTTTTAAATCAATTTCCCAAATGACCTCCCTTGGAAGTACACCAGACTGACAAGTGGGTACATCTTTTCTCTTTTTTATTTTTAAACCTCTCTCCAACTACGCCCAAAATAAGTGACAGATCTTTATCAACACTTTCTGCATAAGATTTCAAGCTCTGCAATAGCAAAAATTAACCCAGACCTTAAATAAATTGATTGCTTTAGAATGACTAATCAATGGTATCATGGAAACAGAATAAATACATTTCTAGCTCACCTCCAGGTGAGGCACTGACCAAAATTCCGTGGGCTGCTTAAGTTCAAAAAGAACAGGAAGGTTGCAAAAGGTACTAGAGTACAGGTATCTTGGATTCTCGTTTGGACTCTGCTACCTACAAGTAGTAGAAGACCGTCTAACTTCTTGAGCCCTGTTTCATTTCCAGTAAAAGAGATTTTAACTCCTGACCTGTTTGATTCACAAGATTATTCTGATGGTCAGTGGAGATGTGTAGACTCAGCTATATGGCCCTAGAGGACACCACACATCGTTTATTCCTCAGCCAGAAAAGGGAGGCCCAGCGCGGCTAAAGGAAAAGGAGGAACGAACCAAGACTTGAGATTTTTGGTCCTGAACCTTTTCTAGTCCATCTGTCGTCTCTTCTGTAACAAGAGCTCCTATCCACTGAACTTTGCACGTTGCTCAACGTTGAGAACCTCAATAAAGCTAACCTAGTTTCCCTTTGGGAAAAAGTGTCATAATCATTCTTAACTTACAAAGTTACGCCTCCAAATGCATGCTTCTCGATCTAAAGACTGTGATATCTTAAAAGCTGGAATTCCTCCCTCTGGTCAAGGGGACCGGCCATCACCGGGAGGTCTGTTTGGGTCAAGCACTCACAACCATCTCGAAGGCCGAGAAAACAAATGCTTTGGAGGGGCCCCGTAATGAAACTTTCTTGGCTGCAAGTGCAAAATCAGACTGCGTTAGAAGCCGAAGGGCTTTGCCCCAGTCAGACGTGTGGCATTAACAGGATCGCGAAAAGAGCTGGAGGAGCCCTGGGTTCTGCCACGAGCTCCCCGCCGACCTTGGACCGGTCACGAGAGAAAAACTCTGCAGGATGCAATCTCGCCGTGTGGGGAAAGCGGGTGAGGACGGCAGGACCCCCGGGGCTCCCCTTCGAGGGATGCAACCTGGAGGGCGGGAGAGCGGGCAGCTCGCGGGACCACGGAGCAACCGTCTCCGCCGGATCCCAGGCCGTCCCGCCCCGGCCCCGCGCGCGGCGAGCAGGGGTGCGGCCCGCAGAGGTCACTCACCGGGCCAGGAGCTCTAGGAAGATCACATTACTGCAGCAGCCTGCGAACACCAGGCCCACCGCGAAGGCCGGGCGCATGGCCGGAACGGGGAACGGAGGGCGAGCGCGGAGGCGCGGCGCCCGCTTATACCGCCACCCCAGGAAGCCGGGCCGCTGCGTCCGCCGCGGCACAGAACATCCCCAGAGTGCCGCAGCACTGTTCTCCGTCGGCGGCGGCGCCGCCGCCGGCTCCCCTTCCCCCGCGGCCTCCACCAACGCAGCGGGCCGAGGATCTGTAGTTCGCAGTCAGCCTGGGCCCCATTCATCCGAGGGGGCGTCCCGGACCGAGCCAGACTACACATCCCAGGATGCTGCGCGCCGCACGTCAGGCTATGTGGCTTCCCTCCTCGTGGTTCTTCCGCCAGAGAAGACAGCGGGCCGAGGTGCCCGTCATGCCTCGCGCCGAAAGAGGCCGCTGGGCTTGCTGGGAAGTGAAGTTCCGATGCTGTCAATGTGGTTTCCTGGGAGGCCGCCGAGGGCTCAGAAAGGAACTCGTCCACCGCGGTAACAACAAACTCACAGCTGATGGCACTAGAACTACAGACCTGTGATGGATTGTCGGCGGTGTTAGCATCTGAAACAACTGCCCTGAATTGAGTGAAAGTAGAAATCCCTGTGAACTCGCCTGTCCACCTCTTGAAAAGATCGTTAGACTCTGGGATAGAATCTTGGCTCAGTCCCTAATCAGCTCCGCTGTGTCAGTCAACTTCTTTGAGCCTGAGTCTCATCCTAGGTAGAGATGGAAACAGTAATGCCTATCTTACCAGGTTCTGTGGATCTTGTTTAAATGCAAGTTATGGGGTGCCTGGATGGGCTCAGTTGGTTAAGCAATTGCCTTCGGCTAAGGTCATGATCCTGGAGTCCCCGGGTTGAGTCTCCCATCAGGCTCCCTGCTTAGCAGGGAGTCGGCTTCTCCCACTGACCTCTCTCTCTCATTCTCTCTCTCAAATAAATAAATAATAATAATAAAATAAATGCAAGTTATGATTCACTAGAACTGTGCTGTGTCCTGAGATTAGGCATTTCTGGCATGTTCTCAGGAGTCTCTGATCCTACTGGCCCGTGGACCACACTTTGAAGAGCGGATGCCTGTAAAACAGATGACTCTAGAGACCTCTCTATCCCACCTCTCCTATTGGTTCAGGAACTTTGTGTCAGCTAACCTGTCCTTAGTCTCTTCCTTCCTCATAGCCTACGATCCTGCTCAAACTTACCTTAGTTTTTCATCTGGCCACCAAGTATCTTGAAAGAGCAATCTAAATTCATAGTCTTTGCTTTTTACTCTGATCAAGCCAGATTCTGGAAAGTAGTCTCATTCAGATTCCTAACGACCTCTTTTTTTTTTTTAATTTATTTATTTGACAGAGATCACAAGTAGGCGGAGAGGCAGGCAGAGAGAGAGAGAGGGGGAAGCAGGCTCCCTGCTGAGCAGAGAGTCTGATGTGGGGCTCGATCCCAGGTCCCTGGGATCATGACCCGAGCCGAAGGCAGAGGCCTTAACCCACTGAGCCACCCAGGCGCCCCCCTAACGACCTCTTAATTGTCAAAACCATATACCACATTCTCACCTTACTTGATCTTGCGGTGCCTTTTGACAATGAAAGCTCCATACTCTTGACATTCTCTTCTCTATCTGCTTATGAGACACAAGTCTCCAGTTTCTCTCTCTACTTCTCTTATTTTTTTCAGTTTTGTTTGTGGGCTTTTCTGCCTCTGCCCAAAGTCTACCAAAGTTCCATTATTTTTCCCTCTTCTTGCTGCCCTAAACCCTTTCTATAGGTGATCTCATCTCTGTAACTTCAACCATCATAATATATAACTGTGAGCCTATGTGTGTATAAATGTACATGTACGACCCAATTTCCTGCATGCCTTAAATAAAACTTCCAACTGCATATTTGACTCCTTTAGCATTATATCCTTGTAACCCCTTCTGCTTAAGCATCTACACAGCTCATCTACCCTTCCATATAAGCTCTTGGTTGTTTTTTTTTTTTTTCCAGATTTTATTTATTTGAGAGAGAGAGAGAGTGAGCACAGGCAAGGAGAGCAGCAGAGAGAGAGGGAGAAGCTCCTTGCTGGGCAGGGATCCCAATGAGGGGCTCCATCCCAGGACACTGGGATCATGACCTGAGCCAAAGTCCGGCACTTAACCAACTGAGCCACCCAGATGCCTCGATAGGGCCTAATTTCTATTACGGACATTATCTACCATCTATTCTCTTTGGGCAGAAACCTGAAAGTTTTCCACAGTCTTCCTCTCCTTCCCACCACACAGTTATTTGATCTCTACACCCTGTCAAGTATGCCTCACAAGTATCTCTAGATTCTAGCCTCTCTGTCCACATATCCTCCTGTGAAAGCCTCTGAATGTGTCTTGGTACCTTTAACCTCTGTCGTTTTCAAACCTTCCTCCATGCTGTCTCCAGACTTGTGTTTCTAAAGACAAACTCATACTCTCTCTGTCACATTTCTATGCCAAAATATGTGGTCTAGGTGTCTAGTACTGTGTAATAGACCACTCTGAAGAGTAGTGATTCAAAATATAGTGTAGATCCGAAAAAAAGAAAGTCTTTCTTACAGTTCTTTATGTCATACACATTCAACACACAGCGAGTCCGTTCTCCATTGGGGTTTCTGATGCAGTTGTGGTCAGGCGAGGATGGAGTCACCTGAAAGCTTGACTGGACTGAGGAACAACCCTCTCCACACAGTCTCTCTTAGGCTGTGCTTTCTCACAATGCTGTGGACTCAGGCTAGCTGGACTTCTTATATGATGACTGACACCCCGAGAACAAGTTTTTCAAGAAATCAAGGCAGAAGCTGCAGTGACCTCAGAAGTCACACAGTGTCACTTGTACCAAATTCTATTGGTTTTATTGATTTCTCCGTGAAAGAGGACAAACATGGGCATCGGTTGGGTGTTGGGCGGGAAGGCATCTCTAGAGCCTAAGTTATACAGAATTTCTTTGGCACCCTGTGCAAAATTCACATGTGTAGAAGGTGTACAAGCATGTCACAATCAAGTCTCAGTTTCCCTCTGTAGTTTCCTCTCCTGCCATTCTTCCCAGTGCTACCCAGACTCTTGCGACATTAAACACTGTTCTCTGAGTTTACAGTGAGTTTCAAAATTCACGTCTCTGTGCATGCCGTTCTGCCTGCTCAGAATACCCCCTTTCTCCTGCTCAACCTTTTATGGAAGTGGAGGATGATGGAGTGAGTAGATACATCCTTACTGTGCAGAGGGAAGATCCCCTCTCAGATGCTGCCACCTTTCTGTGTGTAGCTTTTCAATACACCATCCCTGGTTCCCTCTTTTATCTGTAGGACTCCATCCACAACACCTGAACAAATCCATGAAGCATGTTGTGTTGTAGTTGTCATTTTCATGTCTGTCTCCCCTGGAGACCACGGCCCTTTGTGGACAGAACCAAGAATAACGAATTCATCTCTTGATTCTTAGCATCATATTCAGTGACTGATACACACTATGCACATATATTTTTTGTTGAATGAATGAGCTTTCCTTTATTATTGGAGTCAAATAATTTGTACCTCATCAATTCAATAAATACATGTGTTTCATTAAATATTTTTATTAAATATTACATATTTTCAGCATGACTAATTTTTAAACATCAAACATGTAAACATAAAAAATGCACTGCTTAATTAATTTGCATGAACGATCATCTGTATAACCAAGACCCTGGCCAAGAAACAGAACATTACCAGCATCCCAGAAGCTCCTTGTTTCCCCTCCCAATCACTAATCACCCCCGTTAGGAATAACCACTTTTCTCTCTTTCTAGCCCCAGAATTTGTTTTGCCTGTTTTGGGACTTCACATAAATGGAATCATACAGCATATTTTCTTTTGTTTCTGCTTCTTTCACTCAACATTCTGTTTCTGTTTGTTTGTGTTTTCACATGTATTTGTAGTTCATTTATTCTATTCACTCTCCAGCATTCCTTTCCATGAATATACCACAAATTATTTCTCTCTTCTGCTGGTAATGGGCATTTTGGCTGTTATGAATAGTGCTACTATGGAATTTGTTGTACGTTGCTTCTAGTGAACTCTTCAGCTCACTTTTCTGTTGGCTATGAGTATATTCAACAAGGTCTAGTCAAGAAACAGAAATCACACAGTAACGAAAGGGGAAAGTTTAATGTAAAGAATTACAAACTAATAACAGAGAATTCATTACTATAAGGAGTTAAGAAACTCCCCAGATTATACAAATAGCAGATATGAGAAGTAGCTACTACCTAGGACCAACGTGGATAACCCAAGGAAGGAACAAATCTGGAAGAGAGCCTTCTTGAGAGCCAAACTAAGATTCAGGCCTTACTGGAAAGGGTATGGTTAGGGCCCTCAGGCCAGCAGAGACATTCCATCAGCTGCTGATCAAACTTGCTGTGACTCATCCTCTGGGGTCCAGCTGGGTCACTGGCCAGCCCATCAGGAAGCTTCTTGGGGGTATTGTACTTTCCAGGAAGTTTGCTGGGGTCTGGCAGAACTCTCTAGTAACCATCTGTAAGGGTACTGCTAAATTCCCTGAGATGAGGGCCATGGGGTACCCCTTGGGCTGCAGGAACAAGAAGAGAGTGGACAACACCAGAACCAGGAAGACAGACCACCTCCTCCCGCTCTGCTCCCAGAGCACCCCCTGTGACAAAGCTCCCCATTGGGTCACCTGGTAGAGGACAGACGTCCACAGGATCAAGCTCCAGCCCCCCCTCCCTCCGCAAAGCCAGGAAGAGGGAATATGGAGCTGAGAGGCTGCAAATCAACAACTGGGATGCCCAGTTTTAGGTGGGGGTCTTAGGGGTCATTTCATCTTCAATATTTTCATCGTTTCATCGTAAAACCAGAGGTATGCAGTAGAGGCAAGCCTTCATCTCCCAGACTTTTTCTTCTTTTTTCCCCCTGAGTTCAAAATTCTAGCATCCTTGAGTGAATAGAATTTCTTCGACAGCAGCCAGGCTCAATGAGTTCAACCTTCGTACAACCCCGTTCCCTGGTGAAGAAGGACCTATCACTTTGGGAACGTTCATCATCCCCGCCCGCTTGTTTGTCAGCAGGAAACACTGTCAAGGTTGTTTTAAAAACCATTTTTGCTTCTAGTTCTAGCCACTCAGACATATTTTGAATCATTTATAAAATCCACTTAACCAAGTTGTTGACAAAAAAATTAAGTAAGAAGACTCCTGTGGGATACTGCTTGACAAGTGTCCTCAAGTTGATAATCCTACAGAGATTTGTCACTTGATTTTTTTTTTTTAAAAACCTATTTTCCATATGTACTACATGAGGATGATTTTCTTCTCTCTATATCACATAAATCTTGAGATGCTTGGAGCTGTGTCCTGGAAAGACACACTATAAATATGCTTAAGGTATTATTTATAAAGTCAAAATATTTCTGTTGCTTGTTTCAGAGGTCAGATTCGAGCAATGCCCCAGCATGTTGATAGATTGAGGCACTCTAGCTTCTTCAAGGACGTTATTCAAGGACAGATTTTCTTTCTCAGAGCACTGCATTAAGACACATAGAGTTTTGGAGTTTGGGCTAGGAAGGCAACCTTTCCGACCGGAATGCTAGTGGCAAAGGTCGATATGTCTGGCTTAGAGCAGATGTTTAGTTAGTAAAGGAAGGAAGGAAGATAGGAAGAAAGAAAAAAAGGAATGGAACACGGAGGGACAGAAGAGGGAGGATGGAAGGGAGAAGGAATGATCTTTAGTAAAATTAGCTCCTTTTAAGGAAACTCCTTTTTTTAAAAACAGATTATTTATTTGTCAGATATATATATAGAGAGAGAGAGAGAGCACAGGTCAGGCAGAGGGAGAAGCAGGCTCCCCGTTGAGCAGGGAGCCTGATGAGGGACTTGATCCCAGGACCCTAGGATCATGACCTGAGCCGAAGGCAGAGGCTTAACCAACTGAGCCACCCAGGTGCCCCTTTAGGCGACTCTTAAATTTTTTTTTATTAACATATAATGTATTAATAGCCCCAGGGGTACAGGTCTGTGAATCGCCAGGTTTACACACTTCACAGCACTTACCATAGCACACACCCTCCCCAATGTCCGTAACCCAACTACCCTCTCCCTACCACTCCCCCGCAACCCTCAGTTTGTTTTGTGAGATTAAGAGTCTCTTATGGTTTGTCTCCTTCTCGATCCCATCCTGTTTCATTTTTTCCATCCCTACCCCTCAAGTCCCCCCTACTTTGCCTCTCAAATTCCCCTTAGGAGACTCATACACAAACAGAAAGGGGCTGACAGTGCTACGAAGCACGGTCCTCAGTGCCTGGGGCCATGGGCCAGCTCCAGGATGGCAGGAATCTGATGACCTATGTGCCTTGCAGGTTCCTCCTTCGTTTCTATTTAAATTGATATTTATCAAATTGTATTATTGAATTGAGGCTGAAATTCTAACTATGAGGAAAAGACACCATTATACCACTTCTGGTAAACATGATAGCAGAGAACCAAGTTTTCTACACGGTGTGGCATATCTCGGAGTTACGTACCATGCTTTCCTCCTCTCCCCGCCCAACCCAGAATGACTGAGAAGATTTTAAGGGAAAGAAATCGACCCATGGGATCATTTAATTTCAATTTCCCTACACTGGTTCTGTTCCCTTTTGCCCAACTGAGGTATTAAGTGTGTGTGAAGCTGTCACTAACACACATCCTGAAACATGCTTTGATCTGTTCCGGGCTGCAGGGGGTAGGGAGGGAGGGAAGACAGTACATCACGTTGTCTGACAATTTCAGCCCCGGAACGCTTCCACACGTAACTCATCAACCCTTCCGTCAATTACATAAGGTTGACAGGGATTATTATTCCTGGGAGAAAATCTGAGGGTTAAGAAGGTTAAATATATTTTTCTAAGGCTCACAAATTTCAATGCACGTGGGGCCAGGCGGGTAAGGTATATGTGCCAAACCGATTTTTCAGGGAAATGTGGGAAACTGGCTGCAGAATATAAGAATTTCATTGAGGAATTGGAAAGTCTGTCCGGATACACTCATATTCACATTAAAAAAAATTTTTAGGGGTCCCTGGATGGCTCAGTCTGTTAAGCATTGCCTTTAGCTCAGGTCATGATCTCCAGGTCCTGGGATCTATCCCTGCATCAGGCTCTCTGCTCAGCGGGAGCCTGCTTCCCTCTCTCTCTCTCTGCCAGCCTCTCTGCCTACTTGTGATCTCTCTGTCTCTGTCAAATAAATAAAATCTTTAAAAAATGTTTTTAATTGTTTAATGTACACATAACATAAAATTTACCATTTTAATCCTTTTTAAATGTACAGTTTGGTGGTATTAAATACATTTACACGGCTGTACAACCAACACCACCATCCATTCTCACAGCTCTTTTCATCTTGCAAAACCGAAATCCAGTACCCTTTGAACAATAACTCCCTATTCTTCTCTCTCCCCAGCCCTTTGCAACCATCTTAATTTTTTGGCCCCATAAATTTGACTAGTGAAGTACATCATTTAGGTAGAATTATACAATACTTGTCTTTTTGTGACAGGCTTATTTCACGTAGCATACTATCCTCCAGGTTCATTCCCGTTGTAGTATATGTCAGAATTTCTTTCCTTTTTAAAGCTGGATAATATTCTATTGTATGTATCTACCACATTTTATTTATTCATTCATCTATTGAAGGACATATGGATTGCTCTCACCTTTTGGCTATTGGGAATCATGCTGTTATGAGCCTGGGTGTGCAAATATCTCTTTGAGACTGTTTTTAATACTTTTGGATAAGTACCCGGAAGTGGAATTGCTAGATCATTCCACTGGATCATGGTAATTCTATATTTAGTTTTTTGAGGAGTAGCGTACTGTTTCCACAGCAACTACACCATTTTATATTTCCAGCAACAGTATGCAAGAGTTCTCCATTTATCTCCCCAACTCTTGTTATTTTCTGGGGTTTTGTTTGTTTGTTTGACAGTAGCAATCATAATGGATGTGAGGCAGTATCTCATTGTGGTTTTGATTTGCACTTCCCTAATTATTAGTGATGTTGGGCATCTTTTCATGTGCTTATTAGCCACTTACATGTCTTTGGAGAAATGTACACCCCAAGTCCTTTGCATCCACATTTTTAAAGGATGGAACACACCCATCTTTGAGAGAGATTCTCTCTGCAGACTGCTGGCTTATGACCATTGATGGTACCCCAAATGACAGTGCCAGGACACGGAGAAGGCAGCCCTCACTTGACCCCTGCTCAGTTTGTACCACCATTTTGCCCCAGCACCATGCTCCCTTTGGGATTGGTGATACTTTTTTTTTTTTTTTAACTTTTTCTTCATTTAAAATTTTGTTTGTAAGTTTGTTTTTGAATTTATAATACAAAAAAATTTACCAGTGTAAAATAATTTTCCTTCCTCTCCTAAACTCTAGTCACCCAGTATCCCCACTTTGAGACTACCATTGTCAGTAATGTTCTGTGCATCCTCACATGTATTATAAAACAGATATTTTTTAGAAGTTTAGATGCTATTTTTTCCTTAACAATATATCTTGGAGAATGTACCATATTAGCACAATCTTGTTCTTTTTTTAATGACTGCATAATAGTCCATTTATGGATCTGCCTTCTTTTAAAAAAAATATTTCATTTATTTATTTGAGAGAGAGTGAGAGGGAGAGAGCACAAGCAGTGGGAACAGCAGAGGTAGAGGGAGAAGCAGGCTCCTTGCTGAGCAGGGAGCCTGATGCAGGGCTCAGTCCCAGAACCCTGGGATCATGACCTGAGCCGAAGGATGATGCCTAATGGACTGAGCCACCCAGGTGCCCATGGATCTGTCAGTCCTCTGTCGTTGGGTTTTGGATTGTTCTCAATCTTTTACTCTAACAAACAGCATTGCACTATCAACAGCATGTATTTCTGAGTAAACCAAACAGGAGGACAATTGGCCATTACTTAGTTATGAATCATAACTGATTCAAAATTGTACCAAGCACAAGGCTTGGTAGTACCAAGCTTTCATAGGACTCCTGTAGTTAAGAATGTTTCTTCTTAAGCCTTCTCCCTACAGCCACACAGTTAAAAAAAAAAAAAAAAAAAAAAGACCAAAGTAGATATTTAACTTAATACTTAAGAACAATATAAAATATTAGATGGTATACATCATGCATTGTCTGAAAACTACAGCCTAACAATAATTCCTCAGAGATCTACTATCACTGGGGCGATAAATGTTAATGTCACAAGAGCAAGATTTCAACCTAGTAATTAAGCCAAAATTTCCAGGTAATGTGAATTTTAGGATTGAAAGCGAACCGAAAATTGTACCGAAATAATTTTGAGTGGATGTCTTCGTGGAATTCCCCACCTTATCGAATCCAACACAGTGAACGTGGTTACCCTTATCTTGTGCCCGCAGCATCGTGGTTCTGAGCAGCCATTACTGCAATGTGGTGATTCTCACTGAGTCACTGGATGAACCATGGCCTGAGAGCCCTGATACAAAATGGCCCCCCATTTCCTCCAGGAAATGGTCTCCGGTGGCCCAAGACTGATGGGTGCTCCTCCAGCGCCCTCTGCTGTCTGGTACTCACCTTAGCCTAACGCTTAACACGCCGCTGAGATGGATCCCTTGTCCCTCTCGTCTCCCCAAGCTGCAAGCCCTGTGAGGACAAGGATCATGTTCTTGGCACTTTCAAGCACCCGGCTCCCAACAGTGCCTCACTTACGATAGTCACTCATAAATATTTGTTAGGTGAGTGAATGACTGAATAAATAAAAAAGGAGGGAGTGAATAGTTCGAATTCTCTCCACGTTTCAGTTTTAATTTCGTCTTTTGTACTGTGGCTCTCCGTACGTTCAGTGTGCTGGCATCTGGCCACTGTCCCTTCCAACCCTCTGTAACTGTCCCTTCCAACCCTCTGTAACCTGAGAAGCCCGACTGACCGAGCATGTGACTGGCTTTAAAAGCGTGTAAGGCATGAAGAGCTCCCTGTGATTCAAGTTTATAGCTTTGGTGCATAATCTTTCTGACAGGTGTTTTGGGAATTCAAAGACATACTTTATTTTCCTTCTGGTTCTTGGGTTCTGCATAGAGTTATCAGTCAGCTGACTGCTAGGTTAGAAAGTTATTGCTGTCTTGTAAGGCTATAAAAATTAATTAGGAGTCGAGTTATATGCTCAACGCCCACGTGGGAAGTACGGGATTATATATCACAGAGCTTGCAAAGGTAAGAGCTTAATATGTACTTGTTGATTGATAAAGGAAAAGCGCAGAGAATGTTCCGCTGCCCTCAATAATAATAGCTAACATATGGAGCACGTAATGCCGGGCATTTTACTAAAATTATCTCATTTAATCTTCATAAAAATCCGGTGGGATAGGCACTATTACGATCTCCATTTTACAGAGGAGGAAATTGGGGCTTAGAGAGATTAAGAGACCTTTTCAAAGTGACATAAAGTTGCAAGCTTGGCTAACATCCAGATCCATCTGATTCTAGAGACCAGAGTCATAACTGCTCTGCTTCCCTGTCCCAAGAGATTTTCAGTTTCGTCAGAGAGACATGATAAACACATATGAAACTACCAGCACTTTTCAAAACACTCCAGCTTATGACCCCACCCTGGGTACTTCTCTTCCACTCACGTACTGCTCTTCCCTGTGAACCTGTCCCCCAGCCGCACTGAGTTCCTTGCTGTTCCTGCAGTATACTGAGCACAGTCCTGCCCCAGGGCCTTTGCACTTGCTGTTCTTTCTGCCTGGAACACTCTTCCCCCAGCTTTATCTATGGCAATCTCCCTCATTTTGTTATCTTCTGTACTTAAATTACTTCCTCGGAGAGACCATTCCAGACCACCGTCTCTGAAATAATATCCTCTGACATTCTTTCTGGATGTATCCTGCTTTATTTTCTTTATTTTATCATTACCTAACTTGATATCAGCTATCTTTTTATAGATTTATTTTAATTTCTGTGTCGTCCACTAGATAGTAGCCTCCAGAAAACCAGGGGCTTTGTATGTTCCTCCAGCAACTAGAACGGTGCCCAGCACACAGCAGCGCTCAATATATACTTGCCAAATGAATAAATTACTTTATTACACAGCAATTATCTTGAAGATAATTGATAAGTATTGAACAGCAGCTCTGCGCCAGGCATTTTGCCAGAAGTTTTACATTATGCTATCTCATGTGTTACTTGGTCACACCTCGATGAGAGAAGCCTATCATTTTCTTCTCCTTTTACAGACACAGAAAGGAAAACCAAGGTTCAGAGAAATGGAACAGGTGCTCCTCGGCTCCTTGGCTGAGCCGGGATCTGGATGAGCTCCCCTCGCCCCACCCCCCACTATGGATTCTGTCCTGGAAGTTCATTGTCCCAGGGCTTTGTTTCCTTGCAGATTACAGGCTGTATCTGCAAAGCTTATGTAGCAGACAGTTTCTCCTTGGTTTTGCTCTGATAGCATTTCAACAAATTCTGATAGGACAGAGAAGAACAGATCAGGGGCTTTTCAAGCATAGGCCTAACACCCGCACACAATCGCACAAGGGTCAGATCACCAAGGAGCTGTTTATCCAGGATGAGATTTCCTCCAGGATGCTTCAGATCCCCCCACTTTTTTTTCAGGCGCGACAGATGGCTCAGAAAGTACAATAACTCAGCAAAAAGTAACAAGGAGAGTGGTCAGAGCAGCCCATGGCAGAGAAGGGGTGTCCCTGCCCACCTCTCTAACACAAGGAAAGCTCATTCCTACGCAGAAGGCTTTCCAAAGTTTTCAATGATGTGGCAACAGGTGGTTTTGGGTTTTGTTTTGTTTTTTTCCAAGTGTGGTTTTTTCAAACAGCCTTACCGGCTGGTCTCTGATTGCTGGCATTACATCACACCCTCGGAAAGTGGAGAGTCAATCCCCAATCTCCTGCTGTTGAATAATCATACCCCACCTTTAACAAGCCTACCCCATTCCCTTGAGATTGTATTTGGGGGGAAGGGGTGAGGGAAGGCAGTTCTTTCATGCAAAATTAAAACAATTCAGAATTGATTCCAACATCGTTTCCCACGAGACACCAACGTGGTGGTCTGGGTTTTTGTTACAAAGAAAAGTTTGGGCATTTCTTTATTAACAAACCTCCTAACGATACGGATGCTTTTTATTGCTGTTCAAGAGTCAGCTTTGGTTTCCTCCTCCACGCCAACACCCATAATTTCGTGGAACAGTGTAGGGTGTTATGGGGGGCGATAGGGGGGGTGGATTTGAAAAGAGGTTCCAGATGGCTCAGCGTCAAGCCTGTGGCAGTGACAGCTGAGAAGGGGGAAGCTGCAGCACACCCCGAGATGTCATGTGGTAACGGGGCGGCGGGGGGGTGGGAGTGGGAGTGGGGCGGGGGGTTGGCGGGGTGGCCAGGCAGCTGCTCTATTGCAGGAAAGCTGTCTCACCTTCACACAGACCCACGCGGGGTTGGAGGGCTCATTATCTGCGTTTCACGGTTCCCCAAACACGCAATAGAAGTTCAGATAGGTTGACAGTTAACTCAAGGTCACACCTAAGATCTGCTTCTCTGCTTACGAGCCTTCATTGACCCCCTATCTCTTTACAGGAAAAGCCCCAAACTTCCTTCCAGGGCCCCCCATGCCCCATCTTCCCAGCCTCATCTCACGTCCATCACCACGTGCGCCAGAACCTGGGTTATGAGAACCGCCTGGGACTTCCTGAGCATGAGCATGACAACCTTTGTCGCTCTGGTCTGTCGAGGTCTCCGGTGCCTTTAGAGCCGCCTGGCAACTGTCTGCTCACGGCTTCAGGTCCACTCAGTCCTGTGTCTCAATCTCTACACGCCGCGATTTGCCATGAACACAACTGACCATGGGTCATTTCCAAACATTCTTCAGTGGTTTCCCACTGCCCATCGAATATGGTCCAACTGATGGCCCTCTTGCTGTGAACCACTGCCTACCCCAACTTTATTGTTCTAGAACTGCAATGTGCATCCGACTTGGAAGCTACTAGCCCCATGTGGCTATCAAATTTAAAGTATTTAAAATTAAATAAAATGGGATCCTCAGTTCCTTAGTCAGATTAGCCACTCAACAGAAACAAGTGCCTATGGCTGCCATTTTGAATAGATTTATTGACATTTCCATTGTTATAGAAAGTTCTGTTGGACAGCATTGTTCTAGAGCCATCTACCCCCAGTTTTTTACACCATTTTGCCTGTGCCTGTCCTTCCGCTTGGAATGCCCTTGCCATCCTTATTCTTCTGCATAAATTTTTGTATCTCCCAATAGAAGTTCAGGCATTATATACTTCAGGAAGCTTTCCATTAAACCTGACGGGGTCAAGTGCCCCTTTGAGGTACTTAGAGCTTCCTCTGCCTACCTGGATCATATCATGTACTCTCTTGGGTACTCAATGTACCCAAATCGGGGAGACCTCAAGGTCAAGGACCCTGTGCCTTATTCATCTATTTCTGGTGCCTTCATATAAGCAGGGCTGTGCTAATCTTTTTCAGCACCTGCATCCTTGTGCTTAGCTTCCTAATTGGTTCATAGTAGCTGCTCAATAAACACTTGTGAAATGAAAAAGTGAATGAGTTAGTAACTCTACATAGGTGTCAGTAACACATTCTTGGGAGAGCCTGGAATTATAAATCTTGGCATTTTTCTGAACAATAAAGTATGTTATTAGAACAGAGCTTCCTTTTCTTTCTTCTTCTTCTTTCTTTATTTTTTTGGGTTTTTTTTCCTGTTTACCATAGAATAAAAGGAAAAAACAGAAAATTATCAAGAAAAAAAAATCGCCCAGAGATCACAACCTTCCAGCATCTTCTTTCTTAATAGTGTTATTAACTCTCCCTTGGTATTCATTGATCCAGTATGTGTTGTTCGGTTTTTACCTGGTTGCACATTTGCACTGAGCAGATGGGACCCAGGGCATCTGTACACAAGAAGCCTTTTCCAACAAGTCTGGAGAAGGAACTGCAAGGTTATTCTCCAAAAAGAGCTACATTCTGTAGGACACTACTAGGTTGCCAGGAAATACCCTTTTCTAGCTTCTTGGCCCAAACAGATATGGGGAAAGGGAAGTTTAGAAGAATCTTGCTTGATTCATGAAACCTAGTCAGCATCTCAGTGGAAAAGCAGTGCTTAACTTAATCACAGAAAACTGTGATGGTTGTTCTCCATTATCCTCCCAGGTCCCTTTTCTACTCTTTTGTCCTGATTTGAGCCCTGGGAACTGTGCTCAACTGGAACACATCACCCAGGCTCCCTTGCTCCCTGGTTTCCAGGTGAGTTTGGCAAATAGAAGGCCAGGAGGTCAGAGGGCAGGAAGAGAGAGAGAGGTTGGTTCTTTATTCCCCTTGCCCCTCATTTCTTGGGCCATGGTTCAAGCAAGGACCCCATTTTCCTATCTGGAGCCACAATCCCTGACTGATTGCTTCTTTCCCATGAATATAGCTCATGCCATCTTCCAGTAATAATGTTCTTCCCCTTGTCCCTTTAGGCCAGGTTGGTAACATCTTCCCAGTGTTACTGGTCCCTGGGCACGCCACCATCCTTCATTGGTTCTCTCTGTACACAATTCTGTGGGAAGTCCTGCCATAACACTCAGTTTAGTGAACTCTTTGATTGTGCTACTTATTTCCCTTGGAGACAGCATCAAACTCTACTCCTTCTTCTTTGGGGGCTCCCTATCCCCCCAACTTAATGTAGCCATTGGTTTTGTTGGCAAGACCAAGAATTAGCAAATTCCAGATTGGGGGGGGCCATGCAGATCCATCCACTGCCTGTTTTTGTCAATAAAGTTTTATTGGACCTCGGCCATGCTGCAACAGCAAAGTTGAGTAGTTATGATAAAGCCTAAAATATATTAACTATATGGCCCTTTACAGAACGTTATGTGCCTCTTCTAGACTTACTCCTTACTGGAATTACTGTTGGTGTCCAGACTCATGCATAAAAGGCACAGAGCCTTCACACATGCTGACTCCATTACTGACTTCAGTGCTGTTGAGCAAACATTTCTCTGAGCACCTCAGACTGGGCAGCTCTGACCACAGATGATGATGGCATCAGACAGACCTGGATTCAAGTCTCAGTTCTGACATCTACTGGGTGTCCTTGAACAAGTTCTTAGAATTCTCTAAACTGACCTTAGTTTCTTAATCTATAAAAAGGGAATAATTATACTATCTTCTTCTCTTCTTGACTTGTAATGAGAAACAGGTAAGTCGATATGATGGAAAATGCTGAACAGAGGGCATGGTCCACAGCGAAGGCTTCAAAACCATGAGCCACTGTACACCAGGCTCTGTGCTAAGAAAGGTGGGGAAAATAAAGACATGGAAGATGTAGTCTTGTGCCTCAAGGAGCTACAGATACATGAAGGAGAGTGTTGGCTTCGCTGCAGAGATTTTCTCACATTCTATACGAGACAGGAGCACAGCCTGACAGCCTTCCTCCCTAGCCCCGGGTCCTTTCCAAACTCCCAAGTCTGTCCTTTCTAGTCCTAGCTGGGAAAACTGCAGAACCTCCTGCTTGGGAGAATGGTCTTCCTTATTGCCACTGCCCTGTCTTCATCCCATCAGGTGGTAGAGCTCCATTAAAGGTGATTTATGTTCTATTTGGAAGTGATTATTTCAAGGCCACCAACATCCATTGGTTTGGGTGGAAAGACACAGCAACTGTGGAATGTTTCTTACTTTCTATTGACCTGGGACCCCATGATTCACCTTCAGCGGCAGCTACCAGACCACGGTATCATCAAAAAAGATCTCAGCAAACTTATTGTCATTCCATAGGAGTCTTAGTGACAATACGGAGCTGATGGAAGGGTCTTATGCGTCATGAATATGAATATCATCATTCAAATTACTCTGGTGGATGTCGAAGATAAAAGGAAATGTTTTATTTTGTGTTCATTAAGCACTAGAGGGTATGTTTCCCCTGGCTGCCAACTCATTATATCTGTAACGGTTAATGGGAGTTAAATTCCAACATCACATCAAGGGGGAAAAATGATCCCTCAAGTATTTGGAAACTCCTTCCTCTAAATTGCAGATCAAAGCTAGGTTATGAACTTCAAGGCTGTCTTGCTAATGGATTTGACTAACTGTATTCTTTGAATTTTTTTCCTTCCAAACACTAACTTTCCATAAGTAGAGATAATTACAAGAATTTTGTAAGCATGGGATGTCATGAGTTCTACCAGAGCCAGCCCCCCATGATAGGTTTCCCTCCCAGGGAAGAAACACTAAGATTGAATAAATGCCTGTTAAGTATCAAGAGCCTTCCTTACGCCCCTCTCCCTTCCATTTCACAAAACCCCCGTAAGACGCTTCTGTCTTACAGATGAGGAAACTGAGGCCTGGGCTGATTAGGTTGCCTGCCCTAAAGCACACACAGGGGACAGGAGAATGAGGACATACGCCCAACGCAATCCAGTTTAAAAACACATTCTAGGGGGCTTGGGTGGCTCATTAGTTAAGTGTCAGACTCTTGATTTCAGGTCAGGTCATGACCTCAGGGTCATGAGATTGAGCCCCAAGTCCAGCTTCCTGCTCTGCAGGGGGTCTGCTTGAGATTCTCTTTCTCTCTCTCTCTCACTCTGCCCCCCTCTCCGCTTGCACAAACATGCTGCGCGCTCTCTCTCTCTCTCTCTCTCTAAAAAACTAACCAACAAATAACAACAAAACCAGGTTCTAATCCACTGCTTGGGGTCATTCCCCAGCACCTGTCAGATTTCTACTCTATGATACTTGTTCTCCAGGGTGGGGGCGTGCAAACAAGATGAGGGCAAACTGGGGCGCCTGGGTGGCTCAGTGGGTTAAAGCCTCTGCCTTCGGCTCAGGTCATGATCCCAGGGTTCTGGGATCGAGCCCTGCATCAGGCACTCTGCTCAGCGGGAAGCCTGCTTCTCCCCCTCTCTCTGCCTGCCTCCCCACCTACTTGAGATCTCTGTCTGTCAAATAAATAAATAAAATCTTCAAAAAAAAAAAAAAGATGAGGGAAAACTGAGCTGATAAAATGGCCAGAGAGGTATGACCGACTCATATGAGCCCACGCAAGCTGTCTACCCACGTGGTTTTCTCCCCTTCCCTAAACCTAGACCTGCGGATGAGAAAATGCATTTGCCCCAGGTCATGGTCAGTGAGCAGCTGGGAAACTGCCCCTCTGTGACTCGGGTGAGGAAGGCGCGTGGAGAAGAGAAGAGGGACATCCTGAGTTGTGCCCTCAGCAAGTTCCTGGGACAGGAAGCTCCTCCCTGTGTCTCATCTCACTGAAGGGGAACCTTCTGGTGACTTCTGGAAGGAGAGAAACCTCAGACAGCTCAGGTTTTAATAACATTTAAGACAAAATGTCTCCGCTGTGGAATAAAACCTGCTCTCTCGTTACTGAAGATAAAGGAGAAAATGAATCCCCGCTCTCTTTATACCGCCTTCCTGGGACTGCTTCTTGGCTCTAAACAGAACAGGGTCCAGCTTTGTAATCTTCCTCCCAGGACCCATTCCCTGGGTCGGGGTAATATTTGTGTTGTTCTCCTTTGTGCTCCTTTTGTATTAGCCTGTCTGGGGTGAAATGTGGAGCCCAAGAGGAGACGGAGACAGATCTGCTAAGCATCGCTTGGAGTAACAGACGACCCTGCTGAGACCCCACCTGGAAAGCCATGCTCAGCTCTGAGCCTCTAATTACCAGCCAGGTACAGACAAATGGGGTGAACACTGGGGGAAAAGCAATGGGACTGATGGGGGAGGACAACTGAATTTATGAAGAAAGATTAAAAGAGTTGAACAGGAAGAGCTCCAGAAATGATGTTCTGGGGGGAACTTGGGGACCATCTACTTATATCTGAAGGTTGTAAACCGTCAGCGGGGCAAGAATTATTTTGGTGAGACCTAAGAAATATAACAAAGAGTAATGAAAAGAAATATATAACAATAATGGACTGTAATTTTATACCCATTCCCATCCCAGGAAACCTCAAAACATTTTATGGCTTAGGATAATATACACAGTACAGTGGGGTGCGTTCAGACTGCAAAGTAGCTGGTAATTTTGCTAAAGCCCTTGCAAAAATAATAGTGAGAGGGTAATGGGCACTTGGTGGGTAAAGGGTGGGAGTCTGGCTTGGCTCGGCTGCCGGCCCCCCTCCCAGGGGTGGTGGAGGTGGGGACGAGTCTTGTTTTGTGTAAGTCAGGCCACTTACAAAACTTCCTGCTGCCGTGCTCAGGGGCACACACAATTCAAACCCCATTAAAAAAAAAAAAAAGGCAGAAGACTAGCATGTAAGATTTTTAAGGACAGGGACTTCGCTGTTCTAGTCACTCCTGCCTTACCTGCCGCAGCTAGATCCTGGCCCCCAACAGCAGAGGTTCGGTATACGTCACCTACCTGAGTTTCCTCGATGAGTCTCGGTTGTCTCAGAATAAGGGAAACTTACAAATTGCCGGTGTGCTTTATGCCTGCAGCCTGATTCCTGCAGCCTGTTTTTAATCTCTTAGAATTCTGATCCTTTCCATGGTCCTGTGGGATCCACGAGTGGTCTTCTCCCTGGTTTACCGATGGGGAAACTGAGGCGCAACATTATAACCCGAGACCCCTTCACACGCAGGAGGCCAGTTCAAACCCGGAGCTCCTGAGTTTTCAGACCGTTCTTGGGAGCCCTTGAGTATCATCTCCCGCCAGGGTCCAAGTTCTATGTCTCTAAGCTCCTTGCCTCCTGCATTGCATGAACTTTGAGGAAGTCGTGAGGAGATTAGAAAGAAACTCTTCACACGGAATTGGTAAGTGCAGAAAGTAATGATCTCATTATAGGGAAATCTATAAATCTGGGCCAACTCCCCTCTGCCGCTAATTACCGGTACCTGAAGTCTCTGGCACGCATTGTTTGCACAATATATAATTCAGCAGGTGATGCGCTTCGCCGTTCCAAGTAGTGAGAGAGGAAGAGGTGCTCCGCCGCTGTCCTTTTCCTGCCTCCCATCTGGTTAGGATTCTTAACGGCTGCGTACAGGGCTGGTAATGTGTTTTCCACCCCAAGTTTTCCGAGCGTCCTCAACTTGCAGTTGCCGAGGGATCACGAGGATTCAGAGGTCTCCTCCCTCTGGTTCCTTGGTTGGCCTGCGTCAGCATCTTTTTCCATTCTGTCATTAATATGAGTCAACAACGTGCCAGATAGCAATACGGGGGTCAGAAGGGGACAGACCCAGTCCTGGTCAGAGTCTCCCTGGAGAGTGTCACAGGAGCTTTGAGAAGCTGAATCGCAAGTGACAACCGTTGTTGTCTTGGGGAACGAGGCCATTCTGTGCTCTCCGCTGTGTGGGAAGCCGCTGAAACCCCGTTTGCCCCCAGCAAGGGCTTCAGGGGTGATGGTGTGGCCGAGGGCAACCCAGGGTGGACGGGCGGCAGACACAAGACTTCTAGGGTTGTGTGGTGGAGCTGTGTGACAGAGAGAATACTCGGGCTTGGCTTTTCCTCTCCCATCTCAAGTATTCAAAGGGTTCATGGCTTGCTTCATTTCTGCAGGTTTCTCTCTGCCTCACTGCTCAGCAAGTCAGGTCAGACCTCTCGGTCCTACTTCTGAGGGGAAGAGAAGTGATAAAAGAACAAAGATTCTGGAACCCATTGACTTCCCCTTAATTCTTCTCTTTGAGACGCCACACCCTAGCTCCTTAGAGACCCAGATGTGATTTGGGAAGGTCAAATTAGATATGTAAGAACAAAAAAGCCAGGTGCCAGTTAAGAAGTACTCTTTTTTTTTTTTTTGGAGAGAAAGTGTTAATAGAGGCCCCTCAGACACTCAGCAGACTTTCCAGACGAGGTGGGTAATGATTAAGTGACTCCTCCTCTTCTTCTTCTTCTTTTTTTTTTTTCTTTAAATCAAAGGTCTTTTTTTTCCCCGTTCTTTTTGGTCTTTTACCTGGCAGTGAGGGGTGCTCATTAACTGGGTGAACAAAGGGAGCCCATTTGGGAAACGTGGTTTTGAAGGGAAGGAATTAGGTTCATTTGCAGTTTGACTCTAGATTTTGTGGGGGAAAAAAATTACGCAGGTTTATTTTGGCTCCTGAAATGGTGACTGGCAGCGCTAAATGCCTAATTGTTCAGTGTGATCCGGGTGTTCCAATGGTCTCAGAGTCTGCGTGGGGCTGAGACCCACACCCTAATGTTCTCAAAGAGAGAAGTTCCTCCTCCATTTGCAGAGAGATCCTACGTGATCTGCATGTCACATGTCACGGTCATTCGTCCACTCGGAACGTGCCCAGGAAAGAAGTAAATGCGGGGATGGGAAAGGCACAGTTCCTATGGTGTTTGGAGTCATGGGTGGATTGATGATTTTAATGGAGCGTGGCATGTCCGATTTGTTTCTGCGAAAATGATTCTTTCGAGGGTCTCTTCATCAAGCCCTAATTTGCGAATGTGTAAGTTGATCTATAAGATTTGACGGGCTTTCATGTTAATGTAAGGCACTAAAGGAAGGGGACTCGTGTAGAGTGACAGGGAAAGTAGCCATTTTGGAATCACATATATCTGGTGTCAAATTGCAACTCTGCTTCTTTCCAGGTGTTGTGACCTCATGCGAGTGGTTCAAAATCCCACAGCTTCAGTTTCTCATCAATAAAAAGGAATCACAGCACCCAAACAAGAATTCAGTAGAATCCCATATGTAAAGCTCCTGGCACATGGGATATACTCAGTGAATTTCAGTCTCTCTTTACCCTCCATCTGCCTTAAAAATGCATCCACTTAAATGCAGAGCCAGTGTCAACGGAGATGGCTCTGTTCATGTATGAGAGAACTGTTGCTAGGTGTGTCTCCAGACACCCGCTGTCCAGGGGCCGGATCACACCCAGAGCCATGTGAGGCTTTGGGGCCCCAGGAGGAGCACACCAACTTTGTTTTGAATCCAGATCCTTTAAAGCCTTGTTCCTCATTGGAGACAGGGTGCGACCTGGGGGAAATCCGCTTGGCCTGGGAGCGGGGAGCTGGGTGGCCAGTGGCACCACCAAACCCGCATCTCTTCCGTGCTTTCTTCCTAGGTGGGGAATGTGCACATTTTCCTGGGTTCCGGGGAGAGACGCGGAGTGCTCCCCTGCATTCTCGGAGCTTCTCCAGAATGCCCTGCTCTCGCAGTGGTGGTGGGGAGTAAGCAGAGGCTCTTTGGAACCTGGGAAACGCATGCCACCCACATGTCAGCGTGCCTGGTGACCCTGCTTTCCTCCCACGGTGAACACACTTATTCCTTCCATGCTTTGGAAGGACAAGTGCCCGCTCTTGTCTTGCAAAGCAGGGAAAAATTTTTGTGTTCCACCTTCTCCTACTTTCTCCTCGATCCTTTCAGATTCTCCTGGAGA
Source organism: Martes martes (assembly GCF_963455335.1). Taxonomy (NCBI): domain Eukaryota; kingdom Metazoa; phylum Chordata; class Mammalia; order Carnivora; family Mustelidae; genus Martes; species Martes martes. The sequence continues at coordinate 89,757,879 of NC_137899.1, forward strand.
TTTTCTCTTTAAAATCCAGTTTTGTTTTGGGGTGCCTGGGTGGCACAGTCATTAAGCGTCTGCCCTCGGCTCAGGTCATGATCTCAGGGTCCTGGGATCAAGCCTCACATTAGGCTCCCTGTTCAGCAGGAAGCCTGCTTCTCCCTCTCCCACTCCCCCTGCTTGTGTTCCCTCTCTCACTGTCTCTCTGTCAAATAAATAAAATCTTTTAAAAAAAAAATCCAGTTTTGTTTAACACAAGTGGGAAAAAATCACTTCCCTCGAGCTGATGGCTTCCACAGTCCTTAGAGATGCTGATAAATGCCTGATGTGACTTGAAACCAACTCAGAATGCTCTAGGAGGTTTCCCGGTGGGGTGGCGGAAAGGTAGAATGGGGGTCAGCTTGGGAAGGTTCAGGAGTGAGAGGGAGAGCATGAGAGCCAGGAGGCTGGGAGAGGGTGAGGAAGATTAAGGAAAGTGGAGAGGTGGGGTCATGGACCAGAGGTGGGATGTGGGGGAGGGAGAGGTATAAAGATCCTTGCTGGGGAGCGCAGCTCTCCTACAATTGTGTAATGCGATTCTCTTTCTGCCTCCTTGAGACACTTTCAGGGAAGGCATATGTTACCTTCCAAAACCTTCCGTGAGAGAGTTTGTATTTTTTTGCATATAGCCCTGGGCTGAGACACGCCTTCAATCAAAGAGCCTAGCTAAATTCAGGGGCTGGGGAGTAGTCATACATGCTTGTTGGGCTCCACACACTGTTTACACTATTTGAACATTTCACGTTCATTTGCTCACTTAACCCTTGCAGTAATCTTACATTTAGCCCCATTTCGCAGAGTAAGAAACCAAGGCTTAGTAGGCTTTTAAAAAATTACACAACTGGGGCGCCTGGGTGGCTCAGTGGGTTGGGCTTCTGCCTTTGGCTCAGGTTGTGATCTCAGGGTCCTGGGATTGAGCCCCCAGGGTCCTGGGATTGAGCCCCGCATCGGGCTCTCTGCTCAGCAGGGAGCCTGCTTCCCCCCCCTCTCTCTGCCTGCCTCTCTGCCTACTTGTGATCTCTCTCTCTCTCTCTCAAATAAATAAATAAATAAATACACAACAAACATCTATTTCTCATTGTTCTGGAGGCTGAGAAGTCTAAGATCAAGGTACCAGCAGAATCAGGAAAGTGACACAGCTGTGCAGTGGTGTGGCTGGGGTTGGTTAGAAGCTCGGGTGCAGGGGTGCTTGGGTGGGAGGGAGCCTGTTTCTCCCTCTCCCTCTCTGCCTGGTGCTTCCCCTGCTTGTGCTCTCTGTCAAATAAATTAAAAAAAAAAAAAGAAAAAGCTCGGGGTGTCTGGCTCCAGAGTCCAGGCTCTCCTCCTCTACCCCGCTCTCTCCCTCCTCTGTAGGATGTGCTGTGCAGTCTCCCTAGCGCCGGGCGCAGCACATCGTGGGAGCGGGTCCTCAGAAATGATTGCGGAGCAAGTGAATTGTTGGAGTCACAGCCGCCACCATTAGCCACAGCTAATCTGTACAAGGCACCCGGGCTGCGCAAGATGGGGACAGTCAATCCTCTTTGGCTTTTAAATGTAAAAGGCTTCGCAGGAGTACACATCTGGACTCACAGTTAACCTCTCGAGGGAAGCATTCCATGTTCTGAACTATTTCTCGGGAGACTCTCAGTGGCTTGGAGAAGTGCCCCTTCACTCAGAACTTGGTAAGATGAACGCGGGCGGAGAAAATCATCAGACTGGCAAATCCAAAACTTGGCCAAGTGTGGAAATAGACGCCCGAGTGTTATTCGGAGACAGAAATGAAAGGACATCGGGTTTCTAGATTTCCTATGTGCCCCAGAGCATGCCTCAGACATGTTTCTAATGGATTTACAAGAAGTTACCTCACCCCGTGAATGAAACTGAGGCAACAGGAAACACAGGTGGCCAGGGCGGGGGCCGTGCATCCTGATCGGAGGACAGAGTCTGGGAGAGACAAATGGAAACTGAGCACTGGAAGGAATTTTGAAGAGTCATCTATTCTGTGCCCCTAAATCATCTGACGTAGGTTCATTTTATTTTGAAAGACCCCCAGGGAAAGACACTCAAAAACCTCTTCTTGGTGGAGCCATGACAGCGTTAAGGGCTCTCGCTCGCTGGAAATTTCATCCCCCTAATTCATCAGCCGCCAGGGCACGCGCAAGCCGATGGAGTCTATTTTTCTGAGGATTTACGTCCCCGCCTGCTTCCCAGATGGGTGTGAGGCAACAGGCTGAGGGAGTTGGCTCAGGGTTTAGGGAAAAGAGAACGTAAAAGAGCCGAGGGCTGCGTGATATGCTGCCCTCAAGAAGGACCAAGGAGGGCTTCTGTGCGGGAAAGTCCAGGCTGGACTTGGCAGCCTTGGGACGAGCCAAGAGGCAATGATTGGAGAGACCGAGGGACACAGCGAGAGCACCGTTTGCAAGTTGCTCTGAAGTGGTCTAGAGAAAGAAAGAAGAAACTGGCACAAAGCAAATGCTGAGGGGTGCCTGGGTGGCTCAGTGAGTTAAAGCCTCTGCCTTCAGCTCGGGTCCCGATCTCGGGGTCCTGGGATTGAGCCCCACATTGGGCTCTCTGCTCAGCGGGGAGCCTGTTTCCTCCTCTCTCTCTGCCTGCCTTTCTGCCTGCTTGTGATCTCTATCTGTCAGGTAAATAAATAAAATCTTAAAAAAAAAAAAAAAGCAAATGTTGACACCGTGGAAGATTTGAGGATAGGCTGGTAGTACCATTTGTGTCACAAGGGGTCCTTAAGGCATATGTGCCTCCGTGTAGGGAAGCTTGGGAGAAGTCCATCGCCATTCTAGAGCAGATGGAGAAATGATACAAGGAGAATTCGGGTGGTGGCAGGAAGACAAGACCCACTAAAACGGGAACACTCGGGGTTCTAGTGGTGGCAGAAGTTAGGCAGGACACGGGCCACTGGCAGGGATGCTGGCTGAACCAGAATGGGCCTCTCTGGGGGGTGAGGAGAATGAGGTGGCACAACAAGAAATAGTCTCTCAGCCCTTGTGAAGGTACAATGCTGGCCTTCACCATGTCACTACATGAGGGTTTTTCACGCTGACAGGCTGAAAAAAAAATGTCAAAAGAAACTGAATGAACAGAGGGAAAGAGGGCTCAAATGCATTAGAAGCAATCTAGACTGTATGAAAACACAGTGAGGGAAACATGGACGCTGAAATATTCCTTGCCTTCATTAGAAGGAAGATTGTTCCAATCACGGTATTACTATTAATGCTATTATTACTACTACTAACTCCATATAATTAAACTGAGATCTGAGGCGCTTTCCCAAGACCAACTACCAGAATGGATATCATTATATGTACGTGCAGCAAATTTTGCACAATTCCTTCAGAGCCAGAAAACAAAAACCGGTCGAGAAGGAAAGGGAACCGTGAAAGCAAAGAAGACTGAGGGCTCCTCCTTGTGGACTCTTGCATGCCCTGCACCTCAGTGTGAATTTGGATATGGATGGATGGATGGAAGGATGGAAGGATGGATGGATGGATGGGTGGATGGGTGGGTGGATGGATGGATGGATGGGTGGGTGGATGGATGGATGGATGGACGGACGGACGGACGGATGGATGGATGGATGGATAGGTGAGTAGAAGAATGACTGGACACTTACAATTTAGAGTTTAGAGTAAAAAGATTCCTTGGAATAGTTGTAAAACAGGAAAGCGCTGGCAGGAAAATAGGGATGGAGTCAACATTAGCTATGGATAATAGCTAATTAACACCTTCTGGGGCACTGACCAGAAGGGGGAAGATAGCCCCCTCTCCTTCCTTGCTCTGTGATAGCCAGCTTGCCCAGCTTCCCTCATTCTTTCCAGCTATTTCCTCTCAGACTTCTGAGTTGATTTTTCTCTCCCTAAGCTCCCGGTGTTGGAGTTACCCACACTTGGTCCTAGGCCCTGTTCTCATTTCACTCTGCACTTTCTCCCTGGGGGACTTCACCCATTCCCATGATTTAAAAACCCTCTTGATCCTGATGGCTCTCACATGTATCATCCTTGGCCAGATCTCTCTTCTGACTCATAGACACCATTATATACATATACACAGTTACTGACTCTTCAACTCTACTTTGATGTCTCAGAGGCAGCTGAAGTACAATGGGTCCAAAACAGAACAGTTTCCCCTCCTGCCTCATCTGCTCCCGCTCCAGGGCCGCTGGTCTCAGTACTGGCACCTGCGTTCATCAGAAGTCTGGGGGAGCATCCGTAGTCCTACCCTTTATGTCAGCTGCCCCCTACCCCTGCACACATAAAATATACCCCCAACACCTGCTATTTCTATTCCCCAAATTTATTCCAACTCCTTCTCGTCTGTCTCTATTGTCATAACCTTGAACTAACAAGCCAGCTTCGTTTCTCCTCTGGACCCTTCAGATGGGCTCCTAACCGGCCTCCCTGCTTCCATCATTCCATGAATGATCAGTTCATGCTGTCACCAGAATGATCTTTTAAAACAAACAGGAAAGGGATGCCTCTGCTGAAAATTCTTTCATTGCTTCCCGCTGTACTTCCTATAAAATCTCACAACATGGCCATGAGCCCCAGCATGACAGAGCGCCTGAGACCGCTGTAGTTCATCCCAATTTACGCCCTACCTCATTCACCTCTGGCCACACTGGCATCTAAGGTCCTCTGAGAAGCTCGGCGCTTCCCCGCCCCTGGGGCTTGGTTCATGTGGTTCCCTGGCCTGGAATGTTCTTCATCCCCTTTGCCTTGAATGGCTAATTCCTACTTCTTTTTCAGCTTAAATGTCACTCCCTCAGGATAGCACTTCCTGGCACCCCCAATCTATATAATGCTCCCTGTCATAGTCCATTCTGGCCGCTGTAACAAAACCAAAGACTGGGTGGCTTATATACAAGAGAAATCTATTTCTCACAGCCCTAGAGGCTGGGAAGTCCGGGTTCAAGGTGCTGGCAGACTCCGTGTCTGGTGAGAGCTCACGTTCTGGTTCATAGACGGATGCTTTCTTGCTGTATCCTCACATGGTGGAAGGGGGCAAGGGAGCTCTCTGGGATCTCACTTATAAGAACACCAATCCCAATCCACCTCCCAAAGCTCCCACCTCCAAATACCATCATCTTGGGGATTAAGTTTCAACACCTGAATTCTGGGAAACACAAATATTCAGTGTCTAGCCTCCCCCAACCTTTCTTCTCTACCACAGCAGTCCGTATTTTTGCATATGACTTCCTCTCACTTAGTAACTTAGAAATCTCTGTGCCTATTTTTAGTAGAGTCCTTTTCCCTTTATTACATTACAGTTTCATAAAGACAAGGGATACGTTCTTTGTGCTCACAAACTTCTATTTTCTAGGAATCTGGAATTGAGAATCAGAACTGGTATCAGTCTTTGTTGGTTGCCAGCATCGCAGACAAGCCCTCCAGGAGCTGTGGGAGGGACCTTCCAACCAGAGAAGACAATGTGGACAAAGCAAGAAGAAAAATCCTCGCAAGGGGAGAGACACAGACACAGTGATGGAGAGACAGAGAGACATAGACCCACAGACACCCAGAGAGAGGCAGAGATGTCCCTGCCCACACTGGGTTTGTTTTGGTTTTCCCACAGGAGCTAGATCTCGGAATCATCCCATCCATCCCCTCTGAGCTCTGGGCCAGGCTGAGTGCATTTCCATAACCGGAAACCAACATGAGCTGTTTGGAGATGAGGACAGAATAGGAAGAAAATTCTCTTAGCCATTTAAGCAAAGAATATACATCTCGAAGCCATCATTACAAGTCACCCAGTGACTAATTTCAGGAACTGGGATGCAGGTTCACATACCTGTTCATTTGCCTATTTCTTGTCTCTGGCTTTGGAAAGGCGCTTCCCTGGTCTACAATCTCTGGACCCGTCTTCACGCTGGAGTGTGTCCGTGGGCTAGAGCAAGGCCAAGGCTCTGACCACTCCAGACAACTGTCACCAGAGGCACATGGGAGCCCTGGGGCCCATTCTCTCTTCGCAGAGTGGCAGAAGACGTCCAGGGCAATGATGAATTTTTCCTTTCTTCCTTTGAAGGACAAGGCTAGGCTAATGCAACACATCCTTCCTGAAAATTGATGCATTTCTAGGTCCCCGTGCTTAAGGGTGTGTGATTTCTGAAGGGTAAACAAGACCTTAAAGGGGGAAAAATTGTTCTGCTTAACTATGCAGAGAATTCCCAGCAGCTCCTTTAATTTGGTTTTCTTGAATAGGGCACATTTGCATTCACTGACTTGGGGCTTTTTAGAATAGCAAATGCATCTCTCTCTACCTTGTGTTTCATTAAATGACTCGGCAGTCTCCAAGCTGCACTAACATTAGCCAGTCCCCCTGAGATTTGGAGGCACGTGGATCTAGCCAGCTTGTTTCTTTTTCTCTACCACACCCCCCTCCCCAACCTCAGCTTTTCTAATTTTATTTTATTTTAAGTTTTCTTTTAAAGATTTTAAAGAAAGCCCGATGTGGGGCTCGATCCCAGGACCCTGAGATCATGACCTGAGCCAAAGGCAGAGGCTTTAACCCACTGAGCCACCCAGGTGCCCCAGCTTTTCTCATTTTAAATCCTTCTTGTCATATGAGGACTGGACCTCCAAAATGAGCGCATGTATGTGTGTGTGTGTGTGTGTGTGTGCGCGCTCAACACATATGTACGATAGGGTGGGGGTAGGAGAAGAGGAAAGGAAAGGTGTAGGAAATCTTGGGTGGGATAAAAAAGATTGCCTTGGTCTATAGTCAAAGTTAGTAAAGAAGGTGGATTTTTTTTTTTTTTTACTGTTTTACAATTTAATTTTTATAGGAGCACATCACCGTGTGGCCTTTGATATTTGGTGTGAGTGACACCTGCTACCAGGGATCTGCTTCCCCATCCATCAGTGAGGAGCTGCGTTTCTGAGCAGACGGTTTGTCACTCCCGTGTTCGCGTGGCCCCTGGACTCCTGCCCGAGCCTGGGTGGGCAAGGAGAGGCTGAGACCAGAATTACATGGGACCTCAGCTTCCAGAATGTCACAGGTGACTGAACAGAAAAGAGAGAGAGGTCCTCCAAATTCTAGCAGAGAAGCCAATGTACTGAGTTAGATCTGAGGTGATACGTCTTCTGTGGCTGGACATTTTGTTTGTTCCACTATCTTGTGACTACAGATGAGGATCACTGATTGGGAATGAATTATAAGTAAAGAATGAATGAATTGAACCCTCCCCCAGAGAACTTTGAAAACTGGACAGAATTCCCTCAACATGCAATTAAGGGTGCAAAACAAGCCCTATGATACACTGAAATTACTAACATGCAAGATAGTAATTTTTGGTCAGATTTGGTTTGGGTCCACATTGTCCTTTTGATCCATTTAAGTATGTTCTTCAGGGTCAGATGGCCTAAAGCCACGGCAGAGTGGAGAGAGAGCTAGCTCTGAAGCCGAAATCCTGGTGCTGAGATACAATTTTCCCACCCAGCTTGGGCAAGGTGCAACATTTCTATCCCACCCTTTTCCGGAAACAGTATCTACTTTACCTGGCTATTAGAAGGGATTTGATGAGATAATGTACATGAAAGTGTTTTGTAAACTGTGAACCATGAAGATATTATTTCTCCTCTAGGCTACTAGCAACAATTTTCAGCAATGGATGATTAAAATAGCAAAAAAATTTTTTTTCGGAGCATGCACAAGAATGATCGGTACATGGTAATTTACGCGCTTGGGTCTAGAGATGTTCTGGATTTACCTCAAAACCAGAATCTGCCAACTTGTTCTAGGGTGTGCTAGGACTAGAACCTTCTAGGGCTATACATACTGTGGGAGTAACTTACATGTCCGGAATTGCCAAGTGGAATTCAAATTATTTCATTTCTTCCACCATTACGAATCTCCTTTGATCTCCTTCAAAATTCCTCTCAGAGGGAGTTCAGGTGCACTGCATCAGTAATATTTCCTATATATATCCAAACTCTAACATCACAAGAAATTCTCTTAGGGATTCCACCCTGGGGGGGAGTCTATAATGTGCTGACTTAAAACCCATCCACGATTTAATGAATCATTTATTATGCACCTGTTTGGCATAAAGCACAGTATTGGGTCCTATGGAATGTTGAATACATGTAATTACCCTCTTCCAAGGTAAAAGCCAAGCCCAGATATATGTAAATATTCACACAACATGAACTGAGAATTATTTATAAAAAGAATCTTGCACTTTGCCGATGACATGCCCACCGTGGTTGAGAAAGTGGCATTGTGATGTTGCTAAATATTATGGTACCACATTATCATAGAAATGATACACAAAAGCAGGGTCCGGAAAGACTCCTTTGGTGGACATTGCTTCTTGATTTGCCAGAAAGCAGTTTGGCCTGAGCATTTCTTTACTTGACTGGGGGAAGCTTAAGACGAGGTAAGACCACTGATAATGAATCCTCGGAGCCGACCACACTCTGAGGACAAGACAAGCTGTCAGGAGGGTACTGCAGCCAACTTGCTGGGAGCCCATGGGCACAGGGAAGAAGAGTGGAGTGATGGTCTTGGCTCTTGGCTTTTGTGGGGGTCCCTGAGCAGTTATTATCTTGATAAATTCTGCTTCATAGAAGACCGAGGTCTTCTGATCCCAGCTTGACAAAGCCTGTCCTGTGGTGATGACACGCCCATGCCATTTTCCATGGGCCGTTTAGACTGTACACAATCAATGGGCTCCTAAATAAGCATCAGACGTGGCAGGGAATAGACACAATTGTTTAAAAATGGATCCAACAGTAACTATGTCTCCCCCATTGTCAATTGCATAGGATACTTTCAGAGATTCTTTAAAATATATTGTTTTGATTGCCGAAACTTCTTAAAAAGTTACTTGATGCACAGTTGCAAGGTTTCCTTGAGCTTACAGAGTTTTGAATACCTTTGCTTGCCAAAGTGTTACACTTAAAAATAGACTTGGAAAGTTCTTTTGGCAGAAAGAATGCTGCTAATTTGATATATCCCGTACATTTTGGAAAGCGATATATTTTTAATCCATTCAGGAGCTAGGGATACTCCAAAGTTTGTCACATTTGGGGCGGGGAGGGTCTTTGTAGGTAGGCACGTATCCTCATTAGCTTTTCTACGTTTATCAGAGGATGTAATTCCCACACCGCACCGGGCAGACTTTTAAGACACATGGTTTGACACTTAGCCATAACATGAACTACCTGCTCTCCAATGGTTATCAGGGAGTATAACTTGACTCCATAGCTCTCAAAAGCTTAACTGAGAGAAATTCTATTTTTGGAAGTTTTCCACTAAGGCGTAGGGCATGCAGTGGAGATATCCTGTCAAATACTCTAATTTATCCTTGATTTGAGGCAGATAAGAAGGACCTCATGGGGCACCTGAGTGGCTCAGTGGGTTAAAGCCTCTGCCTTCAGCTCAGGTCATGATCTCAGGGTCCTGGGATCGAGCCCCACATCAGGCTCTCTGCTCAGCAGGGAGCCTGCTTCCTCCTCTCTCTCTGCCCGCCTCTCTGCCTACCTATGATCTCTGTCTGTCAAATAAATAAATAAAATCTTAAAAAAAAAAAAAAAGGACCTCACACTTTGGCCACATTATTTTGGGCTCTGCTCAGTGTGATGACTTTTCTGACCTCTGCTTAGTGTTATGCCATTGGTCTATGAGACACAGTGGAATGTTAGAACAAACAACCCCAGGAGACTTTGTTTTGTCCTAGAGATGTGTGTAGAGGATATTTTATTTTACTCACACAGAGGTCTGGCCTTTGCCCAGGCTCCCAGGAGGGAGCTGCGAAAATCTTTGGAGTTTCTTGAGTGATAGGAATGTCTTGTTATTCACAGTGGGCCCCTAGGGTCTTACTGGATAGTTGATGCTAACCAGGTGAATTAGGGTGAGACCAGCCCCGTCAGAGAGGCCACCCATGTGATTAGAGGATTGGAGTTCTGGTGAACCACATAGCAATAGATTCAGTCAGTCATATCTACAGGAAGAAACCATGGACACTGAAACCTGGGTGAACTCACTGGCAAGATGCTGTATTGTCCACACAGAGGACGGGAGGGTAACGTGTTCCTGAAGACACAAGAGCTTCACATGTGGGACTCTGCCAGACTTTGCCCTGTGTATCTCTCTTTGGTTGGCTCTGTTTTATTTCTCTGTGCTATGAAAAAAATACTGTAAGTGTAAATATAGCACTTTCCTGAGTTCCGTGAGTCATTCTAGTGAATGATGAAAACTGAGGATGGTTTTGGGAAAACCCCAAGCTCGCAATTGGTGCCAGAAATCTTGGGCAAACTTAACTTGGCATCTTGGACTCCTGCGCCCTTAACCTTGAGTTTGGCTAATTCTGGAGAAGATGTTTTAGAGGACATTGTTCTCTACAGCACATCATGGGGAGTGGGTATCAGCAAGGTACATCTGGACACACTTTTCGTGATGCGAGACATCTCGGTTCAGCTGCTGTGTGTGGGGCTGAGGAAAGCGATTTCAGATGAATTGAGCTGATCGTTCCCATGACTCCCTATGGAGGAGCCCTGGCTCATTTTTTCCTATGGGAGACAGTGAAAACATGGGGCAACATTTTGAGGTTCTCAGAACGACAGGCAACACTGTTTGACTCCCAAGTCAGGTCTAGTCCCGGGGGACATAGCACTTCAAGGTCTCTTCTCCCATCTGCCCGAGATAGGAAAAACGAGAAGATTCTCCCTGGGGTCTGACCACCCTCAAGGAAGACAGTGGCGGGTCAGTTTCAACAGGACAGCAGCATTTTCTCAAGCAGACGTGGGATGCAGGAAGTGAGCTCCCCAAGCAGTGGGGCTGGGGAGGCCATCGCCCTGGCCACAGCGGGAAGTGGGAAGGACAATCACAGAAGGTTTATAGCAAAGAGAAGAGCTTGGTGGCTTTGATCCTTCAGCAAGGACAGTGGGTACCACAAGGATCCAGTGAGGCGTCACAGCTTGGGTGTGCAGGTGAGTGGTTCTGAAGGAGCCTTGTCTTCAGTCACCAAGAGTCTAGAGAACAACATCTCTCCAATACAGCCCTCCTGGGTGGGGGTGGGGGATGGGGGAGTGTCACTGCACAGAAGGACTTGGGGAGGTGAAGTCATCAGACCAAGGGACTACATAAGATTCTCAGTGTGAGGGACTTCAGCCAAAGGGGTTGCCAACAAATCCCCAAGTCGAGATGAGCATGTGTCACCTATTTAAGGGGCCAGAGTGGATTGCAGGGGAGTTCTGGAGCCCACACAACACCCCAGCTTTTAGATTAGACATAAAGCAAATCAAGTCATATTCCATTCACAAATATCCTCTCTTACAACTCTCTTAGTAATGGTCCCTGGAAATGTCGACATCTGATTGGGGGTAGTTTGGTGGAGTTTAGTCATTAAAAAAAAAGCAAACATTTGCACAACAAGCATCACAATTGGGAGATGCTGAGTACATCCCCAATATGGCAGATGTCCTTGGATAATGGGGGATCGAGCTACAGCTCCGTCCTTCCTCCCCACTCGGCATAATATTGTGAAGGCAGGGGTGCCTGGCTGGCTCTTCTGTGAATCATGAGACTCTCGATCTTAGGGTCACGAGTTCAAGTCCCACACTGGGTGTAAAGCTTACCTTTAAAAAAAGTTTGGGGGGTGCCTGGGTGGCTCAGTCAGTTAAGCGTCCAAATCCTGATTTTGGCTCAGGTCATGATCTCAGGGTCACAAGACTGAGCCCTGCTTTGGGCTCCACGCCGAGCGTGGAGCCTGCTTAAGAGTCTCTCCCTCTCCCCCTCCCTACCTCTCTCCCTCTCTTAAAAAAAAAAAAAAAAAAAAGGTTGTGATGACAGGTGAGGATTGGGATGGGGCAAATTGTGGGGATGCTGGAGAGTGGACTGGCTTCCACGACTACCGTGGAATAGGGGCGGGCAGTACTGTAGTTTCCTGGAAAGGGCAATGGGGCCAGACTGTGCATGGGCATGACCCAAACTTAGGATTTTGCATTTTGGTGTGTCGGCATAGAGGAAGCATCGGAAGGTTACAGCCCAAGCGAGTACACAGCTGAGAGCTAGTGCTTCGCAAACCTCTCTTCCAAATGGTGCAGTACTGAGTCCATTTTGCATAACAGAATATTTGAGGTAACAAAGTTGCTCAAGACATACGGCGAGGTCCTTTTCTCTCCCAAGAGCCAGCAAGCAGCTGCAGCCCCTGGAAGGATCCACCACCTGCTTGACCTGAGGGGAGGCTTTCACGTCCCTGCTGACACCCACGAGGTGGTGACAGGGCTAACATGGGCAGCAGCCATGGAGCCGAAGTGCTGTCACTCCCTCGGCAAAGAAGCAGTGTCTCTGACGTGGACTAGAGTGGGGACAGTCTGAAAACTTGGACTTGGCAGGGTTTCCAGCTGTTGCAAGCACCTGGAAGTCTGAGACCACTGTGTACCCCAGGCTACTGTCCCTGGGGCTCTTAGATGTCAAACACCAGAGAAGTTTCCAATATAAATTTTGGAAGCTAACCTAGGGCTGTCATTTTTGAATCCTGACAAGTAAGCTTGAGTTAAAAAAGCATTACTCTACCATCCACAATCAGCATCATTTTGCCAAGAAAGGACATTTCAATGCCAAAAAATAAAAAAGGGCAGGAAAGAAATCATCGCAGAATACAGGACCATCTTCCAAAATGAAAATTTTAGCTTTTTAAAAACTGCTCAGACTGATCTTATTTTATATCACTTGTCCCCAACCTATCGAAAGAAAGAGAGAGAGAGAGAGAGAGGAAATGAGATGGGGGTGATATTTGGAATTAAAGGACCCAGGTTCAAGTTCTGATTGACCCATCAGTTCCGTGGCTTGGGCTGGGTCACCTCCAGTCCCAAGGCCTTGGTTTACTCCACCACCACTATGAGCCTCAAGCAAGACTCTACGTGAGAAAAGGCCTTCCTGAGTTGTCAGGAGACAAGCAGACGGCAGCCGTACCCAGACTCTGGAGCCCGTGGGCAGGATATAACCACACAGTAACACAAGGCTGAGTTGGACACTTGATTTTCTCTGCTTCCTAATAATATTGAAATGATATAGGAAAGATGGTTTGACGCTGGCTGCTCAAACAGTATGGGTTCCTATCAGAGATTCTTCTTAGGGGGGTTAAATATTCTCTCTCTGCAACAGGGCGGTTTGACGGCTCAAGGAGTGGCAGGAAGAGGATACTCTGGCTGGTCGGTTTTGGGGGTCACAGAGGAATGTCTCTTTTGGTGACGGCAATGGTGGCAGAAGGTGGGAGCAAGCTGGTGTCTATCTGTCCTATTTGGTGTTTTTATTCTTCTTCTTCCTGGCGCCTTCCCCTTGGCTTCCTGGTTTCCGCTCAGGTCCTGATCTCAGGCTCCTGGGACCAAGTCCTGGCATCAGGCTCTGCCCTCGGTGGGGAGCCTGCTTCTCCCTCTCCCTCTGCCCCTCCCGCTTGTGCTCTCTCTCTCTCCTCCTTACTCCCTCTAAAATAAATAAACAAATCTTAAGTGGGGTGGGGGGGGGGGGAAGGAGGTCACTATTTACACCGCCATCAAATTCCAGCCAAATCCCAGTCCAGCCACGTTGGAAGCCCCAGTAGCTTTTGCGGTATTTTCCCAGCGCACCGGCGTTGGTGGTATCGCTGCCCACACCACGTACCACTTTAAATGATGGTGCCCCAAGAGCTGTGGGTTATCTCAGTTGGAGTCTGGGAGCCCTGGCATTTAGGGGGCCTGCTTTGGGAGTTTCTTCTTAGGATCAGAGACTGCTGTTAGAAGCCAGTCTCCAGAACCTCGTTTTCCATTTGTGGGGTCTGGCACACCTCGTGTGCTTCGTTGACTTTGCCTGTCAACAGCCCTCCTGAGCCTCATCAGAGGGAGGTGAGGCCAACAGCACCTCCTGGAAGCTAGGTCTCCCCTTCTTTCCCACTGGCACCCTGCTCCTGCTGCTTTCACGGTGGATTCCTGGTTCCAGCTCTGCGTTCTCTTTCTGCTTCTTGCCCCTTCTTGCCCTGTAAGCTCCCCACTCCCACCTCCTGCATTTTCACGCTCCACTCAGAGCCGGGCTCTTGGCTGCGTTTGCCTCTGCTTTTGTTATCATCCAGATATTGAGGGAAAAGCATCCCACACCAGCCTGGCAGGAGCCCCTGCCCAGCCGCCAGACTCTGCCCCTCGGGGGGGGGGGGGGGGAGGGCGGGGCATTGGAGTGAGTGGTATTAGGTCAGGATCATCCCTAGTGGAAAGGACCCTGTGAAGTAAGAAGAGAGGCTCCCAGCATGAGAGGATCATTGCTACGGGACTGAGAAGAGGCCACACTCGCTGTTTTCTTCGTGTCCAAGATACTGACCTTAAGCCTTGCCACTTCTCTTAGCGCCCTATCTCCCTATGCTCTTGGGTTCTCCCATTTCCCTTCCCTTCCGCTGATGTAACCACTTCCCACGGGCTGTGCACCCGGAGCTGTTGAGTCTTGCCTCACCTCCCCGATCCCTCCTCCATGGAAGTCCACCCCTATCTGGAGCCACTTTCTCTTTCTATGCTCAGGAGAGCTGTCGGCACCCAAGGGAAGCTGGGGAGGCTGGTGGGTTTTCAGGTCACTCTTGGGGCTGGACAGCAGCTATCTTGGATGGCGCGGACAGGTTGAACCCCCACTGCACAGTCTCACCCCCCTCCTCCTTTTTTTTTTTTTTTTAAGATTTTATTTATTTATTTGTCAGAGAGAGTGAGCACAGGCAGACAGAGAGGCAGGCAGAGGCAGAGGGAGAAGCAGGCTCCCCGCTGCGCAAGGAGCCCGATGTGGGACTCGATCCCAGGACGCCGGGATCATGACCCGAGCCGAAGGCAGCCGCCCAACCAACTGAGCCACCCAGGCGTCCCCCGCCTCCTCCTCTTTAAGGTGATACCCGGCAGCCCTGGCGACTCCACCCCCTAGAGCTAGAGTTTAGTAATCGCCCACCTCCCCCTTCCCCCCACGCTGAAAGTCACACCAGTCAGGTCCTTACAAGGGGTTGAACCCTTTCTGGGAGTCCCACGGAGCCTGGAAGGCGGGGGAGGTTCAGAACATGGAAAGTGGCAATCTAGTTCCCAGGGCGGGGGCCAGACAAGAACAGAGAGGGCCTTGGCTGCATGCAAAGTGTGCCACACACACGAGGACAAGAAAGACAGCAGAGAGTAAGGAACTTCTGACATGGGGAGATGGAGAGGAGAAGGGAGTTGGGGGAAATCGGAGGGGGAGAGGAGCCATGAGAGACTGTGGACTCTGAGAAACAAACAGGGTTTTGGAGGGGGTGGGAGGTTGGGTGAGCCTGATGGTGGGTATTAAGGAGGGCACGTATTGCATGGAGCACTGGGTGTGGTGCATCAGCAATGAATTCTGGAACACTGAAATTTTTTTAAAAAATTGAAATTTAAAAAAAAAAAGAAAAGAAAGAAACTGCCTGGAGAGCACAACTCAATGTAAACACTGTGGGCTGTTAAAGCAGCCAGACGTTCTCTTGGGCTGGTTATTTAGCCTCTCAGAATTTCAGTCTCCTCATCTGTAAAGTGCGGGGGTGGTAATACCTAGCTAAGGTCATTGTAGGGTAAAGTGAGCTCCTGGCCGGAGGTGGGTTCCTGGCAAACGTCAGTTCCCCGTGGGACCCGGGATAGCAAAGCGCAGCGTGCTGCCGCCACCTGGTGGCAGACTTTGGAGTTGCACATAATCGGTTCCGGAGGAAACCCGGTTTGTATGCTGGCTTGCTTAAATAACAGGACGGACAAAGATGGGTAGAAACCAGGAGACATGGAATAAATGAGTGAGAATGGGAAGGCAACCTGCTCAGGGAGAATAACACGAACACAACACAGGGATGGGAATTACTACACTGAATTTTGGATGAAGAGGTAGAGAGATTTCAAGAGATTGGTTGTTTCTCATATTGCCACAAACTTTGCACAAGTAGGCAATGGTCAGGGACACGCTTGATGGACGCACCAGGGTGTGGCCTCACCCCTAGCATCCAGGCGTTAGAGAATCATGGCTTTTGTGACCCTATTCTCAGTCCCGGGGTGAAGGGCTTTTCTGCGGTTGTCTGAGGAGAACCCCGCCACCTGGTTAACACTGCCAGTCAAGGTCTCCACCAGGAGAGTGGGCCCATGGCCTGTGGATTCTGCAGGGGCTGGACATATGGATATCCTCAGTCCTGAGAGCTGAGGACCCACATTTGCCATGCTACCACCCTCACTGGCCTACTGACTCCTCTCAATGGGGGTCCCCAAAGGGTTATTGGGAAAAAGTTGGGGGTATACAGAGCACACCCTGCCTGCAACTTCAAAAAGAGAATCATGACGTTAACTCAGCTGCCGGAAGTGCTGACTACTGCCAACAGGGTATCCTTGGGGTCTGCAGCATCCTCTGGGTAAAAATCAGCATGTGCCCCATGCCAGTTACCAATATCCCTAGGCACTGCTCCCTGCTGTACAAAGGCTTCCATTTCCTGCAGGGCTGGGGCAAGGCTGGGTGTGGACATCTTGTCCAGACTCTTCTCTATTCCTTTGCCGATTTCCGTGTGCCAGCTGGCCAGTCGGAGACCAGGGTGCTCTCTGGGAGCCAAAGCAGTTTTCACTGTGTAATGCTATCTGGTTTGTAAATAGAATTGAACCCAGAGCCTTAGAATCATCCTTCCTGTGTTCTAAAGCCCAAGGTCACTCACTCGGAGGACAATGGGAAACAAACCTCCCAGGTGTGCACACACGCATGCCCACAAAGCCTGAGATGCCCCCTTAGTGCCACGGACTAAGAGAAGTGAAGTGGCTTTGTCTTGAGCTGAGCTGACCTCTCACGGGTGCAGCAGAGACTCGGGGGCTGCCAGAGGGACTTGGCACCGTCCTCCTTCCAACCCTGCTCTCTTATCTTCTTCCCCGCAGAAAGACGGTCCTGCTGATTCCACAATGGAAGCCAAAAGGCCTTCCAGGAAGCTCCTTGTGCGTCCATTTCAGACTTTTGAGTGTTGTCCTCCTGGTGACCAAAGGGGCGGCTGCATTGTTGCCAGCTGTCCCCAACCCCGGGAAATCCAATCTGAGCCCCGGGCAGTCAAAGCCATGTGCAGCAAATCCTCAGCTAATATGTCAGGCCCTGGCTTAAGTCCTGGCAAACCCACGCTTGGGCCTTTGTGGGTCAGGCAGAGGGTCTTGGCAAGCGGGGGACCCTGCTGACCTTGGCTGCTGTTTGAGCTAAAAGAGCTGTGACCCACCCAAGTTTGAAGGGGGTGATTGTGATAAAAGATGCGTAATATGAAATTTACTATTTTAACCATTTTCAAGTGTATACAACTCAGTGGCATTAATGTTCTTGAGCAATGCCACTACCCATTTCCAGAATTATTTCGTCTTTCCAAACAGAAACTCTGTATGAAACAAGAACTCCCGATTCCTCTCTCTCTCAGTCCCTGGCAACCACGGTTCTGCTTTCTGTGTTTATGAATCTGCTATTCCAGGTATCACACATGAGTGGCGAATCACACAATATCTGTCCTTCTGTGTCTGGCTTAATTCACTTACTGTTTTCAGATGTATCTGTTACAGCAGATCTCAGAGTTTCATCACTTCCCTAAACCTGAATAAAATGCCATTGTCTGCAGAGATCACGTTTTGTTTACCCCTTCCTCTGTTGATGGACATTTGGGCTGTACCCTCTGTCGGGTCATCGTGAGTGATGCTTTCATAAACAGTGGTTTGTGCAAGTGTCCGTTTGAGTCCCTGCTTTCAGCTCTTGGGTTGTCTGCTGGTTCCTGGATTGTATCCTGTGATTCTATGTTGCACTTTTGGAGGAAACATTGTATCATTTCCCCCAGAAGCTGTTCCATGTTACATTCCTGCCAGTGTCCTCACCAATGCTTGTGTCTGTCTCCGCACCCCCCCCAACCTTTTTAAAATAATAGCCATCCTACCATCCCAATGACTGTGAAGTTTGTGGGTTTTAACCCTTTTCTTTTTGCATCTCTCTCAGGGTCTTGGGTTTGAGGATAACTGGAAGCAATGCAGAAGGTTTGAGCCTGGTGACATCCTGAGGGGAAAACTGTCCTCTTCCGAGGCAGAATTTCTTCACTGAGGGACTACTGGCATTTTGACGGGACGTAGCACCTTCTCCTAAGTAGTGACAATCAAGTGTCTCCTGGCTTTGCCAAGTGCGCCTTTGGGGGGCAGAATAGCCCCCGCTGAGAACCACTAAGTCATGACTAGCTAAAGTCAGCCTGGTACATCAGGAGGAGAGGTGAATGCTGCCCCCGTTGCTGTGAGCTAAGTGTTAGGAGTTCCAGATCCAATTTGCTCATGGTCTCACTTAGATTTGTGGGGTTTTTTCCATCTAAAAGTTGAGTTCAAACTGAGCCAACTTGCCACGACCCTACAGAAAACACAGTGTTTTTGCTACACCACTAGGGGGCCCCATTGACCAAGAAAGGCTCAAGACAGTGACACCCCCTCCCTGCACCCTCATTGGCTCTGAGTTTGGAGGCTGAGGGGAGCGGAAGGCTTGAAAGGGAACTTTGAATGAGCTGATGGTGCTCAAGAGACTTAGGTTCATCTTCCTAAAAGCACCAGGTATGCTGGCCTCACCCCTCTACACCCCTGCTAGCTCCCAGGGAAGGCTAGTTGCCTTTCCTCTCCACACCTTCATGTTACAGATTGTTTCTTTGACAGTGTTTCCCTTCCAAGGCTGATCTTGAAGGACCCACCAAATTCACGGAATGGAATAAAAGCACTCCATATAAAACACCTCAAAATAATCTGTACCAAGCCTATCGACCCTCCTAGGTATCCAGCCGCCATGACACCGTCTTAGTTTCTGAATCATGGCGGCACCTAGATGCCCTATGTCTGTCTGCACGCTCATAGCCAAGCAGTGTTAGCACTTAGAATCCATTCCCACTCCCCTCTCTGCTCCCTTCAATACCGCAAGGGAGGAGAGGCCAAAAACTGCCTTCCCACTCTTTCTTACAGCTAGGGGGTCTCGGTGTAATTCCGGCTGAGCCAGCGAAGTGAATTTGCGTGAGTAATGGAGAAGCAAGCCAACGCTGTCTGCCTGCTCGGTAGCTGTTGGAAGAAGGTCAGTCAGAGGTGAACGTGTGTGGTGGTTTTGCTCCACTCCCAGGGTCTGGTCACCCCTTGGGAAGTGTGAGGAGTTGTGTTGGTGTCGTTAGTAGCAACAACTCCCTGACCCGTGAACACAACTAGAGGAATCTGATCTTGAAACCAGTTGCCAAACGATGGCCCCCTTACTTCTGCCAACCCAACAATTACGAGAGTGCCTGATTCCTGCTATCCAGTCCCTTTCAGTCAGAGTGGCTCTGTGTCCTGCTTTGAACTGTGGCGGACGTGCATGTACTTTTGTTCACATGCAATTTCCTGACTACCTTCCCATGCTGCTTATTTAAATTTAGGTAGTATTTATTGATCGTTTGCTGAGCGGTAGGATGTGCCCAGTGCTGATGGAGGTTGTGTCCAAAGGAATCTTCTCTTGATCTTAAGAAGACTCTGGAACTCACGGACCAACACCTCAGAACAATACAAACTAACAGCTGTTACGTTCTGTGGTGTTGACCACCACCAAGTGCCAACCAGAAGGAACAGGATTGACAGAGCGACTTCATTCAAGTAGGTTTGAATTAAACATGAAGCCCAGGTGAACCCTGGGTAGGTGAAGAGAAGGGGGACAGTAGAATATGGGAAAAAACAGGCCGGGCGTGACATCTCAAAGAGTCAAAACCTGGATTGATGTCCTCACTTTGCCACCTCTTCTAGATGGGTCAGTGATTTGATCCCTGAGAGCCAAAGTGACCTTGTTAGAAAAATGAGAAAACTCTTTAGGACTGTGGTAAGGACCAAATGAGATTACAAACTAGAGCTCTATCTACAGATCTAGATCTCTGGATATCATAATATACTACACAGAGGCAGGCTAGGTGTTCTCTGCTTGCCCCTGCAGACCCAGCCCCTCCCATCTGCACCCTGTTGCGATGCTGGGAATCTGGCTTGAATGGACAGCTTCCGGGGGTCTCCGGCTCTCTCCATGGATCTCATTGTGTTCAGCCAATAGGAGGCTTTCATGGGGGACTAGAAGCTGAGAGGAAAGGGACATCAGAGCCAGGCCACCAGCTCCCTCCCTTCCAGCCACACTGTGATCCTCTACCAACAGCTTCTGACAGGCAACTGTCTGCCTCCCAAAGCCGGAGCTCCACCCAGTCACAGCGGCCATTCCAGGTCTCCTGCATTCTCCGTTGCCGGCGTCCCTATATCCACCCACATCATCGGGTATCGTCCCTCTGGTGAGCTTTCATCAAGCACCCCTTTGGAATGTGCCTTTTGTTTCCTGCCATGATTCTGGCAGACACAAAATGTAAGCTGCGGTATTCAAGTATTTCCCTTGACTAAGAACCTGTGAGAATTCCCTGTTGTTCAATCAGGTCAAGTCCAAATTCATTTTAATAGCATATGAAAAATGCAATTAGGAAAGTGAATCCACATTGCATGATTTACAGATCCCCCTGCTACTTCTCCAGCAACCAGGTACACGATGGAGACTTGGAGCCTTAGGTGGGACATGGGGCCAGCTGGAGTGGCACAGAGATGGTCCTTCACTGGTTTCATGTCCGTCCCCTACTTCCAAGCCAGATAAACATTCCAGAACACCCCTTCTTCCCTTTTCTTTCCTTGTTTCCCCTCTCTTCCATTTCTATGTGCCCCCACACCATTTCCTTTTCCTTTTAAAAATCCAAAGGTGAGCGCAGACGGGGAAGCACCATCTTATGTGATGGGTGTACATGGTGAACCACTGGAAATTTTCTTAGCCTTTAAAGTTCCATGGTTCATTGGGCAGCTAACCTACCAGATGAGTCAAGCAGTAGATGACTCATTTGGATAACAGGTCCAGATGGGGAGAGAGGTGGGGGAGGTCCGAGTCACGGAGGGGCTGTACAGTTTAATCCCAACTCAGTGCCTGCCAAGCTTTTGTTCTCAACCCCTCTTTCCTCCAAGGTGAAGGGTCAGAGATGAAGACTCCATTTTCACGGACTAATGGCAACACCGTTTGGAAATATAGACATGCCATACGATGCTAAGCTAAAACAATCTTTAAAAGTATTAATAGTGGGGTCACAGAGATTCAGTCTCTGGATAAGTTATTACAGACAAGTATGGTGGTAGAGCATATTGGACATGAGTACACCTGTCTTATTGCATCCCACAAGCTTTCCTGAGCACCCACTCTCTTAGTGCTCCTCTAGGCCCCTGGTGGAGGGTAAATTTTATGACATAAGGACTTTGGCTGTGGCTTATGGCAGGGACTATTTCTTGCCAAGGGCTTTTGCTAAGTGGGTTACTTTAAGGACAGGCTCAAATTCTGTCCATTCCTGAAGACTTTCCTTTATGTCCAGTGGTCTGACAATAACCCTTTATTTAGCGTTTACAAAAATGGAAGAATGTGTAAACCACTCCAGGTTGTCTTTCCCCCCACCCCAAATTTGCCTAGGGACTGAAATCATATTGTGTCTTTCAATGATTCCCAACAGTGCCAAGCACAGGGCTGTGTAGGAGTCAAATCAGAAAAATCTGTGAGTTAGAAGGTGATCTCAGGAGGGACTATACCCAAATGCCTCTACTTCCAGGTGAGGAAACAGACACATAGAGAAATAGATACAATCAAGTTACTTACAAACCTTGGACCAGAATTCAGGTCATTTGATGTCCAATTCTGTATTCTTCCACTGCAATGTCCATCTTTCTGATAGCTTGGAGGCTGGCCAGCTCTGAAGTATTTGTACTGACACACCAGCTCAAGGGTGAGTAGAAATGGCAGATCACAGCGGAATGAGTCACCACATGCCTGTCTCCTCTGAAAAGTCTAGAAAGTGCTGGAATCTGGTAGCTCATTTTGGTAGCTCATCTGTAGGTGTTGGATACACATGAGAAGACGTTTCCTTTTAGTATCTGGAAAGCAGGTATGGAAAGCGAGAGGCCACCTCCCTGGACATGGTTTTTGTTTTGTTTTGTTTTGTTTTGTTGCTCCTCAGGCCATGATGGGATGATGATCTCCATACTGTGGGCTTTTGAAAGTAGGAATCATCCATCCATTCCTGAACTGTCAATCCATGAGAATGGGAATCTCCTATTCGAACTTAGCATTTAGACCTACCATCTAAACTTAGGGTGTGATGACAGGTGGATGCGCCTTCCTCCTCTCTCCGTGCCTTTGCGCTAACCAGGGCCTTACACCTTTGGTTTGACTTTCTTGCCATTTCTGCTGAGGTGCATTATTTTCTAATCAGAAAAAAATCCTTCAAGAAAATGGCCCCCTTCCAGGGTCCACCATGGCTCAGCTCTTGAAGTACCTTCTCAAATTCATTCAATCAGAGCAGCAAACCAATACTTTACTCACGGATTGTGCTCTATTCACTCAACAAATATCTATTCCCTGCCTACCAGAGGTCAGACCAGCAAAAGCCTGAGGACAAAAAAATGGCACAGTTCCTAGTCCCAAGGAGCTTAGTATTTGGTGGGGAAGATAGTCAGTTACACTGCAGCATGACAAATGATGGGGTGGACATTACCCAGGGCGGTGGGAGCATCAGGAGGTCCTGGGATGAGGTGCCACGTGGTGACTCGGCTTCTTTACTAAAGAAAATAGCAAAGCATGAATGGGAGACATTGGCAAGAACTCAGAGGGTGAATTTGGGGCTTGGTGGTTAAGAAAGTGGTCCAGGCAAGAAACCTACATATACAAATTTTGGAGACCTTCCTGTACACTCAGGAAATGGCAAGTTGTGTAATGTTGCTAGAACATGAAGTTCAAGAATAAAATAGCAAGAGATGAGACAGAGAGGGCAAGACAAGGTTAGCACATGCATGGCCTTATAAACTATGGGAAGGAGACTGAATCTTATCCTAAAAGCAGCGGGGAACCAGGAAGGGGGAGCCGGCAGGAATGTGAGACAACATGATGGGGTTAGGTGAGAGATCACATAAAGGTAATAACCATAATGATGAGGATGATAATTATTGGTATTGATGGTAGCTGTCTTGAATGAAAGGTGGTTCTGTGATCGTCTTTACCAGTAATTGTTCTAGGAATTTTCCTAAGGACATAAAGGCAAACAGAAATTCAGCCGCACAAAGATATTTATCAACACATTATTTAGATAAATGAAAGCTTTGAAATCCTCAAAATTTACAATAAGAGGATGAAATCAGTTACCTCTAAAATTAAATGGCTCTAAAATTAAATAGCTATCAATATGAAGTCACCAGAGATTTTCTTAATAACATGAAAACATGTTTATAAGTGAAAAAGACAAGAGCCTACCTACAGCAAGGGTCTGTGTGTGTGAATTACATGAAATTTTTATTTTTTTCCTTTATACTTTTAAATATTTTATGATTTTGCAACCTACATTTATCATCAAAAATATCATTTGAAATTATTCTGATGGCAATGACCTTTCGTGCACTTTTCTGAGTCTCATTCATGGACTAATTTGGAGGGGCAGATATTTAGTGGACATGCACCCATATGGTTGTACACAATAACTGCTAGGTCTCTTCCAATTGGTCAATGCCCTGGCATAGGCTTTGCTCAGTATTTTGAGTATCAACCCAGGAGAAGAATTTGTATCGCCAGAAGATTTCTGAATAGACCTCTTCTTCAGAAGGTGTAGTAGTTTCAGTGGAAAAATCAAACATTTTAATGTTGGTCCCAATTCTTACTAGTTGGATGACCTTAGGCAGATTGTTTAAATCTTCTGAGACTCATTTATAAAATGCAAATAAGAAATACCTACCCTAGAACCTACACAGGTTGTGAGATTCGGTTGGCCTCATCTTTGTTCACACAAAGTATATTTGAGGTGCCATATTGCTTGTTGGCCAGCCTTGTAGTCATGGGATCTCCAGGTAGACCTTGGCTTAACACTGAATTCTTTATACTGGCATACATAGCCTTTTTGACTACCAAAAAGCTGGTGAATTTTTTCCAGGAATTGCTGGTTTCACTGCTATTTTCCAACAACAGCTGAGCCATTATTGACATGGAACATTCTTTAGCTGACTTGATTCAACTGCAGAAACTTTCCACTGACACTACCAGCACAGTAGTAGCAGACTCCTCAGGTTGGTTGACTGGGCATGTATAACACTTAAAATAGCCAGAAGAATGAACTTTCTGGGATTTTCCATCAAAGTAGACCAACACTGCTACTCGGTTCTCTTTCTACCAGAGCAAGCATTTCTGGTAGGGATTCAATACTGCGGGAGGGGACGTGTGCATCCGGTGTTGTGATGGCTAAGTCCATTAAAATGGAGAAGCCCAGTGTCTAATGAGCTAACTCAAATTTCCCAAGATCTTGTATTACAAACACAATCAGTTGTTCAGCTAGATGGGCCTCTCTATTGGTGTGCAATGGCACATCGCCTACAGAACAAACAATTGTAGAAAAGACAAAGATAGCAAACTATTTTCTAAGGATTTATTTGAGAGAGAGAGAGAGAGCATGAGCAGAAGGAGAAGGATGGAGAATCTCAAGCAGACTCCACACTGAGCGTGGAGCCCGATGCAGGACGCAATCCCACGACCCTGAGATCATATGCTGAGTCAAAACCAAGAGTTGGACACTCAACTGACTGCACCACCAAGGCGCCCCTAGTGAACATTTTAAAAATGCATTTTATGTTGCTGTTATTGTTTCCCACTGGAATGCACATTTTGATACTATTATATCACCTCGAGAAGGACACAGGTTGCAGTTAATTTCCATGGTTGATCCAGGATAGCTGCCCGAGTTTGCCTGCAAGGAGTGAGGTTCTCAGGCCACAGGCCAAAGCAAAGTTGACGGAGGGGAGCACTGAGGAAGGTTGTCCTGTGTGGGCAAAGATCACTTGCTGATCACAAGTGTTTCCGAATTCTGAGGACGTGAGATCTCTTCTGTTTTTCCAGTTCTGGAAACCAAGGCTGGGAGTGGAATTGCATGAGTCACAGCTATGCACAGGAGGTTTTCATGCTGGCTTTTAGGGCATCAATGATTCCTTTGTCTGTGTTACTTAACATTGACCAGGCACTGTCCACACTTGCCCAAGACCTCGTGTACATAGGGATATTGGCCTTCTACAACTGACAGCCCCAACCTGAAAACAAGAAGGGAACGGTCTGCGAGTACTGGATATGTCCATCCATATGGACATACAGAGCTGCAGAGCAAAGGGCAGATGCCTGGTGACTTCTCCCCTTCATGCCAAATCCCACCTGGGATATTGGATTCTTAAATTGCTGTAGATTATAATCTGGGAACTGGGAAGGGGTCTGTAGTGCAGAAGGGGAGGTATTTGAAATGGGTTTTATGGGGTGGGAGAGCTGGCTAATGGCCTCATGCTGAGAAAGAAGGTAGAAAATCAAAACTCAGGGTAGAACCATATTAGGGCATGGTGCCTTTGCTGAGATCCAGATCTGCCGGCATCTCTCTTCAAGAAGACAGACAATTTCATAATTCTTTTCAGAAAAGTGTCAACATTCTCACCAATAATGAGAAAATTTTATTTTTCTATTTTTAGATGCCTGGCAATTATCAGATACTAGGAGAAGTACAAGGCAAGATGCCTTCCTGGGGAAGCTGGGCTTTTGTGAGTAGGAAAAGGAATTAAAAATGCAACGTGGCTTCTGCTAAGTGCCAAATAAATATTTTAGGCAGTAATTGCCTTGCAGTTGAAAGAAAGAAAAATAATCAGGGGTCCCTGAACCACCACCTCTACCACCATATGACGAACTTCCTAGGGAGGAAAGAGGTATTTGTTGAAAGCACAAAAGAACTGTCAAAAATCCAACTAATCAATTACATAAATTTTGAAGCCTAAGTCACAGTTCTATTTGTTCTGAAAGAGTATAAAATTTACAGTTTTTCATTAAGATAGAAAAAAGGAACCCACTATTGCCTCCTCTCACAGAGTCATGCACCCACCTTGCATGATCCCCTCGTCTTTATCATGCTTATCTCTGCAGGTGTCTTTGTTACTAGCATTTGTCATTTGAGGGTACAGAGGGGCCATTGGTCATCAGGTTAAGCCAAGGGTGTATTTCTTTCTTGAACCTTCTGATAGGATCTTTGGCACAGACTTATATCTAATGAGGCAATCAAACAGAGAAATGGTCACAAGGAAAAGTAATGACATGAACCCACCAGGAATTTACAATGTTGGCAGATCACCTTGTCAGAAATGTCAAGGACTGGCATCGTGGGTCTTGAAGGAGTTAGGCATGGAGAAAAGCCAGGGAATCATCTTCCAGGGAGACCAACAGTGTGAAGAAAGTTGTGGACGTGGGTCCAGATGGGCCTCAGGGGACAGCAGGGAAAGGATGTGTCTGACACAGATGTTTTTCTGTAGGGACTTGTGAGGATGTAATGTAGGCTGGGGGGTGGCCTGCTGGGATATGAATGAGTTACCATAGTTTGAGAAGATGTGCTGTCATAGTTTGGGCTCCTTCCAAAGCACACCTTGAGTGCGGCAAGGGGAAGAAGTAGTTTATTCAGGAAGTGATCGCAGGAAGCACAGTGAACAAGTGGGAAAGTGAGATGGGTGAGGGAAAGCCAACGCAGGTGCATTAATGAGAAGGTTGGCACCATGGGCAAATGGCACGTCGGCCCATGGGGTCCTCAGACTTGAGGAACACCCAAGTGTTCTTTTTTTGTGGAATCGATCATTTATCACAAAATGAATAATTGTAGTTTTTAAACATACAATCCCTCTTTCTTCACGCTTAACTAAAAATGAGTAATGGAATTTTATTCAAACTTCACAAATATCCTTACATCAAGTCTGAGATGAAGCATGAGAAAGTTCAGTCCAAAGTTAGACCTCACTGCCCAAACAGGTAAGCATCTAAAAATAAAGCTGGGGGAAAAAAAAAAACCTACATTTATCAAAGAGAAGAAAGCATTCCAATGAAGGCTGATGATGAACGGTGATGCAGCCGTGAGTAAGACTTCAGGCAGCAGGAAGCCGAGGTTTTGGTTCATCCAATTCCCATCTTGCTGACTTGGAATTTGCTCCTGGGCTTTAACTCTGGTGCACATCTGTCCTCCCCACGAGTAAGTGCTCCTAGTATGAGGCAGGAAGAAACCCGCAAGAGAAACGGGTGCTTGATGGGCTTAGCCATCACCTGTGTGGGAACTTCCCACTGAGCTTCCCAGAGGACTTCAGGGGCACAGAGAAAAGACGAGTGGGGACCATCAGCTTCTGCCATACGCTCTTCTTGCCTTCAGGGAAAACTCTAAGAAAGGGATGTTGGTTTCTGTATCCCCGGCTTCCCTCTTCTCTCTCTCTCTCTGTGCTTCATGCATTTCCCTACCCATTCTACTGCCCAGAGTCCCTACTCTTTGTAGCCTTTCCAGGTAACTGGGTGGGTAGCGGGAGCTCAAAGATAGCATTTGCCTTTCAGCAGGTATCCAAGGAAGGAATTTTTAATTATGAAATTTCATGTGGTTGAGAAATATGTTTTGGGAGAGACAGAGATCTACCCAGAGGCTTGAAATAAGTTACCTTCTAGGCTTCTGCCAGATGTCTGCTAACCTACAGCCCTTGGGAAATGGTGATGTTTTGTTCCCGAATGCATATTCTCATTTTCTGCAAGACTAAAAACCAGGGGACAGGCTTTTGTTGACATTTGGAATTGCCACCAACAGCAAAGTGACAGTGACTTTAGCTGGGTGCCACTCTATGAGTCCAGAGTGAGAAAAGAATTAAATAAGTTTTTAAAACATTAATCAGAAGAATTCTTTTCAAAAGGAGATCTTTCCTGCTCTTATAAGAGTAGCTGAGGAGCCAAAATGATCAGAGGAGCGATCAGCCAAGGATGGAGCCATCATCCTGCCCCTGAAATCATGAAACTCTCTATTCTTGACACATGTAGTCATCTCCACGGTGACTGATTGTCATGTCACAGAGAAGACAAGAATATGAACACACAGAGAAATGGCACCAGCAAAGGAGCTCATCTGTGATTCCTTTTCCATGCAAACAGTTTAAGTCAGAAAAATAAAAGGAACAGAATTCCTTAACACAAAAGTGGCATTATCTAGGAATTGATTCCCCCCCCCCCAGATAGCATTTCTCTTTATATAGACTATTTTTAAGTTGGTCCCCCCCTTCTTGGTCTGGGGAGGCGGGGGGATGACAAACCCATTAGGGGCGGCAGTAATAAGAATCATAAATCTGGAGGGAGTTCAAGGGTTCTCCTTGCCCGGCTTCTGGTTTCCAGGCAGAAATGATCAGGTTTTGAAGGCCTGCAGGAAAGATGATTCTAGAGTGTTCCCAGTGTCACAGCTGGCGTGTTTTAACCCCTCGTCTACCACAGCCCCTTCTTCTAACAATTATGTGTCTCTGTACTGAATTTTAAGTCTATACTTTATATTTTGTTATCACTGGCATATTGAAAACACCCGGTCGCTGTGGATGCTACACTCTGCCCCCATTTATAGAACTGCACCTGCCCCCAGGTCCTCTGGGTTCCTGGTGTTCCTTGACCAGTAGCACTGACCCTTGGTGTGGAACTACCAAGGAGAAGGGAATGGAGGGTAATTGGCCAAGGTGGGTGTGGAGACCGCAGTTTGAACAACCCCCCCCCATTTGTGACAGTTGCTTAAAAAAAATTCCTTTTCCTATATTTCTGCAAGTAGGGAGGTAGGTGAGGCAACTCGGCTTTGGCCATCCAGACCCAGTGCCTGACGGCATGATATGACAGCAAGCAAGGAGGAGGTGGGTGGAACAGAGCTGCCCCTCCAGCTACAACAGCCCACCCTGGACCTAGTAGTCACAAAGAAACACACTCTTTCAGAATTAACTCCACTGCGCATTGGTTTTCTTGTTGGAGCAAATTCATTGTACCCTAACACAGAACGCAGCCACTGATCCTCAGTCAAGCCAAACGGGAAAGATTTCTTTTCAACACTCTCCAGAGCAGGCTCAGATTTTGAGGAAACACGCCCACGTTGGTCATCGAGCAGAGCCCCATGCTAACTCCAGATGCCCTCATCGGTTCCCACCATCCACCACCTGGCTGCTCACTCTGGATTGAGGCCACGGCAAGCTGACTGAAGACCACCCCCCACCCCATTCTCTTTCACTGCGGAAGTTATCGTTATGGTTTTCTGGTTCTGCCTCTCTGTTTTTTCAGCACCTCCATGGTTTTTGGCACTATAAGGTGTTCAGATTCATTCTGTATTTCCTGCCCCAGTTCTGGACTTGACCGTTTCTGCAAGGAGCCTTGCTTCTTTTAACTAGAATGGTATCAGAAACCAGAATCCGATTTCTACACGGGCTCATTTCTGCTGCAGTGTCCTTGCTTCTGGGTTCTCTTAGCTAACAGAGCAAGGACACGTATGTGTGTATACCAACCCATGTATATGTACATACCTATAAATACCTCTAGATGTCTCCTTCTATACCCATACTAAACAAACATGAGTTCATACTCAAGTTGCCAACGTTAATCCATTGTAATATGGATCATTCAAGCCTTTTCTCCCCGGGGCTCTCCTGGACTCCACACTCAGGCATTAAAGACCATGGATCATTCACAAACTGGTGCATGTCGAGATGCAGTCATGATGGAGCCCACTTTCTCTGCAGCTACCAGGGGTTCAGGGACTAGAGCCCTAAGAGAAAGAGAAGAAGGTAGTTCAAGGGCAGGGGAAGTGGAACTTGCAGGCCATGAAGCATGGCTCTCCAGTGAGTCTTCATTTTTGTTCCGTAGAAGTACCTGCACCACAGGCAGACCCCATGGAGCTTTATGTCATTCGAGTCTCGGGGCTGGTTCTGTCTCCTAGACAAGGAGAAGGAGCTAGGATCCCAAGTCCCTGAGGGCACCACCACTCCTGGGGGCTCTTGACCCATGGTTCTGCTTGCTTTTATTATTAATCTTCATTTATCCAAAAAAAATCTTCATTTATCCTTTGCTAAATTGGTTTAAGCATGCTTCTTTCACCCTTTTAGACATTTCTGCTGGGAGTGGAAGATGGTAGAATTCATGTAAAGACCACGTTGGCAGTATCTATCAAAATCTTAAGTACGCTTACCCTTTGGGCTAGCAAAACCACTTCTAAGAATTTACCACCTCCACACCCGTGAAATGCGTAAGTATGAAATTATTTATTGCAGTATTATGGGTAATAACAAAAGTTTGGAAGTAGCGTTAAGTGTTTACAATAGGGCATTTGGTTAATTAAACCATGGTACATGCATACAGTGGAATCCCATGCAGAAGAAAGAAAGGAAGGGAACGAAAGGAAGAAAAGGAAAGAAAAGAAACAAGCAAGGAGGCAAGCATCTAAGTAACTCCGTACGTTTTAACATAGAAGAGGCTTCGGGGGGCGCCGGGGTGGCTCAGTGGGTTAAGCCTCTGCCTTCGGCTTGGGTTATGATCCCAGGGTCCTGGGATCGAGCCCCGCATCGAGCTCTCTGCTCGGCGGGGAGCCTGCTTCCCCCTCTCTCTCTGCCTGCCTCTCTGCCTACTTGTGATCTCTGTCTGTCAAATAAATAAATAAATAAAAATCTTTAACAAAAAAAAAACATAGAAGAGGCTTCGATGCATTGTTAGGTGATAAAAGCAAGATTCAGAGCACTTTATAAAGCATGCTACCTTTAGTGTATGGAAAGGAACAAACTGAAAATATAAGAGAATAATGCAAATAATTACCAGAGAGGGGCCCAAAGCTGGGGAAGGAGGTAGGTGAGGACAGGGACAGAGTTAGCCTGTCCAATGGATGGCTTTGTACTCATTTAGATATTTGACCCCATCTACTGCCTACACCAAAATAATAAATAAAAATGAAACAAGATGGGACCGATGGGGGAGACAAACCATAAGAGACCCTAATCTCAGGAGACAAACTGAGGGTTGCTGGAGGGCAGGGAGGGGGAGAGATAGGGTGGCAGGGTGATGGACATTGGGGAGGGTATGTGTTATGGCGAGTGCTATGAATTGTGTAAGACTGATGATTCACAGATCTGCACCCCTGAAACAAATACTACATTATATGTTACTATACTAAAAAAAAAAAAAAAAAAAAAAGTAAAAAAAAAATACGAAAAACAAGACTAGTTCTCTTCTTGGGATTCTACTGTCAAGTAAACGCTGGAAATTACAGTGTGGAGTTGGAAGCTGACTCAGTTTTACCAAATGACCAATGATAGCACCGAGATTCTAGTGACAAAGGGCCTGGGGGAACTCACAGTCGTCAATATGACAATAGTGCTCTGCTATTAATAGGAACTCGGAAATGAGCTACCAAATAAATGCTTCCTTCGAATCCATTAATTGTGGAAAGACGATGGAGAGAGCATTGAAGGCTTATTAACATTATTATCGTAGAATTATTATTATACTTATCAGGCATTTTATATACTTTGTCTCACTTGGGCCTCTCAATAACCCTGTGGGGTACTAAAACTATCATCATAATTTCCATTTGATAAATGAGAAGAATAATCTCGGAGAGGCTCAACGACTTGCCCCAGGCCTCAAAGCAAGTTGGAGAGCTGCTGAGATTCACCGAAGGCCTGTTTCAATTATGAAAGAAAAACAATCACCAGATGCAATTAATGTACTCAGTTATCTGTACAGAAATGTTTAGTGAGCATCTATTAAGCGACAGGCACCCCCTTGAGATTCTTGCCACATATTCAGCAGATTAACTTCCCTTAAATATGGAATAGATGTCTCTTGGAGCTTGTCTCAGGAGTTTTCTATCTATTTCCTGTTCTGTAGACACTAGCCACTTGCAGTGGGAGTAGAGATCACTCTTGGTCTCTTTTTCCACCCACTTCTCACTTTATTGATGGTTGGCTAAGGCCCCAAGAAGCAGGAGAGAAAGTGGAGCCCGGGTTACTGACGGCAGATGCACATATTCTAACTTCCGCCAGTATGCACTCAATGAATGTCCTATTCTCTGATCAGTCAAGCCTTGGGGAGGAGAAGCTAGGAAGGAGAGCACAAAGAGATCAGAGGTGGAAATACAATGCCAGGGGGGACAGAGAAATCCCTCCTACCTCTCCCGTACTGCCCATCTACACACTCCTATCTGAGCAACGTCTCCCTTGGACTCTAGCAGGAGTATAATGACTGAAATCTCCCAGGGATTCCTGGGAGGCTCAGTCAGTTAAGTGTCTGCCTTCAGTCCAAGTCATGATCCCAAGATCCAGACACTCATCAGGCTCCATGCTCAGTGGGGAGCCTGCTTCTCCCTCTGCCTGCTGCTCCCCTTGTTTGTGTTCTCCCTGACAAATAAAATCTTTTTTTAGAAGTGAAATCCCTCAGGGGCGCCTGGCTGGCTCAGTGGGTTGAAGCCTCTGCCTTCAGCTCAGGTCATGATCCCAGGGTTCTGGGATCGAGTCGCGCATCGGGCTTTCTGCTTGGTGGGGAGCCTGCTTCCTCCTCTCTCTGCCTGCCTCTCTGCCTACTTGTGATCTCTGTCTGTCAAATAAATAAATTTTAAAAAAAAAAGTGAAATCCCTCAAACCTCAGAGAGCTGATATTATCCTATATTTTTATTAATAATGTAAAGGAAAGATTGCCAGGGAAATGCAAATATTTGGGTAAAACATGATGCTGGTAAGTACCAAGTGGAAATGACATTTTTGAGGGCCGTGTTGCAAGAATTTGTTTAGAGAAGCTTTCCTGCTAGTGTGAAGCCCATTGGACTGGAAGCTGACTTCTCCTGAACAGCTCTTTTGCTCCAAATACTGAGCAATTTGGGAGAGAATCTACCACCTTACATTATGTCCGTTCAGAAAGCAACGAGAGGGTTTCACAGTTTGTCAGTGGGCGAATCTGGAGCAGTGCCTGCCTAGACTCGGACATTTTCCATGTCGTACAGCTTTTTAGAGTGCGGGATGTCTGGTGTCCTTGAGTATTTATTCCCAATACCTCCCCTACTCATGGTAGATCCAGTTTCATCTGTATTTACTAGTTCCCTGATTCTGTTTTCCTTACAAGGTACTGAGCTCGAGGAATTAAGAGCTACAGTGAAGACAATGGTCAAGGGGGGACAACAGGTCAAGCCAGGGGACTTCATAGTGGAAAGGCAGTTTTTCGCAAGTCCACCAAGAACCCCCTTGTTGTAGCGGTTCTGACTGCCAATTTATGTCTATTTTCTTTAATGACCTTTTAAGGTCTTGCATTTCTCATCAGATTCTAACCAGCAAGACTGGGTAATGCCCTTCAGAAGCTTACAACATGTTAGTATGTGTGGCAGAGACTCTGGTGCTCACCCATACCTAGGGGCATGTGGATGGGATACACGTCTTGTAATCCTTGCCGATGGCTGACCATGTGTGATGAGTGCTGGCCAACGAGCTGCAAATGAGGTGTCCTATCAGGGCTGAATGTTTACTTGCTGGGGTGAGAAACTCCAGCTCTCTCTTCTCCTGCCATGGTGATCATGGAATCCTGTATTGAGAGGGTCACAACAGCCAAGTGTCTGGTATCACTGAGCCACCACATGGAGAAGAGCTACCTGGAGAGTTTTCCAGATCCAAAGCAAACTGTTTATTGTTAAGCCCCTGAGATATTGGTGTTATTACTACAGCATCATCTGGCTTATCTTAACTGGTACCCTGCGTGCTTTTAGCTGACTATAGCTTTTGTCAACACTCAAAACAAACTGAAATCACACAGCATACTAAAAGTTAAATGTCCAGCCACCATCCCACAACATTCTTAAGGAATAACAAAAATATCTATTGCGATCATTAACAACTGTTCACATAAGGTAACGAGGAAGACACTAATCCCTATGTGAGTTAGTGGCACTTCTGTTGATGGAAATAGAAAAATACCAGTTTTGGCAGATCTGAAGAAGAATTTCAGTTTCTTGTGCCATAATTTAATTTTTTGTTTTGTTTAGCAATTGACTCATGAAATAAAACTTAAAAACAAGTTTCAACTTAAATTGTGTTATAACTTATGAATTATCACTCCCCCTTCCTTTTTTCCCTACCTTTTCATTGTAGAGTGCATTATAAAAGTTTTCTATTCAAGAAGACACAACTATCGATCAGTTAGGATGTTTCTGGCTACAAATAGCAAAAGCCCCCAACCCAAAACTAGTGCAACAGAAAGGATGTGAATTATCTCACATTATCAAAAGTCTGGAGATTTTATGGGGTTCAGGGTTAAGTCATTCGGCAGCTCAAGGATTCAGATTATTTTCCAAAGCTGATAGCGAGGCAGTGTAGCAGTTCCAGACATCACATCCACATGAGACAATGCTCAAAGGGAGAAGATAGATCATCTCATCCTGTGTTTCTCACTTAAAGAGAGGAAGGATTTCTCCCAAGCCACTGCTCATCTGCCTGAAGTGGTCACATGTGCAATCCTGAAACCATCACTGGTGAGAACAGAATTGTCAGGATTGACTTAGAACCATGAGAGCAGGTGTGAGACAAGGAGTGTTTGGGTAGAACGGATGTTGGGGAGTCTATCACAGAAGTTATCAGCTCTATTTCCAATTTACAGTCAAAGAAAGAGACATACTGGGGCATTTTCTCCCTTTAGGTTCTGCTGAGTTGATTCCTTTTGTCTTAATTCTTCCAACACTACCAATGTTACTGTGTTAAAGATGCTAAAGGTGCTCACGCTTTTATTCATCGATTTTGCAATAACTTCTCATCTGCCTCTTCCAGCTCATCTCATTTTTCTCCAGTCCATATGCCTCTGCTTGATCAAGTTTCTTTTTTTTTAATAAGCTTTATTTATTTATTTGGCACAAAGAGAGAGAGTGCGAGAGATCACAAGGAGGCAGAGAGGCAGGCAAAGAGAGAGGGGGAAGCAGGCTCCCTGCTGAGCAGAGAGCCGGACGTGGGGTTCGATCCCAGGACCCTGAGATGAGGACCTGAGCCGAAGGCAGAGGCTTAAACCCACTGAGCCACCCAGGTGCTCTTGATCAAGTTTCTTAAAATCCTCTTCTCATGTTGTCACTTCCTTATGCAATTATGATTAATGTCCTTTTCATGTCATTGGTCTTGGGTTCAGACATCTCTGGGTGTTTTTCTAGAGGTGTTTTGTTGTGCTAATCCCATTCACCACTCCTAGACAGCCTGCACTCTTTAAATAGCTCCCCTCACCGCCTCACTCACCCAGCACATCAACTCCTGCTTCCGTACTTCTAGGTAGTTTCTCTCATCTTGAATGTTCTACCCCATCTTCTCTGCTGGTCCAAATCCCTCAAACGTTTGTCTCAAACTCACCTTCTTCATGAAGGCTTTCTTGGCTAATTCCAGCCTATGCCAGTCTCTCTTCAATGAATTTTTGTTTCATGTATAGCCAACACCATAATTGTGATCCTTGGTATGAGCTGAACTGCTCTTCCCAAAGAAATGAGGTAGGTTGTGAGAGCAGAGATTATTGTTATGCTTCATTTCTGTCCAACACCATCTTTACACATTTGGCACACTTTACCGATCTTTCAGTCAATCAGCAAGCCATGACAGAGACCCACTCCTCATGGTTCCACTGTGACATTAGCACAGAAGGAGTCAAAACAACTTGATCCTAGTGGAAAAGTTAAATTTTGTATCTGGGAGTTTTGAGCTCACTTCCGATAACTTTAACTCCTGTTTGGAGGTCATTCCATTCCAAAATCAATGCAGAGAGTTGATAAGCATTTGGTTTGGCCTCTTAAACACGAGCTCCAGACATGCACATGTACTTTTGTAGGTGCCATCCTTTATGTATGAAAAAAGACTTGAACTCAATTCTTTTGGTTTTTAAGTGGGGAGATGTTCATAGACACATCGCCTCTTTCCCCCTGTGATCAGTGATATGCATTTGCTGGCCAGTCAGTCTGAACAATGCATGTGGACAAGCACCACTGAACGGAGAGAAGGAAAGCATCCCTTGGAGGAATCAGATAGCTCTCTGCCCTGTGCTTTGTGTACCAGACCTGGAAAGCCCTCTGGACACTGAGCTGCTTATGCTGTATGTGACTGTGAGATGGGAATTAACACATAATTCTGTGTCCCAGCTTTATTGCTGAGGTCCATAATGAGTCAGTATAATTAAGCACCATTTGCCTGGTTAGTTAGTTCAGGTGTCTAAATCTGTCACAATAAAGTATGTGATGTTAAACATGTTTGGATTAGAACCTTCTGGAGCCAATGCCAATGCAGACAGCTATATTAATCACATGGGAGGTTATCTTATTTGAGATTTTCTATGCACCTCTGAGTTACAGTGTTTCATCCATCAAGGGCTTGCTGAAGACATCTGTAAACTTTGATTTATTGCACTGTTCCTGGTACAGAATTAAATAGCATTATACTCAAATATATTGGCTTAATTGACAGGTAGAGATTTAATCCCGTTAATTATCTAGCTTGCTTGAAAGCTTCCATTAACCCCTTGCTGAATCGGCAGGATTCAGAAGAGGTATCTCAGCACCTATTTTGGGCTCAGGTAAATCTGTCACTGTCCTTCCTCTTCACGAAGTTTATTCCTGCCAGCCCCAGGTTGTGAGTGAGCGTGCATACCCATCAGACAAGTGTGTCATCTTGGGTCATCTCCTCTCTGGTTCTCAACAGCCCATTCCTTTCGGTAAATGACATCAGGAGGTTTGTAGTCAGGGTCTCTCCTGGTGTTGGGTTTTGTAGGTGAGCATTTAAGGAGATAACAAGTTTGAAAGTCATTCATTCATTTACTCAACATTCTTTTATTGAGCACATATTAGGTTCAGGAACTTTGCTGGGATGGAACAAAACAAAAACGTACGTAAAGACAGTTCAAACCCTCAAGGAACTTACATCATTTACAAGTCAAAGTGCTCTGAAAATGTAGAAGACACCTATTAGTAATTCTTTATATTCATGCCATCGTAATAATGTGTGCTAATAGGTTCTCTATGCCAGAAAACATCAGTGCAGTTCAGCTTTATCCTTCTGGAACCAGTACTTCTCACAAAGGACACTAAAGTGGAAGTTTTCAAACACAGTGACAAAGGAGTCTGGGAGCCTTTGAAGGTGGTGAAGTTTTTGGAGCTTTTCAACTCATCCTCACAAAGTAGCTCTGTTTTCCTCTTTCCTGCATACACGGCAGGATCCTACCCATAGAACCATCTCCTAAACTTCTCCACCCCACAGAGCCACTCATGTCCTGCCTGCTCCTGGTCACAGTGCTGGATGCAGAAGACACAAAGAGGGCAGACCTCTCCGCCTTCTTACAGCTCACAGCTTGGTGGAGACACAGTCAGCAGTAAGAGGACAATGAGGAAAGGCCCCACCGGGGGCTGTCCAAGCCCTAATAACACTGACAAATTCAAATGAGTGAAAATTATTATAAGGATTGAAAACACAATGCAGAAACTCTGGGGTCACATTCTGGCTTATTAATCTTGGTTCCTTAATCTGTAAAATGTGAATAACAGCTAACTTCCATGGGTATTGTGAGGAGTAAATGAGTTTCTACAGAGCTTATTATTATAGTGGCTGGCACGTAATAACCACTCCCTACAGGTTAGCGATCGGTATCATTACTAAGTGTCATTTTTGGGCCACATCTTCTCTTACCCCAAATAGTAAAAGTTTAAAGAAACTAACCTAAACTCCCAACTGTTAAGATAAAAATAAAACATTCTTAACCGACTGTTGAATCAAACAGAAGATTAAAACTCTGATTACAAGACAAGGGGAAAGTTATATGGGTCACCTATGGCGTCTAATGGAAAGCAGCCAAAGCTCTACTAATAGGAAAACTCATGGATGCAAACAATGTTCTTAATTGGAGGAAAAAAAAGAGAATAATAAGAATAAAACAAATCTTAAGAGCCTGGAAGGAATAAAATGGCAGTGGTAAAAGCAGAAATCATTCTTTAAAGGCAGAAAATTACTATAACTTGGAGGTAAAACAGCAAACTATGCTCACCACTTATAAATTTAAGTCTTAAAAAGATAGAGACAGGGCGCCTGGGTGGCTCAGTGGGTTAAAGCCTCTGCCTTCGGCTCAGGTCATGATCTCAGGGTCCTGGGATCGAGTCCCGCATCGGGCTCTCTGCTCAGCGGGGAGCCTGCTTCCTCCTTGCTCTCTGCCTGCTTCTCTGCCTACTTGTGATCTCTATCTGTCAAATAAATAAATAAAATCTTAAAAAAAAAAAAGACACACACTTCTAGGTAGTAAGACCAAATACCATAAAAAGTGTTAATTCTCCCCAATTTAGCATATCTATTTATTAAAGACCCAATCAACATTCTGATGGTACCTTTTTTTTTTTTTTTTAAGAAATCAGAGATGTGATGATAAGGCTCATGTGGAGAAGAAGTGAGAATAGCTAAGATCATTTTGAAAACATTCTAATAATATTAAATTCATCCAAACAATATAGATTAGAAGTTATTTTGAGAGCAGACAGACATCAATATAAAAACAGCCTTAGTCACCCTGGTACTTTATTGAAATACTAAATGCGCTCAGTCTGGAATTCACAACTACTCAGTCCCAGCTCTAGATCCTTTTGCCTCTTTGACGCACAGACCTCTAAATCCATTCGCAGAAAGACAGGTTGAGAATCAATTGCCCTTGTGCCCCTCCATATAAGCCCAGAAAAATAGTGAAACCCTAAAACAAAAATATCTTTGGCTCTTATTCAGACAGGATCATGTGTATTTAGTGAATTTTGTTATTCATTTCAAAAAATATCTATTTTAATCACAAAAGGAATTTGGCATGCAGGAGTCATTACAAATCCTTTTGATTATTTTCAGTCCATAAGTATTCCTCACTTTCAGGCTGGGAAGTTTGGGAAGGCCATGTTCAAATTTTAACATTGTTGGTCAAGGGTAAACACTCCTACTGACGAACAATTTCTAAAGTGACCGCTAGAATGATCCGAAAAAAACAGTTCTATACCTAGGGTTTAGGAATAAAGGAAGTTGCTTCATCTGGCCTATGAATGAAAGGACTTGATGATGGAAGCATGGCCTGGGGGGGATGTTAGGTGGGATTAAGCCCCAAACATCGGGGAGCTGGCAATGTCAAACTGGAACAGAATGGGCAAGGATCCCCCCCCCACCCCAATCCTTCCAAACATACAGGTATGATACGAAAAATGGGGAGTCTGGAAATATACAGGGAGTAGTATAGCAATCAGATGCTAGTGTCAGTACTGAATTCAAATACTCAGTGCCAGAACCAGGCCACGGGTTAAGACCACATGATCTAGAGTCAAAAAGACCCTGACGTTACTCCCAGCTCTACCACCTGCCGGACAGTTTTCTCAAACGTTCTGACTCCCAAGTTCCTCATCTCTAGTTCGGGGATTCCATAGATCTCAACAAATAATAGTCAGTTTTACTTGGTATAAAAGACTGTGGCCCTTTTAAGGCTAAGGTTCTGATTACAGACAGTAGAAAGGGAGATGGGAAGTGTATAACTGTGTAGGTAAAAGGAGCTCTAAGAGATGAAGTGTTGGGTATAGGCACTCTGTGTCGATGTGTGTGTAAGACAGAGAAATAAGAATAAAAAATATTAGGGGCACCTGGGTGGCTCAGTTGTTTAAGTGTCAGATTCTAGATTTTGGCTCAGGTCATGATCTCAGGGTCATAAGATCCAGCCCAGCATCTAGCTCTGTGCTCGGCGTGGAGCCTGCTTTTAAGATCCTCTCCTGGGGCACCTGGGTGGCTCAGTGGGTTAAAGCCTCTGCCTTTGGCTCGGGTCATGATCCCAGGGTCCTGGGATCAAGCCCCACATCTGGATCTCTGCTCGGCGGGGAGCCTGCTTCCCCCTCTCTCTCTCTCCGCCTGCCTCTCTTCCTACTTGTGATCTCTGTCTGTCAAATAAATAAATAAAATCTAAAAAAAAAAAAATTTAAGATCCTCTCCCTCACCCTCTGACCTTCCCCACCTCCCTGCCCACATTCCTTCTCTCTTAAAAAAAATAAGATAAAAAGTATTGAAAATTAAATGATACTGGGTGCCTGGGGGGGCTCAGATGGTTAAGCATCTGCCTTCAGCTCAGGTCATGATCTCCATCCAGGTCCTGGGATTGAGCCCCACGTTGGGCTCCCAGCTCAGCAAGGAGTCTGCTTCTCCCTCTCCCTCTGCCTCTGCCTCTGCCCCTGTTTGTGCTCTTTCTCTCTTAAATGAATAAATAAAATCTTAATAAAAAATTAAATGATGCCCAGTATGAGGGAAAACTACAGATATTGGAAGCAGGTTAAAAATACCAAGGAACCCACAGAACAGGAAAACCCACAGAAGTTGGATGGAAAGAAGAGAAGGCAATTGGGGTGGATGGTCCAGAGAAATACTTGAAATTCAGCTTTAGGAGAAAGAAAGGACCTTGTTGTCCAAACATCCAGCCTTTGGGAAGCCTATCAGAACCCCATTCCTGTGTGCAGGGAGGATGCAGCAATTGTGAGGAGGAGGAAGATGGCATGAGGTCAGAGGATGCTGCTGGCCCTGGGTGACCTTGACCTGGAGGCACTGTTGCACAGGGGAATTGCTTAAATGGCTCTGAGCACCGGGAGAGAGCCAGGCAGAGACAAGAGGGTCTCCATGGAAGCTGCTGGTACCTATGAACTCAAGTACAAGAATTATAACCATGAGCGCAACTTTCTTGTCCTCTTTATGCTTCTTCCCAATGCAGATCATTGGATGAAACAAATTGGTATTGACACCAAGTAAAGCTTAGAACAGCACTGACCTGGCAACTCCTTTCCAGTATATTTCTTGTCTTCCTCAATGTGTGGCTCATCTATTTACATCTTAAAGAGCTGAGAAGGATATTGATGACAACACAAGGAGTATGGGACAGATGGAAGAAAGGGCTCCAACTCAACTCTGGAAAGTGACTATAGGATTCAGCAGGCTGTAAAGCCACTGGCTCGATGTGGATTTATGGGAACAGAAGGTCTAGCCTAACAGAAGTAGCTTCAGCCTCGCTTATCCATAGGCACCAAGATCTTAGCTCACAGGTATCATGAGTCACCTGGGAGATCTGGCCAAGATGAAGGATGAAGGAATTTTCATCGTTATGAAAATCCAAGGAGTCTAATCTTTAGTTAGAGATGGAACGTTCTCTGCCCTTTCCTGAATCAGCAAAAAGAACCACTGTCTCCATACTCGTGTCCCTCAAAGAGGAAGGAGAGAGAGAGATGGGAGAAGAGTGAAGCCAAGCTCACTTTCAAGTTATCCTTAAATAACCTTGAGCAAGACAAGACACACTGCTATGTGCCATGGAAGACAAATTCACAAAGCACATGTTTTGTTTCATGGATTATCTCCCATTTGTTACAGAAATTGGACAGAGAGGCCCCTGATAGGTCACTCCTGCTGAGAACCCAGGACGGTTCATCTTTTTAGTGCTCAAGTTCCTCCTGGAGCATCCAAGACACCCTGAAGGTGAGGGGGTCTCCTGTGAACTCTGTGCATGAGTTATCCTGGCTACACAGTGGCATTTTCAGCTTTCCATTTCCTGTTAATTGGATGACACCAGATTGGGCCAACTCCAAAACAACACCGGGGCAAGGATTCTCTACCTCGGTCACCACTCAGCTGCCACAAGCTGGTATCTGATGTGAAGGCCATCTAGCTAAGCAAGGGAGTTGTCCTGAAGCACTTCTGAAGCCCCTACCTCCCACCAGCACAGAGATGCCAGATCCAATATGGTGGTGTCTTGTGTTCTCAGAGTGCCGTGGAGAGGATGAGGAGATAGCTGAGATTTGATTTGCCAAAGAGATCGTCTGTGTGACAGATGCCTGTTGCCCTCAGGTACAGTTCCCAGGCATAATGAGATGGGGAAAATGTCACCCACTCACTAGCTAGTATAAGAATTTATCTTAGGAAGAGACTTTCCTTTTTGAGAAAAAGGGCTTCATAAGCTCACTTGCGTAGTCAGTTCCTTTGAAGCACAGCGATTCTCCAGAGCCAAGGTTTCAGAGCAAGAGCCAAAGTTATTCTGCATAAGCAAACGATTTATGTTTTTATTTTGTCTTGGAGAAGGGAAAGAGGAGAATAAAAACAGAGGAAGAATAAGGTGGGTGGTGGAGAGCATGTGTTGCACAGTGGGATTCATCTTTGCCAATATTATTAAAAACCGTAAAATGCTTGCTTGGATTGGATTTCTTATGTAAACCAGTGAATAGGGCTGATGGTGTAAATGTCCACTTTGGGCAAAAGAGAGGTCACAGACACAGGTAAAAGAAGGGGAGATAGACCAGCTCCATCTGTACATCGAGACCAGGTTTCTTGCCCTTGAAATCAAACCTGAGCAGCCTATCTGGTCCTTGATTATGCAAATGGACCCCAAGCAGCTGTGCCCGATCAGGGCTGAAGGTGAGCTCAGATAGGTCTGCAACCTGGGTAGATCCAGCTTAGGAACTACTGGAAATGGACACCAGCGACCACCTCCTCTGAGCATCTTTGAAGTACCATTTCCTTCCCTCTTCAAGGAGGGGCCTCGGCAGGCTCAGAAGGGCCTCAGCACCTTAACAGCTGCCAGTTACCAAATCTCTACAGTTTCCAGAAGGCCCTCTGCCTCTGTCCTAGCTTTCTCTTCTGCTCCATTCCATGCCACACCACTCATCCCGCACACACTCACTGAGCACGGACTCTGTGCCTGAAGCTACACCGGGCTCTGGGCACACAGAGACAACCAACATGCCACCTACAAGAATAGAACCCTTCCTTCTCTGCCCCACTGGTAGGCTGGGCTCCAGGGGACTGACCCCTTCTTTCTCCTTACCTTCTGAGCACACTGCTGGGAGGCGGAGCTTCTCCCCATCTTCGAGATCAGTCCTTCAGAGAGATTAGTCTCAATTCTAGCATTTCTCATACATTTTCCTATTTTCTTCTATGCTGTTGCTCCCTGTACGTTTACTATGGCTGCTGAAACAAATTACTACTAACTTCGTGGCTTACAGCAACATGAATTTATTCTCTTCCAGTTCTGGAGGTCAGGAGTCGAAAATGAGCCAGCAGAGCTGTGTTCCTTCTGGAAGCTCCAGGGAAGAATCCATTTCTTTGCCTTTTCCAGCTTCTAGAGCCTGCCAATATTTCTTGGCTTGTGTCTGCAAGACTCCAACCACCGCTTCTGCCATCACACGACCCTCTTTCCCAGTCAGACCCGCCTGCCTTCCTCTTATAAGGATCCTTGTGATTATGTTGGATACACCTGGCTGAGTCACGCTCCTCCCCCCACCTCAGGAGGCTGAATTTAATCACACCTGCAAAATCCCTTCTA
Source organism: Martes martes (assembly GCF_963455335.1). Classification (NCBI taxonomy): domain Eukaryota; kingdom Metazoa; phylum Chordata; class Mammalia; order Carnivora; family Mustelidae; genus Martes; species Martes martes. The sequence goes on from NC_137899.1 coordinate 89,801,076, forward strand.
TCATGTAAGGCAACACACTCACATGTTCTGGGGATGAGGATGTGGGCACCTCCAGGGCGTTATTATTCAGCTCAGTAGAGTCCCCAAGATATCAGAACGTGCCCCTGTCACACTACCCCCTTCAGGAGCTGTGTTTAGCCCCATGAAGTCAGTCTGCGATGGTCCTTGGCTGGAAGCCCGGTCTCCACAAGACCTTAGGGGTTTCCTTGGACATGGGGTGTGACTGAAAACTAAAAATTCTAAAACCTGCTCTTCTTAAGATGAATTCATTCATCTGTTTAGCAAACATTTAAAAGATGCTGTAGGGTGGATGAACTAGAAATAAAAATATAAAGGCATGCTCAACATCCAATGCCAGCAGGGAACTGCAAATTAAAACAACAGGTTTCCGCACATCTCTGTTAGAATGCTAAAATCCCAAACACTGACGACACCAAACGCTGGTGAGGATGGGGAATGATAGGAATTCTCACTCAGTGCTGGTGGGAATGCAAAATGATACAGCAACTTTGGAGAAAGTTCGGCAGTTTCTTACAAAGCTCATCATATTCTTGCTACGTGATCCGGTAATCACGCTTCTTGCCATTTACCCAAATGAGCTGAAAGCTTATGTCCACATAAAAATCTGCACATGAATGTTTATAGCATCTTTGTTAATAATTGCCAAGAATTGGAAGCAGTCATAACATCCTTCCACAGGCGAGTGGGTAAACAAACTGTGATACCCTCATACAGTAGAATATTATTCGGTGATTAAAAAAAAAAAAAAAGAATAGAAAAGAAAGGAGCAATTAAGCTACAAAAGACGTGGGGAGAGGAAGTGAAGTGTGCATTGCCAAATGAAAGAAGCCAGTCTGAAAAGGCTAACTAATATAGGATTCCAACTATAGGACATTCTGAAAAAGGCAAAAACTATGGAGTCGGTAAAAAGATTCGTGGTTGCCAGGGGTTTGCAGGGAAAGCAAAGGGAAGAACGAGTGGAGCCCAGGGTTTTTAGGGCAGTGAAACTATTCTATATGATACCGTGTTGGAGGTTACAAGACGTGATCCATTTGTCAAAACCCAAAGAACTGCATAACCCAAAGAATGAATCCTAATGTAAACTATGGACTTCAGTTAATAACAATGTATCAGTATTGGTTCATCAATTGTAACTGATGTACCATATTAATGCAAGATGTTAGTAATAGGGAAACTGGGTGGGGAGGGGCATATGAAAACTCTCTGTACTTTCTGCTCAAATTTTCTGTAAACATAAAACTTCTCTAGATTAAAGTCTATTTATGTAAAAATGCATAGTATGTTAGATGATGATGTGTACTGTGAAGAATATTAGAGCAACACACAGTATAGAAGTACGTAAGTGTTAGAAACTATTTTATTTTTTAGGTTAAAGTTAGGGGTGACCTCACCGATGAAGTGATGTTTGAAAAGTCTTAAAAGAAATGACAAAGCAAATCATTTAGACTTCTAGTGGGGGAAAAAAGACTTTTCAGGTTAAGGGAAGCACATGCAAAGGCCCTGTGGCTGACATTTTTAGTGGGCTTGATGGCAGTGTAGCGGGCATATGTGAGCTTGAAAAGATAGTAGAGATAGGGTGGGGAGCACCTTACTGATGCGGTCACAAAGCACCTTACTGATCACCATGAAGAATTGGGATTTTACCCTGAGTGAGATGAGGAGCCCTTGGGAGATCGTGAGCAGAGAAGTATCACTGCCTGATTTATTTTTAAGAAACTTCCTCTCATGTTTGGGAGAAGAATAGACTGTAGCATGAGGGAGAATGGAACCAGGAGACCTAATTTAAGTTGGTGGGAAGAATTGTCCTGGCTAGACCCAAAAACAGGATCATGTCCTCATTTGAGCTTCTGGCCCATTTAAAAGAAGGGATTGGCTCCCAGTGCAGCTGGGAGAAAGGAAACGTGGGGGAAGAATTTAATTCTCATGAGAGTTGTTGGAAGCCTAGCATTTTGGTGAAACTACTCTGTGTGTTCCTCAGAGTTCCCAGGCTGGAGTTTCCCTCTTGGTAATTGTCATGATTTCTACAAACAGAACGAGCCTTAGCTATTGGTTTCCAAGAAAACATGAATTCTGGGCTCCTATAATGATTCAAGCCGATAGCGTGGTGTCTAGATGACCTGATACATTGCAAGTCCTACCTGAAGTTCCTTTACACTCATTAACTATGTTGATCCTCTAATGGTCCCATTATTAGGCCTTACTGTGTTCCTGTGGACAAATGAGGAACCGCAGACCTAGAGAGGTCAAATACCATCCCGAAGTCATCCCGTAATAAATAGCAGCCATGTCTTCCTGACCTGGAGCCTCGTTCCTTCCCCAGATACGTGAAGACAAACTACTAAGGAAGTACGGAACATCCCAATGAATGTGCTTTATTTCCAGAAAAAATGTTTAATTCCAGAAACAAAATAGGAAAGATTTATTAATAGGAAAAAATATTTCCATGTGAAACCTTTTTCCTTCCTCTGGCTGATGGATGCCCTCTGTCTGCGCGGGTGTGGGGAGGGGGGAGCGGTGGAGAGAGTGAAGGAAGGAAAGGTTTAGAGAGCAAGGAGGTGAAATGTGTCAGAGACGGGCAAATTGGGGCAGATTTCTTTACTCCTCACCCACTGTTCCCAAGCGGTTGTCATAGTAGGGAGGCTGGTGACTAATAAGGACAAAGGAAAGCCAACTTTCCTCTCGGAAGCTGTGAGGATCATGTAGGCCCTCTGTTTGCTGCCTCCTCTTCTGGGCGGGCAGTGAGGCCAGGGTGGGGTCAGGCTGGGCCCGGATGCCCAGATCTGGGCTCTGGTCCTCGGGAGGCCTGACTCCTCTATGTCCGCGACAGAAGGGGTGGTTGGCCGGGAGATGCTGTTTACTGTATCCCTCCCTCCTGAATCCTGGAGGCCATTTTAATTAGCTTTCAAATGGCTTCTGTACTTTTTGGTCTTTGAGTTTGCTCTTGTGGGTACACACAGCCACCCATACATAATCCTGTTTTAATGGAATCAGGGGAAGCATCAGAATGGCTGTAAAGTATCGATGCCTCATTAAAATGGACATCTCTTGGCATAACAGGATAGAAGGGCTACTTTGTAGTTTGTCAGTGTTTTTAATTATTTAAAGCAAAATTTCTACACGCAGTTGAGTTGGTGAATAGAAGTCAAGTTTTTATTTTTATTATTTTTTAAATATATATAGAGAGAGAGACAAGAAAGGTTGTTTTCCTGCTTGCAACATAAGCTGCCAAGGAAGGAAAGGCTGTGACTGGCTTTGAATATAATAGAAGAGTCCTCGTAAAATTGGACGTGTTTTTTTAAAACATACTGTAAATATTTGGGGTGCAGTTGTAAGTATTTATGGGGGCAGGGGTGGGGAACCACACTAGGGGACTCGTGGAGGAAATGAAAGGATATCCAGTTAGCTCGGGGTGGAAATTAACCGTGCAGTGCTGCGGAAAGGGCTGAGCTGGTGAATCGACCACGTCTAAAAGGAAAGTGACAATAGCAATTCAAATAGCCGAAGTATCTTGCATGTGCCTGTGAGGCTGGTCCATACAGATCATTAGGGCAGACGGGGGAACCACTGGCTGTGACTGAGCTGGCTTCAGACGCTGCGGGTTAGAGGCTGCAAGAGGGAGCAAGGCTCAGAGGACAGGAAAGAGGATGCGGGTGTCGTGGAAGGAAGGAGATGAGGGGAAAGGAGAGACGTTTGTCCTGTCGTGTCCTTCCTCCCCACCCCTTCGTGCTAAGATGCCATCAAAGGTCACGGGGCAGACTTGAAGGACCTGAGTCCAGCTCCCAGCTGGGGAAACCTTTGTAAGGGAAGAGGATGGAGGATGGGGAGGAGGCAGGCATTATGAGCTGAGTGTCCCAGAGAGCGGGACATTGTGGGGACTTGGGAAAAGCGATACTGATGAACACTTGAAGTTTTCCTAATAGAATTCTTAGTGAAATGTCTAATCCACATACCTAGCATGGAGTCTCTGTTAAATGGCTTTCCCCAGCATCTGTATCACTTGGAGTCCCAGAAGGAAACAGATGGAACCCTCACCCTGGGGAACGCGGTGGGGCTTCATGAAGAGACTGCAGTGGCTTGGGCAGCGTGAGGAAACCACTGAGCGCTCAGGGCTGGGAACAACGCAGGGAACGCATCGTCACCCCATCATCTGGAGGGGACGGAAGGAAGCAGTACTGAACCCGGGCAGTGGGGAGAGGAGCACTGTGGTAGAGACGTACAGCAGCTACTAGGAAAGAGCCATGGGAATGAATACCCGGACGCCCCCTCCCTTCCCCCTCCAGTCACCTGCTGCTGAGAGCCCCTCGGTTTACCCCAGTTCGAAGCCAGACATGACTACGTGGCTGGCAAGTCCAAAATAAAGGCAGTTGGCAGGCTGAAAAGTTGAGTTAGAGTTGACGTGGCAGTCTTGAGTCCAAAGGCAGAAAACTCAGGCAGAGTTTCCATGCTACAGTCTGGAGGCAGAATATTTTTCTGTTCCAGAAACATCCATTTTTGCTCTGAAGATCTTCAACTGATTGGATGGGGCCCACCCAGATTACAGAGGGTATTCTGCTCTATTCAAAATCACGAGATAGTGAATGTTAATCACATCTGAAAAACACATTTACAGCAATATGTAGACTGGTGTTGGCCAAAATACCTGGCCGCTATCGTCCTGTCCAGCTGACACTTAAGATGAACCATCATACTCCTTGTGGTGTAGCAAGATGAAAGCAGAGTTAGGCTGAGGTTCAGTCAAGAAACTTACAGTTGAAAAATTACTCTCATACACATTGACTTTTCTATTCCTCAAAAGCATATGTAAAATAGGCATTATCATCCATAATTTTTTGTTGTTGTTTATTTACTGTTTTACCCAAACTTTATTATTTTTATTTTTAAAAAATTTTTTTTCTTTAAATTCAATTAATTAACATATAGTGCATTATTAGTTTCAGAGGTAGAGTTCAGTGATTGGTCAGTCTCATAAAATACCCAGTACTTATTACATTATGTGTCCTCTGAATGTCCGTCATCCAGTTACCCTTTCCCCCCTACCCCCCTGCCCTCCAGCAACCCTCAGTTTGTTTCCTGAGATTAAGAATCTTTTACGGTTTGCCTCCCTTTCTGGTTTTGTCTTTTTTTCTTTTCCCCCTCCCTTCCCCTGTGATGCTCTGTTTTGTTTCTTAAATTCCTCATATGAGTGAGATCATATAATTCTTTCCCTGGTTGACTTACTTCATTTAGCATAATATCCTCTAGTTCCATCCACATAATTGCAAATGGAAGATTTCATTTTTTTTATGGAAATAGTATTCTATTGTGTATATATATACCACATCTTCTTTATCCATTCATCTGTTGATGGACGTCATACATATGTATGATGTCCACAGTTTGGCTATTGTGGACATTGTTGCTATAAACATTGGGGTGCAAATGCCCCTTCAGATCACTACATTTGAATCTTTGGGGTAAATATCCAGTAGTGCGATTGCTGGTTGCAGCGTAGTTCTATTTTCAACTTTTTGAGGAACCGCCATACTGTTTTCCAGAATGGCTGCCCCAGCTTGCATCCCCACCAACAGTATAGGAGGGTTCCCCTTTCTCCACATCCTCACCAACATCCGTTGCTTCCTGACTTGTTAATTTTAGCCATTCTGATTGGTGCGAGGTGGTATCTCATTGTGGTTTTGATTTGTATTTCCCTGATGCCAAGCGACGTGGAGTACTTTTTTATGTGTCTGTTGGCCATTTGGATGTCTTCTTTGGAGAAATGTTTGTTCATGTCTTCTACCCATTTTTTGATTGGGTTATTTGTTCTTTGGGGTTGAGTTTGGTAAGTTCTTTATAGATTTTGGATACTAGACCTTTATCTGATAAGTCATTTGAAAATATCTTCTCCTATTCTGTCAGTTGTCTTTTGGTTTTGTTAACTGTTTCCTTTGTTGTGCAAAAGCTTTCTGTCTTGATAAAAGTCCCAATAGTTGGGGCACCTGGGTGGCTCAGTGGTTTAAGCTTCTGCCTTCGGCTCAGGTCATGATCTCAGGGTCCTGGGATCGAGCCCCACATCAGGTTCTCTGCTCAGCAGGGAGCCTGCTTCCCTCTCTCTGCCTGCCTCTCTGCCTACTTGTGATCTCTGTCTGTCAAATAAACAAATAAAAATCTTAAAAAAAAAAAGTCCCAATAGTTCATTTTTGCCCTTGCTTCCCTTATCATCTCTAATTTACAGAAGTTGCAGCTGAAGCTCAGAGAAGTTACCCAATGACAGCTGGAAAATTATAGAGGCAAGACTCAGACTCAGGTCCCCTGATTTCAATCCTAGACAGTTTCTAAGTGAGTAATACAGTATTTTAAAGTTCCCTTATGAAATCATATATGAGGAGCTTACTTAAAAAAGAATAAAGTGGGGGAACAAGTGAGAGTATGGATGAAACATGATTGGTCATGTATTGGTAATTGTTGGGGCCGGGTGATGGGTAAATTGAGGCTCATTGTATTTTTCTTTACACTTTTGGATATGTTTGAGGATTCTCATAAAGAAATCTCACACCTTTATGAGCACTTTGCTGTCTTAAAAAGTAGAGCTATCCACTCAACTCTTATCATTTGTAGCTGTATGAACTCAAGCCCTTTGGATCTAACTCTGCTTTTCCCTATTTTGCTTTTGAAGGGCATTTTTTGCCAAGTTGTGAGGGAGGTTACGGCAGGTGTCTTAAATGTCCTAACTGTCAGGTTACACTGAGCGTCTTCTGATGACACTGACCCTGTCATCATGTGGGCTGACATGCAGGTCATGCCATGGGATAATGGTCACAAGCACAGAGTCTGCAGCCAGATTGTGTGATTTGATCCCTGCCTCTCCCACTTCCCAGGGGTACACTGTGGCAGGCCATTTAACCTCTCTGTATCCCAGCTTCACATCCCTAAAATAGGACAGTGACAGTACCTTCCTCCCAGACTCATGATGAGGACTGAATAAGTTTACATCACTAAAAGACTTAGACTCTATCTGCACACAGTTGGTGTCATGTAAGTTTATGTTGAATAGAATCTATAAAATTCTCTTTTCATGAAAGAATCAACTTTTAGTGGCATGGGGTTTTCTGGCTGCTTTGTCTTCCAATGCTGGAAGAGAGAGCTATAGGTAGATTATTGAGTCATTTAATAATTATGGAGGCCCTGTTTCATATCTATCATGATGAGGACCCAAAAGATGAGAGGCTTTGACAACAGAACACAGTTTAGTTGGGGAAGGCCGACCATTAACTAAATCAATTCTTCTTAACATTCACTAAGATATAAACCTTTAGGGAATTGTAAGAAGGTTATGAATCATATCCACAAAATGCTTATAAGCATAAGTTATTGAGCATTATTTCCAGGTTATGAACCCCTAAAATAAATAATTTTAAATAGTGTGATAAATATTATATAGAGATATGTTCCCTATTTACCTCCTCGGTCCAGTTTCCCAAAACTGTCTTCCCTTACTCTCTAGTTCTACTACACTGACTTCTCTTTCTTTAATGGAACAGTGTTGTACATCACAATTAGAATACAACAGATAACTAAGCAAAATCTTCCAGGTTCATACCCACAAACACACACACATATACTGTCCAAGATATGTATATTTATAAATTATATACATATATTATCACCATTAACTAATATATCAAGACAAGGAGAACTATAAGTAGAGAAAGATTTGACACTGATAACAGATGATGCAAATGCAGATTTCAAAAGGCCTTGGTGATAATTCTGTATTCTTTTGGGAGACATCTTGCCATATCGGATTAAATAATTGTTTTTATCTCAGAGTGTGGTTGACAAAGAACTTGTGTAAGGCAGTGTCAGTTCAGAAGTAAATTCTTTAAAAAAAAAAAAAATCCGATTGGGCGCCTGGGTGGCTCAGTAGGTTGAGTAACTGCCTTCGGCTCAGGTCATGATCCTGGAGTCCCTGGATCGAGTCCTGCATCGGGCTCCCACCTCCACAGGGAGTCTGCTTCTCCCTCTGACCTTCTCCCCTCTCATGCTCTCTCTCACTGTCTCTCTCTCTCTCTCTCTCTCAATAAATAAATTCTTTAAAAAAAATTTTTTTTCAGAAAGATAGCATACTTTATTTATTTATTTCTATTATGTTCAGGTAGCCACCATATAAATACACATCTTTTAATTTCAGGAAGAATTTAGAATCTTTGCATATGGAACATTTCAAATGCAAATAGATAAATAGACATACCAAAATGTTCACTCTCAGTGGTAAAGGAGTGAATTGCAAATCATAATCATGAGATGTTCTTTTTTTTCCCCTCTATTGAGAATGTAGAGAAAATAACATCCTAAAATATTGTTTGTGGGAGATCAAATTATAATATTCTGGAAGGATATGTGAGAAAACAAACAAAATATCTTCCATTTTACAACTCTACTTAAGGAATTTATCTTGAAAATTTTTGGAATATTTGCAAAGATTTATTCACAAAGTTGCCAAATAAAAAAAGAATATATATTCATAGATGGAGAACTAGAAAAAATATACATCAAAATTCTCATAGTAGGGGCGCCTGGGTGGCTCAGTGGGTTAAAGCCTCTGCCTTCAGCTCAGGTCATGATCCCAGGGTCCTGGGATCGAGCCCGGCATCAGGCTCTCTGCTTAGCGGGGAGCCTGCTTCTTCCTCTCTCTCTCTCTGCCTGCCTCTCTGCCTAATTGTGATCTCTGTCTGTCAAATAAATAAATAAAATCTTAAAAAAAATTCTCATAGTAGTTATTGCTTTTAGTTGGGAATAGAGCTGATTGAGGTGTGGAGCACCTGTGTGGCATGGTCAGTTAAGCATCAGACTCTTGATTTCAACTCAGGTCGTGATATCAGGGTGTGAACTCAGGATCGTGGGATTGAGCCCTACATCAGGCTCTGCACTCAGTGCAGAGTCTACTTGAGATTCTCTCTCTCTCTCTCCCTCTGCCCCTCCCACTTGTCCTCTCTCTCCCTCTCTTTCAAATAAATAAGTAAATCTTCAAAAAAATTTTAATTGAGTTATAATCAACAGATAACATTATATCAGTTTCAGATGTATAGCATAATGATCCAATTTTTGTATCCATTGCAAAATGATCACTATAAGTCCAGCTACCATTTGTCATTATACAAAATTAGCTTTTAGGATTTACTCTCTCTTTGACTATTTTTTTAAAGGCTTTATTTATTTATTTGACAGAGAGAGAGACAAAGTAGGAGAGAAAAAACACAAGCAGGGGGAGGGGCAGAGGGAGAAGCAGGCTCCCTGCTGAGCAGAGAGCTCAATGTGGGGCTCGATCCCAGGACTCTGGGATCACAACCCCTGCGGAAGGCAGACACACAACAACTGAGCCACCCAGGTGCCCCTAGGATTTACTCTCTTGGTAAATTCCAAGTATACTCAAGAATATGATTGACTTCAGTCACCATGCTGTACATTACATCCCCATGACTTACTTATTTTATAATTGGCCAGTTTGTACCTCCTGACCTTCTGCATGGGTTTTGTCCACTTTCCAACATGCCTCCCCTCTGGCAACCACCATTCTGTTCTTTGTATCTATGATTTTGTTTTGTTTTGTTTTGTTTTGTTTACTCACTTGTTTTGTTTTTTAGATTCCACATGTAAGTGAAATCATAAAGTATTTGTCTTTGACTTATTTCACTTAGCAGAACTCCTTTAAGATCCATCCATGTTGTCACAAATGGCAAGATTTCATTCTCTTTTATGGCCGAGTAGTTCCGTTATATATAAACCCCACATCTTCTTTATCCATTCATCCACTGATGGACACTTCGGTTGCCTCTGCATTTTGGCTATTGTTAGTAATGTTACAATGAACATTGGGGTACATATATCTTTGTAAATCGTGCTTTTGTTTTCTTTAGATAAATACCCAGAAAAGGAATTGGTGGCTCATATGGTGTTCTATTTGTAATATTTTGAGGAACCTTCATACTGTTTTCCTAGTGGTCACAGCAACTTGCATTCCCACTAACAATGTACAAGGGCCCCCTTTCTTCCACATCTTTATTGCTATTTCTTAAGGTTTTTTTGATAATAGCCATTCTAACCAGTGTAGGGTGATATCTCATTGTGGTTTTAATTTGCATTTCTCTCATGATGAGTGATTTTGAGCATCACATCTTTTCATGTGCCTGCTGGTCATCCGTATGTCTTCTTTGGAAAAATATCTGTTCAGATTCTCTCCCATTTTTTAATTGGATTGTTTGATTTTTGCTATTATGTTTTATGAATTATATATTTTGGACATTGAATATATAATCAATATGTCATTATTGTCTCCCATCCAGTAAGTAAGTCTTCTCGTTTTGTTAATGGTTTCCTTTGCCATGCAGAAGCTTTTTAGTTTGACATGGTCCCATTTTTTTATTTTTGCTTTTGAAGTCAGATCCAAAAATCCATTGCAAAGATCAATGTCAAATAGTTTACCATTCGTGTTTTCTTCTAGGAGATTGATGCCTTTAGGTCTTACATTCAAATCTTTAATCTATTTTGAGTTTATTTTTGTGTATGGTATAAGAAAGTTAGTGGTCAGAAGAAAATTCTTGCTTACTTCTACTTACATACCTTTAATCTGCATCTTCTTTGCAGAAACCTTTTTTTTTTAAAAGATTTTATTTATTTATTTGACAGACAGGGATCACAAATAGGCAGAGAGGCAGGCAGAGAGAGAGAGAGAGAAGAAGAAGCAGGCTCCCAGCTAAGCAAAGAGCCCGACACAGGGCTCGATCCCAGGACTCTGATATCATGACCTGAGCCAAAGGCAGAAGCTTTAAACCACTGAGCCACCCAGGTGCCCCTGCAGAAACCTCTTTAAACCACACTTTATATAGTGTAGGTTTATACTAAGCAATAAATCCATGAGTTCATGTAACAGATACATTATGAGCTGCATATTAGGTCATGGCCATTCTGCTTCCAGAACATACCATTTACTTCCCATGGCATGTGACCGTCTGACACTAAGGGAGCTGCTGGCTTCAGCCCATTTATTAGATAATAATAGAGCTTAATTTCTCACTCTGTTAAAAATTCATTGTAAGTAGATGACCATTCTTTCTTCCTGCTTCATCATGGATTATTTACGTACTCCTGGCCTCCAATTTATCACATCTTCTGGGCAGCTTTGTCTAGCCCCCACTTAAATCAGGTTTGGTACTTCTATTATTTCCCTAGCACTTCTTCATACAACAAATACCTATTGAATTTCTGTTATTCCAGGTTTATCCAGGTGAACAAAATGGACATGGCCTTGTATTTATGAAGCTTACAGTCTCGAGGAGTTAGTAGTTATTAATTGGCTAATGATACAAATAAGTATGAAATTATATTGTGTTAAATGCTTTGATAGAGAAGCACAAAATGTGGGGGGGGGGGAGCATAAAGGAGGGGGATTTGATTTAGCCTGGGGAACTAATTGAGTTTAAATCTGAGGGAGTACTAGACAAAAGGGAGATAGAGTTCTGGGGAGGGCAGTGGGTGAGTAGCATATGCAAAGGCCCCGTGGCAGAAGGGAGCATTTATTTTAACACTTACTCTATATTTTACACATCCTTGTAAAGTTGTCTGTGTCCCTCGTTAGATGCTGAGCTCTGTGAGACCAGAGACTGTGTCTGTCTTGTTCATTATTGTAGCACGTTGGCCTACCACAACACCTGCCACATAGCAGCTGTTCAAGAAATATTCGTGGAATGCATACAAGAGCGCATAGGAAAAGCAATAAATCCAGACTGAAGATTCAGAAAAGTCTTCTCAGAGGAGAGAGCCCTTGAGTTGAGATATAAAGGACAAGCAGGATTTCACTACAGGAAGAAGCTGGAAGAAGTGAGGGGAAGTGGGGGTGACAATGGGATTGTTAGCAATAGCTATCAAGCACCTGCCGAGGCCCCACGTGGCGGTGGCTCTAGCTTGGGGCAGGCCAGACAAGGGGTGGCGCAAAGGATGAGGCTGGAGGGGAAAGCAGGAGGGGACGTGAGGAGCCCTCCACCTGGCTTGGGACCTCTGAAGGTTTGATCCGTTGGGAGGTGTTATAATACAGGTGGAGCATGAGGGCCTAAGCTAAGCCAGGTGCAGTAGCATGAAGAGAAGTCGCACTTCCAAGTGGATGGGGAGTGGGGGATGACAGGGGCAGAGGAGGCCGGGCCAAATTGGAGATACTTGTGCAATATTCCCAGGAGTAAACTGTAGTGGTTAAGATTCCTGGGTCTGAAGTCACCTGTGTTCTCTGACTTAGGGTCAAGGAATCCTGGTCCGAATGGGGCACAGGATCCAACAATGGCTAAGACCTGTCCCTGTCCCGGGTGGGTTCCCGTCTATTAGGGAGTGCACGATACATGTAAAATTCCACACAAGATAGGAAGTGTTAGGTAAGAGAGGAACAAGCTGGGAATTCAGAAGGGAGAGAATGGGGGGTCACTTCTTGAGGGGCGAGAGGTGATGGGAATCTGCTCAGAAACCACGACACCGGGTACAAGTCACACGTCATCCATATTTTGTGGTGGTGGCAGCAGGAAAAGGTGGGTGTCCTCATTGGCATTAACCTCAAAAAGCTAGTCCTTTAAAACCCCGATTGCATGGTGACTTTTAAAAATAGCTGTTAGTATGGAACTTTTTGGAAAGTCTAAATAAATTACATTCATTGGTTTCCCCTTGTCCACACATTAATCTTCTCAAAGGCTGCAGCACATTAATCAGGCCTGCCTTCTCCTCCTGGAATTGCTTTTCCCGGGGAAGTTCCGCGTCCCTGAGAGCGCCCCATCCATTCCGCACGCCTGCCTGGGTGCTGCTGGAAGGAGCCAGCTCTGCGCCTCGTTCTCAGAGGCCTTCGCAGAGTCTTCTCCTTGCTCGGGGTCCCATCGGTATTTTCGTCCCCAGACATCAGGGGTCCCTGTACTGACACATGACACATGACACACAGGCTCAGAGTTGCACAATGTCATCGCCCCTCGCAGCCCCTCAAAAAGTCCTGGGTGAGCCCCATCTTGTTGAACAACTAAGTAATTCGTGGCTATTTGGTTAGCTCCCTCCAAATCACCTGCTTCTGTAAGTAATCTAGAAGTGGTCCAGCCAAAGCGTCGGAGTCCTTGGGCTTCCTTGTCTTTCTCCCTCTGCCCAGCCATTGGCTGTCACCTTGGGAAACGTGCCCTTGACCTTTAGGAGCTTGGGTAAAGTCAAGGAGCCTCCTATTAGAAGCTCTGGGGAAAAAGAAGGAGGAGGAGGAGGAAGAAAAGGAGGATGAAGGAGAAGCAGCAGCATCAACTTTGGAGCTCCTAGCACGACACCTTTTGAATTATTTGTGTTCCGGTTGATTCCATCTTTGTCCAGAACCTTCCACACTCCAGGGGCTTCCCAGATTTCGTTGGTTGGCCTTCTCCATGTCTACAAAAGCACGGTGTGCACACCCTCAGCTGCCCCTAATGTGTTTGGCCATCTGGCCTGTCAGGGCATCTTGGGCACTTGCTGGTCTGTAAGAGTGTAATTTCAGACACATAGGGACCAGGACTGGGTGCAGCTATACGACTAGACAGGGCCAAACCTACTAGGAGTAGTGTGGGAGAGCGGTTGCTTTGCAAAGAAGCTTCAGAGCTCTGGGTGGAGTTGGGAGTGTGCTTCCGTGGCCTGCCCATAGCTCCTTCGCTGCCCATGAGTCCAGGAAAGATCCTCTTAATTTTAAAGGGCCATCTGGGGGAGGTGGAGGGGAGAAGTGAGTTGGGGGGAATTGGAGGGGGAGACAAACCATGAGAGACTGTGGATTCTGAGAAACAAACTGAGGGTTTTGAAGGGGACGGGGGTGGGAGGTTGGGTGAGCCTGGTGGTGGGTATTAAGGAGGGCACGTATTGCATGGAGCACTGGGTGTGGTGCATAAACAATGAATTTTGGAACACATACAAAAAATTCAATTAAATTTTAAAAAAATAATAAAGGCCCATCTGGACGAGTTCAGATCCACAGGCTCCTAGATCATCAACAATCTGAAAAACTGAAAACTGTAAGGTCGGTCCTCCTTGTTCAGGCAAAAGCCTCATCTAACAGTATTTGAGATGGCCTCATCTTGGGATTGAATTAGGAGCCAACCAAGGTGTCCACATCCAGCTGGCCATGGCCCTAAGTCAGAACTACTTGGGGATGTCTCCTTCTCATTCTCTGTCCCCTCTTTGCCATATGAAACTTGGCTCTGTGTGTCTGACAGTCACGGCCAGGATTCCTCTACCCTTTACCCAGTCAGTTTTTAAAACAATCTGAAAAATAGTGTCCCTAGACCTTCAAGGCAACCCTGACCCTTAGCACTAGAGAGAAATTTTTGGAATGTTTGACTTTAGGCCATTATTATTTAGCATGATAAGGGGAGAGCTCTGAATCTGAGGCATGTATGAATGATTCCCTGAGTTTACCGTCAGGCAAGGTGTGTTGGAATTATTGGACTAAATGATGTTTGAAGTCCCTTCCAGCCATGAATGCCGTGTTCTCATAGGTGGTCTGACAAATGAAGGGCACAGTAGAAAGGCCACCAACCTAGACCTGAGAACAGTTGGAGTTCTAGAAAACCTAAGTTTAGGAGCTTCCCAAGTTCAGGAAGAAGGATCTGTTTGGAACAAGAAGGGACTAGGGGAGACTCTCATCAGGAAGGCAACATCCATCTCTAGGACTTTGGGTTCAAAATAGGACTTCAGTCCTTGGAGGATACAAAGTAAGGTGCTATCCTGTTCTTGTATATATTGAAGTTCTTGGAACCAAGGCTAGGATTTAGTTGGAACTGGGGCTCAGGACAAAGGCTTGGCCAAATGGAAAGAGGCAGGGATATTATTGGAACCAAGAGACCAAGATCAGATAGGGACTAATAGCCAAGGTGCTTTTTGCTCTTAAATTTCTCCTACTTGGGTGCAGGATGAAAAGGGTTAAACTTCAAATTCTGGTTTGGTGGCCTCAGTTGGGAAAAAAAAAGTGAGTTTCAGTTGGTTATTAATGTTAATTTTGTAGAATGAACTTTAAATGCAGAGAGTGATTGGATCTCTAGAAACATCTGCATAGACAGCAAAGCCAGTAGAGTGGTGTTCTGGATTGGCTTTTCTATCTGTATCTGGAATCATCCTCCCAGAACCCTGGAGAGTGACTCTTCACACAGATGGCACAATGGAGAAAATGCTTAGCTGGCCACACCTGGGATGGTTATCAGAAAAGAATGCAAAGGTTAAAGATGTGCCATCAGCTAGATAGGAATGAGGGACCTCAACTCATGGTTACACAATTCAGCAACCGAAGATATTCTCACCGGGGGCAGGCGGGGGTGCTCTGCGCCCCTCGTTTTGCAGAACACTGTTTCACTCAGTAATGTGAATCATCAGAGCCATGCCTCCTCGGAACCGTGAAGTGAGACAGGCACACCGCCCTACACATTTCTCTGTTATTCCTTTCCTTCTCCCAGCTCTACGGCCCTCGTTCTAACTTGGTCACACATCTCCTGCCCCAGCCCACTCTTGCTCCATCACCGCTTTCCACGGCGAGCTACAGGGATGGTAGAAGACGACTTTGGATCTTCGGTTGGCATCTGCCGAATCGGCCACATGTGAGCGGCATTTCCGATCACATTGCTGTTCTCACTGCAAAAACATCTGCTTTGGTATTTCTGCTTGAGTGCTGTCTTCTTTGTCTTTGTCTTCTAACACGGTTAGAGCGCTGCTTGTCGCAGCGTGCTTTGGAGAAAGTACGCGTGTGTGTATGTCCAGGCACACTCATAGAGGTGCACTCTAGTGTAGTGTGCAGTGGGTCAAAGTAACTGCCAAATAATCCTTCTTTTCTCTTCTTTCTGACACAGTCGCATGGAAGTCAGGAAATGAAAGTGTTGGGCTATAGAGACCGCATGAGTTGGGGTGGGACTGTCTTGGGGGAGCTGCTGGGGTGCCTCGTCCACACCTGGACCTGACGTGGTTCTGAATCATACGTTGATGCTGGAATGGGATGAGACTCCTAAAGGTGGGGACAGAGAGTAACTTTTGCACATGGGGTGGATGTGCCGCACTGGGGCCCAAGGTTGGATGGTCGTAGGCAGCCTCTAATTAATAATGTCCCTAATGACCCCCGCCTCTCGCTATTTATTTATATCTTTGGGTAGTGCCCTCCATATTATAACACATTTGGGCTGCATTAGCAAGAGAATACATCATAGCGACCCCATCCCCATGATTTCTCACCCATAGGAACTGTCAGACAATAATTGTCCAAAGTTTCCAAGTTTGGGGGCAATTTTTTTATGACTTTTTAATGAATTCACTCAACACATGGGCTTCCTTTTGGTCACCTCTCCCATTCCTGTTCCGGGCAGGATGACCACGAAGGGGGAGGGGGAGATGCCTTTATTAGGAAAGTAACAAATTTCTGCTTCTCTCCACTGAGCAAGAACTAAGTACATGGCTCTCCCTGGCTGCAGAGCAGCCTGGGAAATGTGCTTTTTGTTTTGTTTTTTCAGCTGAGAAAATCACTGCCTGGAATTAAAGCCAGGTTTCCACTAGAAAGGAAGAGAGGGAATGCATATCGGAAAGGCAACCATACTGTGTTAGAATAGATTTATTTCTGAGTGTTCTACACGTTACGTTAGCGCTTCCCAACCTTCTATCATGGGACCTGGAAAATAATGCTTGTATGGCAACCCGGAGTAAGTGGAGGATGCTGCTGATGGCCAGTGCAGCTCACCTGTGGGCACGGATTGACATGGGACCGACCTCCCTTCTCCAAGGGGTGAGAGGATCGATATTCCTACAGAACAGTAACCCATTCGCCATTTGAGCAGTGTCATGGGTAAAGTTTCTTGGAGATTGGCACACAGGGGCTTTATCAAGTAGTGTTTTCGAGAATAACACTTTGAGGGATGAAGGGCACAGAACTGGGCAATGCGAAAAGTTGAGTGGCCCCAAATCTGAGACCTTAGAAGATCCCATGGGGAGCTCTGGAGCTGGGATGGCCCTTCAGTGTTGTCCATTTTGAGACAAAGAAGCCAGGCCAAGGGAACCATCCCTCCCCACCACTGGCCAGTCACTGGAAATGAGAGGGGATTGGCTTTGAACAAGGGGCTCTCTTAGGCTTAGGGCAATGCCCCAGTTGGGACTCAACTGAGAGCCATCAGCTGCCATGACGCCCATCAGCTGGGGGAATGGGTCCCTCAATCCCAAAGGGTGGAAGGGTCTGGGCAGAGCTCCCAGAATTCAATTCCAGAGGCTCTGCATTCTGTGATCACAAGGCACAGCCACGCTCTCCTGCAGAATGACCCTTGGTGGCATGTAAGAGCAAGAAACTGAACACATGAAATAAAGGTCTTACCCAGAATGGCATCTGCAGTCTTATGCAAATTGGCATCTCAGCCCGCGGGGGAGTCCCAGAGGCCTGAAGGAGAGTTCTGCCAGTCTGCAACAGCGCTCGAGGCTTGACCTACGCATTTCACATTGCTGTTTATTTGAATTCAGCCAGACTCTCCTGCAGCATTTAATTGTCATGGACCTCATGTAGCAGGAGGCAGCTGAGAGCCTGAAATGAGCTCCCAATTTGTCTTTGGAAATTTTTCTCCATTATGAGACTAGAAAGATTAAAGGGATAATAATACCTTAGACCCATATCATGCTTTCCCACTAGCAAAGAGCTTTCAGATGCACATTATCTTATTTGAGCCTCCATAGTCTTGTGAGGTGGCTACAAGAGGAATTATTATCTTAGAGGAGAAAAAATCACTACTTAGGGAAGTTACGCCTCCGCCTTATATTCCAAGAATGGGTTGCATTTCTTGATTTTTACAAAAATTGACCAAAATCCAAGAAGGCTAAAGCATGAAGGCAAGTGAGAAAGAGAATTTCCCTTCGCTTCTCCCTGCCTCGTCCTCCCGTGTCTGAAGCTACCATTCACCAGCCAGGAAGCAGAAGCTGAAAAACCAACACACACAAAAATACGGCACCTGTCAACTTCCGTGATCACGTCGCTTATTCATTGTGCCCCTACTGTATGCCGCGGGAGGGGTTTGAACAAAAGGTAATTCTTGAAGAGTGAGCCATCCCATAAGGGACATAAAATAGGCAGAGAGGATACCACATTAGGGAAAAGAAGAGGATCCTAGTTTGTCAGGAGTTTAGGGCAGGCACAGATGCTCGAAGGCTTTGCCAAAGAGGCAGCGGGAGAGCTGATCCCTCGCGCGGATCCTTGACAGATGAGACAGCAGTGACAACCCCAGGAGCTAAGCTAAGCAACTCATGGTCCTGGGCTTACTGCGTGCTGAGCCCTGGGCTACAATGAGGGCAATCACGTTCACCACACTGCTAATGCTATCAGGTCTGTAGGTAGCCATTGCACACATGACCCCCAGCCAGCCAACCCAACAAACCACACTCGCTTGCTCTTCCACTGGGCTCTTTTTAAAACCACATTTTATTTTCAACATTTTTTCAACACTTCTTGTAGCATTCAACAGGGCTGTCCCCAGAATTTTAAAGAAGTGCTTGGATACAGTGTTCCTTGAAAAATGGACTCTTTAGGCTGGGATCTCCTGGCGTCTTTGGGGGCGTTTCAGGAGATACTTAGAACAGCAGATGGTCTTATATCTGCTCCAAGTCAGATGTCCTTCTTGCACACAGGTAATATATACACCTGTGCCCCAGAGAAAACAGCAAGACTTTGAATGGGATGTTTTTTTCATAGTCGCTTGTTGTATTTTGTTCTACCTTTATTCTTCTCCTGGAGGGAACATTCCTAATAGGATTAATAAGTGAAAAATATAAATAATACAACGACTGAAATATAGATGTTCCAGGGATGCAATTTATTACTGGCTTTGTAGAAGCTAAGTCATGTGATACCATCTGTTAAATGGCTACTTCACAGACTGCCAAGAGGAGGGGGTTTCACAAATAAAAGCCAGAGCAGTCAGTGGGTTTGTCTGGGCTGGTCTGGTCTACCATGCATGGCATCTAGGGGCCGCCCACCCTAGGAAAGGCAGGAGAGGAAGGTGCTGATTCAGAAAACAGAAATAATCTCCAGCCATAAACTGGTGTCACGTGGACACAAGTCTTGGAACTGTAGGCCGAGGACTTTTATGCCTAAACTTGAAATAGTCATTTGAAAGCCGGGGGAGGAGGATGGGGGTTGGACTTGAGAAGAATGCGAGCGAGGAATGGAGAAGAGACAAAGTGGATGATGACCGGGGGCCAAAGTGGCGGATCCTTATGCAACAGCCAAGGTTAATGGTGTATGTTCGCAGCCTTGACCGTTTGAGGGAATGACCTGCAAGATGGGGCAAATCCATGTGCATTCTGGAAGCTAGACTTCCCAGTGAGGAGAAACTGCCTTTGCAGCATCGTGATAATCCTAACTGCTTAGGTTGTCTGGTCTCTAGAATTGCTGGATATCCAGCTCAGGATCGAAAGCTGTATCCAATACTCCTTTGCTCAATTTATTCAGTGTCACCGGGTAGTATCCTACCAGATCATATCTGCTATTAACTGTCCCCTAATGACATTATGTCATTCCTCAATTGGGCTCTTTAAAAGTTCTGTTGGTATTTTTACTAACCTGGAACCCCACACTGCCTGTGACCACATGGTCCGTACAGACAGGACGTCATCTGTTTAAGGGACCCCCGCTGGACGCCCCTCCAGTGGCTTCTGGAGCCGTAGCCGAGTCTGCAGATGTGAGAGGGACAGGAGATGTCCCTAGGAAACTGAAGGAGATGTGGGCTTCTGGGCCCAGAATGCCTCCATCCCAGCTTACTCAAATGCCATCTATTATTGCTTCATTGATTTTCAGCTGCTGGTGGGACTATTTGCCTGCTCATTAGAAAAGACTTCATTTCCCTCCCTCCCATTTATTTCGTTTTAAAGATTTTACCTGTTTAATTGAGAGAGAGAGAGAGAAAGAACATGAGCAGAGGGAGAAGCCCACTCCCCGCTGAGCAGGGAGCACGAGGCAGGGCTCGATGCCTGGACTCCAGGATCACGACCCCAGCCGAAGGCAGATGCTCCCTTAACCCACTGAGTCACCCAGGCGCCCCCTCCCATTTATTTTTTAATCTGCTCCACCCTTGGCGAAAGGAGTGAATCAGTCTGTGTCCACTGCTCCACAGCTATGCCAGCTCAGTATTTTCCTTCCTGAGCGGAGGCAGAGGCCTGAGGGTTCACTGGTTCGTCTAAAATAGAATTGCTTGCAAATCTGCTTTGTTATCAGTGTTTGAGCAGAGAACGAGCAAAGACCATGTTGTGTACAGAAAATAATATGGGATTTAGAGAGATCTCTGTCTCATTGTCCTCGGGCCTGCCATTTCCCTCCCGAGAGAGACACAACATACAGGATCAGCGGGAGGATGAAATGAGGTGACCCATGAAGAGCTTGGCACACAGGAGGCGACCAACAAACACTAGGTCCTTCCTTACACCCGATATGCAATCTCTGCATTAGGGCCAAGCGGGGAGGCACAAAAACGACTCCCCATGACTGCAGGCAATGGATCAGCCTCTCCCAACTTGATTGTCTCCAGTCCCGATTTTGTCCACGCTCTGGGGCCAATCTTCGTTCCATCAATCCAGAACGTATCCCCCAATCCCAAGGCGACTGTGAAACAAAATGCAGTCCCTTTCCAGGCTCGTCAATGCGTCACTGTGTATCTGAATCAGAGTTGTGACAAAGGATGAAAAACACCAAAACAACAACAATCCCCTCTAAACGGTCAGCAAAACAGGAGGAACTCTGGAGGACGCCCAAGTGACCGGAATTGGAAAGTGGAGCAATGGCGCCACTAAGTGGTGAAACTGAAAATGACAGGGTCGCCCTCCGGTAGCTCCCGAACCTCACTAACCTGGCCGCCCGATCGGAGGCCTGGCTCATCGGAGCGTGGGGTTGATGCGGCTGGCTCGCCGGCCCTGGCCACAGTTCAGACAACTGCGAGCGCGGACAGCAGGCAAGAGAGTGGGAATGGAGCCGCGGAAATGAATCCTTTCTAGGGGGAAAACCAATACATAATTGTATTGTTTACGGCTTGTCGGTGACGCAGGGAAGCATTCTGCGACTCGCTGTTCTTCTACCAGACCCGCCTCGGGACCACCTGCAGAGCCTGGTAAAGGTGCTGCGGAGTCCGGGACCCGCCCCAGACCTTTCGAGCCAGAAGCCTCTGGGCTTGGCGATTCAGAGTCTGCACTTTTTTTTTTTTAAGATTTTATTTATTCATTTGATAGAGATCAGAAGTAAGCGGAGAGGCAGGCGGGGGGGGGGGGCGGGTGGAAGCAGGCTCCCTGCTGAGCAGAGAGCCCGATATGGGGCTCGATCCCACGACCCTGGGATCATGACCTGAGCCGAAGGCAGAGGCTTTACCCCACTGAGCCACCCAGGCGCCCCCAGAGTCTGCACTTTTAACAAGCATCTGGGGGCAGCCCGGGGAATGTTAAAATTTGGGACCAGAAAGTGAACAGAAGCCAATGAATGAGGAGCCGTGAAGGTCTCCTGAACTCATTCTATTAAAAAGAGAAAGTCAAGACAATGAGCAGAGGAGAATGATTACGTTTAAAAGGGAGAGAAACAAAGGGAAAGGCGAGCAGGGTACCCTAGACCGCAGGTGCACGAGCCTGCGCACGTGCACAGTCCTGTCACTGCAGCCGGATGGATATGTGAACGGGGGTCGGGGTTTTTTGTTTTTGGGGGTTTTTTTGTTGTTGTTTTTTGTTTTTTTGTGTTTGTTTGTTTGTTTGTTTGTTTTTGCGGGACCCAGGATTTTTAAGACCCTTTTTTTTTTTTTTTTTTTTTTGTTCAATCAGGTATGAGTTAAGCTACTTATGCTGAAGTCCTTCCCACGCATTTTAGCCCTGAGTAATCTGGTTTGGGGACCTTTAGCTCTTCCCTCCAAACTGAGACCTGCTTTGCCCAAGCTTTGCAAGTTTTCCATTAGACGGACTCCCAGACCCAGATGGGTTGTATTTATTTCCAAGGAGAGAGAAAACAGTGCTTTCTTTGGCATTTGTTTTCTCCCAGAGTCCAGGAAGGGGTCTGACAGATAGTGGTTGCAAATGTTTGATGAATGGAATGGATCGGTGATTGGAAGGAAGGAAGGAGAGAGGGAGGGAGGGAGGGAAGGAGGGAGCTGAGCAGATGTGTGTGCCCTCTCCTTTCAACATTCTTTTCTTCCTTCTCCCCTCCAATCCGTCCCTGTAACCTGCCCCATGGCAACTCTGGTTTGAGTCCTGCTTGGTCCTTTTCCACAGTGGCTGATGGGGTGGGAGCAGCTGTACTATGGAGACTCAGAAGTTATGTGCAAACAATCTGCCCATGGGAGGATGTCATGGACCTTTTGGTGGCTGGTACAAGTAAAAACAAGACAAAACCTTCATTTGTAGCATTTGCCTGTTTCTGTGGCGTAAATACTCCCAGTGTGGCCTGTTTCAAGCCATGATGTTGACATCACTGAACACGGAAGAGATACAGGATCTCATAGTATTTTACTGTGTAGATGTAATCGTAAATAACCCCAAGAGCACAGATCATATGGGGCGCCTGGGTGGCTCAGTGGGTTAAAGCCTCTGCCTTCGGCTCAGGTCATGATCTCAGGGTCCTGGGATCAAGCCCCGCATCGGGCTCTCTGCTTGGCGGGGAGCCTGCTTCCTCCTCTCTCTCTCTCTGTCTACTTGTGATCTCTGTCTGTCAAATAAATAAATAAAATCTTTTAAAAAAAAAAAAAGAGCACAGATCATAGTAAAATAATTAGGAGGTGATGAGTTTTGAGTATTTATTACCTTTGTGTCTAATATAATCTCTTAGGGGCGGGCTTTCTGAGGCAACTTCTGGGCCGTGCGAGGGGTTTTCTTTCTGGATCTTTCCTCTCAAGGTTAGCCCTCCACTGGGCATGGAGTGGCTGCCTTGAAGTCCTCGCTGGTCTGCTGCCTAGAGCTGGGGAGGGGGGTGTGGCCTTCTGTGGAATTCCAGGTCACTCCTGTCCAGCACCCAGTGGAGTGCCCAGCCCAGAGTAGGGAAGTTCAATGATCATTTACTGTTGAATGAATTAGCTGGCACAGAAGGCACTGGCCCAAGGTCAGAAAGACTTGGCTTCTGGTCTTGGGTCTTGGGTCTGCCATTGCTGGGTTGTTCAACATTGTGGTTTCTGGGTCTCGGTTTCCTCAATCAGTTGGAGAAGGAGTTAAGCTACATGACCCTGAGGACTCTACCAGTATCCCCAAGGCTCTCTTCTCCAGGATGATTGGTCCTGAGACCCTATCATCTCCCCCAGCCTGAGGCTCTGACCTGCTCATCTCACCCTTAGGGCTTGACTTCATCACGGGGTCCAGGTTCTCCAACCCCTTATGGGTTGATCCTGGTGCCACTAATGTAAGAGGCTCTGATACATGGAAAACATTGCTTAAGAACCCACAGGTGGCATCAGTGGCAGGATTCCAGCTCCGGGGACAGGATTTCCCCAGAAATTCCAGAGAGGGGTGTGGCTGTGTCACTCGGGGGGAACAGGCCTTTACCGTCTCAGCAGCAGCCAGGGGTGCCTTGCTAACAAGTCAGGGAAACTTCCAGAGCTGTCCAGCCCCAGCTCCCTTCTTCTCTGTCCCAGGGAAGATGTCAGTGGGGATAAGAAGTCACAGGGAGTCGTGAATATAATAAAAACCACTGAACTACATACTTTAAAATGGAGAATTTTATGTTGGGTGAATTATCTCAATTTTAAAAAGATTCAGATACTTGGTGAGGCAGACGCAGAAGAAGAGGAGGAAGAAAGGAGAAAGAAGTCACAGAGTAGGCTCTTAGGGGTAAAGAGGAGGGAAAGAACAGCCCAAGATTCGCCGGACCCACTCGGGGCAGAGGGTTTTCCTTTTGGGGGAGGAATTCAAACTGAGTACATTGAGCCTCTTCCTTGGATTAAAATGTTGGGTGACGTGTGTCCCAGTGGAACCCGAATGTGAGAACCGCACCTTCCCGGCCGTGAGAGGATGGTGGGAGATCAGAGCAGGGTGTCGCCCAGGCCCCCCTCAGCTCCAATCCTTCCGGGATGGCCCTTCCCATGGACCTCAGCTCCTGGTTCTTTACCGCTTTCAGACAATTATCAGCTGGGGACTCTGGGTCCCCCTTTCTGCCACAGCCTCTGGTGGAAAAAACCCATTCTTTTTTGTTCAGCTGAGACCAAGTTGGAATTTTCCAAGAGGAACCTTTTCTCAGAAACTTAGGAAACCAAAAAAGCACAAAGGTATGAGAAAAAAAAAAAAAAAAAACCATACCCACCCATGCCACTAGAGGGTAGATTTCCACTGTGGCCTGAACGCAGGCCAAAGTTGGGGGGAAGAGAGTTGGGGGGATCTCTTCTCTTCTCTCAGACCTGAACAGGGGCCCTGCTCACAAGCGCTCGTCTTTGGGGTCTTCTGGGTCTTTCCTTCCTGGTCTCCGCTGCCCCCTGGACCTCCCCGGAAGCCAAGTCTGAGGCTGGGCCTTGGAGAAGGAGTCTTTAGTGGCCACGTCTCCAAGGGTTTAGGCAGGACCTTTTTCGGGGCTCCTTTCCAAACGGATCCCAGAATTACAGAGTGACAGATCTGGTAAAAACCGTGTTGAGCCCCTGGTCCAACTCATCCTCCTGGCAGAAGTGTTTTGCCCAGGATGCCCCCAGCGTGTCGGGCTGGGAAGGTGACAGCTCAGAGCTGGCCACCTGGGGTGGGACACCTCAGAAGCCGGTCCAAGCCCTTCTGTGGCTTTAGAGAAGAGAGTAGAAGAACCTGAAAGATGTCATGGGGGCAGTGGCAAGAGAAGAAAGTAGCGCCGTACCCAAAATTCTGTTCTCTGGCGGCTGGTGGGTGCTTTGCTATAGGCGGGGCGGGACTGGATGCAGCAGGACCGAGGAGGAGTCTGCGGGCGGACCCCGCCCCTCCCACAATCAGAAATGCAGAGGGACCCGAACTCACGTCTGCCTCAGCCTGCGAATCCAGGCCAGGTTAGCTTGACCTTACAGCTCCGCATCCCCGGCTGCACCTGCGCACTCTGCAGGCCCTGCATTTCTCTGAGTCTTGCTGAAAGGGCTCACGGATGTTTGTGAGTCCGTTCTGGTGGTCCCCAGCTACCTGTCCTTCTCACGCCCCTGGCAGCCCTGGGCCCAAGGAGGTACTGAATTCTGGCCTGTGCCTACTGACCTTGGACAGCCCCAGGCAGACTCGCCAGACAATGAAAGTCCTGTAAGGGGAGAGACTGCTTGTCCCCTCGTTGTCACCTGCCCTCAGGGGGCACCCCGCAACAAGGTACCACAAGCCCGGGCCCCAGTGGTACAGTTTTTTTCAGGTCTCACCTCTCTCTCTCTCTCTCTCTTTCTCACACACACACACACACACACAGCCATTTCTCTCAAGGCAGGAGTCCTAGGGTGACTTCAGCACTCCCCTATACCCCTGGGTTGTGCCAGGGTCTGGCTGCCTCTCTCTGAATGTGCCTTGTGGTCCCTTCCAGGGGCTTTTCAATTTGTACTTGTCCGGGGCCACCCAGTACTTAGGACATATTATTTCATTCTAGAAACATAATGCAGGTTAGAATTTGGATCACTTTTTGGCTCAGGGAATTTTTTTTTCTGCCAATCTGAATTCAAATAGGTGTGTGGGGCAGGAGCTCAGGAGGCGTCCAGATCTGGCAGCAGGCCAGTGCTCACCTGGAATGCTGACGAAAGGTGCCGAATCCACCAGCAGCATCAGACCCCGCTCCCATCCCCTTGGACTTTAAGAAAATCGCTCACTAGACATTTTGCTCTAAATTCTTTCATCATCAGAACTTTTCCGAGATCGGTCCGAGGCCCCTGGTGCAGGGACCTTGGTGGTGAGAAAGGATTTGTAGCAGCATCTGTCCCCCGAAGGACCGTGAATCACAGGAGTGTCTGTCTACAGAATCCTTTCTAATGATGGGCCTGAGGCAGGAGTGTTAAGACAAGAAGGAAACCCACGGGAGAGGGTCCCTGGCACTCCAGAAACCGAACCCTTCACGGGAGACCTACCTGCTAGTGGTCAGGGCTCTCCATGGCCAGGAGCAGCTGGTGTTAGTGGTCCCATCCCTCTCTCAGGACTGAGCACCGATCAGGATGACGGGGCACAAGTGTGCTTCCTCTGGGTCAAAGGTCCCCAAGGGGTGAGGTCTGGCTCACAGACAGAACCATCTGGCTCTCCTCAGAGCTACTCTGACACTTGCCTCCGAACTTGATTTGCAAGATACCTGCCTGCTAAGTCTCACCAAGTCCAGATCTTGCCCCATTCCTGGGGTGATCTGTGGCTTCAGCCCTAGACCGGGATTTGGCTACCTTCCTACATGCTCTGTGAGCCAAAGTAAGACTTGAGCATGCTGGACCCGGAGGAAGGGGCTCCTGGGGGCTGGCCAGAGATGGTGGCCACAACTTGGTCAAATGAAGAGGAGGGGAGGCCATTCCAGGGGGAGGGACCATGAGTCCGTCTCCAAGGTGGGGCTTGTGGGGCACGGTGAGGCCCGTGTCTGTCTAGTCAAGCCTGTGTCCGGCTGTCTGCGCGAAATCTTGGTCCTGGTGCCCTTAGTATGGAAGGGCATGAGGAGGGCAGAGAAGGGTCTGCAGCCAGGGCAACGGACTGGGGCTGTCGGTGCAGCAGCTCAGAAGAGGGTTTCATATTCCAGTGGAGAACCGTCTGGAGCGAGGACGCGCAGAGCCTTTCGTAGCCCTGAAGGCATGCCGGGCTGGGCCCGGCCTCGGGCAGTTCAGACCTGGCGTCTCATCGGATCTTCGAAACAATTATGAGACACAGCTGGTGGCATCGCCTCCATTTTGTAGATGGTGACACTGGATGAATGAGGGTCTGAGGAAATGGCAGCCACGGTGGGCCTTCCAGGGGAGGCCGTATGATCAGAGTTTCATTTTATAGGAGCTTTCAGGAGCCCGCGGAGCAGGTGGATTGGACTGGAAGGTATCCCGGCGGGGAGACCTCTCTGTAGGACCGCACAGTCATCCCGCTGATGTGGCACAGGTGTCATCCAGGTGCTGGCAGGGGGAGTCCAGGAAGGGTACGGATGCTAGAACTGCTTGGAGGACGGAGCTCAACCGAGGGTCAAGGGGCGGCAGTGAGAAAGGAGAGGGAGACCCGAGGCTTCGCAGGCTTCGCAGGCTTCGCGACAGGGCAAGTGGTGATGTCCTTAAGCAAGCCGGTAGGAGGGGCGGGGACTCCGCAGGGGCCGTGGCTCCACCCCCTCTCGGTGGGGTTCCCAGGTGGCCGGGCTTGGGGCTGTGAGTTCTGAACGTGGTTCCCCCACCGCCACTTCCATCCGTATCAGAATCATCTGGCTTGTTTGGAAAAGTCTCAGATACCCAAGCCTTACGCAGAATCTCTGGGAATGAAAGGGTAGAGCCCCGGCACTGGGAGGACAGCTGGTCCTAGGTATTCCTGATTCTCCCCCCACCCCCCGCCGCGACCCCGTTTGTCCTCAGCCTCCTTAAACTCTGATGCTGGGATCATAATAAAAAGAGTAAGTTTTAGAGGGAAGATACTGAGTTCGGCTTTAGAGGTGTTTGCAGAAGTCCAATAGGCAGTTAGATATTAGAAGCTCGAGCTCAGGAAAGCCACTGGGGCCGAGATGGATGTCGATAGTCAAGACTATAACTGGGGGAATAATTTGAAATTGCATACGATTTTTCTCTTTTGTCTTCACGAGTCTGTGACCTTCACACATAGTCTGCCTCCAGCAACCAGATGTCTGGGAAGAGATTAGAATTTGTTAGGGAAGGATAGCCCAGGAAAAAACAAAATTGATCTTTCAACTTTTGACATTCAAAATAGGATTACCGCAGGACAATAATCTTTAAGCCAGGGTGCTATCTTGAGGGAGGGTTCCCCAAATTCCTCTACTTCCCTCTTTCCCTGTTGATTCCTTAAGAGCTAGGCTCCAGCCCCGAATTTTAGGCTCAGGTAGAAATCTGGAAGAGGTTAATATGACCTAAGGAGGTTAAAATATAAAGCCGGCTGGATGGGGAGATTTAAGGGAGAAGGAGGAGGAGATGGTGGCTGTAGCGCAGGCAGGAGGCTTAGGGAGCAAGTACAGGTAAGACTGGGCTCTGTCATCTGACAGCCTGACTGGGCCCCCGGTGGGCGGGCCCCACAGCCGGTGGTCCAAGATCAGAGGCCGTCAGGGCACACAGGAGGCCGGCCCAGGTCATCACCGTGGAGAGCCAGCGACCCCACTGGAGGACCAGACGAGCACCCCCACGGCAAGGGGCCTCTTCTAGCAGAGAAAGGCCATGGCAGCTGAAAGACTGAGCATCTTAGTCCAAGAAAGGCTGAACAGACGCCTAAAGGCCTTGATAGTTACCCAGCCTGATTGGTCCTTTGAAAATTGCAGTTCGGATCCTGCACATCCTAGATGTAACGTGGGTCAAATGTTCAGCTCGGTGGCGGGGTCTGTAGGTGGGAGTGGAAGCTCTGAGAGTAACTGCCCTAGCTGAGGAATGGGGGTGGAATGAGAGCAGAAGCCTGGGGGAGGGGCGGAGTGGGCAGAGAGGTGCAGAGAGGCCGGAGCCTGGAGACGTGGGTTCCGGAAGCCCGTGGTGAGCAATGCCACACCATTGCCAGCAGAAGGGAGGATGACAGTGGAGGCAGGCTCATTTGATCTGACAGTTAGGAGACATTTAAGAAGCGGGTAGGAGTAGTGCCAGGAAAGAGAGCTGCAGGGTAGATCCTGGTGTTGTGTGAGTGGGTGATGGAAACGGCTGGAGTCAGCGTGTCCTTCGAAGGGCACGTGGGGTAGAGGCAGGCAACACACCGGATGACAATTGGAGGGGTAGGGAGAACGGCCCTGCGGAGGACCTGGGCAGAGAGAAGGGATGCCGCCAAGGAGAGAAGGTCAAGGTGCTAGGAAAACGAGAGGCTGTCGGGGTGCGGTGGTTGAGCGGGATGTCTTGGGGAGAACGTGAGAAGGACTGACCAGGAGAGCAGGTGGAGGGACTGACTCTGTGAAGGAGGAAGGGGCCCCTCTCTCCAAGACATGTCCCCCCTCCTTCTTCCTTTAGTGACCATGGAGTGAGGTATCTGGAGATGAGGCCGCCCAGCTGCGGAGGTGATGGGGGATGGAGGAACACAGTGCCATGTGTGAGCGATGCTCGTGTGTCCTGGGTTCTTGGCCTCTGCACCAGGCCCACTTCCCATCAATGGCAGGGCCATCTCCCATGCAGGGGCTTGAGCAAGGACAGCTGGAAGTGGAAACAGTGGAATTTTATACAGGAAAGTGGGGTTCCCCTGGAAACAATTCCCAAGGTTTTGTCATTTTAATTCCTTGTGAACAGACCTTTATGAATATTTTTTACCTATCGCCCAAAGAACATTATCAGACCAATAACAGAAATATATTTTTTTTTAATCAAGCTCTTATTTTCCAAGTTTCTTCTCGGTCCCAGTCCTAATTCTGTTCTGATTTTTATGTGTTTTTTAACCACAGATGTCAGCAGATTGTATTTTCTGAAAAAATGGTCAGAGCAACATTGCCAGTCCTTCATGCTGGTCCAGAAATTTGTCACTCTCTCATGAAAGGTAGATTCTCTTTTCCTTCGCCTTGGAAACTGGCTGGGACTTTGTGACTGTCTCAATGCATGGAGAAGAGGTGGCCCATAATTTTTAAGACTAGGTCATATAAGGTGCATTGACTTCCGCCGGGGTCTCTCTCAGCTTTTGCATCCAGCCACCGGGTTTCAAGAAAGCCCAAACCACACACAGGCGTCCTGGCCAAAAGGTCCAACTGAGGTCTCAGCTGACAGCCAGCATCGACAACCAGACATCTGAGCAAAGGAGTCTCAGAGGATCCGGGCTCAGCCGAGGCTCCAAGCACTGTCGCTCCAGAGAAGTCATACACTTGTGTCCTGTCTGAATTACTGATCCATAAAAAATGATTGTTTTGGGGTGCCTGGGTGGCTCAGTTGGTTAAGCGTTTGACTTTGGCTCAGGTCATGGTCCCAGGGTCCTGGGATCGAGCCCCACATCAGGCTCCCTGCTCAGCCCTGCCCAGCGGGGAGTCTGCTTCTCCCCTGCCCTCTGTTCCCCCTTCTTTTGCTTGCTCTCAGTCTCTCTCGCTCACACTCTCTGTTCAAATAAATAAATAAAAATCTTTTTAAAAAATGGTTGTCTCATGCCATTGAGTTTTAGGGTAATTTTTATGCAGCCATGGTAGCTGAAACACATACCGCATTTTGTTTTATAACTCTTGCATTTGTTAGCAGGAGCGTTTCTCATGTTGTTTCATAGCCATAATTATTTTATTGGCTGCAAAATATTTTGAATGAGCGTAGTATCGCTTATTTAAATATTGTGCTATTCTTGGCTGTAGAGACTGCTTTTCATTTGTCACTACTTAACTAATGATATAAAAAGTTACGTATAGCATTTTTTTTTTCTTTGAACGGCTTCATTGGGATAAATTCCCAGAAGTGGGATTACTTTTGGGTATGAACATTTTTATGACGCCACAAGTGTACTGACTACCCAGTTCCTTCCCAAACAAGATTGCATCAGTAGAATCTGCCACCCATTGTCTTTGGCAATTTCGGTACATAAAGCCACCTCAAACCTATTTTGAACTGAAGTGGGGGTATACATAAACAACCGCCTTAAGGGAAAACCTTGGCTATGATGTCATCAGCATTAGACCGCATCACTGCTTTTCTCTTTTGCTAAGTCAATCAGTGCAATTGTATTTTATCCTTGTTATCATTTGTATCTCTTGGCTAAGTACTGAAGCTGAGATTTTTGCCATCTTTTAAAAGTGGTTTTTTCATATTTTTAAAAAAGTAAAAAATTGTGTTATATGTAGAAGTACCTATGTATATTCTTTCCCCAATAATATATTTTTATTTTTTAAGATTTTATTTATTCATCTGACGGAGATCACAAGTAGGCAGAGAGATAGGCAGAGAGAGGTGGGGGGGAAGCAGACTCCCCGCTGAGCAGAGAGCCCGATGCGGGGCTCGGTCCCAGGACCCTGAGATCATGACTTGAGCCGAAGGCAGAGGCTTTAACCCACTGAGCCACCCAGGCACCTCCCAATAGTGTACTTATAAGAGCTCTTGACATCACTGTTTTTTTAAACTGTAAATCAGAGCTCATTAGTCAATTAAGAAATCAGTTAAGTGACTCATAATGAGCATTAAAAATTAGAATAGAATAGACTAAAAACATACAAAACTTAGTCTGATGATATTATCAGAATTACATAACAATACAATTTCACCCAAAATGTGGTTTTTTGTGCATTTTTGTTTCAGTTTAAGTGTGTTTTGGGTCGTGATGCAAAATTTTAAAACTTGGCCTTATAAGAACATATTTATGTTCGTTTCATATTGATGTAAACATTTCTCAAGCTGCGTCTCACCTTTTTTGTATTGAATTATCTTTCTTTTGTACCATTTTAATTTTTCATGTGGCCTGGCCCGGCAGTCCTTTGTAATTTCTTATTTCAGTTGAAAACAGAAATTCATCTTGTTTCTGTAAAGGTGATAAATGATCCATCCCATTTTTTGTCAACTCAATTCTTACCGAAGCGTTCTCTGGACACCCCTGAACTTATAAAAAAAAGTCACATCAGCTCTGTAAAATGCAAATGAGGAGCTTATGCACAAATGCTATTAGGGTGTGGGCAGACCGAGAACACACCGTAATCAGGAGAACATTCCCCCAACAAACTGGGCGCAAATGCTGCAGAAGCAAATGTTCTAGCAGTCATCTGAAGGTAGCCACGGAAAGACCAAAGAACTTGAAGAGAAAGCAACGCTGAAAATTCCTGAACACATGGAAATACTCAGAATAATAAGGAGCGCGGCGTCTGGGGATATCAATCAATTGGAGACTTAGAAAATGATAATAATAATAATCATGACTAGGTATTCTGTCTATTTTCTGGGCTCATTGACTCTTCACCATCACCTGTAAGGTTTATTATTATTTGCATTCTGCAGGTGAACACATGTCAGTCTCAGGAGGCGATGTGACCTGCCCACGTCCTGGTTACTCAGCAGGTGGGTGCCTGGGACTTGACTTTCAGACCCGCGCCCCTAATCACTGCCCCATGCCGTGTCTCATAGCAGAGCCGGGGGCTTGTGGTCAGAGAAGAGGTGAATGCCTGGGGACAGTTACTTAAAATTTTGGAGTCTCAGAGGAATGCTTCTGTTGCTCTATGGGAACCGTCCAGATTTCCCCTTCCTCTCCGGGGAATTTTTTTCACATCACTGGAGCTAGTCACCGAGATTAAAGCAGCGGCTCGCCTGTGCAGTGCTGGAGAGACCCAGACCCATGTTCTGCATTTGTTGCTGGACTCCATTCCCAACATGAACATTCCTAACGTTACAAGGGCTCAGAGGCTGTGGAGCCCATAGCCCCGGGCGCAGGTGTGGCTGTGTGACTCCGCTCAGCCTCCCCACTTATAAGATGGGAATAATCATAGTACACTCCTATGACTGCAAACAGCACCTGATCCAATGGAAGTGATTCATTAGTGATATTATTATTATCTAACAGAGGTATTTCTTCGAAGCCAGTGAACAGGTATCCCCCACTTTTCAAAAGTCCTCATTACACCACTTTCCTTTTATAAAAGACCTGCGTTAGTACCTGTTTTTAACGGGAAAAAAAAAGCCAAAGAGGATTTTCGCTTTTACGAAAAAAGGCTAAGAGCAGCAACAGTGTTCAGTGAGCCTTTATAGAGGTAGGGTGAACCCCGCACAGTGTGGGGGGCTCCCTGAGCCCCTCCCAGGGAAGGATACCCAGCCTCTGGGCATCAAGCTGTGAATTCTTTGAGCACCTGCTTTGTCTCAGTTGATTTTGTCCATCCGCTAGCAAGGTGTGTCCTCAAGTACCAAAAAAAGCTTGGCAGAGGTTATTTTTGGGGTCTGGGAATGCTCAAGAAAATTTCCATGTAAATTGATGATAATCTTTCCTTTGATTTACACACTTTCAGCTTAGGAAGGTTTTCATAGGAAGGACCAGTCTACTTTTGGATAGCAGGGGAAGCCCATGCTTTATCTTAGTTATACTTCATTTTCACTGGACTTTAGGAGGTAATCTAGTTTTATTGGCAGCATAATTATAGGGTCTTTATGTTGATGTTTGTAAGTTACATTTAATTACCTGGCATTTTCCTGTCTTAATCTTCCGGCTGCAGGGTACATGCTGTTTGGGTCGGGTGAGGCTTACACTTGCTGTCCCAGTGTAATTACTAATAGTGCCTCCTTTCGATTCAAAAACCTCCTGGTTTGGAAGAGAAACCATGTGGTCATCATTTTTGGAGAACTGCAAACACTCCTATCCCTGGTCCCTGCAGCTTGTATGACCTGGGTCCAGAAGACCAAAGCCTGCCCTGGAATCAAGGGCAGTGGCTCTCATTTTTCATGCCAAGACCCCTTCGACTGGCTGCAGAATCTTCTGAACCCCTTTTAAGCATAATCTTTTTTTGTTTTGCTTGGTTTTTTGGTTTTGGGTTTTTTTTAAAAATTTAAATCCAATTAGTTAACATATACTGTATTATTAGTTTTAGAAGTAGAATTCAGTGATTTGTCAGTTGCATATAACACCCAGTGCTCATTACATCACGTGCCCTTCTTAATGCCCCTCACCCAGTGGCCCCACCCCCCATCCCCCTCCCTGTCAGCAACCCTCAGTTTGTTCCCTATGATTAAGACTCTCTTATGGTTTGTCTCCCTCTCTGATTTTGTCTTGTTTTATTATTCCTCCCTTCCCCTATGATCCTCTATTTTCTTTCGTAAATTCCACATATGAGTGAGATCGTACGATAATTGTCTTTCTCTGATTGACTTCTTTCTTTTTTTTTTAATATTTTATTTATTTATTTGGGAGACAGAGATCAGGAGTAGGCAGAGAGGCAGGCAGAGAGAGAGGAGGAAGCAGGCTCCCTGCTGAGCAGAGAGCCCAATGCAGGGCTCGATCCCAGGACCCTGGGATCATGACCTGAGCCAAAGGCAGAGGCTTTAACCCACTGAGCCACCCAGGCACCCCGTGATTGACTTATTTCTAAGCATAGCTTTTTAATACATTAAAAATGTACAGGATTATGGAGGAATTCCATAATTTTCAGAGAATGCTGAAATATTTCAATATTTCAAAATATTGGAAAAAATGAATTTGTGATGTGATATACATATTTTTATCGGTGATTAACAGATCTGTGACTGGTTTGCTAGCTATTGTAAATTTTAAAGCAGTGATGAGCATAAGTGATATTTTGAGATCTCTGTAACAATGGCTACATGATACAGAACGCCTATGATTTCCATTAGTGACAGAGTCACAGTATTTCTACTTGGTTTCCGTATTCTGTTATAGAATACAATTCTTTCCCTGTCCAGGTTCACAGACCTCGTGATTCCATTCAGGCCTCTTGTGGACTCCACTTTCAAAACCCCTGCACCAGGGGGAATGTTTGCCCCACCCGGAAGGAGGCAAATTGCACAAAGATCAAAAGAAAAGAAGAGGACCGCAATGGTTGTAGGTTTGGTGATGGGCACACGAGGTGGAGGAGAAAGGGAATGTGAGAGGTTGCCAGGTTGCGGACAGTTGGAACAAAAAGGCCCCGTGGGTCTGTCACTGCCTCTGTCGACAGAGTAGGCTGAGTATAGCCCATCCAGGATGCAGCCTGCCAGAAACATGAATTTGCACGGTGGCTCCAAATGCGGACTCTGAATTCTGACACACCTGGGTCTCAACCGCAGCCCTGCCATTTGCCAGCATGGACTTTGTACAACCATATAACAGACTCAATTTCTCCTGTTTAGTGGGAGTAATAATTCCCATGGCACAAAACTGCTCCGAGGATTAAACAAGATGATGTGTGTACAAAGCTTGGCGCGGTGTCTGGTATGTTTTTATAAGCCCTCCACCGAGGGTTCTAGCAAGAGTCTTATTGCTGTCACGATGAAGACCCATTTCCCAGCAGTCAGCTAGGGCTCCGTGCAAGTCAGGAAAGCACTGGGGTTGACTCACATGTGGCCCGTAGGAGGCAGCAAACACCATACTACTGGCTGAGGAGGACCGGGCAGTGGTGTGTGTGGATGGAGAGACTGCCTTCTGCTCCCACAGGATGAACTCAATGAGCCAGGTTCCTTCTGCCACCTTTGCTTGGCCCCAGTGCTCAGAAGGCTGCCCAGTCCCCGTTGTAGACCACGAGGTGCCGTCAGGATGTTCTGAGGAGGCTGCAGGCCAGGGCCAGAGACCAGTTGTTTGTACACACCCCATCCTAGCCAAGCAGCGACTGGAGAGAGCCATATAATTGGGTCCTGGGAATGCTTCTGCGTACAATGGGGGCCTCCCAGTCTACCCTCACTTACTCCCTCTTTAAACTTATCTTGTTATATACCTGTTCACCTGCCCTCCAGGTAGTCCCAGGAACCAACAGTGTTTACACCGGCTGTGCCCAGCTGAGGAACATCCAACCTGGGACATCCTGTTCTGTCCTCTCTCCTTCCATGAAGAGGAACTAATTGTCTTGTGTTAGCCCGTACTGAATTCCCTCCAGAATAATCTGGAGGGCTTTTGAACTAGGGTGACCTGCGCACATGTAGAGAGAAATCATCCCGTTTTATAGGGGCAGAGAGTTAGCAAGTTGTTGGAGTCATGACCATAGTGCCCTATCCTTCATCAATCCTCTTCCAGAACATTCCAGAAATGAGATTAATTCAGTAGGATGGCAGGAACACTGCATGAGACAGGCAAGTCAAACAAGTATTCATTAAGCTGTTGTTGAGGGAAAGTGCTTCCCTCTGCCAAGTGACTGGTGAACCTAGGAATCATTCACGGATCTCCACCTTGAGGATGGAGTGATCTCCTTTTTGGTGGCCCTTAGCCATGGAACTGAGTGGAACTCAGTCTTCAAGAATGCTTACTGAAAGATACTAAATCTTGGGAGACGAGCAGATAGAGAGAGAGCCCCCAAGAGATCCCACTTGATCTCCATTAAACGATTTTAGTTTTTCTGCAACTTTTCTTTTAAGGGCCAGAACCTTCTTCACAAATGAAATCTTACACAATTTCAACACACAAAGCAGATGAAAAGGAATTTACTCTGGTTGAGGCAGGAAGAGGAAGGAAAGAGGAGACCTGTGCCAACCATCCTGACCGTGAGCCCTAACCCACAAATCCAAACTTCCTCAAAAATGCAGTTTGAAATCCTTGGATGACAAACCAGTGTAGTCTCGTGTTCAGATGAGGCCACGCACTGCGGGGCTGAGGTTTTCAAACTGATGTGTCCAGCCTAAGACGACACCAGCGTAAGGGGACCTGTAGGAAGAGAACAGTGGATAAAACATCCAAAGACGTTAAGTTCTGATCCTGGCTGTCCCACTAATTGGCTGGCTGGTCTTGACAGAGCCCCTTGGACTGTCCTACACGATGAAACTGAAACCGTATGACCTCAGAGAGCACTTCCAGAGCCAGTGCTCTTGTCCAAATTGGCTGATTTATGGTGACGGGGAGGGACGCCTACTCAATTCCCTCAGTGCCCAGGTCCAGGCTGGGAGCCTCACAGCAGGCTCAGGTGGAAATGTGCAGCAGGAATGTGTTCCTAGGGGCACCTGAGTGGCTCAGTCGGCTCTTGGTTAGGCATCTCCTTCGGCTCAGGTCATGATCTCAGGGTCCTGGGATGGAGCCCCACACTGGGCTCCCTGCTTGGCGGAGAGCCTGTTTCTCCCTCTGTCCTTCACCCTACTTGGGCTCTCTCTCTCTCAAATAAATAATCTTAAAAAAATAAAAAAGGAATGTGTTTATAACCATCCTCTCCTCTGCCTTCTCTCCCTGTCCTGGTCCTATGCTGGGTCCTTGTGGCCTCCCCACTACACTGGAACCTGCCCCCTACGGTCAGTGCCCCCTGCTCTGGTCCCTGTGATCCTGTGTTCCAGTTCCACGAAAACCTATCTGACTTCTATCCTGAGTCTTCAGGCTGACCCTTCCTTCCTGAGTACCAATTACCTAACATGTACATGAAAGGCACTGAGAATTCTCTTGCAAAACCTGCTGTCTCATGTCTGACCACCCCTCTCACTCCTAATGCCACTATTCCTGGTTTGCAAATCAGCGTACCTCGCTTATCACTACTGAACTACTGAACAACCATCTTACTACACAGCATAGCAAACCAGGAACAGTAGGAGAGAACAGAGGTCTTCAAAACACAATTCTGGAGGTGCCTGGGTGGCTCATTTGGTGAAGTGTCTGCCTTTGGTTCAGGTCATGATCCCAGGGTCCCGGAATCGAGTCCCAAGTCAGGCTCCCTGTTCGGTAGGAGTTCTGCTTCTCCCTGTCCCTCTGCTGCTGCTCCTGCTTGTGCTCTCTTTCAAATAAACAAACAAACAAACAAAATAAAATCTTTAAAAAAAAGAAAAGACAATTTTGTTTTAAACAAACAAGCAAGCAAACAACCCTTTTATTTTGCTCAATATCATGCAGTTGGGTGCTCAGAGTTTTCTGTGTCTAGAGTTAAGATAGTCATAAAGAGGTGCCTGACTAGCTCAGTTGGTAGAGTGCATGACTCTTGATATCTGGGTTATGAGTTCGAGCCCCATATTGGGTGTAGAGTTACTTAAATAAATAGAACTTAAAAAAAAAATAAAAGAAGTAGTCATACAAGTTAGTTTCAGTGTGATTGAGTAGGACAGTCCCAGAATGAGAAGAGAGAACCATGGACTAGCTGTGGGATATTTTGCATAGCAAAGAACTTTTCTCGATTTAAGTTCATCGAAGTTCATCATCTGTAAAATGAGAATTATGATACATGGGTCTCACGGAAGTGTTGCAAGGATCAAATAAGATCCTTCATTTTTTTCAGCATTTATGTTTTCTTATGAAATATATATACAAAAAATGTGTAAGATCTCTGTATCCCGTTTAAAGGACTAAAATAAAACAAACACACATATTCCCAGAACGCAGGGTAAGCAATAAGTAGTAACTTAGAAATGTTTTCATGTTCCTTTCTGATATCAAACCTCACCTGACCTCCACCTTTTTTTTTTTTTTTTTTTTTTTGGTGGTAACTTCAGTCAGTTCCGGGGTCTTTGTTTTTCCAGCTTTACAGCGATATCATGGACAGGTTGCATTGTATAAGTTTAAGCTGTACAGTGTGAAGATTTGTTGCAGGTATATATTGGGAAATGTTTTGTTTTGTTTTGTTTTTTAAAGATTTTATTTATAGATTTGACAGACAGAGATCACAAGTAGGCAGAGAGGCAGACAGAGAGAGAGGAGGAAGCAGGCTCCCTGCTGAGCTGAGAGCCCGACGCGGGACTCAATCCCAAGACCCTGAGATCATGACCCGAGCGGAAGGCAGAGGCTTAACCCACTGAGCCAAATGTTAACCACTATAAGGTTAGTTTACACATAATTACTATTTTGCTGTTGTTACAGTGAGAACATTAAAGCCCTATTCTCATTGCAACTTTCAAGAACACAATACAATATTGTTAACTAAAGTTGCCATGCTGTACATGAGATGCCCGGAACTTACTCATCTTATCACCGGAAGTTTGTGTAGCTTTGACCAACATCTCCCCATTTCCCTCTCCCTCTCCCCCACCACCCCCGGATTCTGACAACCACCACTCTGATCTCTCTTTCTATGAGTTCGATGTTCTTAGTTGCACACTTAGGTGAGATTATATAGAATTTGTTTTCCTCTGACTTATCTCACTTAGCATAATGCCTCAAGGTCCATCCAAATTGTTGCAAGTGGCAAGATTTTCTTCTTTCTCATGGCTGAATAATTCCATTATGTATATATCACATCTTCTTTATCCATTTATGCATTAATGGACACCGACATTGTTCCATGTCTCGGCTATCATGAATAACACTGCAATGATGTAGGCATCTCTTCAAGACAGTGATTTCGTCTCCTTTAGAGAGATACCCAAAAGTAGGATGGCTAGACCATGCCATAGTTCTGTTTTTAATTTTTTGAGGAATGTTTATACTGTTTTCCATAATGGCTGCACCAATTTACATTCTCACCAACAGCCCATGCAGATTTCCCTTTCTCTATACCCTCACCAACACATTCTCTCTTGTCTTGTCTATAATAACCATTCCAATAGGTATAAGGTGCTATCTCATTGTGATTTTTTAAAATTAATTAATTTATTTATTTCAGGGAGAGACAGAGTGTGTGAGCAGAGGGGCAGGGGAGAGAAAGACTCCTTGAGCCAGGCTTCCCGCTGAGCATGGAGACCTATGCGAGGCTTGATCCCACAATCCTGAGATCATGACCTGAGGAAAACCAAGAATGGGACACTTAACTGACTGTGCCCCTGTAGTAGTAGACTCTTACTGTATGTATTTCTCTGTGACTGACTTTTCTTGCCTCGATATTCTGTTGTTGAGATTTGTTCATGTGAAAGTGAACAGTGGTAGATCATATACCAGAAGGATACATCATAGTAGGTCTATGAGATGGCTGTGGAGATGCTTTTACCGAGTTTAAAGACATTTTCTTCTATTGTGAGTCTGACCAAAGATTTTACCATAAAATTATTTTAAAGTATCAAACATTTTTTATTTGAATACTACATATACCTTTAATTCATTAATATGGTAGATGACGTTAATGATTTTCTAATATAAAATCAACATGGC
Source organism: Martes martes (assembly GCF_963455335.1). NCBI lineage: Eukaryota > Metazoa > Chordata > Mammalia > Carnivora > Mustelidae > Martes > Martes martes. The sequence continues at coordinate 89,840,730 of NC_137899.1, forward strand.
ATTCCTGTGATAAAATTGCATTGATCATTTATACATTATTGGATGTGATTAAGTCTATGTTGTTTAGGATTTTTACCTATTTGTTCTTCAGTGAGATTAGCCTGTAATTTCCCTTTCTTGAACTGTGCTAGTAATTTGAGTATCAGATTTGTGCTGGCTGCATAAAACGATTTTGGAAGTATTCCCTCTTGTTCTGCTTTCTGGAACTGGTTATGTCAGATTGACATTGTACCTAGAATGTTATGATACCCAACAACACCTCTATAAAACCATCTTTATCTTGTATTTGTGGAAATATCTGTAATAGTTATTCTACTTCAGCATTAGTTTTTAAGACTTCCTAAATTATAAGACTTCTAAGCATGCTTTAGCTGCGTCCCCGAGTTTTGATATGTCTCATTTTTACCATTCCACAGGTGTTTTCTACTTTATATTAAGCGGCAGCCTAACAGAACCAGAATACAGACCCTGGAGCCAGATTGCCGCACGCAGACCCTGTGCTGCCATTTTCCATTTGTCTGATTTGAGCGCATTGTTCATCCTGTATGAGTCCCTGGTTTCTTCGTCTGCAAATGAAATGATAACAGGACCAGCCTCAAAGGGTTGATTGGAGGATTAAAAAATATATCAAACTCATAAAATACTACACGGGACATAATTCATTAGTAAATGCCATATGGAGTGTTTACTATTATTTTTTCTTCTTTAACACTTGAGTTGATTGTGTGTCTGTTTTCAAATTTCCATGTGTGACTATGGGCATGGACAGTTCCTAGTTCATGCTTTTTTGTTAATGTTTTATATTTTTATTAAATTGTGGTCAGACAGTGTGATCCATAGGATATCAATTTGTTGAAATTCATTGAGGCCAGCACTCTGTCCCAGCACATTACTGATTTTCATAAATGTCCCACATGTGCTTGGAAATATGTGCCCTCCAAGAGCAAGGTTAGCAATCATGTCATTCAAATCTGTACCCTTACTAGTTATGGTGTTTGCTTGATCTAAGAGAGATGGGAGCATTTTTAAAGCAAGTGAATAACCTAGGCTTGTTATATTTTATTTAGAAAAGCAGCTCTTTCTGAGCATTCTATAAAGTTTTTTAATGGACATTTTATTTTTGAATAGTTTTACAGAAAATTCCACAGATAGTACAGACTTTCCATATACTTCACACCTTGTTGCCCATTATTAACAGATTACATTAATATGGTACATTTGGCAGAATTAGTGACCCGATATTAATAAATTTTTCTTAGCTAAAGTCTGATTTCCTTAGTTTTTACCTAAATGTCTTTATTCCTGTCCCAGGATCCCACACAATTTGTCGTCATGTCTCCTTAGGCTCCTCTTGGTTGTGATAGCTTCTTAGACTTTTCTAAGGTTTTTCAAGGTTTTGACGATCTTGACAGTTTTGAGTGGTATTGGTATTGGTCAGATATTTTGTAAAATGTCCCTCAAATACAATTTGTTTCATGTTTTCTCCTGATTAGACTGGGGTTATAGGGTTGCGGGAAGAAGATTGTGGAGGTAAAGGGCCGTTCTCATCACACCATGTCGAGATCACATATTATGAATATGACCTACAGCTGATGTTAACCTGATGTTAACTTTGATTCCCTGGTGATCAGGCTATACACGTGTGTGAGTTTCCGCAATTTTTATTTAAATGGAATGTCATGATGTAATGCAATAGACTCAATCCAGACACCTGGATTCCAGGTCCATTTCTGTCACTAAATTGCTCTGTGAGTTTTGGCTGCTCACTTGACCTCTTTGACTGTCAGGGTTTGTGGTTGTAAAACCATTCCTTGGCTGGGCATGACGATTGGAACATACATTCTTTTGAAATATTGTTTGCACATTTGTAATTACTTCTGAAATGCTTCCTAAATATATGTAGTTCTAGGTTTGCAAATTGTGGTGGCCAGCCTCCAAGGTGTACCCAGTGGATAGGGCTGATCTTTCTGTGGAAATGATGGTGTGTGACTTCTGAGGTTAGATAATGAAAGACATTATGGCTTCCACTTTGTAATTGCTTGGATCACCCATCAGGGAGAGTCAGCCACCGTGTCACGAGCTCTCCAGCAGTCTTGTGGAAAGGTACACGAGGGGAGAGCATTGGGGCCTCCTGCCAATAGCAGGTACTGTCTTGCTTGTGAGGGGATGCATCACCTTGGAATCAGATCCTCTAGGTCCAGTCAAGCCTACAGATGATGCAATCCCAACCGCCATATTTGCTGCTCCCTCAAGAAAGGCCCCCATCCACAACGAGTTAAGCCACTCTGGAATTCTTGAATTCTAACAACTGTGTGAAAGAAATCTTTATAGCTCTTAAAAATAAACAACAAAGGTTGGATCCCAAGGCTTTGCAACGGTGTTCAGGCCCTCATGGTTAGGGGGTTGTGAGGGTGTCAACTGGCTTGGTTCCCAGACTCCTCCCCGACTTAAACCACAGCAGACTGGCCATCTGGTTTAAATATTGAGGATCCATATGGGATTCTTTCAAAGAGAGAAGTCTGCAGCCAAAAATAAATCAGATTAGATGACCTCCAACACTCGATGATTTCATCTATCCATATAAAAAAATACTTCTTACAAACACATACACAGCATTTTCTTTTCTTTCTTTCTTTTTTTTTTTTTTTGCGGGGCTGGAGGAGGGGAGAGGGCCCCATGCCCAACACAAGCCAGATTCGGGGCTCGATCTCACAGTCCTGAGATCATGACCTGAGCCAAAATCAAGAGTCAAATGCTTAACTGATTGAGCCACACAGGCGCCCGTCAGCATTCTTTTCAGGGTCTGCTCTTCTTGAAGGACGTACTGTCCCTGAGATTAGAAACAAGGGCCCACAGTGTACTGCCCCCCTGAGAAGTGTATCAAGGGTTGCCCTTTCTGTGTGTGATGTGGCCAGAGTGAAGGCCATGGAGAAAGTGCTGCGCTCTGGGCAGAGCTCCATCGCCCAGCACCAGCTGCAGGCTGTAAAGGAAAGGGCGGATTTGCCCCTGTTGCCAATGTTCTGTTGGAAGAATAAGGGCAAGCAGGTACTGAGTGGTGTGGGCAAAGCCCAGGATAATGGGTTTTACATTCCATATACCTCACTCAATCCCCATGACCACTAGGAGGTAGGCATCTTGTAGGTTGGGGAAATCAAGGCCAGAAAGCTAACCGGTTTGCCAGAGTCGCAGATTAGGAGGAAGAGAGCTGGGGCGCCTGGGTGGTTCAGTGGATTAAAGCCTCTGCCTTCGGTTTAGGTCGTGATCCCAGTGTTCTGGGATCGAGCCCTGCATCGCGCTCTCTGCTCGGCGGTGAGCCTGCCCCCCCGCCCCCCGCCTCTCTGCCTACTTGTGATCTCGGTCTGTCAAATAAATAAATAAAATCTTTAAAAAAAAAAAAAAAAAAAAAGGAGGAAGAGAGCTGCAAGGAAGTCTGGGTCCGTCTGCATCTGTAGAACCCTTTGCATCTTTCATGGATTCCAGGCCACGGTTTCAGCCCCTCTTTGGGTCGGAAATGCACTGATTTTACACAAGGAGTTTGTCATAATTCGTCGATCTAAGAAAAGCTGGTCATTCGGGGCGCCTGGGTGGCTCAGTGGGTTAAAGCCTCTGCCTTCGGCTCAGGTCATGATCCCAGGGTCCTGGGATCGAGCCCCGTATCGGGCTCCCTGCTCCGTGGAGAGCCTGCTTTCTCCTCTCTCTCTGCCTGCCTCTCTGCCTATTTGTGATCTCGGTCAAATAAATAAATAAAATCTTTAAAAAAAAAAAAAAAAGCTCGTCATTCATTTGGTTACTCGTTCACACAGAGCCCACTCTGCGCCCTGACCCGTTGCAGGCCCTGTGGACAGAAAGGGAAGGAAAGCAGAGATTTCTGCTCCCTCTGGCCCAGCTTGAGCGTTGGGTCGAAGAGGACATGAGAAGCCATCATCTGCTTCCCCCTCTTGTAGCCAAACTCCATAGAGGGAAGGGGAGAGGGAAGGCGAGTTTCCTTTAGGATCCTGAAGACCTAGGTGTTCTTGGAACACAGCTAGAAAATGCCTTCAAGGGACAGAAAGACGAGGTGGGTCCCAGGGAGCCATGAACCCCCAAAGGTAGTCCCTGTTGCCCCCCGAGGTAGCCTTCCAGGGTTGGACCCAGCACGGACGATGCTGCTTCTGGCTGGCCACCTCCCGGGGTCCCTCCGGGGAGCACCCCGGACATTGCACAAAGCAGCTCGTTCGACAACTGTACCGATGCAAAGCAGGACAGTGTTGAGAAACTGTGCTCTGTGAAACTGGCCCTTGAGAAACTGCCCTGTTTGAAATCAAGTGTGCATTGTTCAGAGAGATTTTCAAGTGCAGGTCTTAATCGCCTATGATTCAGTTAAATTTAGTTCCGTCCTTCAGTGGATCTCATTATCTTCTTAACAATTCTACTCCTTGGCTGGAACTTCGTTTTGGTAAAAGTCTAACTACTTTGTGAATATGTTTGGAGGCCCTGGCGAAGGTCCTCAGAGATGGGACCGGCACTGTTGTTCTAGAACTCCCACAGCCTTGGCCCCCTGGAGAGTCACTTCATTGGTGACAAGTCCACCCGAGTGCTAAGGCGGGATTGGAAACCTGCCCCTCCTACCCCACCACCCCCCAGGAATGAGCAAAACTGTCGGGGGTTTTAGTTGCACGATGGGAAGGGAGAAGAGGGCTCCGCACTGGGAAGGCAGCACCCCTCTCTAGGACCCCCACCCCGAGTCTGTCTGCTCCGCAGCACCTATGCTCCTTCACACCACATTCCAGCACCAGCAAGCCGGGACACTCGCCTGCATCGGGTCACTGACGGCCCCCCACACCCCTTTTGAATCTTCAAAAGGCAGAAGGAGTTCTTTAATCAAGAAGCTTTCATTCTCCTCCCCATCCCCCCACCTCCCCCCAGCCAAGACTCCTTCTCCTTCTCAGGGACATGTTCTTAGATAGGAACCAAGTCTCTGCTACGAAGTAGGGACCAAGGCCAGAACAGGGCCTTTTTTTTAACTTGTTTGTGCTTCTTGCTGACCTTCAAATTATCTTTTTTTTTTTTTTTAAGATTTGATTTATTATTATTTTTTTTTTTTTTTTTTTTTTTTAAGGTTTTGTTTATTTATTTGACAGAGATCACAAGTAGGCAGAGAGGCAGGCGGGGGAGGGGGTAGGAGGCAAGCTCCCCACTGAGCAGAGAGCCCGATGCGGGGCTCGATCCCAGGACCCTGGGATCATGACCTGAGCCGAAGGCAGGGGCTTAACCCACTGAGCCACCCAGGCGCCCCTTGATTTATTATTTGACAGACAGAGATCACAAGCAGGCAGAGAGGCAGGCGGGGGTGGGGCGGGGGGAGAAGCAGCAGGCTCCTTGCTGAGCAGAGAACCCGATGTGGGGCTCGACCCCAGGACCCTGAGATCATGACCTGAGCGGAAGGCAAAGGCTTAACCCACTGACTTTCAAATTATCTTATTTTGATCGTGTTCTTAAAGCAGGGATCCAGCACACTGGCATCAGGTACGAACGCTTACTAGTGATCACCCAGAAGTTTTTCCAAAGCCTGTTAAAACCAGCTCTGGGGTAACTGGAGAAATAGGGTGGGTATGAGGTCAGAGATAATTTGACTCAATTTACAGGAAAACGACAGTGTGCTCTTGTTGAGAGGGTGACTGCGGAGGTCTGCAGCTTGACCCGGGGTAAGGTGGGACCTGCTGACCTCACAGGGCTGGACCGCTGTGAGGAACAGGTGCCTGGAAGAGGGGCAGCCTGTGGGTGGCAGGGAGCGGGTGGGGCTCTGAGTCCCCCATCTGGCCCAAACCCTGCCATGCAGGGGCCTGGCTCTCTCCTGCATCCCTGGGGGAGGCCCAGCAACCACTGTTGTTGCCCAATTCCCTAAAGCCCTGGGGGTACGTTTCACTGGTGGGTCACCTGCACAGCAGTGAACGTCACCTGTAGGAGCTACCGTCATCCAGTAAGAAGTCAGCAACCAAGCCATTAACTCCATGAAACCCGAAGTCAACTCTTACCTAGCTCATGCCTTTCCCAGCCTTTGTCTATTTAATTCCAGGAAAGGAAATGTAATAAAAAAATAAGCGACAGCATTCGTAAACGTTAAAAACAGATCTTTACGGGGCGCCTGGGTGGCTCAGTGGGTTAAAGCCTCTGCCTTCGGCTCAGGTCATGATCCCAGGGTCCTGGGATTGAGCCCCGCATCGGGCTCTCTGCTCAGCGGGGAGCCTGCTTCCTCCCTTCCCTCTCTCTGCCTACTTGTGATCTGTCAAATAAATAAATAAAATCTTTTAAAAAAACAAACAAACAGATCTTTACTTGCGTAATTCCTCCTTCACGGTCTTGTGAAGATACGGCGAGAAGGGGACCGCCTACAACCCAGGGAGAAGGTTCTCACCAGAACCAGACCCGGCTGGCCCCCTGATCGGACTTCCAGCCTCCAGAACTGGGAGGGACAAATGTCTGTTTGGCCCACTCAGTCTACAGCATCTGTTTCGGTGGCCAGAGCGCACCAGACGCCATTCGCTGATGCTTCCCTTCTTCCCTCTCATCTAGATCATGAGCTCCATGAAAGCGGTTCTTTAAGAGCGCTGCTTAGAAGACACAGGACTTTGGGCTTCGCACGCAGGAGGAAAAACAAAGTAACTTGTGAAGTGACAAATGGATTCCCGTCCCCTCTCAGCCCTAAAGCGGTGGCTCTCAGCCTTGGCTGCGCAGTAGGAACCCCTGGGGAGCCTGCAAACTCTCGGGGGCCTGGTGACACCCGGGGCCATCAGACGGGTCCCCAGGGATCCAGGCATCACTAGCATTGAAGGCTCCCCGGGTGACTGAAATGTGCACCCAGGTAAGACCAACCTCCCTAAAGCTAAAGGAGCAAGGTACTGGGGCGAGGGTCCCCGACCAGAGGGACGGCTGTCACGCACGCCTTTGTGTTGCTCAGCGGAGTAGCTGCTTTACAGTTACAGAGCGGATGAAGGCTGAGCGAGATGGAGGGTGGTGCACTGTCTCGATAAATCAAAATAAAACAAACAGCAACAAGTTCACAAAAGAACTTTTTATTTGAGGCAGGAAGTCTGGATGAAAGGGTTACAACAGTTCCCAGCAGCTGAAATCCAGTTGTTAGTGGCACTATTTCAACTTCGTAGATTCAACTTAGTCAAGAAAGAGTACTAAGGTCCTACTTTCCCAGCTGGACAGGAAGAAGGGCAAAGAGAACTGGAAGAAGTTTCTAATCTACTGATACTGCTCTTCAGACCCGACACCAAGCGGGCCAAGCCCTCACTGGCCTGGCCGGAGGTCACTGACCCACCAGGAAAGGCAGAGGCCACACTACACTACATACAGGGAAAGTGACCCAGGGAACACAGCGGCAGGTCACCTGGAGGGGGAAGAGGCACCAGGAGCTTCAAAACTCTGTGTTGAAGGGATAGTCCTTGTGGGAGGCACAGCTGTCAGGAGAAAAGGAGGAACATGTTAGCTTTACAAGGGAAGGGATTTCAACCATAAGAGGTGACCGAAAGCAATGGTGAGGGTCTCATTACAGGGAGAAATACAGGCCTCAGAAACGAGCCTGTGTCCAGACCGCAGGTCATGGGTCTGTGCTGGGGGCCCCGGAGCCACCCTCCAGGCTCCTCTACCATGGGCTGTCATCAGTTGGCACCTGTGTGACGGACCCCACCCTCCCTGTGCCTGAGGCAAGCGGGGCACCAAGACACGCTTCCTGCTTCCTGGTCACTCAGGCTGGCAGGACCAGAGTATCCCATAGTCTGGAACAGTAAGAGGGTGACCAGAGAGGAGTCAGGAGTGTGCATGTGACAGAGCCAGTGCTTGAGGACACAGAAGCTGCCTGGGGTCGGTGGGGGCTGAAGGGAGCCCCACAGAGCAGTGCAGAGTGGGACACGGGAGACAGAGGGGAGGAGAGAGGCCGGGTGAGTATGTATGAACATGGCCAACGGCTCGTGCTGAAACAAGTTCTGGCACTCACGATGCAAAGGCTGGCTGGGCATAGTGTGAAAGGCCCAGGGAGAACCCAGCACAGGGCCCAGAACGCTCAAAGATTTGGAGTCATTCAAAACATCCCCATAGTCTGCCCCTTTTTTGGCCTCCCATCAAGCCTGAGTAACAGGACCCTGCCCTCAGCAACAGAGGCTCACTAGAGCAATAACTGCCAAAAAGAGGCAATGGACGTGTATGTCTAGTGAGAAAGCGGCCTAGGGGAGCTGGGAATGTGGGAGCCAGCCTCTCCCTCCCTACGCCAGCCCCAACCCGTCCCCATTAAGCATCAGCAGCCCCCAGATTCATCCGACAGCTATTTCTGGAGTGGCACTGGAAAGTGGAGGGAGTATAAGGGAAAAGGGACGTCGGAAAACCACTGTGGTCTGTCAGCCCCGAGAGCTCCAATATGCTGTGTCAGCAGCGGGAAGGGCAGTGGGAAGTGAATGAATGATACTGAGACTCTCACAGGAGAACAGACATCACCTGGTGAATGATTCACTTCTCTCCCTTACCCACTTGGTTCAAAAGGGATCTTATCTTAGTGCCTAAAGGTTAAGCATTAACACAACCAGGGACATAGGAAATGGCCTGGTGTGCCAGTGCCCGTGATATGCCGTTAGTGGCCTGTGATGTCTGTGATGGCCACGTGCTCACAGGCACTGTCACACCCAAGGGCAGGAGAGAGTCTTGCCCAGGACGCAGAGCCCGTGGACAGGTGCAGGGGGGGGGGGGCCACCAGCGCTGCCAACGGCACTGAAAGAGAGCAGAGGCATGAGAGAGGAGGCTGGCACACCCGACCCCACCTCAGGGCAAGTCCAAGTCTTGCTCAGAGGACTAACTGCTGGGAAATGGGGAAGAAAGAGAGGCCATACACATAGTGAGGAAGGAAGCTCTTGGCCCCCACTGTAAAACGGAGGTTTCTTCTTAAAACGCAGAGAGAATGAGTTTTAAACTTTGGTTACTGTACTGTAGGAGAAGCGGGGGTAGGGGGTGGGGGAGAGAGACACAACAACCTTCCTTGTCACCTCCCTCAATTTCCACACTACAAATCGCAGGGAATACAAGAAGCCAGCGAATTCGCAGCTGGAAGGGAGGGGTCGAGAGGTTTCCTCAGCCTCAAGCACCACTGTCTTCCTACTGAACCCCTCTGATTATGTCAGTATGAGGTAAGAGTCCCGTGCAAATTCTCCCAGGAAGGTGGGCCAGGAGCCCCATGGATCACCTGGTTTCAGACGAACTGCTAAGATTTGAAAATTAATGCTAAAATGTGTAGTTGCTGCAGGTTAGGCCAACAGTGTCACTGGGGTGGGAGGGGAGATCTAGAACCGATCAGTTGGCATTTTCCCCTCGGCTGTGCGCAGTTCAGCTGACATGGGTTCAAGCGCTTCCCACTGTGCACCGGGAGGAACCACTGCTAACTGACGCGGACCTCATGGCCTCCGGGAGCTTCCCTCGTGCTGCGGCCTTAGCTCCCCTCCCCGCGCACACTCACCTCACCAAGGCGCACACGCGCCAGTTCCGGTTGTAGCTGAGCAAGGTGGTCATATCCACGCTGCTCAGTTCAAAGTCAAAGACCTCAAAAGAAAAAAAAAAAATCCAGTAAATTCTTCAAATAAAGGTCAAACCCAGAATACAAAGTATCCAAACAGCTCCAGGCACGCCGCTGAGGAGAGGCCGCTGAGGAGAGGCTGCCCTGAGTGGGGAGGGCGGGAAGACAAGGGTCGGAGAAACGGAAGTGCAGTTTCTTCACAGAAGGCCCACGGGCCGCCGGGATACTGCCCGGAACAAGACGGGCCCTCCCCTCCGGAGCCTCCGAGTAAAATGGGACTTTTTAGTCCATTTTGTGACTCTCAACATCACAGAAGTGCTGAGCATCACTGTGACGAGCACAGGTAGGAAGAAAATGACGGACCACAGGCGTCTCCGCCTGTTTACACTGAAGCGAAGGAAAGAGGTCACGCAACAACTCCCACACAAGGACCGATCGGTAGCACACGACCCTCAGAGGGACCAGAGAAAGTGAGAATGAAGTCCGGCTGGAGGCTGAAGGGTGCTGTCAGAGGCGGTACCTGAGATGGGCCTAAGCAGCCCCTCACAGCTACACAGAGGACAAGAAAGGTCCGTCGGGAGGGGAACCATTCCCAGGAGGACCGCAGGCTGCCGGGGAAGAACTCAGCCGTCGGGGAGGCCAGCAGCCGGTGAGCCCGGGAGGGGCGGCGCACGTGGGGACGGGGAAGGCCCTTCACGTCAGAATGTCCAGAAAGCAAGCCTGCTGGACACTTGCTGGTGACCTCTGTGGGCAAATGCACTCACTTGCTGTCTCCACCGGCTCTGCGAGGTGACAGGATGGTGAGGGTCCCACACGGGACAGTCCAGGCATGAGAGGAGAGACCCTCTGTCCTGCTCCACTGAAAAAACCCTGGCCGAGCAGCCAGGACCTTACCTGAAAGTTCTCAGCAATGCGTTCGGGTGTCACGGACTTGGGGATCACCACCAAATTCCTCTGAATGGGGAACCGGATCAGAACCTGTGAACAGAGGGGCCAAGTGTGTACGTGCACCAATAACCTAAACTATCATGTCACTCAGTCTCATCTACATCCACTCCCCAGAGTCGGAAATTCCAGAATGTCACATGTAAGGAAACGGAGGCTCAGAGAGGTCAGGGTCACCCCGAGTCATGCCACGTGCTGCTGTGTCTCCCAGGTGTCCTGGTCACAAAGCCATCCTACCACTTGGGAGAAATAGAACATTTCCCAGGCGGCTGGTACTGAGCGCTCTCCTGTGAGCAGGGAGAGGAGCTTCCCACATCCGTCAGCAAATGCGGGCCCCGGGGCGGCCTGTGGAGGTAGGAGGCCGGCATCCCTGTCCCCACGGCACCCCCGTCCCCACCACGTGGGCATCTTCTGGCATCCTAGTCTGTGCGCCGTCTACCACCCGCTCCAGGACCTCAAGCCGCACTTCCAGGGAGGGCTTGGCTGGGCTTGGTCACCTCTCCCTCCCCGCTCAAGGGGACCACTACGAATGCAGGGAGTTCGGGGAACAGTCACGGGTGCGTGGAGAGGACAGTACCTGCGCTGTGGTTTTATTGTGCTTGGCCGCGATAGCTTTGATCCTGGGATCCTCCAACAGGGAAGGGTCCTCAGGCTTGGCCCTGGAGACAGAAAGATGGCCTGTGTGAGCACCCAGCCTCACTTCCACTCAAGGACAGCCCGTGGCTCTAACTCCCATTGGCCTTTGAGGGCAGCCCACCCGTCTCCTCCTGATTTGAAGCTCAAGCACAAACTCCCAATCCTTGGGAAAAAGAACGGCCATCTTGCTACTAGAAAGGACAACCAGGAAACCCAATGAGAGGCTCCTGGGTAGGTCTGAAAAGTGGCGCCAGAAGCATTTTCCTTAATGCTAAATTTTTCTTTCTAGTCATCTCCAACCTTCACCGATGGACACGATCCAGTTGAACCTCACCAAGGCCTGTCAGGAGAGCCGAGGGGACTGTAGGCCGTCACCACAATGCCCTTGGACTGGCAGTACTGGATTAACTTCTCCTGAGTGAGGTACGGGTGGCACTCGATCTGCAGATGCAAACAGAGGGCTGGGGGTAGCATGCAGGCACGGTTGTGGGGATGTACAGGAAGCCCCCTCTCCCCAACAGAAAATGATGTATAGCCAACATCTGAGCTCCCAGATAAGCTGGAACAACAGTCCCTGTTTCCCAGCAAGTGTCTTCGATATGAATAACAATAATGTTGTTATCATGGACTGTGGCCATGGGCCCTAAGGGTTTGTTCTGGCTTTGGCCAATTTATCAACTGTGATGGGCTGCATGCTGATAATCCTGGAGAGCCTGAGTCATCACTAGCCAGGCTCACACCCTGTCTCTCCAGCAAGTGTGGCTTGCAGATGGGTCATCATCATTCTCAGTCCCAAATTGGGACCTGCCTCCTGGCTGCTCCCTGTCCCTGGGGGACACAGACTGGAAGTGACTGCCTGGTTCAGAGAGTAACTGAACAGCCTCCCCCACACACCTTCCCCTGCCCATGTTTACCTGGTTAACAGCCGGCTTGTATTTTAAGCCAGGTTTGTTTAAGATCTTCTCAACTTGGAGATGATTGAAATTGGAGACTCCAATAGCTTTCACCAGCCCTTCCTCCACCAGCTCTTCCATGGCCTGCCAACGGAAGAGGGGCTGCTTGCTTCTGACATGTGCCCCAGAGGACAGGAATGAGAAAAGCATCTCTGACTCCAATCAGCTTAACGGGTCCTGCCCTTACTAACCCGCAACGGCAAACTAGAGCTCGGAAAAAGCGCAGCTGGCTTTAAGAAGACAGGAAGTGCAAAAATGGTGACCGAACACCAAAATGCAGGGGAAGACACAGCACAGCAGGTCACTCACAGGAGAAAGAGATACCAGCCAGGAGGGAGAAGACCGAGTCAGCAACTGCCTTACCTCCCACGTGTCCACGAAATTGGTGTCGCTGGGAATCACATTGCCTTCCCCATCCAGTGGGAAATATTCCTTCCCGTGCTGTTGTTACAAGAGCACATGGTCAACAACAGCCCTTCGCAGACCTGGATCTTTAAAAGTGAAGTTCTAAAAAAAAAATGACTCTTAACTACCATAGCTAAGCTTTCAGAAGATCATCAAGGGCAAACCCACGGGCCAGTGTGAAAAGGAAACGGGCAGACAACTCCCGGAGCCCCCAGACCCTGTTCCTTTCAAATGGGTTACAGCTGACTGTCCGATGGAACCAGCACAATACAACAGGGCTAGAGGACAAAAACCACATGCCTTCAATCCGGCTGACAAAGCAGAAAATGGACCCTGTGGCCAGAAAGAACTCATAACGCGAGTGTGTTTGGTGCAGAGACTCGGGCTTCCTCGGGATGGGGCCTCTGTGCGTAACACTGGACTGTACCCACACAGGGAGGCAGAGGGTGACAGCCAAGGAGATCTTCGGGCCACGGACAGAATGTCCCATGACCCACGTGCGCGGCCACAGTTTGAAACGGTACCACCAGCAAATGACAAAGCGCAGCGCTCCTCCTACTCTGTAACGTTCAGTCGAGTCACCCACGGTTCAGATTCAGCAGGCGTGGGGGGCTGGGGACTGACAGCTCCGGGGGACAGTGCCCAGGCCAGTAAGGACTCACACAGAGCGTGTGCCCACCTGTACCCTAAAGCGGGAGAGCCTAACACAGCCCGGGCTGCACGGAGCGACAGCGGCCGCCTACCTTGAAGCCCGTCGGCCAGTGGATAAGGTAGAGGTCCAGGTAGTCCAGCTTCAGGTCGCTGAGCGTCTTCTGGCAGGCCCCCTTCACCATGCTCTTCTCGTGGAACGTGCACCACAGCTGAGGCCGGCGAGAGAGCACGTCTCAGCTGGCAGCCAGACGGCTCCAAGACACCACCCACCCCCCTCTCACTGGGATGCTGTAAACAGGGGTGAGAGTTTCCACTGCACACCGTGGACTCGAATTTTCCAAAGGAAGGCAGGATCATCAGGTCAGGGAAACCTGTCAGAGGGACCAAACTGAAGGCCTAATGAGAATGGACAGGTCGGGAAGGCCCGGGCCCTAAACATGAGCTCCCATGGCCATTTTCCTACAGGACTGGTGTCTGTGGCGTCAGCCTCACCCTCCCACCCAGGGTTCCTCTGGGCACCGGCAGCCTCCAGATGAAAGACGGCAGCCATCAGTGGAGATCCAGCCTCCAGACGGAAACCAAGTTCTGTCCTCAAAGAAAACTCCCTGGAAAGGGAGGACCAACCCACAACCTAAGCCTCGCCGACAAGGGGCTCTAACCAATGGCTCTATACGGAATGACCATCCAAGAGACAGTGGACTGGTGAGCTCTGGAACCCTCTATGGCCTGTAGTCAACTCATTTCCCAGAGGATGGTCTTGGCTCCTGCACCCACGCTGGCCTCAGACAAACAGGAGAGAGAGGCCTGTGGCCCAGGCTCCCGTGCAGGGCGGCACCTTGCTGACGATGAAGAGGTCCTCACGCTTCACCACCTGCTCCTTGAGCTTCTCCTGAATGGCCAGCCCCACCTCATTCTCGTTCTGGTACACATGAGCGCAGTCGATGTGGCGGTAGCCGAGGTCAATCGCGATCTTCACAGCCTCGGTCACTTTGCCTGGAGCGGACTGAACGGAAAAGGACCGGAAGGCACGGAGTTCAAACCAACAACGAAGTAACCCAGGAAGAAAGAAGGGCAGCGTGAGCCTCCCGCTGAAGCTCCTGCCCCTTTCCCACGGCTGCCTATGGCCAGCGGCTTCCCCAGAGCTTCCATCGGCTCGGGGGGGGGGGGGGGGACCCAGGTGAAAGGCCACACGACTTCACCTGAGCATCCTCAGACCACTTTGCCGCAGCCCACCCTAAAAACATGTGCCAGAGCTGTCTCCCTGGCTTCTCTACATCTATAGATTTACAAACCACCGTATAAAAACAAAACAAACAAAAAACACCCTATCTGAATCTTTTAGGTTCCCAAGACAATAAGGCATGCCATTTCCTTCAAATAGCTCAGAGCATTTCAGTAACTGCTGCAAATATTTACCCAATGCCCATTTGGTTTCTGAGCTGTCACTGAACGCCCATGCTTTACTCTCTCCTTTAGGGTGTAGAGTTGGACACTGGCAATCACTCGTTTTTCAGCAGTTTTGGGAGATGATCGTCAAGTCAAGAACCTTATGGATACAGACTCAAAGGCAGGTGCTTTCTTTGCAACCATGTGAGAACCTGCTCTAAGAGGCAGGGGTGGGAGACGGCCCCTCTGAGATGCCAGCAGACAGAAGGGAGTTGGGAGGAGAGGGGAAACGGGAATCAATAATGTGTGGGCAGAGCTGCAAAGAGACTGATGACCTGTGCGAGCACAAGCCACGCGACCACCTCCATGACCTGGACGGGGCAGAGCCGGGCTGTCGGGGAGAAGGCGACCCCCCCACAGCCTTCAAGCTCCGCCAGCACCCAGACTGACCGCGTGGACATTTACTCCATCTCCTCACTGATCCTACTCAGACCAGAGAGGCGAAAAATACACACATGTGCAACAGACTGTGGAATGAATACAGAGCATTCCTCCAAAGAGCTGGGGGAGAAGGGAATGAAACGGAAAACTCCCCAGGGCTATGAGCAGCTGCAGACATTGGCTGTTCGGACATCAGCTGTTGTTAACAGGCCCGGTGGGGGGTGGGGAAGGTAGGGGGGTAGTAGATTATTCCAGTGGGAACAAGTGTATGGCCAGAGCCTGTTGGCACACTGAGCTTGTTCACCCCCAAGGAGGGAGTAGGGGGCAGGTTGCTAAGCTCAGGTGTAAGAGAGGGTACATCTCCAGATGACTGACCTCCTTTTTCCCTAGAGGACCGAAGAAGCTACGAGAGCAGCCTTCCCCCCAATCCAGATTCAAGGGATGGGGCAGGGGGCGGCACACTCCCCAGGCCCAGCCTGGCCACACGTTGCATCTGTCACAGCAAATGGTGCAAAGGCAGTGGCATGACCCAAACCAGGCCCGTGAGACTCAGTCTCTGGAACTACCCAGACAAGCTCCCATTCTGCTGGGGTCATGGTGCTGGGGGAATGGAGCCAGGAGCTACTTGAAGAGAGCGGGGCTGAGAGACAGGAGGGTCGAGAGAGAGACTGCTCCTAGCGACATCATACAGCCTCGATGCTGGTACGCCCCAGGGCGTCCTGTGGGCCCATGAATCCCCACCTCAAACATACTTCTTATTCTGCCCAACGTGGAGTTGGTTATTCAGCTCCCTGGAGCCAGAAAGTGTAAACTAGCATAATCAAGGTTGCCAAAAGAGCGGCACAAAACTGAAAAAAAGTTCATGCTATGTTTTCAGAGAAGCCACGGGCAGAGATGACCAAGAGATCAGCTCAGGACACATGTGCTGGGACACCGGCCACGCTGCTTTCCAAGGGTAAAGAAAAGCACATGCAAGGACTTTTGGGCATTTTATAAACTCAATGTGCAGGAGTTGTAGCAATTTGTGACAAGACTCCTGAGAATGGGAGCTGTGTGCCAGCCTCCCCTTTTGGGGCACATTTTTTGCAGCCACGGGGAAGGCCACAAGGGGCCACGTGCTTTGCCACAGGGGGACTGATGGCCGTCCCCTGGGCTGACCCTGGAACAGACGTCCTGGTTACCAGAAGGTTTGTGCCAGGGCAGATCATGTCACCAAATGGAAAGAAACGAGTGGGGTATTTGGCCCACACAGGCTCAAACTGAAAATACGGACCCATTTTTACCAGTCTTCAGTACATTAATATACATTAATACAGTGACTCTATCACAAGTGACTCTATCACTTTCCCTCTATAGTGAGGGAAAGTAAGGCACAGAGAGGGGAGGCAATGGGCCCATAATCACACAGTCAGTCAAAGATGTCCGGACTCAAACCTCGGCAGAAGGACCTTAGAGCCATGCTCTGCCTAGAGGTCTGACCCCCCATGTGGGCCCTAAGAGGCACAAGACACTGGTCAGTGAAAGGTAAGTGTCCTGGGCTTGGAAAGATCATTCTCTGGAATGAAAATGTACCAGAGTCCGCAAATTATACTACTAATCATCTCAACCCGACCCTTCCCAGAAAGAGACTAAACAAACTTCTCTTACCACTAACGAATCAGCCAATTTAAGTTACGGTGAAAAAATCACACAATAAACTTGGCACTGCTAGTACATGATTATACCGTCTCTCCATTTCAGGTCTGCATTTATGAATGCAAACACAGGGGAGTGGTCCAAACTGAAACTTTGAAAAGAAAATAAATCATGAAGGTATATTTCCATACATTTCACAGGAAATCTGCAGAAAACCATTACAGGAAACATTCAAATTACAGATGACCCAATTGTACAAATCCTACAGACTAAATCATGTTTTGACTCGATTATGCCAATAATCTGCCCTGTGACTTGGGCAAACCCATGCATGCCCAACTCTCTTGGACCTTTGAGCTCCAGAGAGCATTGGCTCAGACAGCAACCTGACAACAGTCTGCGGTGACGGCATCAATGGACGGCAGTGAGAACTCTCGGCCCCCGGGACCCCCACCATCTCCACAAGACAGGCCTCCCTATCTCCTCTAACACTCGCAGCCAGCTAATACCAACTCAGATCATATTAGTGGCCCCCCCTCTATACACACACACTTTTAAAACCTAATCATCTTCCCCTTTACATGTAGCTCTTACCTGTTACTTTAAAATAATAACCCTCCCTCTCTTCCCTCTGCAAGGCTCAACCAGGTTATAAAATGGCGTCAATGGTAAAAAACAAAAAATATTTCAGAACTGAATCCCTTGTAGAATTAATCATGGGGATTTCTGGAAAGAGGGGACTGTGTTCTTTCTGATGTATTTTTTAAGAAATATTTTCTCTAGTTAGCAGGTATTATGTTGCAATGAAGGTGGGGGTGGGGGGATGGGACCAAAGGAAATTTTACCTTGGGGAAAAAAAATTCCTGGGCAAGATGTATGAGAACAGTGTGCCAATGATAATCCTAGATTAAGGAGTAGGAAACCATAACTTCTGATGTGAACTTAGATTCAATAAAGAAACACAGTCATCAACCTCTAAAGCCCTTAAAAGTACCATGATCACAGAAAAGCTGTCCCCACAAACATTATTTAAACTTTTCCGATTAAATCAGCTTTTCTTTAGAGAAACTTAACCCTCGTGTAAGAGAAACTCATTTTTCATTATTAAGTTTATTTACATACAAGTGGTCTTACAATATAATTTTCTATTTTTAGTGTGTGTGTTAAGTATACTTCATTTCAACCAGAAGCAAGTGTAACAGGCATTAGTGACTTCTTAAAATGTATTCCAACTTCTGATTAATTCACTTAGAATCTTTTGAAAGAGTTGGCAAACTTTTTCTGTAAGATGCCAGACAGGAAATACTTGAGGCTTTGTGGGCTCAACGGTGGGTCGCACCTGCCCCACTCTGCCGCTGCAGCCAGAGCAGTCATAAATAACGAGTACACGTGAGATGTGTTCTAATAAAACTTTATTTACAGAAATGGTCTGTGGCTTCTAGTTTACCAGCTCTTCCCATGCCAGAAGAGCATACAAAGAAATGGGGATTAGGCAAGAGGCCCAGCCTTGACGTCCTAATTCTCATTCACAAATAAAATTTCTGGTGTCTAATTCAGCATCATGGTAACAAAAAGTTAGGTATTCTGACAGTGAACATGGGTATTTTGGTGACCAAAAGCGTTTAATGCCTGTTCTAAGTTAACCAGTGGACAACACAGTCTCAATCAACTTCAGGGAAATCTGAGCAAACTGGCTTCCTCACTCTGTAGGGCACCCAATGCTCCTACTCAGCACAAAATGGGAGACTGGGGATCTGGTGATTTGTATAAACAAGGCTTAAAGTCTGCTGTACTCCTAAGGCTCCAACTGACCAAGCATGGGGGACAATCCAGAGAATAATCCATGCTACCTCTCGTGTCCAATCTACGGTCAACAGAAAGTGCGTTTTCAATGTTTGGGGCAGATAAACCAACCTCATGATCAGTCCGTCCACCTCATTTTACAGCTCCCAGCTCCGTACAAATGATAAGGAGTTGACCACTCTTTCAGTTGCGTTATCACACGAAGACAGTTAATCTGGCTACTATTTGGCATCAAAGCTCATAATCAGGCTTGGCAACAAACACACACCAACTAATAAAACCTGAATCAATCTGTGCTGAATTCTAAGACACTCCTATCTCCGCTTGGTTGAGATGGCAATGGACCGGGACTGGCCCTGCTTGGGGAAGACTTACTTAAATATGTTTGATCTTGAAGAGGGACCAGGTTGAGGCCCGCTGGGAAAGGAGGCAGGTGAACAGTAAAACCAAGTTACTGTCTCAGCTCCAGTGCCAGCACCTCTCCCCAAACCTGGGATCTTGGGGCCATTACAAGCCTGTGACAGATAACCTTTCTCAGCACATTATTTTCTACCTCGTGTGTTCTTAAAGGGGGAGCTATCACCCCTAAAGAGGCAAAAACTGGTTCAGAGGGCACAAAAAAACCCAAATAAATCTTAGCTTACACAACGGTTTGTGGCCCTCTGAAGGGCTTCAGGACATGAACAGACATACAGTCTATTTCGGATGTTAATTTTTTACACGGGGAGCAATTAGGGAAAAATGTCTCAATGGATCCTGGTGGCGCAGGGATGGAGAAAATGGGAAAGAGGTTAAGAAACGCGGGTGCACGCCACTCAGTTTGCAGCACCTGGGTGCGTTACAATGATCAAGCTACCAACAATTTTTCAGCAAGGTCAGAACATTTACTAGCAAGAGGGTATCAGAAGAAATCTCTGTTTTAACGGCTTCCTGGCAAAATGTTGGTGGGTTTACTTCCTGTCTAACGGGGAAGGCCAGCTTGCCGGGGAGAAACACTCCGTAAGCCACATGGGGTTGGAGGCAGAGATGTTCTCCCAACTGCCTGAAAGCCTCCCCTCCAAAGACAGAAGGGCAGATTTGAGGACCTCTGATGCAACAGCAGACCGGAGACCACTAGAGCCCCTCGAAGGGTCTGGATGGTACAACACAGATGCCGTGACAGGCAAGATCCAGGAGAACAAGCAACTGTACCCACTTGCAGAACCTCCCTGACTTCTCACAAAGATAAGCAAATGTTTCTTAGGTCACCCCTTCTTTTGTCTAGCATCTGACGGGGAAAGGGGGAATAGCTATGATCTATACTATCTGTTATACTTAAAAAAAAAAAGAAAAGAAAAGGATTCCCCTCTAAGCCCATACTTGTGCTACTTGTTACGCTGTTACCTCCCCATCACACCTCAACACAATTCTGTACAAACCTTATCTCCTCACCTCCGCCACCATCCAAAGTTATCTTACTCCTTTCTATTAATTCAACACCTATCTACGTATTTCTTTGGGTGCCTACTATTTACCAGGCATTGTGAGAAATGCTGGAAATACTTGTGAATGAGACGGATGCTACCCCTCGCCCTCAAAGAATGTAGTCTGCCAGAATGAATGACCTAAGTATAGATTTTATAATGTTACCTTAAATGAATACATGGCTTTTCAGGTCATTAAGTGTGCAGGTGCAGGATTTAAAACTCTATTTAGGGGGTGTCTGGGTAGCTCAGTTGGTTAAGCGTCCAACTCTTGATTTTGGCTCAGGTCGTGATTTCAGGGTACTGAGAACAGGGTTTGCACTTGGCGGGGAGCCTGCTTAAGATTCTCTCTCCCTCTCCCCCCTTACCATCCCATTTGCATGTGTGCCCTCTCAGTAAAAAAGAAAACAATAGGGGCACCTGGGTGGGTTAGTGGGTTAAGCTCTCTGCCTTTGGCTCAGGTCATGATCTTGGGGTCCTGGGATCGAACCCTGCATTGGGCTCTCTGCTCAGCAGGGAGCCTGCTTTCTCCTCTCTCTCTGCCTGCCTTTCTGCCTACTTGTGATCCCCCCACCTCTGTCAAATAAACAAATAAGTAAAATCTTTTTAAAAAAATAAAAATATAGGGATGCCTGGGTGGCTCAGTCAGTTAAGCGTCGGGTTCTTTGTTTCAGTTCAGATCACCATCTCAGGGTCTTGGGATGGAACCCTACATTGGGCTCTGAGCTCAAGAGGGAATCTGCTTGAGGATTCTCTCCCTCTTTCTCTGCCCCTGCTTGCATGCTCTCTAAATAAATAAATCTTTTAAAAAGTTAAATTATAAGAATTTTAAACCTTTTTAAGAACTTTTATTCCTTACTTACCCTAGAACAGTAATTGTCAAAATGATGAGCGAAGGTCAGGAACCAAATTTTTGAAAACACACAACAGAATAAAATACTGGAATTCATCCCACCTAGTAAAGTAGTGTTTTGTGGCTCTTTTGTTCCAGTTATATGCTTACATCTGTGCGTGCCTGCATCATTATACAAACTACAATAATTTACTATTGCCAAGAAAGTGTCTTTTCATATCCATTCCAAGATAATAACCCTCAACAGCTGAAATTTAACTCGGTATCACGGTCATAATTCAATTACACCATAGAGCCATCTCTGGACTTCTTGAAGGACACACAAATTACACACACTCTGATTACTGTGGCCAAGAAACACTTTGTGTGAAGCAATTCTATGACCCTTTTCTTATTTCCTATATTTACTTATCTTCAACTGCAGCTTTTAAGGTAGAGGTAAGCCCCACCCTCTGTTCTAGATCAAACCATTTAACGGTGCCCTCAATCCTGTCTCCGGTTTCCTTATCAGTGTGTGAATACCCAATGCCCAGGCCCACATTCAAAGTCCCTGGGAAAACCTGGGTCAGAGCTGGAGAATGTTAATATACAATGCCCCAAAACTAACTTATAAGGAGCTTTTAAAAACACCGGGTTTTGTCCCAGCGCCTATAATGCCACCCTTCTGTGCTCCCTACTTTCCAGGTCATCAGGCTAGCCTTTTTATTCCGAGCCATTTCTTGGGGACGCTGTAGAAAGATTTCAGTGGTGTTAAGGTTTCCTCAGACAGTTTTAATACTGAGGCCGGGGCACAGTTTTCTCTGGGCGGTCACCATCGGTGACCAGATTCTCTGCGAAGGTCTGCCGCGCATACGACAACCGCCCCCCAAACCCCTTCAACCCCGAGAGGCAAGCTCGGCTACAAGGGGTCATTGTCACGCGTTTGGGGACACGGAGACAGAGCCAACTCGCGGCAGCTAATTTAATTATCTGCAGTCTCCGACTTAATCTGAGTGCTTATTCCTGAGAGAGCAGAAACGGAAACCATGAAAAATAAAACTATTTAAAAGAGAGACAAAGACCCAGGTGCCACAGGTGCGGTTCAGACGCAAAACGACGGCGATCGGCGGCGCCCCACACCCCTTTCGGCCCCATCAGCGTCCGGCCCCTCCCGGTTCCCGCCTCCGGGGCCCGAGCGGCGGGGCTCAGGAAACCCCCCTCTGTGGTTTTCCAGCCGGGACCGCATTCCAACTGCGGCCTGGGGATCCCAGCCACCCAGCGTCTACAGCAGCGGTCCCCCACCCGAGCCCCCGGGACGCCAGGCCGGTGCCCGCCCCCCCCCCCGGGGACCACCCCGTCCCGCCAGGGCCCGGCCAGCCCAAGTATGGCTCCTTGGGAGGCCGGGAGTCCTCGGCGGGGGCCGCTCTGGGTCACGGCGGGTCCCCACCGCCCCAGGCCGCGCTGAGCCCGAGAAGAGCCGTGGGGCGCGCCCCCCAGGGCATTTACCTTCCAGGTGCCCAGCCCCACGACGGGCATCTTGGCGCCGGTGTTGAGCACGAGGTGGCTGGCCATGTCGACAGAGTTCCGCAGACCCCCTCCCGAAGACCATGCCGCCGGGCCCCGGCGCAGGCCTTTAAATAGCCCTAGAGGCCGGCAGAAAGGGCGGGTCCGATTGACGCGCGGCTGCGCAAAGGCGGCTCCTGATTGGCGGGCCCGCGCCGAGGCGGGGGCGCCGCAGCCCGAGGGCCCCGCGAGGATGCGCCTTCCGCTGGGTCCCGGAGGGACCGGATTTCTGCCGCGCCACTGGCTCGCCCACGCCCCATCCGCGGCGGAGGTAGAGACCTCGCCAAGCAGTGGGGGGGCACGTGGAAACCGGAATGCTTCAGCGAAAGTACCAGACATCCTATAAATAAGTAGACTAGGAAGGAGTTCGGGTTTCATTTTTATTTATTTTTTTTTTTCCAAAAGGGACCCCGAAGGATACATTTGTCTGTGATCCAGCCCCAGTCACTCTCCTGGAGAATAGGACCAATGCCCCATCCTTGATCTGGAGGAATCCCACCGACTCCAAGTACAGGTTAGCAGCGCACTTTTCTTTTAGAAAGGTGCCTATCAGACAAATGGCTTGAAGTATTGTTGCAGAACACCTACTGGAGGCTGGAGCTTACAGCCTGTATGTAGCCGCTTTAGGGCTATCTTGGCAACCCACCCTAGGTGCGAGTTTTGTCTGTACCATTGAGTGGGGTTGAACAAGCCTTCCTCCAAAAGCCAGCATCTCTTGAGGTTAGGAATCCCGGATGAGCTTGGTCCAGAACCCACGGAAGACATTCGGTCTTCAGAAAATTTTTAAGACTATCAAAGCAAGTTTCAATAATGTAACTTAGCAAAACTGTCTAGAAGCGTGAATAGGCAGAAACCCAGAGAAGAAAAGTTAACTTTAATATTGGAGTTTCAAGTATTTCAAATGAGGATGTGCTAAATAATAAACTGATCACCCTTAATTATCAGGGAAGAAGACATTATTTTCCAAGACACCCAAAAGAAAGTTGCTGGAAGAGCTTTGAAGACAGTTTTGGTTTCTTTTCAACAACTTCTCTCCCTGATCTCTGTCCTGCCCCAAACCTGCTTTCTTTTCTCCATCGCCCTCTGATCTTTCCTAATCATGCAAGATTGGGAATTACATCTGCAGGGCAATGACTCAGGAACCAGGCCTCACTGAACTCCTTTCTGGTGATTTTCCACTTGGTGACTTCTAAAATGTGCCCCTGAGGAAAAATTTATACACAACCGACAAGCCCAGATACTTTTCCATTTGACTTTTATAAAAACCTGTTAATTGGCAGATTCTGATGCTACTTACCCTCAAACAATAGAATTTTAATTAGCACCTTCAGCTGGGAACTTGGTAATAAAACAGGGGTAGCCTGACACTCTTCGTTCTTAAGATTTCTGTCGATAGAATATATCCAAAGGTTGCTGTCCAAAGGGCTATCCCTTGGGGAAATGGTAACACCTTAAATGACAGGTTGGTATACACAGAGGGGTCCTCTGTTAGGGACGTGCACACAGTATGAAGATCTGGCTGTTTCTCTGATGATTGAGGATAGAGCTGAGTGCATG
This sequence comes from Martes martes, assembly GCF_963455335.1. Lineage (NCBI taxonomy): Eukaryota > Metazoa > Chordata > Mammalia > Carnivora > Mustelidae > Martes > Martes martes. Next base: position 89,864,541 of record NC_137899.1, read on the forward strand.
AAGGTATAGCTACAGCTGTGACTTGCGAGTAGTCTGTGTGGGTTATGCAAATGTGAAAGTCATACCTGGGGACCTTTGATAGCAACAAGAGTAGGATCACGGACACATACTGAGACAGCATGTCAACTTTGGAAAAATGCCATTGTGCATCTATCAGAATTGTGCTTCAAAACACCTTCCGTGGAATCCTTCCACGAAAGATTCTAGCACTTCATATCAAGAGCAGTAAGAATATTCATCTTCTGAACCAGTAATGCCATCACAAGAACCAGTAATCTCCTCCTGAAGAAATCCCATCAAAAGCAGCGCGTTTGCGCACACGCACACGCACGCGCACATGCACACGCACACGCACACGCACACACGGCCTCACCCTAATACCAGATGATAAGGGAAGTGAGTATCATTCAGATACCGCCTGGATGTGAGCACCTCCTTAAACTTGACCCGTGTGTGTGTGTGTGTGTGTGTGTGTGTGTGTGTGTGAGAGAGAGAGAGAGAGAGAGAGAGAGAGAAACAGTTCTAACCACATAAAGTAAAACTGTAAGTGTCCAGCTATGGCAATAGACACGATATAGCCATTGGAAATGAAGCCGGTGAATACAGAAAAGTGTACCTGAAATATTACAAAGGTGAACGTAGAGAACAAAATTGCAAATATGGCCTCATTATAAGCCTGAAGAAAACATGTGACATAGAGATAAAGTTAGGAAGAAGCCAAAGGAAATGGGAATGCTGTTTGTCGGACTGTCATTAATTAATTAAATACGTTTTGCAACTACAAGACATTTTCCAACTAACTCTCTGATTCCCATAGGATACAACTTAAACTCCTAAGCCTGGCATTCAAGGTCCTGTGAAATCTGGTATAACTGTGAATATATGAAAAACCACGAAATCATATACTTCAATGGGGTGAATATGATAGCATGTGAATTATATCTCCATAAAACTGTTATAAACAAATATATAAGGTTACGGGCGGTGTGTCCACCACAGGCCTGTGGGGTGAGGGGGCGTCAGTAGGCTCTGCTTCACAGAGTCACTCAAGGTCCCAGGCTACAGGTTCTACCACATTTCTGTGGTTTCCCTGCTGTCCCAATCCAAATCTTCAGGCTCTGCCTCAGGAGAGCCAAAGAGCACCGGAGAGGCTCAAAGCAGAGGAGAACAGAATGTGATAGAATACAGTAAGCACTGGAAGTCTCTTCCACAATGACAAACAGCTATTGGGCCTTTATTATATATCAGGCACTGTCTTAGGCACTTTACATACATTATAGGAAGGTCTTGCTAGTCTATAAGCATTTTATGCATCACATCACTTTATTTTCATAGTCACTCTTTGCAGTGGGTACTATTATTTTTTTAAAAAAGATTTTACTTTATTTATTTGACAGACAGAGATCACAAGTAGGCAGAGAGGCCGGCAGAGAGAGAGAGGGGGGAAGCAGGCTCCCCACTGAGCAGAGAACCCAATGTGGGGCTCGATTCCAGGACCCTGGGATCATGACCTGAGCCGAAGGCAGAGGCTTTAACCCACTGAGCCACCCAGGTGCCCCAGTGGGTACTATTATTAATTTGTTTTACATAGGAAACCGAGGCATTGAGAAGAGAGGTAAATTGCCAAGGTCTCATGGCAAAAAAATGGCATAGTCAAGATTTAAACCCGAAGAGTTGGAGTATAGCACCCAAACTCTACATGTATATAAATAGGGAAACAAACAAAATACTGACAAAGTAATTCTCATCCTTATGATGTGTAGCATACTCTGCTATTACACATTCTGTGTTTGTTTGTTTTAAGATTTTATTTATTCTTTTTTTTTTTAGATTTTATTTATTTATTTGACAGTCAGAAATCACAAGTAGGCAGAGAAGCAGGCAGAGAGAGAGAGAGAGGAGGAAGCAGGCTCCCTGCTGAGCAGAGAGCCCGACATGAGGCTCGATCCCAAGACCCTGGGATCATGACCCGAGCCGAAGGCAGAGGCTTTAACCCGCTGAGCCACCCAGGCGCCCCTTATTTATTCATTTGACAGAGAGCGCACAAGCAGGGGGTGCGGGGGCAGAGGGAGAGGGAGATAGCAGGCTCCCTGCTAAGCAAGCCCGATGCAGGGCTCTATCCCAGGACCCTGGGATCATGACCTGAGTTGAAGACGCTTAATCGATTGAGCCACCCAGGTGCCCCATATCCTGGATTACTTTAGTGCTGCTTTCAATCATGATTCACTCCTGGTTGCACCATACATGATTTCATGACCCGCTAGTAGATTGTGGCTCGCGGTTTAGAAAACCTCTGCCCTCCACCTGCTCTGTGGTCTTGCCACTACTCCTTATCTCAAGTGGCAGGAAATTATGCCAACCACGTACAAGGCACATGTCAGCTCCAGGAGAAATCCACAGCATGAGCCTTTCTACCATGCCCGCAAAGCTGCCTTTCTTCTCACCTCTGCCCCCTCCGCCAAGCAGTCCTAACTGTAGGATAAGAACTGAGACCAGTGCCTTGGTAGGTAGAAGCCGGGAGAGGCAATGAGCCAAAAGAGAAAGTGTGGAAGCCGTAAGAAAAGGACAGAGGTCTCAGCCCCTGCTGGGGAGGGGGGTTGGCCTTAAAACCTCAGGGACTGGTCAACTGAGGAGCTGGTTCCAGGGTGTCAATATTTATTCATGTTTGTTTGCGAGCTGAAGTTTAGATGGCAAACATCATTGGGAGAATTGTCAATATTAACCTTCCCCATGGATACTGGAGAATGACAGCAACAACAACAACAACAACAAAAAGAGGAAGAAGGGGAGGAAGTGGAAGAAGGAGAAGAAGAAAAGAAAGAAAAACACTTTTCACTTTTAGCACAGCTGTTTAATACATTCTTGCCAGTAACAACCTCCACTATTTTCTGGGTGCCTTCCATGCTTAGGCACTTGAAACATGTTGCTTGACTTTATCCTTACAAACTCCTAGAAAAGATGTGACCTTGTATCTTTCCCATTTTTCAGACTGAAGAAACCGAGGTTTGGTAATATTCATTCGCCCAAGCCCAAGAGGTTAGAGTAAGTAGCCACTCTTTAAACGTTTCATATTTTGTTCATGATGGATTCTTCTTGCATTAATTTAGATTTTTAAAATCCTGTACTAAGATAGAATTTTGTGTTTTTTGTTTCTTTTTCTTTTAGAGAGAACAGGAGCTGGGGAGGGGATGTCAGGAGGGGTAGAGAGAATCCCAAGCAGGCTCCACGCAGGGCTGGATCTCACGACCCAGAGATCACGACCGGAGCTGAAATCAAGAGTCAGATGTTTAACCGACTGAGCCACCCAGTGGCTGAGAACCTCTTGGACCTGTGGCTTCTCCTTCCCAAGTGAGGGGGACTTAGGGTACTAGGTGGCAAGAGGAGACACGTGCATATACATCATTGTGAGGCAATAGACCTCGCAGTGAAAATAAATTAAGTGTCCTGTACTCCAGTCTAGGAATAGGTTACTGGTGAGATGGAAGGCTCTCCTTATTGATCGGGGGTCCTGGATTGGGTGGCAGTAGGGGTGGGTGGATGGCAGTGAAACTATGGACTTGCTAATGCAGGGTCTGGTATTACCAAGCAGCTCCCACAGCCGCTGGGCATTCCCATCAGCATGGACTTGTATGAAGCCACAGATAACTTCTCGGTTGCCAACTCCTGTTTCATTCATGTTGGCCCGATCCAGAGCTTTGCTGGGAGAATCTACTGGAAGAAAAGATCTCTATGTACAGACAAAGTGTGTGGGTTATTATCAAATTTGGCACCTGTATTCATTCAACAAATTCATTCATTTATCCAACAAATACTTACGGAGTAGTCTATCCTCCATGTACTATTTGAAGGCCTGGGATTACAGCGATAAAGAGAACAAAGTCTCTGACCACATAAAGCTTCCTTTCTAGAGGGAGAGATAGCTAGTGAACATATCTAAAAACAAGCCGATGTAATTTCTGGCCTGATAACGATAAGGGGTATGAACAAAGGAGAAGAGGACAAAGATGAGTACAGGGTCGGAGAGGGAGCGTGAGCCCGGTGCATACCCAGAGAGACACATTCCAGTAGGCAAGAAGAGTCCTGTAGGGACCTTGAGGGTGGAATGAGTTGGGTGGTGTGAATGGGACCTGGGGGTGGGGTGCGTGCAGGGGGAGTGGTGGAAGAAGCAGGGACATCTGCATGGGCAAAGCAGAGAGAGTGAGCAGGAGGTTCCTAGGAAATGGATTTGGAGCTGAAGTGGGAGAGGTAGGCATAGATCACATCTAGGACCTTAAAGGGCCATCATGTAACAATTTGGTTTTATTCTGAACGTGATGAGAAGCCTTTGGAAGATTTTTAAGAGTGGAATGTCGTGATCTGATGCACGCTTTAGAAGATACAAGATGCATCTCCAAACCTAAGCAGTAGTCAGGGCTTATACTTTAATGGGACCCTTGATGTGTCTGCTGGCAACCTCATTATGGTCGTTGCGAGATGCAATAATTTGTCCTTTCCTTTACTTGGTTGGAATGCCCCAGAATGCCCCAACCACCAGACACCCCCAAATTTTACTGGTGGGGTATGCAATCTTGAGTTATGGTAGAGTTCATCTCCCACCCTCTGGGAGGCATGTTTCTTTCCAAAGTCTCCAATGTGTTAGCCCTTTCTTGCTCAGACAGTCCAATTAACATAATGTCATTGATGTAGTGGATCAATGTGGGCTATCCAGAAAGCCCAGATATTTTTTACTATGACAAAGGACGAGACTGTTAACTTAGCCCTGGGCACAACTGTAAACACATACTCTTTTTTGTTCTGTCTGAAGGCATATTGTCTCTGATCCTCTTTACTGATGAGAACAGAAAACACTGCCAGCAAAACGTAAATGCAAGGAGTGATTATTGGGATAGACCACGGAATCTAAGCTAGAGAAAGAGGAAATTGAGGCTGAGAAGCCGGTGACTGTCTAGGAAGGTGGTGATAAGATGGTGAAATGAGAGGAGGTTAGCGAATTAGGGGTCTTTATGGTGTCAAAGAAGTGATGAAGTATGAATGTTAGAGGAAATAAGTTGGGGTAAGAGGTACCAGGCAGGATGCTAGAATTTGAGACTTAATGGTAGTAGAGGTATTGGTAATGGCAGAAAAGAGAAGAAAAGTTCATAACAAGCAAGAGAGTTGATAAACAGATATCGGAGGCACCAAGAATTAGAAGGATGTTGTAAGTCACCACGAATGATTACAGAGGGGATAGGGGCACATCGTAATATGTCTGACAATGGAGGGAGAATGACCTGAATTCCGTGGAAGGGACAGTGGGGCATATAATGAGATGCTGTGCATTTCTGAGTATCTGGATCTTTTTTTTAAAAATATTTTATTTATTTGTCAGAGAGTGAGAGTGAGTGAGCACAAGCAAGGGAGTGGCAGGCAGAGGGAGAAACAGGCTCCGCAGGGAGCCTGATGCGGGACTCCATCCCAGGACCCCGGGATCATGACCTGAGCTGAAGGCAGATACTTAACGGAATGAGCCACCCAGGTGTCTCTGAGTATCTAGATCTTGAGAGAAGAAATGAACTGAGAGCCGCAGTATACAAGGAAGATATTTACCTCACTTTTAGGTTGGGGGGTGGGGCGGGGCATGAAGATTGACAAGGAAACAAACCAGCTGCCTCTTAAGAGAGCTGGGTGGGGGGTGCTGTCCTTCACCAAGTGTTGGTGAAAGGAACATTTAAAGAGGTTTGTTGGCAGGGTCTGTGGATAAATGTGTAACAACATTTCTGTGTTTTGGGGGGGTTCCCATTTGCAGTGCTGGTCAGTTTCTGTGCCATAAATACTCCTCCTCCCCCAAACCTATTTTAAGCTGCCCAACCTGGGGTAGGGGGCAAGATCAGAATGCTTCAAGTGAGGGAATGTCCTCAGGCTCAACATTGAAGGCAGCACCAAGGAACACTCAGGTATCAAGACAAATGAGAATTTAATACGATATTTTAAAAAGGAATAAATTCATTAAATGAATGGAGATGCTGATGCTACATAGTGGTAACAATATGAAAAGAGTTAAAACAGGGTAACTGAGTGGGGAGTGCTTGGGAGTGAGGGAAGGGCTCCTTTGGTCTCTGAGGAGGCTCCACATTTCCTTAGCGATTTCAAGGACTCTGCGAAAATCTTGAAAGAGGTCTTGTTTGCTGCTGCAGGCCTCATCAGTTTCATCAGAATCTGGGCTCTGAATCACCACTGGAATCACAAGATTTTTGCAAGAAATGGGAGCACACTCCAACTCACTGCCTTTGCAGAGGCCTTCTGGAACCACATGATCAATCTTCAGGCAGTTTTTTTTTTCTTTTGTTAAGAAGAAAGGAAAGCCCATTGTCAAAACAATTTGCCAAGCTTGAACATTTATGAGAATGAAGGAGTCATTAATTATTGTATGTGTTTTTCAATATTAGTTCTATGAAGGAAATACCTTTTCAATGCAATAAAAATCCATAAATGCACAATCTAGAGGGTGTTTTTATGTGTATTTTTCCAGGAAGGAGTCCAGAGCTTTCTTTCAGATCCTCATATGGATTCCTGAGCTCCCAAAAGTTAGGATGATCAGACAGCAGCCTCCAGAAAATGTAAGTGATAAAAATACACACTATAAATCCACAGACTGCAAATGGTTAAGTGACCGTCCAAACTGAATAGTTAAGACTGTCAACAGATCTTTAATACTGCTTGGGGGAACATGTGTTTTGAGACTATATCATCACTTCTAATTGTTCATGCAGAAAAATCCCTAGCAAGTTTTATAGGAAGTAAAATTATAGTTGAAAAAATGTTCTAATTCCATGCTAACCAAGCAAAAGGAATTGAGTTTTCTAAGAGAACATTTCTTGGTAAACCTAGTGGCTAGTAAAGGGCTATACCAGCTTTCTTTCCTTTTTTTTTCTTTTTAAGATTATTTATTTATTTATTTGACAGACAGAGATCACAAGTAGGCAGAGAGAAAGGCAGAGACAGAGAGAAGAGAAAGCAGGCTCCCCGCTGAGCAGAGTGCCCAATGTGGGGCTCGATCCCAAGACCCTGAGATCATGACCTGAGCCGAAGGCAGAGACTTTAAACCGCTGAGCCACCCAGGTGCCCCATATACCAGCTTTCTTTATCTCTTCTTTCTTTCTGCTGCCTGGAATGTGCATATAATGGCAGGAGCTCAAGCAGCCTGCTAGAACTGTGAGACAACCCATGTAAAGCTACAGGATAAATAGAACCTGGATTCTTTAAATGGTGCCACTGCCATATCAGACCTGGATTGCCTTCTTCCTTTTCATGATAGATAGATAGATAGATAGATAGATAGATAGATAGATAGATAGAAAGAAAGAAAACTTCCATCTTACCGATACTACTGCTTGCCACAAACTGCGCACATGACCTCACTTACACATCATAATCACCCAACGAGGCGGTATGTACTGTTACACCGGTTTAATAGATGAGGAAGCCAAGATCTGAGAGGCTGAGTTGGGGGCAGGTTGAGTTGCGGTAGGTTGAGTTAGACAGTCTGGCTCTAGAACCAGTGTTCTTCCTCCATAAGTATTAATTTAGGGGCACCTGGGTGGCTCAGTGGGTTAAAGCCTCTGCCTTCGGCTCAGGTCATGATCTCAGGGTCCTGGGATGGAGCCCCTCATCGGGCTCTCTGCTCAGCAGGGAGCTTGCTTCCCCTTCTCTCTGCCCACTTGGGATCTCTCTCTCTCTGTCAAATAAATAAATAAAATCTTAAAAAAAAAAAAAAAGAAGTATTAATTTAAATAATCCCCGCCAGAAACTTTGAAGATAGTTACTGTTATTCCCCAAACCCTCCCCCCCAAATTTGTAAAAGAGGAAATCGAGTCATGTACCACATGAAAAGTGCCACACATCACAGTCTGGGTGGGGGTTCCCTGTCTGGCATCCTGTGATATGGCCTTTCTCAGAGGCAGAGATGAACTCCTTGCCTTTAAGGACCATTATCTGGTAAAGGTTTATGAGCTGCTTTTGTTCCACGAACGGATAATCTATCATTTGTGTAAACCCAGTTAAGCACCTCGGTTTAAATCTGACATTGAAAGAAGCATCAACCTCATAGCGTTGCCAAAGTCAAGACTATATATGGACATTAATTTTAGAGGCAAAGACAAAAGCTAATATTTGCAAAAGCTCTCTTCAGTGTCCATTACAACAAATGTCAGAGAGGTAGCTTTGGTAACAAAGCTTAGAAATATATCTACCCTTGGGGCGCCTGGTGGCTCAGTGGGTTAAAGCCGCTGCCTGCTGCCTTCGGCTCGGGTCATGATCCCGGCGTCCTGGGATTGAGCCCCGCATCGGGCTCTCTGCTTGGCAGGGAGCCTGCTTCCTCCCTTCTCTCTCTGCCTACTTGTGATCTGTCTGTCAAATGGATAAATAAAATCTTTAAAAAAAATTAAAATAAAAAAATATATATATCTACCCAAGTCATAAATGGATTTAATGCCCTCACACACAAGAGTTAGATTTCTCTATTTTAAGAGTACCAGAGCTTGCTTGACAAAAAAAGAAAAAAGAAATGAAAAAAAAAGAAAACAACAACAACAAAAAACCCCACATTAATATGATGTTCAGAAAAATGCCATCATGTATGTTCCTAGCATGAAAATCTCTGGGCAACCGAAAGTCAAAATAATGGTCAACACATATTGATGAGGGAGCAGGAGGCTGGCTGAGGACAAAGCAAAAGCTGGCACCTTGCACCCCTTCTCCATCCGCTCCCCTCGGTGATGTGTGTGGCATTCCTCAGGTACCCCTGACTGCCAAAACAAATAGTTAACTCACAATCCTGCAAGACAGGAGTCTCCCTTGATTTACAAATGTCCTAGAGATCTATGAACAAAGAAGTTACATTATCAATAGCACAATTTCCAGAGGCAAATGACTCAGTTCCTCAAGCCTTAATGTTACCCTCCCCTCCATAAACAAAACTGAAGGAGGCTGGGGTAGAAGGAAGTTAAGTTTCTTCTATACCTAAATCTCACTAACAAAGATGCTTGATAGCAGGATTATGACATTCCACCAGGAATCTCCCAACCATCTTGATGTTAATGGCTTGCCAAAAGACAACATTGATCAAGCCTCTGCTATCCCTGCGCCTTGGAGGCCTCCTTTAGCATATGAAAGCTCCGTTGAAACCTCCCTTTCTCTCACCTTCCCCCAACCGCAGGGTACATAACCTGCCATCCCTCACAACCCGGGGCAGCAGCTCTTCCTGCCCACGGGTCCTGTCCCCGTGCTTTAATAAACCACCATTTTGCACCAAAGATGTCTCAAGAATTCTTTCTTGGTCATCGGCTCCGGACCGCAGCCCACCGAACCTCACCCAGGTTCTAGAACTTCATCAATATTAGTCATGTTCTTTTGGAGTTTGAGAGTGACTGTTCTCCTTTCCCTCAGTTGAAAACACGCTGAGTAAGAGCCACAAAAATTAGGCTCAAAGGGTTGAGCCTCTGCCTCTGGCTCAGGTCATGGTCTTGATGAAGTTCTAGAACCTAGGTGAGGTTCGGCGGGCTGAGGTCCGCAGCCGATGACCACGAAAGAATTCTTGAGACATCTTTGGTGCAAAATGGTGGTTTATTAAAGCACGGGGACAGGACCCATGGGCAGGAAGAGCTGCTGCCCTGGGTTGTGAGGATGGCAGGTTATGTACCCTGAGGTTGGGGGAAGGTGAGGGAAAAGGGAGGTTTCAACGGAGCTTTCACATGCTAAAGAGGGCCTACAAGATGCAGGGATACCGGAGGTCTTCCTGCTTGATCAATGTTGTCTTTTGGCAAGCCATTAACATCAAGATGGTTGGGAGATTCCTGGTGGGATGTCACAATCCTGCTCTCAAGCATCTTTGTTAGTGAGATTTAGGTATAGAAGAAACTTTACTTACATTTCCTTCTACCCCAGCCCCCTTCAGATTTGTTTATGGAGGGGAGGGTGACATTAAAGCTTGAGGAACTGAGTTATTTGCCTCTGGAAATTGTGCTCTTGATAATGTAACTTCTTTGTTTGCAGATCTCTAGGACATTTGTAAACCAAGGGAGACTCCTGTCCTGCAGGATTGTGATCTCAGCAATTAACTATTTGTTTCTGGCAGTCAGGGGTGCCTGAGGAATGTCACATATATTACTGAGGGGAGGGGAGCGGGTGGAGAGGGGGTGCAAGGTGCCAGCTTTTGCTTTGTCCTCAGCCAGCCTCCTGCTCCCTCATCAGTCTTGGGGTCCTGGGATTGAGCCCCGCATCGGGCTCTCTGCTCAATGGGGAGCCTGCTCCCCCCACCCGCTGCCTGCCTCTCTGCCTACTTGTGATCTCTGTCTGTCAAATAAATAAATAAAATCTTTTTTAAAAATTAGGCATATGGAAATCAAAATATCAGCTTTGTTTCCAACAAGGCTGAATTGGAAAATATGGTTTAAACTTGCCCCCTAGGACCAGATGTGCCCAGCAGCATCAGGCAAAGCTGGACCCCTGGGTCTTCCTCTCAGAGGCAGGACACTTACCTGGTGGAAAATGCATGTAACCCAAAGACAGGGAGAGTATGAGCAAATCCAGAAAAGGCTATGCCAATCATGCACAATTCAAATTCAGGAAAAGACCAGAAGTCACCAAATAAGTCATTCTACTATCCTTAAAGAAGAGTAAGTGAGGGGTGGGTGAAAGGGAATGAGTGTTATCCTCTGAGGAGTTCCCAGGAGCAGAATGTCCTGGAAAATACAAAAATAGAGCAAAGAGGTCCCGCCAAGTGACTTGTGGGAAAGACAAGTGCTAAGCGTTTTGTACAGCAAGGTGATGGGTAATGAAGAACCCAGATAGACAACCCCGCCCCCCCCCCCTCCCGCTGCCTGGGTATTCCCAGTGCATGCCAAGCAGTCACTAACAGCCAGCTTGGAAGAGGGAGCCCATCTCATTAAAGGAGTGTCACATATAATTCACTCTTCAGTCAGAAGTGGATCCTCCCCCACCCCCGCGCCCGCAGCCAATTTATGTCCAGGTTTTATTACTTCACCTTGTAGGTGGGCATTATCTTACAGGTGAGTTTTTATGGCTCAGAGGGGTTAGGCGGCTTGCCCAAGACCAGCGAGAGCCAAAAGGAGGATGGAGAATAAGTACCTTTAGAAAGCCCCTTCACTTTTCCCCTTGTTTCACTGCTGAAGAGAAGATCATCGCCTAAGAACATGAACCAGGTTGAGGGGGATGACGGTCCCTAAATGACACCATAAGATTTCCTGGTAGGAGGAGTTAGAAGGTCTGTAAATAGAGAAGGGCCCTGGTGACGGAGTTATGGGTATAGGGTGACTTTAGTATTTCTTTTCCTGGCTCCTCTAACTGTCTGGAGCAGAAATCTTCTGTTTCTTCTTTCTATGAGATCTTCAGAAAATTCATAACTATGCAATACACTTGAGTATCACCTAGCAGAGATAATACGAATCTGTCAGTTATAAGTCTTAAATTTTTTTGAGATACAAGTTGGAGGCTTTGTGTTTAAGTTATAGAAGTTATATGTTTCTTTCTTTCTTTCTTTCTTTTTTCATTTTTAAAAGATTTTATTTGAGATAGCACACACAAGAAGCGGGGAGGGAGAAGAGTCAGGATGCAGGACTCCATCCCAGGACCCAAGATCATGACCAAAGGCAGATTCTTAATTGACTGACCCACCCAGGTGCCCCCACAATTACAGGTTCTTGATGGGCCAAGAAGGACTGAGGAGAAGCACTGTCTAGCTAGAAGAGACAAAGAGAGGGCTCTCAGCGGAAAATGAACATGAACGTCACTTGGTAGGACATGAGAGTGAGCAGTTCCTTAATTTCTTCATTTATTTAAAAATAAACATTAGGATAACACTGAAGTAACTAATGGCTGATTAATTTCATCAAGAGTTATGCTTTTAGGGTGCCTGGGTGGCTCAGTGGGTTAAAGCCTCTGCCTTCGGCTCAGGTCTTGATCCCAGGGTCCTGGGATCAAGCCTCACGGCAAGCTCTCTGCTCAGCAGGGAGCCTGCTTCCTCATCTCTCTGCCTGCTTCTCTGCCTGCTTGTGATTTCTGTCTGTCAAATGAATAAATGAAATCTTAAAAAAAAAAAAAAAAAAAAGAAAAAAGAGTTATGCTTTTACAGAGAGAAGTTCTAGTTCTACTAGAGACTGTTCATACACTGTCCCCCCTTTAATCCTAACAAGATTTTGCAAAGGTAAGCTGTAATCTCTCGCTCTCTATTTCATGTTTTGATTTTTGGCACATGAAGATCCTTGGGCTCAAAAAGATTAACTAACCTAAGTACACGGGTCCAAAACCAATGCTCCTTTCAACATACAATAATCTCTTCCAGCAACCCATATGCTTAAACTATGTAGTTACAAAGAGCAGTTCCCACACATTGTCTTCTTAAGTCTTTCCCAGATCCCTTGAATAAGTCTTTGTTATGATCACTTTGTAGGTGAGAAAGCCAAAGCTTTAAAAGTTACTTCTTAGAGCCAATAAAGAGCAGAGCTGATATTCAAATGCTGATATTCAAAGGTCTTCTGACACCCAACCTCAAACCTTGTCCAGCACACTGCCCCAGTGAAATCCGAGACACATTCCTCTTCACCCACAGGAAGCCTTTGGATTTGAATCATGACTTTACAGACACAGCAAAGCTGGCTGGCTGCCTAATGCCAGATCTGGAATTCATGTGCTCAGACTTAAAAAAAAAAAAAAATCTACCAAGTAATTACCATTATCTTTTTTTTTTTAAGATTTATTTATTTATTTGGGGGGGGGTAGGGAGGGACAGAGGGAGATGGAAAGAGAGAATCCCAAGCCAAGTCCCCTCTGAGCACGGAGCTCTGCTCGGGGCTTGATCTCACCACCCTGAGATCATGACTTGAGCCGAAACGAAGAGTTGGATGCTTAACCAGCTGAGCCACCCAGGCACCCTTCAGCATCATTATCTTTGAAGAATCCTTTAGGTACAATTATGGATGGCAGCTTTAGAGTGCATTATTAAAGATAACTTTACTGACGTAACAGAACCTTTGGTATCCATCCCTGCATTAGGGTTCTCCAGACAACGGAACCAATACACACAAAATATAAATATAGGTCGATATATAAGAGAATGTAATATATAGAGTATAGATGCATAATGATATACTATAAATATTACAGTCTTTCTCTCTCTTTCTCTTGAGATACAAGGAATTGGCTCATGTGGTTATGGACTGCACAGAATTGGCAGTTAGCAGTCCGCAAGATGGAGACCCAGTAGAGCCAATGACATAAGTTCTGCTTAGAGAGCAGAGAAAGACTGATGTCTCAGCTCCAGTAGTCAGGTAGGCAAAACTCCCTCTTACTCAGCCTTTTTTAAAAATTCTTTTTCAGGTCTTTAATTGATTGGATGAGTTTCCCCCCACCCCCCAGGAAGGGCAATCAACTTTACTTAGTCTAGTGATACAAAAGCAATCACCCTTATTGACAGACAAAAATAATGTTTGATCAAATGTCTAGGCACCCCCTGGCCCAGACAAGTGAACGCCTGAGATTAACCATCACAATCCCTAACAAATGACATTGATGAGCTTACCGGAATCTTCCATCACATATACTTCATTGGGCTTAGGAAAGGGAAGATCACTGGACAGTTATTATATTTGTAATATCTAGAAGTTAGTACCAGTTCTGTAACTTCTCTTTCTCTCCCACTCTCGCTAGTTGGTTTCTTCACACATTTCCTGTACTAAGCTCTTTCATAATTGCACTATCAGCACTTGTCCTTCTAAAAATAAATCTCACCAACAATGAAAGTTAGCACGGTTTGGAAAGTGCAGAGGGCTGGGACCCAGAAGATTGGGGTTTGGGTTCCACTAGCTAACCGAAGATGGAACCATTAAAAAAATTATAAAATGTAGCTTTTTAAAATATAAAAACGGGGGCGCCTGGGTGGCTCAGTGGGTTAAAGCCTCTGCCTTCAGCTCAGGTCATGATCCCAGGATCCTGGAATCAAGCCCCGCATCCAGCTCTCTGCTCAGCAGGGAGCCTGCTTCCTCTCTCTCTCTTTTTGCCTCTCTGCCTACTTGTGATCTCTGTCTGTCAAATAAATAAATGAAATCTTTTAAAAAATAATAAATAAAATAAAATATAAAAGTGTCCGTTTCATGTCTCTGAATCTAATAATGGTGGTCGGAGTGAGTGCGTGATGCCTGTCATCTCGTGGAGCTCTCATAAAGCCGTTGTAAAATAGGTTTCTCATTACCTATGTCTTACTGGTGAAAAAATGAAGGTTCAGAGTAAGGCCACAAGCCTTTGTGTGGCCAAACTGAGAATCTACAGGTCTTTCTGTTTCCGTAGCCAACAGTCGCATTTATGACATGACTGAGCCCTTTAGCAGACGTCATCTCTTCTATTTATCATCTGCAAGGAGAAATTCAGGATTTTCTTTTTTCTACTAGTTATTATCAAAGGAGAAAAACCTTGAAAATTGACAGAATGCATGAGTAGTGGAATAAAGATTAAAGGAGATCAAGGCAACAATTAAAAAGATAAAATGAAAGCATTAGATCTGGATACATGCAATAATTAAAATAGAGTATTATGACTGAAAGTAAAAATTATGAATATGAATGTGTGATACAAAAAAAAAGTGTGATACCTTTTGTACTCAAGATTCATTTAGTTATATTTTGTTTCTTAGTAAAAAGAAATAGGTCTTGACCAACTATGACAGTGTGTGAATTGTTATAGACAACACAGACAAACAATGGATTCCTTTCTAGATCATTGTTTAGCTTCTTGCCTTACCCACATTGCAGGCTTCCCTATCTATGTAGGAAATGGGGCCAAGGACAAATCCTCCCCTTCTCATTTCTTTGAAGAAAGAATCTTGGAACGCACTGGGGATAACATAAGATGGAGACCCTCAGCCTCAGTAGGGAAGGACCTCTATTCTTCCCGGGATTCAAGGCTTAGATGATCCCAATGAAGGCCCACCTGTCCCTCGTAGGTCTAGTGGTCGTTCTTCCTGCAGGTTGGGAGGGCAATGGGGAGCCTTCTCCCCAGTCTCATGTCTGCCATAGCCAAGACAAAACACTGTAAAAGTGTCCTCCTCCCTTTGTTCCCACTGTAAAAGTGTTCTCCCTTGGTTCCCCTAGACCCTCTTTCAGGGCTGTCCAATATGGCAGCCACTATGGTGGGTGATATTTGGTATATGTATCAACTAAGGGACTTGAGGGCTGTGGTTGTCATAAGCACTAGAAATAAGAGCACAGAAAGGCAGGCAGGGGTTCTCAAAGATGATGAGAGAAATGAGAGACATGACCAAAAAAACCACTTTTTTCCCCCCACAATAACAAACATTCTGATCAGCCTATGAAGTCTTCTTGTCTAATGTTTCCTCCCAACCCTAGTCAGCTATCTGGAAGGAAAGGGAAGAGAGCCATTCATGGGTCTCAGATCACATAACACGGAATCTTCACTCCTTCCTTGAATTAATTCCCAACATCCAGGATTGATTTTCTATAGGTAGTTATACTTTAGGTGAAAAAAAAAAGGGTCATATTTTAAAATATATATTTTAAATAAGATTCTATTTGCCTCCTGCCTGAAACCAGAAGCAAGAGAAAAACAACTTTGACAGGGAGTAGTTCTGCTGTTTCTTGAGTGTCCTTATTTTACTCCCATTTTTCTCATGTGTCTGCTCACCCTGTAATGCAATAAGGAAACCACCACAGAGGTTAAAAGTACAGTAAAGCCATAGAAGTGTGCAAAGTGTCAGGCTTAAATAAAACTAGATCAAACCAAACCAAGTCAAATTAATACAGTTCAGCCGAGGTGTGTTGTACCATGCCCCAGCCGGTGAGACCCTACGGAGCTCACAGCCTGGCATAGAGCAGACAGAGAACTAACTTTGAGATGGTGTGGCACAGGCAATAGAAAGGCAGAGGTGAGGGTATCTGAGTGGCTCAGTTGGTTAAGGGGCTGCCTTCAGCTCAGATGATGATCCTGTAGTCCCAGGATCGAGTCCCGCATCGGGCTCTCTGCTCAGCGGGGAGTCTGCTTCTCCCTCTGACCCTCTCCCCTTTCACCTCTCTCTCCTTCATTCTCTCTCTCAAATAAATAAATAAAATCTTAAAAAAAAGAAAGAAAGAAAGAAAGAGGTGAGCAGATGGGAAAGTTTACACGGAAGGGGTCCTATTTATACCTGGCCTTGAAGTTGGGCAACATCATGAAGAGTGTTGGGGGAGGGTGTTCTAAGAAGTGGTTACGAAAAGTAGGAAGGCATCTCAGCATGAATAAAGATGGGGGGTTGGGAAATGGCAGGTATCTTGGCACAGATGGTCAGGGAGGCACTGGGGAAAGAGAAGGGATGGAGAAGGTGGTGGAAAGGTAGACTGGTCCAGGCTGCGTAGGTTTTGAGTGTTTAGCAAAGGAGCTCTAACTTCATCCTGCGGACTGCTGTGGGAATTATCTCTGGAAATCAGAGTGTGTACTTGGTTAAGCAGTGGTCAAGATAGTATCAGCAATGTTGCTTTGAGAAACAACCATGGAATTTGTACTAAGTAAACGGATGGTTCTGTTTGCTCAGCACTGATTGTTGGGAGTAGACATACCATTGGTTATTACAGATGTCATTCTTTTGTTTGAATGTTGGGGTAATTTCTTTGTTCACTTCTCTCAGTGTTTTCTTAGTAGCTAGCAATAATTTCTAAAATTCTTGCCTAACTGAACTATGCCGGGGAATTGAAAAGAAAGGATATTTTTGTTCCAGCTTGGGCTGGAATTGTAAACTGTACCCAGGGAAATCTGGCACGGTGGTGACAAAGGCCTAAATCATTAGAGCTCCAATAGGAAGGAAGTACCTGGGGGACGGAATCAGGCTGCTTGGTCGACTTCTCCTCCCCACCTGAAGGTTTTCCATGCATTCACCAATAAATATTTATAAGTATATTTATTTTTATGTTTTATAGTATTTTTATATGATATATGTTCAAAATAAACAACTTACAAAACTATTTATATACAAGGCATCCTTTTCTCTACAAAAATTGTGTTCTTTTAACGAGAAGCATACTAAGAATGATCTATACCACATAACTTACATTCATATGAGTTTATTTTCTTCATTAACATATGCCTCAAGGGAGATTTTTGCCCAGGAAGATAAAAATGGTGGATAACTGTATTGTTCATTTCAGCAACATCCTAAAAGGCCCGCCGACTCTCATACAAAGCAGCAAATGGCAGTTACCCCCAGAGTCTTTGAAAACGATCCTCAAAATCTTAACCTTGTGGGAACCACCAAACCTAGTCTCTTCTGTCATCATTTTCCCCCCCAATTCTAAACCGGTGCCAATCACCACCCCTTCCTCCTTCGAAAGACCAGACTCAACATCTCAAGAACTATCCCAACTTTGCCTTGTCTCCCCTCTGAGATGCTAACAAGACTCCATAAAGGCAGCCCTCCCCAATAAGCCTAGTCTTACCGGCAGGTTGTTTGGTGTGATTTGGGGGACCCAACATCCCAAAGACCTCTTCTCTTAAATTGGCAGACCTGAAAAGGTTTGAGTTAGAAAACTTCATGTGGAAAAAATTTTAAAGAATTGCATTACTGAAGGGCAGCCTTACCTAAGAATTAGCTCACTATAGTAGGAAAAAATCAGATGACTAGGTAAGAAAAGCACAGGGGAGATATAGAGAAACTAGCAAATCAGGCAATTGTTAGCAACTCATGAGAAAAAGCCAAATGAGTTTAAGGAGTTGGATCTTTTCGGAAAATGATGAGACAGATTCATTTTTAAGTAAGCAAATACTGTAATTATTATCCAGTTACTAAGAATAAACTGTGGATTAAGCCATAAACTTGGTTTGTTTCAAGAAAAATCAAAATACCCCAGCAGGGGGCACCTGGGTGACTCAGTGGGTTAAAGCCTCTGCCTTGGGCTCAGGTCATGATCCCAGGGTCCTGGAATCGAGCCCCACATCCGGCTCTATGCTCAGCAGGGAGCCTGCTTCCCTTCCTCTCTGTCTCTGCCTGCCTCTCTGCCTACTTGTGATCTCTGTCTGTCAAATAAATAAATTAAATATTTTAAAAAGAAAAAAAAAAGAAAAGAAATACCCCAGCAGTATGAAAATGTAGGGAAATGTATTTTGCTTGGATTTTGCCTTTTATCATATGGTAGCACCAAAACAAATTTAAACAGGTCAGTTTAATAATTTCAGTGTCAGTAAGGTTTTATTGCTTACAAATTAACCCAACATTTTGATTTCAATCTGCCTGAGGTTTAACACAAAATATATAAGGACATGTTTGCAAATTTATAAAAATAGAAATTTGAATATGCAGAAACAAATGTGTTCTCATAAATATGATCCAAAGATTTTTAGTGTTGTGAAAACATGTAAGCTTAGATTTAGTTTAAAAAATTCAGTGCAAGTTGGAGTTTCTTCCTCTTCAGCTATAAACATGTTTGAGCGTAATTATAATAAAGCTTATGCAGAACTGAGAGAACAGTGAAAATTACTTGTAAATTAAACATTGCTTTTGGATTTCTGAATCAAGTAATTACTTTTTGAGCAACTTCAAATTTACATTATACATCTCATACATCTATCAACGTTGACATGACCCAGTTAGGAAATGTTTTCAAGACAGTTTCTTTGCAGGCAAATCATTTAAATTCATACCAGCCGATGATATGATGCTGTCAAGAATGTTGAACTTCTACTAGTTGAAGAATTTTGTTACATCTTGATATGGGAAAAAAATAATGGACAGTCTTTTTGGATTTTGATGAATTCATACGTGGATGCTTTCTTCCAAAGTAGAATCCTCCCACTGGAAGGGGAGAGCCTGAGTTATTCATGTAGTATTGTTTGTTCGATAAATTGGGTTGATGTTATCAGACCATATAGAGTTAAAGTATGACTGGAATATGCAAGATGTTTTTAGGGGGCTCGGGACCAAAACAATGTTCATAATAATCCTGAGACAGCATTTTCTTTTTTCACTCTTATTCTCTCACAAGCGAAGCGTGGAGTTTCCAAGAGGTTACACCACACACAATATTGCAGCAGAGCAAATGCAAAGGAAGACACGAGAATTCAGCGTCTTCTATGAAACTCTCCATTAAAGAGTTTTGTTAAAGTGTGAAAAAAAATGCCACTCTTCCCACTAAATTTTTGTTTTGGGAAAAAAGGTCATATTTTTGCAAAAAAATATGTTTTTTGTATGCGGTGGGGGTTTTCTTGTTATCTTTCAGTGAATGAACACATGACTATTTTTTAAATTTCATGGTTTTTATTTCTAGTACAGTAAATATTGGTTCATGTAGTCCCCATTAAACTAAAGCTCTTTGGGGTCCTCAATAATTTTTAAGAGTGTAAAGGGATCCTGAACCACTGCCATAAAGTTTTACTACTGTTCCCCAGCCAGGGAGAAATCATTTGCAGCATCCATAATAGTGGTTCATGCAACCCAGGACAAAATAATTCTGTTCTTGATGAGGTCAGAGATTTGGAAGGCAGTTTGACAATCTGTTGGACAATCTCAGTGATCATAATGCCTTTACTTTGGGCTTCATAGACCTCCTAGAGACATTCTTGTTGGTCTTTTGCTTGCAGTCATAAAAGCTTCATGCAGCAGTTCTTCAAATTCAGAAGACAGTACCATATCTTGCCTAGTTTATTTTCCAAGCACATCATCCCTCGTTCTTTTGAGGATTCTCTGTCTGACCTGGTTTCTAATCTTCTCATTAGTGTAATTCAGTTTTCCATGGACTCAGCACAACAAGAGAAGAGAATTTCTCTGGAAAGGGTCTAATCAGAGCCAAGTGCAATGAGGCCATCAACTTCCTCGATTTTGTCATTCTATTTTTCGCACTATTACGTCTTACAGAATTGCTGGTGGAAATCCTTATTTCTTTTTATTCTGAGTTTCTCCAAGAATTAGTGTTCATGCTGTAAGGACCTATTTTATGTTTATATTCTGTCAAGAGGCTTTCATTGAGGTCAAACAAAACCTTGTTTAGCCCATGAACTGTCCTTGCTCCCCTTCCCCCAGGGGATTCACTTAAAGGCGGTCCCGGAAACCAGCTCCAGGTAACAATGCCCAGATACAAAGGTGGGTCAGGCCAGGTGGAGACATCCGATCAGTAGGGGGTTGCATACTGTCTCCCTAGCTACCAAGGAGTATGGGCCCCCGCCCTTTGGGAACCCTTTTGGCGCCAATCCTAATCAAGGTGTAATAGGCTGATTCAAATGTCTACTAGGGTAAATTATAATTCAATTGGTCACCTAGCATCACTGTGGAGTTTCCTGTGTGTGTTACAATCTCATTGGTCATCTGTGCGTGGCCAGGCCCAACCGCATGGCCCTTACCCTTAAAAGCTAGACTGTGAAACAGACAAGGGTCGCCCTCTCTTGTAAGAGGTGCGGCCCCGAACGTTCGGTTAGATTCTTGATGCTTGGCGCGAAATAAAGCTTTGCTTGACCTTCGCTTTGTATCAGTCTCGCTCCTTTAATCACGGACCCGTTATTGGGGCATAACACATGCAATAGATTCTTTTTTTTTTTTTTTAAAGATTTTATTTATTTATTTGACAGACAGAAATCACAAGTAGGCGAGAGGCAGGCAGAGAGAGAGGAGGAAGCAGTCTCCCCGCTGAGCAGAGAGCCCGATGCGTGACTCGATCCCAGGACCCTGAGATCATGACCCGAGCCGAAGACAGAGGCTCAACCCACTGAGCCACCCAGGCACCCCCATGCAATAGATTCTTTAAAGCCTAATCCCCATTCAAACCTCATTGTGTTGGGTTTGGTTCCAAATTTTAGCCTATCACAGTTTTTTAAATCTTCTCTTACATCAGAAGTGGCAACACTTTATTCCATTATTATCTCCTCCCATTCTTGGAGTAAGGCATTGGAGTATGAAATTTCAAAGCAAGCGAACAAGCAACAATTTGGTGTTATGTTAAAAACAGAGACATTTAAGGGGCGCCTGGGTGGCTCAGTCAGTTAAGCAGCCAACTCTTGATTTTGGCTCAGGTCATGATCTCAGGGTCGTGAGATCAAGCCCCGCCATGAGATGGAGCCCCACAGTGGGTTCTGTGCTGAGTGTGGAGTCCACTTAAGAGAATCCCTCTCCCTCTGCCCCTCCCTATCTCTCTCTCCCTCTCTAAAATAAAATAAAATAAAATAAGGACATTTAATAATGATGGTAATGGCAACCCTACTGGTTCAGGGCTTGTGGAAAGGGTAAAAGCTGGAGTGGGAAGCAGTCTCATGTCTTTTCAGGATTACCTGAAATAATCCTACTGTCTTTTAGGTAAATTGTCTGAAATATCTGTACCATGAGAAAGTCTCTTACTGGCTTTTATCTCCAAAGGAAATATTAAACAAATTATCTTAATCCACCTTCCCTCCTGATCTAATTTCAAGCACTGAAGGTACTGTGTATTTATAGCTATCCTGGCCTTCAGATAAATTTATCTCACAGGAAATCTTAAGTTAACTTTCAGGTCTCTTGGCTTTGTGGTATCACAGGTGACATTGTTCGGTGCCTCACCTGCCAAAGGCAAAGGGTCCAAGCTCTTCAGAGTGTCTCGCAAGCGCGCGGTAGGAGAGCATGGCCATGTGTGTCCCATTCGGGTCATTTTAACACCTCAAATTTTTATGCGGAAAATCCACAATCAATGTGAAAAACTTAGCTACCAAACTGACCAAAGATGGGCAAGATCTATACAATGAAAATTATAAAACACTGCTGAAGAAATAAATTAAATTAACCAGTGACTTCTTTAATTCACTGGTTAGAAGTCTCGATATTGTTAAGATGCCATTTCTCCCCAGTGTGATGTCTAGGTTCAATGGAGTCCTACTCAAAATCCCATCAGATTTTTTAACAAACTGGTAGACTTTGACAAACTGAGTCTAATATTCACATGGAGAAATCTAGAATGGCCCAACAGCTTGGAAATCTAATAAACTTGGAGGATTAACACTGATTTTTTAAAAGATTTTAATTTTTTTAAGTGATCTCTACACCCATTGTGGGGCTCAACTCACAACTCTGAGATCAAGAGTCCCACACTCTATCCACTGAGTCAGCCAGGTGCCCTAACACCAACTGATTTTAAGATTTATTATGAAACTATAGTAATTAAGACAGGGTGGTATGGTTTCACAAGCTGAGAAAAGAGAACATCTTCCTGATTGCATGTCAGGGAAGGGTTTCTTAGAGAAGATACAAAAGCACTAAATGAAAAGACTGGTATGTTTGATCACATTAGAATTAAGAACGTCTTTTCATATAAACATATTATAAAGAGCACACAAACCCAGGCTTCCAGAGTGTTAGAGGATATTTGCAAAACATACAAAGAACTATTATCCAGAATATAGAAAGGCCTCCTACTAATCATGAGGAAAACAACCACCACATAGAGAAAATGGGCTAGGGCTGGAACAGATAGTTAAGAAAGCTAGAGATCCCAGTGACCAGTAAACATAATAAAAAATACTCAACCCCTTTATAATCCGTGAAATCCCAATTAAAATCACAACCAGATACAATCACAAACCTTCCAGATTAGCAAAAACGAAAGAACCTGGTGGTATTTAATGTTGGTGAACAACATAAGTTTTCAGAGACAGCTGGAGAAAGCATATTGGTGCAGTCACTTTGGAGAATGACTTGTTATTATCCAGGTAAGTTGAAAACATGTTATATTTGCACCCCAGCAATTTCTGTCCTAGAGGACCTCTTACTCACATATATGCAGTCCAGTGTCTACGTATGCAAAGATGTTCATAGCAGCATTGGACTGTTCATAGCAGCATTGGTAACAGCAGAAACCTAGAAACTCAAATGCATATCCCAAATACATTGGAAAAATACATTGCAGTGTACTTACACATGGAATACTCAGTCAAAGTGAATATAAAGAAATCACCGTTACAAGAACATGAATGAAACGAAGCTCATCTTTCATGATCACAGGAAGCAAACCAGAAAATGATACATATTTCTTAATATATAAATATATTGTTAATGCCACTTTTCAAAGCACCCCCTATGGGCACTTTGCTGCTTTTGCTGACCTCATTGATGTCCTCCGGAAGCTTGCCCTCTTGTAACGTTCCCAATGCCATCTGTCTTCAAGGAGCCAGAGGGAAGCCGGGTTCCATGTTGAAGTGCACAGAACTTCTCTGCCTACTTTATCTTGTACTTGTCACTTGGGCCCTGAAGCATCAGTGTATGAGCCCTGAATCTTACAAAGTCTCTCACCAAACACCTTCAATTTTTACTTCTAACCTCTTCTTCCAAAGGGGCTCAAACCTACCCGCCATGTTCAAGATGGCAGGAGCAAGTGAGCGTGGGGGGGACAGTGGGGAAATGCCACGCTCTCTTGGTTGCCTGTGGAAAACAAATACCCTGGAGCACCTGGGTGGCTCAGTCGGTTAAGCATCTCTCTCCGGCTCAGGTCGTGATCCTGGAGTCCTGGGATCCAGTCCCACATAGGCTCCCTGCTCAGTGGGGCATCTGCTTCTCCCTTCCCTCTGCCTTTCCCCCCTACTTGTGCTCTCTCCACTCTCTCGCTCAAATAAATAAATAAAAATTTTAAAAAGTAGAAAAACAAAAACAAAAAAAAAAGCAAATTCTGCCTTCTTCTTTAACTCCAAATAAAAAAATAAAATATCTATAATAATTACCAAGACCCTAGCTCAGTTGCACTAATACAATTTTCATGGTATATTATGGAGATAGAGTGATTTTTTTACTCCAACTCTTAATTTAGTTTTGTTTATCTAATTTCTGTGCTTTATTAAAGACAGCTAAAGATAGAGGCTAGAATTACAGAATTACGCCGCATTGAATGTTTGCTTACTTTTCTGAGGGAGAGAAAATGAACTGCTTCTTCATTCTGCAATAAACATGGGATTTTTTTAAAAAATATTTTATTTATTTATTTGACAGACAGAGACCACAAGTAGGCAGAGAGGCAGGCAGAGAGAGAGGAGGAAGCAGGCTCCCCGATGAGCAGAGAGCCCGATTCGGGGCTCGATCCCAGGACCCTGGGATCATGACCTGAGCTGAAGGCAGAGGCTTTAACCCACTGAGCCACCCAGGCGCCCCAACATGGGATTGTTTTGAAATCTCGACTCTAGGTTTTCCGCTCACCCCTGTCAGTTTTCTGATGCTGCTCCCAGACTGGGCCTAGCCTGACCTGAGGAGCAGGTGCAGTGAGCTGCAGAGGCAGCTGGGAGGACAGAGGACGTCATTTCGCCTTCCCTGCCCCCTTATCACTCACAGCTGCTGTGGGTTCAAGCTTTGAAACTTTATTCTGCATCTTAAACAATCTCCAGTGAATGGAACAGGGTCATCTTTGGGGGACAGTGTCTCTGTAGGCCAGTCTGAGCCAGGCCCATCTGTCCCCCTCCCCACCGGCAGGGGGAGGTGGCAGTCCGCACTTTCAGGGGTGTCCTGAGGTTTCTATCAGAGAGTCAGGCTTAGCATCTGGCATTCTAGCAAGGAAGCCTCAGCCTCCCTTGTGCCTGGCTGCAGATTTATGGCGCGCCCAAGGGGGCTCTTCACACCCAGCGAACACTTAAATCCCCAGTAAAATGTACTGCTTTGACAAGTCTGGAGGCCATCAGGAGAGTCTGGCTCTAGGTCACCACCTAGCCCTAGGATCACTCTGTGGTTCCTTTAAAGAACTCTGGGTAACACCCACCTGGAGGTGGGCGGTGGTAGGGGACATGGAGCAGTTCTTATGCATCATGTGCTGTGTTTGACTTTGGCCATGGTGTGCTAATGCTGACCCACACGAGGAAGGCTATGAAAGTGATCAAGGGAGCCATGGAGACGCCATACTGAAGTTCAGACGCTGCCTGCGTCCTGAAGGAAGCACAGATTTTATTAAAAAGCCATGGTTGGGGGCTCCTGGTTGGCTCAGTCATTGAGCATCTGCCTTCGGCTCAGGTCATGATCCTGGGGTCCTGAGATCGAGCTCTGCATTGGGCTCCCTGCTCAGCGGGAAGCCTGCTTCTCCCTCTCCCACTCCCCTGCTTGTGTTCCCTCAAATAAATAAATAAAAATCTTAAAAAAAGAAAAAAAAAAAAGCCATGGTTGTAGACAGCTCGGGCACTTATGTTGTTGAAGATTCTGACTCAGTGGGCCCAGAGTAGGGCCTGGAGTGCTGCCTCTCCGACAGAATCCTAGTTCTGGCTGATGCCTCCACTCCCCCAACCATACTTTGAGAAGCAAAAGAGGAACAGAGCAGGAAGCCGTGAGGATTCAAAGACAACATTTTCCAGCTCCTGAACGTGGCCTTGGTCCAGCTGGAGTTGCAGATTGTGCTCTGAAGGTCTTTCTCCCCATGCCTGCCCCGGGAGGCTTGTTCACAGCTCCTGCCGCAGAGTGGGCGGGAAAGCCGCGTGCGTGGGCATGTGCTGCCCCCTGCTGGGCCTAGTCTGCCGTGCGCGGCCGGCGCCATCCGGGGGGCGACACGGAGTTTTTAGCCACACCTGAAACTGCTGGGCCAGGTGAGTCCCAAAAAGGCGTTCGGACCATTCCTTCCGCTTTCTGGTCTGTTCCATACCAGACCCGCGGCCGTGCACGGCAGCTCTCCGGATTGCGGGTTCGGCCTGAGAGGGCCCTCACGGTCATGGTGTCCTGGGTGGTGGGTGTGTCCGAGCGACTTGGGAGTTCTTTTCACAGGAGACAGGAAAGAACGATGTACGCGCAAACGGCATCCGGAGCCATCCTGAGAGTGACAACCCCCAGGCGGGCGGCATTTTCCAGAGCCCAGCGTGGTGAGCCACAGGCCGCCCTGACCGGGGGACAGAAGGCGCTGGAACCTCAGTGGTGGCATGTGCCGCCTCACGCGGGGTCCCCAGGTCGTGTTCTTCCCACAGGGAAGAGGGCAAAAATAATCTGCTCTTTTGATTAGTTCGGGTTTTTTATTGTATGTATTTATTTACCTCTTAAAGATTTATTGATTATCGCTTCTCGGCCTTTTGGCTAAGATCAAGTGAAGATTTATTGGTTTATTTACTTGAGAGAGGGAGAGCACAAGCAAGAGAGCACAAGGGGGGGGGGTGGGGGTTGTCTGTGGGAGAAGGAGAGAGAACCTCACCTAAGCAGACTCCTCGTTGAGCACAGAGCCCCCTGCGGGGCGCGATCTCACAACCCTGAGAGCCTGACCTGAGCGGAAATCAGTTAAGAACCAGCGGTTCTTGGGGCGCCTGGGTGGCTCAGTGGGTTAAAGCCTCTGCCTTCGGCTCAGGTCATGATCCCAGGGTCCTGGGATCGAGCCCCGCATCGGGCTCTCTGCTCAGCAGGGAGCCTGCTTCCTCCTCACTCTCTGCCTGCCTCTCTGCCTGCTTGTGATATCTGTCTGTCAAATAAATAAATAAATAAAACCTTTAAAAAAAAAAAAAAAAAGAACCAGCGGTTCTTAACTGACTACACTACTCAGGCAACTCAAGTTCTGGCTTTTTTTTTTTTTTTTTTAAGATTTTATTTATTTATTTGACAGACAGAGATCACAAGTAGGCAGAGAGGCAGGCAGAGAGAGAGGAGGAAGCAGGCTCCCTGCTGAGCAGAGAGCCCCAATGTGGGGCTGGATCCCAGGACTCTGGGATCATGACCTGAGCCGAAGGCAGAGGCCTTAACCCACTGAGCCACCCAGGTGCCCCAAGTTCTGGCTTTTTATAGAAAAAGTTTTCCTACCCCCGATTTAGTTCCTCAGCTGCGTGGTGAGACCACAAGCATCCTTTATAATTTTCTCTACATCCGTTTGTACATTGAGGTTTTTTTTTTAAAGATTTTATTCATTTATTTGAGAGAGAGAGAGAGAGAGGAAGACAGAGCACAAGATGGGGGAGGGGAAGAGGCAGAGGGAGAAGCAGGCTCCCAGCTGAGCAGGGACACCGATGCAGGACTCCATCCCCAACCCTGAGACCATGACCTGAGCCAAAGTCAGACGCTTAACCCGCTGAGCCACCCAGGTAGCCCTGGGTTTATTCTTTTGTAGGTATGAAATACGGTATAAATTTTAAAACTAAAATAAAATATCAAAGAGTGGTTTCTATTTCCATATAATATACGATTCTGAGAATGTCATAAGAGCCCTCTGGGCTATTAAAACACACCTTTTGAAAAAGGAGTTTTCTTTAGTATTGTTTCTCAGTGTGCTCTGTAGCTTGAGGATGATCTACAGACAAAGAAGGCTAAGAGCTGAAGGATAATGTTCCATGATCAAAAAGTCTTAGAACAACCACATATTATACCTCTACTTCAAGATTCATAATGCACATGCTTAGTGTATTAAAGACTCTGATAAGTCCTGTAGAAAAGAGACCTATTTAAATTCATTTAACCTAGAATTTTCGAACTTTTTTGAATGCATCCACTGGTTTTGTTTTTTTCTTTTTCATATAACAGCTATTCCACAGACCACACTTTCAGAAGTTCTCTCACACTATCTGATGGTAGTGGGTAAGAGGAAGAATGAGCCAAAGGGAAGCAAAAGGCCACAGCAATGGTCTTGGGTGATTCCATGCCGTTCTGAATTGAAGCAGAGGCTTGGAACAAAGGGTATGGATTGAAAGAGAAAACATATTAAAGGAAGAGTCAACAGTGCTAGAACTATATTTGGATATGAGGTAGGAAGCCAGGAGATAGAGCAGGATCGTTGTACATATGTTTGTATTGGAGTGACTGGGCATGGCTAAAATAGGAAAGATTGTGGGGATGTAGTCTGGGCCAGTTCATCAGCCAGGTAGACTAAGGCAGACCTGATGAGACTGTCTGCATGTGTTCCTGCCGTTCACAGAAAGGTGGGGAAGCAGATGACCTAGAATCATCATAGATCATTGGGAGCCTATTGAAGAATGAAGCAACCTTGATTCTCCTCATGCAGGAGAGAAGGCAAAACTCAACCTGTTCTTTTGATAAGCTCGTCATGAAACCTATCACCAAGCATACACTGCTTTGCTTCATGACTTTTTTTTTCCTTCTGTTTCATGACATTTTATAGATTGGTTTTTATCACGTAATGGAATGGCCAAGGAATTTCTCTTAAATATCCCATGTTTTATGCTGTGACTCAAGGTGAAGGCTGGTGCTTGTGCAAAATGTGTAATGAGGGTTTTGCATCTGCTAAGTTTTGTCCTTTGTGTTTGAGCAGAATGTTGAAAGCAAGGCAACATTCTTTGACTATTGGACTCCAGGGTAGCCTTGATAATGTCAAGTGAGTCAGGTCCCCTGAGCAAGGTCAAGGGATAAGATAAGGACAAAACTATGAGAGAGAGAAAAAATGAATATGGTGCTCTTGGGTCTGGGAGGTGAGCAGAGGGAGCTGACAATGCCCTTGGAAATTCCCTGACAGCCTTGCCTTGGGGGCCAGCCCCTCCTGCCCTCAGGATGACCACGACAGTAACGCAATGCAGACTGGTGTCGTGTGGGCAGTCTACTATCTCTTAACCCAGTCCAATCTCTCCTAAGTACCTGCTTCTGACTTAATGTCTTCTGCTCTTAGGAAGATTTTCCCTGAACCATTTCAGAAGAAGGCCTGCTTTTGAGATTCTTAACAAAACATCTTAGATTCATGCTTTCATTGGACCAGCGCACATCCCTAGGCTGTAACCTACGTCGTACAGTGTGCCTCCCGAGGTCTCACCAGTCTGAGGGTGCACGTGAGCACCAGCACCACCAACACAACCACCCCCTTGCTCCTATTCTGAGCTTCCCGGACCTGCTCAGCACACACAGCCTGCTTGTCTCCCTCCAGTGGGGCCCTCGGTCCCCTGTCCTGTCCAGGGAAGGGGAAGGGTCCAGCGGGAGTGCGCACACACCAGGCTCGCCTCCTGGCCTTGAAAATTATTAAAAGTGATGATTAAGCACCTCCTCTTTGGCAGTGAAAAGAGCAGCATCCGATTAAATGGAAGTGTCCTATGAAATTCGATGATCTGAAGGCTGGCAGGTAGGAGACCGGCGATTGCTGCAGAACACCCTCATGCCCACACACCTGTCCCTCTACGGTATCACAAGGTGGGAACTATTGGTAAAGGGGGCAAGGGGACTGGCATCTTCAAAGGAGGCAGTCTTTGTGCTAAGGGCTCTACTTTATTTTATTTCAGAAGAGACTTTCCTTAATGGAACACAGATACTCAGCAAAGAAAATGTTTGATTATTACCAAAAGTGTCGGGGGTGGGGTGAGGTGGGGGTACCACCTTTCTGAGACCCGTCCTCAACAGGTCTTGCTCTTGGGGGGCGACTTTAAGACCAACGTTCCTTGACCACTAGGGGGCAGAACAGAGTCGGTAGCGGTGTCCTATAGCCCTGCCTCCGCCCTGTCTCCCATCCAAGTCTTCTCCCGGAATCCTACCACTGCTGCCGAGGGGAGGCTCCTTCTGACCTTTGGCCACGTGGCCCCGGCTCTGGAGTTAACGCTGTTGGGATGGCAGGGTTTGGGAGGAATGTACCAAACCACCAGCATCTAGGTATGGAGTTGCCGCGCTCCTCCTAGGCTGATCTCTAATTCTTCATGCATCCAGCCGGCAAGAGGCCTGTTGCCAACTCCCTGTATAACACTGCAGTGCCCTCTGAGGGCTCTGGGAGCCCTGTCGTGGGGCCCGGCCACTCTTTCCAGCCCCTTCCCTCCCAACCACCGGACCATATATTTTTCTCTCCTTGAACCGTTAATACACGATCTAAGAATGGGATTCCTCTGATCATAGGTAAACTTCTTTTAAAAGGGTGTTAGATTCTGCATTTTAATGCCATAAAACCTTTACACCCATATCCATTAGTGTACTGACATATAATTTTTTACCCCTTGCAGTATTTTTTTTTTAAAGACTTCATTTATTCATTTATTTGACAGAGAGCGTGAGAGAGGGAACACAAGCGGGGGTGGGGGTGGGAGAGGGAGAAGCAGACCCCCGCTGAGCAAGGAGCTCAATCCGGGCTCTATCCCAGGACCCTGGAATCAGGGCCTGAGCTGAAGGCAGATGCTTAACCACTGAGCCACCCAGGTGCCCCTCCCCTTGCAGTTTTATTGAGATATAATTGGCATAAGCTTATGTGCACAGCATAATGACTTGACGTACATATATATTGTGAAATGATGACCGTAATGGGTTTAGTTAACATTTATAACCTCATACAGTTACAAAAGCAGTGTTTTGCTTTATGACAAGTGCTTTTAGGATAGACTGTCTTAGCAACTTGCAAAAAGATCATTGTTAATTACGGCATTGTTAACCGTACCATTGTTAACTCTAGTCATCCTGTTGTAAATTACATGCCCAGGACTTATTTATCTTATAGCTGAAAATGTGTAGCCTTTGACCCACCTTCCTCCAATTCCCCCTCCGCCCTTTCCCCTCTGCCTCTGGCAACACATCTGATCTTTTTTTTTTTTCTGAGCTTGGTTTGTTTGGGTTTTTTGGTCTTTTTTTAGATTCCATGAGTAGGTGAGAGCATACAGGATTTATCTTTCTCTGTCTGACATATTTTACTTCATGTGTTGCCCTCAAGTTCCGTCCATGTAGAACAGAGCCTGTGGCTTTCTTTTAGTGATCCGTCTTTGTGAGGTTTTGGTAATAGGGTCTCAATGAATTCTTGGGAGAAACTATGGAGTTTTTCTTCTCTTTATGGTGCTGGAAGCATGAAAACATAGGGGAATTAATTCATTTGTTCAAGGTTGGAAGTGAATTCACCTATAAAACCCTTTGGACTTGTCATTTTTTAGGGGCTGGGAGCAAAGGAGATACTGTTCTTGGACAAATTTCTCATTTTCTCCACAGTTATGTATACAGTGTACGGTTAGGCTTCCTATTCCTTTTTAAGTACATTTTAGCAATCTATACATACATACATGTCACAACTTAAGTTGGATTAGAATGGAATTGTGTCAAATAATTTCAAAAATTGTACAATTCTCCTCTGTATTTCTAGTTTTGTTTTGTTTTTTTTTTTTTGCTTATTTATTTCTGTGTAGGAGTATTTGTAGGAAGTATCACTTCCTTGTTGTTTCTTCATTAACCTAGTGAAAGGTATTGCTTTTTTTTAATTTTTAAAAAATATTTATTTTTTGAAAGGTATTGCTCTGTTACCCTTGTTTGTCTCTTAAAAACATATCAAATAGATTTAGATTTTTTTTTTACCGAATTTGATAGGCCTTGATCATGCACTGAATTAATCATACACATTCAGTAAATACTTATTAAGTATAATCCTCAAGGAACACCAGAGGATCATTTTGCCAGATTTAGTGACTCACAAGCATTAGCACAATTTCAGAAGGATTATAAACTCTCGGTAAGGGTTAGTCTGCGTAATAATAAATGGTGAATAAGACAGAGTCCTTGTCCATATAAACACACAGTTTACTTTGACTTTTAATAGGTGAGCTCAAAATATTTATATCTACTATAATAAAGATAAGTTTTACCAAATATCTGTTATCTAACCTTATTTTCCTTTTGTCATGCTTTCCGGACGTTTTCCAGATTGACAGTGCTTCCTTTCTTCCTGATGGCTTCAATGTTCTACAATCCATTCATTCACTGAATATTTGCTTAAAGAGCAAAGGGGGTCTCTGTGCAGTCGGCACTCTTGGACAGCTTTCACCTGCCGTTTATTTAATTAACTAAAGTGAGATTTTGCGTGCTTGTGGAGCTCCTTGGCTTAAGGCACATTCTCAGAACTGTTTGAATGAAGTTTGCCAAATACTGGGGTCAAATGGGATGTTGTGACTTTTACTTGGATACTCCCTCCTTCAGCTTTTATCCCAAATTTCTCCTCCGGGGAACTTTCCACTATCAGCCACCCTGGATATTAGCAGCTGCCTACAAAGAAGAACTAGGAGGCCAAGCTTGGGGGGAGAGGGGCAAGTAACTCCTCAGGTAAGTAATTCCCTCAGGACATGACAAATAATAGATACAAAGTAAGCAGGAAGACATTGCTATTGGTACTTTATTTTTTTTTTTAAGATTTTATTTATTTATTTGACAGACAGAGACCACAAGCAGGCAGAGAGGCAGGCAGAGAGAGAGAGGAGGAAGCAGGCTCCCTGCTGAGCAGAGAGCCCGATGTGGGGCTCGATCCTAGGACCCTGAGATCATGACCTGAGCTGAAGGCAGAGGCTTAACCCACTGAGCCACCCAGGCACCCCGCTTTAAAAAAAAAAAAAGTCTACTGACTTAAACTTTAAGGTAATATTTCAGGCTCTGGAGCCTACTCCGTTGAAGACGCAGACTTCAACGAACCTCCTTTATTCCTTCGTTC
Organism: Martes martes; assembly: GCF_963455335.1. Taxonomy (NCBI): domain Eukaryota; kingdom Metazoa; phylum Chordata; class Mammalia; order Carnivora; family Mustelidae; genus Martes; species Martes martes. Next base: position 89,896,823 of record NC_137899.1, read on the forward strand.
GTTCACTCATGAAGTATGTCTCGAGCACCTCCTGCGGGCCAGGTCCTGGCTCAGGCAGTGGGGTGATGGTGGTGAGCAAGACAGACAAGATTTCTTCCACGTGGTGTTTTCACATGGCCATGGGAGAAAGCAAGCCACCCGTGAACACACATTTACGCAGATTCTAATAAGCTGATGGGAGAAATCCACTGAATGTGGGGTAGAGAGTCTTTGGGGGAGTCTTCACGTGGGCTGTCAGGGAAGGAGGCCTGTCTGCTCAGGGGAGACATGTGAGGTAAGCCCTGAAGAGAGAAGTCAGCCCTCCGGAGAGCCACTACGTGATCTCAGGCTGAGGGAAAAGCAACAGCAAAGGCCCTGGGACCCAAAAGAGCTTGGAATCCTTGAGAAATAACAAGCAAGTGTGATACATGCTAAGCAAAGGGAGCGTGGCCCAAGACGAGGTCAAGGAAGCAGTCAGGGGGCAGAGAACAGAGGCCTTGGAGGCTCAGAAGTCTGTATTTTTCTGTCAGAGCAGTGGGAACTCATTGGATTTTTAAGCGGGGGGGGGGGGGCATGATCCATTCTCATTGGGAGACGGGTGGGAGCTGGAGAATGGTTTATAGCAGTGGTTTTCAGTCTCTAGCGTGTGTCAGAACCATGGGGAGGCCCGTGGAAACAGACTGCTGGGCCCCCCATCCAGTGTTTCTGAGTCAGCAGGCAGGTCTGGGGTGGGCCCCGAGAGTGTGCAATTCTAGCAAGCTCCTGGGTGCTCCGGTCTGAACTCGGTCCCTTCCAGATTCCGATGAGGAAGCCCTGACCTCCAGTGTGATGGTATTCGGGTCTGGGGCCTTCAGGAGGTACTTAGAGGTTTTGACGAGGTCCTGAGGGTGTGATCCTCATGGCAGGATTAGGGCAAGAGACACTCTTTTTCTCTGCCCTGTAAGGACACAGTGAGAAGTCAGTTGTCTGCACGCCAGGAAGCGAGCCTTCCCAGAATCTTGGACTTTGGCCTCCAGAGCTGTGAGAAATCATTTCCATGGTTTGAGCACCCTGGTCTGTGGTATTTTTTTTTAAGATTTTATTTATTTATTTGACAGACAGAGATCACAAGTAGGCAGAGAGGCAGGCAGAGAGAGAGGAAGGGAAGCAGGCTCACTGCCAAGCAGAGAGCCCGACATGGGGCTCGATCCCGAGACCCTGGGATCATGCCCTGAGCCTAAGGCAGAGGCTTTAACCCACTGAGCCACCCAGGCGCCCTGGTCTGTGGTATTTTTTATCGCCTCTCGAGCTAAGACAGCAGGTGGAGCTGTCCTGGGCAGGGTCTTACACTGGGGGAACCCACCGGTCTGGGGAGAAACCAAAGCAGGTCCATGGAGACCAGTGAGGAGCTATTTCAGAGGTCCGGGGGCGGGGTGGGCGTTGGGAACGGGCGAGGGGATGCAGCATCCGCGGAAAGGGGACGGAGAGTCTGTGAGCTGATCTGTAAAAAGCAATTACAGGCAGACAAACAAGAAAAGTCAATATATTTCCTAACTGAAGTTTACTCTGAAGTTTACAAAGAAATTCTCTCTGCCTTGTTTAAACATTTTTCTGTTTTCCTTTTAAGTACTTAAAAGTCACAAATTCAAAGGTGCGGATAAAGGGGTAAAACGGAGAACTGAGTTTTCTCGGACTTTGGTGACAGTTCTCACAGCAGCATCATGGCAGCATGGACATCCCTCCTTTTGTCGTGCTTTGTGTGACAGCTCATTAGGCATCCGTCCATGCACAAAAATGCCTCTGCGGGAGTTGCGGGATCCAGCCCGATGAGCCACTGCCCCCAAGAGGCCTCTGGCCCACCTGCACATCTGTAATAGACCTCAGTTCCAGCTGTTGGATCACCAGAGCTGGCGGACATGCTCTCTCTTGGCTGCGGCCGGGGAGAAACCTGGGGAATGCTGACGTGAGCAAATACCCACGGATGAAAGAGAATTTGTACGAGTCCAGCCTTCCCGAGGGGAGATTCCAGCACGCCTATGGAGCGAGAAGAAAAAAAAAAAGCGTAGACAGTGGAGAGGGAAAGAGGCATTTTGTCAGCACCGCCCCCTCCCCAAGATAGCACAGTGTGGGACTGAACTAGCTCCAGCTGTGCGAGAAGATGCTGGAGAAACCCGTTTCTTTCCAGCAGCACCCAGAGTATGGGTGAGGTCCTCCGTGGCTAGGGGGTAGCTGGAGATGGGGAAGGGGGCAGACAAAATACCAAAGGCCAGACTGCACTCGCGACTGCAGCAGGGAGCGCACCCGCAAGCTGCTGGGAGGAGAGTCCCCCCAGACTGCCTGGTGGGCCGGTCACCCCCACACATCCCCACTCGGCAGCTGGCTCCTTGTGCGGGCGTCCAAGTGCAGCGGCCAGGCAGAGTCCAGTAAAAGGAGTGCTTTCAGAGAAACAGACCAGGATCTGCAGGCGAGGACAAAACCACAGCCTTGAGCTATAGTCCACCTTCCGCAAAGGGAAAGAGAGGTTTCCAGGGGCCAGCTGGTGAGTTTAAGAAGCAGGGGAGACAAAAAAGCTTAAGAGTGGGAGGAGGGAGCCAGAGGTGTGGAGAGGTGAATCCATGTGACGTCAGAGAAAACCCCCACGGTAACAGTACATCTACCCTATCTGAAGGCAACTAGTAAAGATCTGAGGTGGTGTCTGCTAGTCAAATGCAAAAGCACCAATGCAAAACTGTAGGATCATGGAGAATCAATGACACACACATGAAGGTGATAATGATTCTCCAACAACCAAGCCCAAAGGCACAGAATCCTTTGATCTCCAGGATAAAGGATTTAAAATGAGCTATTTTGAGGAAGCTCCATGAGCTGCATGAAAACACAAAAAGATGATTCAATGGCAGCTGGAAAAAAAAAATATCGGAACAAAAAGAGAAATTTAACTAAGAAATATAAATCATAAAAAAACCAAACCAAAGTTCTGGAGCTGAAGAATTCAAAGAACGAAATAAACAACGCAGTAGAAACCCCCCGCTCCAGAGCAAATCGATGCAAGACAGAGCAAGTTATCTAGAGGACAGGAACTGTGCAATAACCCCATCAGAGGAGAACAAAGCAAAAAGAATGAAAAGGTGTGAAGAAAGCCTGCATGACCTAGGGGACCCGATGAAATGGACAAACGTTAGAGTAATTGGGTTTCCAGGAGAAAAGAGAGAAAGGGGGCAGAAAGTTTAAAGAAATAATAACTGAGAACTTCCCTTTTATACTATTATACAGGTAATCTGGGGCTTTGTAACTTAACCCAGATCTATTTGCAGAAACTTGACTGAACAGAAATGGGCCCTGCTCTTATTTAAGGGCTTACTTCTCCCCTGTTTCCATTAGCTAAGAGCTGGCACCGGAGAGCCATAAAGACGCTGAGGAGTGAGAAGCCCCATGACTTGTCAGCAGACTGGAGAAGGAAAGGAGGGTTCGGGGGTCGTGGCGGGGAATGGGACGCCCTCCCACCAGGGGGAGCAGACACACACTTTTCCGAGACAAGTGCAGAGGAAATCAAGTTGGTTTTTAGATAACCTGACACAGGTTACACTGTGCTGGGTGTGTAAAACATAAATGCAAGGTTTCAGAAGAGAAATGTGGTCAGAAGAAACCAAGAGCCACTCTTGCCGGGTGATTCTGCAATTGTGCTCCTTCGTATGTATCCAAATGAGCTGAAAATTTGTGTCTACGCAAAAACCTGAATGTGAATGTCGACACCAGCTTTACTTGCAATTGCCCAAACTGGGGAGCCACCGAAATGCCTTTCCATAGGCTAATGGAAAGGCAAAGTGTGGTTCATCCCTACAATGGATACTGCTCAGGGGGAGGAAAAAAAAGCTATTGAGTCATGAAAATACATGGAGGAAACCTAAATGCACATCCCTAAGTGCAAGAAGCCAATCTGTAAAGGCTATATTCTGTGTGATTCCTACTCTCCTCTGGAGGCGAAACTGTGGAGACAGGAAAGAGAGCAGCGGTTGCCAGGGGCTGGGGAGGAGAGGGAGGGATGATTAGCACAGCAGATTTTTAGGGCAGTGAAAACATGTATGATATTTTAATGGTTAACACGTCATCGCGTGTGTGCAACAGAAAAGGTACAACGCAGAGTGGAGCCTAATGCAAACTGTGCATGTGAGTTAATAATAATGCATCCATACTTTCTGTAAACCCCAAACTGTTCAGAAAATTAAAGCCTATTCATGGAAAGCGTGCCCTGAGATGACGGCTGAGGGAGTCCCACCTGGAAAAAGGCTCCATGCAGGGCCCATCGGAAGCCCAGCAGGTACGGGATACTTTTAGAGACCCACAAAGATGTTTTCATATCTTTCAAACTCAGAAGGAAAACATGAATATGTTAACAAATGTATCATCACAAATCTAGTCTTTATAGCAATGCCGTCATAAAATACACTTTTGAATATTTTATGGAAGAAGGAAGTGGCCGGGGCCAAAAAGGGCATAACTCTCGGCCCCTGCTGTGGGGGTGGAACCTAACAGCCAGTGAACTTGGGTGTGGACTGGCGCCCAAGCTGGGGTTCAGTTGGGAAGACCAAAGAGCTGCTATGTGAGGAAGAGATGGGCCCTGGGAGGTTCCAGAAGGATCTCAGGAAAGCCAGCTGCTGCTGGAGAAGAATGAACCCAAGTCAGAAACTGCATGAGCAGGAGGGGTTCTGAGGAGGTCCAGGGTCCAGATGCTGGGCTTGGAGGCAATGGTACCAGCAACACAGGGAACTGTGAGGTGGGGGCTGGATTCTTACAGGCAAGGACCAGGTGGGAGAGAAGAGTCCTGTTCTCAGGGTGTGGGGACCCCAGAGGGAGAGACTGGACAGTTTTGGGGTTTGTGTTTCCCAGAGAAGCAGTCAGGAAGGCTTTCAGGGCAGAAGGCTGGTGTACGCTCTTCACCCACTCCTGATAAGAAGCTTGGGTCCACGCCTCTCACGTCCTGTGAGTAACTGAACCTTACGCTGTGCTGTCAGCCCCAGTGATAAGCAACCCGACAACAGAGTGTTTTCTTGAGTGACAACATTTTATAAAAATATGTACATCCTCATATGTATCTTTGGATGAATATATGTTCACGTATCTGGGGGTGTTTTACATGGGAATGGAATTGGTGAGCCCAAGTGTTAAGAGTTTGTAAAAAAATTTTTTTTTAAAGATTTATTTATTTATTTGAGAGAGAGCCTGAGAGCACAAGGGCAGGGGTAGGGAGGCAGGGGGAGGCAGAGGGAGAATCTCAAGCAGATTCAAGCACGGAGCCTAATCCCAGGACCCTGAGATCATGACCTGAGCCGAAACCAAGAGTTGGACGCTCAACCGACCGAGCCACCCAGGCGCTCTGAGTTCGTAAACATTTTTAATTAAACAGTTCCCACTCTTGTAGCAAGCTTTCAAAGTTAGTAATGCTTGAGAGAAGTTGTTCTCACCTAGAAGTGCTCACTGAAGGCAAAAAACCATCCTTCCCTTTAGTGTCTGCATTTCGTCAGTTTCAAAAGATCTTGGATGGAGAAATACTACTGGGCGTAGGTTGACTTCATCTTTGCAATGTGGCCTAATGTAGTATTTCTTCAACTCTGGTATAAGGAATCACCTTGGGGGAGGGGCACCTGGGTGGCTCAGTCGTTGAGCATCTGCTCGGGGTTCCAGGATGGAGCCCTGTGTTGGGCTCCCTGCTCAGTGGGGAGCCTGCTTCTCCCTCTGTCTCTCTCCCCTCCCCAGCATGGTCTCTTTCTTTCTCTCGCTCTCTCCCCCCCAAAACCCCCCAAAACCAAAAACCAAAACAAAACCCCAAAAAACAAAAAACAAAATCACCTGGGTGGGCTGTGGTTGTTAACAGCGTAGATTCCCAAAGACCGCCCCCCCATTCTAGTTTAGTAGATGCAGAAATCTGCATTTTATTTTTATTTTTTTATTTTTTAGAAATCTGCATTTTAAACAAGGGAGCTGGGGTGGGTTGCAGTGCGTGGTAGACCATATTACGAAAGACATCTGTATGGGGCTTGGTCTACTCTCAAGTCTAGAGAAGGGTTTCTCAACCTTGGAGCACCTTAGGATCCCCGGGAGAAGCTTTTTACAAATGCCAGCACCTTACTTACCCTTGGACTCAGCAACTCCACTCCCATGTAAACACCCACCGGGAATGTGAATATAGATTCACCAAAAAACGCATATAAGAATGTAGAAAGCATCGCTGCTTCATAAGAGCCCCAGCCTGGAAAGACCCCTCGTGCTTGCTCATCAGGAGTTGGCTGCACATCTCGGGGCTTCTCGGACAGTGGAGCGCTCTACACCAACAGGAACAAACAAGCTACAGCCGCGTTCGGCAGCACAGGTGCCCCTTCCAAACCCACTCTGCAACGAAAGGGGCCAGACACAGAAGAACGCACAATGTTTGGTTTCATGAACCCTTTGTCATGAACCTCTCGTCTAGAGTGCTCAGTTTCTTGTTCCAGGTGTGGTTACATGGCCATGTTCGCTTTGTGAAATTCACCAGCCTATGCCTGGATTCTGAGCGCTTGCTTGCCTGGGTGTATGCTGTCATTCAACAAATTATCTATTTAAGCCTCAGTGTGGGCCACAGCAATGTGAACCTCTCGTGTGAATGTGGGTGTGGCCAGGGGAAGGTCCCAGGCAACAAGGGTCGGCAGTTCCCCACACGATGGTAATGGGAACATCTGCTCCATCAGAGCTCTTCCCCTTGTGTGACTATGGATCTTCTAGAGGGTCTAGCGCTCACCCTCGGGCTACTCTACTCCCCTCCACCCCTGTTTCCTGAGTTGCTTTCTTGATCCACAAATGTGGGACGACTGTACCCATTACATTTCTGAGTGTGAACTCAGAACATGCAGGCGTCCTAAGCCCTTTGCATAGGTCATTTCCGTTAACTCATCAAATGCTCACAACAGCCCTCAAACTGTTCTAGCATTGTTCCCCACCTCACGCTGCTGTGAGAATAAATGCGGGTGATACTTGAAGGCACTTAGCTCCGTGCTGGGGACCGGGCTTCTGGTTAGCTATCATTAGGAGTTCATTCTGGTGCCCTGATCCCTGCTTCCTAGCACTCTGGTTGGGGCAGCTGGAGGGAAGGTTGTGTGTGTGTGTTGGGGGGGGGGTCTTGTATCCTTCTAGCATTTTGTGGGGGTCTGAGGGCACACCAGAGAAGATTGCTTTCTAAACCAGGGTATAACAGCCACATGGTCTCCTTTGTGTTTTCTCTGCAGGTTGTCTCATTTGGAGGATCACCCATTCTACGCAGAATATTCAAGCTGAGTCTCCTGGTAAATTGACCACACAGATTCTCTCCCTTCACTTTATTGAAGTGTAACTCTCTCTGCCGGAGTCCGACTTTGGCCAAGCTCATCTGAAATCACAACAAGTCCAGCCTGCCCCCAGGCCAGGATCTAGGCAGCATAAGCTCAACCAGGAGCTGGGATCACAGGGAGATCTTAGATAAGCAAATTACAGGGTCCCTCACTCCCACGCCACCCCACTTATTTGATCCCAGCATAGGGGAATTCTCCTAACACTGAGGATCCAAAGATAAAAAGAATAGGGGCGCCTGGGTGGTTCAGTGGGTTAAAGCCTCTGCCTTCGGCTCAGGGCATGATCCCAGGGTCTTGGGATCGAGCCCCATGTCGGGCTCTCTGCTCGGCAGGGAGCCAGCTTCCTCCTCTCTCTCTCTGCCTGCTTCTCTGCCTACTTGTGATTTCTGACTGTCAAATAAATAAATAAAATCTTAAAAAAATAAAAATAAAAAATATGATAGTAACCAAAGTAGATTGAGAGTTTACTACGTGCCAACGCTATTTAAACTGCTTTTCTTTTTTTCAGAGTGCTTTTTGTATGTGTTAACTCCTTGAAGCTTGCAACCACCAGATGTTTTCAGAAAAGCAAATGGAGAAATGGAGAGGCCAAGGAACTTGATTAAGGACGCCGGGGTTGTGAGTTGCTGAACCAAGTTTCAAAGGCAGAAAGACGGGGAGAGCTCCCTGTGATTGGTCATCCCTGCTTCCCAAGCCTCTGGTACCTTCCCTCCTTGCCTTTCCCTGCTTTTTTCCTTCCTCGTTCTCCCCCTCTGCCTTTAGGATCCCCTCCTGCCCAAGAGTCAACTCTAGTGATCCGCAGAGCCTGTAAGACCCACAGAGGCGCCACTCTCCTTTGAAGAAGAGTCGCTGCGAATCCTCAGGAGTGGGGGTGGAAAAGGAAGTGAGTCTGAACAAGGAAAGTGCTTGCTCTTGCCGTTAATCTGGAACATTTTTTTTCTATTATAATTTCTTCCTCTGAAATATTCCAATTATGTAGAAATGCACGGAGAGTAACATAATGAGCATCGGGCCACCCACCTTATCATTTGAACAAATGCTGACATTTTGCCATATTGGCTTCAAACTTTTTTTTAATTCAGTAACGAAATAAATGGTTGCCAGTAGAGCGGAGGGCCACTCTGTACCCTTCCCTCCCCATTCTCCTGACTCCCTTCCTGCCCATCGTCAGGCTGGTGAAGGGCCACTTGCTCCCCCTTCCCTCCAACTTGCCTGCTTGCTCCCAGCCCTGACCTTCTTCTATCCCTCATCGGGGCCGGGTGCCTACGGACTACATTTCCCAGGCTTCCCCGTCACTTCCGCTGGGTGTGGTCAGTGGGAGTTAGAGTCAGGTGATTAGAGGGCTGGAGGAAAGGAGAAGCCAGGTGTTTCTCCTCCTTGTGCCTGGAGTGGCATCCCCCAAAGCACTCCCATTTCCTCGGTTGCCCCAGCTCTTGCCAGGCAGCCCCAACTGTGATGCCCAGCAGAAGACGCCGCGGCCCGTATTAGGAGCATCACTGACTCCTATGTGCTCCGTCCCAAGGACCGAGTCCTTTCCTGCTGCTGTTAACTCCTGAGTCACCTCACCAGCTCGTCTCCCATTTCATATCCCAGCTCTTCCACACCCCGGGTAGCCGATTCTTTGAATTAAATATCCAGTGTTCAACAATCTTAGATTGCATTCTGTTCTCCTGGCTGGGCCCTGAGTAGATACACTTCCCATGCACGTTTTGATATTTTGACTATTTACACATCCATAAATAATCTATGGGATTGTTTTTGTGTGCTTTTAAAATGGTGTAACTCTTTTTTTTCCTTCAGGTGATTATGATTTCCTTAATTAAAAAGCTTAGGTTATAAGATAAAAAGATTATATTCCTATTAATGAATTATATGACATTTTCATTTCACTTACATCTTAAAAAAGAGGTAAATAAGTAAGCTGATACTGAGAAAAGAATGTATTCTGCAAAGAGCAACTTCCTGGCTGTTCTGATTTTATTTTCCACATTTGCATCTCAAGGGATGAGAACTTTGCGGGTCTCAAGGTCTCTGATCTTGCAATTCTAACAAACACGATGAATCCATCCCAAAATCTGTTCACTGTTTTGGGATGGCTAGAAATAAAGCTACTGTGGTCATCAATTAAGCCCACCCTGATGGAGAGTCTCATGTATATGAACTCTTTCTACTCCGTGAGTATGTAGGGAACTTGCCTTATCTTATGGAGAGAGGGGGAGGGGAGTAGCTGGGGAGGAAGGGATCCAAGGCAGGGTGTGAAAAATGAAGGGAGCTTATCATGGAAAGTGGTGGGTCTTCACGTCCTGAGTATGTTTCCCCTCCATCCAGTGGTATTAGGCTGGAAAATGGGGTACCAGCAAACCTGGAGTTCCAGGAGTCTCTGCTGCTGTCCTGCAGTTCCCAGGAAGTCTTGGGACTTGACTTGACCCCTCAGTATGTGAGTGAGATCTAGCAAACACCGGCCAGCAGATGCCAAACTACAGTTTGGACCCAGAGCCCTTGGAGGTCCTCGGCCAGACCCTGTAGTGCCCAACTGTCCAGGCTGGCTTTAGTCTTTCATTAAACTTGTAATAATTGCATTTTACACGATTTAAATTTTGGACCATACCTATTGCATTATTGTGAGATTTCACCAGACATTGCAGAGCAAAAGTGATACCGATTAGAGTCTCCTGTAGAAAATAAGTTTCAATTAAATTTGAAAAGACCCTCTTAGTGAACATTGTTGGAAATAAGTATTTTTTTGGCTGTAATATTGAGTATGCATGACTATAAAAATGCAAACTCTGAACATAAAAATTATGCAAAAATAATGGGCAGTAAAGGATCTTGGAAAAAACCATTTACCATGAACATGGCAGAAAATGGATTCATGACTTTCTTATGGTGAAAGAGCTTTTTAAAATCAGTAAGAAAAGTTTGAGAGAAAGCAAAGCTGATACACGAAACCTGGCCAGTAAACTCTGTGAAGTGTTGTTCAGACCAGTACCCAAAAATAACAAATTCAAACAAGCTGTTTTCACTATCAATTCAACAAAGTTTAAAATAAAAGAAAAATCTATCTAGAAAGATAAAAATATAAACAGTTCTTTTTCCTACATAGTCACAAGTGAATTTTGTTCTTGTTATGGTTTTACATAATTTTCAAGTTTTCTACAATGGGAAATTCATTTTTACAATCAGGGAATTATTAAGCCTTTGAAAAAATAACAAATAAGGATTCAACTCAATTAAATATTTCATACACCTACACTGTTGCTTGAAATTATTTTCATTCAATTGGCCTTTCAACTTCAGAAAACAAATATTCTGAATGTACTACACAGTGGAATTTGATCACATATTATTTTAAATTCTACCCAGCTTGTTGCTCCTCATTTGTTTTCAGTAGGGTAAATGTTTTCCCAGAAATTACAGGGAAGTGTCTCACCCTTCAGCTTTATGGTGCTGTCTGCTAGTACTTTCATTGTTTCAAAAAGGTCAACCCCCAGATAAGTTGGGGACAATTGGTAGAGACCAAGAAGGAGACCTTGAGAGACCATCATGGAAAAGAACACAAGATAGGTGATTTGGACTTATTTACCACTGTGTTTGTGCCCCAGGGCCTTTGCCCTTGCTATTCTCACTGCCTGGGACGTGCTCCCGTCAGATATGGGGGTGATTCTCTGCCTGATATTCTTCTGGTCCTTGTTTGCTAACCGTCTGCACAGTGAGGCCTTCCATCACTGCCTTATTTAAAATGATCCCATCTCCTCTGATACTTTCTTTCCCTTCATTTTCTTTCCCACCATACCACTTACTTATCTAATATATCACATATAACATTTATTGTTTGCTTGCTTGCTCTGTTTCTTCCCAATAGAATGTAAATTCAATGAGAGCAGGACTTCCGGTCTGTTCTGTGTGTTGCTGTACCCTCTCTGCTCCTTAATCCTATCTCTTGAATAAATGGACCCCATTTATGCACTTTCTTGAACAGAACTTACTCTTCATATTAAATTGTTAGCCAAATAGCTAAAATAGGGGGACCTGGGTGGGTCAGTTGGTTAAGCATCTTCCTTCAGCTCAGATCGTGATCCCGGGATCCTGGGATGGAGCCCCACATTGAGTTCCCTGCTCAGCAGGGAGCCTCCTTCTCCCTCTCCCTCTGCCTGCTGCTCCCCCTGCTTGTGCTCACTCTCTCTCTGTCAAATAAATAAATAAAATAAAATAAAAATAGCTCAAATAGCATCTCAATGTCATCTGAGTTATATTTAGGCCTGGTTTTTTTTGTTTTTTGTTTTTCCCTTAATGGCCTGTTTGTTTCTGTATGTATCCATTCTCGGGGCTCTCCACCTGCATTATCTTATCCAAAGTGAAGCCTTCTCAGCGGTGCCACGAACGCTGGCAGCTTCCCCGGTCCCATGCTTTTGCATTGGCAGCCTCTGTACTCGGACAGGAACCTTGTGTCTCAGAAGACGACACGTGCCGCAGAAGAGCCCAGTGGCCTGAGACGCCGGAGGAGATCTGCTTGGTCTTTCTCCAACTGGCCTACAAAGTTATTTCCTTCTCCAGAGCCAAGCCCAGCAGGGGCCATGATAACACTTCGGCGATAACAAATGAATTTAACACTTTCCTTGGGGGCTTTAGCCATTATCTATCTTAAAAGACCGTAGTTGTGGAAGGCAGACTTTTAAGGCAGCCTTCAGTGACCCTCTCTTGTATCATCTCCTTTCCTGGAGTGTGGAACTTGTGAATATGATAAGATAGTACCCAGGGGTGCCTGGGTGGCTCAGTGGGTTAAAGCCTCTGCCTTTGGCTCAGGTCATGGTCCCGGTGTTGTGGGATCAAGCCCCGCATCGGGCTCTCTGCTCAGCAGGGAGCCTGCTTCCTCCTCTCTCTCTGCCTGCCTCTCTGCCTACTTGTGATCTCTCTGTCAAATGAATAAATAAATTCTTTAAAAAAAAAAAAGATAGTACCCAAAATACTGATGTGGTATTGTATGGTAAAGCGGATTTTACAGCTGTAACTAAGGTCCCAAATCAGCCGACCATAAGACAGGGAGATCGAGGGGGTGGGCCTGACCTAATCACTTGAGTCCTTGTGTTATTTCTGTTTATTAGACGATCACTTGCACTGAAAATGATCTAGAAGAAAGGAAAATACGGGGCAAACCATAGTTCCTTTTCCTTTTAGGACATCCTTACTCATCTGTAAGCCAAATGTAGAGCCAAAGGTGGGGGAAATGCATGCATGTCAAGAAGTGAGATAAAAACGGTTGAGTTAGTTTTGTGCAGTCTTGCCACTGTTGTGGTGAGAATGACATAAGTGTGTATGAGCTCCAAAAAATAGTTGTGTAACACTGGGTGATTTTACATATGAGTTAAGTGCTCTCATATTTGCATTTATTTATTTATTTAAAGATTTTATTTATTTATTTGACAGAGATCACAAGTAGGCAGAGAGGCAGGCAGAGAGAGAGGGGGAAGCAGGCTCCCCGCCGAGCAAAATGACCTGAGCCGAAGGCAGAGGCTTTAACCCACTGAGCCACTCAGGCGCCCCTCATATTTGCATTTAAAATGGATATAAAGATGAACAGTAAAATTAATACTAATAATTTGCAATTTAAATTTTTCTCTACTTAAAATGACATGAAATAGCAATTAAAAGAAACCCTATGATGGTTGAGAGAGACCATGAAAAAAAAGAAATAAACTTTATATTTTAGTACCTTTAACAGCATTTTTTTCCTGCCAGGGGACAAGGACTCTGCATTTGCATTTACTATTTGGTTCTGCAAATTACATAGCCATGGAGTCAGATTTCTCATTGTAAGAGGTTACAACTATGAAGAGACACAAACCCAGAATGAACTCCATGGAACGGGATTAGGATTCGTGTGAACTCATGGTTTTCTAAATAGGCTGGCACAGAAGACGTGAAGATTCATATAGTTATAGATATATATATGTCGTTCTCCATTAAAACAAACAAACAAACGAACTAGGTTACTTGGAGAACTAGCTGACTCCAGGATAGCAGCAGGGAACAGATTCTTCCACCAGAAAGTGAGGGAGTGCTCAGTGAATGATGGGGTCCTGCCTAAAGGCACAGAGGTCAGCTCAATTAGAGCATAGAATTAATAAGGACACTAATGGATCATGACCCACTGAATAAAAGAGGAATTCATGGGACCACACTGAAATGAATACATGAGACCGAAACTCTTCCTCAGTGCATATTGTTAACTAATATGAGAAAGAAATAATGGAATTAGAAGACCACGAGTTTAGCAACTGTATTAATAATTAATCCATCCAAGAAATGTCAGCTCACACTTAGACTAATAAGTGGGTAAATCTTTGATGAGGAATAGAATATTTGTCTAGTCTTAAAGCACTTCTCTAAAAAATGCTTGTTAATTATTATTATGGGTGTCCCCCTATCCCATCCCACCCCGCCCCAAATTCATATGCTGGAATCCTAACCCCCAATGTGATGGTATTGGGAGGTCGGATCTTTGGGAGGTGATTAAGTCATGAAGGTAGAAGCCTTTTGAATAGCCTTAGGGCGCTTATAAGAAGAGACAGGAAAGCTTGCTTCCTTTCTCTGCTCCCGGCCATGCAAGGATACAGTGACAAGATGGCCATCTGCAAACCAGGAAGCAGGCTCACCAGACAGTGGATCTGCCCTCTCCTTAGCTTTGGACCTCCCGGCCTCTAGAACTGCAGTGCCTGGTAATTTCTATTGCAGCTCAAGCTAAGACAATTACTGAGAGGGAAAAAGTTACTTTACCGTTGAAAAACCTGGCAGATACCTCTTGTATCTGTTTCCTAACGCTGTGTAACAAATTAGCATAAACTTGACAACTTGAAACACACCTGCTCATGATCTCTTTGTTCTGTAAGTCAGAAGTCCAGGTGGGTTCAACTGGGTTCTCCGTTCGGGGTCCTCCAAGGCTGAAATCAAGGTGTTGGCCAGGCAGGACTCTTATCTGGAGGTGCTGGGGAGGAATCTACCTTCTAAGCTCACTCAGATTGGGATTCAGTTTCTTGAAGCTATCGGAGTGAGGGCCTCACTTCCTTGCTGGCTGTCAGGTGGGAGCCAGGAAAAGCCCATTGAACCTGGAGGTTGATCACAGTTCTTTGCCCTGGGTTTTCTCTATCACATTGAGGTAGACCTTCCTAGAGTTGAATCCCTGTCACTTTTGAATTTCTCAAGCAGAATTGACCTCTGCTTCTGCTACCAGCCAGAGAAAACTCTGGTTTTAAAGGACTGATGTGATTGGGTCCACCCGCATAATCTCCCCTTTGCAGTAAAACAGAGCATAATCATGAGAGTAACACCACCAGCCAAGGTCATACTACTATCCTACAATTCTGCCTATTACCCCACCTTAATCAAGCAATGAATCTAATATTACCAGTCATATGACAAATGGAAGTCGTGTACCGCCTGATAGGATGTAATGAGATGAACCCAGCATCACATCTGTGATATTCCTGCCAATGCATAACTAAATAGAAACTTGAGGAAAAACATCAGACAGTACCACAATGAGAGACATTTGACACAATAAGTGGTCTGTAATTTTAAAATAGTCAAAGTCATGAAAATCAGAAAAAGACTGAGAGAAATGATTGAGGTTGAGAAATACAAAAACGCACAAGAAATAAATGGGATGTTTGATTCTGAACTGGATTCTTTTGCTACAAAAGACATTATTGGGACAACTGGTAAACCTTGAATGGGGTCTGAAATTAAATGACATTAATAAATTACAGTTAATGTCCTCATTTTGATGGTTGTAATATAATCATAGGTGTAAGTCCTCGTATGTAAGAATTGCATGATAAAGTACTCAAGGGTGATGGGGCATCATGTCAGCAAATTACTCAGAAAGGAAAGCTCTTCCTACTATTTCTGCAATTATTACTTAAGTCATTTCAAAAAAAAAAAAAAAGAAAGAAAGAAATCATTAGTTACCTAGTCAAAAAAATAAGAAAAGCAGGCTGGATTTCCAACATAATATAAAATAAATGATTTTTTTTAAAAACGATTTTAGGGGCGCCTGGGTGGCTCAGTGGGTTAAAGCCTCTGCCTTCGGCTCAGGTCATGATCTCAGGGTTCTGGGATCGAGCCCTGAATCGGGCTCTCTGCTAAGCAGGGAGCCTGCTTCCCCCTCTCTCTCTGCCCGTTGCTCTGCCTACTTGTGATCCCTCTCTCTCTGTCAAATGAATAAATAAAATATTTTATAAAAAAGTAAAATAATAAAAAAATAATTTAAAAAAGATTTTATTTATTTATTTGTCAGAGGTAGAGACACAGCACACAAGCAGGGGGAGCGGCAGGCAGAGGGAGAAGCAGGTTCCCTGCTGAGCAGGGAGCCTGATGTGGGACTCAATCCCGGTATCCTGGGATCATGACCTGAGCTGAAGGCAGATGCTTAACCAACTGAGCCACCCAGACGTCTCTAAAACAAATATCTCATGTATTCTTTTTTAGAATCCATTTTGTTTTACTTTGGGTATACAAAAAAAATCAAATGATAACAAAATGAAAAGGTCTGCTCCCTTTAGGATATCTGTTTATAAGAATGGAAAATTTGCTAACTGGAAGGAAATACAATTGAATTAGAGTCAGTTACAAAGTGGTCAGAGTGGTTGTCAGACTAATCATGTATTAGTCCAGATATGGAAAAGCTGAAGCTCACAGGGACAGGAAAATGGAGTATTTATTTCTCCAGTGTGTTGAGAAAATAATTCACTTTTTTTGTTAAGGACTTTATCTATTTGGGCACCTGGGTGGCTCAGTCAGTTAAGTGTCTGCCACTCCGCTTGGGTCATAATCCCTGGGTCCTGGGATCAAGTCCCACGTTGGGGTCCCTGCTCTGCAGGGAGTCTGCTTCTCCCTCTGCCCCTCCCCCCACTCATTCTTTCAATCTCTCCGTCTCACTCTCTTTCTCAAATAAATAAATAAAATCTTAGGGAAAAAAAAGAAATCTGAATTCTTAGCCTGCTAAAATGTACAGATAGTCTTTCAGAAAATTCATTAAAAAAAAAAGATTTTATTTATTTATTTAGAGATTGCAAGCAGTGGCAGGGAGGGGCAGAGGGGGAAGCAGAGAGAAAATCTCAAGGAGACTCCGTGCTGAATGCGGAGCCTGTGGTGGGGCTCAATCTCATGGCCCTGAGAGCATGACCTGAGTCAAAATCAAGAGTTGGATGCTTAACTGACTGAGCCACCCAGGTACCCCAGTAATCCACATTTTTTTTTAAGTACAGTTGACCCCTGAATAAGCCAGGTTTGAACTAAGAAGGTCCATTTACATGTGAATTTTTTTTTTTTTAACTGCAAATGTGTTTTCTCTTCCTTATGATTTTCCTGAGAACATTTTCTTTCCTCTGGCTTGCTTTGTTACAATACAGCATATAATACATATACATTCAAAATCTGTGTTCATTGACTGTGTATGTTACTAATAAAGCTTCCCATCAACAGTGGGTTATTGGGGAAATCAAAAGGTATATGTGGATTTTCAACTGCTCCAAGGGTTGATGCCCCTAACCCCTGCATTGTTTAGGGGTCAACTTTATACAGAGTGCCAAGAATTTTGTCACTCTTCTGGGCCACTCCTTGTGGTTACAGAAAGACAATGGCCTTCCTTTATGAAGTAATAAGCAGGGTTTGTACTAGCTTCTCTTTTTTTTAAGATTTCATTTATTTATTTGAGAGAGAGGGAGAGAGAGATTGAGAGAGAACATGAGTGGGGGGAGGGGCAGAGGGAGAGGGAGAAGCAGTCACCCGGCTGAACAGGGAACCCAATGTGGGGCTTGAGCCCAGGACCCCGGGATCATGACCTGAGCCAAAGGCACCTGCTTAACCGACTGAGCCACCCAGGTGCCCCATATTATTTTTTTAAATTAATATTTATTGATTATTTTTACACATATCTCCTAGAATTCAGCATGTAATAAATGTATAAGGACTACTCTTTGGTTTCTGTAAAAAAACAAAAACAATAAAACAGCCTGGGTTTTGTTGTTGCTTTCCTTCACAGTTCTGTTGCCTTCCGCGTGTGTTGGTTTCTGCAGTCTGTGCTATCACATCCAAACACAATCCTGCCCATTGTTAAGCTGCTGGCTGAGTTCCCGGACACCATGACTCTGCATATACATCTTCCTCGTGTCCTTAGGTTGAGGGCTTTTGCTTTCTGTCAGCACAAGACATAGGGTTGTCGCTCTCTCTCCCACCAAGGCGATGGCTGTGGATCTCAAAGGGGGCAGGGTTCTGAAGATCAAAAATATCCACAGGCCCCCAGATCATTCTTTCTCTTAACAACCTCTTTTCCTGATGTTAATTATCACAATAAAGCAACATACACATGATCCATACATACTCTTCAGAATAAATCAAATACCAAGTATTTTGCATTGAGGTCCAGAAATTGGTTAGTAAATTGGTGAAGTTAGAACCCATAACTTTTTAAAAAATTTAAATTCAATTTAGTTAACATATAGTGTATTATTAATTCCAGGGGCATAAGTCAGTGATTCATCAGTTGCATATAATACCCAGTGCTCTTTATAGCAAGTGCCCTCCTTACTGCCCATCACCCAGTTACCCCCTCCCCCAACCACCTCCCACCAGCAACCCTCAGTTTGCTTCCTAGAGTTAAGAGTCTCCTATGATTTGCCTCCCTCTCGGTTTTCATCTTATTTTATTTTTCCTTCCCTTCCCATGTGCTCATCTGTTTTGTTTCTTTTTTTTTTTTTTTTAAGATTTTATTTACTTATTTGACAGAGAAAGTGAGAGATCACAAGTAGGCAGAGAGGCAGACAGAGAGAGAGGAGGAAGCAGGCTCCCCGCTGAGCGGAGAGCCCGATGTGCAGCTCCATCCCAGGACCCTGAGATCATGACCTGAGCCGAAGGCAGAAGCTTAACCCACTGAACCACCCAGACGCCCCTGTCTTGTTTCTTATTTTCCATGTATGAGTGAAATCATATGGTGTTTGTCTTTCTCTGACTTATTCCACTTAGCATGATGCCCTCAAGTTCCATCCATGTCATTGCCAATGACAAGATTTCATTTTTTGATGGCTGAGTAATATTCCACTGTATACACACACCACATCTTCTTTATCCATTCATCTGTCGGTGCACCTCTGGGCTCTTCCCATATTTTAGAATCCACAACTCTTACTGAAGTATTATTTCCATATCCACCAAAATTAAGTTCCCTCTCTGCTGTCACTCCAGAAAAGGCTCTTCCTGGACCCCATACTCTCTACTTCCTGGCAACACTATGAAGTTTCTATAAAGGCTCTAGAACTCCTGAATAAATTTCCTTAACTTTTGCTTGAGCCTCAGAAGGAAAAACACAACTGATCCCAGGAAAATGAATCCCTCTCCTCTTTTCTTCTTCCATCCCGGCACCTTAAGAGTGTGGTTTCTGTCTTTCAGCTTTGCTTGACTTAATTCTAAACCATCAGGTAATATTCTAATGCGGAAAAGCCTGCTGTAATTGTGTTCTGACACCTTATAACTTAATTCAGTTCTACCTGGAAGCTAGAAGCCAAGAATCCAGACAAGAATTTTAAACACCTGCTTTATCATAATGATCAGCCTTGCAACATCCTCCATTGTGAAGTTACTAGAAGAAAAGCCACACACTCACAGCTACAAGCTCTCTAATCTCTGATAACCACGTAGGTGTGTCCCTGGGGCCACGTCCTGCTTCGGTGGAGAAGCTGAGTGAGGACTGGCAGCCGGGCAGGCCTCGAGGCTTTCATACAGCCGTGCACCCCGTGCCGCGGCAGAAATGACAGGGCTGACTTTGGGGATCATAGACGATCGGGGTCCGTGGGGCCTCAGGGGGCACTGAAGGTCTTCCAGGTCTTCAACACCAGAGGCTGGCAAACGCCCAACCACCTCTCATGACCAGGAACTCCCTTTTCCCCATGAGTATCTAGAGAAATCTTGTGTTTAGAGAGGTCGTTGTTATGCTAAGCTGAAATGCGCTTTCCTACATCTTTCACCTGTTGTACTCAATTCGTATGCTTGGACCACACAGGACAGGTCTTATCCTTTTCCTCATGCAAACCTGCTAAATATTTGATATAGCTGTTCTGTTCCCATGTTATTATACCCAACTGTTTGTGGTAAACATTGCTAATCCATTGATACGGCTTAAAGTGATTACATTCATTTAAATAATTCAATTTATAATCCCATAAATTAACTTATTAATATTAAAGCAGTGCGTTAATTAAACCCACTGAATACAGTTTAACATGGACATGACTTTAAGTTAAGAGTGGAAGCTTCAGGAGAAGGAGGATCAGGCTGAACTTCAGAGGATGCCAGCCAGCAAACTGGTGAGATCATTCTGAGGACAAGGTCAAGACTATGGCGGTGTAGATTTTAAAATTCATTCTTGTTAGTTCACTCAGGAGTGATGGGGGGGGGTGGCAATGATCCATAGTAATTTAGTTCATAACAAACTGATAAAAATGATGGAATTCTCATTGACATCACTGTTCTACAAGATGTGCCCGTCAAGTGGACTAGAACATGTCTCCGGCCACATGTTATCTTTTCATTAGATCAAAAGCTTTTGAAAGCTACTTGAATATCACGAGTAATGATAATAAAAAAGTTCATTCCGAGGCACTTTACTGTTTCATCTGAGCTCGCAGCTGAGCACACTGACATATCTCTCTTTCTATAGTGCTGGAGGGTGATTCTGACAAATTCTGGATGAATGATTCTTCTTTTAAAATACTCTTTATCTGCCACAAATGTGCTGCATCAACACATTTCTGCATTTGGCAAGAAGCAGTGGTTAGGAGTCTCGGCTCAAGTCACTAAGTATTTATTAACTCAATGACTGAATAAATGAATCAGAAATCATTGAAGAGGAAATGAGCTCAGTTGAAATTTGCCAGAAGAGAATATATTTTACGTCCATGTGTTAATTTTTTAGTAAAGGGTTTGCAATCATTATCTTTGCAGATGAGAGTTGTCCAACCTGCCCCCCCAGGGCTTCCTTCTGTGAGTTAGGAAAGACTTCAGTCATCAACATTTGTAACTGTACTGGGCTCAACGTTTGTGCACCCCCAGATTCATATGTGATGGTGTCTGGAGACCGGGCTTGGGCTAGTTCACAGGGTTAGGTCCTCCTGATGGGATCAGCAGCCTGATGAGAAGAGGAAGAGAGAGGTGCATGCCTGAGGAAAAGACCCTTGTAAAGGTATAAGAGAAGGTGGTTCTCTGCAAGCCAGGAACATGCTCACCAGGGACTGAATTGGCTGGCACCTTGACCTGGAACCTCCCAGGCCCCAGAACTGTGAGAAATAAATGCTGATATTTAAGCCAGCCACGCTGCCGTGTTCTGTTACGGCAGCCTGAGATGACCGAGACAGTAAAGTATCTTTCAGAGAAGCACATTGATTCTGAGATGAGATGTAGGATATCGTTTCATTACTTTGCATGGAAGAGGGTGGCATTTCTGACATCTTCCTGAGCCACCTCTAGAAAGGTCCCGTGGAGGCCTCTGTGGGTCTTGTCTCTGTCTACAGTGAAGGAGGACTGTGGGGGAAGGACGGGATGGATGGTCTCAGTCCTTCAGATAAAGGAGGATGTGAGATTGGGGAGCCGAAATGTGGTAAGGGAGTCTGAGGGAGTGAAGCAGGGTTAGAATTGTTTCCACGAGCAATGCCCCCCAAGGGGTTAACTGAGGACGTGAAGAAGAACAGTGACCAGCCTTGAGGTCACCACTGAAGGTTACATATTATGGATGGAGAGTTGAGTAATGCATAGACCCTTCCAGCATTCTGTAGGAGCACCTGGCTGCCCAGAAGGAGAGACAAGGGAGCTCACTTTGTCACTGGGGACCGACAAGGCAGTTAAGAGCAAAGGATTCCAGGAGGCTTACCGGCATCAAGTAACTAACCCTTAAAGAGAAAGTACTTCGGATAAACGGGAGGGGGTGCCTGGGTGGCTCAGTCGGTTGGGCATTTGCCTTTGGCTCAGGTCATGATCCCAGGGTCTGGGATGGAGCCCCACCCCACGTTGGTCTCTCTATTCAGCGTGCTTCTCCCTCTCCCTGCCACTCCCCATGCTTGTGCACGCTCTCTCTCACTCTCTGTCAAATAAATAAATAAATAAATAAATAAATTTTTTTTTAAAAGGAAGCTGGACAGTGAATGTTTCAAAGTAAGGGAAGACTATCCACGTGTCTAGGTATGAAATGCTTAGTCAATGAACTTGGGAGTGACTGTCACCTCCCCATTGCTAAGGTCAAGCCATTTCTCTGGTTTACACTAATGTGGAGCTCAAGACCTTGTCCCCAGCTGACTGATCTCCCTGTATTCTCTATCTTTTGTTTAATTCCATTTTTGCCCTGCCCCTTCAAACTCGAGGTTCCTGTTATTAATACCAATGATCTTCGGGCCCAAGCTGGTGGACAGTTTAGTTGAGACTCTGCTGCCACCTAGTGGTCCTGGGTCACCTCACGCATCCAGGGTATCCAGGCTAGGAAAGAGGCAAGTGAAATCAAGGCAGTTGAATGCTTGGATATGAATATTCAAGGCGTCTGGAGTTCATGCTGAGAGTAAAGAAAAAAAAAATTAATTGGTATGAGAATGACAGAAGAATGAGAGTTTGTGGTCTCAGAGGATTTTAGAGTTTGAAATCTTGATGATGAAGGAATATCATGTGAGGATAAAACCAAAGGAGTGGCTAAGGTTGTGTGCAACTGAAAGGGTCCTGAAGAAAGACATTTAAGTTGAAGGTCAAAGAATTGAGGGCCAGGTTGTTGCAAGGGCCATTTGCATTCTCCACTCAGAGATGACCATCTCTGTGTTAGAGTCCGTGTCTCAGTGACATTTTTCATCTCCCACACTTCCGGACACATTGTTTATAAAATGTTGTTGGAATGGACTTGAACGTTGAAACACTGCTAATGGTGATCGTAGATGATGGAAAAGGGGTTTCGACTGTGAACTGGTTGGCCTATCCTTTTAGATATGATATCCTTTCAAATATTTGACTTTCCGGAGCCAAGCAGCTATTTTCAACCTTCCAGTGGCTGTGCCAGCATATCTCCACGAGACAGAGGTCCCCATACCTGGTACGTTCCAGCTTCATGTATATCTTCCTAGGGCAGGAAAACATCCTGGGTGTTGCTGTGTGCTCATGGCCTGAAGTGGATATACTATGTTCAGCAATTCTCTTCTTATCTTCCCTGACATTTGTTCTCCACTGTGAACTTGCCATAAACAAGATTTTCCACGAGGGATTCTTAATCTGGAGTTCATGGATCCTAGGCTTTGGGGAGCCCCTGAAATCAAATGCACAAATGTACTTTGTGAACACTCATTTATTTTCTCTCTCTCTTTTTTAAATTTAGCCCTTAAAGGAACGTGTGGCCTGTGAAAGAAGAAGAACCCTTGCTTCAGGCAACTTGACTTGCTTTGATCTCAGGCAAGTTTCTGAACCTCCCAACTCCATCAGCTTTCCCTCCCTTCTGGGTTTGTAAAAGTTTTTGAGAGTTAATTACTCCACTTTTCCATGCTTGTCCAAGAAAGTCTGGAAATCCTGCATGTCTGCTTACTAGGGAATCTGGCTTTTAGTCACACTGTCCTGGGTTGGCAGGGTCTTTGGCTGACCCAGAGGGCTGGCCTTCTCCACTCCCTAAAGGGTAGAGGATTTCTAGACATTTTCTTCATTCCTTACCAAGTGGAGTCTACATTTCTTCCAACTGAGAGCTCACCCAAATGCTATGCTTGACTCATTCCTGCTGACCCTCTGATTCTCCCATGGGGCACATGAGCTCTAGAGCCCCAGCTTGCAGTGGGTCTCTGGGAGCCTGGTGCCTGAAGGGCTAAATACTGTCAGTGGTTTGAATACCTTGATGAATGAACTCTGGTTACCCCTTGATTCTTATGACACCTTTGCAAGCCACTGTATCTATCAGGTGGCTTCTTCATCAGTTGTGATAACAGAGATCATTTATTTTTTCTAACTTCTTAACTACGGAAAAATTTCAAACATCTACAAAATTAGAGAGAATAGTATCTTGAATGTAATGTACAGATCACTCAGCCTTCATCATTTCATGACCAATATTATTTCATCTGGTCCCCCTTGCTTTCTGTTCCTCCCCCTGATTATTTTGAAGCAAATACTATCAGCAGCCCCTCTCATCTATAAATATATCAGTATATATCTCTAAAAGATAAGAATTCTTAATACCACATCACATTTAAAAATTAGCAAAAAATTTCCATGTTTCATTCAGTGTTAAATAGTAGTGGTTGAAGGTAGCTCTTGCTCAGAAAAAAACCTCAATTTCAGTCTTGAGCTAAAAAAAAAAAAAGGAAAAAAGGAAAAAAAAAAAAGAACCACAATTAAACTTTACCTCTAAGCCACTAGGTCAGGATATTTTGCTTCTATTTCTGACAAAAATGCATAGACTAAAGATAAGCATAAGTCCACCAGAGTGACTAAAGTTCATTTTTGACACTCTTGGTTCAATAACACAAAGATTCAAGTATTTTCAGCAAAGGATCTGCTGATTAAGAAGACAATAAGTAATCACAGGCTTTAGCATTTTTTTTCCACAAGTTTTGTGAAAATTTGTCCAATTAAGCCCTTTTTCTGTGCCACAGAAGTTCTTAGCACTAGGCATTGTTAGAACATCTTAGCAGATTCCATCTCAGGTTGTACTGCATTAAAGATTTTCTCAACTTGTCCCTGTTCTACACAGACTATTCACAGGATCCAAGTCTCCAGTCACTTTAGACGTGGCATTGACACTTCAAGTAAACAATAGTAACTGAACACTATCAGTGGCATCTGGCAACTCATCAAGATACAAGGGAAAATACTCAGAATGATTCGCCTTGGTTTTTTGGTGTTTTGTTTGTTTCTTTCAACTGTTGATGTTGTTCTCGATGTCTTCAATACTTGGACCTGCGGTTCTTACCAAAAGACTTGTCTTAAACAAGTTTATTTTCTCTGGACACATTTTCTCAGCTTCTGCAGCCTAACACCATTTAATTCATTTACTTATGGTCAATGGCTTTCCCTGATTGCTATGAAATGGGCCACGTGAAAACTTGGGTTGCAGCCTCATTTCCATTTTTAATTCTCAGGAAGAAGTTCTGCTATAATGAGATATGCCATTCTAAATTTCATAATATTATTGACTGTTACTTCTCTGCGAATTGGGAATATTGTGATGGCTGCTTAATCTGGTAATGTGGACATATATAGTGTTGTTTGAGCACAGTTATTGTGTCATTACATAATGAATATAATTCAATAAAAAATAAACCACACTTCACAGTGACTAGAAAGTACAACATTTGGAGTCCGCTTTTCTTGTTTTGATATGAAGGATATGCATTGGTACTAAAAAATAAGGTAAAATTAAATTAAATTAGATTAAACATTATGGTACAATGATACACTTAACACTCTTGACACTCTTTTGAGTGAGTTATGACTCCCTGAGCAACAGTAGAAAGTGTGAGAGTTCCACATACATTCTCTATGGCAACTTCTCTATTGTTGACATTTGAATGTGGCCACAGATAATACATAAATGGATGAGTATGGCTGTCTTGCAATAAAACAACAACAAAATAGACACTAATCTTTAATTTCAAGTCACAAAATACTATTCTTCTTTTGATTTTTTTCAACCATTTAAAAATGTACAACCTTTCTTAATTTGCAGACCCTATAAAAACAGGCAGTGGGCCAGAGTAGGCCCACAGGCCATAGTTTTCTGACTCCTGGTCTAGATCGTTGTACCTCTAAAAAATTCCACATATGTGTCAGGTTCCTGAATTGTTTTAGGGTTTATTTCTTATCATCCCTTCCTTAGACATTCAAAGTTCTAGCCACGTTCTGCTACCAGGCCCTACTGGCATGGTGTCATCAGTGTAGTAGGCCAGTGACCAGAATGTCCAGATAACCAAGGTCGATCTGTCTATGAGCTACATATTTTCAGCAAGGACCAGACCGATGAAATGAATGGTCATCATGAAGAGCATCCCTTCTGCACCCTTTGAGTAGCTGAGAGTGACACAAATCACTGCAGAATTCTCTGTTGCCTTCAACTTACTATCTTTGCCTAGGGATAGGGATCAGGGAGGACTTTCAGGGATTTCCACTTAGCCTTTCCTACCATGAAGACTTAACTCCACAGAGAACCAATGTGACCATTCTTCCATTTACTAAGAATACTACGGCCCACTGACTTGGGCTTGGACTCCATCTATCACTTGGCCTCTAAACATCCCTCTTGAGTAAGGATGTGATGCTATTTGGGGCCACTTGGCTCCATGACAGCCTATCCACAGCCCTCAAAATACCTGAATATTCACTTTCCCAAGTGTATTGTTAATTGGGTAAATGTCTGTAGATTCCTTGGAGGAAGGATTTTTAATCCTTCTGTACTGTAACCACTTGCTATGGTGCTTCAGGGCCCTTCCTCAAGGGGACAATGGATGCTGAGACTGAAAACTGTCTGAACTTTTGAAGCTAGATGGGAGACCATGATTTTCCACTGGGGGGACCAACTGACTCAAGGGTTTTGGGGATATAGAAATCAAGCAATACCCTCACTGTCTGCCTACATACTGCTCCTAGGTTACCAGGGCTTATTAGTTTTTGCCACAAATTTCCAAGGGTCGGTTCTTCCAGGCTGTCACTGTTGCTCATTAGGGTAATTGCATCTACCTAGCTTATTATGGCAATTAGCACAGCTGATTAATTCCACCAATCCTGCCTTCACTCTGACAGTTTTGTGCTATCGGCTAGCTTCTGCTATTCCAGAACCCTATCATCCCTATTCAAACCAGGGAGCCCATTTTCCCTGCATATCTCTTACTGTCTGTCAACCCTGGCCTACAGAAACAGACAATATTGAGTTTGTCAAGATGATGGTGTCTTCCTTCCAAAGCATTCCTTTCTAGCTGAGTGAAGAGTGTCCTCTGGGTTTTCCTGAGAGAAGCACTGTCATCTGCTGATTTCATAGTGTCACACGGTAAGTCACTTCTAATAGGCCCACCTCCCTGAGCCTTTCACCCTTTCCTCAGCCAAGGAATTTCCAGAATCTCCACCTCATTTACTATAGTTAATCATTTTTTCCAAGCCTTACTGAAGAGATATTCTGGGGTGCCCGGGTGGCTCAGTCAGTTAAGCATCTGCCTTTGGCTCAGGTCATGATCTCAGGATACTGGGATCGAGCCCCACGTTGGACTCCCTGCTCAGCGGGCAGTCTGCTTCTTCCTCTCACTCACCCTCTATGCTCTCTCTCTCTCTCAAATAAATAAATAAAATCTTTTAAAAAATCAATAAAAAATGAAAAAAAGCACAGAGAACAAAATAAGTAAAATCTGCATGCTGTAATAATGTGAACTGGTCTCAGAGACTGGGAAGTAGCACCATAGGTGCCCTACAAAAGTCTTGGCTATGTGCAATTGAGCTCAATGACGGTGACTTCTCATTCATGGTGCAGTGGTTGCAGATCAAAGAAGCTTTCATGAAGGAGCCGATATTTAAAAGGAGTCTGAAGTCCTGAGTATGATTTTGAAAGACATAGGGAAAGAAGTCCTTCCAGGGAGAGGGAACAACAGGAAAAGGCATGGCAGAGTGATCCCAGGGATGAGAAATTCAATTTAGATGAAACAAAGAACCCATGTGGAGACGTCATAGAAAACAAGGATGGAAAAACACATTTCATTTGTATGCAGAAAATACTAGGCTCCAGGGAGTACTATTTCTATGTCAGAGGGAGGCACAGGAGTGTCTAATTGGAATTCTAATATTCTCCTTAGTATTTTTCAAATCATTACTTGGGATCTTCAAGTCCTTTTTTGTAAACTACACCTGAAGATAGAGTAAGTGAGACTAAGACTCTGCTAAGGAGCCCGCGGGCAGGGACGTGCTGAGTCAGAGCAGTGACTGGGGGCAGCTATCCCAGACTGCTCCATGGCAGTGACCCAGAGAATAGGGAGAGCTCTAGAGTTCTTGTTCTGCCTGCCAGCCAGAAGTAGCTGAGGCAGAAGAAGAAACCCTCCAGTGAATCCTTCTTTCCTTGAAGCCCATGTACTGCCTCGCTCTAGTCTGGTCCTGGTCTGAATACAAGAAGAGGATGGTGTACAACTGTGTTGGACCCAATGAGCAAAGGGCCTTTTCCCTCTGAAGTTGATTGCTTCCACTTCGTTTTCAAGGTGGACACTGGAGTCCAATATCAGTATTCTGTATTTACACCAACAAGCTTTTGCTTTCCCCTCACTTGATCTTCAAAGGGAAGAGCGTTCTTAGAACACTCTTAAAGTGCTAGAAACACACCTTGAACCCCTCTCCCCCGCCCAGGTAGTTGAAAACATATTACATCCGTCATCAGTTATACTCCCCACTCCTGCAGACATTTTCATAGGAGATAATTTTGGACTTGCACCATCCCAGTCCCTTCTTCTGGCCCCCTGTGCTTTGATGCTGCCCCTTGATAATCTGATACCAGGCAGAGTATTCTGTTCCCTAGGTACAGGCTGACAAGGGAAGGAAAAATAAAAGTGTTCCTTCACCTTGGCCCAGATACTAAAATTCTGTTTTTCTAGGTTAAGATTTCCTTTGGGTTTTGTTTTGTTTTGTTTTGTTTTGTTTTGTTTTGTTTTGTTAGGCAGCAATGACTTGCTGTTGACTCATATTTAACTTCCAGCCAACAGAAACCACAGTCTTTTCTTTTTCCCTGGGTGATGCTATTCAGCCATCTCAACCCCACCCAAGTCTTGGACAGTTGTTTGTTTTTATAGACCTAAGTAAAGAGCCTCTCATGTGAGTTAAATTCTATCTCGTTGGGTTCATTTCTCCTAGATTCTAGCCTCTGGCACATTAACTCTCCTGTCCTAGATCTTTATTTATTTGAAAGACAGAGAGAGAATGAGAGAGAGCTCACACAAGTGAGGGAGGGGCTGAGGCAGAGGAGAGAGAGAATCCCAAGCAGAGCCACCCCCCCCCCCCCAAGCTCAGAGCTGTACTCAGGGCTCAATTTCACAACCCTGAGATCCTGACCCAAGCCGAAATCAGGAGTCAAAGTTTAACTGATTGAGCCACCCAGGAGTCCCTCAAGGAACAACTTTTGTCTTCACTGGTCTTCTTTACAGCTTTTTATTGTCTGTTTCATTTATTATTGCTCTAATCTTTATTAGTCCTTTCCTTTTGCTAGCTTTGAGTTAAGTTTGCTTGCCTTTTTCTAAGGCATAAAGTTGGGTCATTGGTTTAAGATCTTATTTATTTATTTATTCATTTATTTGAGAGAGAGAGAGCGCACTGATGAACAGGGTGAGGGTCAGAGGGGGAGGGAGAGGGAATCTCAAGCAGACTCCACAATGAGCACAGAGCCCAAGGCAGGACTCAATCTCATGACCTGGAGATCATGACCTGAGCTGAAACCAAGAGTCAGTGCTTAACTGACTGAGCCACCCATGCAACCCCTTTCTTCCTTTTTAATGTAACTCTTTACTGCTATAAATTTCCCTCTGAGCACTGCCTTCCCTGCATCCCACAGGTTTTAGTATGCTGTGTTTTCACTTTCACTCATCTCAAAGTTTTTACTAATTTCTGTTGCAATTCCTTAGTTAACCCATTGGTTGCTTAAGAGTGTGTTGTTTGATTTCCATATATTTGTAATTATATGCTACTTTAAATCATACTTCAGAAACTTGTTAAATTCAGAATGTCTATAATATGAGGAATCCATATCCCACCCTAATTTAGGACCTTATTTGAATCCTTACTAAACCTCATTTTCTTGTATTTATCATGCCATCTAAACAAATGGTTTATGGATTCTGATTTTATCATCAGATACATTTGGCTTTGAAGTCTTTTATCAAATAAAGGCTAAAAATGTGGGATAGGATTGGCTAAGGATAAACCTGTCTTCATAATTAAGTTAATAGTTGCAGTTCATTGTATTAATTTTTTTCACCTTGTTAAAAAGGGTTAGGATTGAAGATCCCAGCCTACCTTCTTTAGACTATAAATCCCTAATACAAATCCCTAATAAATCCCTAATATAAATTACAAATGTAATTTAATATACTATAATCTTGCTGTGATGGTTAATTTTATGTATCAATTCAGCTGGGCCACAGTGCCCAAATATTTGGCCAAACATTATTCTAGAGGTTTCTGTGAAACTATTTTTTGGATACGATTAACATTTATTTATTTTTTTTAAGATTTTATTTATGTATTTGACAGAGAGAGAGAGAGAGAAAGATTACAAGTAGGCAGAGCAGCAGGCAGGGGGTGGGGGGAAGCAGGCTCCCCGCTGAGCAGAGAGCCCGATGTAGGGCTTGATCCCAGGACCCTGAGATCATGACCTGAGCCGAAGGCAGAGGCTTTAACCCACTGAGCCACCCAGGCACCCCGGATATGGTTAACATTTAAATTAGCAGACTTTGAGTAAAGCATACAACCCTTCACAAAGTGGGTGGGCCTCATTCAATCATCTGAAGGCCTTATAGGAAAAGACTAGCCCCAGCAAGGACTCAAACTATACCACTTCGCTGAGTCCCCAGCTCCATCAGATTTTTGATTTGCTAAGCCTCCACAATCATGTAAGACAATTCCCTAAAATAAATCTCTCTTTATACACATACATCCTATTATTTCTGTTTCTTTGGAAAAGTGACTGATAAACTTGCTGTGAAGAACTATTCTGAAACTAAAATATTTTCTTTTAGCCCTGTGATTTGTACTTTGTTTCCAGAGTAAGATTTTACTGCATGCCCAGTATATTCTCTCCTGTTGGATTTCATCATTCATTCATTTGACAAATATTTCTGAACATCTACAATACACCAGGCTCTGAGCATGAGGCAGAGAACAAATAAGGACATATATAGCATGTCAAATGGTGTAAGTGTTACAGAAAACACTTTGGAAAAGGGCAGGATACAGAGGATGTTTACCAGGAGGTAGGAGTGTTATCACATAGGGTAGTATGCTAGGTACCTTCCATTTGCTTCTCTAGATCTGTTCCCCACCCTTCTCCCCTCCATTATCTGTCATAGGAGGCTAATGTGTATGGACTACACAGTATGCTCTTTTGCACTTGGATTCGACTAGTGGGAGCATTGGCAAGAGATCAGAGGGAAAGAAAAGAGTAGATCTGGGGTATTTCTTCTTCTGGCTCCTTTCTTACTGTATTACAATGGTTTGGCTATGTCTTTCTACTGAAGGTTTGTCTAATTGGATGGCCATCTCACCACCCTTGTCTCTCTTGGGATTCTAGGAGCTGCCCTTCCCTAGTGGCAAGAATTGGGGCGATTCTTTACTCCAAGGGACATTTGGGGATGTGTGGAGGCAATTTGGGTTGTCTCATTGAGGGGAATGCCACTGGCATCTAGTGGGCAGAGGACAGAGATGATGCTATGCATCCTTAAAATGTGCAGGATAGCCCTCCCCCCAATCACATAGAATTATCTGGCCAAAAATGTTGATAGTGCTGAGGTTGAGAAGCCCTGACTTGCCCCTTTAAGCCTGGGAGTTGTGCGTAATGGCTCCCAGCTGTTACTGGCCCAGAGTGACTACCCCATCCCTTGTTGTTTTTCCAAAACCAAACCAACACTTATGTAAACAGTCCTTTTATTAAACTCTCCTCAAATTACAAATTTCCTTCTGGGACTGAAACTGATATAAGTTGTCAAGTCAGAATCCAGTGAATACAACAGAAATAGGTGTGAAGAATAAAAAGAGAGGAATTTATTGGAAAGGGTACTGAAAGACCTGAGAGGCCAAATAATTAACATTAGAGAAATCTGGAAATCAGCAATGGCTGGAAGCCACTAGCATTCCTAGGCTGAAGGAACAAAGGAAACATATGGTGTTATCAGATCCCAAAGGCTAGAGTTGCCTGCCAGAGGCAAAGAACTATTTCAAGAGGGACTAGAGCCATGGGGCAGATTCACTGCGTCTAGAGATGCAGCCTGAGATAGGACAAAATACCCTGTCTCCCCTTCCATCCTCCCACTCTCCAGTCTTTTGTTGGCACTCCCACTGACTGAACCCAACCAGAAGCCAGCTGACGTAGGAGTCTGAGGAAAGCAGCCTGTAGAAGAAAACAAAGTTGGGCAAGGGAATGATCAGAGAACATGCAGGTTCATGCCCAACAAAGTCCTAAATAAGATGACATTTCAGTAAGGACTTTGAAGAATGAAGAGGCAAACCATGTAGATATTTGGAATAAGAATGTTCTAAACAAAACAAAACAAACCCAAAGAATGTTCTAGGTTGCAGGAGAAAGTGCAAAGATCCTAGATGGTAACACGCTTAGTATATTAAGAAGAACATATTGCTAATGATCCTACAATGGAAAGAATGAGCAGGAGAATGATGGGAGAAGAGATCAGAAGTTAAGACAGGCAGCGGACCATATGATACTTTATTTGCCATGCTATGGACTTCCCTTTTGCCTCTGAGATGAAATCATTGGTGAGTTTTGAGCAAAGGAGTAACATGATGTGACTATGGTTTAGAAGGATCCTTGTGGCTGCTGTGAGGAAAATATACTTTAATGGAGCAAGAGATGAAGAGAGAGAACGGTTGGGAAGTTATCTTAATAACCTCTGCAAGGTAGCTTGAGTGAGGGCCCAAGAGATAGATGAGGAGAGGTAGGATTTTGTGTATCTGTTGAGTGTAAAACCAACAGATTTTTATATTGTTGGGTGATATGTGGGTGTGAAAGAAAAGAGTGAAGTCAAAAATGACTTCAACTGGAGAAGTGCTGTTTGGAGGGAGAATCAGGAGCTCACCAGTGGTAACATGAAGTTTGAAATGGAGACTGGATCTCCATACAGAGCTGTGAGGGAAGGCCATTGGATATATGGTTCCGGGATTTGGGGGAGGTTGGGGTGAATGATATAAATGTGGGGATTACTGGCATATAAATAGTATTTGTCTTCATTTGGGTTCCTCTAGAAGCAGACTCCGATAAGAATTTGAGGGCATACTGGGTATTTACCCCAAAGATACAGATGTAGTGAAAAACGGGCTATCTGTACCCCAGTGTTCATAGCAGCAATGGCCACAGTCGCCAAACTGTGGAAAGAACCAAGATGCCCTTCAACAGATGAATGGATAAGGAAGTGGTCCATGTACACTATGGAGTATTATGCCTCCATCAGAAAGGATGAATACCCAACTTTGTATCAACGTGGATGGGACTGGAAGAGATTATGCCGAGTGAAATAAGTCAAGCAGAGAAAGTCAATTATCATATGGTTTCACTTATTTGTGGAGCATAAGAAATAACACGGAGGACATGGGGAGATGGAGAGGAGAAGGGAGTTGAGGGAAATTGGAGGGGGAGATGAACCATGAGAGACTATGGACTCTGAAAAACAATCTGAGGGTTTTGAAGGGGCGGGGGGTGGGAAGTTGGGTGAGCCTGGTGGTGGGTATTATGGAGGGCACGTACTGCATGGAGCACTGGGTGTGGTGCATAAACAATGAATTCTGGTACACTGAAAAGAAATTTTAAAAAATTAAAAATTAAAAAAAAAAGAAAGGGGAAAAAAACCCACAAGAATTTGAGTGCAAGCAGTTTATTTGGGAGGCAAGTCCAGGAATTATTGCCCAGAAAAGAAGAAGTGAGACCGGAAGAGGAAGGAAGTCAATAAAAGGTGCATTATGAAGTAAGTTATCCTCGTCGGCAATTGAAATTCATCCCCATTGTGGAATTCTGGGAAAGAGAGTAGAATAGGCCTCAAGGTATCCTGGGGATTCAGAAAGCTAGGTTGTTTATCCACCAGATTGCCATCCATCTTTAATTGTGGGCTTCTTCTGAGGGACATGAACTCTCCAGCACATCCAGGTTCTCCACAGGACAGTCCAGTACTGCCACGGACAATAAAAGGCCCCAGGGCAGAAGATCAGAAGTGAGGCTCCCAGTAAGCAGCCCTCAGTGTGCAGAGGTCTTGAAGGATAAAGGTGGGACTCCCTCCCCCACCCCACAGCGTGAGACGATCTAACATCTCCCCAAGACTGAGTGAGATTAGAGAGAGAAGGTGTCTGGTCACTGAAGCTCTATAGTGTTCCATCATTCAGAGGTCAAGAAAACGAGAAGGAACCAACAAAGGGGACTGAGGAGAGGCCTGTGAAAAAGAGAGAGTGGAGACCCGAAAGCCAAGTTCAGAAAGTGCTCCTAGCAGTTGGAAGAGATTAATTATCAAATGTTACAAGAAGGCTCATGGGAGTGAGGACTGAGGAAGGGCCATTGGATTTAGCAACTTGGAGGTCACTGATGACCTTGAAGGGATCAATTTTGTAGCTGGGGTTCAAGATAGGGAGTGAGTTCAACAGAAAAGAGAAATCAGAGATAGCCTGTATAGACAACTTTTTTAAAATAGTTTGGTGTAGAGAAGTTGTATGCTAGCCAGAGGGAGATGTGAGAACCAAAAGAGAGGTGTGTGTGTGTGTGTGTGTGTGTGTGTGTGTGTTTACATGTACGTGCATGTTTAAGATGGGAAAAGTTCCAGCATGTTTGTTTGTTGATAAGACTAATCCAGGCAAGAGGGAAAAGCTGATAATGAAGGAAAGAGACAGAAAGTCATAGAAGTGATATCCTTGGTACACAAGAAGGAATGGAATCTGGACACAGCTAAACATAGCTCCTTTAGGAGCACAGATATTCATCAACGATAACAGAGTTTCGAAAGGCAGAGGGTAGGGCCGTAGATGTGGATAGGTGGTGGAACGTGTGGAAATTCTCTTCTGGACTGCAGTATTTTTCACAGAAGCAAGGACATCCGCTAACATTTGAAGACTGAGGAGAAGTGGTTGAAGATTGAGGAGAGAGGTGTGAAATAGTCATTCAGTGTTGGGAATAGCTCAGAGGACAGTTTAACCCTGTTACCCTCGGCAAATGCTGGGAGCTGGACTTCCTCTCTGGGCTTCTTGACTCTGATGAGCTCTGCTGCTGGCGAGGAAGGAGTCCGAACACAGCATCCATTTAACTGGGAGAGCTGTGAATAATTTATCCCAGTTTACAAGAGGCTGAGTATAGTACAACCAGAGGGATTGTAAAAAGCAAGAAAGGTGCGTTTGAAGTAGCCCCACCTTCTTCTATAAAAATGTCTTAACTACTTTTGTAGGTAGGGCTCACATCTTTGATGAGCCTCTGGTCAAAGATTCTACTAAGAAAACTCTTGAGACCTGGAGTTGGGTATTCTGGACTTTTGTTTTACCCCTGGCCCAGTAAGAGTTAAGATACTGTGTCTTTCTGTCCCAGTGTCTAGTTTCTGAAGAAGGTCAAACAGCGCATTTACCAGTGCTCAGAAGACACCCATGGCATAAAGCCTCCAGATGTGGGTGATGGAAGGGCGGGCACAGGGGGTTGAATATCGTGCCCCCAAAAGATACATCCAAGTTCTTACTCCTGGAGATTGTGAAGGTGACCTTGTTTGAAAACAGGATCTTGAGAAAGAAAGAAAGAAAGAAAGAGAGAAAGAGAGAAAGAAAGAAAAAAGGATCTTTGTAGATGTAATTAAGGATCTTGAGATGAGATCATCCTGGGTTTCAGGTGGCCCCAAATCTACGACTGGCATCCTTCCAAGAGAGGGGAGAGGAATATTTGAGACACACAGAGAGGCAGAGAAGGACAATGTGAATTTGGAGACTGATACTGGCACGCAGCATCTACATGAGCCAAGGATGGCTGGAAGCCACCAGAAGTGAGGAGAGAGCCACAGAACAGGGTCGCCCAGCATCTCCAGACTGTCCCCTTGATTTCAGACATCTGGCCTCCTGAACTGGGAGAAGACAAATTTCTGTTGTGTTAAGCCACCAGGTATGTGGAGAGTTGTTATGGAAGCCATAAGAAACTGATGCAGAGAGTGAACTCATATTTTGATAAAGTGCAAAGTGCGAGGTCAAGAAAATGATAATGAAGCATTCTTGGGGCTAGGGAAGGAGGCTGGATCCACTTTCATTTCCTAAAACCTTGGGGGTGTTTCCTTTAGTTTCCCTCTACAAGTATATGGCTCCTCCTCCAGAAATCACGTTTTCTGACAGTCTGGAAAGCCTGCAGACTCTGAGTCCACTGTCTCATCTCCATGAAAGTGTTTGCAAGCATCTTGCTCCCCAGGAAGTCCTACCCTGCTTCTGCAG
This sequence comes from Martes martes, assembly GCF_963455335.1. Lineage (NCBI taxonomy): Eukaryota > Metazoa > Chordata > Mammalia > Carnivora > Mustelidae > Martes > Martes martes. Next base: position 89,932,315 of record NC_137899.1, read on the forward strand.
TCCTGAAATTTCTGCTCGTAGCACGTCTGAGCAGAGAAGTCTGCCCTTGGAGAGAACAGCCTCCTCGACACCTGTCTCTCCCTGGATTCCTGACTTGTCTCATCTGGAATGAAAAGAAATAAGAACTAGCACCGCACTTGGATGTATCAGAGCTTTTAGTCATTCTGTTCTCTACTTTAAGTGCTCACACTCCACTTAGGGAGCTCCTGCTCAAGCTCCTTGAGGACTTGCCCAAATGCCTTCTGCTCTGGGAAGGCCTCCCTGGAGCTGCAGAATCAATTATATTTCCTTCTACGCTCCCATAGAATTTGTGTGCCTCTGTTCAAGGACTTATTAAGGTTCATTACAGCTTATTTTTTTATATTTTTGTCTTACCTGAAACACTCCAGAGGAAGTGTTATTCACAGCTGAATCACCAGCACTTAGTCCAGAAGCCTGCTCAATAAACGCTTTCTGTATAAAAAAGGAAAGCAACATCTTAGAAAATCTGCAATAACCAAATTCAAAGCTTCTCAAAAATATGCAACTGCTGTTAATTAACTTCATCTATTTGGGATTTCAAGCCATTAGCATTTGGCAAAAGAACAAAGCAACATAGAAATTAGGATGTCCTACATGAGTAAAGAGTTCAGTGCAGAATTTTGGAGGTAAGTGTTGGCTGCTTTGCCATTATGATCAGAGCAAAACTTCTCTCCTGCAGATAAAAAGGATAATGTTACCCTACAGACAGCAAATTTCTTCAACCCGTGGGAGGTAGGTTCTTCCTATTTGGAAGGAGAGTTTAGCAAAAACTTTCTAGAATCAATCACTGAAGAAGCACACTGAGCCACATTTCCTTCATCTGGCCACTGCCGAAGGCTCAAGAGTTTACTGCAGATGGTATGCAATGTGATGTTATCATTTGGTTTACCCAAATGTCTCCTTGCATCATGTTTTGTTTGTAGTTATACCTGGAGTTTTTTTTTTTTTTTAAGATTTTATTTATTTATTTGACAGACAGAGATCACAAGTAGGCAGAGAGGCAGGCAGAGAGAGAGGAAGGGAAGCACGCTCCCTGCTGGGCAGAGAGCCCGATGTGGGGCTCCATCCCAGGACACTGGGATCATGACCTGAGCTGAAGGCAGAGGCTTTAATCCACGGAGCCACCCAGGCGCCCCTGTACCTGGAGTTTTATGTATTTGGAAACATCCAGGAGGAATCTTCAGTTGTAGAAGAAAAATAGACTGTGCTCTAAGCTTATACGTGAACATGCTCCTTAGAAAAGATGAAAACATCTACGTGAACAGAGCTGAGAGTATGAGAGGAAGGTCTGAGTAGGTAAGGATACGTGTTCCCATGGGAACGCACAGTTGCTGCCAACAAAAACCATGGGAAAAGGTTACAGACTCCTTCTATGATTCAGACTAAAATCAAATTTGTTAAGGAGTCAAAATACACATGAATCATCTGCTCTTTCATCTGCCATGGTCATTACTATCTCCAAGTCAAAAGCTGGCCAAGAGTCACAATGAGAACCAGCCTGTTGTGACGACTGAAGAAGTTTGTACTAAAAAATCTCCCCACCAAGAAATTCCAACAGCTGCTAGCATCCACCACATACCATTTAACTTCCTTGGCCTCTGAAGACCCTGATATGCAGGTACTACGGTCCATCTCACCTAACTTGTGACCACTTCCCCATTTTGATCAAGATGTTTTTCTCACTAGTCCCTACATATTCATGTTCATTCATAACTCCAAAATTTGATTCACACTCTTTTTTTTCCATCTCCCAGTGCATTTTCCCTCATCTATTCAAATCAATTCATTCTTAAATTCTAGTCCCATTACCATCTGTTTAGGGGGGTTTGTCATGATTACAGACCTTACTGTTATCTCCTGGCTCTCAATTCCTCTACTGCCACTTGAGACCTAGAATCCCAAACTAATGCTTCTTTTGAAATCAATCCATCATTTATGGACACTCATTGGGTTCATACACTGCTCAGAGCATACTGGAGATTTCTGGTTGATCTTCTAGTTATTGTCTTTGTTGGTCACCATTTTAAACAATTCTTTCTTCCCCAAAGATGACCAAGATAACAGGGCTTTTCTTCCTTTTAAACCCTATGCAAGAGAAATGTTTCTCCCCCTTCTTAGCAAGAAAGAACCAGTGTGTACTAAACTGGTGAAAACTATTGAACTCTTAACCTTTAACTCCTTCCAAATGGAATAAACCTCAGTTAGAGTACAAATCAGTTATTCATCGAGGAAACCCCATACAGATAAAATATTGGTTTTGGGTACCACTTGGAGTAAGTGCTCTGAACCTTAGTTTCTGGATATCCAGATAGTATCTGGATATCTTAGTGGAATCACTAACAGGCATATTCCATGGTCAGGATGCAGAATGAGAGTAATTCTTTCAGGATCTGAACCTTGTAGAGAAAAATAAATGAACAAGGCTGGAACCAGGTCTCAGAGTCTAGCAATCCCAGTTTAGTCACGAACAGATAATGGCTCTATTTCGAGTATCATCTCTGTATAAAGAAACTGTTCTTGGACACTGAGAAATTTAGCCTGGTATTTTGAAAAGTCACTCTAGTTCACCTGTGCTGAGTGAGAGGAAAACTGAAAAAAAGAGGAAAAAAAAATTCTCCTCCCTTTAATAGCCTGTACTTGAATGACTTTTCTATAGCTTATCCACTGTGGAAGGTTACTGTCAAAAATATTTACCCTTTTCCCCTTTACCTCTGTGAAAGGAATATCCTCTCCTACTTCTTTACTATGGTTTAGCCATTGACGTTCTTTGGCAGTTGGCACCCAGATGGGCTTGGAACGTGCTTGAGTGATTGGGTTCACCCTCTTGCACTTCTGTTATCATCACGAGAACATGTCTTGACTAGCCTCTGGTCTAAGGAGGGTGAAAACATACAGAGCGGCCCCCCAGCGGACCTCCAGCTATGTGAGATTAAGTGATTATTATTTTAATGTACTGAGTTCTGGGGAAAGTTTGTTACACAATGTTTGTGGTGATAGCTAACTGAGGTACATATCAATGACTTCACAGCCAGATTCTTTCTCAGGTCACAGAAAATACCATTCCTGACCCTTAAAGATGCAAATATAGGGCCCCTGGGTGCCTCAGTGGGTTAAACCTCTGTCTTTGACTCGGGTCATGATCTGGGGGTCCTGGGATTGGTCCTGCATCGGGCTCTCTGCTCAGCGGGGAGCCTGCTTTCTCCTCTCTCTCTCTGCCTGCCTCTCTGCCTACTTGTGACCTCTTTCTGTCAAATAAATAAATAAAATCTTTTTTTAAAAAGATGCAAATATAATATTTTCCTATGGGCTTCTAGATCAACTGGCATAGTGTCCTTCAGACAAATGCTTATTTTTTTTCTTTTTCTTTTATTATTATTATTGTTTGATTGCTGACATCGTGTTTCCTGCTGAGTATTGTGACTGCTCACAGAGAAATGTGGTGTCTCTATGTGCATAGGTACTTGAGTCAATGCTCAGAGCAATCTGATTGTGATCCTTCAATCTATCACTGTGCCGTGGACTGCCAGAAACTTGAAGGTAGGAGGCTCTATTAGTCAGGAGCTCAGCAAGAAATACAGAGTACTCTCACCTTTGTAGTATAGAAGCTTTTTTTTTTTTAATTTAAGATTTTATTTATTGATTGATCAAGGGAGACAGCGCAGAGAGTGAGAGCACGCGAGCATGAGTGGGGGCGGGGCATGCCGAAGGAGAGGAAGAAGCTGACTCCCCACTGAGCAGGGACCCCGCTGTGGGCCTCAGTCCCAGGACCCCAGGATTATGACCCAAGCCGAAAGCAGATGCTTAACCGACTGAGCCACCTAGGTGCCCCATGTGGAGGCTTTTTAGTAAAGGAACTATTTATAGAGATATGGGTAGGGTTAGAGGAACCCAGGAGGGAGGAACCAGAGACTAGGGACAGTGGGGAGCAGTTGCAATCCCCATCCTGAGCAGCAGGGGGAGCTGGCCCTGTTATCAGAGCCTGGTTGAGAGCGAGCTAAAGTCAGAGGGACTGACTGGCCCCTGGCAGCCGCAGTTTGGTGATGGGGCCATAGACAAAAAGTGAAGCAGTGGGTGGGAGGGAATAAATGCCCTGGCATCTCTTTCCTCCCACATTCTGAACTCCTGCTGGTGACTCCTACTTGCTAGAGGGTGACTCAGTCCAGAGAGGTCAGCTTCCCAGGGCAAAGAACACAGCAGAGGAAAACAGAGCTGATCTGGGGAGAACCAAAGAATAACGAGAATACAGACATACCTCGGATGTTGCAGATTCAGTTCCAGACCACCACAATAAAGGGAATACTTCAACAACGTGAGTTAAGTGAGTTTTTTGGTTTCCTAGTGCATATAAAAGTTATGTTTATACTTGTCTATTAAGTGTACACTAACAGCATTATGTCTAAAAAATGTACATACCTTCTTTAAAAATACTTTATTGCTGAAAAGTGCTAACGATCAACTGAGCTTTCAGCGAATCATCATCTTTTTGATGGTGGAGGGTCTTGCCTCTGTGCTGATGGCTGGTCACTGATTGGGATGGGGCTTGCTTAAGGCTGGGGTGGGTGTCGCGATTTCTTAAAATGACACAACAGAGTTAGCCACAGCAACTGCCTCTTCCTTTTACAAATGCTTTCTCTGTAGCATGCGATGCTGTTTGATGCTATTTTACCCTTGGTACAACTTCTTCCAAAACTGGCAGTCAGGCCTCTGTAAGCCTGCCATTGCTTTATCAGCTAAGTGCGTGTCATATTCTACATCCTCTGTTGTCATCTCGACAGTCTTCACACCATTTTTTTTTAAAGATTTTATCTATTTATTTGACAGACAGAGATCCCAAGTAGGCAGAGAGGCAGGCAGAGAGAGAGGAGAAAGCAGGCTCTCCATGGAGTAGAGAGCCCGATGCGGGGCTCGATCCCAGGAGCCTGGGATCATGACCTGAGCCAAAGGCAGAGGCTTTAACCCACTGAGCCACCCAGGAGCCCCTTCACACTATCTTCATTGGGAGTAAATTCCATCTCAAGAAACCACTTTTTTTAAAATTAACATATAATGTATTATTAGCCCCAGGGGTACAGGTCTGTGAATCGCCAGGTTTACACTTCACAGCACTCACCATAGCACATACCTTCCCCAATGTCCATAACCCAACCACCCTCTCTCTCCCCCCTTCCCCAGCAATCCTCAGTTTGTTTTGTGAGATTAAAAGTCTCTTATGGTTTGTCTCCCTCCCGATCCCATCTTGTTTCATTTATTCCTTTCCTACCCCCAAATCCCCCCACATTGCCTCTCAACTTCCTCATATCAGGGAGATCATATGATAATTGTCTTTCTCTGATTGATTTATTTTGCTAAGCATAATCCCCTCTAGTTCCATCCACGTTGTCACAAATGGCAAGATTTCATTTCTTTTGATGACTGCATAATATTCCATTGTGTATATATATCACATCTTCTTTATCCATTCATCTGTTGATGGACATCTAGGTTCTTTCCATAGTTTGGCTGTTGTGGACATTGCTGCTATAAACATCGGGTGCACGTGCCCCTTCGGATCCCTACATTTGTATCTTGAGGGTAAATACCCAGTAGTGCAATTGCTGGGTTGTAGGATAGCTCTATTTTCAACTTTTTGAGGAACCTCCATGCTGTTTTCCAGAGTGGTTTCACCAGCTTGCATTCCCACCAACAGTGTAGGAGGGTTTCCCTTTCTCTGCATCCTCGCCAGCATCTGTCATTCCTTGACTTGTTAATTTTAGCCATTCTGACTGGTGTGAGGTGGTATCTCATTGTAAGAAACCACTTTCTTTGCTTGTCCACGAGGAGCAACTTATCTGTTAAAGTTTTATCATGAGTTTACAGCAATTCAAATACAAGAGTAATGAAAAAGTTTGAAATATTCCAAAGGACTATCAAAATGTAAGTCAGAGAACTTGTGTGACTCAGGGTTGCCACAAACCTTCAAATTGTAAAATAAATAAATAAATAAATACATAAATAAATATAAAAAATAAAAATGCAGTACCTGTGAAGCACTTAAACCCAAGCATGATTGCAGAGGTTTACTAACGCCTGACCCAGTTTCCTCAGGAAAGAAAACATGGCAGGGAGGCAGGGCAAGAAAGGTGTGATGTTTATAAGGATATTGGTTAAGGAAAGTGTACAGTCTTTAATTGTTAACTGATCAGCAAAAAATGGAGAATTAAAGAATCTGTGATCGGCTGCTGGTGGGAATGGAAGCTGGTGCAACCACTCTGGAAAACAGTGTGGAGGTTCCTCAAAAAACTGAAAATAGAGCTACCCTATGACCCAGCAATTGCACTACTGGGAATATATCCTAAAGATACAAATGTGGTGCTCCGAAGGGGCACGTGCACCAGAATGTTTATAGCAGCAATGTCCACAATAGCCAAACTGTGGAAAGAGCCTAGACGTCCATCAACAGATGAATGGATAAAGAAGATGTGGTATATATACACAATGGAATACTATGCAGCCATCAAAAGACATGAAACCTTGCCATTTGCGACGACATGGATGGAACTAGAGGGTATCATGCTTAGCGAAATAAGTCAATTGGAGAAAGACAACTATCATATGATTTCTTTGATATGAGGAAGTGGAGATGCAATGCGGGGGGGGGTTGGGGGGAGGTAGGAAAAGAAAAAATGAAAAGATGGGAATGGGAGGGAGACAAACCATAAAAGACTCAATCTCAAAAAACAGACTGAGGGTTGCAGGGGGGAGGGGGGACGGGAGAGGGTGGTGGGTAAATGGACATTGGGGAGGGTATGTACTATGATGAGTGCTGTGAAATGTGTAAACCTGGCGATTCACAGACCTGCACCCCTGGGGATAAAAATACATTATATGTTTATTAAAATTAAAAAAAAAAAAAAGAATCTGTGATCGGACCAGTAGGTTTCTTGGCCCTGCTCTACATTGACTTCAAGAATTCCTGTAAAGGCATCATGAGATAAGCCTATGGCACTGGAGGGGATCAGTGAAATTAATATTAAAACATCTGCAAGATAATTATTTTGATGAGCTCTAGGGTTTGGAATTGGGATTTCAGAAGAAATATTTAAATGGATAGTGAAGCGAAACAGACCTTGGTGCCAGAAGATTTCTAACACCTTGAGCCACTGTTTCAATTTTGTGATACTCTTCTGATTCTTGGCCTATAAAAATATTATGTGGAGCTATTTACCAAACTTAACTCATGACAGATCCATAAACCCAACCTTGCCAAAATATTTTAGGTGAGAGAGTAGAAGGCAAGGGATGCTGAGGGACTCCTGGGTCCGTATACATTCATGCTTACACATACACCAGCATTGGCGATCTTTCTTCAGCAAAATTACACTTCCTTTCCATTTTTGTTTCCAAAAAATGGGCTGAAGTGAGCAAAACCCAAATATCCATGTGTTGAGGGTATCTCCTATTATACACAGAAGTATCTTAATATGCTGGGAAACAATACTATATATTATACCAATTTACTTTGAAAAATCAAGTAGCTGACTTTTCATCTGAACTCGAATATGTGAGACACACTTCCCTGGTTTTGAGATTATTCCTTAAACCAGATGTTTTCCTAAGAAGAATTCTCAAACAATACCATTTTGGGGCTAATGCTAGGTAAACTCAATGGAAATGAATTCTAGGTCTTTAGGAATGCTGGATGTGAACCATTTCAAGTATCAGAAGATTTACTAACAATATGTTCATACCAGTATTTTATTAGTGAGTTTGCTTGATATTAAGCTAGCCTACATTGGGTCTCTTCAGAACAGACCCTGAGACTAGGACGGAGGCTAGGAGTTTATTTGGAAGGTGATCTCAGGAAACATTGGTGGGGGAGGGGGCAATGAGCCAGGGAAGGGAAGGAAGCCAGTAGATGAATTCATGAGTATGTTATAGCTGTGGGGAACTTGGGCTCATTGCTACTTCTCCTGTGCAACTCTGGGAAGTGGTGTAGAGCAGACCCAAGAGTTGTCTCACCTAAAGGATGAGAAAGATGGAGGACTTAGCCACTAACTCCCCATCTGTCATGAGTTTGAGGCTGCTCCCAGAGATGTCAACTCAAGGGCACTTCCGGCCCGCCTGGCCCCCAGAATGCTCCTGTAGTCAGATAACACTCTCAGCCGAAGGGATGCAGGTATTGGCAATAGAGAGTTTATCAGCATGCATAGGAATGTTGAGTGACGAGGGGATATGAATGGTGTGCCCAAGTACCTGCTCAGAGGCATAACTGATTATCGACACACTACTAAAGCTTCCTCTTAATGGGAGGAAACCAAAGGCCCGCAACCGAGCCTGCCAAGATAGGAGAAGAACAAACTGTAACCCTTCTGCTATCACTTTCCTACTTTGCTCCCACACAGGATCCTTGTATGCCTCTCCTCGACCCCCAGGCAGTCCCTGGAGGTCAGACCAAGGGAGGCCTGAGAAAATTTTTTGCTTATCTTCTCAGAAGACACTGGGAGAAGGTCAGGGAAGAAGCTTTACAGAGCACAGCAAAAGCATCCAATGCGTTTCTAATCAACGGTAATTGAGAGTCCATATTCCAAAGAAATAATATTTCTTGCCCATGCCATAAAATCTAATCACCCTATTTTTCTACAGGCTTGAAAGCCATGGGATTATCCCTTCAAAGGGAAATACTGAAGACAAGGTGTTCACTGTTCTTCAATAAGATTTCCAGTCTTACTGGTAATTGGAAATTTGGTTTCCTCCCATTAAGGGGAAGCTTTAGTAGTGTGTTGATAATCAGTTATGCCTCTGAGTGTGTACCTTGCCACACCATTTACATCTCCTTGTCACTCCACATCTGATAAGCTTTCTGTTGCCAGTCATAGTACTTTCCTTTTAGATTTTATGGTATGTCCCTGTCTTCACATGAGTCCCAGCCTTGCAAGCTTCTTGTACCTAGTAATGTCAAACCGAATGAGCAACTATGACTAGGGCTGTTTGTATTTCTGAAGTTGGGAATTAGAGGAGGGTGCAGGAAAGGAGAGTTCCCCATCCCCTAAGGTTCCAGGGCGCCGCAAAAGGACAGTGGTTGATGCTGATTCTAGAAAACTGGTTCTCATGGAGCTTTTAGGCTGATTTCCTCATCTCCTAACTTTATGGAAGGAAGGATTCCTTTATTCCTAGATAAGGAGTAAGTAGTTAACTAGAAAGTCGTGGTAGGTAGTAAATGTTCTGGGCAAGGGAACCACATGTGAAAAATACATTAGGCCAAAGGAATACACTCATGAAAACATGCTCAATATCTTTAGTCATTAGAGAAATGCAAGTTAACGTTAAATTGAGATACTACTTCACCCCCACTAGAATAGCTAAAATTTAAGACTGACAAATACCAAGTGTTGGTGAGGAGCCAGAACAATTAGAACTCATATATACCGCTGGCAGGAGTCCACAAGTGTGGTAAAGGGTGTGGTGATTTTTTTTTTAAGGGTGTGGTAGTTTCTTATAAAGTTAAACGTATACCTACCTTAAGAGCCAGCAATTGTAGGTCTAGGTCATTGTCCAAGATAAGTGGAAATATATGTTCACAAAAGGACTTGTATAAAGATTGTTCACAGCAGTTTTATTCACAAGAGCCCAAAACTGAAAATAACCCAAATGTCCACCAACAAGAGGTAGGTAAACAAGTTGTGGTATTATATGACCACTCTGTATTAAAAGGAGGATTTATTGTACTGATACCTGCAACATGACCAAATCTCACAAATCTAATGCTGAGAAAAAAAGCCAGACACAAAAGGGAATATAAATACTGTATGTTTCCACTTAGATGAAGTTCTAGAGTAGGCAAAAACTCACCTAGGTTGAAAAAAAAATACTGGTTGCTTTTGGGGGATTTGGGAAGTCACCTGGGAAGGGAGGAGGACTCTTTCTCATGAAATGGAACTCTGGTGAAGTCATACGCACACAGGTGTATCTGGTTGTCAAAGCGGTTCAATTAATTGTGCATTTCAATGTATGTAAATTTTATCATAAAAACTCCAAAAAACAATGATAATCAAATAGAGGGGCTGGAAAGTGGGTGGTACAGATAAAATAAGAGTGGTAGAATATTCATAGTTGAAGTGGAGTGATGAGTAAGTGGGGTTCATTACACAATTCGGTTTATCTATGTTTGAAATTTTCCACACACACACACACACAAAAGTAAAAAAACAAACAACAACAAAAACTCCATAAGCAAACAACATCAAAAAGCTTTCAGGCAACTAAAAACAGTGCAGAATGGCTGAAGTGGAGAATGTCTTTTCCACTCGTTCATCTAGCAGGAAGCTTCCAGACAGCGGTGGACTGAAGACACCAAATCTCTTAGTCACATCTCACTTGAGAGCATGGATGGTTACAATGCTTAGCTCACATGAACAAAAAGCTGTGGGGGGAAAACAGATATTTATATCTCACGTGTAAACATAACTCACCAAATATTGTTCCTTGAGGTACCTTGCAGCAGCTGGAACAAGCATTTAAACATGAGCCATTTAGCTACCATGGAATATGGACATATTTACTGGTGGTAAAGGCTCAGACCAGTATAATCCCCTTTCTTAACCTGGTAAAACTCCTGAAGTTGCAGTAACTAAAATACACCACACCCAATCAACAACTAATTTTTCAAAAGCTATATGTGTCTTATAAATCAAAAATCATGTCTGAAAATACACACTATGCTCAATAAATCACCACCTCTCATCACTTCCTACCTTAAAAGATTAATGCCGATGTTGTGAATGTTTCATAAGAGTCTATGTTAAATGTTAAATTTCCTTCATCTTGATGCAGTGCAGTTGTGTGTGTGTGTTTGTGTGTGTGTGTGTGTGTGTGTGTGAGAGAGAGAGAGAGAGAGAGAGAGAGGGAGAGGGAGAGAGAGAAAAATCAGGGGTTTGTGTAGACTTGTTAGATGAATTACAGATTTCCTTTTTAGGAAAAACTTAAAGTTCCCTTTAAGTTTGCAGATGAGGGACTTGAAACCAGGACAAATGAAGTCACTTGTCCAAGATAACAAGAGTAAGACCATCATTCAGATCTTCTGATTTCTTCAAACTGAGACACACTATTCTGCCTAGGAATATGAATTTGAAATGAATATGAAATTCTTTCCATTAGCTGCATCTATACTGAGTAACTCAAGAGAACTTAATCTTGGCATTTTACAGAACACTATACAAATTCAGAATTGTTCAAAATGTTTCCAGTGCATTAGTAGAAACACACTTTTGCCCCATGGAGATTCCCATACTGGAATATGGCGACATCTTCAAAAGATTGTGGAAAATACTGCCAATTCACCATTTGCATTTGCTTGCTGACCCAGAATCAGAGCAGATACTGAAAAACTCAAGACTTTTTCCTTTTTTTTTTTTCTGGCCCACATCTTTACATGGGTGTCATCACACCCTCTTTATACCAGTTTTTTTTTTTTAAGTAGCACTTTATAATCCATTATTGGTTTATGAAATAAACTTAATGGGACACAATTAGCATTTTTAAAAAATATTTTATTTATTTATTTGACAGAGAGAGATCACAAGTAGGCAGAGAGGCAGGCAGAGAGAGAGGGGGAAGCAGGCTCCCTGCTGAGCAGAGAGCCCGATTCGGGGCTCGATCCCAGGACCCTGGGATCATGACCTGAGCCGAAGGCAGAGGCTTAGCCCACTGAGCCACCCAGGTGCCCCACAATTAGCAATTTTAAATGAAATTAACTAGATTAGAAAATGGTGTACAACATACATAGTTAGGGCAAGGACTATTTTGTGAAATTTTTGTTTCGGTCATATACAAAGTGTGTACACTGGGTGACAACAGAAGACACTCGCTACTGTCAATCACAGTCAAAAGCACTTGAGAGCCAATGGCTCTCATAGGGTCTCTCTTTAGGACTTTAATTCTCTGATTACTCCTTTCTCAATTCACATGTTTGTGTTGTCTACGATTTTAATTTTCATTTTTGGAACCACAGAAATGAGACATTATTGTCATCATCACTTATATTACACAATGTCTGGATTTACCTTCATGTTTGCTAATTTCTGTGCATCTGCGAAAAAAATTTTTTTTGTAGTGAAGGGGAGAGAGAGAAAGCACATATGTGTGGGTGGGGTGGGGGGAGGGTCAGAGGGACAGAGGGAGAATCTTAAGGACCATCTGTGCCTAGGCATGGAGCCTCACACAGGGCTTGATCCCATGACCCTGAGATCATGACCTGAGCTGAAATCCAGAGCCAGATGCTTAACCAACTGAGCTGCACAGGCGCCCCTGATTTTTGTATTGTGGTAAAATTCACATAACATAAAATTCACAATTTTAGCCATTTTAATGGGTATTATTCAGTGACAGTGCGTTTACAACACTGTGCAACCATCACTTCTATCTGGTTCCAGAACAGTTTTATGATCCCAAAAGGAAGCTTCATACCAATTAAGCAGTCACTTCACATTCCTTCCTCTCCCCAACCGCTGGCAACCAGCAATCTTCTGTCTCTATGGCTCGGCCTATTCTGGCTATTTCCAATGGACTCATACAATATGTGACCTTCTGTGTCTGGCTTCTTTCACTCAGCATAATGTGGTTATTGTAAATAGTGCTGCTATGGACATTTGTGTACAAATATTTGTTTGAATACCTGCTTTCAATTTGGGGGGGGGGATATATAACTAGATGTGGATTTGCTGGTTCATATGGTAATGCTATGTTTAACCTTTGAAGGAACCACCAGAATTTTTTCCATAGCAGCTGCACCATTTAAAATTCCCACAAGCAATGTACAAGGGTTCTAATTTCCCTACATTCTCCCCAACACTTGTTATTTTCCATTAAAAAAATTATAGCCATCCCACTGAGCATGAAGTGGGCATCTCATTGCAGTTTTGATTTGCATTTCTCTAATGAACATCTTTTCATATGTTTGTTGGCCCTTTGTGTCTCTTCTTTGGAAAATGTCTATTCGATTATTTGCCCGCACTTTTTAACTGGGTTGTCTTTTTATTGTTGAGTTGTAGAAATTCTTCCTAAATTCTAAATACTAGACACATGATTTATATGATTTACAAATAATAGTTCCCATTCTGTTCATTTTTGATCATGTCCTTTGATGCACAAAATCTTCAATTTTGAAGGCCAGCATTTTTTTTTTCTTTTGTTGCTTGTGCTCTTGGTGTTGTATCTAAGAAAACAATCCCCAAATCCAAGATCATGGAGATTTACTCCTATGTTTTCTTCCAAGGGTATTACAGTTTTAGCTCATTTAGCTCATTTTGGTCTTTCATCCATTTTGGGATAATTTTTGTATACTTCATTCTTTTGCATGTGGGTATCTGAACTTGCTTTTAGAACCATTCTTCTTCGTGTTAAAGCACATTCATTTTTTTAAAAAGATTTATTATTTGAAAGAGAGAGAGAGAAAGTGGGGGGCGGGGCAGAGGGAGAGAAAAAGAGAGTCTTAAGCAGACCCGGGGCTCAGCGTGGAGTTCGATCTCACAACCTGGAGATCATGACCTGAGCCAAAACCAAGGGTCGGATGCTTAGCTGACTGTGCCAGCCAGGTGCCTCAAAGAACATTCTTTAAAAATTCCTTTACATAAGGTTTCTTGGTTGCAAATGCAATCTATGCTTATCTGAAAGTGTCTTTATTGCCTTTGTCCTTGAAAAACAGTTTTGCTGAATCCACGAATCTAGCTCAAAAGTCATCTCTTCAGAACTCTGAAGATATTATTCCGCTGTGTTCTGGTTTCCACTGTTGCTATGGAGAAATCGATATCTACTTGTCTTCCTTTGTAAATTATCTACTTTTTTTCCTCTGTCTACTTTTAAGATCTTCCCTTTGTCTTTGGTATTCTTTGGTTTTACTAACATGTATCTGGGTGGGACTTTCTTTTTATTTACCTCTTCTGTTTTGAACTCCTGTTCCCTCTATCTGTGGATCCATGTCCTTTCAACAGTTTTGGGAAAATCTCAGCCTTTATATCTTCAAATATTGCTTTTTTTCTATTTCCTCCTTCTAGAACTCAGATATGTTATACTTATTCATTATACTCTCCATGCAGTTTAACATCTCCTCCATATTTATTTATCTATGTGTTAAAGCATATTTCCTTCAGATTTAACTCTCTTCGGCTGTATTATATCCTGCTGTTTAACTCGTCCACTAATAATTATATGATATCCATAAATGTTCTCAGTGTTTTTTTCAAATGTGCCTGGTATTTTTATTAGATTTATATTTTGACCCTTTTTCAGTTTTCATTCCATCTTTAATTTCCTGAAAGACTTGATCCACAATTATTTTACACTCTGTTTGATAGTTTCATTATCTAAATTCTCAGTTATTGTTTTCTCCTGACTTTCATTCACGGTAGGTTTGTTAATTTTTTAATTATATTTGATTGTTTTTAATTTTAATAAATCAGGAGGTTTCGACGGAGGATTTATATTTATTCTCTCATGGATCCGGGACAGGGAGGAGACTGATCTGGGACCACTCTAGACCCATTCAGAAACTCTGGCTTAGGGGAAGAGTCTCACTCTCCATGTCAGAGAAAGCCTACAACTTTAAAGGTCACACAGTTAACATCTTAAATTTACAGACAAATAACCTACATTAGTTTTAAGCAATTTATCCCAAGGTCACACAGCTAGTTTAGTAAATCGTGGGAGTAGACCCAAAGTCTCCTGACTCCAAGCCATGCTTGTGTATTACACCACACTCTACCATTGAATTGACTTGATACGAAGTATTCAAGTATGTGACATTGCATACCAAAAAGAAGGGGGGAAAATGCCCTCTTTGAACTAGTTGTTTTCTTCCTTGCCTTTTACAGAACTGATGACTTCATACATAACCTTGTCTGCTGAAAGAAGCACATTTTCTTGATGAAAATAAATCCTCTATTGTGTATTTAAAAGAAAATAATTTCTGCTATAAGGACAAAAATCTTTTCTTGTTTTCTTCTTCTTCTTCTTCTTTTTTTTTTTTTTATTTTGGTGATAGTTCAACTCCTAACTTCAGTAGATAAGGATGGATACTACCCAAGATTAAATGAGAAACGCAGTTCTAGTTAGAGCCCAGGAAAAAGCTCATTTGTGCATTACAGTCAAGGTGTCTCAGAGATATAAACAGAAAATATATGATGAAGGAGGTTAAGAGGGAAAGGAGGAAATGTACATGTGTGGAGTGGGGCAGGGTGAGATTTGAAATTCCAGAAGTTGTGTATGCTTAGCAGATTTGGAGTAGTTTCCCCCCCCCCCCAAGATTTTATTTATTTATTTGACAGACAGAGAAAGAGATCACAAGCAGGCAGGCAGAGAGAGGGGGGGAAGCAGCACCCCCCCTCGCCAAGCAGAGAGCCCGACATGGTGCTCTATCCCAGGACCCCAAGATCATGACCTGAGCTGAAGGCAGAGGCTTAACCCACTGAGCCACCCAGGCACCCTGGGGTAGGTTTTAAAGGGGTACATGAACATTGTCTACTCTTCTACCTTCCTTCAGGCTGAGGCTGAGTAGAACCGGACTGCAGTTTCTTTAGCGATTTATCATGACCTGAACCGAAGGCCGACGCTTAACACACTGAGCCACTCAGGCGCCCCAATTTTTTTCTTTTATGTTTTTGAACACTTCGCTACTTTTTTGAAGCATTACTCTATCGGTACAAGTATTTCATTCTGTCCTCGCAATAACACGGGGAAGCACAGAGGGCAAAGGACATCGTTCCCATTTAACTGGTGTGAAAACTGAGTCTCAGAGAAGTATAGTGATTCGTCCAAAGCCAAACAGATATTTTATGTCAGAATTTGAACTACCACTAACTAGATCTTAAGATACCACATACAGGGGAACCTGGGTGGCTCAGTGGGTTAAAGCCTCTGCTTTCAGCTCAGGTCATGATCCTGGGGTCCTGGGATCGAGCCCCGCATCGGGCTCTCTGCTGGGCAGGGAGCCTGCTTCCTCCTCTCTCTCTGCCTGCCTCTCTGCCTACTTGTGATCTCTGTCTGTCAAATAAATAAATAAAATCTAAAAAAAAAAAAAAGATACCACATACAGGAATGCTTTTTTTTCTTTCCTTCCCTCCATCCTTCCATCCTTTCTTTTCCTCCTCTCTTCTTTTTCCTTCCTTCCCTACCTCCAGATCCTCCCCACCTTCATTATGCAATTATTTCACACATATATGCCTGCCTAAATAAAATGAGTGTCCATTAACCCATCTTTCAGCTTACGAAATGATATTACCGATACCTCTGAAGGCCACCGCCTCCCACCCCCTACCTGTAACCACTATCCTGGATTTTGTAGTCATCATTCCCTTTTCTTTTCAGCTTTCATCTGATCATTTGTGCATCCCTACAAATGCCCACATTGTGTCATTTTGCATGTGGATCGATTTTAAGTAAATGGAGTCATACTGCAGATACTCATTTTTAGGCAGTATTATGTGTCTGAGAGTCACTCATGTTGGTGTGTGTAGCTGTATTTCATTTCCACCGCTTTAAAGGATTCTGCTTGATGAATATAACACACTTTATTCATCTTTCCTCTGACCAACAGCCATTGGGTTATTTCAGTTTTGTGCTATTCTGAACAAAGCTGTGCACACTCCTGTTGCACATGGGCGAGAGTTTTTCCAGTGGAATTGCTGGTTCGTGGAATGCACCCCCCTACAACTTTACTAGCTAATGCCAAATTGTTTCCCAAACCAACTGTGCAAATTCCCATAAGCATATGAATTCCAATTACTCTGAATTTTCATCAACTTGTAATTGTCAGAAATTTTAGCCAGTGTCACATCTTGTGCTCAGATCTTGGTTTCCAAACACCAGTCTAAGTAAGACAGGAATCAGAGCTCCTTGCAGAAATAGTTGACTCCAGGGGCAGACGGGTAACAAGTGAGATGAACCTGGAATGTCTTGTGGCGCCAAAAAGTAAGAACATGTGTCAAAGCTGGAAAAATCTGAACAGTAAGATAAATCATCACAGCGTTAGAGTCTAATCCATAAACATAATAAATATCCATGAGTCCATACTGATAAAAGTAATTAATTAAGTAAGTGGGGAAGATGGGATAGCTCTTCCTTACAGTAGAATGTAAGGGAGTAAGTGTAAAAGGAAAGAGAAAAATATAAAATTACCATGAAATACCCACAATAATCATGCTTGCAGACAAGCTCTCCATCCATAGATGACAAAGTTAGTGGGTCAGAGTTTGTGGAGAAATAAAGTTTGCATCATTTCAAAATATCTGCCCTAAGATATTTATTAATTACAAAGGGAAATTCAGTAATTTTAAGTGGAGAAACTTGGCAGAAACCACCTTAAAGCAAGTGATCAAGGTTAATACCACCGATTATAAGATACGTCAACATCATGAACCCCGTATGAGAAGAACATAGTACTCCGTGGTATTCTCACCAAACGTGCATCACCCCAGGTAAGTTGTGAGAAAACATCAGGCAACTCAAACTGAGAGACATTTGACAAAATTATCTGTACTCTTCAAACACATCAAGGTTGTGAAAGACAAGGAATGACTAAGGAGGGAGTACACACTGCAGGGCACTCGGGCCAACTGCCAACTTCTTTGCTCCCCCAGAACCTCCTCTACACACACTTAAGCATCCCCTAGCCTTCCACCAAAACACCTCAATAATTGCACTGGCATTTATATTTGTTGGGCTATAATTTACAATTCATGAGTTGGGTCTCTCTCCTATTGGGCCATGCTCCTTAAGCACAAGGAAAATGCTTCATTTAGATTAATACCTCTTGCTCCTACCACAGTTCATGATAGGCACTAAAAGCACTGTTAACTCAATTTATTTAAAACTCTTACCACATCGGGGCGCCTGGGTGGCTCAGTGGGTTAAGCCTCTGCCTTCGGCTCAGGTCATGATCCCAGCGTCCTGGGATCGAGCCCCGCATCGGGCTCTCTGCTCAGTGGGGAGCCTGCTTCCTCCTCTCTCTCTGCCTGCCTCTCTGCCTCCTTGTGATCTCTGCCTGTCAAACAAATAAAAAATAAATCTTTAAAAAAAAAAAAAAAATAAAACTCTTACCACAATTTCTTTTTTTTCCTAACTTTTAAAAAAATTTAATAATTAATTTATTTTTGACAGAGAGAGAGAGAGAGAGATTGAGAGAGAGCTCGCGGCAGCACCAGCACAGGAGCAGGGGGAGGGGCAGAGGGAGAAGCAGACTCCCCACTGAGCAGGGAGCCTGATAGGGGACTCCATCCTAGGACTCTGAGATCATGACCTGAGCTGAAGGCAGATGCTTAATCCCTTGAGACACCGAGGCACACCCTACCATAATTTCTTTTTTTAAAAAATATTTTATTTATTTATAAGAGATCACAAGTAGGCAGAGAGGTAGGCAGTGGGGGGCGGGGGGGAGCAGGCTCCTCGCTGAGCAGACAGCGGGAGGCAGGGCTCTATATCAGGGGCTGAGCCAAAGGCAGAGGCTAAACCCACTGAGCCATCCAGGTGCCCCCTGACCACAATTTCCTAAACATTAGGAGATATTTAATGAATAATTGGTTACTTTTGGTTTTGATTAGCTGGTTGAGAACAGATCCTGTGCATTTCTAAAGATTTTACTGTTTTTTCATTTTTCCTTTTCCTTTTTTGCGCTTCTTTCTCTTCTATTTTTAGAGAAGGCAGTAACCTCTTTGACACTGGCCATAGCAATTTCTTTCATGACACATCTCCAAAGGCAAGTGAAACAAAAGCAAAAATGAACTTTTGGGACTTCATCAAAATAAATAGCTTCGCACAGCAAAGGTGTGGCAAACCACAGAATGGGAGAAGATATCTGCAAATGACATTACAGATAAAGGGCTGGTATCCAAGGTCTATAAAGAACTCAAACTCAACACCCAAAGAACAAATAATCAAGTCAAAAAATGGACAGAAAACATGAACAGACATTTCTCCAAAGAAGACATACAAACGGCTAACAGACATGTGAAAAAATGTTCAACATCATTAACCATCAAGGAAATTCAAATCAAAAGCACATTAAGATACCACCTTACACCAGTTAGAACAGCAAAAATTAACGACTCAGGAAACAACAAATGTTGGAGAGGATGTGAAGAAAGGGGAACCGTCTTACGCTGTTGGTGGGAATGCAAACTGGTGCAGCCTCTTTGGAAAACAGTGTGGAGGTTCCTCAAAAAGTTAAAAGTAGAGCTACCCTATGACCTGGCAATTGCACTACTGGGTATTTACCCCAAAGATACAGACGTAGTGAAAAGAAAGGCCACATGCTCCCCAATGTTCGTTACAGCAATGTCCACAACAGCCAAACTGTAAAAGGAGCTGAGATGCTCTTCAACAGATGGATAAAGAAGATATGGTTCATATATACAATGGAATATTACTCAGCCATCAGAAAGGACGAATATCCACCATTTGCATCAACATGGATGGAACTGGAGGGGATTATGCTAAGGGAAATAAGTCAAGCAGAGAAAGACAATTATCATATGGTTTCACTCATATGTGGAACATAAGCAATAGCATGGAGGACATTAGGGGAAGGAAGGGAAAACTGAAGGGGGGTAGAAATCAGAGGGGGAGATGTACCATGAGAGACGATGGACTCTGGGAAACAATCTGAGGATTTCAGAGGAGTGGGGGTAGGGGTAAGGGGTAGGTCAGTGATGGGTATTAAGGAGGGCACATGTTGTAATGAGTACTGGGCATTATACGCAAATAACGAATCATGGAACACTACATCAAAAACTAATGATGCACTGTATAGTGACTAACAAAACAATAAAAAAACCATCTGTTACACAGGGAAAAGATACTTTACATAACAAGGTTTGGTTTAGAAGCTTATGATAATTTCACTTGTAAACAGACTTGTTTACAAGTGAAATTATCATAAGCTTCTATGTTTGCTGTTGTGATTTCTTTATACCATTTTAGATTTCTTTAGTATTTCCCCCCCTCTGTATTTTTAAAAACGCTTAGCTTCATGTTATCTCAATACACTGGCATCTGTGGCCTGGCACTTGTTTTCATAAGTAATCATATGCCTTACTCTCTGTAGTGTGGCCCCTGCAACCTTATCTGCTAGGACCAGCCTTCCCCTTCCCAAGGAGGGCCTCCCAGTTGCTTGCTCTGTCTGTTTTTCTCCAGAAGAAAATAAGAGAATATCAGCAAGGTTGATTTTACTCTATACATAAGAAATAATATTGGGTCTTTAATGTATCGTGGAGACTTTTTAAAGTGAAAATTTATTGGGCTCCTTTCCATGTGTTAACTTACATAAATAATACAACTTTATAAGGTGGGAACTTTTACTGTGCTCATTATACAACAGAAGAAATGAGGCCAGGATGCTCAACAAGTTGCCCAAGTTGCATGGTTAGTACAGAACAGAGCCAGGATTGGAACACAGGCAGACTGGCTCCAAGCCCACACTCTTACACTTCTTTTGAACCTCCAAATCATATTTTCTTCCTGCTGGATAATTATTAGTCCCCAGTAATATACTTGCATTAGAGAGTCAGCCTGGGAGTTAGGAAACTTGGATTATTATTCTGTGCTTTAAGTTGGGAGGGAACAGCGTTCTACGGAGGGAAAGTATACATACGAAGGCCTAGTGGTCCTAGGGACAAAGAAGGCAGGCCAACGTTAGGAACAATGGGAAACCAGTGCAGTGTTTTTTGTTTTGTTTTGTTTTAAAGATTTATTTATTTGCAAGGGGGTTAGGGGCAAAGGACAGGGAAAGAGGGAATCTCAAGCAGACTCCTTGTTGAGTGTGGAGCCTGAAAGGGGCTTGGGTTCCATCTGACAACCCCAAGATCATGACCTGAACTGAAATCAAGAGCCAGAGGCTTAATGGACTGAGCCATCCAGGTACCTTCCTCCAATAAGGATTTATTTACTAATGCAGTGTTTTAAACTAGACAGGCTGGGAGGTTAGTTGTCATATGACTACAAAGATACTCTACCCGTATCACCTTGGCTGCCTAAAAGAGAGCAACAGTGGAATCAGGAAAATTTGGTTAGGAGTCTACTGAGAAACTCCAGGCAAGAGGTAATAGTAGCTTGGGTCAGGATGTTGATAGTGTGGGGGTGGGGTGGGAAGGGGAGGAATGGAAAACAGGTTACTTTAAAACATGTACCCTTGATTGAAACTGATTTTGGTAAGATTGTATAAAGAGACTGTAACAAAATGTTCTAGAAATTACACTTCCAAATAAGCGTTATTGGCTTAAAAGTGTCAGATTGGGATGTTATACACCCATTTCAAGAATGCTTCATGGCTCCAAACAATTCTGGAAAACCTTTTTCAGAATTTCCTCCAGAAACAGTTTATGAGCCAAACCAGAAAAACAGGCTTATTGTTATATACATGCTTCATGTCATATATATCATACTTCAAGTCACATTTCATATCACATATATACATATACAAACATAAATATATACATATATGTGTACACACACACACACACACACACATCCACATGCACAGTCATACTTTAGAACTCCCAAAAGCTAAGGGAACTATGTATAATGTTAAATTGTTGCAGGGTTTTAAGACCTTCCTTTTATGACTCTGACCTTCCAATGTATACAGTAAGGTCACTTATGTAAGAAAATAAGCAATATGCAGGAAAAAAGCTAAGTCATCTGACTGTTCATCAAACATTGAAGACTGGGGCTCCGGTATGGCTCAGTCGGTTAAGCATCTGACTCTTGGCGTTCGATCAGGTCATGATCGCAGGGTTGTGGGATTGAGTCCCACATCGGACTCTGCGCTCTGCACGGAGTCTGCATGTCCCTCTCCCTCTGCTCCTCCTCCCTTCCCCTTGCTTGAGCTCTTCCTCTTTCTCCAGTAAATTAATAAATAACTCTTTAAAAAACCTTGAAGATATATTCTTCAGGCAAAGAGTGAGCCAACTCAGAAAATCCACAGATGGAAGGAACTCTTGGACAGTAGGGGATTTTGTTTTGTTTTGTTTTGTGTTTTTAGGGAGTAGATAACAAATACATCCTAGAAGATTGACAACAAATTCCTCACAGACGAAGAAAAGAAGGAAGTGGTATCCATCAGCTTTCAGAAACAGTGGGAAGCTCGATGGGAAGAGTCCAAATTTCAGAACCAAGTGTGGGAGTCGACCTCTGGTTCGCTAACGAGCTCTGCGGGCTTGGACAAATTCTCTGAGCCTTAGTCTCCTCATCTATAAAATGGACATATCAATGCCAGGAGTCTGGTGAGGTTCTCTTAATGGAGACCTGACTCCCACCCCCTCCCCCACTTTTCTGCCACTTAAACTCCTTTTCTTCAGGTCAAAGAACTGGAAACCCTGAGGGAAGCAGGGGTCAAAGGGCAACCCTCCTTCCTGGAACTTTCAGACTTACATGGCCTCAGTGTTCAGGTTCTGTAACACCTGGCAGAGAGAAAAAAAATTCCTGGCCACCTTTATCATTAGCCTTGTTGAAAAAGAACTGTGGCCAGTAGGCAGTCCCTTCGGTTCACCAGACATTCCCAGAGCACCTTGTCACCTGGGGACAGAAGCAGCCCATTTAAATCCCTGAATCTTTTCAAGAAAGTGAAAACCCCTTAATGTCCAAGCGTAGCAGATGAGTTGAAGAGTGAGACATAATACTGGCAGGCACATGTACATGATGGAATTACATCTTGTTTTGTTTGTTTGTTTGTTTTTTTTAAAGATTTTATTTATTTATTTGTCAGAGAGAGAGAGAGTGAGCACAGGCAGACAGAGTGGCAGAGGGAGAAGCAGGCTCCCTGCGGAGCAAGGAGCCGATGTGGGACTCGATCCCAGGATGCCGGGATCATGACCCGAGCCGAAGGCAGCCGCTTAACCAACTGAGCCACCCAGGCGTCCCTGGAATTACATATTGAAAAGGAATATTAAATGACAGGGGGACATGTTCATGATAAATGAACTAAATGTGGCTATAAAATAGTATATATATTATAGATTTCTTTTTTTTTAAATAATTGATTTATAGGGGAAAACAGAAGGAAATAATTGTCAATGATAAATTCTGAGTGGTAGAGTTACGGGGGTTTTAAATTTTTTCTTTTCTAAACCTTATATGATAAATGTAATATTTTTTCAACATATAGAGTTATAATATGTAAATATAGCACAGCTATCAAACAACAATTCCACTGGGCAGAAATTGTGACTTTTTGTTCATCACCACAGAAAAACAAGTGTTTTAAAGAAATGTGGCCTTTTCCTCAGCAGTGAGGTAAAGAATTTGTATAGGGGCAAGGTGCCTCTTGATTATCTACAAGTTTCCTCCCTCTCTCCCTTGTCCCACCTTTTAAAGAGTTTTGGGTTCCCACCCACCCTGAATGGAGAGTGGAATAAAAAGAAAAATCAACCTGGCTCTCTTCCTGCCTGATGATGTTCTATGTTGAGACTTAGAATAGGGAAATTGCACATTGTTCACGCTTCCCAATACCGGTGGCTCCTGGCTAAGCGGGTAGATCTGTGCGTATTTCTCCACTTTGCCTCCTGACAGTCACCTCCTATATCCTCTGCAGGAGTTCGGGTCTCTGCTTGAGAGCAGGAAAGGGGGAGAAAGCACAAGGCCCAAACTTAATCTTGGGTTCTTAAAATAAGAGTCCTTCTGAATAGTTAAAACACTTTACACTTCTCATTTCCTGTGACTGTTCAGGAGAACTACCATTTATTGAGCCCCTTCCATGCGCCAGGTAGACACTGTATTATGGCATTGAATCTTCACATTAGTCACTTAGGGCTTCTCCCCATTTCACAGATAAAGACGTAGGCTGCGGACAAGCGTCATGCCCAAGTTCCCAGTGCTCGAAAATGGCTGACGTCAGGCGCTTCCAGATTACAAAACTATTTCAAAATTGCCTCTGTTGTTCCTCACACTACTCTGTGAGAGGAGGATTCTGCATTTTCACTTGTGAAAAGAAGGGACAGATGGCTTTAAAATCCCTTTGGTGGGTCTACACGACTGATCCATGAGAGCATTTTCAGGTTTTGGTTTCACTAGAGGCGACCTGTACTTAATAGGGCAATGGTGGGAGCCAAACATAAGCCTACTGTCCTATTTAGATTTTAATCTGAATCTGAAGAAGGTAGGCTGTGTGGGACACTAGATACTAGTAGCAAACAAGACTATGATGTGACCTGATAACCATGAAGACAATGAGACAGTTGTACATCGGCTAGAGGGCCAAAGAATTCTGGAGTTTGCTAGTGGGAGGGTGTAGGGGAGGGAACCAATAGCTCCGCCAAGATAGAAAAAGGCAGAATAGCCTAGGTCAGTAGATGCTTTGATGCTTGGTGGACCAGCTCAACCCCACCTCAAAGGCTAGGGCCTCTGTACAAATAGCTGTGAAATTATTTGGGCCAGGTATGTATGTTATCATAAAAGTATTTTATTCAGGTCCTGAATAAGACAATCCGCTACCAATTTTTAATTACCACATGTGTTAACACTGACTAACACACACACATAACAGAAAAACAAAGAGACAACATAGCTATAATAATTTACTGCATTTTCATTCCTTGCTTGGATGAAAGTAGGACTACACCAAAAGTTGCTGAAAGTAAAGTATGCTGTTTGCTATATATCAGAATTAAATTTCTCCTGATTGGCCTTAACGGATGCTAATTTTAACACTAGTAATCTTGAGTAAACAAACAAACAAACAAAAAACTATTGCTTTTTTGGGGGGGTGGGTGGAGGCAGTGGAAGAGGAGACGTTTTCTCAGAATTATGAACTGGTAACCTCGGGTCCTTGTCACAGCTCTGCCCCCAACCAGCTACGTAACTGTGAATAAATCTCTTAAACTTCAAATTGCTCACCTGTACAACGAGATTCTAAAAGGCAGGTGATGTCTGATATTGTTAATGTTCTATGTGACAAGCTAGCATTCTGTGGGTATCCACAACAATAAAACCAAATCCAGTGGCAGGTGCCCTTAAGTCCTATGTAAGTATCCTTAAATGTCAAATGCTCCTAAGACTCTGACACATGTATGGTTGTCTTTACCTCCAGAGTAGGAATGGTGGGCACCGAGTAGGGACCTTTGATGTGACACTACAGTAGAGAAGTTTTCCCCTCACTTTGTCCCCATTTGATAGGGAGAAGAGGAAAAACAAATGAGTAAGAGTACAGGATTTGGAAGCCACATTCCTGGGCGTCGAGACTGGAAGCTGCCTCCTACAGTCGCTCTGACCTGACTCCAGTCGATCTTGTGCAAGTTAAAAATTCCAACTATCACAAGGTGGGACCCATCACCTGCTGGGACCTGTCGGGCCTTGGATCTGTGCTCTTCCAGAAGTGAAGATATGTTCTTTGAGATCCCAGGAGGAACTGTTATACTCTAAGACAGATAAATGAGATTACAAACACTTAAGCACTAATGAACTCAATACACAGTATGTCACAGAGTTTAAAACGCGGAAAGATTATCTTTTCAAACTTATGCTTATGTTTATGATGCTTGGCGGTCACAAAACTTACTGAACTTGTTAAGGGGATGAAACAGGAAAAACTCAAAAGAAGACACTAAACACTAGGTAGAGCAGCATCTAGAAATCAAGAAGGGCGATCTCCCACGTGGTCAGACAAACATACAATTCCTTTTCTCACCCAACCAAGAGTTCTGACACGTGCTTCAAAGTCTTGTGGGATAAGAGTTCAAGCCTACTTAGATGCACAAAAGGGACCTTGTGCCAGGCTTTGGGTATTTTCACGGGTTTCTCTGGTTCAGTAATTGTGGCCTCCAAGTTTTTACAATTCTCCTCCTCATTCCATTCCATTCTCCGCTCAATTGTTCTATAAGCTTTTAGTGCAATCCACTTATCACCTTTCTTCCCCAACCAAAACAGTGTCAGGGAATTGCCTAAGGGGAGTCTCTATAAAAGTACTAAGAGAAGGGGGGGGGCTCGAGTGACTGCCCATAAATCGGGCACTTTAAAGCCTTTCGCTTTAATGACGATTTAAGACTGACAACCACAAGGAAAGCAGGAGCTTTCATCTGCGCGAACTCCCGCCTACGTCCCCGGGTTGAAACTTCCCAGGAGTAAAAGAAGGTATCACCTCATCACTTCCTGGAGTCCGCGGACGCTTCTCTACACTGGCAGGGATCTCCTCCGCGACCCGAAAATGCTTTCTAGCGCTTCAACGACTTAAACTCTCCCAGCGCCAGAGGTTCCTCTATGGACCGGGCAAGGCTCCTGGCTTTGTTTTTTTCTACTTCCCCAGGCCCAAGCCCGCCCACCGGCGTCGAGGTCAGTTTTTTACTGGTCTTAGAGTGTGCTCGTCTCCCCAGCGAGCCAATCAGAGCCTGGCCTTCCACCCCGGGGATTTGGGAAACGGAAAAGACCTCGACCTGTTCCCGGGAGTGGGGCGGGGCCTTAAGTGAGTGACAGCTCGACCTTCCAATACGCAGAGGGCTAGGACCTCCCCCTTCGGGCTCCGGAGCTAGAAAAGAGCGTCGATGCCGGCGGCAGTGATGAGTTGTAGGAGGAGCTGGCTCCTCGGCGGCTCTGAGGAGCGGCTGCTGCTGCTGCTGGCCTCTTTGCAGGTGAGTGGTTTTGTTTTAGAATTTTGCGGTTGCGAACCCTTCTGTTTTTAAGTGATGTGGCGTTTTAATCTGGAGTGCAGGAAGGCCAGTTCTTGACGCCCCCGATTCCGTCTTTGGAGGGAATCTGGTGCTCACTCCTCCGCCGCCCGAGCTCCCACCCTCACTGACTCCCCAGGTCCCTCTCAGGTCCCTTTCTCAGAATAAGCCTTTCTGGGACGCACAGGTCTGTCAGTTGAAAGGAGGACTGCGCTTTGGTCGTGGTGTCTTGACGGCGAGAACAAACAGGAGTTGGAGGGAGTGATGAACTGATCTCTCCCGGACGTAGGAGGCACAGGGTGGCGGAGTAGGGGTCCTGGAAGCAAACTCGGGTGTTTTCAGGGCCACCGCCACTATATTTAGGGCGATGGCAGACCTGGCCCTAAACGTCTCAGTAGATGGAAAAAGCCTGCATGCCAGGGAAGGAGAAAGAGGCGAATAACTGCAGTGGTTTCACGTAGCTCTCAAATCGAGCTAAATCACAGGTTCTTAGAACCACTAAAAATTTAAAAAAAAAAAAAAAAAGTCTGTTTCTTCTCCATTCAAAGGGATGAGGGCTGTATGAGTAGAGAAGGACAAGAGAAATGCATCATGGAAGTACAGTTCACAGTTAGTTTGGAAAAAGTAAAGTTAAAGGATAATTAGTTGTTTGCTAACTTAATATACTCCTCTTCCCCTACCACCTCCCTTCCAAATGACGGAGGCTTTACAGCTTGTGAGTGGTAACCAGAACGTGAACTGACCAAATGCACCCTCTGGGTGGGGGGAAATCAAGTGGCATCTTTTACCAGGAGGTACTACAGTTTTCTGTAATGAAAGCAGAACACATGTCAGCTTGTACTTTGGTTTAAAACTCTTTCCCCTGAGACTCCCCTGGTCCCTGGTTTTATCCATCTTTTTTTTTCCTCATCCACCATAGATGCCTCTCATATGGTGGTGGGCTTTCTTTTATTATAAGTTTTTGTTGTTGTTGTTTTGTTTTTTTAAAATTCTAGTTAGGGGGCACCTGGGTGGCTCAGTGGGTTAAAGCCTCTGCCTTCAGCTCAGGTCATGGTCCCAGGGTCCTGGGATCGAGCCCGGCATCGGGCTCTCTGCTCGGCGGGGAGCCTGCTTCCTCCTCTCTCTCTGCCTACTTGTGATCTCTGTCTGTCAAATAAATAAATAAAATCTTAAAATAAATAAAAAATAAAAATAAAATTCTAGTTAACACGCAGTGTTATATTTGTTTCAGGGGTATGAGGTAGTGATTCAACACTTCCATGCGTCACCCTGTGCTCATCACAAGTGCACTCCTTAATCCCCACGGTGGTGGACTTTAGAGAAATGTAATTCAAGCGAATGGTATAGCAGAAGGAGCTCTGAGTTGGAAGTCAGGACCCCCAAGTTTTAGTGTGGAAGCTGTTGTTATTTGTGTAATCTTAAACAAATCATTTCAACCCTCTGGCTTAATTTTTGCGTCTTTAAAAAAGCGGATGTTGCAGTAGATTATTTCGGCGGGGCCGTGCTTATGTTAAAAGTCTGTTTTAAAATAAAGATGATTAGACATTTTCCACAACAAGTACATAAGCAAAAATCTCATAGCAGTAAATTCTGGGCCAATCTGTCAGCAAATAAACATTCCCATCTACAAAGGGTAGTACTTGTTCTTTTGTGCCCCTCTTTAAGCCACACCCAAAGGATCATTGTAGAAAATTTAGTCATTGTACAGAATGACCATTATACAGAGTATAATGTGGCAGAAAATGTCCTCCTTTATTCTGTCACTCAGAGGTAACTATTAGTCTGCCCAGGGTTTGGGCAGATCTGCCAGTCTCTCTTCCTCTTTTGCCTTCTACGGTTGATTGAGATTAAGTGGCATATTTCATTTTAAGTAATGACCAATACATCTAAATTCAGCTGTGTGTTCATTTTTGTGGGTCCGGTGCTCAGAGAACAGAGGACACAGATATTTGAACCAACAGGTCTCTTGAACATCCTTGGAATGAAATCTGGTGTGAGAGAATGTTTACATGGAGAAATAAGACTAAAAGTATTACTTAATAATAAAACTCTTACACGGAAATTTGGCCACAAATACTGAAAAAAAAAACTTTATGAAATGTAGAAGAAACCTTAGCCACTTGATTAAAGCATTTGGATTGTAGAATACTGCTTAATATTTGGTATGCTTCTAGAGCTGTGTCTTACCATCAACTCTCCACACCCCCAGCACATACAACATTTGGTTGTATTTCTCCTTCCACTACCTAATTTAGCTTTTCCTCTGTATCCCCCTCCTCATTTTACTTTATTCCTAGCTTTTACTTCCACACATACCTCAGCAAGGTAGGATCAATTTCAGGGGCCAGAGGTCTGGGCGAGTTTTCATTAGTCTGCTGCATTCAACCCAGAATACCTCTCACTCTTCGGCAGAGTGTTTTTATTCACTATAATCTCATTTAGTCTCCGTAATAGTCCCTTGAGAACAGCAATTATCCCTGTCTTTATGGATAAGGAACCTGAGGTCCAGAAAGTTTGAATTAATTGATCAACATCACAACATCAGTAAGTAGCAGAGCCGGGACTAATGTCAAGGTTTCTTTCTTTATATATATATATATATTTTTTTTTTTTTGTAGATTCTATTTATTTATTTGACAGACACAGATCACAAGTAGGCAGAGAGGCAGGCAGAGAGAGAGGAGGAAGCAGGCTCCCCGCTGAGCAGAGAGCCCGATGTGGGGCTCGATCCCAGGACCCTGGGATCACAACCTGAGCCGAAGGCAGAGGCTTTAACCCACTGAGCCACCCAGGTGCCCCGAATGTCCAGGTTTCTTGACCTCAAACTTCTGGGATTCGGTGGCAGTAGCTTGTGTGGACAAAAGCTATTATCTGGGGGAAATAAGTAACCAAAGTTAGGAAGGAGGTGTCATGAGTGGGTGTTGGGCTCATCAGTGATGCCGCGCAGGCTGGAACAAGCAACATGCCCCGGGCAAGCGCTTATCTCATGACCCAGGAAGATCTCTTCCCTATGAATAGGGGTCTACATGCATGGTTTGCTACCCGTGTAACAAGGGATCAGTAGAGGCTGCTGGTAGAGGTAAAATTGGAGAATGACCAGCGTTACAGTGCCTGGAAAGCACCAGGAAGTGATAGAATTTGTTCCTGGTAAAGAGTTGCTCTTAGAGCGCAAATGGAAAAGTTACTGTAAAGCTTTAGGGAAAGTAATAGGTGGTGGAACGCAAGGTACTTTTACATACAGTCATGTTCAGACTTCTAAAATTGAGCTTTATTTTGGGGAAAGCGTGTTTTGTTAAGACTCTAAGGAACTGAACTCTGGATTTCATTTCCCCTAAGAACTGTTCCTTTTTTAATTTATCCGAAACATGATTAACCTTTTTTTTCCATCCTCGAATATGCTGGCCTATCTTTTTATAGAATTAGATTCCTCTAGAGTTAGATTAATAGTTGCTCAAAGCCATGCAATGAGGATTTGGACTAGGGAAGACATCTGACTGGTGAAGGGTGGCATTTGAATACCTAATATTTAGGGGAAGCTTTTGATCACAGCAACTCTGGCTCTGTATCCCTTATTTTACGTTACTTCAACATTCTATCATTGATCACATTTCTTACTCAGTTTTTAGAAGAAGAAAATGAAGTTTTTATTTTTAGACTGGTCTTTATCCTATAATTTTCCTCACCTGTTCATGAGTCGTTATACTAGAGTATTAGATACTACTTTTCAGACACCCAAGGAAGGGAGGCAGCAACATCCCAGGAACATTAGTTTGGAAGATGGGACGAGCCTCAGTTATGGTGGGGGGTAGGGAAGGTATGTGAAAGTAAATGGTTTGATGAAGGGCAGGAGTAGGAGGCAGCAGCAAGATCGTCTAGTGCTACATTTATTGAAACTACCTAGACGTCCTGGAAATGGAAGAAATGGTAGAAGTAACCTCAGTAAATGCAATGCCGTGTATTTGCACCAGTCCCCTATCCCCCTACCCACCTACTCTCTCCAGCCTTGCCTTGCCAAAAGGATGCTTAAAAAAAAAAAAAAAAATTAACTTCAGTTGTATGGTGTCTGGTGACATTTATGGAAAGAATATCTTTTGCTCTGTAGGCAATTGAGATGGAATTTCTATACATAGACATAGCGAGAAGTCTTTGAAAATATTTCACCTGCATAGTGTGTTTCCTTTGAATCACCTGTCTCTCTACTGCTCAGCCAGCTGCTCAGCGTGTATACCTGAGCCAGCCTGCATTCTCCTAAAGTGCGAGGCACTGTGGCAATTTACGAAGATGATGTCTGAGAGAAGTAAAGCATGTCAGAATGACATATTTTTGAAGTTGGTTAACAGCATGAATACTTTTTCTCTATAATTTTACCTTGAACCCATTATTAAACCAATTAAGCAGAAGTAAACAGACTGATTTGAATGTGCTCGGTATTGTCTTTTGTGAGGAATAAAAACAATTATGAATGGGATTCCATTACTCAAGGTACTTGCAGTTCTAGCGAGAATAAAATCAGGTGATTTAATAATTCTGAGATTATCCCATGACAGGATGCTTAAAGGTTCAAAATGCTGATGTGATTAGTAGGTCTGAGTATGGTATCCAGCTAGGCCAAGGTTTGCCAGACTAAGGCCTTCTGATCTACTACCTGTGTTTGTACGGCCCACAAGTTATGAATGGTTTTTAAGTTGTTTTGTTTTGTTTTGCCGGTTGAAATACATCAAAGAATGACAATACTTCATGGGCATGAAAATGATATGAAATTCTAATTTCAGTGTCCATACATAAAAGTTTTATTGAACTAAAACTTCGTTTATTCATTTATGTAGTTGCTTTCAGCTACAATGGCAGAATTGAGCAATTGTAACAGAGACAGTAGAGCCTAAAAAATTTACTATTTGGCCTTTTACAGAAAAAATTGCCAAGCTAAGCTGTAGTGTTTTTCATATCCGTCTCCTTCATCGCATCTCATCAGCCATCATCCTGGTCTAGGTCTTCATTATATATTACCAGAATCATTGCAAAAACCTCTCACATATTCATATCAGTAGTTTTTCCCATGTCATTCTGTGTTTGTAAATGTTGCCTGATCCTCCTAAAATACACATTATTAAATCTTCAGTGATGTCCCAATACTTACAGAAGAACCTATCTTCTTTGACACAAGGCCTTTCTGGGGCCACTATTCAATCTTATCTTTCTAGGTTTGTCTCCTCCTACTTCCTTGATATACCCTGTACTTTGGATAGAGATCATATAATTTTCCAAATGGGACACTGAAGTGTGAAAGGGGCCCTATAATAATTATGTTGGGGAAACAGGCCTATAGCAAGACTGTTCTAGGCAAACGTGGAAGTGTGGTCACCCTTTCTATACTCCAGACAGTTTGAATGGCTCATCATTCTCCATATGCACCTGTTCCCTTGCCTCTACTCAATATTCCTTTAGGCTAGAATTCCTTTTTCTTTTTCTATAAATCTAAGTCTTGAACATCTTTCCAAATCCAGCTTAAATAGTACCATGTTCATGAAGCCTTACTCAGAAATAATCTCCCCTTTTCCATCTCCTTTATGAATGAAGTGCTTTCTCATGGTATGGATTACTTTCTGCTTTAGTGATACACACAAACATCCCTTTCCCTTTCCCCATCAGTTCCTTGAAGACCTAGTTGTTGGATTCTGTACTCCTCACAGTCCTGCTTATACCCTGTTCAAATGGGGTTTGTATGCTTAAAGAATGAGTTAATTGATGAGACTGGGAAGACTGATGAATATTTGGGGCTGTCAGTTTGTAAAATTGGCCATTTTAATGTGAATAAAGTAATGAGAAAAGATTGCAAGGACTGAGGACAGAGACTTAGGTGATGTAGCAGTGTGGTTCAAGGCCGAAGGGTAGGCTTGGGGGTCTAGCCTGCCTGAGACTGAACTCCAGCTCCTGCCATTTGTAATCTGTGTCACCTTGGTCAAGTTGACCTTTCCTTCTAAGTTTCTGCTTCTGTAAAATGGGAGTAACCATAGAACCTTCTCCATAGAATGGTGGTTGAGGATTCAAATAGTCCCAAACATATGGTGAGCCCTCCATGAATATTGGCTGCTATGACATCATATGCTGTCTTCATCATCATAGATAGTACTATTTGTGGTCGGTAGGAAAATACGGAGACCCAAGACCAGGAGGTAATAATGGAAGAGCTGAGACCCAAGACCAGGATGTAACAGTGGAAGAGCTGAGAGAAACACAGCACCAGAATCTTAGAATAATTCTAACCCCTCCATTGAGGTAGAAAGCTTCAGAGGGATCAAGGAGGCATGAGTCCTGAGAGAAGATGGTCTTCACTTAGTAAGACATAACTAATTGGTGGTCTTTTGAGAGATCATTTCAGTATAGTGGTTAAGGCTCAGTTTAGGTGTCAGAGGACTGAAAAAATAATGCCCGGAAGGAGGGAAAAACAAAGAGGAAGGGGTGAGAAGATGAGACGCAGAGTCATGTAAAAGATATGTTTGTTTAGTAATTTTTTTCTTTGAGCAACACCATACTTTAAAAAGGAAGAAACCCTGGGGCACTGGGTGGCTCGGTCAGTTAAGTCTCCAACTCCTGGTTTCTGTTCAGGTTTTGATGTCAGGGTAATGAGATTGAGTCCTGCATGGGGCTCCACACTCAGCAGGGGAGCCTGTTCTACATTCTCTTCCTCTCCCTCTGCCCTTCCTCTCCCTACAAGTGTGTGCGCGCTTGCTCTCTCTCTTTCAAATATATAAATACATCTTTTAAAAAAAGGAAGAAACCCTGGGGTATGCTAATTCAGTGACCTGTGTGGCCTTTTCTGGTATGACTGGTATGACAAATCATTGACTAAAATTAGTGCTTAATTCAGGTGCTGGTAACCCCTTGCCAAGGGATAAACGAGGAATCTTGAGAACCAACTCCAGAGTGCTGAGCTTTACCAAAAACAACACAAAAAACAAAGCTGGATTTAAAAAAAAAAAAAAAGTTTTTAATTTGAGGTGGGGTGTGTATATTCATAGTGTGGTACCTCTTTGTAAATTGCCCACTTGACTTTGTGCCTTAAGGTTTTTCCCCAGAGCAGTCATAAGCTGAGCCCTCCTTCACACTCACCTTGTTTGGGTGCATTTTATGAAACGACTGCCTGGGTTTGGAAGAACAAGTTGTGACTGGAGATGGTCCTGTGAAGTGAAGCCAAGTGAGCCTGGATACTCCAACCCAGACTCTGAAGTCTCCACGGCGCGGAGAAGGAGCACGGATACAGGCGGCGGATGGGGATGGCAGTTCCAGTTCGCCACTTAGGGGCTCCCTGTGTTTTGTTGGTTTGTCTTTTGGGTTTTGGGTTTTTGTTTTGTTTTGTTTCAAGTATTTATTTAAATTCTAGTTAGTTAACATATAGTGTAATGTTGTCAGTTGGAGCCTCTCTTTTCTCTGTGGAGACGTTGGCCATTCGTGAATACGCTAAACCGTGAAGGATCCAGGAATGTAACAGATGATCATGACTGGCTTTGGCTTTGCCATTAAATACACTGCCACGCTTGGATTAAGGCCTCCTAACCCCTCAGGCCTGCCAACCGAGTGTTTTTACTTTGGCAATTACCACTCATAACTGCCAAGCCTTGGGCTCTTTAGCACAATGTAATCACTTCTGTTGACTTCAGTTCGGTCAACACACCTTCCTACTAAGTGCCCAGCATGTGTCAAATGTCACACTTGGTTTTGGAGAGCGGGTGGTGAGTGAGGCCTGCCGTGATGCAGCTGACAGTGTAACAGGGCACGTAGATGCTGAACAAGTAATCTGTACGAGTGACCCATCACAACTGTACCCAATGTTATAGAGCGGGTGCTTCAAGAGTGTAGACCAGGCAGGACTGACCACTTCCCGGGGGTGAGAAGGAAGGGCAGAGAAGTTGGCCTAGAGCCGAGGGGGTCTCAAGCCAGCAGTATCTCAGCAT
This sequence comes from Martes martes, assembly GCF_963455335.1. Taxonomy (NCBI): domain Eukaryota; kingdom Metazoa; phylum Chordata; class Mammalia; order Carnivora; family Mustelidae; genus Martes; species Martes martes. The sequence goes on from NC_137899.1 coordinate 89,966,903, forward strand.
CACCTGGGAGCTTGCTAGAAATCTAGATTCTCAGAGTCTCAGGCCCATGCCAGAGGTACTCAGGCCTTGGAAGGGAAGCCCAGCACTCTTTTGTAACCACTTCTCTTGGTGATTCTGATGCATGTTCAAGTTTGAGAACCACTGGCCTAGAGGAAATAACCTTAAAACTCAGCTCTGAAGCTGTTCCAGTAAACATGGTAGCCACTGGTCACATGAGCCTTTGAAATGTGGCCGGTCCAAGTTGGGCTGTGCTTTATATCTAAAATCCACATCCGGTTTAAAAGACTTACTATGAAAAAAAGAATGTAAAATACCCCATGAAGAATTTTATAGAGCTCATAGGTCAGAATAATATTTTGAACCTGTAAGGTTAAATAAAATATATTATTAAAATTAATTTTATTTATTTTCCCTTTTTAACGTGGCTTTTAAAAGATCTAAAATTATGTATGTGGCTAACAGTATATTTTGATTGGACACAGCTGATCTAAAGGAAGACTAGAAGTTACCTAAAGCTGAGTGGGACTGAGGTGGCAGTGGCGGGGCGGGGGGGACGCTGGGCAAGGGTTCTGGGCAGGGTACAGTGTGTGCAGAGGTCCTGAAGCAAGAAAGAACACGGCATGCTCAAGGAAATGAAAGAAAACCAAAGCCTCACAGGTCACATATGTGAAGGATTTTGAACTTTATCCTAAGACCAACCGAAAGTGATTGGGGATTTTATTTTATTTTTTAAAAAGATTTTATTTATTTATTTGACACAGAGAGAGAGATCACAAGTAGTCAGAGAGGCAGGCAGAGAGAGAGGAGGAAGCAGGCTCCCTTCTGCACAGAGAGCCTGATACGGGGCTTGATCCAAGGACCCTGGGATCATGACCTGAGCTGAAGGCAGGGGCTTTAACCCACTGAGTCACCCAGGCACCCCTGATTGGGGATTTTAAATAGGGTGATCACTTTTCAGGATGTTTGCAGCTAATCAGTGAGGGCATGAGAGCTACATCTGAATATAGCAAGACTCTCAGAATCCAAGCTTCTCCCCTCCCCCAAAAGATGGTGGGGGTGGAGGCATTTGGTCAGGACCCAGAGGGAGGGGGACCGCACCCATCATCTGCCCGGGCCCCAGGATCCGAGGACAAACACCCCGGATAAGAGGGGGAAGCAGACACCTGGGAGAGGCAGTTTTGCTTTCAGTTCACTTTCAGCTGGGTTAAAGCTCAGAGCTGGCAGAGGCATTCCAGGAAGAGTCCAAAGTTGAGTAGAAGTTTGATTCCAGAGCTGGGCTCTGCAGGGCCCTGGCCAAGGGTTTGGTGAAGGAGGACCAGAGACAAGGAGGCTGGCACATGTGGAGGTGAGAGGGTGTTAAACAAAGCAGGGGAAAGCCAGGATTGGAGCCTGGAGGCTGGGGGTCTGACCGTCTCCCAGGGTATGGTGGCCTCTCCCTTCATCTGCGGCCTGGAGGAGATTTCTTTGGAAGTCACGGTTCACATGTTAGCAGACTCAGTCTAGCCTCCGGACATGTTTCGTTTAGCTCATATTTTTCAAATATATTTAAATTAGTCAGCAGTATTAATATCAGATGTCACATAAAAAAGGTGCATTTCTGGTGTTCTTGAAAATTAGAAGATCCGGGAACCCCAGTTCCTCAGCCTCACAGAGAAATGGGGGAGCTAAGTAGTCGCTTCTCCTTTTAGTTTAATATGAACTTTTAGGAGTGGAAATGGCCCTTTTTATGTTTTTTGAAGAAGACATTTTTTTTACCCCGAAGACAAAACCAAGCTCATAGGTTCTCTGTGGTCTGACTTGAAGTCTAACATTCTCTCCAGTGTTTACTTTGAGGAGTTCCATCTTCTGTTTGTTCTCCAGAAAGATCCTAAGAATGGGACCCTTGGTTCAGTGAGACCGGCCTATGCAAAAGCTCTGTCCCTTTACACAAGAGTGGCGTCCATCAGTGAAGCACGTGTGGTCCCCACAGTTCTCCACGGTTCCCATCACCCCTGTGGCCTGGCGAAACTGCTCTTCCCCTCTGTCTGGCCCCTGGCTCATGTGAGTTTGCAGCCCCAGCCTGAAACTTTAAATGAGACTGACTGGGCTGCTGTGGGTTTGTTGGTAAACACTTGGTATACCAGCTCCCCTGGTGATTAAAATCTTAAAGATTGCAAACTCTAAACCTCAACACCTCCTCTGTAAATATTCAGCGTTAATTAAATAGGAAGTCAGTTGACAGCAGCAAGGAGGAGAGAAGGAAGTAACTTTGTTTACCCAAGATAGATGCACTAGTCTAGTACCTTATCCTGTATCCACCCCTGGAGGCCAGAGTGAGGGAAGGGTATTTGTGTAGTCTTTCCAGCTATAGTATTGTTTCTCTGCTCCAGTGTATGTATTGGGGGGCTGGGTGGGGGGGGGAAAGACTGGAAACAGAGAAATTGTTCTATTTCTCAAACAAATCAAGCAAATAGAGCAGATTTAAAATACTGCCAAGCTTGGCAGTAAGTGCCTGGGTGTTCAGGTTATTGCTCTATTTTGTTCTCTTGATATAGTTCATAGTCAAAGACAAGGGAGAAATGCTTCTGCCTACAGAATTTGTCCAACATGCCCTTTTCCATTTGAAGGGAAAATAGCTTCATTAGCATAAGGAGGCTTCCCCCTTGACAAGACAAAGTAAGAGTTGAGGGGGCTTCTCTTTTCTCCATCCCCCTTCTCCATCAGAAGCAAAAAAACAAAACAGTAACTGTTACAAGGGGGTGAATCCAGTTTTTGACTGATCAGAAGCTTCTCCTACTTGGTGAATTGGGCTCTTTAAAAAAAAAAAAGCAATACAAAAATGTCTTACTTTTGCAAATGAAATACACACACGCATACACACGTGCACACACGCACGCACATTCATTATTTGGTTTCTCCCAGTGCCCCAGAAGGAGTTTGTTCAAGTGAAGGAGTCTGAAGCTTGCGCTCCATTAGCTTCATGGTTATTCTGCTTCAGGGCACCAGTAATCACGCAGCAAAACGCTGTCCAGATGTCTTTCATCCTGTTCTCTGTTCTTCTGCCATCCCCAAAGGAGTGCTGAGGGAGGGTAGAAGCATCGCTCTCCCTCCAGAAATTCTCAGCTCTGTGAGGTGGTTTCGCCTGAGCCCCGAGCCCAGTCTCTTCCAGATGTTTCCCAGTTTTCGTGCAATAAAGCTTCAGACCTGATGCTTGACAAGAAATGGAAGTCCAGGGGCGCCTGGGTGGCTCAGTGGGTTAAGCCTCTGCCTTCAGCTCAGGTCGTGATCTTGGGGTCCTGGGATCGAGCCCCGTATCGGGCTCTCTGCTCAGCAGGGAGCCTGCTTCCCCTCCTCTCTCTGCCTGCCTCTCTGCCTACTTGTGATTTCTCTCTGTCAAATAAATAAATAAAATCTTTAAAAAAAAAAGAAAAAAAGGAAGTCCGGGGGCACCAGGGTGGCTCAGTCATTGGGCGTCTGCCTTCGGCTTGGGTCAGGATCCCAGGGTCCTGGGATCGACCCCCACGTCGGGCTCCCTGCTTGGTGGGGGGAGCCTGCTTCTCCCTCTCCCACTCTCCCTGCTTGTGTTCCCTCTCTCACTGTCTCTCTCTCTGTCAAACAAAAGAAATAAAATCTTTAAAAAAAAAAAAAAAATGGAAGTCCAAAGCCCAACCACCCTCACCTTTCACCTACTTGCAGACTACCTCAGTCCGCTTTCCTCCCTCAGGTCCTCCTGGGTTGCCTTCACCTGAAATAAGGCGAAACCTTATGTGAAAGGTTCTTTTCCCATCAGAATCTCTAGGAATTACTAAAGAAAGGAAGCAACTAGATACCTAGATTCCAGTTAACTTTGTCACCGATGGTTATGTAACCGTGGGTGAATCACAGGGTAAGTGGCACAGAACGGGGCTTGCCAAGAATGGCAGAGGACAGGGCCCCGATGTTCCTATCATTTTTACTCCCCAGGGTGGAAAACCCGAGGGTGGAAATGGAAAGCACTGGGCAAGGAAAGGGAGCGGCATCTGTCAGCATAAGTATGTCCACAGCAAGGAGAGTGGAGGCAGCCTGAGGCGGCCGGAGCTCAGCCAGAACCGAAGGCAGCGGAATCTCCAGGGGACAGAGTGGGACCAGCAGAGCTTCGCGCCAGCAGCTTAATTTAGGGAATTCCGAAACACTTGAAAGTTGTCTGTGGCACTCTACCAGACTCTCCTGCTGAGGTGCGGCTGGCTTCCGTGGGACAGTTTTAGGATCAGGGAGGAGGAGTCGGGGCTTCCTTATCAGCGTGCTTCCTCTCCCTCCTGCAGACCTGCTCCTGCTAATCTGTTTCCACAGGCAGCATCTCTGAGCTGCTTGCATTCGATAGCTTGTTTGGCTTACGGATTTATGCCTGCCGAAAGCTCGATCTTGAGGCCCGTGAGATTATTTCGGTGAGTGCCACATTCAGCGTTAATGCTGCTTTAAATCACTTTTAGTGTTGTTTGAATGTTGAACCTTAGATTTTCTTCTAGGTCATGGAGCTTATGGCATTGAAGAGCTAGCTGCCCCCAGTTAGTGATTTACATACTGGATCAGTGTGGTGGAGTCATCGAATGAAAGTGTTTAATTTCTATAATAAAGTGAGACTGGTAAATACTTCTTTTTTTCACCAGAAGAAAAACAAAGTGAGGGGAATGCCTTCGACCCGGAGTCAGCTGCAGTAGCTGGGAACTCCCAGCTACTAGTCATCCTTTTAGACATCTATAACTCATTCCATTAAATCCTCTCTTCTGTAAGCACGGACGGCCTTTTTATCTGGCAGAAATGCAGCAAGCCATTACAATGACGTGTTCTGTTGGTTTACATCATGCAATTAACATACTGTCTCGCCGTCAGAAAATTTAAGTTGACTAGGTTCCCCATAATGAATTATTTGTAGGATATGCCTGTATGTGCCATAGTGTCTAAGGTGTCTGATCTCTTGATGTCAAATCTGGTCAAAGGAATGACTTCAATTTAGTTCAGACACCAACTGTTGTAAAGTTGTGCTTCCGTTCCTGGGAGTCAGTTGAATGAAGAATATAACAATATACTTTTTGTTCCTTCTCTTTCTAGATGTATTGCTGTCATTGAATATTGGCCTACTTGAAAGTGCTAGGGAAGCTCCGCCATCAGGATGTCCAAGTACAAACTGATTATGTTACGACATGGAGAGGGCGCTTGGAATAAAGAGAATCGTTTTTGTAGCTGGGTGGATCAGAAACTGAACAGTGAAGGAATGGAGGAGGCTCGGAACTGTGGAAAGCAACTGAAAGCGCTAAACTTGGAGTTCGATCTCGTATTCACATCCATCCTCAATCGGTCCATCCACACGGCCTGGCTGATCCTGGAAGAGCTGGGGCAGGAGTGGGTTCCGGTGGAAAGCTCCTGGCGTCTAAATGAACGTCACTATGGAGCTTTGATCGGCCTCAACAGGGAGCAGATGGCTTTGAATCACGGTGAAGAACAAGTGAGGCTCTGGAGAAGAAGCTACAATGTGACCCCACCACCCATTGAGGAATCGCACCCTTTCTACCATGAAATCTACAATGACCGGAGGTATAAAGTGTGCGATGTCCCTGTGGATCAGCTGCCCCGATCTGAAAGCTTAAAGGATGTTCTGGAGAGACTCCTTCCCTTTTGGAACGAAAGGATTGCTCCGGAAGTATTAAGTGGCAAAACCGTTCTGATATCCGCTCATGGAAATAGCAGTAGAGCTCTCCTGAAGCATCTGGAAGGTACCATCTTTGTGCTACTACTTCCTAAAGGTTGCTAAGTGTTATACGTGGGGCTTAACCCAGAAGAGATGTGGTTTCTGAGTTTACAATGCACAACTGACATGACAGACTTTCTTTCCTATTCCTTTTTGCCTCTTTAGTCTTTTAAGAATCATTTTGTTCTATAAATCAAAACCCCTCTGCCTTTCACATTCATATTATAGACAGCAGTGATTCTAAATCTTTAGCAAGCATCCGAATTACCTGGAGGGAGAGTTTGGTCTCCTACAGATTGCTGGCCCCATCCTTGGAGTTTCGGATGTGTAGGCCTGGAGTGGGGCTGGAGAATTTGCATTTCTAAGATGTTTTATGGTAATGCCTATAGGGTACTCCACTCTGAGAACCCTTGATCTGAAAGATAATATGGCTTTTGTTGTAGTAATTTTTAGGGAGGCGAGGAAGGGTATACATTTCTATAGAAATGGTATGCAAAGCCAGTTTATTTATTTGAGTCTTTCCAGATAAATAAAATGATCTAGACTTTGGTTTTGCTCATGCTCTTCCAACTTTAAACAGTTATGGTGTTTCAGACCTGGTCTTCTTGAACAGTTCCTTTGTTCCAGCCCTCTCTTTCCAGACCAGGCTGAGTCATTGCTTGGGAGAAAGTTAGGGGGACAGAAAAGAAAAGAAAAGGATGGCTTATTGCAGATAATTGGTTGCCTCCATTTTATTTTAACTACTTGATGTTGTATTCTAAACATACTCCAAAATGTACACTATTGTCATCTTCCTCTTGAGTAACATGAACTAAATGAACTCTTGAGGACCCATGCTCACCAGTTTGGGCATCAGTGATGGCCCTGGGACACCTTCAGGGGATCTCTCCTTCCCCTTTCTCCCTTCACTAAGTAATCCCAGGCAGCTGTGCGTTTTGAGTGATCTGATCCATCCACTGTTTTCCTGTCTGTTAGCACTCTCAGCCGCTAACCCATGATACTAGAATCATCTCTCCAACATTCCCTTCCCATTCTGCTTTACCTTTCTCCAAGAGCCGGTGAGAAATGAAGAGGTTGACATTGTGAAATAAGTGAAAGTAGGTTATTTGTAACAAAACAAAGTGATCTTTATGAGATTTCATTGAAGGCATGTGTTTTTAACCCCCGATTATTAAGTAACGTGGCCAGGAGCCAAATCATTACTCCTGTACCTGCATCCATTAGTTCTGCAGAGATCTAAACTCTACAGAATTTACTGGCTATTAAAAATGTTATTGGCTAGACATGGTGCTCAATCTGTTGGTGTATGTTTGTGTATGTATCTTATTTACTCAACTCTATAAAGAGTTCTATTCTTCCTCTTTCAGAATAGTCAGATACTGGATTAAATGACAAATAACTTCATCATTATTGGACTATAGTACTTTATTGTTTGAAGAAGAGTTGAGCCTTCTCTTAGGATAGTGACAAACTGAAATTGAGAGTCTCAGAGTTTCTGCCGAAAGATGTAGTTCGTCCCACGACACCAGTTCCATTTTTCCAAAGATGGAGCTTAGAGCTCTTATGGCCAAGCTCCCTTCCCTAAAGAAAACGCCATCATCTCCTTTGGGATCCTCTTTTCGCCCCTGTCTTAGCTAGAAAATCGTCCCTTTAAAAGCGATGTCTTACTGTTTAACACCATTTATTCTTCAACTGTCTTCAGGCTTAGATGTCTTTAAGATTATTCTGCATCCCCAGCCATAGCTCATCTTAGATACCCCCATTCTATTGGTGCATTGGTGACGTCACGATTTGTTACTGTTCTTTTTTTAAAGGAAATAGGGAGTTTCACAGATGGTGGTGAGGAAGACTATCCCCATGGTGGGGATGGAGGCCAAACCACCTGTGGAGGGCAAGATTACCCATAGAAAGATTACTTTCTGCATTTGAGGGAGGTTTTGAAACCACTAATAATTTATTTAAAAAACAATCGTTTGGGGTAGCTGCTGTGGAAAACAATCTGGCAGCTTCTTGATAGATTAAACATCAGTTACCATATGATCTGCTAATTCTACTCCTAGGTATTTACCTGTATGCATTTCCTAATGCTGCTGAGACAAAGTATCAATCACTGCATGGCTTAAAACAACAGATACTCGTTTTCTCACAGTTCTGGGGACTGGGAGTCCTAAAGTAAAGTGTTGGCAGGGTCATATTCTCTCTAAAGACTCAAGGCAAGAATACTTTCTTGCCTCTTCTAGCTTCTTATGTTCTTTGGAATTCTTTGGCGTTCCCCGGCTTGTAGATGCATCATTGCAGCCCTCAGTCTTCACTTGGTGTTTTCCCCATGTGTCTCTCTCTTCCTTGTCCAAATTTCCCCTTTTTGTAAGAACACAAATAATAGTAGAGTAGGGCCAAAGACCTCCTCTTAACTTAATTACCTCTATAAAGACCCTATTTCCAAATAAGGTCTTCTCAGGTTGGGACTTCAACAAACCTTTTTGGAGGGATACAGTTCAACCCATAACAGTACTTAAGAGAAATGAAAACATATGTCCACATGAAAACTTGTACATATACCTGCATAGCAGTATTACTGATAAGAGCCAAAACATGGGAGCATCTCAAATGCCCATCACCTAGTGACTGGATAAATTAAATTTGGTATATCCATTCAATATAATATTCAGCAATGAAAACGAATGGCATAGTCTTATGTGCTACAACATGGATAAACTTTGAAATCATTGTTACCTAAAAGAAGCCAGTCACAAAGGAGCATATATTGTACAATTCTACTTAAATGAAATGTCTGTGTGGCCAAATCTTTAGAAACAGAAAACAGATTGTTTCCTAGGCCTGGGGTGCAGGTGGTGGGAGGTATGGAATGAAGAGTGTCTGTAGTTGGGTACAGGTCTTCTTGTTGGGGTGGTGAAATGTGCTAAAATGGATGGTGGTGATGGTCACACAAGTCTGAATGAACTAAAACCCATCGACCTGTAGACTTTATGGGGGTAAATGGTATGGTATGTCATTTATCTAATTAAAGCTGCAAAAATAGTTTAACCAATGGGATTGAAAGATGAAAGGATTTGATATTGGCCTAGAAAAAAAAGATTTCAGGGCAAATATATGGAAATGCTATCAAAGTAGGCATGCATGGATGTGGAGTACAGAATAAAAAATAAAAATAAAATACAATTTTGACTGCTAAAGCAGAAATGAATTTATAGGGATTGCTGAGAAATTAGCAGACATTAGTCCTCAGGCTTCATTTTAACTTCCTTCTGAAGGTCTTTTTTTTTTTTTTTTTTTTAAGTTGAATGTGTGGAACTAAATCACCTTTCAGAGCTTATTGAAACTGAAGCAACCTTAAATTATAATTCCTATCCCTCTCACTATAAACAGGCCTTAGACAAAATGTGTTTATTTGGGAGATAATTAATTTAAAAGAGCAGTGTTCATGCTGGAAGAGGTAACTGGTACGAGGAGATTCTAGTTGGAAGTATGAAAGCGGAAAAGGTGTGGAGTTGGCTGACGTCTGCAGCCGAGGACAAGGGAGGTGTAGGTGAGGGAGACAGGGACTGGAAACGGAAAAGCGGGTGACCAGGGAGGATGGCAGACATTCAGGGGAGAAAAATGCAGAAAATCCAGAATGTGCTATTGGCACAAGCCCACAGGTGGGGAACCAGATGGAGTGGATGGGAAGATTGGGGTCTGTCCATAGGCTGGTATGTAATCTTGGCTCACCCATCCTGGGTAGGAGAACAAGTTTGTTCCTTTTTGGCCTGTAGTACCCCCTGGTGGTGGTGGTGGTAAGATTCATGGAGCCCTTTGATGTCACTGTGATTTCCTATAATGACTTCCACGTCTAACATGGAAGAAATTTTTTCATGTGCATAAAATGGACTAAACTAGATTTTTGGATCACTTGGTAAGTTAGTTATCATGTCTTATTTTAGGAGTTCTCTAAGTACCAATCTCCACTAAGAGATATCTGCTCTGGTGTATACTGAAAAATAAGATGCAAGTATTCTATGTCACAGCTCTAAGAATTACATATAAGTGACTTTCCCAAGATCAGAAGAAATCATGTGTTATTTCTCCCATGTCATTTCTATTAATGAGATTTTAGTTTTTTTAAAGTTTATTCTGAATGTACATGATCACTGGAATAGGAACATGAGTCCTCTTACCTCGCATGTCTGACCTTCAGAAGCCAAGCTATAGGGCATAATGTGGTACCTGATAAATTCCCAAACTAAAAGAAAATATTCCTTTGAATTTGGATGCTAACTCTTTAAGACTCCAAAATATTAGGTGACTCTCCCTTACTTTAAGGGGAGGAAATAGAGATTTTTATCTGATAGTAAAGACTACTTGCAATTTACTGGGGATTATATGTGCTTAGTGTGTTAAAAATGTATCATAAAATTTACCACCTTACTTGCCAATTTATTCTTACTGTAAAGTTACATGACTATATATATCACCATTAACCGTTTTCTGGTTAATAACTGTCATCCCAGTATAATTATTAATAGCCTTTCCTTTCACTTTCAGAAGTGCCCCACTTGAATAATAAACTATGTGGTCACCTTACTACAAAGATGTTAGCCTTCACTAGTATTAAGAATGAATCTTTAGGCACCTGAGTGGCTCATTTGATTAAGCAACTGCCTTTGGCTCAGGTCACAATCCCAGGGCTCTGGGATCAAATCCCACATTGGACTCCCTGCTCATCAGGGTGTCTGCTTCTCCCTCTGACCTTACCCCTTTCATGCTCTCTCTCTCATTTTCTCTCTCAGATAAACAAATAAAATCCTTAAAAAAAAAAAAAAGAAAAAAGGAATGAATCCTTGAAATGGCTATGCCCAGATTCCATACTTCCTATAAACACAAAAGTTGCTGAATTCTTTGCATTGATTACCAAAGTAAGAATGGTTGTGGTTGTGGATTCATTGGAGTCCTAGTCATGCTTTCTAGATATGTTTATATCAAATTCTCCTCTATAAACAGGATCCTTTGAAAGAACTGGCAGTGTTTCTGTGTATTGTCTTTAAACCGTTTGACAGACTTAAAGCTATTACTTCCTGCTGGGGAGGAGTGTGGTAGTTGGTAGAATCCAACTGACAGCATACCATCATATCATACAAATACGTTATTGTTTAAAGACTAGAACTTGGGGATAGGAAGGATGATGATCCTGTTAAATAACCACTTAGAATGTTGGTTTACCCTGAAACCTCAAAGTGCCTTAGGATCTTTTTACTTAAAAGGTATCCTAGTGTTCCACATCTACTCTACGTTGTATCTACCTCAATTATGAAGTGTTGGTTCTTAAGACATTATTTTGTTTCTCAGCTATTTGCCGCTATGACTTGACCCTATAAGCAGTCGAGTCCTGACTGACACTTCTTCCATTTGTGAAGAAGAACACAGGTGCTGTTGAAGGAAAATGAAACCCAGACAGACCTCAGATGACTTAGCCATGGATCATGATAATTAGTTGGAGTCGTGAACTCCACCCAAACCCGGTTCACTGAGTCTCCACACATGATTACCCCCTGGGCTTTTTTGTTTTAACTTTTTTTTTTTTTTTTTTTTTTCTGAAAAGTAGCCCTTCCCTTGATCTATTTCTTGTTTGGAATACTGTATTTTAAGAAGCTGAGTCAAGAGTATCCTTGGCAGGTAAACCATTAAAATGATTAATTTGATTAATTTGATGCAACTAACAGTCTCCAATTATTATTGCTGTTACCCTAACATTGTGGTTTGTGTGTGGTGTTCCCTAGTATAGCTATAAAGGTGGCCTTATTTGGAGTGCATGCTATGTGCTAAGTGCAGTCCTAAGCATTTTACCTCATATCCTGTTTAATACAGGAACTAGCACAAGGCTCTGACCTGGCTGGAAAGCTGTGTTTCAACCCTGTGTTTTACTCTGCTGTTTGGTGTATCTAGGTCATATTTTTTTTATTTCATTTGACCAGTCAATCATTGATCACTAAGCTATTTTGCTTAAAGAAACTGCTTTAATAAAAAGGAACAGACTACCGATCTACCTTAACTTCATGGGTCAGTCTCAGCTGTATTATGCCAAGTGAAAGACGCTGAATTCAAAAGGCTGTATATTTAAAAAAAAAAAAAAAAAGGCTGTATATTGTACCTTTCTGCTGAAGTCTTAGCCCTCGGTGGTTCAGAATATGACTGTATTTGGACATAGGATCTTTAAAGGGGTAATTAAGTAAGATGAGGCCATTAGGCTGGCCCCAAATCCAACACAATGGGTGTCCCCACAAAAGATCAGGACACAGACACAGAGGGAAGACCACACAAAGACACAGGGAGATGGTAGCCATGTACAGACCAAAGAGAGAGGCCTCAGACCTTGATATCTCCGCAACTGTGAGGAAATACATATCTGTTATTTTTTTTTAGGCAACAAACAAACCAGGCATTGTGGATTCTATTTATTTGCCATTGTGGAAAAGGCAATATTATTGGGTCAGAAAATAGATCAGTGGAAAAGAGTAGGCTGCAAAGCGGTACAAGGAAATTTAGAGGGTTCATAGAACTATTCCGTACACCCAGAAGGGTGAATTTCATTGTGCGTAAATTATACCTCAGTTTAAAAGTCTTGCTTTTATCCAGCAAAATGACCATTGCCCTAATGGGGACTGTGGCTTTTGGTGCACAAAATAATAGACTAATTTGACTGTCAGATAGTAGAATTAAAGGAAAGTTGCTACATACACCTACCTTTGCCTTTGAAAACTACCCTGGAGGGCATCGGTATGCTTTCTCGGGAGCAACTGGTTCTGTCTGTACTCAGCACCCAAACCACGGACAGCATGGGGAATCGCCAGTCAGAGCCCATCTTCATGAATTATCTATAAGCTGTGGGACCACGAAGCTTTGTACTTAGGATTGTGAGTTCCTCTAGTAAAGGTTTTTCTGCCTCAGAATGATTTCTCCGTACTTGCCACCAAATTCTTTAGTCGTCATGGAGTCTTCTATTTTTCCTTCTCACAACCAGCCAGCCCAGTAATAGGTCAATGTAGGAGAACGCACAGTACAGTGAGGCAAGGGTTACTGATTCAGAGCGAGGCAGCACTCTCGTAGAGGAATCACAAACCCGGGACCCACGTGTCAAGGCCCAGCATACACTTCTTGCCTGATCGGGACAGTCTCTACCCTGTCAATTACTTATTTAATATCTCTGCCTTTCAATTGTAGGTCATTGGGGGGATTTCATTACCTTTAACTTGAAAGTTGCTCTTAATACTTTCAGAAGAAAGAAGACTTCAGACAGACTTAGGAGATATCATATATTAAGAAAATGCCTACCCAAGGGACGGCTTTACCTATTTTTAGCAGTGTAAACGATTATCAGTGCTGGGCTAATAAGTCCAGGCCAAAGCATCCAGACCCACTTCTCCCAGAGCAGCACCATAGCAAAGCTCCTGACGCAGGCTTAGTATCTAAGAGCATCCTGTTCTGTAGCGTTCCAGACAGGCGTGTGTTTCTTTCTCTGTGGTTGGCATAGTCACTTCCTGTTTGTTTCCCGCTGGCCCACACTGAAGGAAAAGCCAGGGACTGAACTGGAACACTGGACGTAGTCTGCCTCTTGCCAGCGGAAGTGGATTGTTTAGTCTGGGTTCAAGCACAGGGCTAGGCAGTTTCAAGTTTGGAATCAGAGTGGCGTGCAGGAGTCTCATGAACGACAGGCTTGATCCCTAAAGAATTGTGTGCAGCTGTACACATGGCCAGGCAGAGAAGCCTTGAGGCGAAATTAGAGAACCAGGGAGGGCAGGTCAGCTGGGGCCAGCTGTGGGGGCGGGGCTGAGGAGTGCATCACCTTTGGCATTTTAGCGGGATATTTTCAGAAGCAGCAAATTTGGGCCTCTCTCCGGTGGAGCAAATGCTTGCCTGGTGGTATGGGTAAGCTTTCTCTTATGAGAAGAAGCATCACTGATTTACAAAAACCTTCACTTTTAAAAGCTGTAGGCTATTTTCACTATAAAATTCAATGTGGAGTGGATTCTGCCCTCTGCCTTATTCTAAATTAGAGGCTGTGATCCTATCATCACGTTACAATATTCAAATAACCCCTTTCCAGTTGCTCCCCAGCCTGTCTTTAAGTTGCACATAATAGCCTCCAACCCTAAAGGAATTCTAATTAAAATAGACAGATCATCTATGAAATTGAGAGTCTCTTGTATCAGCTCTTATTTTTTGCAACAGAATACAGACCTCTCCCTGCAAATCGCCCATCGGTGGGGTTTGAATTGTGACTTACTTGCCTGGGAGAGGTACCTCGGGCCGGGGTGGCACCTCCCGGTCCAATGAGCTGATCGAAGTGGTTTCCCTCTTTTCCTAGATTCCAAAAATATGCACTATGTATTTGGGGTTTACTCTCGTCCTGTGACAGATCTGCCCTCTGGACATCTTCCCTCCTATTTCCCAAGGTTCAAAGGTTTTAAGCAAACCGTTTGGAGGAAATCAAAGAAACTATATGGAGGACAAATTTAATTTGAGTTGTTTATTAGCTCTAAATATAAACAACCTTTTCTTCAAGGCTAAGAGCCTTCTCAGCTCTCTTCTTTTCTTAGTAAGGTTATAGAGGAAACATAATCTTTCACCAAGGTTCTTGGTGCAGGACACAGCCTCTAGAATTGGACACACGAAATCTTTACTTTTGAGGAGACTTTGTCTCAATTTTGACCTCGTTCTGAGATTCGGCCGATACCAAACCTCTGGCAAAGTCTTCAGAGTGCTTTCGTGTATAGGCTTTATGCAGTAGGGTTTTTAGTTAATATTTTATTCCTTATTGCTTGTATATATAATAAGAAGTAGATTCATATAATGTATACAATTATAATAGTGGATCATAGAGCTAAATGATTTCTGGATCCTGGCACCCAACACGTAATAGGGTTCTTTACAGTTGAACAAACCATTTACTAAATTCTCACAGAGAGTAAGGCACTGTTCTAAGATCATAGGTGACACAGGGATGGATGAGACATGGTCCCTGTTCTCAAGGAAGTTTGTAACCCTGGTAGGGGAAGCAAGCATTTGCACAGCCACCTCTAACTGAAGGTCAAGTGTGAGTGCTGTCGTGTACGTACAGTGATCTTAATATCTGGCTGTGTTTCCTGTTCTTGCTGTATTGACTTGGGGGCTGGGGCTCATAGGTGCAGATTTGACTTCCTGAAGTTAATCCTGTATGCAGAAAATGAAACTGTTTGAATTTCTCTCCATAGTGGCATTGAGTTACTCCTTTGACTTACCATAAATGTTCATTATTTCTTACTTGAAATGTCCCCGTCATTTAGACTGATTGCAGTTAACTCCTAGATGCTCCTATGTGAAGGTTCAAGAATTAAAGACAGGGACGCCTGGGTGGCTCAGTCGGCTAAGCATCCGATTCTTGACCTCAGCTCAGGTCTTGATCTCAAGGTCATGAGTTCAAGCCCTGCGCTGGGCTTCATGCTGGGCATGGAACCTACTTTAAGAAAGAAAAGAAAAGAATTAAAGACAATGGCTGGGGGTTCAGGAAGGGGTGGTTGTGGAGGGGGAGTGACAGAGAGGGGTAGTTGCAGAGTGAGGACTCCAATGATTGCCTTCAATACATTCTTGGATGCCAGATAAAAAAATCTAAGCCAGTTATCAGACAGGGCTTGTGCTGTTTGTCCCCTCATTTTAACCTTCATATGATGTTCCAGTTAATGAATTTATAATACGGTATTGCATAATGTAGTATTGATTCAGTTTGGCTTAATTCAGTGCAGATGCATTGTTCTAGCCTTAGGACCTCTGCTTGCTTAACTTTCTCAGGACAAAGAGTGGCTTATGCCAAAATCAAGTAATGAGTAATGGCTTCACTGTGGTTTTTCCTAATTTGCTATTTTAAAATTTCAGTCCTTAAGTCTCATGGACTGATTATTAACCAGTCTAGGTATTTTAAATATGTGTAAGTAATTAGTCTGCCGTGTGAACGATTTGAGTAGTCATTAAAGTGGAATGTCAACTTTATTTATTGGAAATGTTTCTATTTCTGTTGAGCTCTCCTTCCTTTGTAGGGGAAATAGTCTAGTACTCATGGCTTTTGTTGAGTTGGCTCTTTGATTTGGTCCTACACAAAACTGGGTTGTTATCTAAGCCATAGGCATGAGCTTGAGGGCAGTGCTACTAAAGAGAGGACCTCTCGAGATCTGGCTAGATCTGGGGCCATGGTCAAACAGGAGAGCCCCATGTGTGCTCCAGCCCCTTGCCAGAGAGCTAGAACTCTTTACTAAGGTCACAGACCACAACCCCTAAACCTGGCCCACCCATCACGATCCCAGTGTGTTAGCTGTTTCAAAGAGCTCAGATGAATCTGTTCATGCCCTTTACCAGTCCTGAAAACAGGAGAACACTAGCTGGTACAGTTAGTACCCAGCCCTTCACAGAGGCGCAGCAGGGATACAGACATTCTCCTCTCTCCCTAGACTGTCATGGAAGTAGCCTTGGACAACCAGGGTTGAAGTCCTGGGATTTGGAAATAAAAAACCTGGGTCCAATTTTATTGCCTTAACAGTCTTGTGATTTGAGAAGTTTTATTTAACTTCTCTGGATCTGTTTAGTATTTTTTAACAACTCTATTGAGGTATAATTTACATAATATACAGTTCACCCATTTAAAGAGTACAGTTCAGTGATTTTTAGTATGTGTACAGAATTGTCCATCTATCACCACAGTTAATTTTGAAACAATTTCATTATTCCCAAAAGTAACCCTATACATAGCTGTCACTTCCAACTTTCTCTATTCCCTCTAGCCCTAGGCAACCACTAATCTCTTTGTCTCACTCTAGATTTTCCTATATAAATGCAATCATCCAACATGCATTTGGTGGTAACTGGCTTCTTTCATTAGCATAATGTTTTCAGGATTCATCAATGTTTAGCATGTATCAGCACTCAATTATTTTTCATTACCAAATAATATTCCATTGTATGGCTATACCACAGTTAATTTCTTCCTTCATCCTTTGAGGAACATTTAGGCTGCTTCCACTTTTTGGCTGTTATGACTAATGCTATTATGAAGGTTCACCTACAAGAGTTAGATAGGAAACATGAAGGAATAACAGGTTGCCCCGAATGGTATCTGTTATCCTACAATTTGATGTGATGCAACTCTCTTGTCTAAGGTGTTTTATTCTAATTTCTGGGAAGTTTTTTCCTTCCAGGACCTATAGCTGGAATCCCTCCCAATATCTTGTATATTTCCAGACATGCAGCTAGTATGGGACTCAATAAATGTGCAGTGGGGCACCTGGGTGGCTCAGTCAGTTAAGCGTCCAACTCTTGATTTTGACTCAGGTCTTGATCTCAGGGTTGAGGGATCTCAACAGGTTGAGGGATCTGTACTCGGTGTGGAGTCTGCTTGAGATCATCTCCCTCTGCCCCTCCCCCCCACAAATACATAAATAAATCAAATCTTAAGAAAAAAAAACATGCAGTTACATAAGTGAAGAGAAATTCCTCTTACATTGCCTTCAATTTCTTGTCTGTTCCTCTTCTGATCTACAGGTATCTCTGATGAAGACATTATCAATATTACTCTACCCACTGGAGTCCCCATTCTCCTGGAACTGGATGAGAACCTGCATGCTGTTGGGCCCCACCAGTTCCTGGGCGACCAAGAAGCTATCCAAGCTGCCATTAAGAAAATAGATGATCAAGGAAAAGTGAAAAAACGAGCTGAAAAATGAAGGCTTTCCCATTTGCTGGCTAGGAATGGCTGCAAAAGAAGTAGCATGCAGTGTTTTATGGGTGCTGATCTTTCTCTTTTTTTCCCCCTGTTTTTCCAGAACTGGGCTATGGGGTAGAGTTTATATAGGTAACTACGTAACTTATGTTGCTCAGATAAAGGCTTTAGGATGTCTGAGTAGGCGTGAGTACTCACTAGGCATGAGTAGGATGAACTCTCCTGCTAGTCCTATTTGAGTTAGTCATTTGTGGGGCTAATTAGTAACCAGCAGGGCTTAATCAATGTCCTAAATATCCAAGATAGGAGAGTAACAAATAGAGGTGAAGTTTAAGGTATTCATCATTCAGTACATCATTACCGAGTCACTATTGAGAGACACTACTTATTCTAGTAAGTAGTTCACGTTTATATTTACTAAGACTTTCTGGGGTGATAGTAAGGTATATTAGAAATATACTCTACTTAAGTATTTATTATTAGGCTTCTCCTCTGGGAAAAGGGATGCTTTTCCAGTTAAAACCAGAGGCCCATTAAATGGGGGAAATCATGGATGGGTTTCTTCAAGAAAGCCAACAACAAACGATAAGGCCCTTTGCCTTGTCTCTAGTCCAGAGACATCCTTTCTTTGACATTTGGAAGGATTGCCCTTTGGCTGCTAGAATTAGCAGCATGGACACAGCCCTAGCTGTTTGTGTTCTCCTTTTGTTTCGTTCTGTTAAACTTCAATCTTTGGGTACTTAAAATTGGTTTAAAAATAAAGTTCTGTGACCAAAAAATGAATATCCCCAAAGCATCTCCATATATGTGATAAACATTAAGCAAAGGCCTCTGAACTAGTCTTTGGCTCAGAATCTTCCTGGGACACTCACAGAGTTGCACGGACACTCACAATTCTCTACAAATTGAACATCCGGGTCCGAGGGAAGGTAGAATATAATGCATGTAATTTTATTCACATGAGCAGGGAAAGTATGGTACATTGGGGCTTGTCATGTACATGCATTGTTCACCAGCTGAGAGCAAACAATTATGGTACATAACGTAGAGCAGCATGGGTAGGCCATGAGCAGACGGGATTACTTCTCAATCTCAATGATCCTGTTTTCTAGATCATATTTTTAAACTCATGGGCACGCAAGTCCTCTTTCTTTAAACTCTTGCTTTATTTCAAGGCAGGTGACCTGTATTTCAGTGATAAATTCATGTGGGAAAAATTATAGCTATTTATCAGTTTTTCATGTTTTTTTCCTTTGGCAGATTAATCTATTTGTATCTGTTTGATGGTAAATGGCCATAGAAGAAAACTAATTTAGAACCCTCGCTACTGCTTGGTCTTCATTTAGTTCTTACTGTAGGATTCTTCCCGCACTGGCAGTGAACATGGCTGGGAAGAAAAGCTGAACTGTGGATGCTTTACCTTTCTGACCGACTCGTGGTGTCTACTGTAGCCCTTCATTTTAGTCCAGTTGCTTAACCAGTGATACTCTTTAGAATTCAGAGATCAGATCTTCCTAGAATACCGTTCTTTAACAGTTTCATCTCTGGAATTGACCTCTGAATTTTCTAACCCGACCGGTGACCATATCTTAATGCAGCTCAAGACCCTAGAGTTGGAGTCTTCCCTTGTCCTGCAGCGAGATGTTCACTCCCAGGGTACCCCCTGGCCCGATGATATACTTCTACACACAAAGCTACGCTCAGAACCAGGCAGTTTGGAATCTTGCCGATTTCCTCCAATAGGGTTTATTTTTGCCCACACTTTTCTGCTATAATTTGGTTTATTGTTTTTGAGATCTTGGCTGAAATAAACGAGACATCTCTGAAAACCTCATGTAAAATTATTTTTTTTTAAGATTCTATTTTTTAAGTAATCTCTACTCCCTGCATGGCCCTGGAACTCACAACCTCAAGTCACACACTCTACCAACTGAGCCAGCCAGGCGCCTCATTTTTTTTTTTTTTAAACATGCAAAATTATTTCTAACAACTCCAACAGTTCAACCTTAGACCACCTAATATACCTATTTTCTTCACATGGTTTACAAGATATCCAGAATTTTTGATGTAGAAATCTTGAAGACTGAAACCTGCATCCTAATCTTGGCATCCTTCTGTTCTCTGTGAAGGTGGGACAAAAAGAGGGGGAATTATTATTATTTTTTTTTAAATAAAGTGGTAGATAGCCTGTCTAGACATTTGGCCATTAGGGAGGGCACACCGTCCTGCTGCCTGGTTGGGCTAGTCCTGGAGCCAATGAGACATACGTCCTCTGCCCAGGCTGAAATAATTGTCCCAGTGTGGAACGAGTGTGGTAAGATGAGGGCAAGAGAAAGCTGCTCCTTGTGGAGTTTTAACTTTTAAATATCTCAGACGAGTACCATATCCCAGTACACCACGAATTTCTTTTTCCAAAAGAGCAGGAGTTCTCCGGAAAAATGGAGGTTTGCGTGTCATCTAACACTGGAGCCCTGACAACAAAGCATCCCTGAAAGAGAATACATCCGTGTCATACATTTTTCTTCACTAAGATGTGCAAGAAAGATGTCTAAATGCAATCTCAACGCGGTGGTTTCGCCCAAGACTTGTAGGCCATTTCTAGTGTGGGAGCATGATCGCTTTTATTTGAACGCTGTTACTGCACGTGCACAGGAATGGTGGTGGTTATTTGTCCTCTGGTCTGGGAAGCCTCCCCACGCTCTATAGTCCGGGGTGGGAGGGATGGGCGGGATTTCTTTATGTATTTATGTATTTATTTATTTTTGGGTCAGTGCATGAGCCTGTTAAAACCAACCCCCAGGGGGCAGCACTTGGCCAGCTTGGTGGCTGAACCCAGAAACCTGACTGGTCATGTTGCCGCCCCAAAGGAAGAGAGAAGAAAAAGTTCAAATATTTCCCCACTCCTTCTTTCGTGTAGTTACAGTTCTTTTTTTTTTTTTTTTTTTCCTGAGCCTTCACCGCTTTTGACAGAATGGGCTAGGGGAAGCATTTTTCCTAGACAGAGATTTCGTCATTCCCTGGTGTCATTTTTAATTCATTTGCTTGCTTTTGTAAGCCACAGTCTCTCAAAGTTCAGCTTCCCTGGTACCCGACAAGCCTTTCTTAGGTTCTTCTTCCCTCAGAAACATACTCAAATTGCCTCAGTGTTCGGTTCCTGATTATGTTTCCTGCTTTTGTGTTTTGCATAATTGAATTTTGCAAGTTTTTGGCTGACTTGTATAATACCGTTTGTAGTATTAAATCATGGCTCACCTCACAAGCAGATCTGGCTATGGCCTGAGAGTCTAACACACTGGACTATGAAGGGAATTTAAACCACTGATTCCAAGAGGAAAAATGAAACATCCAAAATATTAGAATATTTTAATCCTTCAATTTCCCTCTTATGACAAAGTTAGTTGGCCAAGTGATAGGGAGAATGAAAGTCACTCTTTTTCCATGGGTTGTCACGTTTTATTTACTGGAAGATAATCTGGCTGTATAGTCTAGCCTTTAAGGCACTGGGATCTTAAGTTGTCAAAATAAATTTTAACTTTCTTGGACAATGTTCTAGAGGTAAGCTAGAGTGTCACCCTCTCTTCCTACGTACCCATAATACAGCCACATAGCTCTTACTTGCTTTTTAAGTCAGAGCTGGCCATTTAAGCTTACACTTACTCTGATTTGGCAGGAATACATTTTTAAAAAGTCATCTAAGAAATCTTTTTATTATAAAAAGTTTTAAAGAGTTGCAAAAACAGAGACTATAAATAGCACGAAGAACACTCCTATGCCCATCTGGCCCCCAACTGCCACCTCATTCACTTACGACCCCTATTCTGTATAGCTCCCCTCCCTCTTCCCCAGCCTGCACTGGATTATTCTAGAGTAAATGCCAAATATCAAGCGGGATAGATTCCAAAAAGGAAAACAGCTTAAATAGTCTTTGCACGGTTAAAATGGAAGCATCAGTATTCTATTTTGAACTATGTCTTTTCTCGGGACTTCCGAGAAACCTCATGGCAGCCTTTCCTAAGTTGTCCAATTTGAGTCTTGGCTGGTATACAGTCTGTATTCCCTCTGGTTGCTGTCTGGAGACTTGTTAGTCTGTTACCTGTGATTTCTGCTGAGTAATGCGAGATGGTTCGGTGACTCTGATGTTAAATTCAACTGTTTTAAAGATGAAAATGTTCCTGAGACTGTTTTAAATAATTCTGAAACCAATTGCATAAGTTCAAGAGCAAATTTGTTGTTCTTGTAAATCAGGTTACTCACTATGGGAGAAGGGAGATAGAACAAGGAAGCAGATAAAGAAGAATGCTGTTTTATCAGTTTTGAACTGGAGCTATTTATATGAACATGTGTGTGTGTGTGTGTGTGTGTGTGTGTGTGTGTTTTCTCTCCCTAACACCACCTCCTCTCACCCCCAGCTCTGTCCCTGTCCTCTGAAATGACCTAGAAGCAGTAATATACTAATAATGAGCACACCTACAGTCCTGAGCTTGCTTTCTAATTACTGTTCCACAGAACCAGGGGTTTTGGGAAAATGGTCATTTCCAGGTTTGGGACAGATAAAGTAGAAGGGGAGCTTGGAACATCTTGAGTCAGAAAAGAAAAAAATGCCCGAAGACTGATGGGACACAAAAATTGGCTTCAAGTGCCAAATTTGGGACAATTTGCCATTAAAGAAAAGAGTGATGATCATGGATTATGGGACATTTGTCTCAGTCTGCTCAAACTGTAGTAACGGAAAACCACAGGCAAGGTGGCTTAAATGACAGGCATATGTCACAGTGCCAGAGACTGGGCACCAAAGATCAAGGAACTGGGCGATTTAGTGCCTGATGAGAGCCCTCCTGGTTTTCAGACAGATGTCTTTTTGTTCTAGAGTGGAGGGGAGGGCGCTGGTCTCTTCCTCTTATGAAGACATTAATCCCGTCATGGGGGAGATCGACCCTCACGACCTCATGTAAACCTAAGTACCTCCCAAAGGCCTTCCCTCCAAATACCATCACATTGGGGATCAGGGCCTCAATATTTGAACTCTAACTGAATATTTTAATTGAAAGTTATAAAGGACATTTGGGGGCTGCAGAATTTAAGGGTGATGTGTCATGTCTGCAACTCACATTCAAATGGTTTGGTCAACACAACGTCGCTGTATATTTAGAGAGCGACAGAAAGCAAATGCAGTAAATGTTATAATCCATAAACTGAGCAAAGAATGTATAATGTACTATTGTACTATTCTTCCACCTTTTCTGTAGGTTTGAAATTTTTCAAAATGAAACCAGAAAAACTAAAGTGACAGGAGGAAAAAAAAAATGGACAAAGGAGCAGCTAAAACCATCTCTGTAGTGACTGGATAAAGGTGTCCTGCTTTCTGTGCGGTTTCACTCTCCTGAAATCTCAGGCCTTGTTAGGTAAGAGAGGAACTTCTTGAGTCTGTATTGTCAAGAAACAAGTACCCTCATTCTGTTCGGGGCTGCAGTTAGGCATTACACCAACAATTAGCTTTTCTGTTGATAGAGCAAATCACGAACAGGGTTGATTGCCATTCCTTGTAGCCGAACAATTAGTAAATGGAATTTCTTCCTCCTGATGCAAAACCTTCTAGTTTAATCTCCTTTACTGCCTGAGGGGGCCATTCCTTCTTACCGTGTGGCTCCAAAACCAATACATACTGTCTGGACCCATGTTTCGTTGACCTTCAGCTTGGTGTAGCAGCAAGTGTTCCTCGTGTCACTCATCTCAGTGGCCTAGCCCCGCCCTGAATCCATGTGACTCTGAAGCAGCCTTGGTTTCTACCGTTCCTCCGTGCCTCCTTCTACTAAGACTGCTGAGGGTCAGAGGCCGGCAGTGATTGGTTCTCACTGCCCAAACAACAGGCAAATGGATTGTGTTGGTACTTAAGATGTGCCTTTTATTTATGTTGTGACTGGCCACTGAAGGCTTTGTTTCACAAAACAAAGTTCGTGAAAATATCCTATTTTTATGAAGGAAGCCCTAACCCTCAAGACAGTTTTATTGCTCAGTCTGTTCATTTAATTCTTTAAAAAGCCAAGTTTTTAAAGACTTCAGCATAGCCCAGGATGTGACACAAACATACCTCCAAAGAACTAAACCTAATTTCCAATCTGCAGAAGATAGATGCCCAAGAGTAACTTTAACAACTGTTGGCCAAGATATTAGGTGGTCGCTTTCTCACTTTCTCAATAAGGCACCTGTAGCCGCAGAGTTGACTCAAGGATTTTTCATGAACTCACTCTAGCCACACAGCTACTGCGAAGGGAATGTCCACCAACCATGCTGCCTCGCGTCCACTTGAGAGGAAACCTCATTTGACGTAATGTTGACCTCGGTGAGGGATCAGAGGGTTATTAGTGAAATTATTGCATAAATTCTACCCTGTTAGTGAGAAGGTTCTTTGTAGTGGTTGGAAATGGACCTTGGAACAAAGAGGGTAAAGTGTATCACATAGTTATGTGCCCATTGGCCACTTGGATTGAGGCCCTTAATCCATTCTGACCCGTGTTCTATAGAATGTCCATTAGAGTTCTCCAGGCAGGCACTGGCCATAGGTTAGCTGGTCAGCATTTTAATTTCTGAAGCACACTAGGATTCTGAACTGAATTGTAGGGAACATGATTTGTAGCGGAATTCCAGGTACTCTCCTGGGAGAGTCTTGGTATTTTTATAATCTTGATTTTTTAATCCTTATTTAATCTTTATTTCTACACCCTGACACTGGGGGTCAGTATTTGCTCATAAATGCCTCTGGATTTGCCTGCAAACCTAGTTCTGACTATTTACAAGAGGTCATGGCCAAAGAGGCCTGGAATGGATTTTAGGATCTCTTTCCCTGATCATGTAAGTGTAGAGCTCAGCGGATGTAAACAGAAATGTAAATAGAGACCTCAGGATCCCCCATGGGATTGTAACTTGGGAAAGAAACATAAATAAATACAAATTTAGATTTTTAACCTAAAATATAAACTAATACCAAGTCCTTGCTGGTTTCTGGAGTCTTGCTGGTGTCTGGCAACCGTGGTCCTGCCAACACACTCAGATGCTCAGCCAGCATCCTGGCCGTCACCCTGATGTTCCTTCTGATCAGTTACAGAGTCCTGTCGATTTTCTCTCCTCGTTCCTTTCAAATCCATCTCTTCTATATCCTCCCCGCTCAGGCTCTGGGTCACGTCCTCTGCTTTGCTCTCTTTAAACATTCCAGACAGTGAGCTCCCTCTTTCTACTTCTACTCCTCTCCAGTCCTCTCCAAAAACTTGTCGGATGACTTTTCAAAAGCTCTGCCACACAGAACTCGAGCAGGCTTTCAGGGATACCAACACCTTTTTAAGGATCTGCCTTTGCCCTCATCATCTCTCTATCACCTTGCTCCTTGCCTGCCTAGTCTCTGCTCATCCCTCGGGACTCTTAGGCTCCCTTACAGTCCCTGACTTACCTATGCCAGACCTCAATTGTCCCCTTGTCCCTTCTCTTTGCGGCAGGAGAACTGAATGAATCTCAAGTCCTCCGCCTCCTGAAGTTGAGGGCCAGGCAAGGTCATGAATATTTACTCTCCAACATTTCAAAAACATATACCCCTTGAGTCCTGGACTATTCATTTTTATAGGTTCAAAGTATTTGTCATCTAGCAGATATTTGATCTTAATTTGTACCGTGCTCTGTGGCTGTCTTCCCGTTGGTCCACACAGATGTAGAAACCTGGCTGCTGGTGGACAGAGAGCCAAGTGAAGCCAAGTGGCCTGACAGCTCAGAGCATTTCTCCATGGACAGCTGCTATCATGGTGTGGAAACAGGTTAATGACTTGTGTTCTTGGTTTTTAGTCAAATTATAGAGTTAAATGTAGCAGTATAAATATTTTGAAAATAAGTAGAGGATTCCTTAATCCTACCATCCTGAGAACTATTTCATTTCTTTCTTTCTATATGCATTTTTTCACATAGATATATTCTTAGTTTACATTCCATTGTGGGTTTTTTAAAATTATAAATATTTCTCCATGATTCATGGGCTTCAAACTATCTTAATATATGGATAAATATTGTCCCATCATTTGGATAGAACTTAAATGTCCCAACAGGGAAAAAAATCAGATGCTTTCAATGTTCTGCTATAATAAATAATTCTGTTTATATAACAGGCCCATCTTGAATGGGTGTGAGCTTCAGTAGAAGAGCACAGTGGTGGCCCACATGCTACTTGTCTAAATATTTTAAAATACCAATCAAGTGAACAAACATACATAGAATGTTTTGTATGTTTTATGTAACCTGACAATTATACCTTCAAAACAAAAAGTATTTTAAAATACATAGACATTTTATATGACTGAAACCCAGCAAACACCAAGAATGGCTATGGAAGTCTTCTCTGAAAAGATGTCATACATACTAAATCTTGAATGATACAGTGTATATGTCAGAGTGTGCTTATGCGCATATGTCTGTGCGAGTGCTAAGGCAGAAAGGGGTATTTAAGAAGTAGATAACAGCTAAGGTCAAGGTGGCTTGGGCACAGTAATGAGCAGTGAAGCATCATGGGATAGGATTAGAGAAGTAGACAGAAGCTACATTGGGCCATGGTGAGAGGGATGGAAGATACCGGGATGGTCTTCTCAGCAGAAGAGTGGCCCAGTGGCCCACGTCCTTCTGGCCACAAAGAGCTTCAGCCATTTGAGCATACTGTCCCCAGGGCAATGTTTTACTTTTCACTGTTGTGAAATATGATCCTTATGAGAATCATAAATCCTATCATCTTTAAAGAGAGAGTAAGCCTCCTGAATATATAAATCATTCAGAGAACTGAAGGTAGAAATGGACAGCAATACAATAGTGGTAGCAAACTTTAATACCTCCCCTTCAGTTAGGATAGAACAACTAGACAGAAGATCAATAAGGAAACAGAGGACTTGAACAACACAACAGAACCAATTGGACCTAAGAGACATATACAAAACACTGCACCCCAAAACAGCAGAATACACATTTTTCTCAAGTGCACATAGAACCTTGACCCAGATAAGTCACATGCTAAGCCA
Source organism: Martes martes (assembly GCF_963455335.1). NCBI lineage: Eukaryota > Metazoa > Chordata > Mammalia > Carnivora > Mustelidae > Martes > Martes martes. Next base: position 89,993,385 of record NC_137899.1, read on the forward strand.
CAAAATAAATCTTAACAAAGTTAAGAAGTTTGAAATCATACAAAGTATCTTCTTTGACCACATGAAATGAAACTAGGATTCAATAACAGAAAGAAAATGTTAAAATCACCTAAAATATGAAAATAAACAATTTACTTGAAACAATAAATCAGAGAAGAAATCACAAGGGAATTTAGAAGAAATTTGGAGGTAAAATGAAAATACAACATACCAAAAGATATGGAATACAGAAAAACAGTACTAAGAAGAAAGTGTATAGTGACAAATGCTTAACATTAAGAAGAAAGATCTCAAATCAATAACCTAATTTTGCATCTCAAGGAACTACAAAAGGAAGAGCAAACTAAAGCAAAAGAAGAAAGAATAAAGATTAGAGCACAGATAAGTGGAGCAGAGAATAGAAGCAAAAGAAAAGTTAACAAGACCAAGAAAGTTTTTTGAAAATATCAACAAAATTGGCAAATCCTTAGCTAGACTCAGAAAAAAAGAGATGAAACTCAAATAATTAAAATTAGAAATGAAAGAAGGGACATTACAACTGATGTCACGGGAGTAAAAAGGATTACCACAGACTACCATGAGCAATTATATGTTAACAAATTGGATAGCCTAAAAGAAATGGATACATTCCTGGAAACATACAACCTACAAACACTGACTCATAAGAAATAACAAAATCAGAATAGACATAACTAGTAAAGAGATTAAAGCAGTAATCAAAAGCCTCCCAACAAAGGAAAGTCCAGGACCAGAGACTTCACTGGAAAATTCTACCAAATATTTAAAGAAGAATGAATACCAACCCTTCTAAAACTTTTCCAAAGAATTGAAGATGAGGGAACATTTTCAAACTCATTCTATGAGGCCAAAATTACTCTGATGCCAAAAAAAGAAATAAAAGCCACCCAAATTGGAAAGAAAAAAGTCAAATTATATCTGTTTCATAGACAACATAATTTTCTATAAGAAAACTACAGATTCCACAAAAAAAACTGTTAAAATTAAGAAATTATTTTAACAAAGTTATAGGATAGAAAATCACACAAAAATCAACTAAAACCCCATTTATCATAAAATCAAAAAGAATAAAATACTTAGGAATAAACTTAACCAAGATGAAAATCTTCTACACTGAATGCTACAAAACATTGCTAAAAGAAATTAAGGAAGACACAAATATATGGAAAGATAATTTAGGCCCATGCATTGGAAGACTTAACGTTGTTAAAATGTCCATACTATCCAAAGTTATCTACAGATTCAGTGCAATCCCTGTCAAAATCCCAATAGCATTCTTTGTAGGAACAGAATTAAATATCCTACAAATGAATCTCAAGAGACCCATAATACCCAAAGCAATCTTGAGGCCTCGCACTGCCTTATTTCAAAACATACTATGAAGAAACAAGACTCTGTAGGACTGCCACAAAAATAGGTATATACACCAATAGAACAGAATAGAGATCCCAGGAAGAGAGCTTTGCATGATATGGTCAAACAATTATTGATAAACATGCCAAAACTACACAATGGGGAAAGGACAGTCTCTTCAAATGGTATTGGGAAAACTGGATATCCAGGTGCAAAAGAATTAAGTTGGACCTTACCTTACACCACACATAAAAATCAACTCAAGATGGTTTAAAAACCTATTCATAAGAACTAAAAATATGAAACTCCTAGAGAAAATGTAGGGAGAAAGATTCAGAACATTGGATTTGGCAATGATTTCTTTGGTAGGACACCAGAAGCACAGGCAACGAAAGTAAAAATAGGCAGATAGAATTATATGAAATGTAAAAACTTCTGTACATCAAAGGAAACACTCAACAGAGTGAAAAGACAACCTATAGAATGGTTGAAAATATTTGGTTGCAATATTTGGTTGCAAAATTTGGTTGCAAATGGTTGCAAAAAATATTTGCAAATCATATATATTAGAGGTTATATCCAAAATATGTAAGGAATTTCTACAACTCAACCTCAACAAAAAACAAATAACCAAATTTTAAAATGGGCCAGGGACTTGAAAAGACAATTCTCCAAAGAGAATATACAAATGGCCAACACACATGAAAAGTTGCTCAACATCACTTATTACAAGAGAAACGCAAATCAAGGGGCACCTGGGTGGCTCAGTTAAGCATCTGACTTTTGATTTTGGCTCAGGTCATGATCTCAGGGTTGTGACCTTGAGATCCCCATGTTGGGCTCTATGTCAGGGCATGGAACCTGCTTGTGATCCTCTGTCTCCCTCTGCCCCTCCAACCCCTCTCTCCTCCTCTATGAAGGAAAGACGGAAAGGAAAGGAAAGGAAAGGAAAGGAAAGGAAAGGAAAGGAAAGGAAAGGAAAGGAAAGGAAAGGAAAGGAAAGGAAGAAAGACAGACACACAGAAACAAAGAAACAAAGAAAGAAAAGAAACTTCAAATCAAAACTACACTGAGATATCACCACACATCCATTAGAATGGCCACTATCAAAAGAACAGAAAAGAGTGCTGGCAAAGATGCAGAGAATTCTTTGGCACTGTTGGCAGGGATGTAAAATGGTACTGCCACTATGGAAAACAGTATAGAAGTTCCTAAAAAAAATTAAAAATAGCATTACCGTATGGTCCAGAAATCCTACTTCTAGGTATATATCCAAAAGAATTCAAACCAGGATCTTGAAGAGATATTTGTACACCTGTCAATTACAACGTTATGCGCAACAGCCAAGAGATGGAAACAACCCAAATGTCCACTGACAAATGAATGGATAAAGAGAATGTGACATATACATATAATGGAACATTATGTAGACTTGAAAAAGAAGGAAATTCTGCCACCTGCTACAACATGGATGAACCTTGAGGACATTCTGCTAAGTGAAATAAGCCAGTCAGAAAAGGGCAAACACAGTATGATTCCATTCATATGAAGTATCTAAAGTAGCCAAAATCATACAAGCAGGAATTAGAAAGGTTACAGGGAGAGGGAACTAGTATGTAATGAGTTTTTAATGAGTATTTAATGAGAGTTTCAGTTTTGCAAAGTGAAAAAGTTCCAGGGATCCCACTGCACAACACTGTGAATATACTTAACTGTACTCTTAAAAATGGTTACATCGGTAAATTTAATGTCATATGTTTTTAGCACAATATAAAAAAAAGATTAAGAGAAAGATACTACACCTTTTTAAAAAAAGATTTATTTATTTTAGAGAGAGAGAGAGAGAGTGTGTGTGTGTGTGTGTGTGTGTGTGAAAGTAGGGAGAGGAGCAGAGGGAGAGGGAGAGAATCTCAAGCAGACTCCCCTCTGAGTGTGGTGCCCTGTGTGGGGCTTGATGCTGGAACCCTGAGATCACAACCTGAGCTGAAATCAAGAGTCAGACACTCAACCCACTGAGCCACCCAGGAGCCCTGGGTAGAAGAGCCCTGGTTAGAAGTGTAGAAGTGTAGAAATTTTTTTAAATTGAGAGGTCTGTTTAAAACTGGCCGAAGATAATCCAGTGAAGCTACAGGGAGCAAATCCCATTTTCATTCTTTTACAAATGAATACGGTGCCACCAAGAAGTCCAGCAGAACACTGAGTGGAGCTAGAGAGCTTAGATTTTTCACACAAAATTTCAGGGTTTGCTTTTCTCCGTGAAACAAATAGAGTTCACTTTCCTTCTTTTCTCAAACCATCTGCTTTGGTATTTGGGGAGTCCGGACCTTGTGTGTTAAAGTCTAGCTGGATTATATGAATACACGCATAGGAATAGGGGAGCTGAACATTTTACTTGCCGAAAAGTAAAACAAACATTGTGCCTTCTTCAGTATGGGGAATTTAAAGCCACAGTGCTCCAGCCTTGGAAAACTATCAGTGTCAGGATCCTCAGTCAGAAACAGGAGAAAGCACTCTCGCTAGCCTAAACAGAACACAAATTTGTTAAAGGATATCAAGTGCCTCACAGACTGCTTGGGAAGGCCAGAGAATTAAGCTTGGAAGGCCACTCCGCTGAGAATAACACCCAAAGCACAGAGTGGAATGGCTCCAGCAAGGACTCCAATGCCCCTGCCATTGGGCACAGACCCTGTAGCTCCCAGCCATGACTTTGGACACGGTACTAGAACATCTGCTGCTGCTATCCCAATTGGCAATGGTCTAGTAGATTGCAAAAACAGCCATCAATTCTTCTTTTCTCCTGTATCCATCCATCCATGCTCCTTTACCAGGATACTTTGAATGACCTCCCACCTGATTCTGGACTCAGCCAATGGGATGCCAGGAAAGTGATGCTAGCAGAGACTTGAGAAGCCTGCGCACTATGGAGCTTGTCTTCTTTTGGAACCCGGAAGCTGCCTCGTGGAGAAACCCAAGCTGACCTCCAGGATGATGAGATACACACAGCACAGTCACCCCTGCCACCCAAACCTACAGCTTGTCAGCCACCAGACATGTAATTTGAGGCCGACCTAGATCTCCCACCTATTAGACGGCTTGCCAGTTCACCAAGGACACAGGAGTGAGCCCAGCCATGATCAACGAAGCTGGCACAGACCACACAGTCTGGCCAACCCAGAAAATCACAAGCTAAATAAATGATGGTTATTATAAGTCAAGTTTGAGGTATCAGCAGCAAAAGGTACCTGATATTAGTTTCCTAAATTCTTTCACATACCTCATCTCACTCTCTGCTCACAACTCTTTAAGGCAGAAGAACAGGTATCTTATCTACATGTTCTAAGGGGGGGAGGAAATTGAGCTCCACAGAAGCTTAATAATTTGCCAAATGTCAAACTGCTAATAAATAAAAAAGGTAGATTTAGAATGGAGGTTACCTTGACCCCCTAGTCAAAATACACACATTGACCATACTGTTTTGTTTGAGGCAAAGCAGTAGTACCATATGGCTTCAGCTTAGCCAATGGTTCTGCTAATACATTCCTCTCTCCTCTGATTATCATCTAAACTCTTAAAATTTAAGAGGGGATCCCTCTGTCGAATCTGTTCCATCATTTAGATGCAACTTTCAAGTAGCCAGACTGGGCTAGAGTTTCAGGGGATCGTAGAGAATAAGCAGGCAAATACCTCCTGCGAAGAGTGTGCTTTGGAGGACATCAACATTTCTTAATCTCTGTGGAGCTCTGCTCTGGTCTCCCACTTACTGATGAGCTCTTATAGATGCTAGCATAGCTAAGAGGACCAAACATGTTATAGGCAAAGATCTTAGGATGGAATTTGGGGTCAGTACTAATATGAAGGCAAGCTCTTGGTTCTATTAAGGAGCTTAACTCAAGTTTGTTATTAGCTATGGTTCTAGGAGGAATGTGCACAGTGTTAGGAAGTGGGAATAATAAAATACTGTTGGTGTTCATTAGCAGGGCTTACAAAAGCTTTCATGGGGGATGTAGCATTGGAGCCGGACTCTAAGGACTGCAGCAGAAGGATGGGAGGACAAGGAGGTGGACAAGTTTGGCAGAAGACTGGCTAGAAGGAGTCTCAGAAAATGGGAAGGCCCAAATAGACTAATGTGGGTTTTAAGCAGGAATGACCAGAATAACCTTAACTGAAACAGAGAAATGGTTCATAAATGTACCAGTTCTAGAATTTGCTAGCAATGAGAAATCAGTGAAACAGTTACTACTTTAGAGTCTAAAGAAGAAAGAAGGGGGCTGGTGTAGGGAAACATGATGAGTTTCATTTTGAATATGTTGGGCTTGAAGTATCAGTAGATTATCTTTATGGACATGTCTGTGACTAGTTAAAAACCTAGCCCTGGACCACAAAAGGGAAGCCAATGGGCTCAGCTGTGATTCCTACTTTGTAGAGTTTTGTGAGAATGAAATAGGATAATATGTCTACATGTCTAGTGGAGTGCTTGGCCACAGAAGAAAGTTTAAATTACCATTCAGTTCCTAGAATAAACAACTTCCTTACCCCACTTTTTTCTTCTCCGTTGGTGGTGGGGAAGCCTGACTTTCAATGTTTCCTAGGATCCAGCAAGACTACCTTTGCCAAGTACCCATCATCAAGAATAGTTTGGGAACCCCATTCTAGAGAAAACAGTATTGTGGTTTATTTATTTTATTTTATTTATTTATTTTTTTAAAGATTTATTTATTTGACAGAGAGAGAGTGATCACAAGTAGGCAGAGCGAGAGGGGGAAGCAGGCTTCCCACCGAGCAGAGAGCCCGATGTGGGGCTTGATCCCAGGACCCTGAGACCACGACCCGAGCCGAAGGCAGAGGCCCAATCTGCTGACCCACCCAGGTGCCCCCAGTATGGTGGTTTAAAAATATTTTTAAATAGCATCACAATATGATTCTGCAATTCTATGTCTGAGCATGTGGCCAAAATAATTGAAAGTAGGGTCCTGAAAAGGCATTTGTACACCCATGTTCTTATTCAAAATAGCTAAAACATGGAAACCACCCAAATGTCCATTGACAGATGAGTGGATAAACAAAATGTAGTATGTACATACAGTGCAGTATTATTCAGCCCTAAGAAGGAAGGAAATTCCGACACAGGCTACAACACGGACAAAGTTTGAAGATATTATGCCAAGTGAAATAAGCTAGGCACAAAAAGACAAATACTATATGATTCCACTTATGAGAACTCAGAGTAGTCAACTCGTAGAGGCAGACAATAGAATAACGTTCGCCAGGGGCTGGGGGAAATGGGAAGTTCATGTTTAATGGGCACAGACTTTCAGTTTCCCAAGATGAAAAGAGATTTGGAGGTGAATGTTGGGGATGGCGGCAGAGCACTCTGAATGGATTTAATTCTACTGAACTATACACTTGAAAATGGTTAAGATAGTAAATTTCTGTTCTATTTGACCACAATACATTTTTGGGAGGAAAAAAAAAATCCCATGACCTGGAGAGCTTGGCAAAATACAGATTCCCAGGCCTCACCAAATAGGGTGCAGGTTCAAGAGTTCTAAAGTGGGGCCCACGATCTGAAATCTCTAACAAGCTTCCAGGTGATGCTGATGCCACCCGTGCCTGGGCCATACGTTGAATAGCACTGCCCTAGGGGGAAACAGATTAACACGAGGGAGGTAAGATGAGTCAGGAAATTATCTTCTGTAACAGGGAAGACAGATAGCAGCTCTCTTAAGCCGCTGTCCGTGTGGTACACCCTTCTTTGTCAACCAGCTTAGCTCCCATGCTGATTCAGTTGGCACTCAATAATTGCTTGTTGAGGCCCCTGGGTGGCTCAGTGGGTTAAACGTCTGCTTTGGGCTTGGGTTGTGATCTCAGGGTCCTGGTATGGAGTCCCCCGTCTGGCTCCCTGCTCAGCAGGGGGGCCTGCTGCTCCCTGTCCCTCTGCCCCTCCCTGCCCTTCCCTCTGCAGAGAGAAACTTCCATGGCTCCCCAGGGCCGGGCCATGGGCTCCAAGGGCTGCTGCTGCTGCTGCCTACACCAGCCCTCTGCTCAGGTCAGACTGCCACCTCCCCCACCCCACCCCGCCCCCATTCCCCTACACCTCCAGCTACCACCCCTTCCCAGAGAGAGTTAAAGGACGACTTATCTCCCAGGGCACGATGGGGGCACAGGCTTGCTGAGAGCCCAATTCCAAGTCCATGAGCTGAAAAGACTCATGGGCAATGTCAGACCTGGGAGGCGCTGCTGTGGTGGGAAAGAATGCTGGTCGTGACCACTTCCTTCTCTTTATTCTGCAGAGCAGTTAAATGCTGGCCTTGCCCGAATATCATGCTGAGACCTGGACTTCAGTAAGTCCAAAACACACACCCTTTTCAGAAATGTGTAATGTCATCATTTCTTGACCAAAGGACTCCGACCACAGAGAGGCACAAATTTTCCACTGGGATTGATTCCGCTGCTCCCTTTTGGTGGATATGCTCTTTCTGTCTTGCTTTTGAAACCCCAATTCATTATATGAAGTATAGGTTTTTCAAGCTGATTTTAAAGTAGCTTGTTATTAAATATACATATCTCGTTCCTCTGTCTTTCTCACTCCACTTTATGGATTTGAGAACTGAGACAAAGAACAGCCAATGGCTTAGAAAAGCTAACTTCGCTTTTTATTTGGACCAGGGACCATCATCTGGGCTTTGAAGTCTAAAGATCTAGGATTACCCACCCTCTCCCCAACCCTCAGTATGGCCAGACCCTGATGCAAAAAGCCAGGAACCTCATTCCCCAAGTACAAGCAACTCAAGACTTCCAGTTTCTGGTTGCAATTGAAGGCTAGTAAATGTGGAGAACAGAATGGAACTGCTTCTTGCACAGGCAAACAATTTGTAATCATTAAGAAGTATGAAGCTAATGAAAGGCAATTAGTCCAACGGCAAACCTTGCCATAAATTTTATTCCCAAAGTGAACACATGATTTCTTGATAAAGTAGAAAATGCGGAGCTATTATTAAATACAAAGTAAAATGACATGAAAAAAAAAATGCCAGAAGATAGAAGGAATGCAAGCAGGAGCCCTGGGGCGGAGGGAGGGGAGAGCTAGGGAAGGCGGATGTGTGGGGAGGGTGAGGGGCACTGTGGAGCCCTGCCAAGTGGAGCCGGTCTCCAGGCTGGCGATGCAGATGCCGAGGGGCCAGGGACAGAACCGGCTCCCCTCCCCGCCCCCCAGAAGTCCTGAGCTTGGATCTCTGTTGCTCTGGCTGAGCCACTCTCCCTCCCCACCCTGCTGCCCCTTCCACAGGGAGTCACATGGTGCCCTCCCCTTACCGAGCAAGAAATAAAGAATGACTCCTCATTTCCTGGAACACTTGAGACCACAGGGGAGTTGGCAGAGGCAGGGGAAAGTTAAGATTTTTGGTGGAATGGGGGCAGGGAGAGAGGGCACTGAAACTACCTATGTATCTCTCCCTACCAGACAGAATTCTGGCAAAATGTATGCGACGGCTTTTGAGATAGCCTATGGTTGAAAAAAAAAATCAGCCTAGGATGCTTTAAGTTTTACTCAGAGAACCAGACTGCCAGGGAGGGATTTCTTCCTTTGAAAGAGCAGAATATAATTTGCCCTCTGGCCACCTTAAGCTGTACCTTGAACGAATACCTAATATGATCACAAAATCTTTCCAGCCGCTAAGAAAAAGGGTCTTCCCCCTTTTCCATCCCAGATGCCTGACATTCCTTTAATACAGGACAAAAAAATCTTTATGAAATCATTAAAGATAACATTTTAAAAGCAAATACCACTAAGGAACAGAGCATATGGAAGACACTCATCTGTAATGGACAGGTAGGCAGGAAGTTGAATGACAGGTGAAAATGATTGGCAGCAGATTTCCCTGTTTTGATAGAAGAAAGAGATGCTAAAGAAGAGGAGGGGGGGCACCTGGGTGGCTCAGTGGGTTAAAGCCTCGGCCTTTGGCTCAGGTCATGATCCCAGAGTTCCGGGATCGAGCCCCGCACCGGGTTCTCTCCTCAGCAGGGAGCCTGCTTCCTCCTCTCTCTGCCTGCCTCTCTGCCTACTTGTGATCTCTGTCTGCGAAATAAATAAATAAAATCTTAAAAAAAAAAAAAAAAAGAAGAAGAGGAGGGGGTTATGTTGAAGAAAGACCGAGAAAACAAAGTTACTGACTAGCTGATTTTACTAAGGGTTGGCCTTGTTTCTCTTCAGTTGGGGTGGAGGAAAGAAAACAGTCCCTTTCCAGCGGGCTGGGAATATATCCTTGTCCCATGGGGCTGTTGACAACAGATAATCTTTTGTATGCTTTATGGAGATTTGAGCACTTTCTTTCTTAATGCTTTCTCAAAAGCCTTATTTGAGCATTCCGTAGCATCATTATTTGAGATATATATGTACATGAGACAGTTGGTGACCCAGCACAGTGAGATGCAAAGGGCCTGGCATTGGAAGCCCAAGATTTGTGATCTACCCCAGGCCCTTGCCACCGACTAACTGAATAACCAACCCGGGACCAGTCACTTCCTCCCTGATGCTTCATTTTCTCAGTAAGTGTCCTGGATCAGGGTTTCCTTCCTTCCAAGTTGGGATGCTTTCTTTGAAAGCAGAGCTGCCCCTGTGGAAGTAGAGGAGGGGTCCCAGAAGCCTGCCCACCCAGCTCCCAGTACCCGCCCCCTGAAGCACCTCATCAGAACCCCGGAGAGTTTGAACTGCCCTGCCTGAGACAGCGACTAACGTCTCTAGGAGTTTGTCAAAGAGTATCTTCTGCTGGAGGACTGTTACAGAGAATCTGGCAATCCTGTTCTAGAATAAGTCACATGTTCTATGAGCCTTTTTCTGCTCATGGGAGTCAGAGGAAGCTGCTGTTAGTGGACCTTGGGATGCTCCCCCCCCCAAAAGATAGATAATGTCTTTCTTAGCTGCTCGGGCTGCCAGAATATATGGAAAGTCTAGGAATTTCTTACTAATAATCCTTTTGCTCAGAACAGCTCTACCCATTACATCTTCTATGAACAATTCTGTAATCTGCCTTCCGGTTCAGCCCCTCTTTGCTAGCCTGGGCTGCCTCTCGTCCTTTTTCATGTCTGCCATCCTGCTGGATCCTGATGACAAATGTCCCACCACGTGTCATGGATGACTTACACGGTTCGAACGACATACTTCCTGTCTTCCCTGACAAAGTTATCATCCATCCACACACCCCACTCCCACCAGACCCAGAGGAAACAGAGAGGAGCTCTGTGCTCTTGTCCTGAAAATTATGAAGCACTGGAGGAAATAAGAAATGACATAAAAAATGAGAAGCAATGGAACCGGTTCTTTACTTCTCCCTGAAAATCAAAGGCACGTCCAACGCCACATCACATACAGGGAAGAAGCCCTGCAGATCCTTGAACATTGGAGTGGGGGGAGAGAAGATTGTATCTGAGAGAAACTACTCTGGCAAAGAGATGGTAAAGGGATCAGAGCAGGGAAAATTCAAAACAGGGAGAATGATGGCAGCATGAATCCAGACCCTGGGTGTGGGGCAGGTCTGTGCTGGGAATGACAGCTCTCCCTTCTGAGAGCGGCGCTGGGCACTGTGGAGAACTTGGTCTGGGATTGGAGATGGGGAATCTAGGGGCAGGGCTGCCACCAGTCCTGCCCTCAACTTGTCAATGGGAGGCTTTTCAAACAAGGGGGGTGGGTATCCCCAGAGTCTATGAGGACCTCCCTGCACTATACAGTCTATGGCTACAGCCTTTGTCAGCCTTTGTGGCCCAGAAAGGCCACACTTGCTAGGCATGTCTCCCTTCATTCTATGCATGTACCTTAGCTTGTCCCCAGATCCTTCTAGACACCTTCCATGTTGATGGCTGGAAGTCCCACCTAGAAAAATTATGGAACAGTAACCAACATTGGTGGGGAACTTGTTCCGGCAAGCCCTGCTCAGTTTGCTTTTTGTATTTGCATATGAAGTACCTACTATTATCCTTCTGATTGGATAGGTAAGGAATCCGAGGAACAGAGCAGTTAAGTGAGTTGCTCAAGGTCACACAGCTGTTAAGTGGTAGAGCTGGACTTTAAACCTAGGCAGCTGGGCTCTGGAGCCCATGTGTTAAACACCACCTTCACTACCTCTCCGTTATAAAACACACCATAATAGCAGTGACATAGTAATGTATATGGGAACTTCCTGACCATGCTGAACAAGGGGAGTTTTGAGCCCTTAGAAGAGAGCCAGTGCAACCAGGAGGGAGGCAGAGGGGGAGCTCAGGACATCTCCGAGTGTGCTAAGGGGCTTTGGAAGATGTCACAGCTAGTGTAGACATACATTGCTGCCACTGTATCTGCTTCTCTCTGAGAATTAACAGCAACAAAGAAACATGATCATTTGCCACTTTACAAAGGAGCTAGCAACTACAGGAATCTGGAAATAATATCCCCTTAACTCAAAGGACTGATGCATTGGTTTAAAAGGGGTTGACTTTAAAGCTGGTATGTGAGTTTACTGGGGCCGCTGGCAGGGATGCTAACAATTTATGGAACGCATTTTTGGAAAGGATTAGGGGAAAAAACATGTTGTGTCTTACAAACCCAGAGTTAGGCGAACAGCTCTAAGGGGTGAGCATGAAGTATGAAGTTTTCGGTATGCACAGTTTTTAAGGGAGTAGATTTGCCTTCTTTCTTCTCCCTCTTTGCTTTTTCAGACCTTACCCAAAGGATCAGATTCGGGCCATACCGGATGTGCCCAAATCATTTCCAGCTGATGCCCAGGAAGGCCCAGGAGGCCTGGACTTGAGGGGCAGCTCCCCGCGAGGGACCCAAACAGAACCACATCAGTTGTTTCTGTTTGGGTTGACAGGCTCGCTGGTTTCTTCCAGCAACTGAGTTTTCCAAATGGGCTACTATTTACATTCTGGCCATGGAGTAAACTGGGGGAGAAGAAGCCCTTCATTCCATTTCAATATTTCCCTCCCAACTTCTCCCTCCCCACTGTATAAATGACAGGCTTCCGGCGAAACGGGCGTTATTTACAAAGATGGGTAAACCAAGGCACAGAGCAGTCAAGAGGTGTGCCCTGGCTTGGCTTAATCATTATATAACAAAGACAGGGACGTCTCTGTGCCCAGAACAGAACCTCTGGAAGCAAAGAGAGTGTTAAATCAAAAGCAAAACACCAAACTTTGTAAAGAATCCCACTGTTGCTATTTCTGGAAATTCTGCTCAGAGCCCACCTGCCCGGCCCCAGATTTTCACTGCTCCCCAAGACAGAGGGCCTTTTAGTTCTGTTCTCACCTCCGCATGGACCATGCATGATCAGACAAAATACACCTGGCAGAAAGGGTTTCCAGCTGCTTCTGAAGGGCTGCATCAAGGATGAAAGCCGGGCAAGCTAGCGCTGGAGGCAGAGTTTAAGCCGAAATGAGACAAGGAGATGTGACCGGCAGCCCAAGGCACTGGGCCTGGCCTGCACGGGACACCTCTGCCTCTGCTGGCTTGACCTATCGCAGGCAGCGGGCCAACCCCAGGAAGGGCCCTTAGACATCCCTGCCTTCAGCCCTCTAGGTTGTTTTTAAAAAAAGACTAATATTTAAGGGCAGTTTTAGGCTCATAATAAAACTGAGAGGAAGGTGCAGAGACTTCCCTTATATACCCTGACCCCACACATGCTCCCCATTATTCACATCATTCACCAGAGAGATATATTTATTCCCAAAGATGGACCTACATTATTATTATCATTACCACCCAACATCTAAGAATGCAAAGTCTAAGGCTTCACTCTTGGTATCATACATTCTATAGGTTTGGACAATGTATAATGACATATGTCCATTAGTATAAATAGCACATGGGGTATTTTCACTGGCTTAAAAATCTTCTGTGCTCTACCTAACCATCCCTCCTTCCCTACCGCCACCACCCCCCCAACCCCTGGCAACCACAGATCATTTTACCATCTCCATAGTTTTGCTTTTTACAGAATGTCATATGGTTGGAATCACAGATCATGTGGCCTTTTCAAGTTGGCTTCTTTCACTTAGTAATATGCATTTAAGTTTCCACCATGTCCTTTCATGGCTTGCTAGCTCATGGCTTTTTCGTGCTGAATAACGGTTCACAGTCTGGACGTATCACAGTTTATTTTCCCCTTCACCTACTGAAGGACATCTTGGTTGCCTGAGTCTTGGCAGTTATGAATAAAGCTGCTATGAAAATCTGTGCGCAGGTTTTTGTGTGGACGTGTTTGCAACTCCTTTGGGTAAATACCAAGAAGAGTGATTGCTGAAGCACGGGGTGAGAGTATATTTAGTTTTATAAGAAACCGCCAAGTTGTCTTCCAAAGTGGCTGTGCCATGTTGCATTCCTACCAGTGATGAATGAGAGTTCCCTATGCTCCGCACCTTCACCAGCATCTGGTGTTGTCAGTGTTCTGGGTTTTGGTCAATTTAATAGGTGTATAGTGGTATCTCATTTCCATTTCCCGGATGACATATGAGGTGGGGCATCTTTCCATATGCTTATTTGCCATCTGTATATCTTCTTTGGTGACGTGACTGGTCAGGTCTTCAGCCTGTTTTTAAACTGAGTTGTTTGTTTTCTTATACTTGATTTTTAAAAGAGTTCTTTGTCTGTTTTGGATAATAGTCCTTTATCATATGTGTCTTTTATAATTGTTTTCTCTCCATCTGTGGCTTGTCTTCTAATTCACTTGACAGGGTCTTTCACGGAGCAGAAGTTTTTGATTTTCATGAAGTCCGGCTTATCAATAATTTCTTTTGTGGGCCATGACTTTGAAGTTGTGTCTAGAAAGGCACCACCAAGGTCATCTAGGTTTTTCTCCTCTGTTACCTTGTGGGAGTTTTATGGTCTTGCATTTTACCTTTGCTTCTGTGATCCTTTTTGAATGTAAGGCATGTTTGTGAAGGATGTAAGGTCTGTGTCTAGAGTCATTTTTTCACATGAGGATATGTAGTTATTCCAGAACAATTTGCTGAAGAAACTGTCTTTGCTCCATTCTGTTGCCTCTACTCCTTCGTCAACGATCAGCTGACTAAATTTATGGGGGTCTATTTCTGGGCTCTCTGTTCTAGTCCATTGATCTATTTGTCTATTCTTTTGCCATTACCACACTTTGGTGTTGACCACTGTAGCTTTATAGTAAATCTCAACATTAGATAGCGTCAATCCTCCAACTTTGTTCTCTTCTTCCAATATTGTGTTGGCTATTCTGGGTCCTTTACCGCACCCTATAAACTTTAAAATCGGTAATCATCCTTGCCTTGTACCTGATTTTGGTGGGAAAGCTTCAAGTTTTTTCACCGCGATGTGTGATGTTAGCTGTAGGATTTTGGTAGATGGTATTTATCAAGCTGAGAAAATTCCCTCTGTTCCTAATTTATTGGGAGTTTTTAATCACAAATGGGGGTTGGGTTTTGTCAAATATATTTTCTTTTCTTTTTCTTTTTATAAATTTTTAAAAAGATTTATTTATTTATTTATTTATTTGCGAGAAAGAGAGAATGAGAGAGAGAGAGCATGAGAGAGGACAGGTCAGAGGGAGAAACAGACTCCCCACCGAGCAGGGAGCCTGATGTGAGACTTGATTCTGGGACTCCAGGATCACGACCTGAGCCAAAGGCATTCGCTTAACCAACTGAGCCACCCAGGTGCCCTCAAATATATTTTCTATCGCCAAATGCATTTTGGCAATTTTTTCTGCATCTATTGATGTGATCATATGATTTTTGTTTTTTAGTCCATCGATGTGATAAGGTATTTTTAATATAAAATTTTAATACTATGAAAAAAATGTTACTTTTAAGAATAAAATAGTTTGGGCAACTAAGTGGTTCAGTTGGCTAAGCGTCTGCCTTTGGCTCAGGTCATGATGCTGGGGTCCTGGGATGGAGCCCCACATCGAACCCCCTGCTCAGCCAGGAGCCTGCTTCTCTCTCTCCCCCTCTCTCCCACTCATGCTCTCTCACTGTGCCTGAAATAAATAAAATCTTAAAATAAATAAATAAATAAATAAAATATTTCCCGGGGCACTTGGATAACTCAGTTGATTAAGCGTCTGTCTGCCTTCAACTCAGGTCATGATCTCAGAGTGCTGGGATAAATACCCACATCAGGCTCCCTGCTCAATGGGGAGTCTGCTTCTCCCTCTCCCTCTGCCCCTCCCCTTCACTCCTTCTCTCTTCCTCTCTCCAATAAATAAATAAAATATTTTAAAAAGAATAATATATTTCCATGACCTCAAATTCTTTGTTTTTGCTATTTAAATTGAGAGACTTTATAGAGAGACGTCTGCTTTTCATGCTACACAGAGCAAGCCGCTCAGTACCAGTCCCATTTCATTTACTAAAAGTCAAATAAATTGCATCAAAAGATCATTTACCGAGCCTCAGTTATGTGCAAAAGGCAGTGCCTGACATCAAATAGCAAACCCTTATGGTCGTAGTTAAACTTTCTGCTTTGAAATCGTTTTAGCAGTTTCAAAGGAGTTGCAAAATTAGCACAGAGGTTTGTTGTGCACCTTTCATCCTGCTTTCCCCAATGATAACATCGTACACAACCACAATATACTATCAAAGCTGGAAACAACCCTCTAGTTTTATGGGTGAGAAAAATGGAAGCTTGGGAAGGCTGGGTGATTTACCAAGAGGCACACGGTAAATGAAGTAATTTGGTGTCCCCCAGCAGGCACATTCCACTGAGTCAAAGGGCAGTTGGCCGTATTAAGGTTCTGTTTGAGTCCTCCCTCTGCCACTTAGAAGCTCAGTGACTTCAGACAAATTCCTTAAACTCTGTAAGCATCAGTATTCTTAGTATGACTGAGATAATAATAGTACCTAACTTAAGGGATTTTTCTAGGGACTGGGCAAAGGTGTCTACAAAACGCTTGGGACAGTGCCTGGCATATAGTAAGAATGTAAGAAGTAAGAAGTAAGTAAGTAAGAAGCCTTGAGGGCTTCTCTGTTCCTGGCACTGTTCCAGGGCTTTCCATACTACATTATTTGATCATTATAACAGCACTAGAACACCTCCCCACCATTATCTTATAAAAGAGGAAATGAGGCACTAAGAGGTCGTGGATTAGTGATGGACAGGGCTGGGACTTAAAATTAGGCAGTCTGGGCTGAGACTTCTTTTTCTTTTTATGATTTTATTTATTTATTTGAGAGAAAAAGAGAGAGAGAGCATGAGAAGGGGGAGGGTCAGAGGGAGAAGCAGACTCCTTGCTAAGCAGGGAGCCCGATGCGGGACTCGACCCGGGACTACCAGGATCATGACCTGAGTCGAAGGCAGTCACTTAACCAACTGAACCACCCAGGTGCCCTGGGTGGAGACTTCTTGCTTCCAGCCTCCCAGAGTCAAGACTTAATGAGCCATCATTGCTATTCCAGCACACTGCCGCCTACCTGGACCCTCTGGCTGGCCGTGCTGGCGTCTGGGAGCCATTCACTGGTGCCACCTGTGTGTGTACTTGAGGCCAGACACAGAAGCAGTCCCAAGGCACTTATTATTGGGCCATCATAAGCCTAGTGGTTAATGAGCAGCTGACCTGTCTTCACTAAGCTCTTGGACTTTCAAAGGAGCTCAGCAATCATCCAATGCAAGGATCCCTACATTCCCATCAGCAGAAACTCCTTCATTACTTCTTTTCTTTTCTCCACCCCTTGGGCTCCCTTTGTCCCAAAAGATTTTGCCATCAAAATCTTGTATGTGTTAATCAGCTGAGCTATTTTTCATTCTTAAGAAATGAATCAAAGATATGTGCAATTATCAAACTGAGATACTGAGCAGAAAAGGGTAACTAATGTCATCACACTGGGCTAATAAAATTCTGTCCCAAAGAAAACAAAATTTGACATTTTAATGAGCCTATGCAGGCTTAGCAGGCAAGGGCAGGGCTTCAACGTAACTTCTAAAAATACTGAAAATAGTTTGAGGACTCCTAAGGGTTTAGGAATCTCAGGGACTTAATCCAGTCCCAAAAGATCCTCAAGATTTCAGAAAATCCCCTATAAAATGTAAATACACTTTGTTATGTGTGCTTTATGTTGGCCTCAATCCCTTTTTTGATACCTTAATCCCATTCTACCTTAAATTTTGATATTTACATGGGAATCTCTAAAATTTAAGGGTATCCAGTTGCATTAAAATATTTCTATGCACATATGGTGCCCAGGTGCAAAACAAATGTAGAAATAATTATTTTAAAAATAGTGACACATAAGTTCTTCCTTGGTCATTCAATTTCTGTCTACCAACCCACCTGTCATCAGCCGTTTTCCCTTTCCTAGCCAGCCTTTAGCTCCACTTGCCATATTCCTTTCTTTGCTATTAAGTTGTAGTCCCATAAACTCTTAATAAATGTGTACTATATTAGTCAGAGTTCTCCAGAGAAACAGAACCAATGGTGTTTGTTTATATACACAGAGACAGAAATAGAAAGAAATAGATTCGTTTTAAGAAATAAGTTTACATGAGGGAGGGGATGGTGGACAAGCCCAAGATTTGCAGGACAGACTGGCAAGTTGGAAGCTCCAAGAGCTGATGTTAGCAGCTTGAGTCTGAGGGCACTCTGGAGGCAGAATCCCTTTCTCTTCCGGGGACTCCCGTCTTTTTTCTTAAGACCTTCAACTGATTGGATGAGGCCCACCCACAGAGCTGGGGGGAAAACCTAAAATAAAAGTGAGCCAAACACAAAATCTTCCTTCCTCCCTTCCTCTTCCTTCTTCTCCTAAGTGGTTCCTTCGCCATGAACTTAAGTTACCCCTTGCATAGTAACATCAAGTATAAAGTGGTAACATCAAAGGAATGGTCGACTATAATAATGAATGTTTTCAGTCTTGGATAGGGAAATTGACATTTAAGTAAAAATAATGTATATGGTGGGGCACCTGGGTAGGTCAGTCAGTTAACTGTCTGCCTTTGGCTCAGGTCATATCTCAGGGTCCTCAGATCGAGCCCCACATCAGGCTCCCTGCTCAGGGGGGAATCAGCTTCTCCCTCTCCCTCTCCCTCTGTCTCCTCTTTCCTGCTCATGCTCTGTTTCTCTCTCTCTCTCAAATAAATAAATAAAATCTTTTTTAAAAAAAGATTTTATTTATTTATTTGACAGAGAGAGATCACAGTAGGCAGAGAGGCAGGCAGAGAGAGAGGAAGAAGCAGGCTCCCCGCTGAGCAGAGAGCCAAATGCGGGGCTTGATCCCAGGACCCTGGGATCATGACCTGAGCCGAAGGCAGAGACTTTAACCAGGCACCCCTAAATAAATAAAATCTTTAAAAAAATAACATACATGGCAAATTGTGAAAAAAAATGTCCAAAAATAGTTTTTTCTCTCTTGAAATATTAGAAAAGCAGAAGAATAAAGATGCCCTATCCAAAAAGGAAAGCTTCCTAAATCATCAGTGAGCAAAAGGCACAGTATCAGGAGGACATGAGTGACCATCCAGCCCACAGATGAGGATCCTGGCTCAGGGAAGCTATGTGTGTCCTAAGGTCACATACCTAACAGGTAAAAGTTAAGAGAAAAATTTATTCTCTTGACAAGTGCTTATTCCTCTACATAATGTTGCCCTTTAGATTTTTTGGACACTGTTTATCCATTTTGGAAGCTTAATCACCAACATAATGGAATATTCTGGAATCCATGCAGCAAAAAATGAGCCAACTTTATTCAATTTTTCGTTCACTTGTTTTGGTGGCATGTACAAGCAACTCACCGCCAGACATTGCACCGTGTGAACGGAGAAGGGAGTGAAAGAGATTTTTGTGCTCAGCCTCTCAGGAGAGGAAACCACTGCAACACCCATACACATGGCTCTGGCTGTATTATTTGGAGTTTAATGTGTGTCGTGAGATTGGGGGCATGAACAGAGATAAAGGAATAATTAAAAGGAATGGCTGCGTTCTGGAGACGAGAGCTCTGAATTCAGACACAACTGTATTGAACTCTGATCTACTTCTCTTCTTGTAAGGCATATACCATAGGCTGGTTATTTTTGCGAGAAAAAGGAAGTGTTCTAAAAGAGGAACATAACTAGCTTATTGCACTAAATGACTCTTGCCCTAGACCAATGTTGGCATCCCCACAAAGTTCATATGTTCAAGCCTAATCTCCAATGGGATGGCGTTAGGAGGTGGGGCCTTTGGGAGGTGATAAGGCCATGAGGGTGGAGCCCTCATGAAGGGGATTAGTGCCCTGATAACAGAGGCCCCAGAGAGCTTCTCACCCCTTCCGTCACTCTGCAAAAAGACAGCCGTCGATGAACAGCAAGTGGGCTCTCACCAGAGCCTGAATTTGCTGCCACCTTGATCTTGAACTTTTCAGCCTCCAGAACTGTGAGAAATACATTTCCGTTGTTTTCTAGCCACCTAGTCTGTGGCATTTTTTAATTGCAGCCTGAACGAAGACAACTCTTGGTGAAAGTGTGTTGTAACAAGTTGCCAAAGCCGGCCACGCAGGCGAGAGGGAAACAGCTGGGTTATGCAGAAAGCTTGTATATTTACAATGCCTTCTACTTCCAACTCTGCCTCCCTTTTCAATTTGAGCACTCAAATTTTACCCATTTCTTATACATTGTTGAAGCAAAATTTTACCTGGACATGAGCATAACGAGAGCACAGAAGAAGTACTAAGTATTCTTTCCCTTGGAGCAAATGCATTTAAGGTTTTAGACAGACTCAGACAGACTTTGCTACCGATCTTCTAACTCCTCCTTCACCCACCTCATTACGGAATCAGTATTAGCATTTCAAACTGCATTGGGGTAGTAGAGGAACTTGAAAAAATTTAAGGCGCCATCTCTCTTTTTGGTTTTCCTTTTGAATAATTACGCTGAAATTCACCACATTGGAGACAGTGGTAGGGTCTGGGCCACCGAATTAAGCCAAGCCTATTGGCCCATCCAGACCTCAAAGCATTTAGCCCACATTCTCACTGTTGAATTAGGCATCAGAGGTCCGAAGTTCTGAGCCTGGCTTCGAACAACTCTGTGCCTCAGGCAGCACAGCTTCCAGAACATTCCAGGAGGATGGGGGTTTATGTCTGACCAGCAATCTCGCCTATGTGGCAGTCCATGCACATCTCCTCTTACGGAGCCACCACCAAACATCATCGTGGAGACCATCTGGCAGCTTTAGAAACCGGGATGGAACGGACGACGGGAAATATGGACACTGCAGAAGAGACAGAATGGAAGAGCTCTTGGTGATGAAGGCGTTGTTTGTCACGTGTAGGGACAGGGGGATACTTTCAAGAAGTTGAACACTTTTCGTTTTATCGAGGAAACCCAGAGGCGCCCCAGACAACCCAAGCAAGAAGCAAAAGGACCGACACTTTGCCTGCAGCCAGATATCTGCGTGAGCCGGAAGGCCCGGCCCCACAAGAGTCGGGGAGATAGACTGTCTTCTTGTCTTGTACTCAGGAGATCACAGGGGCACGGGGCCCCTCAGATCTGCTATTGAATCCTGGAGCCCCCTATATTCTCGGGTGGCTTCCTGGATAGGAAGGGAGAGGGAGGAGCCCTGATGCACCTGCGGGTCCCCAGCAGACTCTGGCCCCATGCACACCCCCTCAGCAGTATTTACTAAATAGCTGTCATTTACAGTATACTGTTCCAGAAGACTTGTGAGGGCTGCAAAGGGTCTCCCCCTTCAGAAGAGTGAGGGTAGGGCGCCTGGATGGCTCAGTGGGTTAAACCTCTGCCTTCAGCTCAGGTCATGGTCTCAGGGTCCTGGGATCAAGCCCTGCAACCAGCGCTCTGCTCAGCAGGGAGCCTGCTTCCCCCTCTCTCTCTGCCTGCCTCTCTGCCTGCTTGTGATCTCTGTCTGTCGAATAAATAAATAAAATCTTAAAAAAACAAAAAAAGAAGGGTGAGGGTACGAATCAACAGAAAACCACAGTCAGTAGAAATGCAAGTGACAAAGACATTTGCCATCAACTTCAGGGGCACAGTGATCTACACAAATGTCCTTGCCAATGCATCAGGGGGACTCACTTCTAATCTTAGCACAGGCTGCTTGCTCCCTGTCCTGCCCATACTGCCTGCCTCTCCCGGAACGTTAGAGCAAAGAATGAAGTGATAGGAGCCAGATAATCCGAACACTTGGGGTCTGAATCCCTTTGCCTGTGTAAGCACCCAATTCGGTGTTTCCAAAGTGTCCAGACAGCACGTGGCGTGACCCTTCTCGCTGCCCACGCACAATCACAAGGACAGCACGGGGACAGCCGTGGCCCCAGACTCCGCGGGCGTCTCCCCTACACCGCTCTGCCAGCCTGCCTGGATTCAAGCCCCACCAAGGCGGCTGCTGGCTCCATGAACTTGGACAAGACCCTGCCCCTCTTTCGTCCTTTAGTTTCCTTACCTGGAGAGTCAGGCCGTAGAAATGGGTTCTCTCAAAGGTGCCGCTTAGCCCTGATACGCTTGCGCTTCTCTTTGTTTAAAAGCTTAAGGAAGGGGGCGCCCGGGTAGCTCAGTGGGTTAAGCCTCTGCCTTCGGCTCAGGTCATGATCCCAGGGTCCTAGGATCGAGCCCCGCATCGGGCTCTCTGCTCAGCGGGGAGCCTGCTTCTTCCTCTCTCTCTCTGCCTGCCTCTCTGCCTGCTTGTGATCTCTGTCAAATAAATAAATAAAATATTAAAAAAAAAAAAAAAGCTTAAGGAAGGGCAAGGGTGCCGATAAGGGGTGGGCAGTGGTGGAAGAAAGTTCCACCCTTTCTGCTCAACCGAAAATCAGCTTCTCTTCTTTCCCTTGGCCTGGCTTGTGGGGTGTCCCTGGCCCTCGGGGCGGAAGAACACGGCACTGAGCAAGACCGTGTGCGGGGCCAGGACTGGGGCCCGCAAGCCGAGGTGCGGAGGTTCCGTCCCACCGCAGTGTTGGCTAAGGGGTCGGCGGAGGCTGGCTGCGGGGCCGGGACCGCGAAGACAGGGCGTGGGGGAGCGGAGCACCGGCATGTATCCTCGGGGGTGCACCCCGTGGTCACCCGGCTTACCCCAGTCACCAGGCTGGAAGCCACCTGTGCCAGGTCAGGTGACCCCGAATCCCTGGGAGTGGGGCCCGGGGACCCTGCACCAGCACCTCGGGCGGGGGTTAGCGTGGGCTTTGGAAGCACCGATGCAGTCCCCCCGCCCTTGCTTACAAATGAGGATCGGCTGTTTCTTCCTCGGGTGCCTCCTTCCAGAGGGAAGTTGTTCAACGCAGGGGAGTAGCGGGATGCCGCGTGGCTCCCTCTCCCAGGCCACCGCGCTCAGGGAGCCGGCGAGGAAGCACGAGGAAGAACGTGGGCCGGAAAGAGCCAGACAGCTCTCGAGGCTTCCAGAAACGTAGATTTGGTGCCCTTTAGCCTATTGCCCCCCCCTCCCAGAACGGGGTAACCCTGCTGTACACGTGGCCTCGGGGCGAGGAGAAAGTCTTCCTGAGAAAGGAGACCCTTACTCTTCACAGGAGGAGGTCAGAGGGGCCTCCGAGGGCCGGGCCTGTTCCAGAAAGGGCTGCCCCTTCGGCTCCCCCTCCCATGCGCCCCCGCAGAGTTCGAACCAGTCGCGAAAGCAGTTTCTCTGAGGTCAAGGACCGAGAACAAACTTCAGGTAAAAACATCGGTCTTCTTGGAGGCTGACTCACTCAAGCCCCCCCCCCCCCCCCCCCCGGGAGCGGTCAGACCACTGCATAAGGCCAGAAAGGCTGGATTTGGGACATGCATAAATTAGGAAGTGTGGAGTACTGAATGGAAAAATAATAGGTAGTTTTATTGGCGGAGCCCGACAGACAAATTTGGCATTCTGTGCGCTTGGACTTTCAAATATTTCCAATCAACAGCCTATGGGAGCAATGTTTCTGCAGAGACCTTTTTGATACACTAATGCAGACTTCAAAGAGCCCTTTGCTGACTTTCGCTGCAAACCCATTCAGCAGCAATTTTGTAAATAATGAGTGAATCTTCCCGGGTCACCTCAGTAAATACTGTCTGGTGATGCTTTGAATGCGGCCAGGGATCCAAGGGCCTTGGGATATACCCCAAATGCAGGGTTAACCACCCAGCAAAGAGGTCCCTTTAGGAATAAGCAGGTGGAGGGGTTGAACCTAATACGATTTAACACCAAGGACCCACAGAACTTTCTCCCCAACGCATTTCACTTGAGATGGGTCCTGGACACTCATTTTGGAAACGAGTCTTATCACACTGTGGTATATGATCGCGCTGTGGGGACATGTTCAAGTAATTACGAAGCTAACATCATGCTTTTCTTTGTCGAGGAGTGCTTTGCCAAACATCAGATTTCTTATCTGCGAATCCGGGCTGCCAACACCCACTCAGAGAGCTGTCATGAGTACTGAATGAGATAACACGTGTGTGTTGAACACCCACTATTTTTTCTCAAACATGGAAAACTCGTAAAATGTGAGAGCTATTATTCTGAGAGTGTTTGGGGAATGGAAACAAATGGGTTAGAGGAAGTGTGCACATCACTTTCTATGACCCAACACCGGGACCAGTCCCTGATCTTTGAGGATTCAGGTATCACCAATTGTCTCCCTATCCAATATGGACTTGGCAAGTCTTCAAACCAACCGACCAACAAAATTGGGGGTATTTGAGGGTGAATGAGGTAATGTATAAATAGCACAATACATGGGATTGTTGTTCAGTATTGTCATGCAAAGGGATGTCCATAGCCTGTGACAGTCATTTCACGCAAAGCTTCCTGAAATTTTGTTTGGGTACATGAAAGTTAATTGGAATAAGTTTCTTTCTTTGCAAAGTAGACAGTTCTCATGTGCTGCATTAATCCTGGAATGCTAGTCAAAAACTTAGTCACACCATTTTAATTTGAGGGATTAATAAAATGGGTGAAAATTGGGCAAAGACTTTTGCAATTCCTAGCTTTTTCTTGGCCATTTGCAAAACACAGGAATGCTATTGAGACTGAAATGAGGAGGGAGGTAGAAATTTACATGGAAAGTACCATGACGGGCATCTGAAGTTCCTATTGGATTAGTCTCTGATTAAAGAATGGAAAATATTTTTGCAATGAAAATTCTTGTCATTAGGCCAAACACCTTTGTTGGATTAGGTTCCTCTTGGGAGAGCTGAAGCTCCCTCCTGGGCAAGGCACCTTATCTCTTTAGGGGCTGACGTCCCATCTGTAACCAATAATCTCAATATGGATCTGCCTGAGCCCAGTATTTGTAAGATTTGATTTTTAAAAATAGATTCATGTGGGATTAAATGGCCCAGAAAGAGTTAAATATCTAAATGTCTTCATGGTCAACCTGTTTTTTTTAATCTCAAAAGTACCATATTTTATACATTTCTACAAAATATGTTCATTTGTAGAAAATTTAGAAAATGCAAGAAAGGGGCGCCTGGGTGGCTCAGTGGGTTAGGCCTCTGCCTTCGGCTCAGGTCATGATCTCAGGGTCCTGGGATCGAGCCCCACATCGGGCTCTCTGCTCGGCGGGGAGCCTGCTTCCCCCTCCCTCTCTCTGCCTGCCTCTCTGCCTGCCTCTCTGCCTGCCTCTCTGCCTCCGTGTGATCTCTGTCAAATAAATAAATAAAATCTTAAAAAAAAAAAAAAAAAAAAGAAAAAAAAAAAAAAAGAAAATGCAAGAAAGCCTAAAGAATAAAATAGAAATCACCAGTTATCATGCTTCCTTGTAAGCTTATATTTTTATTCTTTCTTCTATGTATCTACACTCATATATACACCTACATATACATTACATATGTATAATGTGTACAGTATACACTCTTAAGGAGCTTATGTCTACAAACTTCAAGGAACTAGCTTTTTACTGTCATTTATCATGAACATTTACCTGTGTCATTTAACATTCTCCTACTGAAGGATTATAAATGGTTGGAGTGTAGCCCATGGCAGTGGGATTGGGATATGGTCTTGCCACAGGGTTCAGGGAGCCCCTTCCTGGGGCCAGGATGGGTCAGCGTTTCTCTCCCCCTCTTTTTTTTAGAGGAACCCATGTTCTGATGAGGACCTGCCATGGATGCACTAGCTGGCTTCCTCTGCTGCGCCCACCATCATGCTCCCTGTGCTTTCCCGTGGGGTTCAGCAGAATCAGCAGCACAGGTGTCTGATCCTTGAGGACCTTGACAATCTGGAACTGCCCCTTGGAGGGTCGGAGGAGGGAAGGATGCCCTTGGTTGTAGCATCTCGCATATTAAGGGAGGCAGCCCAGCCAGGAGTTCATGCCCCATGCTCCAGTGTCCGGCTCAGTGGACTCGAATCCCTGCCCCACAGTGTAGCATCTATAGAGGCTTGGGTAAGGTGTCTAACCGCTCTGGCAAGAGAAGAACATAATAATAGTGTCTACTTCATAGAGTTATTATCAGAAATAAGCAAGAATTTATGCAAAGCTTGGTACCATGTGTATCAAACAGAAAGAGCTCATAGATGTTAGTATCATGGTTGCTTCAGTGTTCCATGACCATGGGGAAGTTTGATGGGAGAACAAGGTGGGATAAGGTACAGAAAAGAATCATAAGAAGAAAGAATCTAGGGCGGATCCTGGCAGGGGTGGTAGGGAGGGCTATTTGATGGTAAATTTTATGTGTCAAATAGGTTAGGCCATGGTAACCAGCTACCTGGTCAAGCACCAGTCTAGATGTCACTGTGAAGGTATTTTTTTTTAGATGTGATTAACATTGAAATCAGTAAACAGTGAGGGGTGTGGGTGGGCCTCATCCAATCAGTTGAAGGCCTTAAGAGAAAAAAGACTGACCTCCCCTAAGGAAGAGGCAATTCTGTCTCCTGACATGAGCTTCAACATTAATTCTTTCATGACCGAATTCCTAAAAATCTCTCTCAAAAGGGGGGAAAAAAGTGTGTGTGTGTGTGTGTGTGTGTGTGTGTGTGTGTGTGTATCCTATTTGTTCTCTGAGGAACCCTAACTAATACAGGCTATTCTGTAAAGTACAGAAAACAAAGAAAAAGGTAAAATGGAAGTTAACATTCAGGTAAGGTCACTGAAGGACAGAGGGAGGGGATTATGAGATATATTCAGAGCAGGAACCCTGTGTTATTTACCTTTCTAGACTTCTCACAGTCCCTGGTGTATTATCAAATTAAAAGAAGAAAGAAGGGAGGGAGAGAGAGAGAGAGAAGGAAGAAGGAAAGAAAGAAGGGAGGAGAGAAAGGAGAGTAGGCAGGAGAGGGGAAAAGAGGCAAAGCCAAGGAAGGCTCCAGTCAAGACCATTCTAGTTGTCCTTTTTCTTCTTAATCCTTGACCCAATGCCTGAAGCATTCCTTTTCCGCAGGCTGTAATATCAGGCAACAAGCCCAAATCTCTTACCATTTCTCCCCAAATCTTTTGCTACACCAGACACCTCTTTCACCTCTATCACTTGGAGGTCTAGCCAGTGGTATCTTCTTTTTGGAGTGCTGAGCCTGGGATCCGTCCCGGCACAGCCACAGTGCTCTTTGGTGGTTCTTCTTAATGCCTGTCTGGAAGCTACACCCAACTGTCAATTTCACTCCAGGCCAGTCCAGTCTTACCTGCCCTAGGTCCCGGTCATTCTCCCCTGGAAAACAACAACAGTAGACAATTTCCTTTTGGCTGACAATGTCCTTGGCTCCCCCACCTCCAATTCCCCCAGGACGGTGGAGGGGCTTGTGAAATGATATACTGTACGTGGGACAGAGAGCAGAGGCCCCCCCAGGGGATGTGGTATTTCTCTGACCACATTTTCTGGAGCGAGACGCTCGGGAGATATTTGCAAGTACTCTATGAAAGACTTTTTTTAATCAAATGAATGAACATGACATATTTTATCCTCCCTTGGAAATTCCCAAGGAACATTAGCATAGTAAAGTCTTGATATCCTGCAGGAAAGAAACGCACTAAATTTAGTTTAACTTAATAATAATCCCAGGTGGAAATTCCCCGCCCCCCCCTCCCAAGGAATGATGGTCCCCAGAACACGGGTGTGGAAAACACACCCCAAGCTAATGAAGTAGAAATGGAGAGATTTCAGATGACTCCAAAGAGCGGAGAGGTGAGATGTCTAGAACTGGAGAGGGCTGGTTTGGAGGACGTTCCAGCCCTGTGACATGGACCCACCCAGCCACGGAGACGGGTATGCAGTGTCTCCCTTCATCTTTCCGCTGACTTTTCCTCCTCTGGGAGGGTCTTGCCGGTCCTTTCAGGTCCCACCTCTTGCAGTCTCTGTCCACTTCTCACTCATCGAAGATTCTGCAGAGATCTCACTCCATCCTGGCTGCTCCTTTCCGCAGACCTTTTCTTCTCTGCTCCTCCCCATGCTGGTCCCAGCTGTGGTTTCATGTTTGCTTAGTGAGGGGAGGGGGCTCCATTTTTCTGATTGTTTGGCTCACTTCCACCCCTGCATTGTCCTATGTTACTGATGGACCAAGCTTATGCCTTGCTGCAAAGATTCTGAAGCTAGAACTCTAGTTTCGCTTTCATATATATATATATATATATATATATATATATATATATATATACTTCCACTACTGAAAAAAGAAACTAGGATAATAAACACGTACTCTAATTTGACATGTACCAGATTTTAACATCTTAGAGACCACCACCACGGCGACTTGCGTTGCTGGGTGAGCTCGGTTTAGTTTAGACCTGGAAATAGCATTTCTCTTGATGTCTCTCTGTGTATATTTGAATGTCTTATAGATGTGCCTTTGAGCAGAGCAGAGCTTTAACTCTGCCCCGATCTGTTCCTGAATTCAGGCCTGTGCATGTCCCCTAGGGTAAATTACTGTAAGTGCGTACCCTCCATTTACAAGGGGGTGATCATGCTCCGTTAAGTGCTGGGCAAAGCTTGGGTGCATATGCGCAGCACATGCTCTCTCTTCATGGGGTGGAAATCAGTTGTTCAATAACACATGGACATATAATGCATTGTGTGACAATAGTAGCGTATTATGGCGGTTTTAGTGAATTAAGTTTTCTGTGCTTCTGACTTTCACATTAATAGGTGGTATACATGTGTATATGTGTGTGAGAGGTCATTTATGTTTATATTTACATTTATCGCTTCCCTTCATGGGGTGAGATAATTAGACTTATAACAAGAAAAGAATTGAGATAATAAAGACAAGGTTGACCAGATGAAGCACCTGTCCGGAACACGAAGGCCATGTGTGGAAAGCTCTCTCATAAAGTGTCTACAGACGTGAAGAAAGGTATTAATTATTTGTCACTGGGGTTCACCTTTTATGGTGCTGAAAGTTACTGGATGTACTTCATGCAGTAAAAATTTGCAAAATAGTTCTATGACTCCTGCCAAGTTACAAGGGTATCTTGAAACAGAATATAGTGAGAATAAAAATAAGGCTATTGACATCTTACCTCTCATAGTCTTGAGATTACTGTTCCTAGAAAACTGAATATGAACTAAAATTAAATCTGGCAATGAAAATTCACATGCAGCATCCTTCAAAGTAGATGTGCTCTATGAGAGAGAATGGAATGTTCCACCAGGGAAAACACTGTTAGATGTTCTGTTACTAACAATGCAACTGTCTACTATAAAAATTCAACCACACACAAAAAAAAAAAAAAAAAAAAGAAAGAAAGAAAGAAAAAGAAGAAAGGAAAGAGAAAGAAAAAGAAAAAAATTAAACCATTACAATTATCTGACAAGAGCATAGTGTGGAATGCAAGAATTATCACCCAATGTGCTTGATGAATTAATTCAGAGGCTGAGATTTTATGAGATCTTTGCAGATCTGGTGACTGAGAAACTGCTTTGTTTGCCTTTGTGTTAGAAGTCTATGCAGACAAATATGAAAAAGATTTATTACTTTCTAAAACTTTTGACATGTGCACAACAGAGGAAGAAATTTTTAGGTGTTTAGATCAGTTTTTAACACACCATCAAATAAACTGGCAAAAATATAAGCTAGTTGTATGAACAGTATGAAAACAATGGCAGGGGGAAAAGTCAGAAGGAGTCATTCATTTCAAAACAATTACCAGAGTTGATTTACATGTTCACTGTACATTGACTGGATGTGTGCTAGCTATTGATAAGATGACAAATTCTTTCAAAACTACATTGAATATCGGGGCACCTGGGTGGCTCAGTCAGTTGAGCTGCTCAACTCTTCATTATTTTACACCAAAAATCTATGGCAAATGACATATTAAAAAAAAAAAATCACTGGTGTTTATATGTGGTTATTTTTGTAAGTTAAGAAACTCTGTTACCACACCATCTCTCAACTATAACAAGGGTGAACCACTATAGTTTTTAAAAATATTATATGTATAATAAATTTTACTTTTTAAAGCAGTTGTAGGTTTAGAGAAAAACCGAGCAGAATGTATAGAGTTCCCACATACTCCTTCCTCTACCCCCCAACAATTTCCCCTATGTTGCATTAGTTTGGTGCCCTTGTTAGAACTAATGAGCCTATATTGATATACTACTTACTAGTAATTAAAGACCGTAGTTTACATCAGGGTTCACTCTTTGTGTTGCACAAGTCTGTGGATTTTGACAAACATATAATGTCATGTATCTGCCATTACTGTGTCAAACAGAACAGTGTCATCACTGTAAGGATCACAGTGGTTTTAAGAAGCTGAAAGAGCTCAGTTGGGATATCAGAGAAACATTGTTACCTTGCCTCCAAGTGCAGACAGAGCTCTAGCAACTAAGACGAAACCCATTTCATTTCATCTCAACACATCACATCCGACACATTTCATGCAGGACCCACTAAATTTACCTGTTTGTGGCCTGAGAATGAAAAATGAGGAAGGGGATAGAAAGTGGCGGGGCAGAAGGAAAGGTATGATACGGAGTGGCAGACATCCCTGGAACCCAGCTTCTAACTCTGCCACTCAACGCCTGGGGGATCCTCCTGCAGCTGCTGGCTCCTTCTCCTGGTCCACAAAGTGAGTGGTTTGAAGCCCTGATCGCCAACGCCCTTCCAGCTCCAAGTGAAAGAGGGCCATAGATAATTATACCCAGGACGAGTATGTGTTTAGCGAACTGAAAAACATTTTCTTGGAGCCTGAAGATTTCTTGTGCTGATTGCCTTTGGAGAATTCAAGAAATAAAAGAACAACTTAACATAAATTGCTGTTTGGGATTTTTACCAATTTTGTCATTAAATGGTAGGTTTGGGCTACAGCTAAAAGGAAAAGAAAATACCAATAACTCAGCTTATTTCTAGATGAGAACATGTAAGTGGGACTTTCCTCATCTCCCCTTTCGTACATGAACAAAGTCAATACGGGAACGTTTTTCTTGGAATAGAAAAAAAAAAAAACTTGATACTAAGTGTATGAATTCTCAGAGAAGGTGGACCTTTTATTTGGTGCCAATTTGTCTTTTCTTCTTATTTACACAGAACCAAACTAAAGTTGGTTAGTGGTAAGAAGCAGAAAAGTGGGACATTAGTTTTGTTTATAAGTGCCTGTGGCTTTACTGTGAAATCCTAGGTTCTAGACTGAAAACATTTTTAAAAGTCTTCCACTTAGAGAAGAACACTTCATCCAAAGGATTGGTGTGAATATTCACTATTAAAAATAGCTGACATTTATTTTAAGCCTGACATTGTTCTAAGCACCTTACATGGATTATAACACTTACCCACTCATCAATCTTATGAAGTAAACACTATTACAATCTCCATTTTGCTGAACAAAAAATAAAGCACAAAGAAGTTAAATTAACTTGCCCAAAGGTCACTCTATATCATTACGTTGAGATTTGAACCTAGGCAGGCTGACTCCTGAGGCTGAGTTCTTAACCCCTATACTATACTGCTATAAATTATGTATTTATATATTTTGGGAAAGGAAGGAAAATTTAATATAACAATATATCTAAGATAGTAGCTAAGACAAGTGACCAAATATAGTCTGTAACACTTGTCCTATACTTAGGAATGTATAAATCTTAAATTGTAGTAAATTACTGTTCAAACTGATGTTGTAATTAGAAGATGAACTTTTCATTCTTTAATATACATTTGGTTACAATGCAGATGGACCTAACAGACTTGAACTTGTGTCCAAATTTCAAATGTGCTGTCCATTTGTTACTAGGATTATGCTATTGCTTGACAAAAAAATATGGTCTTGTTGGGAGACAATTCTCCAGGTCTCTTGCATTTCTGGGTGTCCTGCAGGAAGAGGTACTGACTTTCTTCTAGACAACCTCCCAAGGGTGTTCATATAGTGAATAGCCTTGGAAGATAGAGATGGGTGTCTTCTCCTGGAGCAGGCATGCTTTACTATTTTATAATGGCTTACTAACCATTATAAAATGTTTGGGTTCCCTAAGCTCAGGGTTCCCCTCCTCTAACCACTGATTGTGTGTGTAGGTGTCACCTGGCCTTGTTCATGTCGCTCTGTGGCTACTGTGGTTCAGGAAACTGGCACGAGAAAAATGCCAAAACATTTTGACTACTGGCATTGCTTGAATAATGAAGTCCTTTGTCTCTGACCCAGGAGACTCATGTCTTCGTCACCATTCATGCAACTATACCATACTACCTTGCTGGTTTGCAGGAAGGGTAAAACCTCAGACCTTTCATAGTTCTTGACACCTATATCTATATTTTTTTTCATCTTATGAAAATGCCATCAACACCACCTTAATCAGTAACACTTGTCAATGGAATCTTTGAGGTAAGTGGAAAAAATGAATCACCTTTTAGTGAGAACCTACTGGAGGTTTCCCCCATGCTAGCCTCATAACAGCTCTGTCCAGTATAGACTATTATCCTCATTTTTCAAATGAGGAAACTGATGTGTAGGGACCCTGAGTATTTCCCCCAATATCTTTCAACTAGTAAATGTTAGAACTTAAACTTGAAACAAGCCCCATGTTCTTTTCGCCACTATTGCCTCTTGAAACATTTTAGCTACAGAAATGTTAATTTTCAAACTAAATTATAAATGCCCCTGGGAAATAAACTGATTGTTTAAAGAGAAAATGTGAGCTTTAAACTAGAAGGACGGGAGGAGGTGAAGAAAGATTGAGTATGAAAGAAATAGAGGAGAGAGAGGATGAAGAATATGTCCAAATACCTTTTAGTGCAAATGGTGGAGTAAGGTCCCTAAAGCAAGGGTTGGAGTTAGGAGGGGATTATGGATATGATTAAGGGGAATTGGTGTTGATCCATGGAGAATCTCAAACATGGAGCCCAGAGTGAGCCCTAGAAAGAGCCAGTAGTCAAGTAAGCAAGCAAATGAGACATTCATCCGAGAGGGGGAAGAATATCAAGGCCTTGGTAGTTGGAGAGAGAAGATAGGGGAGATTTCTCAAAGCACTGGATTATTGTGATGGGGGCAGTCTGTTGTCACTGTTGGGTGTTTGCCTGCTTTATTATTATTATTGTTATTATTTGACACAAATGGCCTTGACTTTGTGCAGAAGGAAACTGTTAAGGACCCCAGTCTGGTTTGGACAAAACAACAGCAACCAGCCTTTACCTTTGGCTGTCCCTTAGGGCAATGAACTCTGTAAGATATCTGTTCAAAAGCCAAAATGTTTGGAGTCAACCACTGAAGACACCTGCAGGGAGTTCTTTGTGCCCTTGTTTTGATTTGTTCAATTGAGTTGTGCTTTGAGCCATAAAGAGCCTTGAAAATAATAAAGTTTGCTGTTTTTTTACCCCCACTTTGGGTAGTAACTAAACAATACGGTTCTAGCATGTAGCCTCATAAGCATTGCCCACCATGTTTTGTTGTGTTCAGAACCACACTTAACTCACTGACACTCTGCAAACATTTGTCAGTGATGATGGCGGCATGCTGGTGAGCCCCCTGTTCTTTGTTTCCTTGCAGAGCATGGTTGAAATAATTTGGGAAAGTTTCTCTTCTTCAGGGGGCTGGGAAAGAATGATGAATGGCTCCCTTGTTCTGATGCATCATTCTGTCTCCTACAGGGGAAGAAATTGACAGCTGCTAATCTCTGTGCTTTCGTGAGCCCCACCTTGCTCTCTTATAGGATCACTTACTGTTTTTGAAAAAATAGTGTGCCGTGGGGGTGAAGCCGAGTTTCATATTATTCATTAGGCTTGAGTCCTCATTAGTAACTCTTATATAAAATAAACACGAGGCTCTGCAGAAACAGGGAACAAGAGCCCACTTCATACAAAGTACAATGATAAATGTCTCCTGTGGCCCTAGATTCCAACTCTTAACATCTGTGATCTCCCCGTCTCCCTGGCAACATAAAGTAAATAATAAAAATAGTCCAAATCCAGGAAAAGCACAGCAGGGAATGTCTGTCCTGAGGAAAAAAAAAAAAAAAAGAGTGCTTAACGTGCACTCGCATACCAGCAAGAGGACCCATGTGAAACTTAGCAGTTGATCGATAGGAAAACAACAGTGAGTGGATGTTGCAGAGCGTGAAAGCAAGCAGACAAAAAATGTCAGAATGTTTGAGGAAGTGTTGTCTGCTTTCAATAGGAGGCCTGAAGGGAACATTGCTTCTTACATTCATGGGCTTGTAGAGTACGGATTTTACATTTTTCCAAATGTGTTTTGAATTATAAGCCTGTTATGTTACACTGTATTTAAAGGGAGCCATAGATGATAAAAGTGAGAGTATGGAGCAAAGAGTTGGAAAGTGCTGATTTTGTTCTTGCCACATAGCTTCCTAGCAAAGCTGCGGTCTCTGAGCTAGACCTCCTGGGTCTCCTCCCTACCTGCCCCTCAAAAGTTAGGGGCTGCTCTTCGGGTGCCCCCACCCATCACTGGAGGGGGGCAAAATGGTGCCCTGGGGGGGGGCCTCTGGAGGCCCCACAGTTGGTGTGAAAGCAGCAAAGCAGCCCCCTAGGAGAGAAGAATGTGCCCTCCAGAGCCCAAGAAAACCCCGCAGGAACAGGGTATTTTTGAGAATGAAGATTTTGAGTTAATTGAATTTTCTAGTTAACTGTAGCAACTAATGCTGTGACTTTGGCCCTTTCAACTCACTGAGGCTGGTTTAGGTCATCTGCAAACAAAAAGACAAGGGGACTTTATGACCCTGCTGTCCCTGCGGGTCCTGGAATTCTATAATTCTATGAATTGAGCACAAAGCAGGATTCTGTTTCAGCTTCTGTGGCTAAAAAACTCAGAATTTATCGGTTTACTGTTCTACTGTAGCAAAAATTGTGCATTGAATACAACCAGATGGCAGTGCGTGACTGTGTGATTGCGTGCGTGTGTGCGATTGTGTGTGTGTGATCGCGTGTGTGTGTTGAGGGGTACGTGTACCTTGGGGGAGTGACTGAGAGGTCTTGAGCCAATTCCGGTGACCGGCTGTGGGAGCCTGGGCCAGTTCCTCAACCTTTCTTGGCCACGTCTCTATCCCTAATGGAGTTAATGGTTCTCACCTTACAGCATTGCCGTAGGAACAATTGTAAATGATCAATAAGTGGCAACTATCATATTTTTATGATTTTAGATCCGTTGTTTGAAGAATATTTATTTATTTATTTGAGAGAGAATGCGTGAGCGAGTCGGGGGAAGGCGGAGAGGGAGAGAGAGAATCCTAGGCAAGTTCATGCCCAGGAACATAAAAAGGAAAAGAGGATGGAATAAAAAGTGATAAAGCAGTAGGAAAAGCAAAATACTGCAGAATGCACGGGACAGAGGAGGACAGAAGAGGAGAGTGCGATCAGCAGGGGAGGAGAGTGAAGACAAAAGGAGAAAGGTCAAAAGGACAAAAGATGAGAAACAAAAAGAAAGGAAGGAAAGGAGGGAGGGACACCTAACTGGAGGAAAGGAACAGTGAATAGAATCTGCTCCAAAGCCATCTTTGGGGCTGCTGACTTCTGTGGAGCTCCTCATTCCCACCCTACCTGCCAATAAAAGACAAAATGTCTGTGCACAGCTTTATAGTAAAAACTTCCGCCGCTCAGAACCCCGCCCTTCTAGACGATGACATTAGCCCAAAGGGTTCAGCTGTACTCTATGTTTAGGAGAAGAATGGAAACCATCATCAGAGTAAAAAGCTCCTGTTAAGAAGTCAATCGAGAGGGGCGCCTGGGTGGCTCAGTGGTATAAGCCTCTGCCTTCGGCTCAGGTCATGATCTCAGGGTCCTGGGATCGAGCCCCGCATCGGGCTCTCTGCTCAGCAGGAGCCTGCTTCCCCCTCTCTCTGTCTGCCTCTCTGCCTAGCTCTGATTTCTCTCTGTCAAATAAATAAAATTAAAAAAAAAAAAAGAAGTCAATCGAGAACCCCCATGGCGGATCTTCAGTATAGAGTCACACGCTCAGTGCCGAATGGGATCCCCATCACGAGGTCCTGAGGCTGCTTTCCATAAATCACACGAAACAGGTGCCCCCACTATACTGTGAAATCTTACCCGCATGATCGAAAAGATTCTTCAGGGGCGCCTGGCTGGCTCAGTCAGTTCAGCGTCTGAGTCTTGATTTCGGCTCCGGTCCTGATCTTTGGGTTGTGGGATGGAGCCCTGTGTCGGGCTCCGCTCTGAGTCCACACCTGCTTAAGATTCTCTCTCCCTCTCCCTTTTCCCCTCCCCAACCCCGCTCTTGTGCTCTCTCTCTCTCTCTCTCAAAATAAATAAATAAACAAACAAACAAACAAATAAATAAATAAAAATCGCCAGCTCCAAATCCATTTTAAATCTCATACCAGGGGCGCCTGGGTGGCTCAGTGGGTTGGAGCTTCTGCCTTCGGCTCAGGTCATGATCCCAGGGTCCTGGGATCGAGCCCCGCATCGGGCTCTCGGCTCAGCAGGGAGCCTGCTTCCTCCTCTCTCTCTGCCTGTCTCTCTATTTGTGGTCTCTGTCTGTCAAATAAATAAATAAAATCTTTAAAAAAAAAATCTCATACCAGATCTGTTGAGGGCAGTGGTTCTCCATTGGGGGTGATTTTTGCCTCCCAGGAGACATTTGATGATATCTGGACATGTTTTTGATTGTCCCAACTTGGGGGTGGTGTGGAGCATGTAATAGGTAGAGGTCAAGGACGCTGCTGAATATTCCACAGCGTAAAGCATTCCCCTAGCCAACATGTCATGGTGCCGAGGTTGAGAAAGCCTGGTTTAGAGGTAGCCAGTGACACAAAGTCGTTTTGTAAATAGGGGGATCCTTTTGGCTTTAGTATCTTACTATTAAGCCCGAGAAAAGTCTAGATAGAGGAGGCATTCAGTGGGATTTGTAAACCTTTAAACTGAGCCGCTGTTATGAATCACAGAGGCATGTTTGCCTTTCAGGCAAAAAGATCTGTAGCCTTTTACGTGCCAAAAGAATGTGCTCAGGGTTTGCTATGCAGGGCAGGAGAATCTGTCCATAAAAGGATGGACTCCGCTGCCCAGAGGGATTCCCTTCAAGGGTTTCCCTTGTGAGCCTGACAAATCACTGGGAAAGGGCAAGTCTGGCCAGCCTTCCAGCTCCAGCCCTCCCGGAGGGGTGTTTACACTTCCCAGGAGGTGAGAGTGAAGAGGCTGTGGTGAAGGGACTGGACTCTAGACCTAAAAAGGGGTTGTTTGGGAACGATCCTCTGTGCCTAAGACATGAAGATCAACCTGTGTCACTGGTTTAGAGGGAAAACCTCTAAAATGGGAACCTGGGTTTTACGCTCAGGGAAAGCTGAGAGGAAGCCATAGGGAGCTACCTGAGGTTCTGGTCAGGAAGACCAGACTCCCACCTCCCCGTCCTGCTGCTGCTTACTGACTCTATGAGCTGGGACAGAAAAGGCAGATAACTCGAGCTACCGCCCACCTCTCATACGCCAGACCGAATGCTAGTGTTGCACATGCACTATGCTTTCACTGTATTATTACTTGTAACACTTCGGAGTAGCTCGGCTAAATCATATGGAGTCAGTGCTGGTTGAGTTACCCTAGATTTGTTTGACTCCCAAACCCTTGTTTTTTCCACGGTATCACGGTTTCCTTAAATCATTGGCGGCTTTAAGTCTTGGTTTCCTCCCTTGTTGAATGGATGCCCTCAGACCTGACCCCCTCACAGGAAGGAACCATCTTTGATAGCCTCTGGCTTGTCATTGGCGCTGGCCTCTAGGGGGAGCTCAACACTCCTCCTGTCCACCTCCCCGCCCTCCCCTGCTGTGGCTGGTGGTTTAAGGACATCATAGCCATTGCACCTGTTGGGGGCATCAGTGTGCTGAGCTAAAGGCCTTGTGCCCAACCAGGGGGCAGGCCCCTGCCATGTCCTCTAGATCTCTCTGCAAAACCAGTCAACTCCCTTTGCCTAGGGAGCTTTGGAAGGGGGTGCACTCAACTCCCTCCCTTTTCTGTTCCACTTCTGGGGATGGTAGAGTTAAGTGGCAAAGGCCTTGCTCCTCAGAACTGGGAAGACCTGTCGCCTCTTTCCCGCTCCTCAGCCTGGCCCTGGTGCCGGGGTGGAAAGCCCAGGCCAGCTCCCCTCGTAGGCCTCAAAGCAAAGTCGTCTTCTTTTGCTCTGTGGAGCCTTTCCTTAATCCACCACTTGTGGACATCGACGCAGAAACTGATAGAGACAGGCCTCCTCAGGCTTCTCTTCTATGGGACAAAAGGAAGCTTCCATGGGTTCACCCTCGGTCCCTGGATTCTCCACTGCATGTGGGACCGGAACTCTGATGGGAACAAAATGTTGCTTTGTCTGGTTTCAGGATTTGTACACTTATCTCTCTTGGGGAGACTTTCGAAAGTGGGTGATTTAGGGCAGGATTTGGCTATTCCTCCGTGTCTAGACCACATACGACATTAGCATCGCCCCTTAATTCTGTGGTACTCCTATGGTGAAAAGTTGGTGCTTGACAAATGTCCCCCCCCCTCCCTTAGACATGAACAGAGCCCGAGAGATCATATAGTTTAGGGGTTCTTAACTGAGGGCCCCACTGGAATTGGTACTAAAGGGAACAGGACTTCTCTCCTTAGTTCGCGGCTCTCCAAAAGTTTCAGCCAGTGAAATAAAGCATGCGACAGAGGGAAGATAGTTCTCTAGAGAAAGAGGCACTTTTATCATACAATATGGCTGTGTTGTTGGTCAATTTGAATTTTGAAGATTTGAAATATTCCAATACGTTATTTAATAAATAAAAATTGTAAAAATTTGAAGCTCCTCTATTTTTGGGGGTGAGGTCGAGCTGAGGGGAAAGCTTCAAGAGTAGTCTAATTCCGAATCTGGTGGGCTGAGTGAGTACAAAACCTTGGGTAGGCTGTGTGCTCCCTGGCGGACTGGAGGACCTGGAGAACAGCCATGTCCCGCAGGTGGTGGCTGTAGGGTGTGGACGCTCGGTTGCTCCAGAACTGTCAGTGAACTTGGTGCCTGTGGCCTTGGTTTTTTGTTATTTGGGGGTTTTTTTGTTTTGTTTTAATCATTTGCTACTGCTTTAAGTGAAGATCCTCTTTACATCACATAATAATGCCAACCAAGTGCCTGTTAAGTGGGAGAACTAGAGTTTTGGACTCAAATAGGAGTTCGTATATGTTCTCTGCAAGGGTCCAATAGGAAACGTGTTGGACTTTGCGTGTCCTTTGGTCTCTGTCACGGCCGTTCCTTTCTACCGCTGAAGCATGGAAGCAGCCATAGACAATACGAAGTGATCGAATGTAGCTGTGTTCTAATAAACTTTACAGATGAACACTAAAATGTGAATTTTGTATAATTTTCACTTGTCAAAGGAATTCTTTGGGGGTTTTTCTACTGTATAAAAATGTAAAAACCATTCGTAACTGTGGGCTGCACCCAACCGGGCGATGGGCCACACTGAGTCTACGGGTCATAGGGTTTTTGGTTCTTAAAGATTTTATTTGTTTATTTGACAGAGAGAGACACAGCAAGAGAGGAAACACAAACAAGGGAAGTGGGAGAGGGAGAAGTAGGCTTCCCACTGAGCAGAGAGCCCGATGTGGGGCTCGATCCCAGGACCCTGGAATCATGACCAGAGCCAAAGACAGCCGCTTAACCAACTGAGCCACCCAGGTGCTCCACACAGGTCATAGTTTCATGGCCCCTGGACTAGAAGTTAGATGTCGTAAAATGCCACTAAGTAAGTGTTATTTATTGTGCCCAAAAACCGTGTTAGAAGTAAAAATAAGTTACAGTGTTTGTTGATTAATGCAGCACACATGCGTGCATACACACACATGTGCGTGTGTGTGTGTGTGTGTGTATGTATATATATATATATATATATATATATATATATATATATATGCATCTTTTCCCACGGGAAATTAGTTTTGAATTCCTGAGGAGGTTGTGACTACATACTGCTGTTGTGGCCCCCTGGCACCATTCAGTGATGAACTGTATCCATTTCCAAATCACTCTGCCAGAAAGGGCAAAACTAGAGGACACTATGACATTTCACAGTATTTCACAAATAATTTCTATTAAATGGGTACCAAAGTACAGACCCGAAGAGATCTAAGACTATGATGGCTTTAACAAGATACAGATGTGTGTGTCTCTCTCTGTAAGTGTCCGGTGGTCAGTGAGGGACTGGCACTCATGTCCCTTCTACCTTGTTTTTCTGTCAACCTTGGCTTTTGCCTCATAGTCCATGATGGCTGCTCTACCTCCCACAGTCACATCCAAATTCTAGTCACCAAGAAGGGAGAAAGGGGAAAGGAGGGCACAGTTGGTTATAATTTTTAGTTTAAAGAAACCACGGCTTTTGATTTCCAGCCAAGATGGAGTAACAAACTAGATTTATAATCTCTACTCAAACAACAACAGAAACAAAACATATTAAATGATTAAATGATGGTTTTCAAGACGGTGGACGTGGGTGACAAAGGACAGGGATCCCTGAGAGACAGGAAACACGTGAGGTGAGGCCCACAGTTGCCCCAGGCCATGGTGACAGATGGGGCAATCCAGAGTTGAAGATTGGGCTGGGAGTCCCAGGACCCCAGGTAGTTAGGGTTCAGAGGCAAAGTATGGAAGAGGACGGTGCTGCGCGGACACCACTCCGGATATCTGCAGAGGGCTCCCCCCTCCCTGGGTCTCCTCTCAGCCCTGATTACTGCATGTATGTGAGGAAACCAGCCGAGGCCTGGGAAAGAATCACCTAAGCGTCTTAGAAGGACAATTCTCAAGCGCTCGCAGTCAGCAATGAGCTCCTCTACCCACTAGCCAGAGCAGAAAATCTTCTAATTAGTGGGTAGAATTCTGGTAGAATTCCCACGGAGTTTGGCTTCAGTGAGGCAAAATGAGCCCTAGGTTAAACACCGCTCTGGTCCGACCAAAGCTTAAAATAAGACGTAAAAGGATCAAATTGTTTCCAAATGGAATGGGATGAATGAAAGATATCAAGTCCTGATCCCTGGAATCTATCAGTGTTACCTTATCTGGAAAAAGGATCTTTGCAGATGTTACATGACATTAAGGATGTTGAGATGAAGAGATCAACCTGGATTCTCCAGGTGGGCCCTGAATGCCGTCTCAAATGTCCTTGTAAGAAGGAGGCAAAGAGGGCACCTGGGTGGCTCATTCAGTGAAGCACCCAACTCTTGGTTTCTGCCCAG
Source organism: Martes martes (assembly GCF_963455335.1). Taxonomy (NCBI): domain Eukaryota; kingdom Metazoa; phylum Chordata; class Mammalia; order Carnivora; family Mustelidae; genus Martes; species Martes martes. The sequence continues at coordinate 90,034,196 of NC_137899.1, forward strand.
GTCATGATCTTAGGGCTGTGAGATCCAGTCCTGTGTTTGGCTCCACACTTAGTGGGGAGTCTGCTTGGGGATTCTCTCCCTCTGCCCCTCCCCCTGCTTTTGAGCTTTGTCTCTGTCTCTCTCTCTCATAAATAAATAAATCTTTAAAAAAAAAAAAAAAGAGGAGGAGGAGGCAAAGAGAGATTAGATTCCCGCAAAGGAGAAAGCAATGGGAAGAAGACAGAATCAGCGATAGACAGAATCAGCGATTGGAGTGATATAGCCAATGTGGAGCACCACCAGAAGCTGGAAAGGCAAGAAAAGATTGTCTCCTAGAGCCCCTGGAGATATCCTGCTGACAGTTTGGTTTCAGACTTCTGGCCCCCACAACTGTCAAAGAATAAATGCCTATGTTTCAAGCCACTATGTTTGGGAATAATTTGTTATAGTGGCACCAGGAGACTAATACACCAAGTAGCTTAACCATATTCCATAACAAGACTCAAGAATATTTATAGGAATACAAAATTATTCAGCACATAATGAGATAAAATTCACAGTGTTTAACATCCAATCAAAAGTGAACAGGCATGCAAAAGAGTTGGGAGGAAAAAAAAGACAACGCGTAATGAGAAGAAAAATCAATCAATTCAACTGACCCAGAAAAGACACAAATGGAAAACTCGCCCTCCACCCTTTCTTTTTCAGACCAGGACCTGATGCTGCTGAGGATACAGCTAACATCCAAGTTCTATTACCAAAGGATGAAATGGAGAACATTGGCAGACAGCTGGCAGTCCCAGCCATCGTAGTAAAAATCTTGTCTCACCCGTTGTATTAGTCAGGGTTTTATAGTTGCAAACAACTGAAACAGATGTGGTCGATTTAAGCAGAAAAAGTAATGAATAAAAGGATATTGTGTATTTCACAGACTATAGAACCAGCCTTAGAAATCGAGCAGGAGCAAATGAGGCCTGGCGGCAGTCAGGACCGCAGCCAAGAGCTTGCTCCAGAACCCATTGAGGGAGGACAGTGCTGGACACCAGAGCCTGCACTCTGAAGTCACAAGTCACAGGTGCAGCTGCTGCCCCTAGGAAGTTGGAACTGACGACACTGCTGTTGCCAACCACCGGCAAGGATGCACCTCACCTCTGCTTCTTTGTATCCCTAGCTATAGGCTGCATCTGACGGACAGTGTCTCGGTCATAGTGTGAGCTCCAAGTGCAAGGGAGGCTGGGAGAGTGTCTTCAGTTTCTGTGACGGGAAGCAAGTTTGGCCTTGCATCCAGATGTACAGGAAAATAGGTGTTCTCAAAACTGGGAGTGTGCAGAATGTGAACAGCCTAATAATAACGGTGATGATGATGATGATGATAGTAGTAATTGACCAGGGTCGATTCCATGCCTTCATATCTACCGATGTTAGTGAGCCATGAGAGCAGGGCAAAGGGGAGATCTTGGCATTAGTGACCCATCTTCTACTCTTAAGGACCTAGTTTTGCCACTCATCTAAGCTCTTCTTTGCATCTCATTACTAAAGAATACTTTGTAGTCAGATATATTTGAGAATTATGAGATCATTAGGAAGTAAATCATCTAAATCTGTGTCACTAACTTCCTACTTTGGCTGATTTTTTTTTTAAACTAATGTTTGTTCCTTTCTGGACATTCTAGTGGCTACCTACTTTTGTGTCCAAGAGAAGGAAAAAATAAAATCTAAAAGGGTGGCAGGTAGTTAAATGTACTGTTCTTTCCTTTGCACTGTGGTATTTAGTGTCGGGAATGACTTTGACCCTGTTTGAGCCCTGACCAGCTTGCTTCCTGGATTAATGAAGTCCTTGATCTGTGATGATTCTTAAGCAGGCCCTCTCATTCTCCTTGACTGAAGGGAAGTGTTAGATTAGAGAACATCTGGCTGGAAAGGCCAGTGTTTTGGACAGCTGCATTACTACGATCGAAGCGTGATGGAAGACCTCTACGTTGTCTCTATTGCTTTTTCCTTTGACGTTAATTCCTTGGACCCTTTCCACAAGGCTCTCATTAAAATACAAAATCACATAAGTGACAACATATAAAACAGTTATCACTTTGGATACCTTCGAGGAGTGAATTTTTCAAGTAGTAACTAACACTTCTTTGGCACTGAAGTATGCTTTATGCACAATTCAACCCATCATTCCTCACAAAAGCCCTGTCATAGGGTGGTCTTATTACTCCTTCTCTACAGATGAGCAAAGTGAGGGACAGAGAACTCAGTAACTTGCCCAAGGTTGCATAGCTACTAAGTGGTTTAGCTGGGATTCAAACCCCCCAGTGCCCATCTCCAACACCCACCTTTTAGCCCATGTCCTTTGCTGCCTATCATCTAGGAGAGCAGTGACAGAAATAGGACACAGAGCTGGTAAATGCTGACACAAGGGAGGAGGGAGCCCAGGTCCAGTGCATGGCACATAGCCCATGGAAGGCAGGCCTAAGTCCAGGTAGGAACTCTTCTGAAGGGACCAGAGGAAGGATTTGGAGGGCATAAATTGCCCTTTAGCCAAGGGCCATCCTTCTTCCTGGTTAGCGGACCTTAACCCTTTTATGCAGACTTGCTCTGACTTCAGGGCTCTGCCTTCTGACTATCAATTACCTTCATACCTAATAAAATTGGCAGACTTTGTCTGCCACCTTGAGATCCAAGGATACAGTGGGGGTAAGAAAGCAGTATCAAGGGGATACAAGAGTGATCCTTAAGGAGATAAGGAAAATCATTTGCTACCTATGGAAAGCAAAGTCAGCAATATGCATAATGGTGGGGCAAGCTCCTGAGGACAGAGGATGAAAGCTGTTGGTGCCATTGCTAGCTACGTCTAGATATCTGCATGGAGACTCCAACTGGGGGATTTATGTCTCTGGAAGGCGAGCTCTGTGAAATGTAAGCCCCAGAGCCTTCTTGCTGGAGAGACAGATTCACAAAGCTCCACAAATTAATATTCATAAGCCCAAATATTCACAGATGTGAAGCCACAAATGTTACCACTGCTGCTTCTGCTAGGGAATTTACTAGCCCGAAAGTTAATAATGACATTTAGTTCTGGGGGCTGTCCTTTCACAGAAAAGGTCAGACTCCAAACCAGGATTCAAATCTCATCCTGATTCTCTCTCTGTCCCTCCCTCCCTCCCTCTCTCTTTCTCCAGCACCCACAGTGTCTGATTCTAAATATAATTCAAGCAACCAGAAACATTGGACGATAAGTAAGGAGAACTAAAACAAAAGAGCATCAAGCAATCCTTTGGTTTTCCCAACAGATCAGACAATGGTGGAGAAATACAGAAAAGCTTCTGCCAAATCCATCATGCCATGACTCTAGTTTCCCAATTCTTTCATCATCAGAAGAGAGTCGGTCGGGTACTATCAGCAGGAATAGACTTTACAAGTAGTCATGCAAACACTGCACTGTGATTTAAGCCTCTTAAAAAACCCAGACTTATGGCACTTAGACTGATAACAGATTCTATCTCAAAAATGTCTTCTCTCCGGCATCCTGTCTTTTGAAGAAGCACAGAAACTCGTAATGTGGTTTAGTCTATTTATAAATTTCTGGCCTTATTCATCTTCTAGAATAAGAAAAAAATTAAAACATTGACTGGTTAATACCATAATTAGGAACAACACAAGTTACAAAATAGCAAAGTGGAAGGTAATTTGGGGATTAAAATAGACTTTTGGCTTTCACGATTCATAAGATTTTGTATGCAGACAGGCTGGCATTTGTGTGAGGGCGGGTGGGGAGGGAACAAGGGTGGTGGAGGGGGGAGACTTCCAGATTTAGAGTGCGTAATCCCAAAGGAAAGCCATTCTTTTTTTTTTTTTTTTTAATGTTGGTGGGATTTGCGTGATTTAAATTCTTATTTTATTAATGTTTTACAGGAAGTGTGGAGAGTAAAGACAAGGATGGAGTAACGGAAAGGAAGAAAAGCATCCTTTAAGTTCTTTGATCTACTGAAGAATGTGCTGGAATAGGAAAGTTCAGTAAAAGTATCATGTCCCTATTACCAGGGAGTGCTTAGTGGAGAGATGCGACAGGGACAAGGCAACTCTTTAGGTGTGGTAGAAGTGACTGCCGGCAGAGAATTAACCATACACCATGCAATGTAGCTGCTACACAGTTGGGCAGATGAAAAGCTGGATCTCCAGAATGTTCTTCCTGGCACATGAGTAGGAACATGTATCTTCTCTGGCCTGAGTGTCTCTTCCTCCCCAGTAGGGAAGGGAGACCCTACATACCATGCAGGGATGGTAAAACTGTTGGGCAAGACTCTTTAAGAAGAGAAAGGGTTTTTTTTTTTTGTTTTTGGTGTTATTTGTTTGTTTTTGCTGGTGGTTGATTAACCAGAGTGACTTCTTTGACTTTGGGGCAGTAGCGTTGTATCCTGGAGATAACATAATCTATACCCAAAACTCTTAAAAGGCATGGGAGAGTGAAGACAAGGCCTCTTTAGGACCTAGGCTAGTAGGAAGAGTACTATGTGGGTTCTTGTCTCAGGGTAAGGGCACAAAACAGCTAATTCTATACCACCACAAATGAACTGCCACAGATAAACGAGACCTTGGCTTTTTCCATTCACATAAAAACTCTCATTTCTTAGCTTATACTACTCAATCTAAGGTCAGCTTAATCACAGGTTGGGATACTATTACAGTGTTTCCACAGTTAAGGTGAGAAGCTTTATTCTTTTTTTTTTTTTTTTTTTTGAGAAGCTATATTCTTAATAGGTTTTTCCCCCCCAACTAAACGGATTTGAATAAGCTGAAAGCCTAAAAACTAGGGACTCTTTTCATTATTTTATTGGGGGCAACCCTTAAAACTTTTACTGCCATTTTTTTTAAACTCACAAAATTGTAAGGGATGAAATGGACAAAGAGAAGTCATTACACGAATCATAGAAATAGTCAACATTTATCTAATTTTATCATTGAGCAAAGACAGCTAAAGGGGATAAGTTCTTTTAAGAAGAACCTAAATGTGTTTAAAGTGAAATACTACACTAGCCTTTTTTTTTCCTGAATTGGGAAAAAAAAAAGGGATATATGGAATTGAACAAGATGGGAAGGAATGTGTCCATTAAACAAACACCCACCATTTGTGTAACAGTTCTGTCAGAGTGGAGTCAGGCAGGGATCACTAGTTTATCTTTGACAGTGATCTCATGTTTTAGGTACCTAGAGTGACATTATATAGCTGGCTGATGGCTGGGTATAGTGAGTGGATATAAGTTTTACTTTCAATTCACAGTAAATGATAACGAGCACAGATTTAGCATTTTACTTTGTACATCTTCTGTACCCAAATCATCCATTGTTCTGAAGCTTGCACTTTAGGGGAGAAAGTTGGATCCTTCCATAACTTCTTTGTGAGTCTGCACCAACCCAAGAGGTGGTTTTCTTAGTAGAGAAAAATATTCAATACTAAGTAGGAAACTGACATCTTGAAAACATTTTACAGTGGTGACAGGTGTTTTGATTCAGGAATAGGCTCTTTCATGCATCAAAAGCATATTCTCCCCCCCACTTTTATTTTGTTTCTTAAAAGGTTTTATTTATTTATTTGACAGAGAGATAGAGAGCACAAGTAGGCAGAGCAGCAGGCAGAGGGAGGAGAAGCAGGCTCTCCGCAGAGCAGGGAGCCCAACACGGGACTTGATCCCAGGACCCTGGAATCATCACCTGAGCCAAGGCAACCTCTTAACCGACTGAGCCACCCAGGTGCCCTCTCCCCCCACTTTTAAAGATTTTATTTTTTTAAGTAATCTCTACACTAAAGGTGGGGCTTGAACTCACAACCAGAGATCAAAAGTTCCATGCTATACCAACTGAACCAGCCAGATGCCCCTGCACATTATCCTGTTAGGCATTACCTTTTGCCTTTTTTTTTTTTTTTTTAAGATTTTATTTATTTATTTGACAGAGAGAGAGCACAAGCAGTGGGAGCGGCAGGTAGAGGAAGAAGCAGGCTCCCTGCTGAGTAGGGAGTACAACTCTGACTCCAGGGCTCAATCCCAGGCCCCAGGATCATGACCTGAGCCAAAGGCAGACACTTAACAGACTGAGCCATCCAGGTATCCCACAAACATTATCTTTTGTTAAGCAACAGAATTGTATTTTTTGGCTTGAAGTACTGCTTCCTTCTGTATTTGAAGGTTTCCTTGGTGGATATTACTGTCTCTTCCGATATTTCTTGGAAATTCCTCCCTACCTAGATTTTTTTTAGAGGCTGTCTTAGAAGCCCCCTCCTGCTAAGAAACAGCCCAGTGGCTGAGACTTTGGAGGATGCAGAACTGAGAATTCTAGGTGAGCACACATAACCTGGATTGGGAGGTTTGAGTTCAGCCCTGCAACGTTTAATTCACTGGCGCTAAAACGTGTCTCCTCGCCTTCCAACAGTTTCCTGTAAGCTGCTATCTCAATACCAAGAGCCATTTTGCCATTGACCGAGTCCCGGTATTACTGAAGGGGGCCGGCCCTCTCGCACTCTCGGTGTTCCTGAGATCGCCCTCCAGCTGCCCAGTGCTATCCCAGTAGGTAGGCACGTCTGCGCTCTGCCGCCCCTCCCGTTCCAGCACCTGCCTCACCAGCGATTCCTTGGCCCCAGTCCGCATCGTGCGCGCCTGCAGCTAGCGACGGTACTTGCGAATCTCGCGGCGCCTGTGGTCCCGATGGCCTCAGTGCCTGCTAGTTCAGGTTGGCAAACTTGGACTTGTACCCTCCTCCACTGTCCCAGCAGCCAGGGACTCAAGCTGAGCGCAGATCTCGCTCCATGCGGAGCTCAGGTCTGGTTTGGCCATGGCCATGTCCACCTCCACAGTGGCCTGCGACGACGCCTGCCGCGTGGCCAGTGGCTTGGCCGCCTCCTCCTCTTACACCCGGCGCACGAAGGCCAGCTAGTTCAGCAGGGACTCCAGCTTCTTCTTCAGGTCCAGGAGGGCCACCGAGGCGCCATCCACGTTACGCTCAACCGGCTCGACACTCCCTCCTCTTCCAAGTGTGACGGCAGCAGCCGCACCTCTTTACCCAGCCCGGTGGAGGCAGCGAGGCCTGCGCATGCGCCGAGCGCGCCTCCTCCTGCTGCGCACGCAGCTGGCACCGGAAGAGCTCGTGACACGCGACAGGCTTGCCTGTGTGGTGCTGCCCCAGTGCCGCCAGCTCGGCCTGGCGCGCGCTTCTCCCTCTCTGGCAGGTGCACCTCCGCGGGGAATGTGGCATTGAGGTCTTGCAACTGCTCCCTCCATGGGTGCGGATGATCCTGGGTTCGTCGGTGTGCGCAGCCACCTGTGAATGCCGCAGGGCCTCTGGCGGTAGGCCAGGCTCAGGCCCAGGCGGAGCGACGAGGCCACACCGCGGCGGGGCAGGGACTGCGAGCCGCCGTGCCCCCAGCGCTGGAGCGGCACGAGGACAGGCGAGGGCCATCTCCGAACATCTTGTGGTAGCAGGAGGAGGCGCCCAGGTAATGGACCCTTTTACAGCTTCCTTCCGCATGCTCACCTGCCATTCTCGTCTGTCTGTCTCTCTCTCACTCTCTCACTCTCTCGTTTGGAGCTCTTGCCAGCCCCGAAGCTTTGCTCTGTTGTTTTCACGTCAGCTCCCTCTCTTTCTCTCTTTAGCTTCACCACTGGCCCTTGCTCCCTGACTATAATCATACTCAACTTCCTCTTATCCAAAACTAGCCAACCAAACAAGAAACCAATCCGACAGACACACACATACACAACCACACAACCGCTTTCCCTCCATTCTGCTGGCCCCTCTAAGCAAGTGCCTCCCCTATTTCTGTTCATCACAGAGCTTCTTTAAAAAGTCATCTTTGTCAACTGCTTCCATCCGGACACCACTCCCTCGCCCCTTATTGTAAACTGGCTTCAGCTCTTATCACTGTAATTTTTTAAAGGTCACTAGTCACCTGGTTACCAAATGCAGTGTTCCTTTTTATCCTTATTTTGCCTAATCACTTTATATGATTGACCCTGTTCCCTCATCCTAATCACCTCCCCACGCCTGTGAAATTCACACCTCCTTGGGCTTCCCTGATAATAATTTCTCATATCTCCTTTTATCCCTGTGTCTCCTTGTCTTCTTTTCCAGCTTGAAATATGTTTCCCCTTAGAATCTGCCCTTGGCCCTCTACTCCATCCTCACTTCTGTATGGTTTCTTGGGGAGCCCATTCAGTCCCATGGCTTTACTTCTTCCTTATTTGTGATTCATTTCTGAAACCCCATCTCTAGTCCTGACAGCCCTCTTTGGAAGTTTCCACCCATCTACCAGGGTGTTGCTCTTAACAGACTCAAATCTAAGTCAATATTTCCTTTCCTGAACATTTACTTCTTCCCATTTCTGTTAATTAAGATCTTTCTAATTGCACCAGCTCAAAACTTTGCTAGAATCTTTAATTCTCTCCTTTCTTCTGTCCCACATCTGATTAGAGGTCAAGTTCTATTAAATTTGTTTGAAACATGTATCTTTTGTGTTCATTCTTTCCTTTTTATTCCTGCTAATACCCTCTAGTTCAAGATCTGGTTTCCTTCCACTTCCTTTAAGGATAGTCACCTAGTAAGGTGTCCCTGCTTCCAGTCCTACTCTCCTGAACTGCCCCTTATACTCTGACACAGCACTACCGTGCTAATTCCTGAAGCATCCATCGAAGCTGGTTATTTCCCTGCTCAGACACTTTTAGTGGCTGCCTAATACCTAAGGCATGAAGACTCAGATGCACACAACACAAGCAGGGCTCCAAACTACCTCTCTAGTTTTATTTCCCATGAGGGTTTCCCCTCCACCAGTTTTAACTTTGGCCACCAACATATAAGCACATGCTGTAGTTTTATGTCCAAGAGCAAGAAACAAAAACTCCAACTCAAAAATGACATAATGATATATTTATTTATGATTTAGTTGATAACTAAGCTTATTGATTATATGCCATATATAAAAAATTATGACAAGTTCCAAAGCAGGTTGGGCCCTGGGGCAGAAAGGTCTCCACTGTGATTCTGCTACTTTGTAATTCTGTCCACGGAAATGAGTTCTCCTTTGCTAATGATCTCCTCCTCTTTGGAACTCACACTGCACTGATCACAGTGTGCTTTGTGTTATAATTACCTGTTACCTGTCTTATCCCTGCTGGGATTGGCCCCGGGGAGGGGGGGGCAATGAATTACACCCTTCTCCCTGCTTGAGAGGGAGGAGTGGCAGATAAGATCAAAACAATACTTTTTTATTGATAAAACTGGTTCTGAAGAAAGGTGCCTTGTTGTGCTGCAACAATAGGCTCCCTAAGACGGACATACCAGAATTTGACAGACTCCTCTGCAATCACAGGTGAGGTTAGAGCACACTGGGCTCCTGTAGTTGTGGGGGCAGAGCATGCCCATCCCTGGCAGATCTTTGTAAGTTACATCCGGGAAACTCGCTCCTCCACAGGGAGGGGTAAGGCATGGGAGAACAGCACAGGAGTGTTTAGGAAAGAACATCTCTAGATATAATAGAAGAGGTCAGAATCCTTTATGATAAAACTGTGGACTTCTGACATCAGGGACTATATTTTGTATACATCTTTTTGGTGATGGATGCTTAATAATGTCAGATAATTAAATTATATACCATAATTATTACTATAAGTTATGTAATTATATACCGTTACATTAGCATATAATACATTTGATGCAATGTTATACCATAGATTTAAAACATACTATGCAGTTATATATATTAATGAATTATTAAAATTCAAAAGGCTGCCAATGTGTAGTGGTGACATTACCAGAGATTTACAGAGGAGAAGCTTGTTTTTACACAGGAGAACAAATTATTCTTGGGCCTGCATAGCATGGGGAGAGGCACATAGAGAAAATGAACACAGTTCTAGTTTCTTTGCATATCCAAAGGTAATGCTCAAATAAAACAATGTTTCCCATAAAGAATAATTTCTTAAAATCATATCCAAGCTGCTTGATTTTTATTTCCTTTCAGAATTCTTGAGAAAACTTACTCATTTTATTTTTCAAGAGTGAATCATTTTGTACCACCCAGAAACTTCATGTGATGCCCGCCATCTGGATCTGTAGAAAATTAGTGTTTGAGAGTCACTGTTTTCAATTTTCATTAAGATATTTGGTGTCAAGTAGATGCAGCACAAGTGTTTCTCTTTGAAGTGCCTCAGTATTGATGCATCACCTCCTCGTGGCACGTAATGCAAAACTTATATGTCTTCGTTTATTTGGAGGGGTCTTGATAGAAAAATACACTAATAAATGCCATCCAAGATATTCAAATAACTGAGTTTGGGCGGGTGAAATATTGACATAAACCTTAGAACTTAAACTTGGGTAGTAATACCATATATGCCTATAATCTGGCGAGTGTGTGTGTGTCATGCAGGACACTTATTTGGATAACAGTCAAACACTCCTAAAGGAATGGTATTTCTCTGTGTGTGTGTGTAGGTAGAACTTTGTGCTCTTAGGGGAAATAAATGTATACACTTACTCTAAGTGCTGTGGGGTCCCTGGGATTGCCCTGGGACTTAATTTAACACATTATCCTATTACCTATTCTAAGGGACTTGAAAGTTGAGTGTGGAACTTTTGGTAAAATGTTATGGCTACCTGAGACAGTTCTGGGAGGTAGATAAATACCAAGCCCCTCAGAGGAAACCACTAAGTAATAAGGAATGTCTGTTGAGATAAGACAGTGTTTGTGGGCATTGTGCTTCTTCCCTTGGGGTACCTGGAGGGGAGTGAGCTTCTGATGGGGGAAGTGCAGTGTGCATACCCGGAAGCTCTCTGCAGTCTTCTGAAAGAGCTCAGTGCACTGGTGGTTCCGGAGAGCCCAGCTGGGGTCCAGGTTCTGAGGGGTTTCAGAAGTCCCGCCGCAGTAACTTATGAAGAAATGTCTTGGGAAGCTGACGATATTACTACTAAAAGGAAAAAATCCACAAAGATGTTGACTTAGAAACCTGGAAAAGCCACTCATACCTGAAATCCCGGGAAGGAAAGGGATGACCAGATACAGTGTCATATCTTTTTAAAACGTTCTTTGTGAGGGGCTTTTGGCTTCCTGCATACAGTGCCTTCCATGGGAAATGTAATGTAAGTCCTTGTCTTCTTTGTGCCTCATAGAGGAAAAGGAGTGAAGACAGAGGTCACTTTCTGCCTTAAGAACCATCTCCACGAACATCAAAAACCCGAAACAAACATCTCCTTTAAATGGAGAGAATCGTAACTGGATTATGATAGATGAAGTCCCCAAATCTCTTAATGGAGGCATAAGATCAGTGAAAGCCGAGGAAGGCAGTCTCAAATTCCAGTTTAGAATGTGACCCTGCCAAAGAAGACAGCACATTTATGTACTTAAAGCTCTTGCACAGATACATATGTACATGTGGGTACAGAGCTATAGAAAAATTCACCCCGCTAGATGCATACCTCAGCTCCTTCCACTGCCCTCATGCTACTCCACATTCTATCTACTCCCAGACTGATCCTTCCTTTCATTCATCAGACACTTCGAAGAGAAATTTCTATCTTATACATAGACAAAATGAGTGCCTATGAGAGTGCCTTCCCTTAGAGAACAAAGCTAAACAATACACTGTCTGGTCTATGGCAGCTGATTTGGCTAATGACAACTGCGCCAAGACGTCCATAAATCCTTAGAGTGCGTACACTGGTGGTGTTTGATGGGAAAATACATCACCACCAAAAAAGATGGTCCTTGACAAATTTTTATATATATTGCCCAGGATTCATTCATTCATATATACATATATACACACACACACACACATATATATAATATTTTATGTACTTATAAAAATGTATTTTATGTATTTATACTTATATGTATACTGCATCATGAGGATTTATGTTTTTCATCAAATCACAATAATTATATATAATACATTATGAATAAACATAAGTATATATTAGAAATGTATAAATTACATATGAATAAAAATAAGTGTATAAATACATAAATTATAGGTAATTTATAACTATAAGTTATATATAATACATTATAAATATACATGTTATAAATAACAAGTATATTATAACTAGATATTTTATAAATAAAATATGTATATTACAAATAAATATATAAATGTGATAATATATATACTTACATATTTATTTTTAAAATATGTGTGTATACATTTGTATATACATATATTATATGTGCGTGTATATATATGTATATGCTGTTTCACTGTGAGAATTTATGATTTTCATCAAATTAGAAAATTCTCACCATTACCTTTTCCAGTGTTGCCTCAGCTCCATTCTCTCTCCTTCATTTCTAAAAATCCTTTTAGACTTCACTGAACCTTCTCTTGCTACTTTTTCTATCTTAACCTCCCTTCCAAGTTTTCCATCTTGTTATTTCTCTGGGATCCATTCTGGTATGATGCTTTAGCTTGGGCTCCTTGTTCATGAATTTTCCTTCAGACATGTCTAATCTACTGTTTAGTGTGCCCACTGAGTTTTTAATTTCAATAACTATGTATTTTATTTGTAGAATTTCTGCGTTTTTTTTGTCATGGCACCCTGTTTTTCTTGTGTGTTTTTTTTTTCTTTTTGTAATGTTTTTATTCTAAACATTCTTATTTTATATTCTCTTTCAGATCGTTGTAGTAGCTCCATTCTTTGGAAGGTGGGAGGGGTGACAGTGGTGAATTCCTATTGACTCTTGCCCATGATGGATTTGTCCCTTCAGTGTTTTGCCATTTCTCTTATTGTGAGCTCATCTCGTGTGGGGCTTGCTTATTTTTGTGAAACTAACTGTATTCTGCATTGTGGAATGTCTCTCTAGAGTGTTTCTGTAACTGCTTCTGCCAGGTACTCCCAAAATATTACTAGCCGGGGACCAGTTTTTACATTAATTTCTTGGCTTGAAAGTTTCTGGGCCATTCCAGTAGGGAAATTTCAAAAACCAAATTCATGTGTAGACCAGGTCTGGGGTTTCACATTCTCAGGAAAGGCTTTTTTCCACAAAGAGAGACAAATGAGTTTCTGTGTCGTCTTGCTGTGGCGGTTAGGGAATTTTTGAGGAGGGGAGGGTAGGAAGGGTCAGTATTCTCCAGGATGGGTTCAGGTCTACAAGGGTCTTGGCTTCATGTAGTAGTCTCATCTCTACCCCTGTTTTGTGCAGGCTCAAGGTCTTATCTCCTGTGGTCATTAAAATCCAAGTTCTAAGTTTTTTGAAGATCTGTAACTCACTCCAATTCTGAGGGCAAATGGAGCATAACTTTATATGCTGACTTATTTGGTTTCATTCTTTCTCCTGTGATTCCCCCTTCTTTCCTATAATCTTAATTTTGCTTTTAAATTTTTTTTTGTGGGGATGCCTGGGTGGCTCAGTGGGTTAAGCGTCCGACTCTTGGTTTTACTCAGGTCATGGTCTCGGGGTCATGAGATCAAGCTGCACATGGGGCTCCGTGCTCAGTGCAGAGTCTGCTTGAGATTGTTTCCCTCTCCTTCTCCCTTCCTCTCTGCCCCTCCCTCTACGTGTGCTTGTGCACACTCTCTTTTTCTCAAATAAATAAAATCTTAACATTTTTTTGGTTATATTTTATTCTGCTATTGTAGGCATACTTGAAGGGAGAGTTTTCAAGTTATGTTAGTCTGCCATATTATCAAAATTTTAAGTCCTTTCATCTATGCTTTGTGTTTTCCCCCTTACTGTTAGAGCAAGACCTTTATGACTTATGCTAGGACTTCTGCATTAGCTCTTGCATGCATTTTCCTCTGGGTTGTCTAAGATACCATCTCTCAGTTATATCATTCTAAAAGAACACTTTGCATGATTTTCTGACTTAACACTGTTCATAGCCCCCATGATGCCTCTGGAATAAAGCCTAAATTCCTTGTCCTTGCATTAAGGTCATCTGTAATCTGGCCTCCAATTAAATATATTTTCTATTGGTTTTAGTGATGTTTTTGATTTTTCTCTGTTGAACAGTTCACCATTCTTTTAAAAAAATTAGGTGAGTACTACCTCATATATGAAGCTATCAGATGGGTCCTCAACTATAGGACAAGTATTTTTATCTATTTTAGTGCGAATTGGATTAGTCCTTATATCACCCCAAATCTTAGAACATGTCCTGACCCCAACAGGCACTCATACCTTCTTCTTAAATTTGACTAGAGAGGAGACATTGGTGATTGGACTTCAAGCCATAGGAGAAACAACTAGGGCAGAGCTTTACCTTGATTGGTTTTGGAGATTGTCTGTTTTCTACTGTGTGCAGTAAGAGAAAACTGTGCAGAGGAGGTCAAACATAGAATATGACACAAATGGGATGCCTGGGTGGCTCAATCGGTTAAGTGTCTGCCTTCTGCTCAGGTCATGATCCCAGGGTTCTGGGATCAAGCCCCATACCGGGCTCCTCGCTTAGTGGGGAAACTCCTTCTCCCTCTGCCTGCTGCTCCCTCTGCTTTTGCACTCTCTATCCCCCCGCTTTCTCTCTCTGACAAATAAATAAATAACCTTTAAAAATATTCATAAATAAATAAATGAAATCATAAAAAAGAATATGAACAAATGACACAAATTTACATAAATATGAGTAAAATTCATATTCTCTATTTTTTACAATGTCTCTTAGTTTTCAAACCATTTTTTTTTAAAAGATTTATTTATTTATTTATTTATTTGTCAGAGAGAGAGAGGAGCGAGAGTGAGCACAAGCAGACAGAGTGGCAGGCAGAGGGAGAAGCAGGCTCCCTGCCGAGCAAGGAGCCCGATGTGGGACTCGATCCCAGGACGCTGGGATCATGACCTGAGCCGAAGGCAGCTGCTTAACCAACTGAGCCACCCAGGCGTCCCTCAAACCATTTTTATAGCCACGGTCCTTTGATCTTTACAGCAACCAGTATGGTAGGTAGAGAAAATTTGGAAATAAGTAAACAAGTCCAGAAAAATTATTCATATATTCACACAATGATTGGATGATTGTTTATTGTACTGCCTATGTACCAGGCACTGGGCTAGGGCTGGATGAAATGTGCCAACAGCACTTCATGGACCTAGAAATCTTACAGTTTGGAGACTTCTCCAAGCCTGTTACCCAGTAAATGATGGACTTGGAGTTAGAACCCAACTCTTACAAGTCCGGATCCGTCAAACCCTTCCTTTCTGGCAGGGTTAGCCCCACACTTGACCTGAAAGAGAATGTGTGTTCCACCTAAGTTATCTTTGCTGTCTCTTTTCGAGCAAGGTTTAGTGTTCCTCACACTCATGTCCTTTTTGTACTGGGCACATAATTAGACTGTACTTCCCAGCCTTCCACGGAGGTGGAGGTGGTCATGTGACTGAATTCAAACCAGTGAAACATGTCGAGGTGACGTACAGTGCTCCAGGCCTGGACCACAGAAGCATTCCACATGTAATCGTCTCTCTCTTTTTCCCTTTAGTGGCTGAGTGCAGAAGATTCCAAGGACCAAGAAAAGGGTGAAGCCACAGATGGAAGAAACTAGATTTCCAGAATGACACATGGTAAGCAGCCTGTCAATCAGGAACATTTCACCTGACTTCACGTGAGCAATTAATTTCTGTTGCCTTAAGCCAACTGGGATTTGGGAGTTATTTTTGTTTTGTTTTGTGTTTTTGTTTTTTTTTTTTTAGGGCAGATAGCATACCCTGAGAAGGCCACCCTTCAGATTAAAGCCTAAAATGGGACTGTTAAGAGTGATAACACTCTTACATAAGAGTGACACTCCTACATACTCATACATCTTGGCACAACTTTTAAGTGATCTATTTTTTTTTTAAGATTTTATTTATTTATGTAAGGAGAGAGAGATTGAGCGAGGGGGAGGGAGAGAAAGTGCACAAACCAGGGGAGGGACAGAGAAGCAAACTCTCCGCTGAGCAGGGAGCCCGATGCGGGGCTCGATCCCAGGACTGTGGGGTCATGGCCTGAGCTGAAGGCAGGTGCTTAACCGCCTGAGCCACCCAGGCGCCCTTAAGTGATCTATTAAACTATACCCCCTAGATTCTTTTTTTTTTTTTTTTTAGATTTTTATTTATTTATTTGACAGACAGAGATCACAAGTAGGCAGAGAGGCAGCCAGAGAGAGAGGGGGAAGCAGGCTCCCTGATGAGCAGAGTGCCCGATGCGGGGCTCGATCCCAGGACCCTGGGATCATGACCTGAGCCGAAGGCAGAGGCTTTAACCCACTGAGCCACCCAGGCCACCCTACCCCCTAGATTCTTTATTGGTAACCTGGATGTAGATATCGATAGTCTCATCAAATTTAAAGGAGATACCAGCATCCAGGACATTTTAAAATTTCAAATGATATTCAGCAGTGTTATAGACCCAGTGTATCTCAATATCAGCAAGGCATTTGACAAGGCATTTTGAATAAAAGAATGAAAAAAGGGTACTACTCAGTGAATTCAAAGCTGCCTAAACAGTCAGCCCCCAGGTGATCAGTGGGTGCATTCAGGTGAGCAGAGGTTTCTGCAATTGAAATATTGGACTATTCTCTTATACTTGTTTTGGTCCACGTTTTTATCCATGTCTTGCATGAGGATGTAGTAGTAAGTATGCTGATCAAATGTGCTAGTGACACCACTCTGGAGGGGATAGAAATAAGATATAAGATAGTTGACAGAATCAAGATTCAGAATTATCTTGACATGCTGCAGTGCTTGGCCAAAACTAACAACATGAAATGTAATAAGGATAAATGCAAAGTCTTGTGTTGAGGTCCCAGAATGAATTATAGGAATACAGGATGGAGACCGTGTAACTTGGCAGCAGTTGACGTAAAAAGGCCCTGGGGGTCTTATTTGACCAAAAGCTTGATTCGAGCCAACAGTGCGATATGGCTGCACAAACTGAGCGGTGTTCATGGAAGCATTGTGTGATCATCAGGAAACACATTAGGCTCTGCACTCCTCACATGCAATCTGGGGCATTATTTTTAAAAATCTGTGTGTGTTGGCACGGGGACAAACGAGACTACACAGAGGAGGTGATGGGGATGGTGAATAAAGATGTCTCCTGCCTCTGCGTGCGTAGCATACTGCTGGTGACCTTCTTAGTGTTTGTGTTGTTCCTCCAGCTTTCTGCTGTAGTCTTTCTCATCCGCTAGACTGCATGCTCCCTTAAAAAACCCGATAATAATAACAATAATAATAACGATGCTGGTGGTACCAACAATGGTTATGGGTAATATTGGTTGAGTTCTTCCCATGTGCAAAACTCTTCTCTGAATGCTTTACATGTATGTTCTTATTCAACCTTCATGGCAGCCCTATGAAATGGATTCTACTAGTGTCCCCATGTTATAGATGAACTAGGTATAGTGGGGTTAAGTTCCTTAGTAAATGGTGGAATCAGGGCACTCAGGCAGTTTGACTCTAGGACTGGTGTTCTTAACCATATGCTGTCTGTAGTTCTGAAACTCCCCAACCTCAAGCACTCAGTTCGTGTTCACTCATCTTAATGGGGGAGACAAGAGTGGCACCTAGAAACCAGGTTATAGAAAGAACCTAAGAGGGGCTGAGCTCCTCCCTGATTAGTACCACGGATTTATCTAGTGCCCACCGCGTATAAGAGGAGAAATATACTCGTGAGGTTTTGATATGCCCATACTAGTAGTCACATAATGTTAATCTTACATGTTTACAGTCAGATTTTAGTTTCCAAAAGCATGTTGTTTATTTCATGTTTTTGAAGTATAATTGACATACTATATTAGTTTCAGGTCAAAAGCATTTTTAAAAAGCTTGATATCCTTTAAACTTCTGAATGCCTTGTGAAGCGAACACAGTAAGTTTAGAATGAGGAAACAAACCCAGAAATGTTATGTTTGTCCATCCATCCACATATTTCTTCCACAAACATTTAGCAAGCGCCCATTATGTTCTAGGCACCACAGCAAGATCCCAGGAGTTTTATGAAGGAGATGTTATCTTTATTTTTAGGTAAGAAAATGGAAGTCCTGAAGACTCCATTAGTGTTGGCATTGGTGCTCTCTCGTATACACCCTCTCACATACAGGCACACACGTGATGTATACATGATGTATGTTGGGGCCCCCATGTTATGTATTTTTCTTTCAAAGGATGGAATTGAAGGTCATTTCCTTGCCGAGTCACGGTTAAATTTCACAGTCCGATGTGCTAGAAAGGAGTTTCCATGATATCCCAGTAGTTGAGTAACTAGTAGTCGAGTTCTCGGTTCCCATTATGAGATTCTAACCATGATTAGGTAGGTTATGTGAAACAAATCGAAGTGACATTCATGCAAAAGGGAGTAATTACTAAAAGTAGGAATGAAAATAGAAATAAACACCTATTAGAAAATGAGATCATCCTTGGAGAGTGCTTTGAGATCTTTGGGAAATATGGTTGGGGTGGGGGAGCATGCTGGGACACCTTCCCTCTGTGGGTTCCAGACATTCCAGGCTCCCAGCCTCCCAGCTATGGAATGCCCTGGAATGTGCTCGAATCAGTGTGGGCTGTGGAGCCTGGGAGCAGTAGGGCTCTGCTAGCAGGGGCTGGTCTGGCCCACCTGGGATCTCTGCTGTGGTTCAGCAGCCCCCAGGGCTGGGAGGGGAAGAAATGAATAGGAAATGCAGAACTTGTCACTGCAGGCCTCCCTGAGAGCTAAGGTCAGCCTGGAGCTTAAAGAAGATAGCGGTTGTGCTGTCCTGTCTTATAAGTGTCCACAGTGTCAGCATAATTTCCAACAGAGGCTATCCAAATGCCTCCCTCACCCCTGTGTTCACTGAGAGTTATAAAACAGGTGTCACCTACCCTTCTTTCTTGGAAATGAGCATCTTCTATCTAAGCAGTCTTTTATTTCTTTAAGGTCAGGACTGAAGAGAGATTATGGGACTTGGGCAGTGAAGGGTAAAGGGTACTGGTAGTGGAAAGAGAGGCAGCGTGTTTGGTCCTCCGTCCCTGGCATTCTTGGGGACTCTCCTGCCTACCTCTCTGCCCCAGTTTGTCCGGACACAAAGGCCAGCCTCTCTGCAGCAGCCTTAAAAGTGAGTCAATAAAAGAGGAGGGTTGGTATGCTTATCAGGGAAAGATTGCTGTTTCTCTCCCACGGAGGCCTTAGAGACTTCTCCATTTCCCAGCACTTCCCAGAAGTGAGCATGGGGGAAGGAAAATTACTGCTTGGAGTGCAGTTGGCAGTGGCTTGGGATCAGCCCCCTTGGGCCTGGCTTGGTGCCTCTATGGAGAAGCATCTTTAACTTTCGTTGCCAGAGGGTGTTTTGCTTCTAGCGAGGGGAGGAGGAGATGGAGGAAATAAAAGCACAAAAATGAAAAACAAAGAATTCCTGAAGGTCCGATAAGCAGTTCAACTATGCACCAAAACATAAATATTTGGCCAAATTAGTTACTCCAAATGCTTCATATTTCTAAAATTGAACCACAGTTTTGTTATACTTTGAAGTTTTTCAGCTCTTGACAATCCTGTGCAAATCTAAGGGGCATGGGGACTGGAGTTCATTTCCTTCCCCGAGATCCCAGCAAATACTCGGCTTCTTGCTTTTTGATGCCTGGTAAAATGATTTTGCTTTTTGGTTGGTCATCTCTTTCCAAATGGAGATGTTCTCTGTATAGTCACTCAAGTCAGCATTTTATCAATGAACAAGCAGCAAGAAGCTGGGAAGTATTAGATTGGAATGGATCAGAAAGGCTCTAATGGTCATTTACATATCTGCATCCTAATACCTGTGATAGTGCTGCTGTTTGATTTCTCTTTGCCTTTTGTTGAATTCACCTCTGGAGATTTGCGTGATGTTAGTCATAGAGCTTCTCACAAATACAGGTCTCAAATCTAATTTATTTATGCATGGCAGAAATCTGTTGTTCCCTTGGGCAGAAGAATTAACATCTATAAAACTGAGTATTTTATGTGATCCTCAGGCAGTTGGTTAATTTCCTCACTGCAGTCCTCTAATAAATTCAGTGAAAAACAGCCATCAGACCAGTTATTTGCTATCACTTAAAAAAATAAATGGAACATGTTAAGGTCTAGTAATCAGAGGACCCTCGTTTGTTTTAGCACCCATATTTGAGGGTATTAAATTAATTAAACTAAATTAATTAAGGAGGCCATTAGCCAGGGGTGACTTTAATCCCTTAGTAGCCTCTGTAAGCAAACCCAAACCTAAACTTGCAGTGTTTCAATGTTAAGAAATCAAACCTAAAGATGATCCATCAAAAATGAGCCTTTCCCTGATAAAACAACTGTGTAAGCTGTAGACAACCTACTAATTTCCATGCTTTGCTTCTGCCTCTTGTCTATAAAGTCTCTGCCAGGGCTCCTGTAGGTGGTGGGGCGCTTCTGATTACTTCTGGTTAACATTACCTGCCTGATATGATTCAATTTTAACTCAAAGCCTTAGAAATGTAGTATGCCTTAGTTTATCATTTTTTGAAGATATTGTTTATTTGTTGGAAAGAGAGAGAGTGTGTGTGCATGCATGTGCATGTGCAGGGGAGGGTGAGTGGCAGAGGGAGAGCACACTCTCCAGTGAGCATGGAGCCTGATGTGAGGCTCAGTCCCATGACCCTGAGAGCATGACCTGAGTTGAAATCAAGAGTCAGACACTCAACCGATTAAGCCACTCAGGCACCCCTCCTTCAGTTTATCTTTTAACAAGGGGAAGGTCATGGCTCTTGGCCAACGGGAAACATCTTCTAGTAGCACTTCATTGTACTTCATAGTAATGAGAACTGTTTTCATTGAAACACACAATGGGTGGTGGTAGGCAGACTGTCACTTTCTAGACATAGGGGCCGAGGAGGTATTCAAGCTTGCTCTTAGACCTGAAATCTTTTTACCTGATTTCCAGGAAACAAGACCAGAGACTGCCTCCAGATGTTTCTGATGGGAGTCAGTGTGTAGCTTAGGGTTCAGGTTAGTTATGTAATGGAGAAAATTAGAGACCCTGCCTCTTTAGACTTGGCTTAAATGATCTCTTCTCTTCTACCAGGAACTATTTGTGGGGGTCCAGGGAGAAAAAATGAGGGAAAGAGAGAAGATTGGTTGCATAATTTTATGTAAGAAATGTTGGACACATTGAAGGCACACGAAGTTCACCTATGTATGCAGACATTACCTGAATTACTCTGAAACCAGGCAAAATCAAAGTAAGCCGAAGCAGGGGCACCTGGGTGGCTCATTCAGCTGTGTCCAGCTATTGATTTTGGCTCATGGTCACGAGTTCAAGCCCTGCATATGGCTCTGCACTGGGTGTGGAGCCTGTTTGAGATTCTCTCTCTCTCTCTGCATGGCGCCCCCCGCCCCCGACCCACTTGCATGCATGCTCTTTCTCTTAGAAAAGAAAAGAAAAGGAAAAAAATAAGCCAATCCAAATAAGCTCAGAGGAACAAGATTCTTCAGGAAACATTACCTGTTAGGCTTCATGCTATCACTTCCTTTCCCCCAAAGGAGCTTCTCCCTATCCTTCCTAAGCCGTGAAGGGCCTTCTCTCTTTGCTCTTGAAAGGGCGGTTGAAATGCCTCTTTCTCCACGAAGCCTTTCTTGGAGAAAATAAGTGACACTCCTCCTCTTCTTGCGACTCTCACAGAATCTTCATTTTGTACCTTTTTATGGCACTTATTTAGTTGTACCACATATTGTAGCAATTGATGTTTGCGTCTCATCCCCTCTACCTATCTCATGTGATCTGTAGGCCTGGAGGAGAGGAGATCTGTGATATACTTTACTTCGTACCTCCACATTACTCAGCACAATACATTGTTCCTTACAAGGCACGCAGTAGGTGTGTGTTTATTAATAAAGGCATCCAGAGCAGCTCTACTGCATCACTAACCCGCAACCTAATGTTCTTACAAGCGAGGATTAGATAAGGTTAAAACTTTACTTTTTAAAGTTAGTTAAAAAAATACTTCCTTGACATTCTCGATCAAAACTCTGTATCAGGCATCTTCAATTTGGTCAGAATGGGCTGAGCAGTTTAGAGTGTAATAGTTTAAGTAAACGTTTTTCTTTTTCTTTTTGTCTTTCTTGGGAACAGATGACACTTTGCTGGACAAAAAGGAAAACTGGGTGGGAGAAGTAGGGTGGGGCCAGTGAAGTCTGAATTCTGTGACTGGATTTAGTTGAAAATACCAAGCTGTGCTCAAGAACTCTGCATGAAACGGACTCCCTCAGACCGTCCTTGGGGTGCCTTCCATGAAGACTGGAGTTAGAAAGATTTGGGAGCTGAGAGTTAAGCTGAACGAAAGGTCCCTATTTTAAATCAAAACATATACAAGGAGGAGGGGGAGCTTAACCTAAATTCTGAATTCTACCACTCGGCTCTCACCCCTTAGACCTATCTTCTCTGATAAATTTTCCCCAGTTATATTAAAAAAGGAGGGGTTGTTGCTGTTGTTTTGCCGTCCTTTAGTAAGAGCAATTTAAAATATACTTGGTTTCCTTTTAGTGTTCTAAAAGTTATGCCTTTCATCTCCCAGTTGTTCTATATGATACCTGGGGTGAGGTGGTTTTGTTTTGTTTTGTTTGTGAGGTTGTCTTAGTATTTCGAGTAATGAGGAGATGGAGAACAAGTGGTAGAAGAATGACAAGATAGGGAAGACGATTCCTGTTCTTTTTGCTCAGTATCTGGGAGTTTTGGAAGACTTTGGGAGCCTTTTTGTTGTGGTGATGGCGGAATTTATTGTTCAGTTTGTGATATATTGTGTTATCTGTCACAGTTGTGTGGGTTTGATGAAGCACCTGCTGTTAGTTGGGGATGACTGGAGAGAACCTGTGGGCATTCCGAGGAAAGAGCCTGATTGGGCTGGAAACTCCAGCAATGGTACCTCCAGGCCTCAGAGCTTGGATTCTGTCATTTGAATATCACTGCAGTCTGGACTTTTTGGGAAGGAGGAATCTGGTGAGAAATAATAACTAGAGATTAGTCTAATGAGGCTAGAGAGATGTAAAGAGAAAAGAGACTTGTTTATTTTTCTATACAAATACAAAGAAATATCCGTCCGCTGTGGAACCAATAATGGAAATGACACAAGGGTGCAGAGCAAGAAATGGGACTTTCAAGGGACAAGTCCAGAAAAGCAAGGTAAAGGTCATTTGCGGGTTGGATCTAGCCTCAGAGAATTTCGGAAAGCACAAGGTCAAGATACACCTACAGCAAGAGACTCAGGTAGTCTGTAACATTGTGAAGGAATTCTGTTTAACAAACCCTACAGGGGGAAATTTTCAGAGTTCCAGAAGACAGCAGGAGAGTTCAGAGATGCCAAGGACATGCCCAGATTTCTGAGGTACCAGAGGTACAAGGGTGAACTACATTTCTTGTCTTTTTTTTTTTTTTTTAAGATTTTATTTATTTATTTGACAGACAGAGATCACAAGTAGGGAGAGAGGCAGTCAGAGAGAGAGAGGGAGAAGCAGGCTCCCCGCTGAGCAGGGAGCCCGATGTGGGGCTCCATCCCAGGATCCTGGGATCATGACCTGAGCTGAAGGCAGAGGCTTTAACCCACTGAGCCACCCAGGTGCCCCATGAACTACATTTCTATAATTTAATTTTTAAAAATCATTTAATTTAGAGAACAGACGTAGGTTTCTAGAGTCAGGATTAGACAAAAAATGTTCTCGATCTCACACAAAACACATTCTCAGACCTCTTTAGGGGATGCAGTTCCCAGTAAAGTAATGCCTTTCCAGAAGGGAACCAATAGGCCCAGATCTCTGGAACTAAAGGAATCTGAGGAAGGAATAGAGAATGGCCCCCTCAGAAACCCAGAAGCAAGTGTTGTGATCGTGTGGGTGCTGGAAACTCCGGGGTCATGATGGGTACTGTCTTTCAGAATCCTGAGACCTAGAATCACTGGAGCGGACCCCTCTCCAATCTCTGACTTCCCCTGCCGGTTTTCACCACATTGAGGATCTAGCCTCAGTTCTAAATCCGCCAATAAAATGACAGCACCTTACCATCCTCTCCAAACATCTGGCCTTTCCTTGATCTTCTTGATCAGGAAATTCCCTTTAAAACCCCACTGGTTGCCCTGGACACTTTTTGCTGTTTTCTGCTCATTTAAGGCTTTCATATTCCCAGTATCTTCTCTATGAGTTAGCTTCCATTCAGGAGACAAAACCACTACTGGTTACTTGAACAGAGAGAATTTAATAGATAAAAAACAGCAACAACTGTTAATGAGATTCAGAGCTGTTAACAAGGTAAATGAAAGGGTTAGATCTCAAAGATACCATGGAGGAAACCGCAACAGAAAGCAGCAAGCACCCATAGACCCATAGGATTGAAAGAACAAAGGAAAGAGGCGGGGAGTGTTAACATTTAGAACTTAAGGGAGGGCTCCCATAGAGCTGAAATTGAGATTTCTGAATAGAAGGGGCTGCTTGGGTGGTGTTGGAGTCTCTGAGCTTGGAGGAGCAACCTCAGGAAACCTGGATTTTTTTTTTTAAGACTTATTTATTTTGGAGTGGGGGTATCCAGGGGGAGAGGGAGAAAGAATCCTGGGCAGACTCCCAGCTGAGCTCAGAGCCCAAAGTGGGGCTCCATCCTAGGACCCTGAGCTCATGACCTGAGCGAAAATCAGAAGTCTGAGGCTTAACCAACGGCCACCCAGGCATCCCAGGAGACCTGGATTTTTGAGGAGGGAGTTCAGATAGGAGATCTTGTGGGACTGGATGGAGGCTTGATAGGGCATGTGCTGGAAAAACTCCAAACTAGATTCAGCTGCGGTTTTAGGAGGGCACTGCTGTTGCTGGAATGACCTCAGGACCTGTGAATGGATGGGACCAAGCAGGCCTCTTCTCTATCTTCATTCAGCCCCGTGGTCTCCCTCTGGCTCCCCCATTTGGTGGTGGAACAGGAAGTCTGAGGTCCAAGCAGAAATGTGTTAGGCAGAGTCACAGCTCCAGCACCACGAAGCCAAATAGGGAAGGGTGGATCTGGAGGTGAGAGGTAAAACCTTAACGGACACACTCTGCTGCTAGCTGGTTGGGAAAGCACCTGGTTCTTTCCTATTAGAACCGTGTATTATTGATTACAGCTAGAATTGTATTTGAGGCCTTTCTAGGGACCTTTCCTTGGAAGGGAGGATCACGCCTTTCTTCTCTAGACTTCAAAAAAATCCTGCCTTCCTGAAGTCTCAGGCAGGGGTGCCTGGATGGCTCAATCGTTAAGTGTCTCCTTCGGCTCAGGTCATGATGCCAGTGTCCTGGGATTGAGCCCTACATGGTGCTCCCTGCTCAGCGGGAAGCCTGCTTCTGCCTCTCCCACTCCCCCTGTTTGTGTTCCCTCTCTCGCTGACTTTCTCTCTGTCAAATAAGTAAAATAAAATCTTTTTTTAAAAAGGTCTTCGGCATATGCTTGATGAGGCTTACCCTTTCATTCCTAGCTATTAAAAGAAAAAACATCAACTTCCACTTTGTTCTGAAAGACCAAGACAAGTCAAGAATGTGTCTACCTCTATGTGTGTGTGTGTGTGTGTGTGTGTACACATATATATTGATAAATCAATTCTAGATCTTACTCCGGTACTAGTTTCATCTGTCAGAAATGTGTAATTTTCTCTTTCTGACCAGGTAGCCCATTGCAAAATTCCAAAACAAATCATTTGTGTTCTTCTCTAACTTACCCATTCTTTCCAGTGTTGCATTCACAGATTACTCACCTGAATGAATGTCTTCTTTACCTGTAGTACCACTCAGTCTCATCTTATTAAAAGACTGTAGTTTAAGAAGAGGATATACTCTTATCATTGTATTTCAATCTGGTGTCCCTTCCCACCATGCCTCAAAGATCACATGAGGGTATAATCCTAAGCTTACTTTGGTTGCAACACATGCTGGGCAGGTTAGGGAGACAATAAGGTGTCATGTGGGCTCTGGACCAGATTGCTTTTGTCCAAAACCTGGTTTTCCTACTTCCCAGCTATGCGTGCCCTCATTTTCTTCTTCTGTTAAAACGGAACTCCTAATAGTACCTACTTAAAGGACTATTCTTCAGTCTAAAAGCAATATGTAGATAGTGCTGAATCAGTGACAGCTACTATTGGCAAAAAGATTCTGAGGCTCTAAGTATTATTTCCATCTTTCATCTCCCTTCCAGTATTTTTGGGGTGTAAAACACTAGGCACTTGCCATACTTTTATTCGTCTCTCATCTTGTTGTCCTCTAAAGGTGCCACTTTCATAGTTTACCAAGGTAATTGTCTCCTTTTCCTTCTTTATTTAAAGTCTTTCAAGGAGGACATTTAGACTCTGGTCAAATATCCTTCCAAGGCCAAGAATCCATCATTCAATCCAGTGCAAAAACCGCGGTTCTGTCTTTTTAATCTCATGTCTCTTTATCGTCTCTTTATTGGGACATTCAACTCCCACATTTTTTCTAGTCCAAAGCCTTGACTGTTGGTAGAGAAAAGTTTAGTCCACCATCTGTGCTATTGAGCCCTATGATTCCTTCCCAAGGCCTCGTAGTTTCTATTCAAATAATGTCATTCATGAAGCATTTTAAACTTAGGTTGCGCTGGGAGGAGATTTCCAGGAGCAAGTTAATAGGGATCGTCAAGTGGCAGAAGAATCAGAGAAGCAGACCTGAGAGCTAAAGGGAATAGCCTTCAAGAGCTTGGTGATCTGTCTTGAGTATGTGACTTGGACAGAACTCTTATTTCAGATAGGTTAAGTAGGGCGTCTTGGGCCCGTCAAAAAATGAAGCTATCTGCAGAATGCCAAAGAAATACGCTATTTAGTCAAAATAACCAGTCAAATAATTTCCAAGTTAATTTATTTTTCATTTGGTGTTTGCATTTGCACATCCAGCCCAAGATTCTCAAAGGAATAAATTATTATTTCAGCATGTAAATGTTTAGTTTCTTCTCTTGGGAGAAGAAAAGCATCCAAATTATAAAAGTAAGACTGTATATTATACAGTGATACCTTCATAAATCTACTTCCATGAGCCAGAGAAGAGGCATCAGGAGTGGGGAATTTCATATGTGTCCATGCACGTACAGAGTTCAGGCTCTAGAAGATAAATGTGTCAAGAATGCATAACTGCTGCTGAGTAATTATGCAACTTATATTTCTGCCAATAAATTTCGAGCCTGATTTATGTCAGATCAGACTATAAATCCAGTGTTTGTACCAACTATCACAAAATGCATTTTACAACCTTCACCATATTATTTTCAAAGAGAAAATAAACAATGGAATGTTATATCAGGTCAATACTGTGAACTCTTTTGGAGGTTGGGATGGGGTGGGGTGGGGAATCTGTCTAGAGAAGGCTCATCTCAGAAAAGAAAATTTGTACTCTAAGGGTCCAGAAATTGTGATGACTTTATGAACCTTGGGCCTGAGCGCTCATGTGAGAAAATAATGCGAGAAGCCATCTTAATTATCCTAAAAAAAAAAAAAAAGTATATCCTCTATTTACTAAAGTAATGAGAGAAGATTATTCTGTAGGGAATGGATTCCCAGGTTCTCAAACCTGTGTATCCCTTCCCTGTGCCACGTACCAATCTCCCAGTCTAAATTTATAGAACCTGGACCGTGAATCTCAATGCTGGGAAGTCACCTGGGGAGCTTTGAAAACTGCTGATGTCTGGCTCTACCCAAGAATCTGAATTTAATTGGGCTGGGTGCCACTCAGGCATTGCTAGTTTTTTTAAAGCACACTGGGAGAGAAGCATTGGCCTGAGTTGATTGTCCGGGGAGTGGCTTCTGCTTCGTAGTAACAGCAGAATCCATTGGCAGGGATGTGAAACAGTGGGGGCTCTTCCCCATTTTTGCTGTCTCCTCTGTGCCCCTCATTCTCTTGCCTTGCCGTGTTGGCTCTGTTCTATAGATTGTCCTCTATCTGATTTCATGCTTCTGATTCCCAAGTACCTGCTAGTCCCTCCCCTGCCTGCTCTGACTCCAGAAATTTGTTTTCCTTCTGAGTGTTTGTCCCCTCTGTTGCAAACTCTGGCCTCATGATTTCCCAGCTGCCTTTGCAAGCCCCTCTAGTTGCACCGACTAGAGGCAGGTGTCTGATTCAGCGCTCTCGGTTGGTGCAGGAGACTGGGACCTCTCCATAGGTAGCCCCTGAATGTATTTGTTCAGCCTGTGACTTCTGTGGGATGGGATGAGGTCCAGGCCTATCCATCTAGTAGTAGTCTTCTTTTAGGAGACAATGATAATGTGATTCTGGATCAGAACAACCAGGATTTGAATCTTAGGCAGGAAGTCATGGCAGAGGAAAAAAGCCTAGGTGGCCAGGAGCCAGGTTCCCAAGCAAGGGCCGGAGACGTGAAAAGAAGGAACTTTATAAAGGGAAGCAAGGAAAGAAATGAATGACAAGTAACACAATCTACTTAAGGTAAAGCTACGTTTGTATAGTAAGTGTTAGTGTGGGTTACTGTGGCTTGCACAACTGCCACTATCATTTAAAAAATTCTGCAGTATGTCGTCTTTGTGACTTTTTAATAGTATCCTTGTCTCAAGGCACAAACAGAATAGAAGTGTAAATTTTTTAAATGTCAAGAAACTAATACGTATATTATTATTTTCAACAATTCCAACATTAAAAGTAAACTAAAATGCACTATTGACTTCCATGCCCAATCCCAGTCGACTCCCAGAGGTGCCTCTATTAACAGAGATGTAGTCCTTCTAGTGCTTTAACGTACTATATGTATAAAATAGACAGAGGTATATAGCATTTTTATGTTATATAATGTATATATCTACATAAAATAAAATGTGCATTTTAAAGTTAAATAGATATTAACACGCTCACACTTCACCTAGGAATGCCAGAGAATACCATTTCACCATACCCTAACCAATACTGGTAACACAGCATGGTTCATTATTGTTCCAGTATCCATTTCTTTGATTACAAAGATTACATCTTTGTACACGCTTACTGCCTCATATCCTTTGCCCACTTTGACATCAGGTGGCTTGTCGATCTTTTTATTAATATAGGAATGCTTTAAATATTACGGATTTCTATCAAGTGTCTTCAGGGACACTACTTGTTGTCATCTACTTGAATGGCTCCCCCTGCTGGTGTGCAGTACACAGCCTGCGCAGCCATTCCTGGCGGTTCTTAATCTTTTTTGTGTGATGAATTATGTAAATACTTTAGCCGTAACTTGTCTCTGTCTTTTAACTTTGCTTGTGGTATTTTTCATAGTAGCAAAATCATTTAATTTTAGTCCTATCAGTCTTTTACTTTGTGTTGTTTGCTTTCTTGGTTTTGTTTAGTCTTTTCTACCTAAGGTAATAAAATATTCTCCTCTATTTCCTCAGATTGTTTTCATAGTTTTTTAATGGTTATATCTTTAATGTATCTGAAAATTATTAGTGAATGATGTGAAATGGGATTTTTTTCTAATTTTTTTCTTAGTGGATAACCAATAGTCCCAACAAATTATCGGATGGCTATCCTTTGTCCCTATCTAAAAATGCTAACATTATTATATACTTTCCCCCCCTACATTCATGAGTCTATTTTGGGACTCTGAATTCTGCTCTTATGATTAAAATAATATTTGGAGAAAGTATTTAGCTACACTAGTCAAGTGTAATCACTATCTATCAATAAGTGAAAATGTGACATTGAAATAAGACTCCACTCTATATTGATTTTAATCCAGAAGACAAGACCTGATGTTACAGTAAATTATATATAAATTATATGGAGTTCTTACTTCTGAAAGGAGTCTCATCAATTTCAGTAACTTGTTTGCCATCTTCATAAAGCCCCCTCATTGAAGACTCCTGTCTAGAAACTCTTACAGGGTTAGAACTGGTAGATCTTATATGATTCTTAGACACAAGATCCTGGTGCCCAGTTAAGCAATCAACTTGTTTTGTTTCTTCCTGAATATTGTGTTCGACTTGAAAACTCTTAACTTGATTTAACCACATATGTAGTGAACTACTAAAAATTAATTAATATATCTTTTCACTTTAAATGAATTGATTACTGCAACAAAGTGCAAAGATAATATAAATACATGAGCTTTTGCATGGGGCCATGAGAACCTTAAAAACAGGATACATCTGATAGCATGGTGTGACAAATAGCAGGCACTGAATAGATATTTGGAGGATGAATGAAGCTAATACCCAGCTTCACTTTAAAAGCATCTTTTATGCTTTCTTTTTTCTAAGCACTTGACTGATTTGCTTCATTCAGAGTGGCTGTTTTGTTCTCACTGCTTTATGACATATGATATTAAAACATGGCTTGGGGGTGCCTGGTTGGCTCAGTGGGTTAAAGCCTCTGCCTTCGGCTCAGGTCATGATATCAGGGTCCTGGGATCGAGCTCCGCGTTGGGCTCTCTGCTCAGCAGGAAGCCTGCTTCTCCCTCTCTCTCTCTGCCTGACTCTCTGCCTACTTGTGATCTCTCTGTCAAATAAATAAATAAAATCTTAAAAACAAAAACAAAAACGTGGCATGAATCCGGCTTTCTTAGCTAGAAAACTTCAAGTCAATTTAATTATTTTCTTTGGGGTTTATTTAAACCCAAGGCTTAATTATTTGGTTATTGGTTTTAAAAAAAAACCCTGAAATATAAATCTTATTATTCATATTTGCTTTCCACATGGACCATAGAATGAAAACTGCGTTTACTTTACTCTCCCTTGTCTTCAGGTGGCACTATCTATGTAGAATACAGTGTGAATGACTCTGGAGTTGTGCAGTGCACGGTACTGTCCGCCTTCCATCCCAACCCCCATACTCTCTCTATATTTTTCTAATCAGAAAAAGCTGCTTGGCTCTGACTAGCCTGCTATCTGCTGGCTTGTAGATACCTAGACTGTAGCTCTGTGTTCCTTGAAGACTTCATTTCAAATACTGCAAAGATTATTTGTGAAAATAGCCCAGAGACCTTTAGCAGTTTCCAGCTCTGAGTATTTTTTTTTTTTAAAGATTTTATTTATTTGACAGACAGAGATCACAAGCAGGCAGAGGCAGGCAGAGAGAGAGGAGGAAGCAGGCTCCCTGCTGAGCAGAGAGCCCAATGCGGGGCTCGATCCCAGGACCCTGAGATCATGACCTGAGCTGAAGGCAGAGGCTTTAACCCACTGAGCCACCCAGGCGCCCCTCCAGCCCTGAGTTCTTATCAGAGTTTTTCTTAAGAGTTCAAATTGTCTCCTTTGTGACTATATTTAAAATACAGAGTATAGTAAAACTCTTTTAGAATGACTATATACGATGATAGCTTGTCTACTCACACAAGCCTTAGCACTACTGACTGTGCGTAAGCATTTTGATGACAACGGAGAGTTTGCATCTAGAGTCACACTTACAGCACAGAGATTCTGTTCAGTGTAGCAAGCATAAGCTACATTTACCCACCAAGAAACTTCCTGTGAGTATATTCTGCATGCTGGTGTTTTTGAGGGATACTGACTTATTCAGACTGTTGTGTGCAACTCTGTTCTTCCTTTTTTCTTTAGAAAGAGGGGAGAGAGGTGGGGGGAGGGCCAGAGGGAGAGGGAGAGGGAGAATCTTAAGTAGGCTCCTCCCCAGTGCAGAGCCCGAGACAGGGTTCAATTCCTTGACCCTGAGATCATGACCTGAGCTGAAATCAAGAGTTGGATGCTTAACCCACTGAGCCACTCAGGTGCCCCACTGCATTCTTTTCTAAAGCACGTGTGATATAATGAAAGTCAAAGTCAAAATTCTTAGACTCATAGATTCCTAGGACTGAAAATGCCTTAGAGATCTTCTAAATTTAGAGAACCATCTGAATTTAAAATTGGGATGGCTTGCTTGCTGATTTGATTATATATACCACATAACTTTAACAATCA
Source organism: Martes martes (assembly GCF_963455335.1). Lineage (NCBI taxonomy): Eukaryota > Metazoa > Chordata > Mammalia > Carnivora > Mustelidae > Martes > Martes martes. Next base: position 90,065,991 of record NC_137899.1, read on the forward strand.
TGTTAATAATGATAGTAAGTGAAAATTAATGTAAATTAATGTAAACTTTAAATGAAGTGATCATTTTGGATAAGAGTCCAAATACATCTATAAACACATAAGTTTGCTCTCTTTAAAAAAAAATCCATAGCACCTATTATGTGTGTGTGTGCATGTGTGTGTGTGTGTGTGTATGTGTGTGTGCGTGCGTGTGCTCTTAGAAGAATGTAAGGTGGAGAGGTTACTGATTACCACTCAGCTGACTGATAGGAATGGTTAAAACATGGAACAGTTTCCAGCTACACGTGGAATTCTGGCTTTTTTTTTTTTTTACTTCAAAGTCTGTTTTATTTTGTGAAACACTTTCTTATCGCATTTATTTATTATTCCTCAAAGGGTTGCTGGGAAGGAGACCGCCTTTATTGCTATTCTCATGTTGACATGTGAGAAAACCGAGTTCACACAAAGCTTGACATTCTCTTCCTGGAAATACATACTTAAAATAACCTCCAAGATCTAGTCGGCTGTCACTCAGCCCAGCACCCTCTTCTGCTGCCTTCTCTTCCGGTCCTAGGGCCTTTCACACACATGAAACTGATGTCACATGGAAATTCCCCCAGTCAAGGGTTGTGTAGAAATCCCTGTGGGAGAGTGGATGAGGCATACCCCCGTGTGGCTAGAAATGCATGCACAGAGAATGATACCTCTACGCTTGGGAAGAAGACACCCAATACAAAAAGAGTACAATTATCAGAACAGTTGCCTATGTTGGGGAGGAGTGAAAAAGGATGTTCTGAAAACAAAAACAAAAAGTTTTGTTTTTGCTTCTCCCCACCCACACCGCCTGCCCCAACCCAGCTTTCCAAAAGTTATCTTCTTCCAACACTTAAGGGAAACTTTAGTGTTTTCCTCTCTGTACACAGTGGAATTTCACCAATTTCTTTGGAATGACAAGTATCGGACAAAGTTTTGTGGCTGCTGCAATCACTTTTCCATAATCCAGCAGGAGTCAAGATCTCATAGAAAGACAATATGCAGTAAATTAACTTAAAGTTAAAAAAATGAAGCTGGTAGTTAGGAGGCCGCTTAGGTTTTAATCTCAGTCTTGTGCTGCTAATGATAATCACTCATAGCTAAGTACCTCTTAACAGTTTATAAAGCATGTTCACATTTATTAATCTATTTGATCTTCACATCAACTCCTCAAGGCAGCTGTTTTACAAATGAGAAGACTAAAACTTAACAGAACTTAAATGACTTATACAGGTTGCTTTATCCGTAATCTGTACTTTTTCTGTGTTCTGAAGGCAGGTTCTTAACCTGTCTTGCTCCCCATAAGTGAATATTATAATTTGCCAACCATAGGGGGGTGTGTAAGGGGAAAGTGGTGATAATGTGGGTGACAATGTCATGGTGATGTGACATTGAAATGAGTGCTAAATAAATAAATACATAATAATAAATATAATTATTTTATATTTAGTGTATTAAATAATGACTGATTGTAATTACTGAAGCATTAAATGTATTAACACATAATAGGTGTATTAAATTTATTAATACATTACTGTATGAAATAAATACATAAATTATATCTATATATCTACAAATAGGTGGACACCATTATTTGTATGTTTAGTTTGTTATTTATTCTTCTGAAATATCAGCACCCAGGGTCTTTGTAGTTTAGAAACTGTCTGAAATGGATGGTATTTAGCCAAACTGGATCACCCCCTGCCACCACCACTTAAGACACCCTTTTCTGTGAGTTTCCCAAGGAAAGTAATATGTACAGAATTCAGGGTCAGGCAAAGGATCATTTCATTCATTAACTGGACCTAACCCCAAATCCGGGGTATCTGCCAAGTGAGCTTGGCCACACTGCAATCAATCTATAATTGACTCTTGAATCTTATTGCTCCATTAAGGAAGATGGGCTGATCCAATGTGCACCAGTCAGAAAAATGAAAAGGAAGTAGAAGAAAGGAGTGGCCAGGTGCTCTCCTCAGCATAGCCCCATTTCCCAGCCTGGGAACGGTAGAGCATCTGACCTCAAATACATCTGCCCGAAGGCTTTATGCCCTAGCACCTGGAAGATGTAGCCCAATTAGTTTCCTTGAACTTGACCAATTGGTTTCTTTCTCTCTTAGTTAGTAGTTTCCACAGTAAGAAGAATCCCGAAATTTGGGAATACTATCAGGAAGTTGAAATTCTCTAAAATTCTGTTACTCATTCTGTAACATTTCGTTTTAGGCATTATACCAGGTGCTGGGCATACAGAGATGAGTATTTGCTTATATATACACAGAGAGAGAGAGGCAGACATACAGACAGACATACTGTGAATAATCAATCTAAATGTAAACTTCCCAGAAATTATCCATTTAACAGAGTGATGAAGAGATACAGAGGTGGTCTTTTCTTTTCTTTCTTTTCTTAATGATTTTATTTATTTATTAGAGAGAGAGAGTGAGCACAAGCTAGGGACAGAGGTAGAGGGAGAAGCAGGCTCCCTCCTGATGTGGCTCATTCCCAGGACCCCAGGATCATGACCTGAGCCGAAGGCAGATGCTTAACCAACTGAGCCACCCAGGCACCCCAGAGGTGGTCTTTCAAAGGAGATAATTTCTAAGGACATGGATTCACATAGAATACCAGGAGATAGTCGGTAAAAAATAATACATAGATAAGATCTGTAACCTGAAAGGTGGCAATGTAGGTGTCCTGACAGGCAAAGAGAAGCCTGATGTTTTAAAAGGAGAATATTCCAGGATTCCCCCAGTACTGTTTTAGGGGCAGTTAGTTCTCCCAGCCAATTGTGTCTAATTCTTCAGACAGACAGAAATATCCTGAAGAAAGGCAGTTTATCAGCTGCCACCGGAACCATCCTGTCAAAGTGGCCAGCTTCTTGGGTTTTGAGTCAGAACTTTTCCCCAACACCTCCTTTGTGTCTCCTCAGGGAAGCTGCCTATTGGACAGGAGCCTTGGTTCAGATGGCCACCTCAGTTCTTGTGTCAGGATATATGTCCTACTTCAAGTTAATAGGTTGGCCCTCTAGTTTCTAACTCAGCTCTGGCCATACTCATTTTTTGTTGTTGTTTTTATTATGGCTATTACTTCTCTGACTTCCAGGAGAATCATATGAACTGAGTGTCCCCAAAAGTCCATACATGGGTAGTTCTGTTTGAGGTATGCCTGGTATTCATAGGCACGTGGGAGGGCTGTAGTCCTTCCCCTCCCCCAGACACCTGCACCTCTTAATTAGGGTAGCTGCAACAAGATTCCAGGGTTCCTGGCCTAGACCCAAATCTATACTCACCATTCCCTGAGCACTGACTTGAATTCTCAGTTTTAGTACTGAGTTTATATGCAGTTAAGCATATAACATAGTTTTTGTCAAAACATCTTAATATTTTGTTTGTATTTTTTTTTAAAGATTTTATTTATTTATTTGACAGAGATCACAAGTAGACAAAGAGGCAGGCAGAGAGAGAGAGGAGGAAGCAGGCTCCCTGCTGAGCGGAGAGACCGACTGGGGTCTTGAACCCAGGACCCCGGGACCATGTCCCCAGCCAAAGGCAGAGGCCTTAACCCACTGAGTCACCCAGGTGCCCCTGTTTGTTTGTATTTTTAAATGCTGGCCCAAAAAGGCAATGTTGAGAAAAAGAACAAGGTAAATGAGCATAATATATGGCCCATAATTTTAAGATATGGCCTCTATTTCTAAAAGTTCTGTCTGTCTTGTTTAGCACTGTGTCACTAGGATCAAAAAGAATTGACAACACATAACAGGCCCTGGAGAAATATTTGTTAATATTGATTAACTATTAATAAATGATTAGCCATTAACCAATCAACCTAGAATGTATATAAATCAAATCAAATAATTCAAGTCAGTAATTGATAAATAGAAAATGAGTGGGTTTGCCAGCAGGTTCTGTATGTAGCCCAAGAAGGGTTATTGAATGAAGGCTTAGATTTTAGAGATGGCATTTAGGTGCGTCCGGAGCTGGTGCCAAATGACTGGCAAGGCCTCAGATCCGTGTGAAGGGGTAGAAGCCCAGCTGTGCCCCTAAGTGAGAGTGGGAGGGGGAGTGGGTTTGTGTTGGCAACTAAGAGAGGCAAGGAGAGGGGTGATGGCTGATCTTGGTAAAATGCTAAGCCAAATTTTGACTTCTTCCTTTTGGTAGTAAGATGATATTGAAGATTTCCAAGCAAGGGAATTCACGATGAAAGCAAGAGGTCTGGGCTAAATATATTTACTTTTTACTTTTCATATTAGAAGAGGTAATTGTTGGGGCACCTGGGTGGCTCAGTGGTTTGAAGCCTCTGCCTTTGGCTCGGGTCATGATCCCAGGGTCCTGGGATCGAGCCCCGCATCGGGCTCTCTGCTCATCGGGGAGCCTGCTTCTTCCTCTCTCTCTGCCTGCCTCTCTGCCTACTTGTGATCTCTGTCTGTCAAATAAATAAATAAAATCTTAAAAAAAAAAAAAAAAAGAGGTAATTGTTGTAAACATGAGAACATGGGATCTTTTTTTTTTTTTAAACCCACTAAGATAAAAACGACCTCTCCCTCATGGGTTGCCTAGTGTAACCTTCTCTGTAAAGGACTTTTATGACAACACCTGCCCCATTCACTGCACTTACGTGAGTCCATGTGTCTGCCAACAAAAGGCAAGGCCCTTTCATGGGAAGGAGAGCTGCAGCACCTTACCCAGTATCACTGTATTCCCAAGACTGAGAAAAGCTTCAGTATGGAGAAGGTGCTTCGTAAAAGTGTCCCATCGGTAAGCAAGCTTATAGTTCACAAAGCAACTTCACCTCCATTTTATCTCATTTAATTCTTACATCTGCCCTGTGAAGTAGGTGCTGTTATTCTCTGAGAGAGAGATAATCTCTTTCCAAGGGAGAGGTAGGGCCTGAACACTGGGGGATGTCCACACCGAGGGAAAAGAACAAGAGAGAAACCAAACAGGCCAGCAGGATTAAGACAACAGGCGAGTCCTTAGTGGCAGGAGCTATCAAAGATAAAGGCCGCAGCCAGCAGGGTTAGGGGTGCCGGGGAGGACTGCAGAAGGGTCTAGCTGCTCAGGGATCATGGGCAGAACCTCTCAGAAGAGGAATGGGGCTCAAGTCAAAATGTTCAGGGCCCAAGAAGTGAGGTCACGGAAGAATCGGGGCAGGGGGCAGGGTGGCTGCTTCATGAATTCATCATTTGGAGAATTTTGACACTAAAAGAAAAGACAGTGAAGCTAGAAGAAACTAGAGTCAGTCAGAGGTGATTTCCCGCAAGCACGGGACAGGTTTAGAGACAGAGGCCAGTGAGCAATGTGAAGAGGACACAGGGAGTGTGAGCTGAGAGGAAGCTTAGTGGCACCTGTGAAGGCTCAGAAAGGGGAGCCTGGAGTGGGGCCGCAGAGGTGGCTTAGTCTCTGTGTGCGACATAAAGCAGACCTCCAGGAGAGCCTGAGGCGTCCTCAGACGCATCGATGTCACAGAGCTGGCTTGTTCCAAACAGCCATCTTTCCCTGTGTGTTACCAGACTCAGCTCAGACTCAGCTATCTCTTTGAAAATATGTTTTCTTCTCCCCACCCCCCTCTTTTTTTGGATCTTAAAAATATCTGCCCCCCACCCCAGGAGGAATCACTGCCTCTCAGATGACATTCTGCTAGGCCAAAGCTACAAAACCTCACCCAAAATAGATCAAATATTTTAAATGTTTTCTTATTTGCACCCCTCACAAGTATGTCTGCAATGCAAAGCCAATTATGAGATTGGCTTTTTTTTCCCCCCTGAAATGAGAGAAGGCTATGCTTTCTGGTTGGGAGGGAACACCAGTTCTCACCACATGGTCTTGGTTGGATTAGACAGCCTTCGTCAAGCGTGAGACAGGAAGAGGAAGCACACACAGCTGGGTAAACACATGCAGAGCAAGGGGGCCTCTCTCAGCACTTGCCATTTGGGAGTCCATCTTGTGCCTGTGTCTGAGCTTCCCCTGTAGCATGGCAGTTCTTTAAAGACAAGTGTGATGTTTTTATGAGATTATAAAAGGCACGGAGCCTAATAGGAAGCCTTGCAGGTAATACCTGTTAGGAGGCTGGTCGAACGAGTGAATGAATGAATGAACACAACTGTCTGAGAAGAATCCAGCTATGGCTCTGAGTGACTCAGATACCCACTGGAGACCAAGAGAGATTTCTCATGGATGGAACCATCTTACTTTCTCTGAGGAGAGAGTGGAAACCATAGACACACCCAGTTATCCTCCCTAGCTCAAGAAATAGGGAGACAGTGATTTCTCATAAGGGAGACTGAAGGAATCAACCAGTCCTGTTCCTCGGAAGTGGGACTTTGTCTCATACGCTCCTTCATCCACACTGGGTCTTCTTGGATCACATCCTCTCTCCATTTCATCAGGTCCTCACCCTTACTCCGGACAACCCATGCCCTTCTTCTTCCACCTTGTGTCCCAAGAGACCAGCCCCTCTTCCTTCCCTCTGTGCCCATTAAAATGGATCAGAGCTGGCCCTCATTTTATCTGCACCCTATTCATAAAACAATTGGCATTAAGGCACTAGGTCAGGATATGGCTTAAGGTGTTAGCCCTTAAAGAGTAACCCTGGATTCTACTGTGTCAAAGCCTTAATACAAAGATGTGATTAAGTTGAGACCTTCACATTCAGGGCTAGTCAGACTGGTCCTGAGTGAGCTGCACCTTGGCCCAGAGGGTAGAGAAGGGCAGTGGCCTTTTCCAGTGTCACATAGGTGACCAGATACTATTGTCTTGGGGAGAGAATTCTCATTTGTACAGCTGTTTCTTTAATAAAAAAAAAAAAGTCTAAGGATAATACACAACCAGTGTACATATCTTCAGAACCAATAGATGTAATAATTTTGTCATGATTACTTGAGGTCTTCTTTTGTACATCGCAGATAAATTTCAGGTTCCCCGATTTTTGTGCCCAGTGTCATTCTAGCTTCTCAGGGGCAACCACTGTGTTGAATTTGGAGTGGTTCTAGTCTGCTGTTGCCTGTAGCCATAAATGATTCATATGAATGTAATCAGTCCAGCTGCATCTGGCTTTTTCTTCACATACTATGTTTTTGAGACCAAGTACATTGCATTCATTCATTTTAGCTACTAGCTAGTAGTCCATCCTCATAGTTTATGTAGGGTCTCCCCTGCTGATGGCTAGAGACATTTTTGTGGAACTGTGCTGACAGCTAATACTCTGATGAGCGGCCTTTTACTTGTCTCCTTGCTAAAGAATGTGAGTTTCCTGAGAGGATATACCTAAACATGGGATTGCCAGACAAAGAAGGCATAGGCTAAACATCACTGCCAAGTCACTCTACAAAGTGAATATACCAGTTTACTTTCTGATCCAAAAATGCATAGGAATTTCTTTCTGGACACAAACAACATCATTTAGTTTTACAACATTAAATGGTAGGGTTTTTTTGTTTGTTTGTTTAAGTTTTTTTGTTTTGTTTTGTTTTGTTTTTTACCAATTTGTTGGCTGTGAGCTGGTGTCAGTGTTCTAACTTTCATTTTCCTTATCTCTTATAAGGTTGAGCAACAGCATTTCAAAGATTTTGACCTTTGTGTTTTCTCTTCTGTGGATGATGTATCCTATTCCCATTTTTTATTGTGTTTTCTCTTTCTTCTCTGTTCCTATCTCAGTTGATTTTTAGGCATTCTTTGACATTCTAGATTTTACTCTATTTTTTTAAAGATTTTATTTGTTTATTTGAGAGAGAGAGAGTGAGCAAGAGCACGACTGGGGGGAAAGGAACAAGTGGACTCCCCACTGAGCAAGGAGCCCGATTCGGGACTCAATCCCAGGACCCTGGGATCATGACCTGAGCTGAAGGCAGAGGCTTAACCATTTGAGCCACCCAGGTGCCCCAATATTCTAGATTTTAATCCTTTATACTTTGCGCATTTTCTCTTGGCTCATCTTTTCACTTTGTATACAGTGGCTTTTGTTGAACAGAAGTTTTTATATCGTAAAGTAGCCAAACTTTCTTTAGTTTAAATTTCTTTAGTTTTAAGTCTCACTTAATATATACAAATATTAGTTAGCTTTTTCTTGGTAAAAACTGCTACAAAATCTCAGTGGCTTATAACAACAAACACTTATTTCTTATGCCTTTTGTCTAAGGCCTGGGCCAGTGGCAAATCTGCTGGTCCTGCCAGGCTCCCTGGCCCAGCGCAGCCCCCCGTGTCTCCTTCGTCTGGAACCCAAGCTGAAGAGTGGACACGATCTGGGGTGTATCATTTTCCTGTGCTGCTGTAACAAATTACCACAAACTGGGTGGCTTAAAACAACAGAAATTTATTCTCCCATAGTTCTGGCGGCCAAGAGTCCAAAATCAATGTGTTGACAGGGTTGTTGGCTTTTTCTGGGAGCTCTGAGGGAGAATCTGTTCTGTGCCTCTGTCCTAGCTGCCTGTGGTCCCTGCAGACCTCAGCTTTCCTTGGTCTGTAGATGCATTGCTCCAGTCTCTGCCTCTATCTTCACATTTCCATCTACTCTGTGTCCTGCGTGTCTCAAATCCCCCACCTTTCTCTTACAAGGATACTTGCTGCTGGATGTAGGTCTCAGCAAGATAATCTCGTGTGATCTTAAGATCCTTAACTGAATTACATCTTCAAAGATCCCTATTTCCAAATAAGGTCACATTTCAGGTTCCAGATGAATGAATTTTCTGTTGGGGGCACCATTCAACCCACTCTGTGGGGCTTGTTACCATGGCAAAAGGCAAGACACTTGGGTAAAAACAGAACATGCGATGCCTCTTAAAGCTTCCACTCTGAACAGGCACACCATCCCTTCTGGTACATCCCATCATTCAAAGCAAATCACAGGCCAAGTCCTCCTACAGGGAGCACTGCAAAGCCACGTGGCAAGGACTGAGTGTTTAATCCCATTAAACGAGGAAGTGATTAGTTGGCTGCAGTAATCCAGTCTATCACAAATGACCTTATTTTTATTTATTTTTTAAAAAGATTTCATTTATCCATTTGAGATAGACTGCCAGCATGAGCAGGGGAAGGGGCATAGGGCAAGGGAGAAGCCGACTCCCCGCTGAGATCCAGATGCAGGGGCTCAATCCCAGGACCCTGAGATCATGATCTGAGCCAAAGTCAGATGCTTAACTGACTGAGCCACCCAAGTGCCCCTACCTTACTTTTAAAGTCAAATAATACTGTGTGGCTTATAACAAAAAGCAGTAAACCTCCATCCTACCCATTCTTATAACTGACCCCCCCCCCAACCAAGCAGTGGCTCTCAGCTTTTTCTCAGTCTCCTTTTCTGGGCTTTAAATGTTGGGGCGTCCGTTTAACAGCCTTCTCTTCGCTCTTTGCATTCTTCCAGGTAACTTAGTCCAAGTTTAAAACACCATCTATAAATGGATGACTCTCAAATGTATACTTCAAGCCTCATCCTCTTCCCTAAACATCAGATTGTATATCACACTGCCTGTCTGCACTTCCGCTTAGATGCCTTTGCTCATCTTCGTGTGCCGAAATTAGGTCTACTGAGATTCCCACACCTTCTTGCAAATCGACACCTCCCTCAATGGCCCCCATTGCATTAAATAACACCACCCTCACTCAGCTATTCAGCCCGTGAAAAGACACATCCTTGCTTCTCTTTTTCTCGCGTCATCCCTTCTCTGAACCAGCAGTGAGTCCTGACGTACCCAAAATCCAGTACTTTCACAGCTCCCTGACCACAGCCGCCCTAGTCCAGGCCAGCACCTCCTGCCCATAAGGAGGCTACGGTTCCCCCTGCTTCTACACTTGTGGTCTCAGCACTTGTTCGACACAGGACAGCCAGAGTGAGTTTTTCTTTCTGCTCAACATCTCCCAGTGACCTTCTGTCTACTGAGAACAAAAACTCAAAGTCCTTACCATGGTCCTCAGGCTCTAGATGATCTGATCTGCCTTGGTGATCCCTCCTCCAATTACTCTGCAGTCTTTCTCCTTTCTTTTTTTTAAGATTTCATTTATTTGTTTGACAGAGAGAGACACAGCGAGAGAGGGAACACAAGCAGGCGGAGTGGGAGAGAGAGAAGCAGGCTTCCCGCTGAGCAGGGAGCCCAATGCGGGCTCCATCCCAGGACCCTGGGGTCATGACGTGAGCTGAAGGCAGATGTTTAAGAACTGAGCCACCCAGGCGCCCTCTGTAGTCCTTCTCGTTCTTTAGTGAGTGTCTGCTGTGTTCTCGTTCTTCCTTCGTATCACCCCACTGCTTGTTCCTTCATTTTATTCACCTCCCTATTGAAAACTTCTTAACAGAGGACTTCCCTGATTTTCTCTATTCCTTTACAGTTTCTTTATAGCACTTTCCACTGCCCAACATTAATATGTTTATTAGTTAGTGTGTTTATCTGTCTCCCTCCATCGAATTGTGTTTTGTTCACAATGCCCAGAACGGGCCCTGGCATGTGGTAGACATTCAATAAATATTTGTTCAGTGATTTGTTGGCTGGGGTGGGGGTGGGGTAAAGGTGATATCTGTTTTCATGTCCCTAAATAATAGGCTAATTCTACTATTTATTAAAATTTCTTGGGGCACCTGGGTGGCTCAGAGGGTTAAAGTCTCTGCCTTCAGCTCAGGTCATGATCTCAGGGTCCTGGGATCGAGCCCCGCATCAGCTCTCTGCACAGCGGGGAGCCTGCTTCCCCCTCTCTCTCTGCCTGCCTCTCTGCCTACTTGTGATCTCTGTGTCAAATAAATAAATAAAATCTTAAAAAAAATAAAATTTTAATAGTAGACATTAACTATTGATTTCTTGCTGAACAAAATGAAGGTTTAGCTCTCTTACCCACCCTCATCCTAGTTCTTGCTTATTATCCTTTGAATCTAATTACATCATTTTTTTGTGAAATCAATATGTAGTATTTACATTAGTATGACTGTGTAAATTTTTCTCACAGTTGAACTACATAGTGTACCATGATCACTTTTCCTTTCTCATACAAAATCTTATTTTTCCCGCAATTATAATGACCTCACTATTACATTTCTTATTTTCCGTGTATTTATCACAAATGCTTTCCCCAAGAAAATATCAGGTATAATCTGCCTACCTGACTGTCCTGAAAACGTTCTTCCTGGAACCCCTCTGCTCCAGTCTCTACTGGTTTCTTTCTTGACATCTGTTGTCTTGGAATTTTCCTTCCCTGTCATCATGGGACCACCCTTCACCCCGTCTCTCTCTGTTTTTGTACTCTCTATTTTCTGATGCTTATCTTCTGCCTTGGTTTCTAGTTTCAACCCCAACTTTTTTTTCCCTTTGGGTGGAAGATATAACCCAAGAACTTGATAACTTCAGAATTAAAAATGTTTTCACTCATTATACTGGATGCTCAGTGGGCCCTTTGAATCTGGAAACTTGTGTCCTTTAGTTTTGGGAAATTTTAATGTTTTATTTCTTTGATCATTTCCTCCTAACAGTTTTCTCTTTCCTCTTTTTCTGGAACACTTTGATGTTGGTTTTGTTTGATTTGGTAATGTTCTTTTCTCTCCTTTTTTCCATCTTGTCTTTTTCTCCTAATTTTCTGATTTTTTTAAAGATTTCATTTATTTATTTGAGGGGGAGAGAGATATTACAAGTGGTGGGAGGGAGGGAGAAGCAGACTCCCTGCTGAGTGGGGAGCCTGACTCAGGCTCAATCCCAGGACCCTGAGATCACGACTCAAGCTGAAGTCAGACACTTAACTGACCAAGCTTCCCAAGCACCCCTGGGCAAGTTTTTAAAAACTGTATCTTCCATTTCTTGAATTGAATTTTTATAACTTTCTGCCATAGTATTTTTCATTTCCAAGTGTTCTTTTGTCTTCTCTGAAAGTGCCCTTTAGAAGCATCTTTTGTTGGCTACAGTATCTTCTCTTAGCTCTCTTAGAATAGTAATGACATTTTTCTTAGAGTTTTCTTCTGTTTCTCACCTTGCCTCTTTTTCCTTTGAGTTTCTTTTTCTGTTGTTCAAGTCTCCCTTTCAGGCCTCTCCTTAATTTGATGTTCATAATTAAGAGTGAGGTGCTAAACAACTGATTGGGAATTCCTGTGCACAAGTTCATGAAAGGGTCTTGGGCAATGAGCTAGGTATTTCCGAGGTCCCTCAGCCTCGAGTTCTTTTTTCCATAGGCATGCCAGTTTCCCTGGAGTGGAACTCTCCAATTTCCTTTCTGCAGGGGACAAACCAGACTGTGTCCTGGGAGACCTGCAGAGTGAGGAGACTGCGGGTGTTCCAGTGTTCACTGAGTAGACTTTCATTTAAATTTTGTTTTCAGTACGAAGCTTGTTCCCTACCCACTGCTTTGCCTGACATTCTGAGGGCAGCACTTCTCTTCTGAGAATAAACTTTCAGCTTCTCTCTGATTGAAAGAGAAGTGTTCACTGAGTTGTATAGGGGTTTGTGGGGGCTTCTGGAGCTGGGTTTTCAACTGTTCCATATTCAGATTTTCTTTTTTTTAAAAGATTTTATTTATTTATTTGACAGGAAGAGAGATCACAAGTAGGCAGAGAGGCAGGCAGAGATAGAGGGGGAAACAGGCTCCCCGCCGAGCAGAGAGCCCGATGCGGGGCTCCATCCCAGGACCCTGAGACCATGACCTGAGCCGAAGGCAGAGGCTTAACCCACTGAGCCACCCAGGCGCCCCACGTACTCAGATTTTCACCCAAGCCTGCTTTCTGCTCCATCCTTCGCCCCGAGAATTTCCTGGGGCTTCAAATCTTGTTTTTCCTGGTTCTGAGGTTGGAGTTGGCTTCTTTCTCATCCACTGGCCTTCTACTCCACAGGCCAGAGTTCAGTTTCTTACTTCTGCTAAGTCACTTACCAGCCATTCGTCCATTTTCCATATTACAAAAATTGGCTGACATCTAGAGTCTGTGTTGACTGCCTTCCAGTATTCTTTGCCTTGTAGGATTTACTGATAATTTTTTTTTTATTTCTGTGCTATCATTTTGATGGGGTTTGGGAAGGAGCAGAAGTAAACAAGCATTGTGAATTTAATATGAATTTAATATAACCATCTCCTCAAAGTTTTCAGTCTTTCCGTCTGAAGTTCTGTTTCTTATGATTGAAGAATCCTTCCACACCTCATCATAAAAGTACTCATCTGGAGTTTTTCCTAGTCACTTTTAAGTTTTGTTTTTCAGGTAATCTAGTTTCTTTTAGTGTGGGGTAGAAATTTTGAATCTAATTTTACTGTTTCTACATAATCAGTAGTGACCTTACCATTAATAGAAGGGCTCACCCTTTTCTCCCTGATCTGTAGTGTCTCTGCTATTACTTTAGAAGCATCCGTATATGCTTGGGGCTGTTTCTAGGGTTTCCACTTTATTCTACTGATCTGTTTGTCTATTTAGGGCAATAACACTCTTCTTAATTAGAATTGCTGTATAAAAATAGTACTTATTTTTAGATCTTTATTTTTCCAAATAAATTTTAGGATTGTTTTGTTGAGTTCTACAAAGTTTATCATTTAGGGATTTTAGGTGGAATAATAAATGCATAGATTAATTCAAGGAGAATTTACATCTTCATAATTTTGATGTTTGCCATTGGTAAAAGTGACATATTTCATCATTTATGCAGTCCTTTTATGTCCTAAATCCAGCTCTGCAGTTTTCTTGCACTATTGTGTTACATTTATTCCCAAGTAATGCACACTTTGTTATTAATATGAATCATCTATTTTCCATTATATTTTAAAATTAGAGACAGCTGGTTACAGGAACTCTGGAGTTTTGCATACCGAACTTGATTCCAATAATCTTGCTAAACTCCTTTATTAATTCTAATATATTTGTTGATTCACTTGAACTTTTTACCCACATGATCATATCATAGCAATAAAGACATTTGTTTTCTTTTTAATTCCAATAGTTCTTATTTCTTCTTTTTCTTTTTCTTTGTCTTGGTTAGGACCTCTGGCCCATTTTTTTTTTTTTTTAATTGTAGAAGAGATAGTAGGCATCCTTGCCTTTTTGTTGATTATAGTGGGAATACTTTTTACCATTTCCCCATTAAGATGATGTTTGCTATAGCTTTCTGGTAAAGCTCTCTTTGTATATGTTTGGAAAGAGTCTGTTGCTGGTTTTTCAAGAGCTTCTTCTTTTTTTTTTTTTTTCCCTATATGTGATTGCTAATTTTACCATGTATTATTTTTGATATATTGAGACAGTTTTTCTCTTTTTTTGGGTACTTTTTTCTCTTAACTTTTAAACTGCCAACATTGAATAATATGTCGCTAGATTTTTAGGTTTTGACCATCTCTGCATTGAGCTTGTCTTGTTTTATATTTGTTGGATTCAGTGTGCTAATTGTTCTCATTTAGGATCATAAATACACTTAATACAATTCCCTTTTTTTTTTTTTTAGATTTTATTTATTTATTTGACAGAGAGAGATCACAAGTAGGCAGAGAGGCAAGCAGAGAGAGAGGAGGAAGCAGGCTCCCTGCCGAGCAGAGAGCCCGATGTGGGACTCGATCCCAGGACCCTGAGATCATGACCTGAGCTGAAGGCAGAGGCTTAACCCACTGAGCTACCCAGGCGCCCCGTGTACAATTCCCTTCTTTTTGTGCTGTCCTTGTTGTCCAGTTTTGGTATCAAAATTTACCACTCTGATCTTATTGTTTTCTAAGCTTGAGTTTCTGGAAATAATTCATTTGAGTAAAAGAAGATGTGTGTGGAGGGGGTGGATTTTGCTGCCTTTTAAAATGTTCAAAAGATCTGTTTTATTCAATAAAACATATTTTAAGCTGGAAAAATGTATGTTCTCTGTGGTACTAAATGACGTGATTTTAATTTTGAATGAAAAAAAGGTGTGGCCTGCTTTTACTTTTCAGAACTGACTTACAAGCGAAATTTAATTGCCCACTACTGATCTGTGTGGTTGCAAATACTCATTTGGAACTGAAAAAATACAACGAATCATTCAGATATTTCCAAATGTCTCTTTTGAGTTGTTATGGTTTGATTAGGTAGATATATTGTATGCTAGACAAGCTGTTCTTTATCTGGGATGGTCTATGTGGGAAATAGATTCCACAAAAATTTCCTGTCTAAATCCTGTGTATTTTTAGTGTTGTTTACAGATGACTTCTGGAAAAAGTAAATACTATGAAAGTGAAGTTTCCCATGGCAGAGATTGGCAACATGTTTTTTTCTTTCTTTTTTCTAATGAAATTTGTTAAATTATCCTTCCAGCCATATGGTTCTTCCACAGTGTCCATTTTCAAATGCATAAAAAAGGCTAAATAGGTTGCTCTTCCACTATACCCTGAGTATGAGGTATTCAGAATTTATCTAGGGAAGCATACTTCTTTTTTCTAAAGACAGAACCCCAAAATATTTAGCTATTTATCTTCTAAAAACCATGCAAAATGCATGTCCTTTCTATGTTTCCTGCTGATAATATTTTCCCCATTTGTAGTGTAACTTTTCTTTCCTCTGGAAAGCTGGTACTTATTTTATTCATAGATTGCACATTATGGCCTGATGCTGTTTAACCAAAAGGCATTACTCACCCAAGCGGGAAGAATGTGGCTTAGGATTGAATCAGCAGTGGCCATGGAAGACAGTGCATTAAAACAGGCCTCACTGAGTCACAGTCCATAGGGCCTAGAGATCACAGGCCCCAAACATCTCTGGACACAGCTCATATCTTTGCACAGGCATCACCAACTGAGTTGGTTTCAGAAGTCATTGAAGTCTGCGCTACAGCATCTCCAAACTCAGCAGTTTACCAGACCCGGAACTGTTCTTCTGTCTTCACAACCTGTCCAGATATGGGACAACCCCAGGAGCAAAACTGGTTGTGTTCCCAAAGTTTATTTCCAAATCATTCATTTGAGATCAGAAAACATTTTCCCATAGGAACAATTTTATAAACGGTGGTGCTTCACAAATGCCTGGTTGAGCCACAGAGTCTTTAAAATGCTACATCGACTGTGCCATTCCCACCAGCCATTATTTATTCTGTTTCCCTGGGAAAGTGCATTCTGAGTTCTAACTTGGGATGCCTGAAGCTCACCTCTCACTCGGCCTGGCAGCCTTCTTTGTAGCTTTTTTAGGCTGTGCTGCAGCAGCAGTTGGGAAGAGAGGATAGGCAGCCTTCCCAAGAAAGAGATGAGCATAGATTTGATATAGATGCCTCTGGGTAGCTCGCTAATTAATGCTGGAGGGCTGAAGAAGAAAACCACCCATGTGGATTAGTGACTTCCCAAGTCTTCTATGTGAGGCACAAAGGGCAGGGACTTTTTCCTAAGTAGAGATCATTTTTAAGTCAGATCTTCATAAATAAGTAAAGGGTTATATGGTCAAACCTACGGTTTTTGGAGACCAAGCTTGTGGACTGTAGTTAGCCAGGGAAAATGTTTTAAAGTCTTCTTGGTCAGTGGTGAAACAGTTGCCAAACACATAGCAACAATGAGACAGAAATCTGACACCTTGCTCCTGGCCTGACAAATTTTTTGTTGTTGTTGCTGTTGAATTAAATACTGATTGACTAATTGAGTGAATTCTTTATCGAAAAGTACAAGGCCACAGATTGTATGCACATGTGGCCCAGTGAATTTCATTCTAATTCAGCATCTCCTAAATCTGACCCTCTCATAACACACATCCTGTCAATGAAGACTTGGTTGGAGCACTTTGGAGAAGTCACTAGAACAGTGGTGCCATCTCTGTGGGCATGTGCATTGTCTACACCAGCCCCAAAGGAGGGCCTGGGTCTCTTCACACCCTCTCTGTTGGGCACAGTTGCTAGCCATGTCTCCCTGTTGCCAAATCCAAGGAAACAAAGGGGAGGTGGAAAGGGAGGTGATGCGGAAAACCAATGACGATAGCCAAGCCTGTAGGACCCTGCCTAGCTGAGTTTCTGGCGCTACACTTATTCTGGAAAACATTACCTACTAAAAAAGACCAAAGCTCTTTTTGTCAGTTGTTTTTATAACACATATAGACATATTTCTAAGGGGCTGTGCCTTTTTCAGGTTAGAATTTAGTGTGTGCACCAGACCTGGGTCCTGGCCATTGTAGGGTTTAAAAGCATATAACAATTTAATTTAATTTTGTATCCACAACTGCTTTTGAAGGAAATATGCTATTAGAGCTCCCTCAATCAAAAAGCCTTCCCCACCCCCGCCCCACTAAACTTACGGACTGTTAACTTTTGGTTTCATAGACTGTGCTTTCTTTTTAGTTACATTTGCGTCCTACAAGACAGCCTCTTTCTCCAAGATTAACATTTCTTATGATTGTTCCTGACAATGGATTCACTTCCAGAGGCCCTGCTCAGGATAACCAAAAAAGGGCATGTAGCTGGCTGCTTTTGGCAGCCTGCACGCAGCTTCAGAGCTTTTTAGGTCTTGGTTTTTCTGATGAGTGATTTCCTGAGCATGCCTAGGGAATGACAGGCATCTCCACAGGCAGGCTGCATCCACCTCGGCCCGGGTGTCGTCATTGGCTGCCCTAGTAGAGAAACTACAGGACAATGCATACCACCGACTGCCGACTGTAAACATAGGGGATATGTGTTCACTTAGCACGGACTTCTGGGAGGGGCTAAGGAAGGGCGGTCTGGAGTTTTATTGAATAGAGCAGTGTGTATTAGGCTGCCTGCCTGCCTGCCCTCTTGCTGTGCTCCTGCTAGAGAAATCAGTCCTTCCTTTCGGACTTAGTCCCCAGGAAGAAGTTGCAGCCTGCGAGGTAAGCCACAGAGGGCTTTCTTTTAATCTCTTCAGAGAGTCTGGGGGCTTTCTGTGGGTTTCAGTCAACATTCCTGCTTAAGGTAGCTGGAGATGCAAGATTGTAAAAGCCAATAAACCATGCAAATTTGCAGAGCCAGACTGGGCTTTACTGCCCTGCAGATGTTCCCGGAAGACAAACAGGATGAGATTTCAAGTTCTGTTCTTGGAGTTCGGACGGGAGGAGAGATCATAGAGACATAGAGACGTATACTCAGGGACCACAGGCAACCTTGGTACGGGAAGCCTTTTGTTTAGGAGTGCCACGGGAATTCTACCTGATAGCCACAGGCCAGGGTCAGCAGGCGGGCCGTGCTGGTCTGCCCACACCGGTGGTCTCTCCTGCATCTTTTATTCCCAGGCATCTAAAGAAGTTTTACTTTAAAAACAACTTTTTAGGTTAATGAGAAACCAAAAACTAATGGTTTTTAACCAAAGCCATTTGCATATTGTTCTGCTACCAGTTTTTAAGGCTGGACTTCTAGAGCTGCAGGGAAATAAGTTCAGAGGTGGAAAGAGCGTTTAGTACCAGTTGGGTTAACGTAACTGATCTGATACTTGCCAAGACAGGAAGATGCCTACCACGATCTGTTTCCTATAAAACCTAATAATGAGAGAATGCATGTGCTAGTGGGTGTGTTTTTAGAAATCGCACTTAACATCCTACCAAACCGTTCCTTTAGAAATCTTATTTTCTGTTTGAAAGTGTGCCTGTGACTAGGGAATGTGAAAAGATGTCGTTTTGGAAGTGCGTTCCAGAAAGAGAGGAAGCAGTCTTTCATTTCAACATAGTCAGACATATTTGGGCATCTTAAACAGTAGTACAAGGCAGCCAGTTGGTAGTAGCCTGGAATTCCTTTTAGAAAGAGCTGATTGTAGAGGGTGGGGGAATTTTAGTGCTATGGTAATACATGGTCAGGAAAAGTGGATGAGAACAAAGTAGTTGGTATTCATAGATCCCTTCTGTTAACAGGGCTGTGCAGATGGACTGGTAAACTGGGACAGTAAAATCTTTCTAATGTGTTTGGCAAAACCAGACGTGTATGGTTAGAGCTTAAGTGAAGACGAGGTGTATGTGGCAAGGAGGGCAAGTCTGATGATTTTTAAATAAACTTGGATATTAAAGGTTTTCAGCTCCAAAGGACTGAATTTGATTTTCTTCTGCCAAGTAAGGTGGTTTTGTGTTGAGATTCATTAAATAATCTTTTCTCTTTGTATTTAGAAATTTGGGGATAATTTTCTTGAGAATGCCTCTCTCCCCTCCTAGAAGTGATATATGAGAACAGAGTTCCCTGTGAATTTCTTTTCCTGGAACAGTTCTGAGTAAGTGTGGGAGAAAGGGCTGCAAGTGAAAGCTATAGTTTGATTATTGTCCTTCCCTCAAAGAGATCAAGTTCCAAACTATTTTCACAGTGTTTTTAATGTCAATCAAAATATGGAGAGCAATTTCTTTTTCAACTGTTCTCTAAACCATGTAGGGAATGCAGTTTGGAAGGAAATCTATAATCTTGGGATTTGAGGATAAATTCCATTTTGAAACCAACATCTCCAAATCCCTGAAAGTTCAAACTTTGCTGCCACCACTCTCCCCTCTCTTCTTTGTGCGCGCCCCATCCCCCAACAACCACAAAAACACATTTTTCAACATAAGTGTTGTGCTCTCCGTAGTGATGTGCTGGAGCAAGAGGATTTGCTATTTTACTTTATATTGAGCTTTGGACAGCTGTCTGTGCTACTTTCCTCCAGCTGAATGTTAGCTAGAGTACATCTCCCCAATTGGGGAGGTAAATGGAGCTTGATGAAACTGCTGTGCAAAAACTTTCATTTTAATAAAATCATTTAACAAAGAAATACAACGGCAAGAGTCTAGAATAACAAGTCACTAATAAAAAACGGATCTCAGTGTACACAAGGGATGTACAGTGGATAGATCCATAGGTGACAGGCTAGGTTGTTTCCACTGGTTCAAAACCAATGGATAAATAGAATAAATTAAATAATTCAGATCAAAAAATTGCTGTAAAGAAATATGCAGTTCTTTCATTAAAGTTAAGAGGAGAACAAGGCTCAAACTGCAGCTTAAGGGATTTACATGGGATGCATAAAAGCACACCTGGTGCTGAGGCTATTAACAATTCTGATTGGCTCCTATGACCTGCCTGAGGATTTTCTGCTCTTTGGCAGATGGAATAGTTTGGTGCTGAGTGCAACCTGGGTGTTCTATGGCCTGATAAGCCCAAAATGCACCTTGATAGGCCTTTTCTTAAAAACACATATAGTTGGGGTGCATGGGTGGCTTAGTCAATTAAGCATCTGGCTCTTGATTTTGGCTCAGGTCATGATCTCAGGGTTGTGGGGTCAAGCTCTGTGTCAGGCTCTACACTGGGCATGGAGCATGCTTGAGATTCTCTCTCCCTCCCTTTGCCCAGTAAAAACAAACAGAAAAACCCCATGTGTAGCTATCATGGAGACACCCTCATGGTAGCCTCATGGCAGCAGGGCTGCTCATCAGTGATTCTTCAGCAAGACAGAAAAGTGACGTAGAGACAGGCATGTAAAGGAATTAGCTCAGTCCCCATCTGTCTGCAGTCTATCACATGCCTTGGAAATGTGGTGGGGTGAGTCCATGGTGCGGGGAACGGGGAAAATGCTGACCAAGTGGTATGCAAATAGCATGGTAGGCCTAAGGAGGAGGTTAGATGCTGCCAAAGAATTTTTAGACTTTAGAAGAGTTTTCTGGGTAAATTCCCTCAGAGCCTGAATATAGAACCATTACATCCTTATTGAAAGTCCTTCATCTTTCATGCTAATCCAAGTTTGTCATTAGAGAGATGCCCATAGGTTCTGAGTCCTTTGGTAATTTAAAGAGGTACTTGTAGCTTGGGCTAAACTCAGGAGCCCGCTAAGAGAGCTGAGTCCCAGCACTTGTTCCTCTGTTCAGATAGCTAGGACCTTTGAGGAAGCCATCAATTCCTTGACCTCATGGATGGAATGGGCGTAATGACGCTTCTCCTACCTCCCATAGTGGTTAAAATGTCCAAATGAGATGAGGCTGTTTGCCCCTCTTTTATGTAGGCTGTATACTCCAATTTGAGGCCTCTGGACATTAAGCTCATCTTGACTATATCCTCCACTTCTTACCTAGTATTCCTGATTATCATATTACCCTGATTATAGCTCCTTCCTCATACTTGAGGATCCTTGAGTGGTACCTTCTGAATCTAGTTCTTTCTAGAACCCTGAGCCCTGAGTCTTGGGAATACTGGTCCACCCCATTGTTATCTGAACTTTAGCTCTGGTGATCAGAGACCAGGAGAACACATATCAGGAGGCAGAATGAGATGGGTTATCAGTGGTACAAGGCCATATCCAGGAACCAGGAAATCTGAAGATCCAGTTGAGTAGAAGACCAGTGACAAGGTGCTGACAACAGAAAGGCCTTAGTAAATGAGGCAGCTTCTCTGCCTCCAGCCAAAAGCATGGAACTAATCCCAGCATGTCAAGCCTGGGCCTTGTAGAGAGGGTGAGGTAATCAGGAGCACCTGGCTGTGGTTCCTGTTGGTATTGAGGCCAGACTGCTCCAGGGATCGAGCCCCCACCCCCACCCCCTGCTCCCTGTTTCCCTCAATCTTTAGTATCTCCAGCTGGCTCTCCTGGGACTGATCCTTGGTGGCCTCCCTAACTTCCCTACCCCCAGTCCTCTCTCTCTACCAGCTCCCCTGGCTCCTGACCCCCCAGCCCAAACAAGGGCTTTCCCGATGCAACACAGACAGTCTGCAGTGTCCCAGCTTTAGGGTGAAGCCCAGAGAATAGCAGGAGGGTCAAGCCCGGTTATGTTCAAGGTCGGGGAAAGCCTCTTCCCTTTTTTCAGGCGGGGCAGGGGCCAGTTAGAGCAGACAGAGTTGATGTTGGAGCGATTTCTGTGGAAAGAGAATCACTCTGCCTGTCACCCCCACTCTCCCAGTTGGCTGGCAGTGAGTGAGTGTGGGAGGAGGGCAGGAAGAAGAGGCTGGCTGGGCGCAGGCAGGAGAGGTAATGGAGCAGCCATGTCACTTGTTTCGCCCTGCGTTGTGGTTGCTGTGAATGCCTCTGAAATCTGATGGAAACCTCTAAACCCTTGCGGTCCCTTGTGAACCCTCCTTTTGTGATTGACAGGTGAGAAAGCTTGAGCGGGGGAGGCTGGTGTGGGGAGTGAGGAAAAGTCTTGATTTCCATTGGAGCCAAGGGTGGATGGGATCAGAACGGAGTGGAGGTGTCCGTCCTTGTTTCCCAGATTTTCTGAAGGAAGAAAGGATGGTGTGAATACACAGATACATAAAAGCTGACTTCACATGACCCCCCATTACAAAGAAAAGGAGATCATCTCTAGAGAAGCAGTTTTCTGTGGGGAGCTTGTAGGGGCTGCAGAAGCTGGGAAGGGCTGCTGCCAAGCATGTGCTGAGAGAGCACCCCGAGCTTAAGAAAAGGATCGCTAGGGGCACCTGGGTGGCTCAGTGGGTTAAGCCTCTGCCTTTGGCTCAGGTCCTGATCTCAGGGTCCTGGGATCGAGCCCCGCATTGGACTCTGCTTGGCGGGGAGCCTGCTCCCCAACCCCTTCTCTCTGTGTCAAATAAATAAAATCTTAAAAATAAAATAAAATAAAAAGGGTTGCTAGGTACCAGTCAGGGAATAATTGAAGGAAAGTATTTGGGCGAGGTATTTTATTTTATTTTTTTAAGATTTTATTTATTTATTTGACAGAGAGATCACAAGTAGGCAGAGAGGCAGGCAGAGAGAGAGGAGGAAGCAGGCTCCCTGCTGAGCAGAGAGCCCGATGCGGGGCTCTATCCCAGGACCCTGAGACCATGACCTGAGCCGAAGGCAGAGGCTTTACCCACTGAGCCACCCAGGTGCCCCTGGGGAGGTATTTTAAATGAATATGTATATTGTATTTCAGTGATGGAGAACTTGAAGATAAATTGCTTTTTAATCACTTCCTGAGACTTCTGGCATTGTTTTGTGAATATACGGATGAAAATACTTGGCTGTAAGGAAATCATCTTACTTGGAGAGGGACATATTAAATAGGAATATATAATTAGTTCCTTTGACACCCACATGTAACATTCCCTCTCGCTTGTCTCAGCCTGGAGAACGGGGCACATTTTACCCATGTGCTGAAGATGGGCAGGACCAGGGAAGAGTGCCCAAGGGGTCCAAGGGCCAGAAGCATCAAGGACATTAGTTCCCCTGGGGTCAGGAGGGCTAAGCCAGAATAGATATAAAGTACAACAATGGTCTGACCTGTGAATCACAGCCAGGTAAGTAAAAGAAAAACAGTAAAAATCAAAAGGTAGGCAGAGTTTTAGAAACCAAAAGCCTGTTTAGCAAGGCAGTGTGCAGGCAGGTATGGTAAGATGGGTGAGAACACCTGGCAGAGTGTTCAGAGCAAATAGACCTATGTTAATAGGTGGTGGTAGCTTAAGTAAAGGGACAGGAGTATAAGATACATATGGAGGGCACCTGGGTGACTCAGTCGGTTAAACATCCACTTCTTGGTTTTGGCTCTGCCTTGATCTCATGGATTGTAACATCGAGCTCCACCTTGGGCTCGTTCTCAGTGAGGAGTCTGCTTGAAGATTCTTTCCCTCTGCTCCTCCCCCACGTGGACACGCATGTGCATGTGTGCACGCATGTGTGTGCTCTCTCTCTCTCAGATAATTGTATCTTAAAAAAGGATACTTATGGAACAATAAAGGGATGGAATCACAAGGAAATCCAAGAACAGAAGCCACAATTGGACCAGGATCCATAGAGAACAGGGTTGGAATCAAGGTGGGTCAAAGTACTCAGCAGAGGTCTATGTGCTTCTGTGAATGTAACTCAGCTGCAGCACATGTGACTGCTCCTTTCTGCTGTTCTACAGACTGGAAAGTTCGCTCTGTGCTTCCTGGTCAAATTCTGAGAGAGGAGACCTGAGTGGTTCAGCTGATAACTATTGTCTTTGGCAAATCCCCTAGCAGGAGGATATCAGAGGTTACTGGCATGCTCATGGATGAATTACCAGTGGGCCTGACAGCAGTAGTCACCATCACCCCTGGGGGGAGAAAAACAGCCCAGTGGGCAATTTTAGTTAGAAGAGAAAGTTAGGCGTGGAAGGCAAGTTAGCTGAAATGTCCAACAGCTATCAATGTATGTCATTCCAATCTTTATGTGACTGAATTCCTAGAGAGGCAAACACTTAATGTCAGGGTCACACAGTACTTGATGACCACTTTGGCCTTGCCCAATGAACCAGTCTTAAGGGAGGTTAGCTTGGAAGCTTGCAGCGCTGATAATTGAAAAGATAGAATTATCCATTTGAGAAAGATTCTAAAGAAAAACACTTAAGTGTTTTTGTTGGCAAGAAACATCGTATGAGTCATAGGTGTGCTATGGCTCCTCCCAAACTAAAGCAATCTTTAAAATTCAATAAATAATGATTTAATAATTGTAATAAATAAAAATTACTACATCTCAATGTAAATTACAGTACTTCATAAACTTACTGCATAAAAGCTATGTACCCAATCAGTGAAAGTTTCAGTTCTCTACAGAGTTTGTAGTGTAATCTTTCATTCACTGAACACCTGTCTCGATGTCTGTCATGGGAAGTAAAATGAAATAAAACAAAACAATATGCTCTACTCTGGGCTTGTTCTTCATAGAAGCATTCATAAATATGCATCCAGGAATGAGTGTCAAGGACCAGTGAGGGTCAGGAGAACAAAAGATGAGGAATAGGTAAGGGATCTAATCCCAAAAGAATGAAAATTGGGGCCACGTGGATGTCTTCAGATATTTGGAGTACTTTTATATGGGAAGAGGAGAAAGCATGCGTATTTCTCAAGATAGCAGAACAAAATACATGTATCCTCTATTTTTAAAGCTGGGCAGGGTCTTAGGAGGCATTTAGCCCAGGGAGCACAAATCATTTTTCATCTGTTTGCCAGCTCCAAACAATTGGTAGTGACCACCTGAAACAATGTGTTGAGAAGGATTCTGAGGCTGAGTCCCAAGCTCAGTGGGGGCAACAAATGCTGTCATGACATTGATGTCTGGTGCGGAAGAAAAGGGACATTGCTACTCAGGTACCATGTATTTCACACTATTGATGTAGTCCGTAGGTTTCTAACCTCTGCACTTTGAATCCCGGGGAAGACAAAGAATTATTGCAAGAAGTAAACAAATCCATATATGCAGCAAATGGTTTTGACAAACTGAGTAAATAATAGATCTTACACAATACATGCTACTATTTTTCTAATTATATAGATGCATTTTGATGATAAAATGTTAATTTAGTTAAAATAATTACTGAAGTCATGGTAGCTTTTGGTATTATATTTTCTCAGTCAGTGGACTTAAAACATATATTATGAGGAAGCTGGGACAAGAAATTTAGGATTTAATAAGAAATTCTTTTAAAAAAAAGAACTAGTGATTTTTCATTTTCCAGGCAAGAGACTAAAGCCTGGCCATACCAAGTAAAATTATACACCCATTTGTAAGTCTCTTTGATTAATGTCAGTAACGTTTATAAGGGCAGAAAACAGTTTTTTTTCTTAATGTATACTCAGTTCCTGGCACATCGCAGAAGCCTAATATCTGTTGAATGAAAGAACAAAACAAGTGACTTGACCAAGGTCTTCCAGTTAATTAGTGGCAAAGGTGGTTCTGGAACACATAGTGCCTAAGTCCCAGACTATTGCCTGTTTCGGTCCACTAGACTGCTTCTCCTGAAAGAAGCAAGAGAGAATGTTCCATGTTAACAGTTCCGGGATTTCAGCTAGACAGTACAGCGCAGTTTGCCTATAATCTGTAGTCCAGTAGATCTTAGCCAGTGTCTTAATCAGGATCAACTGTAGGACTTTTTGAAAACATAAATCCCCGAGTCCCATCCCCTGGAGATTATGATCCAGTAGGTCTAGGGCAAGGTCCAGCATCTGTAGTTTGTAAAAAAAAAAAAACAAAAAACAAAAAACCAAAAACAACTCTCTGGTGGTTCCGCTAAAACCTCCTGGCTCAGTTCTGTACATCTATGTTTAAAATAATTTATAGTTAGATATATGGAGTAACTTACTCCTCAGAAGTGTAGTTGTGTAGTCTTGAGTAATTTCTTTCTGAAAGTTATAGCTGTATGTTCCAAAAAATCAGTTTTCCCAAAGTGTCTAGAATATTTATCTGAAAATTCCTCCAGCTTCCCATATTCTTTTAGTTTGGGTGCAAAGCTATCAACCCTGTAAGGTCAGGCTGTCTGATGAGATTTCCAGTGTTTGCTTTTGTAAAGCATTGGAAATGTGGCAAGAATAAAATTTCTCATGGTATTTCCACTTCCTGTTCCAGCCACCATTACTAAGTGAAATTTAGGCTTTGGGGGAGGGGTGAATTGAGGAAAAATTTTCTCTTTTAAGTATTTCTGTCCTTAGGATGTTTGTTTAGGTTACTTTAGGTATTTAATTTACCAGGAAAAGCAGAAGATGTTTTTCTCTGTCTCAGCCTTGGGGTAAGGAATGTGCAAATCCTGAGCAGAAGAGGGGAAAAGCTTCCTCCCCCTCACCCCTACATCTCCTCTGTGGCAGGGCCTTCATAGCCTCTGGCTTAGATGTTTCCAGGGATGGCCCTTACAGAAGCATGTGAGCCCTCAGAGACAAGAGGCCTCGGGTGAACGTTTCTGCAGAACTGAAAATCCATCTCTAGGGTCTTCCTTTACTCAGCAGTCAGGAGTTACATCCTGAAGGTGTAACCTGCACAGAAGAAGTGACCATATTCAGGGCAGCAAGTACATAATTTATATTCACTGAGGACTATAGAGCTGAAAGCATCTCTGCCTGAGTAACGTGATGCCATAAGAATGCCAGAACTGCTACTTATTTGTACAGATGCTGTTTCGTTTACAGAGCAGTGCTTCCACTGGGTGCATGAAGGAGCACTTGCTGGAGAAGAGCAGCTACAAAGGAAGTAGATTAGGACCCACATGCATAATGACCTCACACCGGCTAGGTCTCGTGTCCCTCTCATACTGTCCCCACTCCATGCACCCAAAACCATAGTATGGAAGCAAGTTCCTCCTAGCTCCCAAAACCCAAAGTTTTAATTATTAAGATTTTGAGAACTGGTGGTTAAACATATTCATTATTAGAAATTAAACTACATCAGCTGACAATTATATTAAAAACTCAGCTAATAAATCCTCAGAACTCCTTCCTTCTTAATTATTTCCTTATGTTTAATTGTTATCTGTGCCCTGGAGGTTAGTTACATTTATTGTGTCTGTGTGAGGGGAATACCACTGAAATTAACAAATGCTGCAAATCAGACTCCTCATCCCCCTCCCTACACTCCAGAGCTTGTTGTGAAACATTTCCTAGCACACCTAAGGTATCAAGTGGAAAAATTCAGCCTCAACATAGGAGAGCCAATCAGAATACCTTTGTTATTTTATTGCATGCAGATTCATAATGTTTGCTTATGATTGTATATTTATTTGCTTATGTGTTGATTATTTCTTATGCTCTAGACCATAAGTGTCATGAATCAGGGATTTGGGGATTTTCAGTGCCATGAATTGAAACTAAAAAAGGGCCTCACCCCACACATAGTAGAGAGCTAAATGAGTAAAGAAATAAATGTCCATAATTTATTTCTTTTTGGTAAGAAAGCTGAAGCCACTATTCATGTCTGAGCTCATTGATTCCTCTCTAATTATATTATTACTGAGTGCTTATGACAGTGCCTGGCACATGCTAAGTAGCATCTAGATGTTTACTAGAGAAAAATCAAACAAGTAATCTCTACACAACAACCAAATTTACAGATGAGGAAACTGAGTTACGATTCGTTAAGTGACATACCCAAGGTCACAAAGCTAGGAAGTGGCAGAGCCAGGATTCAAATCCGGGTAACCTGGCTCCATAGTCCACATGCTCAGCCATCACCTTGTGCTGCCTATTGCTAATTACTCCAATGATGGAGCCCCCGGTTTGTGTGTGGCTCTGGAGCTGTGACCCATTTGAGAATACACTTTAGAATATGGAAGACTTGAGTTTGAATCTCAAATTGACTATTTCCCGGCCTGTTTCTTTGCCTATAAAAAGGGGATTATTATTCCTCCACTTAATAGTTATTATAAGGATTAGAAATAATGTTTCTAAACTGCTTTGCACATGCTGGCACTGAATTAAAAATCATCAGCTCTCAGCTGCAATACCAGTGAGGCTGTCTGTAGGTGTGCACTCCCATCATTAGCCCTCATGCCCCGAGCCACATTCTCCCAGCCTGGGTCCTCCATGGCCATGATGTAGATGGAGCAAAAGAAGCCACCTTCTTTCATGTCAGATTCTTCCTGAGGTGGGACTAGAACCAGTAGACAGTAGTTACAGGAAACCCTGTTCAGGTCAGCGTAAGCGCTTTGTAACCAGATCTGTCTGTCTCTGGAACACGCAGCCCTGCCTTGCGGAAGCAGCTGACCTCCACCACCCCTTTCAGTCACAAAAGTCTTCTCCCCTGCCCTTGTCATTGGATGTGGGCTGACTTTAACATTCTAGATCATCTTTATCTGGTATGGCTGAAGGGGTTTATTATTCCTGAAGCTGGGTCATTTTGTAGGTTTTAAGTTTTTTTTTTTTTTACCTGGAATGAGAGAGGGAAACAGAGGAGGAAAAAAGAAGAGAGGAGAGAATGACATACAGCGAGTAGAGAAGATTGAGACTTCCCTGGAGAAAAAATGCTGAATTTGGGAGGGACAGTGAATCGAAATGGATGGGTAGTTATCCCAACCCCTTGTAGGTTAAGATGGGTAAGAAGATAAGCTAGCTAATTTACTTGCTGTGTGGCAGGCGCCATTCTAGTTGAAGATGACTGTCTCAGGGCAGTCAAGTAAATTAAAGAACTTGCCCAAAGTCACACTACTGGCAAATAGCAGAGCCAGAGTCAGTGCCACTCCCTGAGTCCAGCCCTTTCCATTTCCCTCCAGCTGTCTGTTCTGTGTCTTTCCTCAGGAATACAATGGAAACCAGAGCAGGAGGTTTCCATAACCAATCATTATAATTTGTCAGGGAGCCACACTGCAGTTCAAATAGACAAGCACATTGTCATTCCCTGCCATATAAGGAAGCAGGGCTAAACACCACTTCTTTCACTACTGACTCAAGAGATAATTCAAGTGAGAGACAGGATGAGAATCTAGGCCTATAGCTGTTAAAAAAAAAAAAAGAAAAGAAAGAAGGAAAAAGGCCTGCTGAACTACTTTCGTGTTTTCCTTTCTCGGTAGCAGAGATAGTTTAACAAGCAGGTTACACCCTTTTCCTTGATTCAGGGGAAATATTCTGGAATTATGTGCTGAAAGATGAAAATTCTTTGTCCGAATATATGAGTTACTTTAACTTTTGATTGTCAAATTTAGATATTCCGAAGGCCAAGACAGAGCTGGTTCTGTGACGTTCAGGAAGGAAGTCAGGGACTCTACCTCTCTGCACAAGTGGACTCCAGAAGTTAGAGTCCCCTCACCCTTCCAGCTGTTCTCAGGGATAGTATTTCTTAATAAGCCTTCCCACGTAAGTTTGACCTTTCTGCCTCAAAGTCAGAGTATTCGTGTGATCACCCTTTTTCTTAATAACAGTCATAGTGGGGGTTTCAGAACACAGGCCCGATACCCAACTTCCTGGAGAGAGAAACTGAGGCATGAGCAATTGAAGTTATTTCCTAAGGGTCAGCCAGTCCAGTCTTGCTACAGGGAGTGCCCACTCTTTTACATAACTCAAAGAAGCATTACTTAGTCTTCTTGGGGAAATGAAGAAACTATAAAAAGTCTGGTCAACTTCTCCTAGCTCCCATCTTTGACCAGATTGCATCTGAGGTATTAGTTCCCAAGGGCTACTGTAATAAAGTACCACAAACCAGATAGCTTAAGCAACAGAAATTCCTGTCTCATAGTTCTGGAGGTTAGAATTCCAACAGTAAGGTGTTGGCAGTGTTGGTCCTTCCTTTTGACAACTCTGATGGAAGGATCTGTTCCAGGCCTCTCTCCTTGGCTGGTAAATGGCTGTCTTCATGTTCACATAGCATTCTCCTTGTATCCGTATCTCTACCCAAATTTCCTCCTCTTAAAAGACACCAGTCACATCGGATTAGGGCCCATTCTAATGACCTCATTTTAACTTGATTACCTCTGTAAAGACCCTATCTCCAAATAAGGTCACATTCCGATGTACGGGAGTTAGGACTGCAATATGAGAATTTTGAGGGAGACAATTCAAGCCATAACATGCTCCAGTTCAAAATGGTGATGGAAATCCATACAGCATATTTTCTGAACCTCTAAATGCCAAAGACCTTATTGCTTTCCCTCTGGGTCTAGGAATTGGTTAGCTAGAAATCACTTGGCCTTTTGAACTTGCCCTTGACATTTACTTTCTGCCTTTTGCAATATGAAATTCTGATCCAATAAAAAGTCAAGAGAGGTCTTTGAAATGACGCACTGAAACGCAGCTTCACATACTGTGGCCTATCTGTGGAAGCCCATGAAACCACGGTGGCAGACTGTCTGGTATGCAGCCATCAGAAGTCGGGGAGGGGGCTTGGGGGGAAGGCTTGGCTGAGGCACCTCTGAGTCTAAGACACAGAGCCCTTGGTGAATGTAAGCAGCAGTGGGCGGGACTTCATGTGTGCCGGCGCGGGGCAGAAGGCAGGGATGGCCATTTTCAGTCATTTTTATAACACCAATCATAACCACGAATCCCCACATACAGGGGAAAATATTAGAAGCTAGCACATATTTGTGCTCTGAATCATTTGTCTTCTTTGTTTTCTTCTGTCTCTTCTCACCCTTAAGTTTTTATATACTTCTCCTCCCAACGTTCTTCCTAAGTTTATCTGCGTTCGGCATAGTCGATTACAAATTACCTACTCGTTTTGCCGTGTCTCCTAACCCCTCTCTTCTTTAGCCGTTGTTTGCCTTTACGCCTTCCTTAAAGCTCTTCATGGTTCCGTTTCCCAGTTTCAGTTTTATTTATGGCTACACCCTGTCTTAGGCCAGAGGTGGTAGATAAGGGGGTGACAGTGCCATTTATTATCCAAACCAGGACACTTTTGAGAGGGAAAGGAGGAGCTATTAATAATTTCTCTAAAATAACAGTCC
The DNA here is from genome assembly GCF_963455335.1 of Martes martes. NCBI lineage: Eukaryota > Metazoa > Chordata > Mammalia > Carnivora > Mustelidae > Martes > Martes martes. The sequence goes on from NC_137899.1 coordinate 90,096,897, forward strand.
TAAAGGGAGGCGGTCCCAGGCAAACCGGGACGGACCATTATCCTCTCCACCGTGCAGCTTTCTGCTCCGCAGACCTCGCTTCACCCAGCAGCCACTCCTTCTGTTTCTGTACCTTAAAAAAAAAAAAAAAATTGTGTTCTGATGCTTCGTTTTATTTCCACCCCAAGAAAATATGTGGTTGTATTTTCCTTTATCCCCTCCTCACTTCTTCTCTTCCCTTGGGATCTCTTATCTCCTTTTATTTTGGTACAGTCTTGACTGCATCTCAGGGAGGCCACTTTGTCTGCCATTAAACATGCAGGACAGATTTCCCGCCTGTCTGAACCCATACACACACAACCAGCACCACCAGCGAATGTTCCAAGCTGCCTTGGGTCTCAGATGAGCCCTTGCTGGACCGTCCACCACTTCAGCACCTTTGCCCAGAAACTAGAGCAATCTGTATGCCATGTAAGCAGCTGTGTCTAGCAGTGTACACACACGCTGTGAATGTGTATGGGATGTTACGGGATAGGTTTCTGATATGTGTACCTGTATACAATTATAGTTGAAAATATATGGCCTGGAAAAAAAAAAAATACATGGCCTGAAACTTGAGGGAAAAATGAGAATCTAAGCTAACTGTGCATTGCCTTTGTCCTGCCTTTGGTAATCAGGGTTGTTTTCTCATCTAAAGCAGTGTGTACCAAAGTCCTGGCAGCCCTGCCACAGGTTTAACGTAAGTAGAAATAAAGTTCAAGGCAAAAAGAATAAACATTGACCTAAGTCCCTTTCAAGTGTAGTTCTTTTTATGATTCGGTCATATGCAACTTCGGGTTCATTCTGAAAAATCACTTCCATTATCAATTCAGGCCACACGAGGAAGGTCTGAACCTCCTTCTCAGCTCTGAAATGAGAAAGGGAGACGTTTTCCTCTCGCATTCCCATCCACAGATATCTGAAAAACTTACCATTTATAGCACTATGTCAGCTGGAAAGAGCTACTCTCCTTTTTAGCTATTTGCTTACTTATTTTAGGGTTTTGGACGTACTTTTCTTTCTCTCAAAAATTAATGAATGAAGGAAAAAACAATGAAAGGAGTTGCTTTATAGAAGGAAATAAGGGTTTTGTTAAAGTTTCCTCCTTCCTTCCTTCCTTCCTTTCTTCTGACCACCTTCCCCATCCCTCTCCCCCGTCATCCTTCTCTCTTCTTCTCCTCCTCCCTTTCTTCTTCCTTTTCCTTCTATTTTTTATTTCTTCTTCCATTGAGCTTTATACCATTGGAAATGTTCTACTGCTGTTGGCAGCCATATACTTTAACCATGGTGGCCTCATGTCTCTGTTACTTGGATATGTCTTCTTAAAAAGATTCATGGTAAGAAAAGGAAAAATCAGAATACTTCAACCACGTTCTGCAGCGTAGGTATACAGTTACAGTAATGGTGAAACAGAAATAATCTACCCGAGGAGCTCTCTAATGCCCTAAAACTGGGCAGAGTGATTATCAGCCAGCCTGGAATTGCGGACCCACCTGTGTTTCAGGAAATGAGAAGTGTAGGAGGTGAAGACTTTTTTTTAAGTTTCATGCTTTTCCATATTTCTGTTCTCAGATACGCTGTTAAAATAAAATAGTTACTCTTTCTATTGGGGTAGTTTCTAGCTTGCTAGTTCTGTTCTCTGACAGTATTTGCAATGAGGTTTAAGTTTTTGGATTTTGGCTCTTACATTTTGCAGGGGCCTCAGATCCCAGGTGGTGGTCTGAGAGAAAAGTGGCCCCAGTTCCAGGCTCAAGTCCACAGCTGATAGCCTGCATGACTGTGAACAGACTCCTTGCGTCTCAGGCTTCCCAATTATAAACTGACAATGGCCTTTTCCCTTCTCTATAACATCCAGGTAGGGAGCAGTGAGGTCTTTAATGGAAAGGCATTTTAGGTGGCAAAAGATCTTTAAGACATGGTTTTCTTTTATTTTTCCTTGAAATATGAAGACTTTTGCTAATTGGATTTTTTGGAAGGCATAGGTCATATATCTTATGAGTTCATACAGGAAATTCTAGATTCAAAGTTTAGAGTTTGAGGTTTTAAAAAATTACCCCATGCATGTCGGCTTCATCTGACTCTTTCTGGGGCTGCTTCATCCCCAGTTCCCACCTTTCCTTCTTTACTTGTTTTTAGCACCTGGGGCAAGCATATTCCCTTCCATCCTAGCCTTTAAAAGCAATATTGACAGTTACCTTGTTTGAGACTATCTGAAACCCCAAGGTGGTGGCGGAAGAGGATCATTAGGACAGATTACTGTCCACTTGCAGCTTTATCTCTAGTGTAGCCCGAAGGTGTTTTTTTTTTTAATTGTTAATTTTTAAAATTTCTTTTCAGTGTACCAGAATTCATTATTTATGCACCACACCCAGTGCTCCATGCAATACGTGCCCTCCATAATACCCACCACCAGGCTTGAGGGGGAGATGAACCACGAGAGACTATGGACTCTGAAAAACAATCTGAGGGTTTTGAAGGGGCAGAGTGTGGGAAGTTGGGTGAGCCAGAATTTTTTTTTCTTTTAAGTTTTTATTTATTTGTCAGAGAGCACGAGACAGAGAGAGCACAAGCAGGGGGAATGGCAGGCAGAGGGAGAAGGAGAAACAGCTCCCTGCTGAGGAGGGAGCCCATGCAGAGCTTGATCCCAGGACCCTGGGATCATGACCTCAGTGAAAGACAGACCTTAACCAACTGAGCCACACAGGCACCCCCGGAAAAGTTTTTTGTTGTTTTGTTGTTTTGTGAAGATTTTATTTTATTTATTTATTTATTTATTTATTTGACAGAGACACAGCGAGAAAGGGAACACAAGCAGGGGGAGTGGGAGAGGGAGAAGCAGACTCCCCACTGAGCAAGGAGCCCTAAGTGGGACTTGATGCCAGGACACTGGGATCATGACCTAAGCTGAAGGCAGACACTTAATTGACTGAGCCACCCAGGCATCCCCAGAAAAGTTTTTTTATAAGCTTTATCTGAAACCAAAGGATCTGTCACTCTCAGCTTCACTAAAATTGTCTTTTATCAGCATTTACATTTCTAAAACATGAGATAATGCATGTGAAAGTGCTATGCTTTGTAATGTCTGTGATTATAATATCTATAGCCAGATGTATTAAAGTTTTAAAAATACTCTAGGAAACTAAGAGGAAGAGTGGAAGAAAAGCACATTTGATCCTAGCAAGAGTGCTTGGGGCCAAGCTTGCACAAGCAATCATATGGTGGGTCAAATTGTATATTTTTATTATTTTTAAAATAAAATTTTATTTTAGAATAGTTGTTGGATTTACGGAAGAGTTGCAAGGCTGTTACAGAGTTCTGTTACACCCCCACCCAGCTTCTTCTGTTGTTAATATTACTATGCACATTTGTCACAACTAATGAAACGGTACCAATGGCATTATTAACACAACTTCACATTTTATTTGGATCGCCTTAGGCTTTGCCTAATGTCCTTTATTTATTTTTTAAGTCCCTTAAAGCAGAATAATGTTTAATAAGGTAAAAATTTAATATGTACTTTATGGCGATATTGATGGAACTTGTAATCCTTGAGTGAAGATTGCATAAGCAAACTCTTTTCTCCAACATGTGCTAACCAGCAATCTCCTGAGGACTTTCCACCTGAAAATACCTGGGGCCCCTCTGTTCTCTGGTCTGTTTCCCTTGAGACCGTTAGCAGATTCCTCAGCCTGATCCACATTGATGCCGGATGCTGGAACCCTGTTGCTGCTGTCACTGAGGCTGGCTTTCCCAAACAGATGGGAATACCTAGCAGCACCTACTGCTGCCATTTTATAGTTTTCAACCAGAGTATTAGCATGGCAGGGTTTAGCTGGCCGTTGAACAGCTGAAACTCTGCTCCTCAGTTACTGGTAAGAGCTTTGGCACCGACGGAGGAAAAAAAAGACCTGATCCGTGTGCCCCTCAAATCTTGAAATCTGTAGATCTTCACAATTTAAAAATATCACACAGCTTATGAAAAATATGTTACTAAAATATAAATTATGGAGGGGTTTGCCTTAGAGAAATCATCTCAATATATCATAGCCTTCCATGTACTAAGCTTCTGGACTTTCTTTGAAATACAAGTTAGCAGCATATAATATAAAAGAATCCATTTAATTCAGTTTCTGCCTTTGAGCAACTTGATGACATCAGGCAGGTGACTCAGCCTTCTGGGACATGATTTCTTATAATGAAGGAGTTGAATTAAATATGGTCTCTTCTAACTCTATTGCTTGGATTCATGGCTTTATAACTTGCCCTCATGAGAGCCATTATTGTCCTTTTGGTCAAGGTTACTTTCTTGTTGTTGTGCTTTTACTGGCAAATCACAGCTAAATCTAGTTCAAATAGTAATTACACATGAGTTGCCTTCAAGGTAGCCAATTTTTCTGATTCATTATAGTTGGTTTGTTTTTAAAGTTGCTTTGTGTACAGATATAACTCATATAGTGGAATATAAGGATGAAAATATATGAAGAAATGTTGGTATCTTGGTATCTTCATATAAAAAAATAATTGGAGGCATCCATTTATCAGCGAGTGAAACTAATATTCTGGACTCAGAGGTAGTCCTTAACACCTCCTAAAAGCAACAATATCAGCCCTTTGAGTTGATTATCTAAGTATAAGTGAAGCTGGTAAGAGACACCTTTCATAAACTGAACAGTTGGGTCAACTCTCGGGAAGACATCAAAGTCAAGGACGAGAGTAAGAGCTCAAGGCTCGGGGTGGAAATGGTTACTAGATTTAGCCATCTGCTTTGGTCTTTCCTGTTCCACATGCAGCTATACAGTTTACATAGAAATATCTCTCCAGAGGATCAGAAAGAACAGATTTATGGAACCAGATGTGAGTTAGCATTTCTACAGGTGCGGCTCTGCAGCTGAAAGAACATGTTGTACCAGGGATGGAGTTTCTTATTATGTAATCAATATAAATTACCACTAGACTTTTATAGAGGTTGATAAAGCAAACATGTGTCATTTGGATTGGCCTTCTGGTATATAAAGAGAACCTGCTTCGCTTGGGACACAATGGAAAAAAATGCACCTTTAACTATGTATAAAAGACTTGGTAGCAAATACCATCACAGTGATCAGGCAAAGTGGTTCCAGTTCGCACACAGAGGGAATAGCTGGTGAATAGATGGAAATGGTGTTTGTGTGTTTTTCTTCATCAAGAAAGACAAGGAACAGTTCATAAATATTTATAAAATCTCTCAACATCTGAAAGGGGGGGCCAAGAGGATGCAAATGACTAGAAGATTGAGAAAAAAGCAGAATATAAGAGAAAAGATGAAAAAAGAGTGGAATTCGTTAAACTAAAGAGGCAAATACCCTGTTTAAATGGTGCCAAAAGTCAAGGCCATGAAAAGAGATTAATTTGGTAAAATGCAGATCATTTTGACAATTAGACACAAGAGAATTTTTTAAAAATTCTAGATGGTAAGAGTAAAAATGTTGCTGGTTAATTAGTGTGACTAGCATCACACACTGTTCTGAATTTTTAAAAAGACTGGGTGCTTTTATGCTAAATTATGCAATAAAACAAAAATGAACACTTCCAACACTTTTCTTTTGCTTAAAGCTCTTTTGATTTAGTTTAATTGTATTGTTCAAATCTCTTACATTCTTATGAATTTTTAAAACTTTCTTAGTCTATTAATTTCCAAGGAAATTATGTCAGTATCTCCTGAAAACATTATGAATCTGTCCATTTCTCCGCATAAAGTTAGTCATTATTGCTGTTAAAATTAGTCAAATGTTTCAAGGCTATGCTGTTTGATACATGTAAGTGCATGCTTTTCTAATCTTCCTGATAAAGTATTCTTTTAAGTTCACCTTAAATTCCATTTTGTCTTCTGTTAATATTGCTATATCTTCTATCTTTACTTATTAACTTGATAAATTTAAACCTTTTATTTTCAACATTTCTAAGTAATTCTTTTAAACTGGATCTTTCATAAATATCATGTATATAAATTTCTAAATATAGTTCAGAGGGATTTTTTATCATTTGCTGTAAGAGCTAAATCCATTGTGTTTATTATGATTAATGATAGATAGGATGTCTGAAAAGTCAAGACACAGGATAAACTTAACTTTAAATAATGTTATGTTTTCAAGTAATTTCCTCAATATATTTTTCTTTAAGCTTCAGACAACAAATTTAAAGCAATGGGTCTAATTATTAATTTTTTAAAAATATGATAAATACGCTCTTTTCCCTGGCTTTTCAGAATTTTTAGGTGCTAAGTAGTGAATTTATTTTACAAACATATTGAACGTATTATTTGAAAATGTAAATAACCTACAGTATAAAAGTGCTAAGTCCTTATCTCCAATTGTAGAAAGTTAACAATAAAGTCTAACATTAATAAAGCCACTGTAATCAAGACAGTTCAGGATTGGTATAAGAATAGACAAATAGATCTTTGAGACAGAAGAGAAACTACAGAAATGACCACCATGTTTCTCATCATTCCAACATTATTATGACTGTGTAAATATTGCTTCTAGCTGACCACATAGTATACTGTGATTACATTTAATTTCTTACACTTCTGCCTTTCCCTTCCTCCCATCATAATTAAATAATTACTCTATTTCTCTTACCTGCTTAGTTTAGTTTTCTGTCACTTATGTGAATGTTGAACCCTTTTCAATACAGTCAAATACATCAGGTGTTTGTCAATTTTTTTTTCTTGAAAGATATCCTTCCTGAAACATCTTGGAATTTTCTAGGTTTGTTGCACGGCTAGCTATTCTAAATCTACTTCAGTCGTCTTAGGAATTTCCTTCCTAGGATTGAAAGGAATTTCCTTTCCATGTGGGCTGAAATTTGAATCCTCTGCTTCCTAGATCCCACTCTTTCTCCTTCTTTATTCCTCTGTTTTAGTGGAGAAGAGCATCTAGGAGCTTCCTGCTCATGCGTGCAGAGGAGACACAATTTTTTAAGTGTCAGTGATATACCTTCTACTTGATTGATTAATTGCCTGGGCATAGAATTCTAGGCTAGAAGTAATTTTCCCTAAAACGTCTCAAAGTGTGCCTGCATTGTCTTCTAGGTTATCAGTGTTGATCTTAGCAAGTCTGGTGCCATTTTGACTCCTTAATATTTTATGCCTTAATATTTTTATGCCTTAATATTTTTATGTCCTCCATGTTATTTGTTATGCTCCACAAATAAGTGAAACCATATGATACTTGACTCTCTCTGCTTGACTTATTTCGCTCAGCATAATCTCTTCCAGTCCCGTCCATGTTGCTACAAAAGTTAGGTATTCATCCTTCCTGATGGAGGCATAATACTCCATAGTGTATATGGACCACATCTTCCTTATCCATTCATTCATTGAAGGGCATCTTGGTTCTTTCCACAGTTTGGCAACTGTGGCCATTGCTGCTATAAACATTGGGGTACAGATGGCCCTTCTTTTCACTACATCTGTATCTTTGGGGTAAATGCCCAGTAGTGCAATTGCAGGGTCATAGGGAAGCTCTATTTTTAATTTCTTGAGGAATCTCCACACTGTTCTCCAAAGTGGCTGCACCAATTTGCATTCCCACCAACAGTGTAAGAGGGTTCCCCTTTCTCCACATCCTCTCCAACACACGTTATTTCCTGTCTTGCTAATTTTGGCCATTCTAACTGGTGTAAGGTGGTATCTCAATGTGGTTTTAATTTGAATCTCCCTGATGGCTAGTGATGATGAACATTTTTTCATGTGTCTGATAGCCATTTTTATGTCTTCATTGGAGAAGTGTCTGTTCATATCTTCTGCCCATTTTTTGATATGATTATCTGTTTTGTGTGTGTTGAGTTTGAGAAGTTCTTTATAGATCCTGGATATCAATCTTTTGTCTGTACTGTCATTTGCAAATATCTTCTCCCATTCCGTGGGTTGCCTCTTTGTTTTGTTGACTGTTTCCTTTGCTGTGCAGAAGCTTTTGATCTTGATGAAGTCCCAAAAGTTCATTTTCGCTTTTGTTTCCTTTGCCTTTGGAGGCATATCTTGAAAGAAGTTGCTGTGGCTGATATCGAAGAGGTTACTGCCTATGTTCTCCTCTAGGATTCTGATGGACTCCTGTCTCACGTTGAGGTCTTTTATCCATTTCGATTTTGTGTACGGTGTGTACGGTGTAAGAGAATGGTCGAGCTTCATTCTTCTACATATATCTGTCCAATTTTCCCAGCACCATTTATTGAAGAGACTGTCTTTTTTCCACTTTATATTTTTTCCTGCTTTGTTGAAGATTATTTGACCATAGAGTTGAGGGTCCATATCTGGGCTCTCTACTCTGTTCCACTGGTCTATGTGTCTGTTTTTATGCCAGTACCATGCTGTATGGGAAGTTTTCTTATGTCATTTTGGTGATAATTCCTTCTCACCATTTCCCATGTTTCCTCTTTCTCTCCTGCATCTCCTAAACTGATCTTCTGATTTTCTTTTCTCAAATATTTTCTACTTTTCTATATCTAGTCTAATAAGTGGGAAATGTCCTTAATTTTGGCTTTATATTCATTGTTTTAAACCACAGTAATTTGAATTTCTAAGATTTCTTTTGTTGTTATTGTGATATTAATTGTTCCTTTTATGACATTCTGATCCTTTTTTAGAAATACAATAGTTCTCCTATCTCTCTTATCTTCTTCCCTTATCTCTTATTTCCTTGGAATTATCACTTATATTTTTGTTATATTTTCTTGCCTCCGTGTTCCTATTTTCTGTTCGTTTCGTTGGTCTCTGTTTTTCCTTCTTTTCTCAGAATCCTGGCGATCCTTGGCTTATAGTCCATATATGGGAGAGAGGCAATAAAAATCCGACTGGATCCCATTCTTTCACACAGAAAGGAACTTTCCCCCCTTAGCCCAGAGTTTATCCTTTGCTGATAGATTGCTTCCTCATTAGTAGCTTACCATGGGTAGAGTATTTCTATTCCTGTTCCGTTGACGTTATGTAGGAGCCCACTTATAGTTTTGTGCCATGTTAACTCGGGCTAACTTCCCTATCTTTGAATTTCCTTGATACTCTGTAACCAAGGGATGTTTCTCTCTTGTTTTCAAGCTCATTTAAATATTTCTAAGTATTTTTCTTATTTTTTTTTCTGCAACATTTATATTTTTGGAGCAAAGTAGGAACACCTTTTGGTTCTGCTTGGTTTATCATGTTAAACAAAAATCTAAAGCAGTTATCTAAAGCAAAAAATCTAAAGCAGTTTTAAAGCAATTGATTTAACATTGTAACATTAGAATGCCTAAGCCTGCTTGTGTATTTGTTAGCAATCCTCAGCCATCAGTTTTATCCACTAAAAGCTTTCCTATTGGAATTTTTATAGTATGTACTTATCTGTATGTATCAATTAGTTGAAGTCACTTGATAAATTGGTAACTTTGGGTTGTTGGCCAAAGGGGAAATTTTTTTCTGGTAGTTTTTGTTTTTTTGTTTGTTTTTAAACCACAATCTGGCTTCTAACCAGATAGATGAAACTGAATGCTTTGGAATATGTCAATAGCTATTCCATTGCTACCTTTTTTTTTTTTTTAAACTTGCAAATTTTCACATTTTTCTTCATTCAGTCTACGCTATTAGAGGAAGACTAAATTATCCTAGTGGATAGTTAGCCTTGAATATATCTTGAATATGATTTGTTGCTTGTCTCTGAGATGATAGCTATGGTGAGAGGAAGACACTCCGAAAGGTAGTGTTCTGTGCTTGTGTGCAAGTAGAGAACACTTGTGATGGTTGGAAGAGTAAATAACCAATGGTTCTTAGTTCTGTTTTCCCATGCTCAACCTCTTAAATAGGAATGATTCTCCTACAATGAGAGAAATGAAAATCCTGCTCTTTGAGAGTTGTGAGAAATATGAGACCCAAAGACCTCAGACTGTATATATATATCTACAGCATTAGCCCAACCATACACAATTGTTTTCATGATAGCATGGCTGGTTTATTGAGGAGTCTCAGTTTGTTGAGGGTATAAAGACAAAATGATTTTGTTTTTACCTATCAATACCTCTAACTGCTCTTTATCAAACTTCCTTTTATCACTGAGAACAGGAATCCCTTAATTACTTCTCCGTCCAGCTCCTAAACTTGAGGAGCATAAAGGTTTATTTTAAAGTTTAAATGTCATCTCATATCTGATTCAAAGCTCTGCTTCCAAGTGCAGTGGCTTAGAGTTGTAGGGCTGTGGCTCTTGAACAACTCCCCCTCTTTACCAGTGAATAACCCGGGAATGCTGGGGAAGGGGTAGGGGGAGGAAGAACAGGTCTCTGTTGGACTGCCCACAATAATGGGTTATTATAAAATGACATAAGCTGACTTGTCTGGGTCTTTATGGTGAATATCAATAATCTTCAATTATTAGATGTAGGCACTGCTTCCTCCCAGATAACCCTAATACCACGTGGTATGTTACAATGGAAGCAAATCCCAGAGGCTGAACTCTTCACATGCGCAAACATTTATTAGCAGACACAAAAACAATTACAAAACCTGTTCTGTATACTTGGGGAAAGAGCTTGGGGAAGCTCTTTTCTTACATCCTTTTAGTTGCTTTGACAAGCACCTTATGCAAAATGTTCACCCCCTGGTAAATGCTACAGTATTCTGATGGCAGAATCAGCTTCTGTTGTAGCCAGGCTCAAATCTTTCATTAAATGGGCGTGGGCCAGTAGAATTCTGGATTTATGGCACTCCTCGGGATGCAGGGCTTGCCAGATTCTTAATCCCCATTCACACAAGGTGGAGAGGTCTACGCAAACCTTTCTAGTCAACCCAGTCACATATATTGAACATCTACTCATTTGCTAAGTAAATAATTATTTCTCTGTGCTTTATGCTAATTTATAGAACTTTAGGTATGAATTTAGATAGGGGTGTTTCAATACCAGTCTTCTGCTTTTGGAGTATGTACTCTTAACCTGGAGTCCTTCATGTACTGACATAGTTCCTAGGCTACAGATTAATTTATACATTTTAGATTACACTGTCTACATGAATATATTTAAAAATAAATTTCCCACAATATAATATTGATTATAATGTTGAACTAACTCTTTGAATATAGATAATGAGGGATTCACTCCCAAGGAATAAAAAAGAGTAGTTCAGATGTTAGGATGAAAATAGAACAATGGCAAGAAAATTGTATAACCAGGGGGAAAGACTAATGCATAGAAAATCTGTATTTACTAAGAGAATAATATTAAGGCTAAAATCCAGGAAGATTTTATATTTCCCCAGCTCTCTACTTTCAAGCTAAAATTGCCAGTGAAGTTTCATGTATACTGGAAGGGACAAAAACTATATACTGCAAATTATATACCTGCTGCCAACCTTGCTCCGGCCCTGGAGTGGCATTGTTCATTAAACATAGCGTTCTTTCTCATGGCTTCAGAATTTTTTTCAACACAGTATTCCAGGCAGCTGAGGCTGATAGATTAGATTGACAGACAAAAGAGAACCTGGTGTAGTACGAAAGGCAAGAGTTCTGTATGAGCTCTAAGACCTAGGTAAAAGTTCGAACCTTCTTTGCTTCCATTTCCTCGTATGTAAAATGGCATGGGTAGGAGTTATAAAAACTAAATGAAATAATCGAGGTTACTTAGCACAGAGCCTGAAGAGGCTCAATAAATACCAGTTCCTTCCTCTTGTAGTCACAAATTTTTTACAAAGCTGATGTACGTTACTTTCAGCTCATGTCTTTCCCAGCAGAACACCATTTCATCTAGAACAGAATGTACATTCAGCAGGGTACAGTTGTCTATATTTTGACTGTCAGTTTTAGCCATGCCTGTCATTTTTTATTTTCCAACATGAAAAGAGAGGTTTAGAGTAGTGACATTGGAAAACAAAGAAAATAAGATTAAAATTCTCTCAAATCAAGTTTGGAGCCACTAAAATATTAATGTCTTGACAGCTTACTCACAATCACAAAAGACTGTGAGCCAACATTTTGCTTTGTATTGTAGAGGTGATGAGAACATATTTTCATTGCTAGAAAAAAATTAAGCTATACAGACAGAAATGGGACATGGGAGCCAAATTCCACAAGAACACCCTTGAGTTTAAGGGTTTTTCCCCCATCTTTTGACAATATTTAGAAAACCAAAGACTATAAACTTTGAAAAGGAATCTTGGATGGCTTACAGATATAGTAAGGTCACAAAAACACTTAGTAGATACAGAATTTTTATAAAAAGTATTTAAATTGATGATTATTCTCAGAAGTAGCATAAACTTAAGGATCATAAATGCTAACTAAAAGTGAACATATTATGACTAGTTGCCAATTGCTGTCTAATCAACCCAATTGGCCTAATCCTGCATTTTTAGTAAATAGACTTAAATCTTACCCATATGAAATAAATCAAATGGTTGGAGATGATCTTCCAATGGGTTACTCTCAGCTGTCTTAATCAGTGTTTTCTAAATTTTCTCAGTTTCTGACTCACCTTTGAACTGCCAGATTATTCCTATTGAGGGATCTAATCCCCCTCTCTAGTTGGTTATAATTATACCATGATTTGTTTACAAGAATATATTCTATGAATTCACTATTCACTATGTACGTGTTGTTTTTCCAGTAGTTTCCTAGGACAAAATTGTGCTGAGATGGCTTCATGAGGTGAGCACTAGTCCCAGGCCATTGAACTGGCCATGGAGAGGCTCAAACCATTGACTTCTTCATTAGTGCTCGCCCTTGTGGTGGCAGAAGGCCTTCTCTTTTCCTGCACCCAAATGTGTACCAATGCATTGTTGAATGGTTAGCAGTTAAACAAAACACCAAGTTTACCTTGTGAGATCCGTTCAGGCCTTCATTCCATTCTCAGCCTTTGCATTCTTAGTCTGAAAATTCTTCACCATCCCCTTGTAGCTGACAGCACTGTGGCTAGGTGTGTGTGGGCAAGCCTCCTGGCAGCTCCTGGGCCTTGCAGGAATGACTGACCACCCAGGTTGTGTAATTTGCCTAAGAACATGTCTATCAACATGAGCTGTCTGCTAAGAAGGCTGTTTCCTTGGTCTTGAGTGTTTTTATTCATTCTCTACTGACTGAAAGTCAATCCATAATTCAAGGTTCAAGTCATGCTACCTCCTTCTTGCCCGAGTCAAAATTAATCGTTCTCCTCCTGGTTTCCTGTAGCTTAAAACTTTGTGTATGATATCTGACCAGTATGGTTTACTACTCTCTTCTCTCTATTTCACCATCAGGCAGGAACAATTTTCACTGATGTTTGTATATCCTGCCCTCAGTCCTACTGCCAAGCACAACTCCAAGCACAAAGTAGAGGGTTAACAAATGCTGAGTTGAATTTAATTAATTGAAGACAGGAATGTTCACTGACACTGTATTAATATGTCTAATATTATTCTGCCTCTCTGGGGAATCTTAACTGGGGAGAAGCATTGCCAAGTATAATCAGAATGCCTGGAGAGTTTTTTCAAACTACACAGGCTGATAGTATGGATTGCCATTCAGGACACTCTGAAATTATCCCTGCTTGGTCCTCAGCAATCCTCATCCTGTTTGAGAACCTTCAAAGAAGACTCTTTAAGAGACATCACTTGGAACCTTCTATTTACTCCTTTTTTTTTTTTTTAATATTCTATTTTTATTTATTTGACAGACAGAGATCGCAAGTAGACAGAGAGGCAGGCAGAGAGAGAGGAGGAAGCAGGCTCCCTGCTGAGCAGAGAGCCTGATGCGGGGCTCGATCCCAGGACCCTGAGACCATGACCCGAGCCAAAGGCAGGGGCTCAATCCACTGAGCCACCCAGGCGCCCCTACTCCTGTTTATTTTAATGAAAACCTCATAAAACTACCCATGAGATCTTTTCCTCACATTTGAAGTTTAATTGACTGATAGCTGGAGCATGATGGAAATACTTAGATTATCTTAAATTTAACACTTAAACAATACTATTTACAAGTGATCTAGTAAAAACCAACTTCTTAGATGGGCTATTTTTAATATTTCCTAAACAAGTTATTGTAGGTGGGCCAATTTTCCCTCTTTGCTTGTCACTTTAGAAGCCCATTCGGACATGTTATATCCCTGATCTAGTTCTCTCACCCTACTGGCTACAGAGTAGTGCGTTTTTGTTTGAAAGGGTCAAAGCATTCAGATTCTGACATCCAAAATATGTGCTTGTTTTTTTTTTTTTTTTCCTAGAGTCAAAACCCCTGAAGTATAAATCCTTTTTAAATGAAGAAAGCAGTGCCAAAAGGAATGAAACATTTTTGGTCCCTTTCCAAAACAGAGAGATAGCACTGAAACAGGAAGTGGATGATTTAAATATCCACTCGGCATCTTGGCAACATATTTATGTTTAAAGGACTTAAGGTTAAAAGGTTTTAGTCTGGCCTGGGAACACTCTATCTTCCCCTAGGGTTTGGAGCTTTGGGGAAAACTTTTAAGCACTTATCAAATATTTGCAATTAGCCATTTTTTTGAAGCCAGATTGTTACTGGGAATGTCATAGGACACTGTTCTTGGTATGCAACATGCCACCATTACTCTCCAGCTTCTTATGATGACCTCTTTAGCAACCTAGCTTGGAATGGTGGAAAGTTGCTTTATTTTCTATAAAGAAAGAAGAAAAATGAAGTCCCTAATTCTTCTAGCTACTTCTCCCACGGCTAGACCTCTACAGAATGACTGAAAAAGGAGAATCCAAAGCTGGGATTCAGTTGATTGTGTATCTTCGCACCTGTCCATATAACTTTCATTTTTTCTTTCTTCATTTCGTCCACTTCTCTTCCATTTCTCTTCTTCTTTCTCTCCCTGCCCCTTTTTTTCATTCTTTAGGTAGTGCCTCCTAGGCCATTTGTTGGACTTGGGTTTGATTCTTTATGAATCAGGAAACGGTTAGAAACTTGTGATCAAAAGAATCATGTGAGTTGAATCCCTATGTTGTACACTTGAAACTGAGTTAACATTGTGTGTCAACTATACTTCAATTTTTTAAGAAAAGAATGATATGAACTGATTTAGAATTTACATCTGGCTCCTGTGTTGAGAACAGAATGGCAGGGGAAGGCAGAGGGGATCATAGGGTTGCTGATATAACTTGAAAATTTATAGTGGTTTGAACTTGGGTGGCAGTGATGGAGATCATGAAAAGCAAGCAAATTTTAGATATGTATTTTGAATGTAGGGCATCAGGATTTGCTAATGAATTGGAGAATTAAAGATAAAGAGGCATTAGTGTGCTATTCATTGGGGCCCTCAAGAACCTACAATTAAGTTTTTAGGAATTTTGTGAGCTAGTTGTTAAATACAAGCTGTATTAGAAATTATATAAAGTTCTAGTTAAATGAGTTAAATTAAAACAAGGTAAAAATTCTAAAAATTACAAGACATACAGTTGACCAGCAGACAGATGAAAAGATGCTCATCATCAGTAATCACCATAGAAATGCGAATCAAAACTACAATGAGATATCACATCACACAAGTCAGAATGGCTAGTATCAAGAAGACAAGAAATAAAAAGTGTTGGTGAGAATATGGGAAAAGAGGAACCCTTGTTCCTCTGAAAATTGAAACTAGGCATACCATTTGATCCCCTAATTCTACCACTGGATATCTATCCAAAGAAAATGAAAACACTAATTCGAAAAGATACATGCAAATGTATCTGCTTATATTTACTGCTGTATTATTTACAGTAGCCAAGATATGAAAGCAACCCAAGTATCCATGGATAGACAAATGAATAAAGAAGATATGATATGTATACATATATTTTATATGTGTGTGTGTGGTGTGTGTGTGTGTGTGTGTGTGTGCATACATATAATGGAATATCACTCAGCCATAAAAAAGAATGAGAGCTTGCCATTTGTAACAACAACATGGATGAACCTAAAGGGAATAGTGCTAAGTGAAATAAGTCAGAGAAAGACAAATACCACATGATTTCATTTATGTGTGGAATCTAAAAAACAAAACAAATGAAAAAATAATACTAAACGTATACTAAAATTCATTACTTCTTAATTATTTTACTACATTTTTTACAATCACACATGCTCCTGAAGTTATTTACATCTTTCGTATCTATATGGTAAAAATACTACATAATGGTGTGCCACTACACATCTCCTCCCAACCCAGTATCCAATGATGTAACATTTGTAGCTACAAATGGATAATGATGGTAGTATTTACACAGAGAAGTTGAGCCTTCCCCTACTGTACACTCTTCAGAGCTGTCTGCTGTTATACATTTATCAATTTAGCACTGGAAAGAGTAGTAAAAAATGAGCTCAAGGTTTTTGGTCTAAGAACCTCGGAGAATAGAGTTTCCATTACCAAGAAAAAAGTAGAAAGAGGAGTTGTGAGGTGGAAATCAGTAGTTTGTTTTGACATGAAAATTATGCATCTGATTGGAATTGTTAAATGGACGTTGGATATACAAATCTGGGGTTGAGGGAAGAGTTTGTAGGTGAAGATAAATACTTGAGAGTAATTAGCATTTGCATGATTGTTAGTGCCAAGAGGCAAGATGAGATCAAGACAGTGAGTTAGATGGAGGAATACAGTCCCAGGAAAATATCTGGGGTCCTCCAACATTTAAAGATCAGAGTGAACACAAACAACCAGCAGAGGAGACCAAGGAAAATGGTCAGTGGGAGTAGGAAGAGAACCAGGAGTGTGTGATGTGCTAGAAGCCAAGTAAAGAAAGTACGTCTAAAAGGAGGGAAGTGATCAACGTGTCAAATGCTAATAGGTTAAATAAGACAATGACTGAGAATTGGTCACTGGACTTGTCAAGTGAGAGAGAAACTGATGATGCAGAAGTGACAATTGCTAAAATGATGCCCTTGGTCAGTTAGTTGAGAGAGGATGGAGCAAGGACATGAGGGGACGCATTGGCTTCAGGTGGGAGCATGGATAAATAAGGCATTGTTGCAAGAAGACAGGCAGTCTGGAGTCAGCTGTAGGTAGATTGGAATATATGGTGGTGGGAGCCTGTGAAATTTTCATCTAATTGCCTTCTTTTCTCAGTGAAATAGGAAGCAAGTGTATCAGCTAAGCTTAGGAGGAAAAGAGGAGGGTTGGGGGGTTTTAAGAGAAGAGAGGATGTTTGGACTTGGGAAAGATAGAATTGCCAGGTAGCACTAAGGATCCACTTGACGTTAGTGATAATGAATTTTTAAGTAAAGCCAGTTGGCTTAGCTGTGAGTTTTCCTCCAGCTGGGTTCAGCTGCCTGCCTGTAGTGTTTAGAGTGATGAATCATGGGATGTCAGCTGGGGAAGGAGGTGGGTGGCTGAGGTATGTCGGATGACAAGATCAGGAGAGGAGTGCAAGGAGCTAAGAGGCCAGGATATCAGAAGGATCACATATATGAATATTTGAAATTACTGAGAATTAAGGCAGACATTGTACTGAAAAGAGTTACAACCAGGAGCTAAAATCTTCTAGAAATGAAGGGGAGTAATGCAGGGATCAGTAAGTGACTGTAATAAGGAGGGGTAGTAGGTGATATTTTTAGAGAGAAATGAGGGATGAAAAATGGCAAAGAGGAGCAAGGAAACACCTCCTCCATCTCCACAAAGAGAGCTCTTTGTTCAGGATTAGCTGTTAATTGAAGTTTAATATTCTGGCCTTAGACCAAACAAATGACAGTCATTTACCAGCCGTCCTGAGGTGACCACATCTGACCTGGTTCTTGGCCCTGACCCCTCAGCAGGAGGCACCAAGCAGTTGGGCTATATAGTGTATGCCAGCAGTCGTACAGGCAAGAGTTTAAATGTCCTGGGAGTCTGTGCAAGCCAAATATTTAATCTCCCATTGCCTGATTCCTCCCAGGTTCTGAGCAAGGAG
Source organism: Martes martes (assembly GCF_963455335.1). NCBI lineage: Eukaryota > Metazoa > Chordata > Mammalia > Carnivora > Mustelidae > Martes > Martes martes. The sequence goes on from NC_137899.1 coordinate 90,114,763, forward strand.
TGGGTCATACAATCTCAATCCTTTGGCCAAAGTTAATGGAACTGTGGGTAGATGCTTAATCCAAAGTCGACCAACCCATTTGGCTGACCAGGGGCCTGGGACATGGCTTGTGTAAAGAGCTCTCCGCCCAAACATGGAAAAGTTGAGCCTAGCAGATTCTGTATCTTGAGAATTTGAACTAAGAGCAGGAGTTGGTAGGCACTGGTGGGCACTGGAGCTGAGAGTTTGTGAAGTAGAGTTGAGATGAACAACATATGGGGACATATGTGAGATGCATAAGCCAAAACTTGATCACAAGAAAAGAAAAAAGGCTCTCAGATGACAAGCAATGTGTGGCCAGGGAAGATAGAGTAGCCATAGTTCCTGATTTTCTCATTTCCTGTCCCTGCAGTCAATGAAATCTTTGTATCTTACAAAAACCACCACTGTCTTTTTACATTGTACCTTAAATGGAAAGACCCTTGAATTGAAAGCCAGAAGAGTCAAGCAGAATCTCTTATCCAGATAGTCATACAAGAGGATGAGAAAGTGTGATTAGTCCATAAATGTTTGCTATACTCAGAAGAAGGTCAGAGAACAGGATGAAATCATACTCCTTTGAGGTAAGGCAGCACATTTGAGGTCTTGAGATTTTTTTTCTTACAGTCTCTCTGTGACTTTTGTTTCCCTGTTTGCTGACTCCTGGTAGAAACACTAGACAAAGAATAAAAAATCCTGAGTACTGGTCTTTTTGACACCACTACCATGTGTCCTTGGATAGCTGGATGACTGAGCCAGTGAGGCGCCCTGCTTTATCCAATTTGAATTTGGATTTCTTCATCTGTAAAATAGGGAGCTGATCATATGACATCTAGGTTCCCTTCAAGCCTTGAATTCATGGATCTCTAACTGTGTGTGCTCATTTTCTGGATTTTGACCCATTTGATGCCTGGACCCTGACTTTCATTCAAGTTTTACCTTTATCTGGCTTTTCATTTCTTCTCCCACTGCTAGGAATGGGTCAAGACAAGTGTCAGGAGCATGGACCAGCTGCAGTACTTTTGATCAGGTTTTCTGTCCAGTAGGTAACTGTGTCAACATCGATTGGATGTTGGATTTCAATCGTACATGTTGTCTGAGAACTCTTTGCTTCCATGTATGTGAAAGAGTACAAGGAGGAGTGAGAAAGGAACATATATTATGACACCATATGTTATCTCTATGGCTGGTCCAGCCTCACCAGGCAAAACTGCTGCCTCTTTTCTCCCAGTACTAGTGGGACCTCCCCAAGAAGTTCCCCATCATCATTTATAGATAAGGAGAGCTCTCTTTCAGATTTTGGCACACATCATTCTTGCTTTGTGAATATTTACTAACCATAGTTTTAGAGATACAGACCTAATGCACCATATAGTTATTCACCTACCTGAAGACTCTCTTATTGGGCATTTGACATTATCTTGGGTTCATGATCACCATCATGTTCCTTGAATAAGCTGCTATATTTCACCAGCTCCTGCTGAGTCATCAATATTATATTCTAATTGTTTTAGAGGGGTGCCTTATACCATTTCTTATGGTTTATAAGATTGAGGGAATGTTAGGCCTATGTGACCCCAGTCCAGAGTTGTACTTTAGCTTCTAGAAGCTAGGAAGCTCAACTAAATTGAGCAAATCTAGTGAATTAGCTGAACTGAAAAAATGCAGTGTTTGAACCAAATGCATAGAAAGAATGAAAGTAGAGATAGAATACTTCCCACAATATATAAATATATAATATCCTCAAAAGTACTTATTATCAAATAAAACATGAAAAAAATCTATCCTCCAAAAAATAAAGTCTATTAATTTTTTAAAAGTCTGTCTTCTGCTTGAAATATATTACATTTGTGAAATATCAGTTACTTAAGAATCTTCCTTTTAAGTGTCAGTCATGTCAACCAGGCTCATTCGGTTGTGGATTCATCTATTCTCCTGACTAGATCCAGAGGATTAGTTTTGCTCAGTGCAATTCTGTTTCCTCTCAGCCTAGCTAAACATTTGCTAATTTATTTCAATTAGATAATTTATTTCCAGTGGCAGTCATCCTTCAGCCCAAATGTTAAATTTTCCTGGGAAAGTACAAGAGTTTGTATGCACAAAAATTGATTAAAACAAAATTTTACATTAAATTGGAGTTTGTCTCTGTCTGGCTATATGTGTGATATTTCAAATTAGCTGATGTATTCTTAGCACTATACTAAGTAAGGCTGAAGAATGCAGGGACCTACCATGACCTTCAGCCCAAGAGTCTCACAGTTCATCAATTTACAACAATTTATTGAAGGAAATTACTGGAATTTTTGCATTTTCCACTTATTAACCTTCACATGTTGGAGAAGGTGGGAACTTGACTAACTCTATTTAGTTTGCAATTTAAAAGCTACTCCAGAATATTTGAAAGAGCTTATGATGTCATTCTTAGGTCATGTGTATATTCTCAGAAACAAAACCATTCCTCAACAGCCTCTTTCTGTTCCTCGGATTTAGGTAGTAGTTGGCTGTTCTGTATAATATCAATTAGTTTGGAAGATTTGTGCTCATGTTTCTGCTTTGGCTGAACTGGCCAGAGGATTTTTGGAGTCTCCAAATGAATGGGTAAAATTTAGGAAGTAAGGGCACTTTGAAGTGAACTGTACAGCCATATGATCGACGTCTTCAGCCAAGTACTAGAGAAAACCTTTCCAGTGGTTCTGATGCTAGTTGCATTTCATTGACAGTCCCATGGCTTCAGTAGCTGAGGTTCTATTGAGAATACTGAACTTAACTTTTCTTGCATTTCTTTGATGGTATCTCTTTTCTTCCTCACTTTATAGTCATTTACCTTTTGTTTTGTCAAGAGCGTGTTAGAGGGGTTAAAGACAGGATTCACGGAATTGGATTATTTGTTTTAGAGAACGTTAGTAATTATAACCAAAGCAATAAAGTGCCATTTGCATTTGCTAAAAATTATGATTCCTTAAGTTTTATTTTTTTTTTATTTTTATTATGTTATTATAATATAAAATTATTATAGTATTCTTTTTTTTTTTTTAAAGATTTTTTTTTTATTTATTTAACAGACAGATCACAAGTAGGCAGAGAGGCAGGCAGAGAGAGAAGGGAGGAAGCAGGCTCCCTGCTGAGCAGAGAGCCCGATACGGGGCTCGATCCCAGGACCTTGGGATCATGACCTGAGCCGAAGGCAGCGGCTCTAACCCACTGAGCCACCCAGGCGCCCCTTATTATAGTATTCTAATATAAAATAATATAATATAAAATTATTTATAATTTTATAATTTTTTATTATGTTATGTTAGTCACCATACAGTACATCATTGGTTTTTGATGTAGTGTTCCATGATTCATTGTTTGTGTATAACAGCCAGTGCTCCAAGCAATATTCAGTTTTGTTTCTAGTCTTCTTACGTAGAGTTAAAATTGTTGAGAGTGTCCCTCTGGAGGAGTACAAGGTAGATAAGCTTGCTGGTGGGCTTTTATATGTCAAAGAAGACTGTGAGAAAAGTTTTTGTTTAACAAATAATTACAGTCTTTACAGATAGATACATACCTTCTTGGACTGGTTAGAAAGGATTTTTTTCTTTATTTGCTCTTTGACCACTGGCGTTTCTTTTTTTTTGTTGTTTTGTTTTGTTTTTTGTTTTTTAAGTTTTTATTTTGAAATAAGTATAGATTTGCATGAAGTTGTAAAAATAGTCCAGAGAGGTCCTAGAACACTTCACCCAGTTTTCCCGCATGAGAACATTGTACATAGCTGTGGTATGGTATCAAAACCCAGGAAATTGAGATTGGTACAATCCACAGGACTTATTCAGGTAGGAAGGACTTTTTAAGACAAAAAATGATTCCGAACAACCAGAGCCTTCCTCTAGAACCTGTTTGTTTTATAGACAAGTATCTGACTCTTATTTACTGGGCATTTTGCACTTTTCCAAAGCAAACTCGCTTAAATTCACTTAACTCACTTAAATTCACTTAAACATCAAAAGCAAACTCACTTTAAAAAGAGCTGACCTCTTTTCTAAAACTACATTTCTTCTAAAAGATTATCTTCATAAAGTTCTACCTGCTAAGGACAGAACAAAGTTATTGTTTCATTTTACGAGGTTTACAAAAGCTGAATGGTAAATCTCTATGGGAAGGCAGAAATCAGCTGGCACAAAGTATTTAGAAAGCTAGTGAAACAGGAATTCTCTTACTCATTCCATTATTTGAGGGGCCTTTCAAGATAAAAGACATTGTTTTTTATTTCCCCATCTAGGAGTTGCCCGAAAAGTCACAGGTATGTGGCAGCCTGATTGAAATTTTCAAACAATAGTTTTCCTCCCAGTAAACTTCAACATTTAGCTATAACCTCATCTGTAATGAAGCCACAGGTGTTTACCCTTGTTTCTTGGTTAACTGGTTTTTGAGTTGTATATGCTTAGATCACATTCCTTGTAGAGGCAGCAGCACATACACACATACACACACAGGCAGAGTTGAATTGTTTTGTTTTGCTGTTGCTCACAGTATACTTACACTATTCTGAGAACAAAGACCAAAATATTCTGAGAAGAACACATTCTTTTACTTCTCAAGGTTTGTATTTTATTTGAAATGAATTTAGTTTTGAGGGATAAGGATGGAACACCATAAACGTGGAAATACCCAAGGTCAGTGGTAAACCTGATACTATCTAGAATAGATTAAAGACTGATTTGAAGTTTCACTAGAATTTCATCCAGTGTACTTTTTGCTTTTTAGGGTTTAATGGTGGTTGATAAATGGCAAAGTAAATTTCTCACTGATAACTATTGCAGAGGACTTCTACTTATAACTGAGATGCATTTTATTCATATCCTTCTCTGGTTTTGAAGGGTTTACTGTTTATTTGAGGGATGTTAATGTCAGTTATCTAATCAGAAGCAGACCCCAGCCTGCCAGAGATATTTTGGAATGTATGGTCTACTTCAAAGGAAGGTTCTGTGTCTCCTAACCCACATGAACCCAATTTTTCATAGTGAGAAGAGCAAGGTAATTAGATTGTCTCTTTTCAGAGCAAAAATTATTTTTAGATTGAATTTAATGGGTCCTATTTCTCTTTTCAGTAAATATTAACAAGTATTACTCTACTCTTGAAAATGTGACTCAGTGACCCACCACTGTGTCAAGGCTTCTGTGGGTCACCACAGAAACAGGTCAGATGGCAGCCATGCTCCAAGAGGCAAGTGGACCCAAGGTGAAGTTGGTATCCATGAGATACTCCAAGATTAAAACCAAGCAGCCAACTTGTGGAAGTAGTCCACATGCCAGACTTTTTGGGTTTTGTAAGGAAGACTTAAGCAGGATAAAGCAGGAGACTGAGTGCCAGGGTTATGTGGTAGAGATTTCAATCATGTTCAGTCACTGAGGAAAATCCAAACAGGCCACCCTGAAGAGGACCTTTCTTTAAAAGGAAAGACAGTAAATCCAAATCCAAAATCTCAAACCAATTTCTTCTCCTCTTCTCTGTGAGCTCTTCTGATTTTGCACAAAGCAAGAGGGACTGAGGACAAGGAATCTAACCAGGTGGGGTAGTAACCCTAGGTGAGGCCCAAGAGAAAGAACCAAAGGCGTATAGTAGAGAACACATTTGAATGACATTCTCTGGGAAATTTAGAAGGACTCTGCTCCTCCAACCCCTCCCAGTCAGCTACTACCAGAAGTCTCCGTGCAGATATCGCTTCCGCAGGAAAGCACAATGGACCCAAGTTTGGCTAGTTACCTTTCTCTCTGTGTCCTCACAATGCCTGATACTTTCTCTGGAGCAAAATTATCACACTGCATGGTGCTATTTAATTTTTATGTTTCTACTAGACTGGAAACTTAATGGAACTAGGACAGTGTCTCATGTTTATAATTTCATCCTTTGGCAAAGCACTGTGTCGAGCATATACTAAGTACTTTCTATGCATGTGTTGTGTTTAGTTGATGTCGTGAGACCAACGTGATATCCACACCTTAATGTTTGGGATACTTCAGATTGCTTCATAAAAGCATTTCAATACCTTCACAACCTTAACCAGATCCAGTGGTGTTCAGATCATCTCTACCAAGTTTTTGAATATTAAGTCAGCAACTAAGAAGCCATTGTAAAGATCACTGTGGTACCCTGTGATGACTGCACATAAAACAACGTGGTTTTAAAGAAGGGATTCCGAAAGTCATGAAAATACATACTGGCCTATAAACTCACACCCTAAAAGAGGACAGAATCTGAAATAATGAATCCAGTGAAAATCAGACGTGGTCCTGAAATTTTGTTAATGTGCTTTTCTCCAACCTTCTACTCACTTCGGTTTGATATACATGGGAATTTGGATCTAAGAGGGACTTTTTAGTTCTAGTATATGCATACAGTAACCTGAGACTTCTAAGACATATTCTAAAGGTAATTTCAGCCCATACTGCTGAGGGTGGTCTGTCTACTGTGATTCATCTGATGGTCTAGATACTGTGTAGATAGATAGTATCTGAAAGCTATGAATAGAACTGCCCTTTGAGGGATGCCTGGGTGGCTCAGCCGGTTAAGCATCTGCCTTTGGCTCAGGTCATGATCCTAGGATCCTGGTACCCTGTCCTGCATCAGACTCCTTGGTCAGGAGGGAACCTGCTTCTCCCTCTGCCTGCCATTCCTCCTGTGCTCTCTCTCTCTCTCTCTCTCTCTCTTTCTCTGACAAATAAATAAATAAAATCTTAAAAAAAAAAAAAAAGAACTGCCCTTTGAACTATTTTACTCCCAAGTCTGTTGGTTTCTATAGGAAAATACTAGGTTCTGTAGTTGAAAATGGCAGCAGTGAAATCTAAGAGAAATCTGGCATAGGTAAAAGTGGGTAAAACACATTTAGTTTTCCAGATAAAATGCTTCTGGGCCTAAAGACTGATGAAAGACACTTGAAAGTCTAAATTTTGGGTTCTCTTATCCAGATATCATTATCGAATATAAAAATATTAGGAGAAAGATTATAGTTCTGGGAGAAAACCCGCTGCTACTGAAAGAAAGCCTATTTGAACACATTATCAGTAGATAACTTGAGGTCTATCTTGCACCCTTAGTAATTACTATAATTTAAAATGAGATTCTCTGTAGACACTAGATGTCCTAATTGCCCAATTAAAAAAAATTATATGTTATTCTGCAATATTGGGTAAATATTTTTTCCTGGGAAGTAGGGTAGAAGAAAGCACGTAAGAATTTTGTGCTTTTAAAATATATATTAGCATTTTGTTATTTTTAAAGCTCTATAAAAAAGACTAATCATGTAACATGTGGACAATGGGATACATTCCTTAGGAAATTTTAAATGATAACATGAAACCACAATGACCAGTAGAGGGGAGGGGAGGAGAAAAGCAATGCAAACTATTTTCTTGCCCTTAGTGACTAGAATGTAGTTGCTTTCTATTAATCTTAGTTTATACTTTAATCAATTTAAATACAAAACTAAGGCTAGGCAACTGTTAACATTATAATTACAAAGTGTAAATGCTATACACTTTAACAATGTAAAGAATAATAATGATTTTAAAATAGGAGAAGAGCGGTAAGAAAAAAATGTAAGTGTACAGGTTTCCCTCTGTTTTATACTAGAGAGTCAGATGATGCCTAAAGATGATATATATAGTTCAAACAACAAAAATTACAAACCCTGTCTGTCTATCCATCCGTCTACCATTTCCTTGTTTCCTTCAAAGATCTAGTAATTGGGTGTGGCGCATAAACAATGAATTTTGGAACACTGAAAATAAATAAAATGAAAAAAAAAAGATTTAGCAATTAATTATTTTTTTTATGATTTTATTTGTCAGAGAGAGACGCAGTGAGAGAGGGAACACAAGCAGGGGGAGTGGGAGAGGGAGAAGTGGGCTTCCCATTGAGCAGGGAGCCCGATGTGGGGCTCGATGCGGGGCTTGATGCGGGGCTTGATCCCAGGACCCTGGGATTATGACCCGAGCTGAAGGCAGGTGCCTAACGACTGAGCCACCCAGGCGCCCCTAGCAATTAATTCTTATAAAAATAGGGAGGCTGTGGCACAGGAGCTCTCCTTGGCCAGACACATATTATAGGGAAAAGTTTTAAGCCATTAATAAAACTGTTGAGACTAAAATCACAAAACAACTGACAGCTTTGTGGCTTTTCACCAAATTCTTACTGAAAACAGTGCCAATTCTTGGGCAACTCTATAATTTTGGCCACAGTATTGCTTGTTGAAGTTATATACTGAAGAGAAATCAGAAATGTTCATTTTTAGAATTTTCTGTTTGATGAGATGCCAATAGCTATCTTTTACTATGCCAGTGTCTGGGCCCAAAATGAGGTTTGCCAGATATGTGGGCATATGTTATATGGCCTACCTTTGCACTGACAATTCATTTATTTGGTGAGTGATAATGACTAAATGAGATGAAGGGAGACATTCTAGATTTTCTAGGATAGTGTCTGAACAAGGCATAAATTTGATCAGTTCACTTGTCAAAGTCACTACCCAGCATGATATAAGCAAGACATTTAGGGGACTGACTGAGGTTTTTATTCTTCAGTTGTATGTCATAATATAGTGATTTTCATAAGAGACTTTAATGTTACAAAATTTTTAAGGAAAGATACTAACTTGTCTAACATACTCCTGAAATGCTGTAGATGTTCAGTAATTGTTATATGAATGAATGCTAATACCCACTACAAGTGTTTTATGACATTAATACTTACTTGCATAAAAGTATTTCAAACTCCTAAGATATCTCCTTTTCAAACTTCCTCTCCAATCCTAAAACAAGTTGTTCTACTTAATTTGGAGAGAAGTAGGTATGTTTTTATTGCATTATTCATACTCAACTTTGTATTTTGTGATATAATTAGTTGTGTCTGTCTCCCTGATCACATTATATATTCTTTTGAAAGCAAAGACTGTGTCTTAATTTACTTTTCTTTGCCTTCCTCTCCAGTGATTAACTAACTAGTACAGCACTTTACATATGGTAGCTCCGTACCCAAGTCCATAATTGTTGAGTTGTCTTGAGATGAAATTGGTGGATAGGTCTATAAAAAACTTTACCCAGGTGTTTAAAGTTCAAAAGTGATCATGAAGGTGAAAGAAATTCTGACACTGTAAAGTTCTAAACCAGTGTTAGTGGTTATAATCACACCCATCCATAGGTTGGAAAGCTACCAACTTTGGAGCCCTTAAGCAAAAATTCTAAAAAGTCTCCTTTTATCCCATTTACCCATGATCATTCACCAAATAAATTGATCTCCCCTGGAATAATAGTCCCTCCCCTCTGGGGCATCCTGTCCACCCCACCTGTTCCCTCACTGACCTTCCTTAAAATGCCGGAGTTGCTGAAAGCTTAGGGAATATTTATTTTTCGTATTCTCCTCCTATATATACAGAGACATCATCTCCAAAGTAAAATTTGTATAATCGCTATTGAAAAGTTGTTTATGAGAACAAAATTGAACAAGTAGCTGAGGCCTTAACCCCTTAGTAGAGCAAATCCAATATCTAGATATTTGCATGTTTCACTGATTCTTTTTGACCATAATAACCACGGGGCAGCAAATATCTGCCTGAAAAGCAAAAAATTCAGCCCCTTAGATGACTGATACCAAATAGTCAAACACTGAGTATCATGTCATCCACATCTGGTTGATAGAATGTGAATTTACTCATTTTTATCCAGATGGCTTCAGCCATATAGATAAAGCATGGAGACTTTCCCACGTTTTACATGGTACTTGGTGTTGTAGAAGTCAGCTTTTGTGCTTTTCTTTTCCTCTCTTCTTGCTAGTGCCTGGATCTCATTAGAAACCATTAGTGATGTAATACTAAACCTATGGAATCTTAAACATGCTTTTAAAATCCTGTGGAATAAAGATGTCTCCTACCAAACCAAAAATGCAGTGGGAATAGACAAAGTTACATTTCTTTAAGAAAAAATGACTCATTTCATAGTTTCCAAACTGTTTTGACTGAAGCTTCTCAAAATAAACTTTCTGCAATATGCAGCCTTTGATGTCTGACTTTGAAAAAAAAAATCATTTCTCAAAGATACAATCCAATCCTTTTTGGGTGTTCATGTATTTTTGCAGATGAACCTACTTTTATTTCAACCAGTGAATGACACAATATTAAATAGCCATCAGACTGAGAAAGAAAAGTATGTTTGAAGTGGTCTTAACTCCTACATAAACCAAATATAAAGAACATGCTGTATGATTTTTTAAATTACCACAAAAATAGAATTTCCAGAACATTACCAGAAGGGGGATTTGGTCCATTAAGAATAACAAAACAGTTTAGATGTCATGAAAGTGGAAGATTAGGAGTGCAGTTAAGCTTAGTAATGATATTTTTGATTCATATGCTATTTCCTAGGCTAGACAATATTTTTAATTTCTCACAGTCTTGAACCTTAATCCTTGAAGGGTAATTCAAGTTTTAGAGCTTACATACTGCAATTTGTTTGGGGTGGCAATTTGCCATTGACTTGCCTCTGGGTTCTTTTGTATTCTTCCAGCTGGGGGACTTAAACGCAGCCATTTATTAACTCCAGGTCTACATATGGCCACTGAAACAACTGGGTTTCAATCAAATCTTTAAAAAATCCAAACAACCAGTTTTTGTGCTGTTGATCAGATTGATTTAAGGCATCAGTCGCTTCTGTTCTAACTGGGTAACTGAACAACTTCTCTTTCCTTCTTTCTTTCTCTTTCTCTCTGTGAGAGTTTCCCTTTGGAATATCAGAAAGAGGATAGCATTCTAGTACCAACTCTTCCCCCTCTATCGGATGCTTGACAAGTTTTTTAACCTCTCAGACCTCCATGTTCTCATCTGTAAATAGAGGAAAAAAACACCTCACGGATTTGTTTGGAACATTAAGTAAGAGATATGTGACCTTTGACACACATTTGGTATGCAATAAATGTGAATTTCTTCCCTGTTCTTCAGTTGCATCCACGGAGTCTTCTGCTTTATCCATTTTCCTTGTGATGGTAACTTCTCAACAAAAAGAAGGGACTGTTTGGGGTGCCCAGCTGGCTCATTCAGTGGAGCATGCTACTCTTGATCTTGGGGTTGTGAGTTCAAGCCCCATGTTGGGTGTAGAGATGACTTAAAAATAAACTCTTAGAAAAAGAGAGAATATTTGACATCCAATCCATTAGGCTACTATAAATTTTAGAATCTAAGATATATGTCACTTAGTCAAATCCAAGTTCTAGAACCTAATGTCTCTGATGATGTGAAAAGGTGACCATTGTTGGAATCTGTGTTATTCCTTGCAACTTTTAAAACCTCCAGAACTTAATGTTATTTTGCAACCTTTATTTTCTTTCCTTCAGAGTCTCTTTTATTTATTTATTTTTCTTTTTTCAAGTTTTTACTTAAATTCATCGGTTAACATACAGTGTAATATTAGTTTCAGGTGTAGAATTTAGTGAGTCATCACTTACATAGAACACCCAGTGCTCATCACAGGGTGTATTCCTGAGCTCTCCCTCACCCATTTAACCCATCCCCCTGGCCGCACCCGCCTCCCCTCCAGTAACTCTTCAGAGGCTCTTTTAAATCTCTTAACCAGTAATGTCTCTAAACTCCCCTTGAACTAATATGCATTTTTAGCCTGGTACCCAGCACTTAATGCATTCCAAGTGTTCACCAGTCATAATGTAAAGAGGTTTATTATGTGACCTGAAGCTATCACTTAAACACATTAAGATTGGGAAATAGTGGGAAATAGGGGATGGAAAAGGCACAAGGCAACGAACATTTTTTTGTTTTGTTTTTGAAGATTTATTTATTTACTCATTACAGAGAGATCATGCAGGGGTGGGGAGGAGTGGAGGGAGAGGGAGAGATCGAATCTCAAGAAGACTCCTTGCTGAGGGCGGAGCCAACATGGGGTTCAGTCCCAGGATCTGGAGATTATGACCTGAGCCGAAATCAAGAGCCAGTTGCTTAAGGACTGAGCCACTCAGGTGCCCCAAGGCAACTAATGTTTGTAAGGTGAGGGAAGGTTCAAGAGAAAAGGAATGGGCTCTTAAGACTCAGGTAGACTTGGACCCTGACTCAGGCTCTGTCTCATTCTAATGCATAAGGTTGTTGAGAAGGCATTATATACCCAGTCAAAGCACGTTTGCTTTGCTAAACAACTTCGTTAACATTACTAGAAAGTTATCTTTGGGTTTTCTTTTTCAAAGCATTGATTTTAATGAGTAATTAAGGTAGCTCACGGTCTTTAAATTGTTATGAAATATTTAAGTATTAAAGAAGAAGAGAAATTAGTATATTTCTCTCTGTGTAAGGATAATTCCATAGCCTAACTTTCAGATTTGTTTGAACCTTACATGTATTCTTTCAGGATAATATGGAAATTTCTGCTTTAGTAAAGTAATTTGTAGTTGATTGTTGATTTGTACCATTTACAAAATTATATTCAATTATGCAGTTAATGTAAAGACCTTTAATCACAAAATAACCCAAGGTCATTTTATACTTAAAATAAAAAATGATCTTGGCCCTTTCTGTAGATTAATCTCCCAAATGATTTATTAGTCATTCACAGCACAATTCTTTGACCCATGAGTCAGAGTTCAGTGTTGCATCTGGGCAGGGATCCCTCTACAGACCAACCAGAAGAGATTGGGGTATATTAAGGAGAAATAAGGCACATTTGAGATTCTCCACTGACTTTCTTTTCCTTCATAGCTTTATTGTCACCATCTTAAGGCAGGTTGCAAGAATTGCCAAACTTATTTCCAGACCTCTCTCTTCTTTGATTTAGTCCCCTCTGTGGCCCATCTCATTCCGTATTTTGATAATATTTTTATTTTTTATTTATTAAAAGATTTTATATATTTATTTGATGGGGGGTGGGGAGAGGGAGAACACAAGCAGGGGGAGCAGCAGGCAGAGGGAGTGGGAGAAGCAGGCTTTCCACTTAGCAGGGAGCCCAATGTGGGAACTTCATCCCAGGACACTGAGATCATGACCTGAGCCAAAGGCGGATGCTTAACTGACTGAGCCACCCGGGCACCCTTCATTCCATATTTTGAATCTGATTTTGAATCTTCACCAACTACCATTTACATCAAAAATCCTAGCACCTATTGTCTACTCCAAAGAGTAAAGTACAAAATTGAGATCCATAGACATCATCAAAACACTCACTTTCTCACTGCCCTCCCAGATGGGCTTCTGAACATGGTCACCCATCAATACAACTTGCGTGTTTCTAACCAAAGGACTGCTCTCTTCCTGAGCAGAAGTGAAATATCTTCACTCTTCCTTTCTACTTACCCGAATCTTAACTCTTCTTTTCAAAGCTTTTCCTGAGTATTGCAGCCCATCTACTTAACAGAAAGCCAATCTTTTCCAGTCCATTTTTCCTCCTTTTACAGAGATCGAGGCCTTCAGAGTCTGTGATTTGCTCAAGGTCACATGGCTAGTTAGGAATACCAGCAGAAGTAAACATCCAGGTCTTTTTAACACATTCCTGGGACTTTTCACCACACAGCAACTATTGTCTGATCATGATGAGAGACATTTTACTTCTAATATTGTTTTTGTATTATTGGTTAATTGTTCTTAAGTATGTAACCCCGAACGACCAAGTTCTTCCTGGGATGCTCTTTGCTTTCATAACTGAATAAGATTATTAGGCCCTCCATCTCCGTATTTCTGGGAATCCCCACGCAAGAGAGAAAGTGGTAGGAACGCCTGTATTTTCCTGTCAACTCCTGCTCCAATCCTTTCCAGTCTCTCTCAGATTCATCCTGAGCATGGAAAAATTCTTTTTTCCCCTCATTCCCACAAAGCTGCTATGTTTAACAGACTTTGATGAATGATTTGAAGTGATAGAGAGACATTACAGTGCAGCTGAGACTAGATCACAGTTTAAAATTAATATTTGAGATGGTGTTCCTTGGGGTCTACAGAGGAGCTAATGAGTTATCTGACACTGGTATGGCTGAGGAGAAAGTCAGTTTTTAAATCCTTGGCCTTAATTCTCTCCCAAGCGATAGCTGGGGGTGGGGGAGTAGTCACCTTTTACAGCCACAGAGGAAGGTCAGTGTGTTTACATAAAGAAAACAGTCAACTGCCCTGGGCTTATGCCCCTTTGTAACTCTAGGAAACAATAAAAGTTTTGATGTTAGTTTTTCTTTAATTTGGGCCTGATTGAATATTTAGGTGGTGCTCCCCTTCTCACTGACAGGACAAATTTCAGGGGCCAGTGGTTGCATTTTTCCCTTTCAATTTCTACATACATAATTGGGAAGAAGAATCCAGCAATATTGTGCAGAATGTCTTGAGATTACGAAGAGGACAGAAGCAGAACATAGGAACTTGCTGACATTTACCCAGCACTTTTCTTCATGTCTGGGACCATACTACTGCATGGCCCCTAATTTAATTGTCACATCAGTGCAAGGCGGATATTTTCCACTTTAACAGAGGAATGAAACACTCTACAAAAGTCACCCAGCATAGAAGCGGCAGATCTGGACTTCAAACCCAGATCTGTCTGATGTTAAAAGCATTTACTCCTGCTTCAGAACAGCTGTGCCTGGGCAGAGGACAGCCATCACGGTCTGGGCACAAGAGTATGCAAATGATGGAAACAAGGGTGGGAGAGGAGTCAAAGGAGGCCCTTGCGACCAAAACAGCCCAAGTAGAATCCTAGATCTGGTGCCTATTGATTGCATTTCTGGTGAAAGAAAGGGTGACCTTGAAGATAATACCGATATTTCAAGTCTGCCAGTGTACTGAGAGTAAGAAGAAATAGGAATGTCAGTCAGAGATGCTCTTTGAGGAAGGTGATGGTAAATCCGTGATGGGCTGAGATGGGAGATGGAGGAGGTGAATTTCCTTTCATCCTTACTTCTGCTGAAAGCTCTTTCTTTTCCACAAATTCAGAGAACCTCGTACAGAATCTGAATTAGGTATCCCCACTCATCTTTTATAACCCATGAACGGCAACATGTATAATAGACTGTCACCAAGAGCCTTTTTGGGCAGCTTTTATGTCTTCATCTCGCCTGTGAGTGGGCAGAAGGGGCAGGTATCTGGCTTTTGTTACTGCGTAGAAGCATGATTACCATATCGTTGATGTGAACCTATAAGCTTTGCAGCTGAACTGAAATTGCACCACGTCTAAACAGAGGACTCTGTGGCACTTTTCTTACTAAAAGTTAAGTTTGGCAATCCTCACTGTTCCAGTCAAACATTTTCTTAGCCATATTAGGTTATATGGAAATAAGCCAGATCACAGCTGGTGTATGAGTAGGTCCTCGGCACCGATGCAATTTCTTGAGAGCCTTTCCTCACTGGTTTGAAAGGGATAGAGACAGATGTGGCTCAGAATATATTTTGAAGCATGGCTGGAAAGAAGAACAAAATCTCACCAATCCCAAAAGTATTAGTAATAGCAATTGAGACCAAAATCAGATTTTTTTTAGGTTGAAAAACTTGGGAAAGATTTGGGTATTTGTTTGTTTCTTATTGAAAGGCTGAATCAATTTATTAAAAGCCCAACCAACCTTATCACAGATGCAGTGGAAGAAATCAGAACAAAATCACATCAGCCATCCCATGATTTTCTACTCGTGCGTGCTCTTATTACTTCGTCCCTTGGGTTAAAAAGCCAGGATTTGAGTTCTGGATCCACTACATTCTGAAGTAACCATGGACACTGGCTTAATTTCATTGTTTGTCAAGTGGAGATGATATATGGTCTATCTCACAGGATTGCAAGAATCAAGTGAGATCATGCATGATCTGACTAGCACAGTGGAAAAGCATATTTATGTGCTTCCTGTACTTTCCCTTTTAAATTACAACTTTCGGTGAAAAGTTGCAGCAGCAGAGGAAGACCTTTTAGGTCATTTAACTGGTTGCCGTGACATGGTTGTCTGCCCTTCATTCAGAGCTCACTGCATTCTGTCTCAAGAGCTCACAGATAATTGATCCATGCATTCATTCGTTGTTCATGGTATTGAGCCGTTGGCAAGTGCCAAGCTGTTAACGAATATCCTCCCAGCAAATAGGT
The DNA here is from genome assembly GCF_963455335.1 of Martes martes. Classification (NCBI taxonomy): domain Eukaryota; kingdom Metazoa; phylum Chordata; class Mammalia; order Carnivora; family Mustelidae; genus Martes; species Martes martes. Next base: position 90,130,849 of record NC_137899.1, read on the forward strand.
GATAGGCCTGTAATGCTCCCGTCTTACCATTAGACACTCTTTTCAGGTATTTTGACTGTTGGCCACTCATTCGCTCTCCTATTTATTGCATGGATAACATACTGTAGGCGACGGCAGAGTGCTAAGGAACCAGAGGTTAAACACAGTAACAACAAAACCCAGACACACCCTCATGGAGCTTTCTATCTGGTAGGGAAGACAAACAGTAAATAAATGTCACTGCAAATTGTAATAGTACATGTAGATAAATGAGAGAGCACTGTAGGAGAATAATGTGAAGGTAAAAATCTTGAAAATCTGTGTATCGAACAATTCTTCATTTATCAGATCATAGCAAAAAATGGCTAGGATAACTGAAGTCTTTAACATACATCCTATGCTTGTGCTGTAACACAAAATTGGTGTCTCAGGGATATTGCAAATAATATTCTAGCTGTGAGCTTGTGAGTTTAGGGAAAGTGAGGAATTACCCAAATGAGAAATGTGCTATTGTCAGGGTGAGGGGTGGGGCAGTCATTGCAGTGTTAGCGAACAGCGTGTCCCAAAGACTCTGTGGCCTGCAGTAGTTGGATCCATGCAAGAAATTAAAAGAAAGCTAGTGTGACTAGATCACAATCAGGGAATGCAGGGGAGGTGAGCAAGGCCAGATCATATACAGTATTGGGGGCCATGGTAAAGAATATATTCTGAATGTGCTGTTAGGCTCTTGAAGTGTTTTAAGCAGGGCAGTGACATGATCAGATCAGTGTTTCCAGAAATGCTGTTATTTGCAGAAAGCCAGAAGATTTGAACAGAGAGATGAGTCAGGAGGTTCCTGGAATGGTCCAGATGAGATATAGTGGCTTGATTTAGGGTGGTAGCAACAATGATGAAGATAGCTGGCCCATTTCAGTTAAATATTCCTAAGGGAGAATCACCCGGATTTAGTAAGTTATGGCATGGGGGACGATGTAGATTGGATGGTAAAGAAGCAGTGATGTGAGTGATTTCCAGGTCCAGGGCTAAGGCAACCAGGTGAATGCCGGTGCCTTTTACTAAGACAAGAAAAGCTCAAGGAACATGGGTCATGTTCAATTATAGTCTTTTGGCTAAAAGAAAAAAGTAGCAGTTCTGGAATGTTCTGTGAATTGTAGAGAGGAAACAAAGTATGAACTATAATCCCCATCATTAGAGTGCTTGTGTCCCAACCGTTAGACCCACTATTGCCTCTTCCTTAGCAGACCTTCTCAGTCCACCAGAGGCTCTCCTGTGATGCTATGGATTACCACTATCAGCACTGGTTTTCTTTCCTGTCTCACACTGTGTGTGTCTACATATAATGTGCTTGATTTTAGTGGTTTAGCTTGCCACACTTGTGAATTACCTCATTTCTAAAGGCTCAATTTGGTCAGTCTTTAAAATCAGGGTTTTTTGTTTGGTTTTGTTTTTAGTTTTATTTTATTTTTTCAGTGTTCCAAGATTCATTGCTTTTGCACCACACCCAGTGCTCCATGCGATACGTGCCCTCCTTAATAACCACCACCAGGCCCTCCCTACCCCCACCCTTGACCCCTCCCAAACCCTCAGTTTGTTTCTCAGAGTCCACAGTCTCTCATTAAAAATCAGGTTTTTAAATACACCTTTGTGGGGGGGGGGGCAGGGAATCTTCTCTAATCTTGACAGTGAATGGATGATACTAGTTTTTTGTTATTTGCTGTAACTCAGCTCCAGATATTTTGGTGGCATTGCAAATACTGTTCCAACTTTTCCAGTTGGTTATTTGAAGCAAGAAGAATTCACAGAAAGAATGATCAGTCTCATCCTCCAGTGTCACTAAGCTCTCTATATTACTTAGCAATTTGAAACAAAGCAGTTGAGATTTAGGAATAAAGATTTATGTACAAGAATGACCATCATAGCATTATTTGAAACTTGAAGTACTTTACATGCACAGTGATTGAGGAATGTTTATATAAACGATGGTGTTATTAATCATGTTACAAGAATGATGTAGGAAAACGTGCATAAGTGAAAAGTTAAATACATGACATGAAATTTGCTTTTAAAATAGAATCATTTGTGTTGCTAAAAAACAAGTAGAAGGAAGTGTTTGAAACTTTAATCTCAAGGCAGGAGGGATTAAAAGAGACTTTATCATTGTTCTACATATATCTCTGTATTTTATAAATTTTCTGTAATGAAATGTATACTTGTGTATTCTCCATAATGAGATGTATATCGATATAGCATCAGAGATAGGTCTGACTTTACAGATTTGATGATTTGGGACCTTTTACAACAGAGTAAAACAGAAATAAAAGTAGTCTTGAAAACTATCAGTATTTCATTCTGTCAGTAAATAATTGTCAAGGGCTATATGAGTTACTATGAGAACACGAAGCAGTATAAAAATGTAATTGCTCACTCAGGGAGCTTATGATCAAGTGCCAGAACTCCTGGATTTCCCTCCTTTGGATTCAGACAGCCTAAAAATATAATAAGGACACTTTTGGTTTTCATTTCTTGAGTTTTTCCTTTTGAGCCATATCAGGAAATGAAAGGGCACAGAGGGAAGAAAAAACACTCCCTAAACAGTGTATCTCTGCAGCCTCAAAAGCATTTAAATTCTGGCTAAATGTAATGTTTTCCTCTCTCAGTCTTCTAGTATATTCCACATGATGTATTTGTAGTTCTGTTCAAGGTTCTGGGATGGCGCTCGTATGTAGCCTCAGTTCTGTTACTTGCAGTCATTTGTTTTTCATTCTTGCACAATAATTTGTCACAATCACATTTTTATGCTCCAAACATGTAAGAATTGTTGTCTCTGGAAAACATATTTTAGGATTTTTTCCTTTTGAAGCTGGACGACATGTTTTACAGTTATATATTTCAGCTCTGTTTATCCTATAATTGTGCCTGAATATTGGCAGAATTGCCGTTTCAAGAGAGAGAGAGAGAGTCCCCCAGTAGTTAGTTGGTGGCAATTGCCCAAAAGGTTTATTGAATAATTTGTTTTTTCATTTAATTCAATCAACTCAGCTATTAATGTTAAAACTGATGAGGCTTCTGTTGTTATTTTTGCTGGCATGTAAATAGAGGCATCGCTATGTTTAAACAATGCTATACATTGGAGATAAAATTATTTTGGGCTGTTCAATTTGAAATGTTGTATTAATGTGTAAATGGTTTCATTGACCCATCTGTGTCTTCATTCCATCCTTCATGTGTAATAATACACATCATTTTTTAAAAGACAGCAGCCTGGGGCGCCTGGGTGGCTCAGTGGGTTAAAGCCTCTGCCTTGGGCTCAGGTCATGATCTCAGGGTCCTGGGATCTCTCTGCTCGGCAGGGAGCCTGCTTCCTCCTCTCTCTCTGCCTGCTTCTCTGCCTGCTTCTCTGCCTACTTACAATCTTTGTCTGTCAAATAGATAAATAAAATCTTAAAAAAAAAAAAAAAAAGATAGCAGCCTGGTTTTAAGTTTGTGACTGTAACAGATTGAAGCTGGGATACTGTCCACATTACCATCAACCATCTAATATAATTGCTCATAAAAATGTCAGTACCAGATTGCAGTTGACATTCTGATTGTCCGCCTTGCATTGGCTTTCAGTCTGGTCCCAGGAAGAAGAGCACTGGCTAATGAATCAAGATTTAGAACTGTAAAAGTATGAGCATGTGGGGACCTCAATTATTTATTCACTTAACATGTATTTATTGAGGACTTAATATGTACTCAGAGCTATGCTAAGCACTGGGGATACAGAAGTAAGACAGACATTAAGAAGGTAGATCTCATATTTAGTGTCCTTACCACAATAAAATTTTTTTAAAAAAAGAACTCAACCCAGGGGAACCTGGGTGGCTCAGTCAGTTAAGTGTCGAGCTCTTGGTTTCTGCGCAGGTCATGATCTCCTTCTCTGCCTCTCCCTGGCCCCTGCTGATGCGCTCGCTCTCTCTCTCTCAAATACATACATACATACATGCTAAATAAATAAATAGAACTCAACCCGAAGAAAGAAGAAGTGAGTAAGACATAAATGGAAATATTTATGTCCTACTAAAGAGTTAGCTCTGTGAAGACAGAGATCTCTCTTCATCTCTGCTATGTCCTTAACAACTTCCATTTATTTTTTTAAAGATTTCATTTGTTTTTTTTATTTATTTGAGAGAACTAGAGCATGCGCAAGTGGGGGGAAGGGCAGAAGAAGAAGGAGAGTGAGAGAATCTCAAGCTGAACCACACTGAGCATGGAGCCCAATGTGGCGCTCTGTCACACGACCCCTGAGCCAAAACCAAGATTCCGATGTTGACTGAGCCACCCGGGTTCCCCAACAACTTCCACTTAATAACTGGAAGTAGAATCCCAAATTGGGTCTGACTTACTGTCTCATGAAATAAGAACAGTAGAAGACCCAACCTCAAAATTTTTTCTCCATATGACATACATGAAGAATGATAGTCACAGGAACACATGTAGGTAGGCCATTCTCTTCCACTCAAAAAAGATTCCTAGAATGTAATTGAGTGAGAGTCAAGTTTATAGGGATAACCTTGAATACTTCCTCATGTTTTAAAAAGTAAATCATGTGGAATCTGAAATTTTTGATGACACATGTCACCAGTAATCATGCTGTGATTGAGACTCTGTATGGAAAGCCACTGTGGTGTGCCACCATGCCTTGATAGATCTATTTGATGTTCAAGTACTTTGAAGTAAGGACAGTTGCTTGAAGGAATTGTCACTTGTCACACTCTCCCCACTATGTGATTACTTCAAAGACAAAGGTTAGATTGAAAGGCCCACAAAGAATCATTCCTTGAGATTGTTATTTTTATTTTATTTTTTTGAAAGATTTTTTTTATTTCTTTATTTAACAGAGAGAGAGATCACAATTAGGCAGAGAGGCAGGCAGAGAGAGAGGGGGAAGCAGGCTCCCCGCTGAGCAGAGAGCCCGATGCGGGGCTCCATTCCAGGACCCTGGGATCATGACCTGAGCCGAAGGCAAAGGCTTAACCCACTGAGCCATGCAGGTGCCCTGAAATTGTTATTTTTTAAATTTTAGCCCATGGTACCAGTTGGGAATTAAACAGTGGATTGATCTGATTTCTAAAAACAAATAAAGTGATTGATTTGCCCTAAGATGAAAAATAACCAGCTCCTGCTAATAAATTTTGTTGTTAAATAACAAAATAAAACAATGGTGTTCTGCAAAAAGAACAGATTGGATGAACTTGATGTACCCACCACTGGCTAAAAAGGAGTTTGGGTAAACCTTTTAACCTTGCTAGACCTCTCTAAGTCCCATTTATAAAGTGTTGCAAATGATACTTGTCTTACTGACCTCTGGAGTTGCCATGAAAATCATTTGAGGAAAGGGATATGAAAGCTGTGTTTATTATAAAAGTACTATGTATTTGTATTCTTAACCCATTTGTGATGTCACTAGTCACTTGAAAATTAGTCCACAAACTGACCTCACTGATGATAGAAGCATAATTGCCCTATGACCAACCCACTTTGTCCCTACCAAGCATTCCAGACATTTCAGTGCAGGAACAAGGTCTATGGGAAAAAGTCAAAAGGAGACTGATCAGAGGAATTCCACTGGCCCTTCCCAGGGCCCTGTGCACAAAATGGTCCCCCGTGCGTTGTTATTTTGCTGTTTTTGCCTATATCCACGGTTTCCAAGACAATAACAGACTGATAACTGGGTGATGATGAACAGAGTAAGTGTGATGATGTTATACCAGTTTTCTAGTGCAAAGGACTCAGCATCTCGTGCGTGGGATTGTAGCTTTCACTAGCTACTCTTTCAGCTGGATATGCCAACAGATAATGCGAAAGCTGATTTTCTTTAAATCAGCTTTAAAATGCTGAGGAATGACATCAACCAGTGATTTTTTTTTTTCAGTTTCACCTTTTATTACATGGGTTGGACAAGATGATTCTAGGTTCTGGCGTAAGCCCTGAGCCCTCCTGCTGCCCAGATACCCTATGTCAGCATTTTGTCCTTCACACCAGCTGAGCTCAAGGCTCTGGAGTGGGTCGCAAGCACAGTGCTCTGGGGTGGAGGAGAGTGGTGCGCAGGGCTAGCTGGTTGGAAAGTGGGGAAGAGGAGCAGGATCATTCCACTTCAGGTATTATTTTGCTTTGTATTTTTGCTCATCTAAGCAACTGGCCTTAAGATGAGCAAAATGTAGAAATATAATATATAGCCCTGTCCTCAGGTTCTCAACTTTCAAGCAGCAATCAAATGAACACTAGAAAAAGCTTTATGAATACTTTAAATAAACAAGTATATATTATACAATAGGAACATGAAATTCAATTCACTGAATCAATCAAGTATAATGAGTCGACTGAATTGAATAAATAGTCCAATTGCTCGGATGGCCTGTAGTCTGAACTGGAAAATATTGAACTTAGGACACTGCTTCTTTGTGAATATCCAGAATTCCTCAAGACCCACTTCATGGATAGACTGTAAGTAAATTGAGTCTACTGGAATTGAAGGGATTCAATCATGAATCTTCTAATCTTTGTAGTTGCTTCTCTCTCTATATAAGTTCTCTTTATTTGAGAAGCTATACACAGTTCCTTTTTGTGTATGTGTGTGTGTGGTAATAATGTTTAACATGAGATGTACCCTCTTAAATTTTTAGGTGCACAATGCTATAGTATTAACTGTAGGCATTGTGCTGTACAGCAGATCTCTACAACCTTGCTGGCAAGGATGTAGAAAAAATCAGAGCCTTAAGATAAAAATATTGCAGCCACTTTGAAAAAATGTCCTGTAGTCCCTCAGTTAAACATAAAATTACCATATGACCCTGCAATTCCACTCCTAGGTGTATACCCAAGGGAAATGAAAAACTATGTCCACACAAAAACTTGGACACACATATTTATAGCAACATTATTCATAATAGCCAGAAGATGGAAACAACCTGAATGTTCACCGGTGGTTGGATGGATGAACAAAATGTGATAGAGCCACTCGGTGGAATATTATTGGCCGTAAAGTTAATGAAGTACTAATACCTGCTACCATATCGATCAACTTTGAAAACATTTTGCTAAGTAAAAGAATTCAGTCACGAAAGACCACATATTATATGATTCCAATCATATGGAATGTTCAGAGGAGGGAACTCTATAGAGACAGAATATAGATTAGTAGTTGCTTCGGTCTGGGAGAGGTAAGGGAAACTGGGAGGAGGTGATGGCTATAGAGTATAATATTTTAATTATTTTCAATGAATATGTTCTATATTGATTTTGGTGTTGGTTGCTCAACTCTGAATATCTTGAAAACATTGAATCATACACTTGAGATGGGTGATTTGCATAGTATGCAAACTCTATCTTAATAACACTATTCTTTTTAAAATAAAATAAAATAATACTTGAAAAATAATATATTCTCAATTTAAAAAACAAAGAAGCCATACATGTACAGAAGAGAGGCAGGAAGACTGCATTTGTTGGGAAATTAAACATACATAAAATTTAAGTGCACTGTTTCTTATCATGCATTGGAACCCAAACATTTAACATAACATAGTACGTTCTAAACGATACAACAAACATCAGTGCTTGTTGATAATGATCATGATGATGGCAATGACGGTGGTGGTGATACTGATGCTGGTAATGACAGCAACCAAACCAACTGCCTCTCCAGTCTTTGGACTAGTTAGTATCTGCAGCATCGGGTCTTTCTTATGTATAGTAGTTATATCGAAGTCCAGCTGTGGGTATACCAGGAGTCTGTAAAGAGAAAGTTACATTTTTCTCAGGAGTTAATGTCTCGTATGTTTGTAGCCACAGGAAGCTTATCAAACACTGACGTCAGCTGCTTTCCCATGAGAAGTCTAGAAATTTCATAATGCCATAAATGACTTTCTCTTTCCCATTTGCTTCAGACAAGTAGAGAAGTTTTCATAACGCTTAAAAATAAACATCTGACCTTTACTCTGCCATGGATACATTCTTACTGCTTCTCCAATCAGAAATTATCTTGCCTGTAAAAATCCACCCATTCTTCTATTAACAATTGAAAGATTTTGGCCAGTACAAATAGCATCGTGGATTATTCTTAATTCATTAATCGTTCAAGAAAAAATAGGAAAGGCTGTAGCAAACACGCTGTTTAAAGACATCAAGGCCCTTCCTTCATATTCTTATGTAATCTTTTCTGTTCCATTAAGAATTTTTTTCTTCTTCATAGTTGTACAAAATGGCTCCTCTGAGAACATACCTCTAAGCTATATCCTTTGTGTTCCTTGAAATTTTAAGGGAAATTCAACAAAATTCTATACCTCTAATGGTATAGAAATAAGCGAAGGATTGATTTGATTCATTCTGCTTTCCAGATACAGAATCACAAGGAAGGAGAAAAAGAAAGGAGGTAAGTTCTTTTGGAATCTATAGGATTCTAGGTTCGATGCTAGGCTCATTATACATTTTCTCATTCATTTACTCCCTCACTCCCCCAACACACTTTTATGGAGCATATGTTACATGCCATGGCATATGCAAAATGCTTGGGATAGAATTATTGATAAAGACCTTGTCCTTGCTATTAAGAAGCCTGTCCACATACAATGACAGTCCACTGTGACAATGCCATCATAGAGGCATTAACAAAATATTATGGGACACAGAGGAGGAAAAACCCTTCAAGGTAGATTATCATTCCCATTTTTTTTAGTATAGTTGACATACAATGTTACATTAGTTTCAGGTGTACAACTTAGTGATTTGACAAATTTATACATTATGCTGTGTTCACCACAAGTGTAGCTACTGTCTGTCCCATTACATCACTATTACAATATCATTGGCTGTATTCCTTCTGCTGTGCCTTTTATTCCCAGGACATATTTGTTCTATAATTGCAGGTTGTGTCTCCCTCTCCCCTTCACCCATTTTTCCCAAACTTTCACCCCCTTCCCTCTGACAACCATCAGTTTGTCCTCTGAATTTATAGGTCTGATTTGGCTTTTTGTTTCTTTATTCATTTGTCATTTTCTTTTTTTCTTTTTTTTTAAGATTCCACTTATGAGTGGAACCATATGTATTTTTCTTTCTCAGTCTGACCTCTTTCACTTAACCATCACACCAACTAGGTTCATCTATGCTGTCTCACATGGCATGATCTTAACCTTTTTATGGCTGAATAATATTCCTGTGTCTGCATGTGTGCATATGCATGTGTGCATACACCAAATTTCCTTGTCTGTTGTTGGACACTTAGGTTGTTTCCATGTCTTGGCTATTGTAAATAATGCTGTAATAAACATTGGGGTGCCTATATCTTTTCAAATTAGTGTTTTTGATTTCTTTGGGTAAATACCCAATAGTGGAATTATTGGATTATACGGTATTTCTATTTTTATCTTTTTGAGGGACCTCCATACTGTTTCCCAGAGTGGCTGCACCGGTTTATATTCCCACCAGCTGTGCACAGGGTTCCTTTCTCTCCATAACCTTGCCAACACTTGTTATTTCTAATCATTTTGATTTTAAAATAAGTGACTGATATCCAACAAAGAATTTCCTTAAGGTCATACCTCTATTATGACCCCACAGGCTGTACTCTCTCACAATTCCATGCTGCTTTCAAGGGAAAGACCAATGTCCAACCCATCCAAATAGTTTGAAGCTTTTTCAGTCAGCAATGTGGTGAATCTGTTTGTTGCAGAATGCCAACAGAACTTTTACTTTCATTAAATCATTGACTTTTTCTTGAATTATATGAACAATTTCCTTAGTTTCTTGCTTTATTTAACCTGCTTGGCTAAATAAATTCCTAATATGGAATCCTGTTAATGTACCTTATCTCTCTCATATACTGTTTTCTCTGAGTATCTTTATATGTCCTATGCATAATTCCATAGTAATAAGACAAATGTAACTCACGAAAACCAAGAGACTCTATCCCACAGACCTAACAATTTACACTGAAATACAAGTGTACTGTGAATAAATATTACTCAAGATACATAGGCAAAAACTTAAATGGAAACATACGATTTAAACAAGTAAAGAGGAGACCTTGTGCAAGAGCTTGATGCACACGTGCAGCACTGGAGGTAGATTTGGGAAGGTGGGTGGTTAAAAGTGAACAGAAGGAACAGTGTGGTTAGTGAGCAAGGGGCTGAATGGATGTGAAGTTTCACCACATCTTAAGATGATAAGTAGCCCCTGTATTTGAATTGCTTTGGTATGGGCCACTTGCAAAAACATTCAAACTTTCCCTTCTAAGATATAGTAAGCCAAAATATATCTATGGAAAGTTCACTAAGTCATTGGTAAATAATCCCGTGTTGACTTTTAATTTAGAAATAACTGGCCAAATTGATCCCAGCCTTTCCAACTACAGTTTTCCCCCTACAGAGTACATTGATTTGTATTACCTTCTTGTTTTCTCTCATTGTTTGTCTTTCTTTTTGTTACTGTATTTTCCTACTGGTATAATATATGACCAGAAATATTGAACGTGCATGATTTTATATATTTTGAGCTCATAAATTCCCTTTAGTTATCGTGTTTCCCGAGTGAGGCTTCATCTTTTTCTCTTCACATGTTATAAAAATTATCTTTTTATTGATGTATAATGTACCAGAAAGCATACAGATCATACTTGTACAGCTATTGAATTTTCACAAAATGAATACAATGATAGAATCCCCACCCAGATCAAGAGACAGAACATTACAGGGCACCTAGGTGGCTCAGTCGGTCAGCGGTCTGCTTTCAGCTCAGGTCATGATCCCAGGGTCCCAGATTGGGCCCAGCATCAGGGTCTATGCTTGGTAGGGAGTCTGCTTCTCTCTCTCTCCCTCTGCCCTTACTACCCACGTGTGTGCATGTTCTCTCTCAAATAAGTAAATGAAATCTTAAAAAAAAAAAAAAAGCACTAGCACCCAAAAAAGCCCCCTTTGTGCCCCCTTTTACAGTCAACCTTCACCCCCTTACCCTCACTACCTCAGGATAACCATTATTCTGATTTGTAACACCAAGTATTAGTTCTGTGTGCTTTTTAATTTTTTGTTAATGGAATCCTCTTCTGTGTGTGTGTGGTGTGTGTGTGTGTGTGTGTGTGTGTGTGTGTGTGTGATTTCTGTTATTTAACATCATGCTTCTGAGATTCATTGCCTGAGCCATACTTAGATCATTCTAATTGTTATACAGTATTTCCTTGTTTGCCTCCCACAACTTAGACTTTACTATTGGTAGACAATGAGATGATTTCCTGGTTTTGTCTATTATAAAAAAGTGCTGCTATGAGCTTTCTGTTCTATTTCATGTCTTTGGATGAGTATGTACATGGGTTTTTTTTTTTTTTTTTTTTAAGATTTATTTGTTTATTTGAGAGCGAGAGTGCAAGCGCAAGTGGAGGGAGGGGCAGAGGGAGAGGGAGTGAGAATCCTCAAGCACACTCCCCGCTGCACACAAAGCTGATGCAGGGCTCAATCTCAGGACCCTGTGCCGATACTAAGACTCAGACAAGCAACCAACTGAGCCACACAGACACCCCTGGATTTTTGTTGTGTACATACCTAAGAGTAAGATATCTTGGTCACAGGATACACAAATATTCCACTTCAGTAGCTGAAACTGCCACATATTTTTCCTAGTGTTTGTACCAGTTTACACTCCCACAGCAGTGCCTGAGAGTTCCAGCTGCTCCCCAATACTTTGAATTGTCCATCTTTTAAATTTCAGCTATTCTAACAGTGTATGGTTTTAATTTGAAATTTTCTAGTGATTGAGATCCTCTTTTGTGAAGTGCCTATCAAATCCTTTACCCATTTTCCTCCTGGGTCATCTACCTTTTTCTTACTGATTTGTGGGAATTCTTTTTATATTCTGGATATAAGTCCTGTGTCAGATATATGTATTGCTAATATTTTTTTCTCAACCTGTGGTTTGACTTTTCCCTCTCTTTATGGTGCTTAATTTTAATGCAGTGAAACTTATCAATTTTAATTTCTTTATGGTTAGTGATTTACAAAATCTTTGCCCATCTCAAGAACCTGGACATATCTTCTACTTTTTTTCTGAAAGCTTTTATGTGTCAGCTTTCACGTTTAGATCTATACTCAATTTGGAATTTTTGAAGGGTGTGGGGTGGAGGGTATGATGTTAAACAGAGGTCAAGACTTAGCTTTCTTTTTTTCCATACGCATACCCAGTTGAAGTGCTGTTTGATGTTGTTTTCCTCTACGTGGGGTTAACCTGTGTTCTGGTAGTTTGATAGATTTGGAAAGTTAACTTTAGCTGAATTAGGGCTGAGGTCAGTTTGTATTGCTCTGTGGATCTTCATTCTGCCCCTTCTCCTTGGGTGAACTCTCCAAGGGTTCTATTGCAATTGTGTCCCTAGACACTTTCTTCTTTTTTTTTTCCTTGCTTCCATTTTTTCAATCAAGGCATAATTTACATATAGTAACATTTGCTCCTTTTAGTAGAATTCCGTTAAGTTTTGACAAATGCATACAGCTGTGTGAAAACCACAATTAGATACAGAGTACCTCTGTCGAGTCCAAAATGGTTCCTCCTTCTTCAAGTGTTTCCTCCTCAGCTCTGTGCAGCTGCTGAAAACTGTGCTGCGAAGAAGTGTCCTGCTTGGTTTCTTGTTCTCTGTCATGTTTTTGTATCTTAAGGATTCAGCAAATGCCTTGAGGGAGAAATCACTGAATGTGAGGCCACTTTTCCAGGCCTTCTTTCTCTCCAGGATGTTGGCCCCTTAAGTCTTGGTTACTGCAACAGCACTCTGATGCCTTCCAATAGATTTTTGGAATTTTACCCAGATTTTCTAGCTGTTCTCGTGAGCACTAAACTGCCACAAGCTACTTGTTTATAGACAAATGCATAAATCGGTCTATCTGCATTAACCAGACTCATCAAGACCCTCCCAAAATTTTTTCTTGGGTATAAATCTCAGAAGAGTAAAAGAAGTGTCATTATTGGCAGCCATGACTACTCCAAGTGTTCAGTCATGGGAAGAGCTTTGGAATCAAACAAATCTGGGTGCGATTCCAACTCTGCTACTTATTAACTATGTGATAGTGAATCTGAATCTTTCCTTGCCTTCAGATGGGGCTAATAAAAACAACTGGTTTCCTAGTTTTCTTTTGAAGATTAAATGAGATAACAGATGTCAAGTACCTTGCACATAGTAGGTATTCAATAACTGATAGATATTATTTTGTAATATATTATCATTTCTCTTGGAGCTATAAAATACACTCATCTCTTAGAAATGATGGGGAGGGGGGTGGGAGGCTCAGTGGTCCCTGCAACACAGTACCCTTTGTTGAGCAGCCTATTAGCTGCTAAAAGGGGTGAGCTCAGCTGAGCTTGTTTTATTCACAACCAGAACAAAGTCATTCACAGATACTGAGACATGCACAAGACATTTTTTCCCCCTCGGAAAATCATAGAATTATATACAAACCATGTGAATTGGAGGGATCTTAAATCTCTGTTCCAAAAAAATTCATGTTACAGATGAAGGAATTGAGGGCCCTAAAGTGGTTAAATGACTTGGTCAAGGTCAGTTCTCTCGTTAGTATTTATTTAAGTGACCAAATTCCCTAAGATCACATATTTCTTCCCTTATAAAACACTCCCAGCTCCCATATTCAACTATAAATGAAAAACAGAGACAATTCACAAGAGACAATTAGTGATGTTTTATTGTTACTGGCTCATTCTGACTAAAACCCATAGATCTATTTTTAAATATTTTATTTTAATTTCCATCCCCACAAATTATGTGACTTCCTGCCAACTACGACTGACATAGCTACTTACCATTCCTTTCCCATTCCAAGGATTATGTCCTGTAGCTTTTCATTCTTCTGTTATTAAGAAGTATTCTGCCTTACCCTCCAATGCACAAGACTAAAAGAAGCTCACATAAACCCACAGACAGCAACTCTCTTCAAGCTTGCCAAGTGAGAGGGGGTGCAGGGGACCTCCATCATTCTGGGCACTGAATGCAATGGTGGCCATGTGCATCCCTGGCACTCTCCTCTATGGGTAGGGCCAGATCACCAGCACCACTGCCACTGTCATCATTTCCAGCAAAGGCAGTATTTTAAGGCTCATTTTTTGGTAAGTCCCCTTGTTCAGCTCATTTCAGCATTGTGTTCCCTGCCAACAGACAGATAGGCCTGAGTCCCTTATGGGCCAAGTAACTTGAAAGAGTTTGCATGATCACAGAACACACAGTCATCTTATAAAAGCCTCTACCTCATGCCAGGATTCTCAGGGACTCCTCCTGGAACACGCTTTCCCTAGATCTTCACGTGGGCTACTCCTTCCTAGAAATGGATCTTCAGCCTCAGTGTCTTCTCTTTGGAGAGACCATCTTTCACCATGCAACCTCTGGTGGCCTTCCATTGGCCCTTTATTGCAACTTGCAGTTTTATTTACTCACTATCAGAAGCACATGTATTGCCTCTACTCCACCAGAACACAGGCTCTGGGCAAGCCGTCCTTGCTCATCCCCGTGGGCCCCACCCTGGTGCAGAGTACTCACTCAGTGAATCAGTGAATCGGTGAATGTGGGCGTGATCCTTTCAATACACCCAGCAGATTGGATCTGCCCTTGGGTTTGAGTACTCGCTTCACTACTTACTCGCAGGGTGAATCGAGGCAAATAACTTAAATACAATGAGCTTCTTAGGGCTAAGACTGAACCTCTCTAGGTTGCTATAGAGATCAGACCAGATAGACGGGTACCAGGTGCTTAGCACAAAAGTTGGCACTGAGAGTCCTTAATACATAGTATTTATTGTGTCCGTAAGGATAACAGGGCGTATTATAAGAGTCATGGCAGATTTTTAAAGATAAATATTAATGTTAAAATAAGGGGTCCTAATACAACCACATAAAATTTTAAAGTAATTAAAACCTGGTTCTTGTTGGCTCTACAAAGTTATTCATTTTTTATAAAGGACCCTAATTTCACCTTTGTAATAACTACCTGTTATAATTACCATTGAAGACCCTCCCCTTCACCCACCCCTTTGGTATCCATTTGGAAAATGACATCTTTCTGTGAATACTTGTGGTAGGAATTTTAAGGTAGAATTCTAATCACTTTTTGCAAATTTGTACTGACAATGTAACCTAGGAAGGTGCTGGTTCCTGTTTCTCATGCTACTGACTGGCTTTAACTAGGGGTTTTTTTGAGGTTTTTAAGAAAATCACTACTCTTGGGGCACTAGAAATCTGATTGAGAGAAGAGAAATTTTTCCTTTCCTTTTATTACACCTTGATTCTCCCAGAGCGAATGCTTTCATATAAAACCCAAATGTCCTCACATGCCTGAGCAGACAGTTCAATCAAAGGAGCAATAAATAGCACCTGGCTGTTTGCCATGGGCTGGGAAGGGGGTTGTGGGAGGAAGACGGGCTCACTTGCCTAACACAATCCTGCTCTCTGTCGCTTTCCCTCGTCCTTCATCTCAGGGCTTTTCCTTCTTTACCATCCGGTCTAGACTCAGCTTTGCCTGCAGAGAATTTTGGTAACTGCCTCTGAGCCAGGTCAGCCAGAATCCACGCATTGGGCACTGAATTAAAAGCTTAGAGGGGTCCCGTGAATAACAGTTCACCCTGGAAACTGTTGGAAGTTGCACAGTAACTAATGGTAGAAAAATATTTTAAAACAGGGAGTAAGCGCTTCATCAGTTTTGTGGCCCTTCGACTCAAACTTGGAAAATAGAAAGGAGGGTATGTCTGAAGGCAAACTCCACTTCTCAGTCACTTTGCCATTCCTCTTGGAAGCCTTCCTTTTCTCTCTTTGCCACACGAACAAGATAGTTCATGAACATAGCCCTGGCCGCTATAGACCAAAACCAGTTTTTCCCACTGGTAGCATTTTCTTCCTCTATTTTTCCTTTATTCTTTCCTAAAATTAAAAATAAAAATGCTGAGGGAATTGAATGTAGGGAAAGGAAAACCTGGGCACATAAATACTGATCCTGCCAGAGGGTTTGGGGAAGGTACCGGGAACTGTTTTCTCTGCCAATTTCAGTGTCTCTCAGTATGTTCAGTTTCAGTCCAGGCATACAACTCTTGCTTCCTTCTAGTCTCTGATGTCTTTGTTGAAGCTGGAGGGTCAAGGATGGGAGGCCTCTGTGGGGAGGGTCTGATAATCTGTATCACATTCCGAATATAGGCAACTGTTTTTAAGTTGCAGATTCCTGGGCACCTCTCTAGAGTATCCCGTATATTTTTTAAAAGCCCCCCCCCCGAAGATTCTGACTGCAGCCAGACTAAGAACCCCTCTTCTAGGGGTCAGTATACCATAAACACCATAAGGCCAAGCACCAGGGCTGTTTGTTCGTTGTCATGTTCCTGATATGTTCCTGGGACATAGAGCACTCAATATATATGTGCCTATAAATTAATTCATAGGAGCACTCTTTGTCATCAGTTCTCATCTAAACTCCATCCTCAAGTACTCTGCTAAGTTTTTAGCAAGTGGTTCTTATTTTGACGGGAAGAAAAAGGGAACAGAGATGGCTTTGAAAGCTAATGAACACTAATATACACAAACTTTGGCCTACAGTTTTGGGTTTCCATTCATTCATCCAACAGATATTTCTTGTTGTCCTCCTACATTCTGGTGGGGGACTGGGAGCTTTAAAGAACCAGATTATGAAGCAGCCTTAGGCAGGCTTTCCATCTAGGAAATGTCTCACTATTTTATTGTCCCCTTCTCCTTAGGTTTATAGAAAAGATCTCCAAAGTTGGACCCACAGTAGAAGAAAAGGAATCTAAGTGGGATTCGGAGCTCTTGTCACTTTCTGGCTTTGTAACCCAGAAGTGTAATTATATGTTTTATCATTCCAAATGGATTTTAGTCTCCTTAAGATGAGGGCCACATTCCCAGAATGCTGAGCCAGGAACTTTAGCTGTAGGACGGTACCATAGATGTTTGCACTTGGGACGGATGGGAAGAGGTGGTAGAGGTTGAGGGAGGGGAGCTACGGATAGTCTGAGTGGCCATTCAAGATTAAGGAAAGGGGTGACACCCAGATTTGCTGACGAATCTATGAGCCCCTCAAGGTTCCCTGATCCTTAGTCTGCAAAACAGCCTTCCTCAGATGGATGCAAACCATAAGTAACATGCTAGGCAGCTTTTCGTTTTGTTTTGTTTTGTCTTGTTTTACCTGTGAAAACTGAAATGAGAATCTAGGAATCCAGATCCAGGTTCTAGCATGAGATTCCAAGCCATTCCCTTCACCTCTGTGAGCTTCTGTTTTCTTCCAATGCCCGGTGGCAGAGGCTGGGGATGGATGAAAGCAGCTATATTCTTAAGGTCCCCTTGAGACCTATTACTCTACTTGATTAAAGGCAAACATTAAAAGCGCAAAATTGCATTTTCATACTCATACTCACTAGAAGTCCTTGTTGCATCATGTTGGGAAAGGTTTAAGGGTGTGATGGTGATTTACTGTCACAGTTGTTATTTCTTTGGTCTTTTCTAATGTTTAATATTTACTGCTGTGTTTCAAGCACAAGAGAGTTAACTCTAGATTATCTACTAGTACATTTCTATAATTCTAATCCTCCAGACTCTCTTCTACCAATTACTCAAGTTCCTGAACATCACCAGCAGAAGACTCTGGACAAAGCAAAGGGTCCAAATGGTCTTTGAGAGTCTGAAACTTGGGAGGATTGAGGTTTGGGCTTGGAAGGTGTCCTTAACTATGTTCCAAAGCCTTTGTCTTTGATTATTGGCATTTGTAGTACTCCCTGTTCTGTCTTAACTATACCACCTTCTCTACCCCATTATTTATAATAAGTTAGTTGTTGACACTGGAATAATTATATTCATTTTCTTTACAATCCAATTGCACAACATTCATCGGTGCCTTATTTCCCCTTTAAGGTCCTAACTCATAATAATACCTGAGTAAAAAATTATATTTTAAAACATACAGTTTACATTAACTAAAATTCATTCCATTTAATCATGTTTCCATTCTCCTTTTGTACCAGGTATCATTAAAACATTTTAAGATCCTTCAATCAAATTCTACAAGGATTGGTGATCAACCAGAAGTCTCAGAAGCGACATCTGATTGTGCACCTGTGAGTAGCATTTATATTATTGAGGGGGAGGGGAGGCTTTCTTTTTAGCAATTACACAGCCACACTGTGCCTGATTTTTTAAATTCTTACGCCTAAAGATGCACTATGAGAAGTCAGTCTTTCTGCTGTGCTCCTCATAGCTTATTTACCAATCAATCTATCAAGTTTGGAAGGAACTGTTTTTTCTGCTTTATAATTTATATATAAATATATATAATATATAATAAATATATGTATATTATATATAATAAATATATATAATATATAATGCTATATAATTTATAATTTGATTTCTTGCTTTATTTTTTCCCACATATATAATATCTTAAGCAAAACAGTCCCAGATCAATAGTAATGAAGTCCTCACTTCCTGCAAAGAATGCTGATGACTTGAGGGACTAGGGAGATGATGAGTCGGTCTTCCCCAGTGCATAAGCTCACCTTTGCACAGACATTGGTGATTTCAGGGGCAATAAGAACCTTTCACGGCCTGTGAACCCTCCTCAACCAGAAGGAGAACTTCCACAGGCCGAAGGTCTGCTGGGGAGCAGAAAGAGGGGATTTCAGAAGGGAGAGGATGTAGAAAGTAAAGGAAACTTCACTGGTTCACAGTGTTGCCCAGGCTGGCACCAGTAGGAGGGAAAGTTTTTGAGGAATTTAGCGTGGTTCCCAGGCAAGTGTTATTTCCGGATTATATCCCTTGCACCCTGTATTAGTTTGCTCGGTTGCCATAGCAACATACCACAGACCGGGTGGCCTAAACAACAGAAATTTCCCCACAGTTCTGGAGGCTAGAAGTCTGAGACCAAGATGTCAGCAGGGTTGGCCTCTCCTGAGGCCTCGCTGCTTGGCTTGCAGATGGCTGTCTCCTCCCTGTGTCTTCACGTGGCCATCCTCAGCGCACACAAGTGTTTGGTGTTTCTCTCTGAGCCCGTTTACTCTTCCGACAAGGACACCAGTCATTTCACATTAGGGCTCACCCTAATCACCTCATTTTAAGTTAATCACCTCTTTAAAAACTCGATCTTCATATACATTTATGTTCTAAAGTACTGGGGGTTAGGACTTGAACATATGAATTCAGGGCACTGTAATTCAACCCATAACGCCCCAGCATCCTTTGTTTCTAATATGCAGATTTCTGGTTTATTGAAGATGCACTTCCCTCTGATCTTCTCACCTGACTTCCATAGCATGGACATCACTCTGAGAACATTTGGTTGTGCTGTGATGTGTTGTAGTCCTTTGTGTGCAGCTCTCATTTTCCAATAACATAGTGTTATTTTTGAAATTGAAGAGTGTGCCTTTTACATGTCTCATAGGTATATGGAAGTTTTATATATAGTAAGACATTTAATGATATTTATTGAATGAATGAATACATAGATGCTTAGATGTAGCCTCTGAACCTACAATTTATCTGCTCTAAGACTCTCCAAATGATGACTATTAGTGGTACTTTCTCCTCATTTGCTGCCCTCTACCACAACAAGTGGAAATGAACATTGGAGAGGGACTGAAAGAAAAATATGATTAGCTGACCCCAGGAGACTTACCTCTCTCCTCAAAAAGGTAGGAGACAGTAAATAGCATGAGCCTGCCCCAGATCCCATCACTCTTCCATGAGAGCATTGTTCCAGGAGATAGGAGGGAAGGATGATGAGTTTAGATTGGGATTTACTGAATGTGAGGACTTATGGGACTTCAAGGGCATACTCCAGTCTGAAGCCAGATGAGAGAGAGCTAGAGACAGATGTTCCCTGTCAAAACCTCTGCTTAAGAATTAGAACCATGGGGGCGCCTGGGTGGCTCAGTGGGTTAAAGCCTCTGTCTTCAGCTCAGGTCATGATCCCAGGGTCCTGGGATCGAGCCCCGCATCGGGCTCTCTGCTCCGTGGGGAGCCTGCTTCCCCCCCACTGCCTACTTGTGATCTCTGTCTGTCAAATAAATACATAAAATCTTTAAAAAAAAAAAAAAAAAAAGAGAATTAGAACCATGAGGGTGCCTGGGTGGCTCAGTGGGTTAAAGCCTCTGCCTTTGGCTCAGGTCACGATCCCAGGGTCCTGGGATTGAGCCCCGCATCGGGCTCTCTGCTCCGTGGGGAGCCTGCTTCCCCCCCCACTGCCTACTTGTGATCTCTGTCAAATAAATAAATAAAATCTTAAAAAAAAAAAAAAGAATTAGACCCATGAGAATGGAGGAGGTCATCCAGAGAGATTGTGTGGAGATAGAGGAGCGGTGTCTCCAAAATGCCACCAGAAATTGTATGCAGAAGGTTTTCTTGGTAAATTACAGAAGAACCCTCCTGTGAAAAAGAAATCCACATGCTACCTCTAATGAGGGTTTGTAAGAACATATATATTAACTAATATATGCCTACCTATTTCTTTCTCATTTATTTTGACCTATTTTATTTCTTCTTCTGTCCTCTCCTTTGGGTCTATGCCCCAGACCATTACTGTGGGGCTTGCCCTCCCCAGCTTTGCCAACATTTAGCTAACTATATCCATGAGCATGTGTTTAGCTCCCCAGGTTTCTGCCAATGGGTTCTCACACCTCAGCTCCTTCCTTTGTGGCCATTCTCTTCATCAGCCAATCAGAGCTGATCAGACTGGACAGTAGGGGAGCCTTGGGATTAGATTCCTCAATGTCCGGAGAGACAGAAAGTAGATCCTTCTCAGGGTCAGGTGCATAGACCAAATCATCTTGTCTAGACAGCTAGTAAAGGGCTCAGTAGGGGGGAGGGGGCCACTTTCACAATGATCTCCTTCCTTAGTCCACTGATAACCTGCTGGTTTTCCCCCTCCTCTACCTGTGCTCTCGAGGGGGCTTTGGCAATATTTTAGAATTTCACGGCCAGACCAGAATGGGGGCTGGGGGAGCGTGGATGGGCCATGATGGCCATAACAATCTTCTCCTAAGCCCCACCAGCAAATGTCATTTCTCACAGGGCCATGTTCATCCCAGCACCACTTTCCTTAATTTTTCCTGCTTTCTGTGATACAAACAAAAGAAAGACAGATATTTATTCATTTCTTCTATTTTTTTGAAGTATTACTTTTCTTCCTTTGAATTCTCTCCTTGCAATTCTTTTCTTTTTCTCTCCTCGCTTAGTTCTCTTTCTTTAGCAGAACCTTGATTTTTCCTTGGATTGTCTGATTATCAGTGGAAGAGGCTTTCTGAGGTCTGGAAACTTCCTCCTTGTCTGTACACCCCACCCATGTTCTTTAATGAACTATGAGATACCAACTTTCTTGATGTACCCACACCCTCACTTCCCTCTTGGTGTTCTTTGAGGAGCCAGGACAAGATGCCAATTTTTATGCAGCTATCCAGAATACCAGTGACACCTGAGTCAGTGATTTTTACTCAAATTGTTATTTACATAACATGAGAAAAGAGAAATTTTGTAGTCAAGAGAAAATAGCTCTACTATCCATGAATGGCCTAGGTGGGGTGTTCCAAATGAATGGTGGCCGGTGGCCAGCAGAGGTGCCTCCCGACTGGGTTTCATTAATTTCAGTCAGCTACAAGGTTTGGAGAGAAAGAGGATTTTCCTATGAGCATGTAAAAGAAGTGCTTTGAGTTGTAAGCCTTTGCCCTTGTTTAAGAACAGCATAAATGGGAGATTTTATAACCACTGTGGGCCAGTATTTTTGGAGTCAGTTGAAGCTCCAGATGGAGTGGAAAGAGAAGTTTCTTTTTTTCTTTCTTTTTTCTTGAGTTTTGCAGAACGAGTCTCCCTGGGCACCTTTAATAAAGTGTTCAGTCTCTTGTTTAGTTCAAGTGTGCCCAAGCTTGTTATCACAGGATCTGAAGGGGGCTTTCTTACAACTAAGAACCTTTCCTATAGATTTCTGGTCTTGGCTCTAGAACCATCCTCATATGTGAGAATGTCTGGAATCCACTCCTTCCCCAAGAGTCTCACCTTTAGGAGTCCACGCTTAGGTCCTTGTCATGCGGTATAAGGAAGAAAATATGCAGTGAGCCCAAGTTCGGTGAGGGCTTGAAAGGACAAGAGGAACACAGTCCCATGGTCATCTCAACATTCTGGAAACCTTCACATTAGGCAGGTTAAGAGGACATTCCAGCATCACCATATGCAGATTTCGTAACTTTGGCCAAATGATGGAGGTTTCCAGGCCAGGGAATTGCAGCTGGCTTTAAGAGGTGTCTCTGTGGAAGTACGCCTTCCTGCCTAGCAAAGCTCTTGGTGGAGGGGGGTTGTACCAGGGTAGACAAACCAAGATGAGGGCCACAGAGGGCAGGGAAAAACAGGCCGTGGTGCCCGGAGCACTTTCTAGAAGAAAGTCTCTTCTAGAACTCCTCTCCAGACTTTTTGTTCTAATGGGTATGAGTAAAGAAAAAAAAAAGAATGATTGCGCTATTCAACAGCTTTCAACCAAAATGATCAAAAGTCTTACCTGAGTGTATAACTATGAGTGGATATATACAGTGGAAGGACATAGACCCAGCAGCTTCTGAACTCTGCTTTGGGCTGTTTAATAAAATGCAGTTGTGGACGACTTGTGCTACGTGCAGCCATACTCCAAGAGGGTTTACGTAGAACAAGCACTCTTAGGGGGCACATCTGAAACAGTTTCCTTCCCACCATTCTCTATATCCCAAGTCCAACTAAATGCCAAATTAAATCTAGATATTTCTTTTTTCTGAATCGACTTTTACTAAGGAAAAGGGAGAGCTGCATTCCCCAAAACAGATATTTTGGGCCAAAATTATTACTTCGGCCTTTTTTTCCTCTTCCTTTTTGCTAATTCAAAACAAAATGTCTATCATTCACTCTAACACCAGCGTTTAAGAGCTGGAGACAAATGGAGTCTGAATATTCACGCCAATGTGGTACAAATGAGCTGTGATTTCAGGATGCTGGCTGTTCCTCTGACAGGAGAAAAGAGGGGTTGACTGGTTTAATATCTTTGGCTGAAAACACTTTCTTATAAAGGGATGGAGAAGGCCAACATTAATATTGAGTCCTGTTACTGAATGTCCAGGAAGGCTCTATCATGGAATGGGGCATCCTCAGTCTGGGGAAGGTGTGTTTATCACACCCAGACAACGCGGAGGGGGAGCGAATTCACACACACAGGCTGAGACGGAAGGAAAGACATCGTCTAAAAACATTTTCTCCACGTTCTTCAAAGAATTCCTTCCATAAGTATATTATAGCCGTGATTGTGAATATGACTCCATCACAGACTTACGCAGTGTGTAAACATAAAGACATGTGTTGTAATGAGAGACTCTGGAGTATATCTGACTGCCTCCCTCAGAAGGCTGGCTAACGGTTTAGAAATAAAGATGCAGTTATAAGTTGGGGTTTAAGGCGGAGGCTTGTGACCACCATTAGCATCATCTTTCCTTTCTCTTGTTCCTCAAACACACATATTCAATCACTCATTAATTTACAGTTCCCGGAGTATAGTGACCTGGACCCTCTCCACCTCAGGTGCTTTGTTAGGTCTTGGCTACGTTAGCGATTCTATCGTTCCTTCATTCTCTCCTATAAAACAGACTAATTTTTATTCAATGCAGTGGAAACTTTGGTGAATCCAATAATGCGCTCAGTGACGTAAATTGTGATTTCCATTACTTTTGTTTTTCGTTGGCCTCATCTTGGCAAAGAGTCACAGTATTTTAAATTTCTCTGCCCTCTTGTCCACCTGTCATGCTTAATTATGTCGTTTACACACAAAACATAGCAGTGTGCTGGCTATATCTATAATCCTATTTTGCTGCAAATTGCTTTGAAGAATGATGCACAATTGTGCCCAGTATTATTTGTTTCCTAAATTCTGGTTTTCAGGAAACATTTTTTAAAAGGGGAACATAACTATAGTTTCAAAGCCATCGAAAATTGAAAGCAAAGTAAGGAAACCGACATTTTTATGGAATGCGCAGAAGACCCTAAGGTCTTTCAGCGGAGCTGAAATTGAAGGGCCCCTCCCTTGGACACATCTCCACCACAACCCTTCTGCTAATTTTTTTTACATTTACATTACATTTAATTTTTTACATTTACATTTACATTTACATTACATTTAATACTGTATTCTCTTTCTTAAAGAAGGCCTCTCAGACAGTCTTCACATCTCACAAGCGTGGCTCTGCCCTGAGACTGACACAAACAGACAAACTTAGATGACTGATCTTCCCGTTTAAAACTAATTACATTTTTTAAAAAGCAAAGAAATAGTCAAAGTATGAAGTACTGGATTTTATTTTTTAAGACCTTAGAATGAATTCAGCTAAAGTAAAGTAAACCCCACTTAAGTGAAATAATAAATCAGTTTGCCAAAACACAAATGAACATAAATAGGAGTTTCAGGGATGCCTGGGTCGCTCAGCTGGTTGGGCATCTGGCTTTGGCTCAGGTCATGATCCCGGAGTTCTGGATTAAGTCCCTAATCGGGCTCCCTGTTCAGCAGGGAGCCTGCTTCTCCCTCTGCCTTTTCCCTGCTTGTGCTTGCTCTTTCTCTCTGTGTTAAATAAATAAAATCTTAAAAAAAAAAAAAAAAACACGCACAGGAGATTCATTTTTACTTCACTAATAAACATCATGAATGGAACTTACCCTAACATGGAGCAGGCCAAATCCTCTGGCCAGGAAACAGCGCCTACTAAAGGACATTTGTACAGGAGTATAGATCCTTCCAGACAATCATACAGTCATTTCATCATCAAGGTTCTTGCCACAGTCTACCTTGTATGATCTACTTACAGGTCTTTTGAGATGAGTGTGATTAGAAGCACAGACTCTGGGGCCAGGCTGCCTGGATGTAAATACCAGCTCTATCATTTCCTAGCTCTGTGACCCTGGAGACATGACTCACCCTCTCTGGGCCTTTTTATCTGTAAAATGGAGACAATACAGATTGTTAACAAAGATTTAAATGATATTTATAAAATTCTGAGAACTGTGCTTGGTACAGAGTAGGTGCCATTTAACCACTTGTATGGATTCTTTTGTGGGTTTACTCTTACATCCCCTCACAGGATGTAGCCTGGCACTTGATCGGCCATTAATGAACGGCCTTATAATCAGGGGTTACAAACTGGCAACCTGAGGCCCACACTGACCTGCATATATGTGCTTCTCTTGCTCAGCATGGGTTTTTTGTAGTTGTTGTTGTTGTTGTTTTAAATTTGAATTTGAATGCTCTTAGAAGTCATCCATTCTTCTCCAAGTGGAGGGCACATCAGGTAATGGGAGAGAGGAAGCAGAGACAAAGGCCCAGAGGCAGAAACAAAGGCTGTATTATTGCAGGGCAAAGGAGTGTGGCCTGGGCTGTGAGCTGTGTTTTCAAATTAAGGGTGAGGTCTGGAGAGGAGTCATGTGATGGGTGTAGGGAAGCCATTTCATGGAAGGCCCCTGGGGGTTCCAGGGACCAGGATGGTGGTGTGTGGGAAGCAGAGCGTTCATCCTCACCAGGCCCTTCAATAACCGAGTCATGTAAGCCTTCCCAGGCATCATCCCTCACCTGCTTATTCCCCAAACCAGGAGTCCTACATGCCCAACAGCTTCCCAGACCCACAGGCTGTCACTGAACGGAGACAGTAGTAAACCTTGGGCTGCTGCTGTTTCCAGTTAAAGGCATCTTTGATTGCTCCTCCTGCTAACAAAGAATATTCAAGTTCAAGTGAAATGGCCTCTCATTTCTGGGGTCAATTCAGCCTTTCTGCTATGTAACATCTGTTTTTGAAATTCGGCTGAGACCCTGACTTAAATCCATTTAACTTAAAAAGCAGCAAGAGAACATCTTGTTTTCATGAATGTCCAGGGGCTGTGTGTCAACAAATGAAAGGTCTGTTTGTGGTATTCAAAGGGGAAAAGCTGGTTGTGCGATGTTCTGCCACTGGGGTAAATTTATTATGGACTGTTCATTTCTTGGAATCATGAAAAAACAAAGTAGACCAGCTTTGTTTCAATCAGCAAATTTTGGCTTAATCGTGGGTGGGAAACGTGCTTTTCTTGTCAGAAGGTCACTGAGCTGGATGGTTTCCAAAAAGATGCCCTCACATGTGCCTCTTACTTCAGCCACGTGAAGTTATCTTAAGTGGATTCTCTAGGTCTATATAAATTTTGGCAGACAGCATCTGATAGATCATTATTTTTATATCACTTACACAGGACCAGAGGTGGGAAAGAAGGGGTGAGACTAATTCGCCATCCCTCAAACCTGACGAAGCTACTTTATTCCTCACGCACTCATTTAGGAGAGACAAATAGAGAAAAGTTTGATTCATCAGCACCCAGAAGACTGAGTGTCTGGCTCAAAACAGGTGTCTCTATATATGTATGTGTTTAATGAATATGAACTCTGGTCTTATGAACTCACTTTCTCTTTATGAATCCATGTCTGTGTGTGTATTAATATCATTCCGGTCTGAAAAAGCTGTCACTGCTGATGTCCTATTTCAGTCCAAAGAAAAGCATTAGGTTACTCCTGTCGCTCTCTTGGAGCGGTGTGTTTTTCCTTTCTAACCCTTATCCCAATTTGTATTTTATTTATTTATTGCCTATCTCTACCATTAGACTGTAAGCCCAGCAAGGGCAGAGTCGTCGTGTTCACAGCTCATTTGCTACACCAAGCAAGGTGGCTAGTACGTGAATAGTACTTCACAATATTTGTTGATTGTTTTTCCTGATGTTTTCGTTGTGATGATGGTTGTAGGGCCTTAACCACTCTTGACTCTGTATGAATTTAATCTCAGTGAAGTCAACAGGGCTTATAATGCAGTTGAATATGCAGAGACCTTTTGTGTGATGACATACTCACACTCATTTGACCATACACTCTATTGAAAGTGATGGTGGAATGGGTTAGTCTAACCATCTCTGTTTTCGCAAGTTGAAGTTTTCGAGCCACATCTGCCATTATAGCTGGCCA
The DNA here is from genome assembly GCF_963455335.1 of Martes martes. NCBI lineage: Eukaryota > Metazoa > Chordata > Mammalia > Carnivora > Mustelidae > Martes > Martes martes. The sequence goes on from NC_137899.1 coordinate 90,157,859, forward strand.
AAATCAGTGTCACGGCACATGGCAATAGTTTAAGGGCTTTTTTTCTCTCAAACAGTTAACTCATTCCTGGTGGTATTCAATCTATGACTTCAGCCTTATTAGCAATAAATTCTGGCCCACTGAGCTACTTGGTAAAGGCAGTACAAGTATCTGTGGTCAGAAAGAAGGCATTTTTTGTGCCCAATGGACATACAGTTTAATGTGCATATTTGTTTGTCTGGTGGTCATGTAAGCCTTTCTTATGATCAAGCAAGCAGGAACACTTCAGCTTGAAGGGGGAACAAAGTAGAATCACTTGCTCCATTTTGCTTTGGCTGTCTGCATAGACAGGGCTGAAATAGGAATGATTTGTGTGTTCCAGAGGATCTCAAGAGAAATGCTCCTTCATTTACAGGAGGTGCAATTCCACAACAGTTTCTTGCTTTGTATACTTGAAAACATTCCCAAAGAAACAAAGTTGGATGCAGAAAAAATAATGAAAGAAAAGAAAAATAATACTCTGAATTCTGAACAATTCTGCTTTACTAGGTTGAGCTGTCTGCCAGCTGGCCACAGTGTTGACTACTTGTAATATATACTTTTGGTAGGCTGCATGTAGTTCTTGGAACTGTTTATATTAGACGGCAGAAACTTAATTATTCTAAAATTGGCAGGAGTTGCTTTGGTTACTTAATACAAAATTGCTTAGTCATCTTTATACCTAGTGTGGACAGCATTGTTTGAGTGTGAAAAGCTGGGAAATGCACATGTGCTCCAAAGAGATTTTAGATCAGGTAGAAAAACAAGAAGGTATCATTTTTTGCAAGATGCTTAGCAGGTGGTTGCCACATGTTTTAATTGGACAAGCTAGGTGCCTGTTGAGTTGAAGTCCTTGATTACAAGTATTTTCTCCATTTTCCTTGTGGATTTTGTAAGAAGTAAAAACGTGCTGCTGCAGCTTCCCAGACTGTGTTCTTCTCCTGCATTTTGCAAAGTGCAGGTTTCCCAGCAAGAGGGTGAGGAATGCTAGAACCAGTTGTCAGAACAGCTTTCTTTGTCTCCAAAACAGACAAGGATGTCCTTTCAAGCTGGTTGACACCCAGGTCCTCCCTTTGCCTCTTTTGGTTTGAATACCTACCTTACCACACTGGAACTACTGCCTTCCAAAGACAGCACAGATTTATAGAGCTCCAGCAAGGAAGCAGGCAGGCAAAATGAGTCTCTTCCGAGTGGTTTAGAGTTTGAGGTGGCACCGGAGGTCTCCAGGTTTTTCCAGGAATGCTCGTGGCAACCTCACACTCTTCCTGTGACCTGGGCTGGGACTCCTGAGAGAGATGGTGAGAAAAGATAAAAGTCCTATAGCCAATGGATAATGACAGCAGGCTTGGGAGGGGTGGGTTCCCAAGCAAACATCCAGAACAGTGCCTTATGTTTCTAATTACTGAACATGGCTAGAGAGCGAAATCAGGCAACACTTTTTTTTTTTTTTTTTTTTAGACTGATGGAAGCATTTAAATCGGCTCTGAATGTCAGTATTTTCTAATTATGATGGAGGAGTGGCAAGGAATCTCCAAAGACCTTGGCAATTTAGAGAGTTTCAGCCCAACCCTGATTCTCTTCTTTTTTTATTCATCATGTGTCTTCTTTGTCCTTCTTTCTCTTTCCATGTTCCACAACTAGCCTATTCCCTCAGTTACAAATGCCTCATATCCCTCTCCTGAAGCCAGAATGTCTTTCTAAGACAAGATTCTTTTCTACCAGAGGAAACAACCACAGCTACAAATCGCAATATAAAATAGAGCTCCATAGTGAGCCACCATCCATCCCAAGGCAGTACTAAAAGCTGGCCTGGAGACACACATGACCTTTTGAAAGGGCCTCAGCCAAGTTCCTCCATTTACCATTTAAGTACAATGAAAGAAATGCCCTGGAATCCATTCCAATTCAACAAGTCTTCAACCTTGCTGACTATAAGAGAAAATAGTCAGTTAAGGGACCCTTAGATCGACTCCTTAATACTACTTCGAAGGATCACAAAAATGAGCAATAACCTCAAGGAGATTACCATCTTCTAGGAAAGACAGATATGTACCTAGAAATTAAAATACAAGTCATAGATTAAGTGCTCCAATAGAAATCCATAGGTATCCATACAAACGCATGTCAGTGAGTAAGTGGTTCAGGGACCCTGTAGTCTTATGCTTAAGCCTATACTGGGAGTCATTTCTTACATGAAGAAAAGTCCAGAACTCTCCAAACTAACAACTGGGCAAACTACCATCTACGTGATTCATGTGAAAGGAAAGAGGAAGCAGTCTAGGCACTTTTCAAATTATTATTTAACTTCTGTGTAGATTTATGTATTATGTCCAAGGAATATCATGGATAATGTCCCTTGGTTTGGTTTCAGAGCTTTTCATCTAAGATGATAAACTCCTAGAAGATAGCCTCTAACTTGCTTCATAATTCTAGAACACAATAAATGCATTTGAGGATCATGATGAATAGAAGTTGAAAAATTCACTAGGGAATGATTTGTCCCCAATTAATAATAGCATGTCCTTCATGTACAAACCTGTTACCACTGGCACATAACTCTGAATTGTCTCCGGCAATGTAACTGGATATATATCCTGCCATCTGAATCATCTGACCTTGTTAATAATACCTTGTATCAACATGATAGCTGGCTAAGGCTCTGGGTCTAGGTGGTGGTGGTGGTTGTTTTTTTTTTTTTTTTTTTGTGGGGGGGAGCAAGAGAGGGAGAGAATCTTAAGCAGGATCCATGCCCAGCACAGAACCTGGTGTGGAGCTCAATCTCACGACCCTGAGATCATGACCTGAGCCAAAATCAAGAGTCAGATGCTTAACTGACTGAGCTACCCAGGTGCCCTTGGATCTAGTTTTTGATCCCTAAATTGGAAATGTTAGTTGGAAAACCAGTCACAAAGAGCGGACTCCCGGGTTGCCTATATTTTTACAGCTGAGTAGACCAGAAAGGCCAAAGGGTTTTGCAAGTCAAACCACTATTGTGTAAAATATGGATAATCTCTGTACCATGTTTACCATTGGTAAAGACCTATGAGCTCTGATCTTGTGTTGCAAATAAACCACTCATGGTTCCTGTTACACAGAAGTGTGATCTTTCTTCAGACTGTGTCTCAGCTGCTTTTGCTTGTGCTGAGCACTCTACTTACTTGGTAGCAAGTGCTTAGTCACAGTGAGACTGTCTGACCCAATGACCCTCTGCAGGAGAACAGAGAGGTTACTCATGAAGGGATTAAAAGAGCACATCCAGGCTTCCAGAAGCTGTCCTGTACCGCAGCCCGTGTATTACTCCATCTCCTCTATGAGACTGTCGGGTCTTTCAAGTCTGAGACCATGTCTTACACACTGTCTTATCTCTGAACTGCAGAACATTACTTCACACAGTGCAGTCATTTCATGCAGGGAGTTAGAAGGCCTTCCGGAGGGGCTCTCTAACAGAACTTTCTGTGGTGATGAAAATGCTCTCTGCGTTGCCTTATATGGTAACCACAGAGCACTTGAAATGGGGCTAGTGAAGCTGAGAAACAGAATTCTTCATTTTATTTACTTCTCATTATTTTTCACTTGAATTGCCTCACATGACTAGTGACTACCATATTGGACAGCACAGCCATAGAATCTTAAAAACTATCTTTCACTACAGCCCTACCTGTTATTGGATAGTTCTGTTGGGGCAAGGACCCCACCCTTTTACATCAGAATTAGCTTCTGTCATCAGGCATATATTTAGAAAACACATTTACACATTTCTTCTGCCAAAGAGCATTTTTGGTTCTCACACAGACACAGACTGGTAGAGAAGTTTCATCTTTGCCTCAGCATTCGCACCTATGCCTTTGACCTCTCTCTAGGGGCCAAAAGCAGAAGTTGCCCCATGCCTGTTCTAAATTGGTATTAACCTATGCCTTTCAGTGTAGTTTCCTTGAGTTTACCAAGGAAAAGTATTTTAAACTTGGAGGGGGAAGGGCACAGAACTAATTGTGTTCCACATTTTCACTTCTCCTCACTCTTCTCAGAATGGTGTAGAGATTATTCTAAATACCAGCGGTGGTTTCCCACTGATTGGCTGTGGTTCAGGAACTCTTGCCAAAGTTCTATACATCTCAGTCTTCTTTCTTTAAATGGGGATGAATCTACTTTTCCTACCAGAGGGTCAAACAACGATTGCTCTAGAGATCAGAAGTGCTCCAAATAGAGCAGAAATGTTTATGCTAACATTTCAAGATGCGACCTGAAGTCCCTAAATGTATTGTCTTCCCAAGTGCTGGAGTCAGTGTACATAAACACTATCGCTTCATAAATCTTAAATGCCCAAACTGTCCAGTCTTAACTAAGGTGAAGAGAGGACATGAAGACATTGATTCTAGTCATGTTAAGTCTGTCAGTGTTTTGCAAATGGAGAAATACAAATAGAGAAAAAGTAATGATAAAAGACTGAGCAGGAATGGAGAGAAGAAAAACAGGCCATAACCTGTTAGCCTGCTCTTAGTGTGGCTTCATGTTCTGGATTCCACTGACTGGAGAACAGAAACAACTTGAGAAGACAGAACTCTTCAGGTTGATCCCCTTGATTCTTATTCTTTGTTGCTGGACTTGACAAATGTGCCTCGGTGATTGCATGTATTTTTTTTTTTTCTTAAGTAGCACAGATTTTTGGAACAAGATGGTGAAGGTTGAGCTAAAGTTAAGTCCAAACTGTATGTTACAATCCATGTGTTTATTTGGTTTTTGAGTCCCAAATGAACTATTCTGTTCAGAAAAGAGCAAAGGAGGTTGATAAATTGAAATTTTTTAAAAAGGACAAAAGTTCATTTTCTACAGTCAGAAAGAAAACACTGCCAGATTTACTGTGTAACTACTGCAAGTGTGGGTTTATATAACTTTTGAGATTCATATATAGTCTTTTACCAAAGTCTTTAATTCACTTTGCAAACACTGATCAGTCAATAAAATATAGAGATGAATCAGCTTGAATTACATTTTCCATACTCAGAATGGTAAAATCTAGAATAAAAATCTGATGGTTCAAATCAGCTATAATTCCTGGGTGCCTACTATGTCCCAATAGTGAAGAGATTTTTTAAGCAATGGTTATCTATTCATAAGTGGCCTTAAGAATGAAAATATACAGAAAATATGATCTCAATAAAATATTTAAATACTAGTTAGAACAATCGAGCGGTGGCAAAGCAGTACATTTATTAATTACCAAAATAAATGATAGATGTCTGAGGAGAGAGATAGTCAAGCCATCATGAAAAAGTGAAATCTGAGCCAGGAATTCATGACTAAAGAGAATATGGACAATGAAATGGGGAGCCCATTCCAGATGGATGTGATGTGTGAATTACAAGTGCAGAGAAGGAAAATTGAATGATGTGGTTGAGAAACAATAAAATAGTTTTATCTAGGATGCCATCAGACAATGTGCTTGGAAAGAAAGTTAATGTTTTCTAAATTAGAAAATCAGAAGAGCATGTACTTGGATATCATTTAGACCTGAAAAGGAGGAAACATGGACATATCATGTTTGATGCATCCATCTTTGCTGGATGGGAGAGCAGGCACGGAACCATAGTATTATATAGAGTAGATGAAACCTTGGACCTTGTCTAGTCCAAGCACCTCATTTCACATTCCTAAGTCTGAGTCCAGATCACTGTTCACCAAGGGTTTGCGGAGAAAGACAATTGAAGGATTGAAGTGAGTGAAGACCATTCGAAGGGCAGAGGTGAGCAATCCTATGGGAGATGTGACACCCAGGAATCACCCAGTACATGTAGGATGGAGAGAAGCATCACTTAGCCACAGTGAGCACCCAGCTGAAATTCACACAGACCTTTGAGGCAGAGAAAACATGGATCCTCCCAGAAAGCCCTGAATCTTGAGAATAAAAACCAGAAAACAGCTGATAGTTGGGATCCAAAATTGAAGATGGGTATGATAGACCTGGTAGAAGTTTAAAGAAAGGATAAAGTCTGAAATACAAGTTCTAGGAGGACAGAGACCTTTTCAGTCTTGTTCACTGTTGTATCCCCAGGGCATGTGATAGAACTTGAGACCACAGTAGGTGCTCAGTAAATGCTTATTGCATATTGATGGTATACATGTTTTTTTGGTGGGACTTCACTGAATGAGTTAGACCATGAAATTTGCAGTGGGTAAATAATGGTGATTAGTCAGAAAGATCTGTCTAATAATGGTTATGAGTCTTGAAACATTAGGGTTCCTTGCAATAAAAGAAAAATAGTTACATTGAAGTTATAGTGGTCAGAAGAGGAAGGTGTATAACAAGGAAGGCGCAGTGCGAGAGAAGAAACTCTAATATGACAAAAGTATGCAGTGATACTGTCCAGAATCTGAGCGTCCTGGTTTATGAGTATTAAAAAGAAATAACAACAAAATAATAGAGGCTTAATTGATATCTGCAAGGTTTAATTTAATTGAGATCTCTGAGACATGATAATTCTGTTATTTAAACCAAATGGGTGTACAATTGAAGAGGCATGAGTAATTTTGAAGATCACTTCTTACCTAAGTTTATATGATCCAGTGAATTAGACCAGATGTCATTGACAATAGTCTTCTCAGAACTTTCCCAGGGCACTCTCATTTATTTCCTGAAAGGGGAAACAATTCCTAGAAGGAAATAATGGATTAGTCCAAGAATATTATAGTGGTTAAAAGCACACACTTTGAAATCTGTAAAACGGGGATTTTAATAGCTACTTTACAGGTTTATTATGTAGATAAAATAATTTAACATATTTTTAAATGGCCCAGCAGAGCTGTCAAGCCACAAAAAAACATAGAGGAGACTTAAATGCCTATTGCTAAGTGCAAAAAGCCAGTCTGAACAGGCTATATACTGTATGATTTCAACTATATGACATTCTGGAAAAGGCAAAGTTATTACAGAAACAGTAAAAGGCTCAGTGGTTGCGAAAGGTTGGGGCAGGGGAGGGAGGGAAGGGTGAAGAAATGGAGAACAGGGGCTGATCAGTGCAGGGAAACTATTCTGATACTATGATGGTTGATACATGATACAACATCAGGTGTGGAACCTAATGTAATCTATGGATTTTAGTTTATAATAATGTATCATTATTGGTTCATCAGTTGTAACAAATGCACTGCACAGCTACAAGGTGTGAATTAGGCTATACTAGTTTTCTAGGGCTGCCATAACACAGTACCACAAAAGGAGGGTCTTAGGACAGCACAAGCATTGTCTTCAAAGTTCTGGAAGTTAGACATCCAAAATCAAGGTGTCAGCAGGGCTCCCTCTCACTAAGCTGTTCCATCTCTCTCTGTCAGCTCTGCTCCCGCAGGTATCCCTTGCCCCCCACCTTCTCCGGGCATTCTCACTGTGTCTTTACATTGTCTTCTCTCTGCGTATGTCTGCTCCTGTGTCCAGACTTCCCCTCTCTATGAGAACACTAACAATATCAGAGTAGGGCCCACTCATCTTAGCTTGACTTACATCTACAAAGGCGCTCTTTCCAAATAAAGTCACATTCTGAGGGCTTAGGTCTTCAATGTATTTGGGGGCGGGGGTTACACAATTCAGTACGAACATAAAAGAGACTGGGCAAGGGAGAGGAAAGGATGGGAACTCTGCACTTTCCGTTCATTTTGTCTTTAAACTTGAAACTATTCTGAGGAAAGATATCCATTAATTAAAAAAAAAAAGTAAGAAAAAAATAACCCAACACATTGTACATATTCAATAAACGTTAGAGACTTCTGGATGCTGCATTAACTTATCCAGTGTCCCTGACACAATAGATTTTATTCTTGATGCATTCCAAGATGAGCACTAACATTGCCTGAAGATCCCAAGGCCTTTCCCAACCCATTCACTGTTCAGTTTGTGATAATTTGAAGGTAGATAGGACGTAGCTTTCTCCCTGGCTTCTCCCCGTAATAACTGAGTGGTAGCTCAGAAAGCTGTCTGCTCACGATGTTCTCCTGCCCTTAACTGGGTTTTGTGGTGTCATTACCAGAAGGAAAGGACTGCGTGTTACCTGATTTGGAATCTGTAACACTGACTTATTTCTTAATTACAGCAGCATAGGTTGTGCCCTGTCTTAAGAAAATCTAGTATTTGGGAGCCATATTGAAAAGACACAGGTATCCTAGGTAATGATTCATCAGCAGAAGTCAGGTCGGAGTCCTTTCAATTGCATGTCTACAATCCCCCCTTACAATACAAAAATTTAGATTTTTTTCATAAAACTTTCAAGAACCCATCTGTCACATTCATGGGTATATACCTTCCTCAGCGTACACTTCTCTTCAGGCTAACCTGACCATTTGTGACCCTCTAGAGCTCCATAGTTTACGGAATCTCTTTGCCTTGACATTTTATCACCTCATTGGTTGAGAGTTTGTTTCCCAACCAATGTTGCTGGAAGAAACTCAGCATTGACTGAGGGTAGGGGAGGAAATGAGAGATTAGGAGCTGGGGATGTGGAAGCCACTGCTCCCCAATAGAGGGGGGGATATCACTTACAGTCTCCCCAGACATGGCTCCCCTTAATAGGACAGTGCTAGAGAAGTTCAGAGGAGCTCTGTGGGATAAGAGAGTGATGATTAAGGAAGACCTCCAGCCTCATCCTGGTGGGAGAGCAACTGAGAATCATTTTCATAAGCATACACACCTTCCCTCCCCTGCACAACCTCATACACCCTAATGGAGGGTCCTACCACACAGTATGCATGTGTGCACTCTCCTCTCCCTCAGACGCTCTTGCCACATGTCCACAAACTGTAACCCAGAAAGGTACGTGACCCCCTCCCCCACGCCTAGTGCCCCACGTACTTGCTCTGCAGCTTTCACATGAATAAATTGACAGATAGACTTTGTCTATGGTTGGGAAAGAAAACAAAAGGTGCCCAAGTAAGTACTAAAAGGTGAGGAGTAGGTGGAGACAATGGGTAGCCGAAGAAGAAATTGCGTGGGGAGAGAGCCAGGGAGGGTGGGCAGCCAACACGACCACGTGCTCTTAGTCAGTCTCCCCGCCCTGGGAGCAGTCCGAGACATGGCCAGGCTCTGGCAACCGCGCATGTGCCCAGCCTGCTCGGGGGTACTGACTTCGCTGCTGTTAGCACCTGTACGCCCGTGTAGCCTGGGGAACTCAAGGCCTGGCTACTAACGAAGCAGCCCGCAGGCCCGGCCCGCAGAGCTTGGGAAAGGAAGGAGCAGAGGGTTTCAAGGATGCTTTTCAAGCTACTTGGATAAATTAAGAAAAGTGAAATTGTTTACTTACAGACAGACCTCTTTCTCCCATTTCTGTTTGCTGTTGCTATAGTTATCGGCCAAGTGGTTCGTCTACAACAAAAGACTGCACAGGAAAAGGGATGAGAAGAGTTTATTCCCTGCACCTAGCATTCTAGTCCCCGAAGTTCAGACCCACTGCCCATAGGGCCCTTCTCTTCCTGTACTACACTCAGAATGGGAGCCCACCTGGGGGTGGGGCAGGGGGGAGATGCACACACCACCACCACCACGACCTCTCAAGGGATGCTCAAATCACTTGTTGTCCATTCTGATAACTATGGAGAGATCAAGCTGGAAAACGAAGAGATATTTATGGTTGATGAAATAGTAAAGGAAAACGGTTTCTTTTCTTCATAACCAGCAAAGTGCTTAGAAAGTACTCTTTTAAGAGTAAGATAGAGAAACACCTTCAAATTTTAAAATTCCCAATAAACACCAAAATTCAAATTTCTAAAAGTTTTATAAGCAGTATAAATAATACCCTGAGGGACAAGAAAGGGGGAAAAATGCAAACATTGCGTAGTTGTGTTTTTCTTGGCAGAGATTTTATCTTTGTTTTTGTGAGTTTTTTTCAGGGGAAAAATGCTGGAAAAATAAAAGAATCTGACAATTTATTTAGGATACTTTCTGAGCCTGGCTTCAAAATCCGAGTTTTGCTTTTTGCACCCCTCAAGCAAAAATCTTATTAGGTGATGGCTTTACGTTTTGCACAGCTCCTTATTTTCCTACGCAGGGCAAATGGCTCGTCTCATGTGCACAGAAAGGGCTGGAAAATATTTTTTGTGATCTGAGTGCAGCGGAGAGTCTAGGATTCCAGAGGAAGTGGAGGCCTCCCGCTCCACACAGGAAACAATCTTCAAGCAGGCCTTAAATGCCAGATTCCAGGCCGAGTTTAACTAACCACTGACAGCTCTGTAAACAAAGCAAGGACAAAAAGAGCCCGCTTCCCCTTTTCTGGTAGTCATTTTGGGTTTGGGGGCTGCAGGGGAATTCTGGAATCCTTGGCTTCATGGCACAGAAGCGCAAGGGAAGCGAGCTTCTCAGTTGAAGAGCTGGAAAGGGAAGATCTTTCTGGGATTAAAACCATCACGGAGGAGGTAGGAGAGGATAAAATGGTTGGGTCACAAAAAGCCCGGACTTTGGAGCTCTGAAAACAGCTTGATCATCTGCAACTGCTTTTAAAAATGCTGCTGACTTACGTTTATTCATGGTATTATTGCTGTGGTCTTTTTTTTTTTTTTTTAAATCATTCTGATATTACTGTTCTTTCAGAATATGCAATTTATGCCTGGATACTTCTATTATTTTATTACTATTTTCATTCTTCTCCTTTTCCTTTTCTCTTAGTACCTACATATTCCTTTTTGCGCCACTTTTCTTTTTTTCACTCTTTTTCTCTTTTCCTCTTTCTTTGTTCACTTTTTCATAACCTTTGTCTGTGGCTCAGAAAGTTACAAAGAACAAAATTATTCAGTAGCTCTTAAGTGTTCTTACCAGGATTTCAAATCTTCAAAGTCTCTCTGTCTGCTGAGGTTTTTACTTATTGATTTTTAACTGTAATCCTGGGATCTTTACTTACTTGTCTCTAATAAGTAAGTTTCATGAATGAAACTGAATTTAGCACATGAAGGACTCAGCTCGGGAGCCAGAAATTGGTCACTAGCCACCTTGCCAGCCTTCTAAGGTGTTTTTCTTCAGAGTAAAGAAGAAGAGAGAGGGTGAAGAAATGGCTGGGGGCCAAAGGTGAAAGTGATTCATGGGAAACACTTTGATTCATCTGTGATATTGACCTACCTCCTCCCCGTTAGGTCCAGATTCTCCCGTCTCCCTAGACCTGAAGCCACACCATGGATGATTTTGAACGTCGCAGAGAACTCAGGAGGCAAAAGCGGGAAGAGATGCGTCTCGAAGCAGAAAGGTAAGGATCTAAGTTGGACAGTATTTGTATTCTGTTACTAATAGTGCTGGTTTCTGGCTCCAAAGATCATCACTCTGAAGGGCCAGATATATTGCACACTAAACTGTTTGCCAAAGTAGTTATGGAAAATTTTCCTGTTATGACTCTAAATGCTGAGTAAAAAAAAGAAAACCAACATCAAGGAAAAGAGAGATTCTAGAGGAAGCAAATAGTTGCACTAAGTCAGAGCCTACACTGGAATTTTTGAATAACAAAGGCAATGCGTGGATAAAAGTTTTAAAAGCAGTTATAATGTTGAAATGACAGGAAAAATGACTATTGAAACCAACTAGGAAATGGATCTAAAAATATAAACGCCATAAGACCCAGATGGATCTTGTGACAAATTTTTATTCTTATTAGAAAAGTAACCAAATCCAGTATATTAAAGGTTAATAATTAATGGAGATTCTGAGTCTAGTTGGAAGCTGTTGTGTTGTTTGAGGCCTCTGTCGTGGTGACTTCAACGACAGGTTGGGGTAGTAAAGCAATGACATACTAGGTATGGGGCATAAATGCATCTTGTAAAATTTGGGCTTCAGGGCAAAGGACAGTGGCATGTAATGTGGCTTAGATCAGACAGAGTAGGCATTCTTGGGTGTACCTGGCCAGAGGGAACTATTTTATTTCAGGAAGAAACCACATGTGAATGGAGATTCTCTCTAGGCATTTGGAGATAGAAATGTTCTATCTTTGTTCAGAAAGGGAAAGAAATGATTATTAGAGTATAAGTTTGGAAACACCCAGTGTGGGACTGGCAAGTGGACAGTAGTGATAATGTCAAGAAAGCAGGTGTAGGGAGAGTGAGAAGTCATAAAGACGTAACAGAAGCCATCAGAGGAGACAAAAGTGTCAAGGAGATGGGGAGAACTAAGGATAGCATCCATGCTGAGTGGCCATCACCACCTTACAGGCAATTCCGAGCCCAGGGGGACATACCTCTTACTCTTCCCAGTGATGTGTTACATGGCCTCGATCCAACTGAAAGTCAATGGAATACATTTACCCAACAAATATTTATTAAGCACCAACCAAATTTCCATGTCTGTGCTAGGAACAGGGGAAGCAGTGATGAGATACACATAGGTGTGGCTTCTGCTTTTATGTCCCTCATGGCTTTCTAGAAAACCAATATATATATAGCAAAATCAAAACACAGACCAGGCCAGAGTCTGGGGCTAGAGGAACTCAGGAATGAGGACAGGAAATTGGGCATCAGGCTAGATCAGTATCTTCAGCATCTTTGCTTTTTAGGTGAGCAGGGATGGGAAATCGATGGGCAAGGAGCGCTAATACCAAATCACTGTGATTTCAAATACTTTAATTACAGTGAACAAACTTGGTTTCCTTAGAACCAGAATTTTGCCTAAGAATTTTCTACACATCTACATGGTTCATACCTTCCAATTTTTGGTTTTATGTACAAGGACATATCTTCCTTTAAAGTCAGTCATTAAAGGAATATACTCAGTGAAGCTTAGTTAGGTACCCTTAATAATCTAAAGTAAATTTATACAAATTTATCCTAATTGGGATATTATGTTCCATCTGATTCCTTTTCTTTTTTTTTTTTTTCCCCAAAGGAAGTATTTAAATACTTCCTTACGCTTGTACTGTTTACCTTTTCATGTTTCAAGATGAACCTTCTAGGTCTGTTATTCTGTGATGTGTTAAATAAGTCCATGTTCACTCTTTAGGATTTTATAAAATCTGATCATTTATGGGAATGTGAAGGTCAGGTTTTATGGTCCAACCAGCTTTGATGGTAAAGTTCAGGGTGTGTACAGGAAACAGATGGCCAGAACCAGAAATCAAGGGCCATCCAAATTCATGGTTTTGATCTGAAGATAAAGGACATAGAAGACCCTGGGCAAATCCCTCTTCCTTTATCTTTAGACCTGGCTTCCTCATTTGTAGCAGGAGTCAGTTTTTCTCTAGGGGACTGGTGGTCATTTTCACATTCCTTTTGCTTTTGGTATTGTCTGAATTTTTTTTTTTTACACTAATGGTCATATATTACTTTATTTAAAACAATAAGGCATTTTCTATTTTGGAAAATGTGACCCTATGGCCTTACACATAATTCCCCAGGGCCAGACTGGAGAAGACCTAAATGGCCTTTGGATTTAGGGAACTAAAAGAAAGGACTCAATCCAGACCAGGAGTGCTGGTGGTATAAATTAGCAAAAATAGAGTGGGCTCGAGGCTCAGAGCTGCAGATCCCGTCATTCACACTTGCCATAAATTTTTGGTGGGCATCTACTCTGTTCTAAGCCCTATTTTGGGCACTGAGGGTAAACCAACAGAATGACAGAACTGGGAAGAGTATGCTTCATGCTTTTCAACCTGTCAAAACCAAGTGATGATCAAGACACTACATATTTATATCCTCAAGTATAATTTATACTCTGATACTCCTTGAAAAGTATTAAAGATGGCTTGTGCCCTTTGTATGCTATACCCCTGCAGACAGTATGGGGAAAGGGACACCACAGAGAAGAGAAAGTCTGTTGACTTCCACTGCCCGCACACAAAGGCTCTCCAGATAAAAATACCCTGTTATTTCAAGTAGTTGTTATTGGGCTTGACGAGCAGGTGCAGTTCAGCTTTGCAGTGATAAATAATTGAAAACTTGTACTTTCACCAGATGTTATAACCACAAATTAAAACAACCCAGATTCTTACAAATTTCATTCCTCAGAATAAATTTAAAAGATTATTTAAAAAGCTAACTGTACATTTTGTGCCATGCTGGCTTTCAAGGGTTTGGGACCGGAATGCTGTCACTGCATCATGCTGCCCCGGGACCGCCGTACACCCACCTCACTCTTCTGGTTCTCATCTGGTCTCTTTGAAATCATGTGGCTTTCCATAGCCTGACTATGAGCCTAGTCCATCAAACACATCCTTCCCTTCTTTGTCCTGCCCTTAGCCTGCGCATCTTTTTGTTACTCAGCTTGTCCTTGTCCTGCATTTGGCTATCATTCTTGAGTCCTTAAGATGAGGACTGTAGATTTAGTAGAAGGAAGTACTTCATTTCGTCATTAAAAAAAAAAAATGTATTGACTCTTTATAAAGCGCAAGATATTACACTGCATCACAGGGATAAGTGGTCCCAGTCCAAGCAGTGTCCCAATAGTCACAAAGCTCATATCCTTGGTGGATTAGTAACTTCAGAGCAATCTTGAGCAAAAAGGGGCAAAAACATTTCAATAGACAAAAAAGATTGAACAAGGAATCAGCGAAAATTCTAAGTGCAGTGTTTCTAAGTAAAAGATACTATTTGTACACACCTCAAATTAAGCTGTATTTTTAAAGCAGTTACCTATTGAACAAATAATAGTTTTGCTCTTTATTATTTTTCATCTATATCATGAGATAAAAAAAAATTAATGGGTTTATTCTGCTTCCCTTCCTATATCTATCTTTTATTTCAGTCCCTCTCTGCCTTTGTCTCTGTGTTTCTCAGTGCGTCTTAAATGTTTTCCGCTGGCTTGTGTGCATCTTCATTAACCCTTGACTTGTGTGTTTCCATTTCTTCTCCCACCTGTGTACCTAATCCATTTTACCCTGGATGATTTACGCAGGTGCTTTTGTATCATCAGGGCATACATACATTGCAAGGGGGAAAATGTAGGGGAAGAGGAAATATTTTCGAAGGGGTCAAATTCAGCTCTTTTCCTGTTCAAGTAGAAAATAGAAGTAGAAAAAAATGCTGGGCCTTTCATATGTATCTGGCAAAGATGGACTGATCACAGCACCAGCAGTAGGTATGTCTGAGTAGAACATATATGTCCTATATAAATGAAGACACACAAGAAGGCATTAGCAGTGGGAGACAGTAGAGCTTAGCCTTTGAGGGTGTGCCTGTGCTTTCAAATCCCAGGTCTGCCGCTTAATTAGCTACATGAGCTTAAAAATTATTCAGTATTTCTAACTTTGTTTTCTCCTCTATTAAATGGGGGACATAATGTTCACCTTATAGTGCTTTTGCGGGAAAACAAAGAGGTAATACATGGAGGTATTAACACACTACTAATCATCTAGTATTTATTACCTAACCACTTCCTGAATGATCATTTTTGTCCATTGAGGGTTATTGAATAAGCATCTCTATTAATTATTACTATAGTTATCTAATTTGATTCTCAAAACACACAAAGAATTAAAGATACTATTTTACATTTACCATAAAACAGAACAAAATAAAAAATATGAAGCTTTTCTTTCTGTACTCCTCAGAGGCTCCAAGAACCTTAGGCAAGACGAAGAGCAGGAATTTGCTACTTAGTGATGAATTTCGAGTGGAGGTGATGGGTATCAGGGCTTGAGGAGGTACTGCTAGATGGTGATGTCTCGGCCAGAAAAGTCGACACCAGTTCAGGTGGAGTTCCTCTTTTACATGTGGCCAAAAGGGTTTTGAGCTTGGGTTTGTCTGCTGAGAAACCGGCAGTGATGTTTTCTCCGTGAGGTCTTCAGTCGGTCACACTTTTCCCAGTGCTGGGCTTGTTCACACAACAAGCAGCTCTCCCACTTTTCAAGACGTGAACTCATTACATTCCCAGCTCATGCCGTCCACATCCAACATTGAGTTTCTCTTTTTGATCAGAAGAAAGGCCCCTATTGTAGAGTGGTGTTATCAGATTCAGAGGCTCAAAGACATAAATAAAGAGAATGGAAACACTCTTGCTGTTGTCATCATTCATACATTTTTATGAGCCTCTGAAATACACTGATGATTAGACATTTTGAAAGTAAATATTTTTACTATAGTAGAAAAACAAACAATTTTTTTAAATCCACTGAGTCTAAGTAGTTCCCTCCCAGGACTTGGTCACTAAAAGGTTTTTACCCGATTTAATAGTGTAGCCAATCAATGGTTATATGACACACAAACACAAAAATGCTTTTATTTACAATGCTTAGCATTGAGGTCTTGAAATTTTAAATCGGAATCTTTCAAATGCAATTTTTTGTTATTCTGTAATCAGAAAATTATTTCTCATTTCCTATTTCATTAGGAAATGAAATAAAACATTCCTTTGGAACTGTCTAAATTATTAGAGCATCTAAATTTGTTCAAAACTATCCTTCACCTCTCAGAAAATCAGTCACTCCAAGGGGCAAAACAAGTGTTAGGACTTGTATCTACATTTCTGCTTTGAGTTAAAAGTTTTTTTCAAGTAATTTTTTGAAAGAGATTTTAAATGATTTCTGTAAAGTTTTTATATTTATTTGATATTATTTAGGGTCAGCCCGACTTGAATGTGGGGGCATGGACAAAATGAGATGGATCATCTTCACCTGAGAGATCTTTGCTTATTTGTTTGTGTCCAGCCACATAAAGAATCAAAATATATATACATATTCATATCCTCCCTCTTGTGTTCTCTCTCACTCTAAATAGACATTATTTATTATCTGTCAATTTATAATTGGTCAGATTATAAATGGTGAAGATGGCATACTTGAACCAGTTTCCACTAACCTAGTAAATTCCTCTGCCACTAAAGTATCCCACTTTAAGGTGGCGTGCAGCATCAAGGCTCTACCCAACATGGCAGCCATTCATTGGAACTTGAAAATCCAGATTCTTTTAAAAAATGTTTTTCTCAGCCTGGGGCACCTGGGTCACTCAGTGGATTAAAGCCTCTGTCTTCAGCTCAGGTCATGATCTCAGGGTCCTGGGATCCAGCCCTGCATCGGGCTCTCTGCTCAGCAGGGAGCCTGCTTCCCCCCCCCCCACCCCCGCCTCTCTGCCTGCCTCTCTGCTACTTGTGATCTCGGTCTGTCAAATAAATAAATAAAATCTTTTTTAAAAAATGTTTTAACATATTTTTATTCAAGTGTAATTAACATACAGTGCTCTTAGTTTCAGGTGTACAAAGAAAATCTAGAGGACCTCATATGCTGACTTATAACCTCCTTCTTAGGAAAATTGTGGTATATCTATCTATCTATCTATCTATCTATCTATATATATATGAGTCAGTACACTTGACATTTAAATTAGTGAATTTTTCTTATAGGCTGTGTGTGTGACACAATTTATCAGTCTTCAGTCACCTGAGGAAAGTCAGAATGATGTGTTTTTTAAGCATATGGGCGACAAAGTCTGACAGACCTGAGTTCAAATCCTGACTTTGACAACTACTAGTTGGGTGGCCTTGTGACGAATTACTTAAACATACTTTGCTTCTATTTCTTTATGTATAAAAATGGGGATAATTGTTCTGCCTCATAGTCACTGTGAAGATTAGACTAGTTAACCTGTGTAGAGAAACTAACATAAAGCCTGGTGCATACTATATGCTCAATATATGTTAGATGTTATTATTAAAACCATATTAATGTTTTAGTGTATCTTTGGCACAAAATAATATTTTACTGAATTTGAATTTTTATTCATATCAGTTCATTCATTATGATATGCTGCATCCTTACTGCAAAGCTTCTCTCCTGTGCTGATCTCAGTACTTGCTAAGATGTTTCTGTTGAGGCTGGGAAAGAGTTAAATCTTTTTGGGGTGCTTGGGTGGCCCAGTTATTAGGTGTCTGCCTTTGGCTCGGGTCATGGTTCCAGGGTCCTGGGGTTGAGGCCTGCATAGGACTTCCTGCTCAGCAAACCTGCTTCTCCCTCTCCCTCCCTGGGCTGCTTCCTCTGCTGTGCTCTGTCTCTCTCTGTCAAATAAATAAAATCTTAAAAAAAAAAAAAAAAGAGAGAATTTAATCTTTGGTTCCATCTAAGTCTACTGCACAAATGTAATTGCTATATGAGATTTAAAAATCACAGACTAGCCGTGTGGTTAATTTTCTAATTCATTAATGATATGTTTTTTTATTTAAAACAGTAAGTGTGTAAAAACTCAGAATTTTACCTAAAGAGTTCAGTTTGGCAAAAATAGTTCTCAAATGGAAAAGAGTATCAGCCAAATTTCTCATCCAGTGTTATAAAGAAGGAACTGTCTTTATTCATTATCAGCCAAGTGCCAGCTTAAGCGGTACACTCTATATACCTTATATAATTTGATTGTCACAACAACCCTATGCCTTGTTTAGTCTGTTCAGGCTGAATACCATAGATTGGGTGGCTTATAAACAACAGAGACATCTCTGGAGGCTGGGCAGTCCAAGATCAAGGCGCCAGCAAGATCAGGATCTATGAGGTTCTGTTTCCTGGTTCCTAGACAGCTGCCTTCTCACTGTGTCCTCACATGGTCGGATGGGCAGGGCTGTTCTCTGGGGTCACTTTTTTTTTTTTTTTTAAGATTTTATTTATTTATTTGACAGACAGAGATCACAAGCAGGCAGAGAGGCCAGGAGAGAAGCAGGCTCCCTGCCGAGCAGAGAGCCCGATGCGGGGCTCGATCCCAGGACCCTGGGATCATGACCCGAGCCGAAGGCAGAGGCCTTAACCCACTGAGCCACCCAGGCGCCCCTGGGGTCACTTTTATACAGGGCACCTATTCCTTTCATGAGGATGCCATCCCTGTGCTCTAATCACCACCCTGCCCCCAATCCTCAGCTCTAAGTACCTTCACACTGGGGGCTAGGTGTCAACATAGGAATGCAGGGGAAGGCAACAAACATTTACCCTAGAGCAGACCTGGATATTACTGTCCCTATTTTATGGTTGAGGCATCTGTAGAGCTGAAAGTTTAAGTAACGTGTCCAATTTCATATAGCTAGGGAGTGTAGTGCGGTTCTGCCTGCCCCAAATCTCAAAGCCTTTCTACTGTATAGATCAATGGAATTTTTCATGTTTCAGTTTTAACTGGTTGTCTTGGCTGAAGGTCCATCCTCTCTACAATGCCAGAGTAACTCCCTAAGATGGGGAAAAATCATTCAAAGCAACAAACTATAAATAAGGCTTTGGGGCCTAATTGAACTGTTTTTTATGCTTATTCAGGTGACTTGCTTGCATATGTAGACACAGTGATTGTTTTCTTTGCCCTCTAAAACTCTTTTGTGTTATTCCCATTTCACAGAAGAATAGAAACAGAGAAGATCAAGTTTTCTCCCTCAAGCCAAAGAAGGCTGTTGGCATTGCTGCTCTTGGCTTTTCTTTGGATTTTTCCCAATAAGACTATAGTCACCATTAGGATAGTCACATCATCACTCATAAAAACTTACGCTGTCACTGACCTTACAGATAATCTTCTGCAATGGAAAGTGACTTTTTCATTTTTGGACCACACACTACTCTGAGTCTCTGATGAAAGCTGTAGACCCTCCTCCAAGAAGAATGCACACACATACCCACAAAACTTGGCACTTACTTCCAGTGGCATCATGGACCTCCACCCACAGACCTGCTGGGGGCCGGTGAAACACTGGGCCAAGAATCCCTGACCTAATGAATTGTAAAAGCTTCATTTTACGGAACTTGAGTATAGGGATACTGACTTTCTCAAGATCATCCAACTAAGCTGAGGCAGAGCCTTCTTGTACGTTATTCATCTCCCTGAATGAGTGGAGCTGTCTAGAACAAGTGCTCTGGCTATCAATTAGGACATTTGAGCATACTTCTGGGAAAGTATATATGCTAGAAAGTATTGCACGTAGAGTGGGTTTCTTTAATTTGAAAATGATTTATGAATAATATTTCCTTTTTTAAAGATTTTATTTATATATTTGAGAGAGAGAAACAGTAAGAGAAGGAATAAAGCAGGGGGAGCGGGAGCGGGAGAGGGAGAACCAGGATTTCTGCTGAGCAGGGAGCCCGATGCGGGGCTCGATCCAGGGACCCCGGGATCATGACCTGAGCCGAAGGCAGGCGCTTAATGACTGAGCCACCCAGGCGCCCCTATGGATAATATTTCTAAATAAAAGGAGATTAGGTCAGATTACTTCATGGAGAGATAAAATGAAAAGAAAAGAAAGATAAGTGGATAGGCAGAATGAAAACAATTCATTGTTAGGAACTGGAAATCCAGCTTTGCCAAGTCAAGAAGAAAAAAAAAAAAAACCTGTTGATTTTGCAAATAGAACTTTATCTGCCATCAATTTTGAGATTCTTCTATTTGGCATATAGGATCTTGGCAAGATTTCTTTAAACAAAGCTTAATTATGATACTAAGTTATTATGTAGGATTTCTTCATCCTTACCAGTTTCATTTAGCTATTCAAACCCCTCAAAGGATTTTTCTCATGAAATATGTAAAAGATAAGAGCAAATTTGATTCCTTAAAGAGGATTTTGTGTTTCAGTATTATTACTACCATTTTTTGAGAGAATGGGGCACATTGAAGGGAGACACAGACCTGATGCTTTCCAGAAAACAGGATCGCTCAGATTTGGGTTTGAATCCTTGCAGGGTTACCAAGGACAACCCTTCGCCTCTCTCATCCCATTTTCTCATGAGGAAAATGGCCATCATAACAGCCTTATATGGTTTCACGTAGATTTTAAAGCACTAGATGGATAGATAACAGATAGAGGGTGGTAGGTAGAAAGAAACAAATAATATATATTAATATTCGACTAGTGCTCAGTAAATGTGACCTGTGTTTGCTGGTTTTCGGCTGGCTAGAGGACATGGTAAGGAAGGAGCTATCAGGAAAGCCCTCTCCAGGGCGTATCCCCAAGAACCACTGAATATGTGCTTAGTTATCATATTAGACAGTTTGGTCTAGTCTCCACTCTGCTTCAAATCTGTTTTAGCAGCCTGCCTTGAAAGTGATGGCAGAATTATGGATATGAAGTCTCTATGCTGAAAGGAAAATCAACCTCCTTATTTCTAACAGTCTTTTTTCATTTTCCCTACTGGTTTTAAATCAAGATAAAAATACAGGATAGTTTGGTATCTAATGTAGCAAGGTCTTTATCTTAAAAAATTATATATCTAATACTCAGTTAATCATGTATTTTAAATAGTTTTCTTTTGCCTTGTGGAATTATCACTTTATTTTTTCATATTACATAACTATGGTTTCAGTAACCAAAACCCTCTCAACCATATATGTAAATACTGTACTAATAATATAAAGAAAGTATGTACTCATTTTTCACAAAATAATTTTTAATCATTTTATTCTAAATTTGTGATTTTATTCATTTTAATTATGAAAAGCTGATACATGCAAAATAATATATACAGAAGTTGTAAATCATTATAATGCATGTTATAAACTTATCACTGAGCTTCACATCTAGAACACTTCCAATGCCACTGACACTTTCTACTGACCCCTCTCTAGTCCCATCCCCTTGCTTCTTCATCAATAGAATTAATTAGTATCCTGAATAATTTTTTTTTTTTTTTTTTAGTATAGGCTCCGGGCTGGGTGTGGAGCCCAACATAAGGCTTGAACTCATGGCCCTGAGATCAAGACCTGAACTGAGATCAAGAGTTCGGTGCTTAACCGACTGAACCACCCAGGTGCCCCATAATTCATTTATTTTTAAATAAAATTCTAAATAAGAAAATATGAATTAGGTGATAGTTTTTCCAGGACCCTGTGATCAGAGCATTCCAAAGATTCTCTCCAAACTCGGTTGAAGGTGTTAATGAGAGACCACAGTTCCGTGAGAGTGCAAGTAGTTTGTCTTTCTGAACACACAGGATCAAAGGGGTCCCTCTGCCATGTAAGGCTGGGAAATTTGGAGAAGTTTTACAGACCAAGAATTCTCTACAAACAAAGAATTTTCATCAAAATCAAATAAAAATGTAATGAAGCCTATCAAATATGTATGTTGACTCTATCTATTCTGCCCATTGATTTTCTCACTGACCAGCCAGATACAAGAGATCTGCATTTGTAGCCTTCATCTGGCTGGGTGGGAATGGCAGACAGGAATGATTTGATTCCAGACTATTCCAAGTTCTTAGTCAAGGGAAATCTATCTCAATCGCTTTGAAGTCTTCTAGGGAAGTTCTTGAACTTTTTTTTTTTTTTTTTAAGATTTTATTTATTTATTTATTTATTTGAGAGAGAGAGAGAGCATGAGAAGGGGGAGGGTCAGAGGGAGAAGCAGACTCCCTGGCAAGCAGGAACCCCAATGTGGGACTGATCCCAGGACTCCAGGATCATGACCTGGGCTGAAGGCAGTCACTTAACCAACTGAGCCACCCAGGAACCCCAAGTTCTTGACATTGATGATCCCAAAGGTCCTTAGCAGTAGTACAAGAAAGTATCACTGGAGATGAGACATGAGCATGTTGGAATGATGTAGAGGCTGTATAAGTAGATTTTCATTCATCTGTGAATGAGGTTAAAGAGGAATAATGTGCATACTTTGTGAATATTACTAGTTCTTCTCACTAGAGTGCTGTCTAGTAAGCAATGTTTGTCAACAGTTTCCTAAGAATGTAATTTTTAAAGAACTTTGGGAACATTCACTTATTTTTAAGTTTAATTTGCTAATTATAAATCATTTTCATGTATGCAGCTATTAAACAAGTTTGTAATGTTTTCTTAGCCTAGTGGTAGTCAGCAGGTATACTCGAACATATTTTCAAAACTGAATTTCTTTTTTTTTTTAAGATTGTATTTATTTATTTGACAGAGAGAGACACAGCGAGAGAGGAAACACAAGCAGGGGGAGTGGGAGAGGGAAGCAGACTCTCTGCCAAGCAGGGAGCCCAACTCGATGCGGGGCTAGCCCAGTGCGGGGCTTGATCCCAGGACCCCGGGTTCATGTCCCAAGCCATAGGCAGATGCTTAACGACTGAGCCACCCAGGCACCCCAAAACTGAATTTCTTTTAAAATATTCTACGGGCGCCTGGGTGGCTGAGTGGGTTAAAGCCTCTGCCTTCGGCTCAGGTCATGATCTCAGGGTCCTCAGATCGAGCCCCGAGTTGGGCTCTCTGCTCAGCAGGGAGCCTGCTTCCTCCTCTCTCTCTGCCTGCCTCTCTGCCTACTTGTGATCTCTGTCTATCAAATAAATAAATAAATAAAATCTTAATAAATAAATAAATAAATAAATAAAATATTCTAGAATTTATACTGGCCTTTTCTTCCAGTTAGTCTAAATTAGTGAGATCTGACCTTGCATTTGAGATTAGTACCAATGGACTAAGTCAAAATGTGAGAGTTTATTTTCCATTTTAATAACTCCCTGTATCACATACAGTTCCTTTGTTGGAATAAAAATCTTGGTAAAAGTACACATCAGCCACTATAAATAGCACCCATGAGCCTGTACATTCAGGAGAGTCTCCGGAGAGTGTATTTTAAACTGCACATTGTTTAGAATAGGAAATTCTTCCAATATTCATATTTTCCATTGTGGGTGACATGGACAATCCTGTATCACATCTTCACAAGCTTCCATTTTCCTATACCATTTAGGAAGCCAACTGATAAGTTTCCAGAAGATTGCTCAATATGTGCTATTTATTTGCCTAAGGTTAACCTGCCTTTTACTGTCCACTGTGAACATTGCCTACTTAGGGGCTCTCCAGATGAAAGCTGGGTAACTCCCAGAGCCGGCACCAGCAACGAGATAATGAAAGAATCCTTTCTTTCTGGAGTTCATAGCTCTGCTGTGCCTACTTAGAAAAACAACAGGCAACCCATTTTTGATTCCCACAGAAAACCTTGCACTGTTGGCAGGTCTTTCTGGGGAACTCAAGAGACCAATGTGGAAAATAAGTTGGCAGGAAGTGAACAGACAGACGAGCAGGATGAGGTGATGCGGTATCGTGCTGGTTCAAAGACAAGCAGCCTCGGCAGGTGTAATGGCACAGGCATCTCCCCCAAGTCACTTTTGACAATGCTACTAGTTGTATACCTCTGCCCACTCCTTCCTTGAACAGTCCTTCTGTTTCTCTCACCAACTCTTGTGTAAATCTTGATTGTGTGTGTGTGTGTGTGTGTGGCCCATTTGGGGGATCTAATATCCCCTCACCATTTCTCCTCTCTTTTTTTTTTTTTTTAACTTTATTTATTTCACAGACAGAGATTACAAGTAGGCAGAGAGGCAGGCGGGGGTAGAGGGGTGGGAAGCAGGCTCCCTGCCGAGCAGAGAGCAGCACGCTGGGATCATGACCTGAGCCGAAGACAGAGGCTTTAACCCACTGAGCCACCCAGGTGCCCCTCTCCTCTCTTGATGAAGAAGAAGATGAGAAGCTATTGTTGAAGGGCCTTGGACAAAAATTGTGGTCTAGAGAGAGTTGATATCTGATGCCCTTCCTTCCTGCTCTTCCCCTTTTAAGAGCCCATAACTCTTCCTACCCAACCATGAAAGCCAAATATCCCAAATATGTGTCTGCTTTCTGAGCCAGCATCCTCAGAGTATATCCTGGCTGCTGGGAGAGTCTCAGGGCCACAAAAGCTCCAGGGCTGACAAACCGAACAGAATGAAGTTCTGTAAAACTCAGGGCTGAGGCAGGACGGAAATTCCTAATGCTCTCGTATCTAAGTGCCTCGCATCCCAGGAACCCGCCTATAAATTCTCTCTCATTGTGCGATTTGTCAGAGCTGTGGAAGAGCTGAACTGGGGAGGCATAGCCTGCAGGAAGAAGCTGGTTTTCCATGAGAACGGCTCCTGAGTGCAGAATTACTGCTAGGAGGCATATTCTTGTCTCCCATTGGATTCTATGGTCAGAAATTAAGACTCTGTTCTACGTTCTTGGAAAAGAGTTTGCAAATCCAGATACTAGACCTGGACTTGCCGGGTAACATGTCGAAGAGCATGCAGTCAGTGGCTGGGTCAGATCTGGAAACTGTCATTTATTCCAACTCCGGTACTTGTTCCTCTGCATTTGGCTGTGCCCAACCCATACAAGTGCCTCTGACTGCACAAAATTACCTTTTAGATCAAGGGTAAAAGAAGACACTGGATAAAACTAGCAGATCTGGACTTCCTCACCTGTCAAACAGGACTAACACTCCTCAGGGTGGCTGAGAAAATCAAATGAGATAGGAACAGATGCCATAAAAAACATATAGGGTGGTTCACATGACATGTTTCTTAAGTAGAGGGGCCTGTATGATTCATTAAATTGGATTTGCTTCTATTTCACTCTCTGTTGAGTTGCAAGTTTCATTCTGATTGTATACTGGGTTCCAAAGGAATTTTCATACTTCATGCTTGGCTATCTTCTGTGATATGACTGGCCCTCAGGCATTCTAGGCTTCCAAAAATCAGACACAGAGAAAATGCTATAAAATGTTACCTTTCATTTTCCCTAGAGCCCATCGCTCTGGAGAGGGCTCAGGACCTCAACTGCAGATTGGAAAAAACTAAGCCATTTTATCTGCCCTTTCCTTTAGTCATGAATTAAGGAGAGAATTCAGAAGATTTAAAATGATGGCTTTATCCCAATAAAAGTTAAACCATGCTGTCTGTGGGTTATTACTTGTCTGGTTTTGCATCTAACTTAGCAAAGGTCTTCAGGCTCAGCCGGATTCTATGCTCTTCCACACCACTGTCTTTTCCCTCCTGAACCTCTTGTAACTGGTGAACTCTTACTCAGCCAGAAGGTCCAACTCGACAGTCATCCTCTGGAAAACATCTTCCCAGAGGTCCCCTGTCAAAGTGACTGATTTCCCACCTTGAGTCACCCATGGCTCTTTAAATGTATATTGATTATCGTCTTGTATTATTATTAACATCGGTTATATTAATTATTACTATGTTTATTTTGACTATTTTTATATGCTTATTTGTTCATAGGTCTGTTTCACCCCCACCAAATTAAGAACTCTGGATTAAAAACTACATCTTACTTTTATTTCCCCAAAGACCAGTATGCAATATGAATAAATGAAGGAGAGAATGGCCACTTCAGTTCACATCTGTGTGCCAAGGCAGAATCTTGCTCACTTTGCCAAGATGTTTATAGGGGGCAGAAATGTTAGTGATTTTTGTGATGTTCCCCAAATACTGACACCATACAAGTCTTCCTTGGGGTTCTATCACTCCCTTGCTGTGCCACTAGAATTTTGACTCCCTATCTTTTCTCTAGAGATATGAAGAAACTCATCTCATGGGTTTCTCTGATTACTAAGGATAACTGAACTGCTCGCTACCTCATAAACTTTTGACCGTTATGCTTATTCAGTTGCATCATGGAGGCAAATGATATTAATGTGGTAAGAATCAATTCCCTTTAGTGGGCCTATTTGCTCTGGCACTCAAACCCTTTCATATTATTTGCAATTAAAGTTTGCATTGTCAGACCAGATAATTATCAAATTATAGACTTCATACCAAACCCTAAGGAGTCCAACAGTGAACAAGCTATATAACCCCAAAATTTTTCTAATGGAAGACCAAGTCTGTTGTCTGAGTAACCTTGGGTTAATCCAGGAGGATGGGCCAAAGTAGATGAGGGGTAGAACCAACCTCAGGCTAGCATTCATCATTACTCTTTCTGAAGTAAAGAGTATTTAACATGCAAATTAAATCTCAAGATTGGACTCTAAATAGCAGATTGTTTTCTAGTATTAGAATGTGGTAATGAACCAAGAAACAAAAGAATAAAGAAATACATGAGAGTTCATTTATCCAAGCAAGATATGGGGGGGTTAATTAGGGTGTTTTTTTTTAATGAACACATACACCTCAAAATATGATTTAGAAGAAAGGGGGGAGGGGTTATAAATAACTATTAGTCAAAACTCTAGATTAGGATTCAGATTAATTCAGTTCACATTGACTGTGATACAACACATTCTACATGAGGCAATGAGTTTCTTCATTATAAAAGTATGCCCTTTGGTTAATTTGTTAACATAAAATTTACAATTAGGATAAAGTTAGTGCATGAAATAGCCCAGGACATATAATACCCAAAGTACCATAGCACAACCTGTACCTTTTCATTTTTAATTTCATTTTTAATTCTTAGATCCACTGAAAAAGGTTAGAAGGAAAGATAATTTGAAGTTATCCTAGAAAGACTCTGAATTCTGAAATACCTAGGAGAATCTTAAATTACATCAGCACTCTCTATTCTGCAACATAGTTTAGAAAGCTGGATGCATATTTCAGATCATTGGCTCTCAAATTTAAAATGTCTGTCTGCTATTTTTTGTATAAGTGTTATCTATTTTCTTTTCTTTGTTGTCTTCATGACATCTTAAAATTAAAAAGCTTCCCAGATGGATTTTGGCTTTTAAATGAGAAAAATGAATACGCTTTTTTATTAAATGTTTTCACTGAAAAACCTGCCTGGTTCTATTCTATAATTAATGAACAAAACAAGAGCTCCATTTGCTTTTCCTGCCTTGATCCTAATGATAGCTTGATTTCATTGCTCAATAACTTCAAAGTAAAATAGCATCTTAAAGCTGAAAAGCTTTTCTCCTAGTCTATTTCTAATCTCCTCTCTCAAGCTGCCACCATAAAGGCATGCAAGAGTTCTACAAAAGACAATTTCTAATAATAAATTCAACACAGAAGTGTTGAATTACATTAGATCTCCCAGATGTAAGCAAGTGTAAGCTAACTGTAATCTACTGTCTTAGTCATTTGGGGCTGCTCTAAGAGAATATCATAGACCGGATAGCTTAAACAACAGACATTTATTTCTTGCAATTCTGGAGACTGAGAAATCCAAGATCAAGGTGCCGGCAGATCCATTATCTAGCAAGGGCCCACATCCTAATTTGTAGTTGGCTGTCTTCTTGTTGTATCCTCATTTGGTGGAGAAAAAAAGCAAGCTGCGGGCACTAATCCCACTTGTGAGGACCTCACCTTCATGACCTCTAATTACCCCCCAGAGTCCCTACCTCCTTATATCCTGGCTGCCGGGATATCACTGGGTTGAGGGTGGGGGAGTAGAACTTCAACATAGGAATTTTTCAAGGACAAGAATATTCAGTCTAAATCATCTGTGTGTTAGCAAGTCTGAACAAAGAATGGGCCAGTGGAAGAGGTTTGCATGAGTACCAAGTCCAAGACCAGGGTTGGCGGTGGCATCTGGGACTATCCAGATGAGATAGATGGAATCTCAGGCTTCGTTCAGTCTTGTGACGTGAGAAGTATTCTCTCCACTGAGGGAGGTATTTCCTAACGTCTTCCCTTGGCTTGGGTAAAATATTCCTCATGACAATTTTGCCTTCTTATGCTCTGACTTCACCCTCATGAAGCATTCTCTGGGGACTGTGAGACTTCCTGATATTATGGCTTTGGGGAATGGTGGGAATATGAGAGCTCTCCAGGCACTAAAGAGGGAGGTCATTCATTCTGTTAATTAATTGGCATTAATTAGCATTCTGATGTACACATCAGTGCCTTGTGAGTCTGGAAGCCAGTCGGTCTCCCTGAGACCTATCAACTTCAAGAATGCCCAAAATCCAGTTGGCGTGCAGCAAAGCTTCTAGATCCTGTACTATACTGAATGCTCCAAAAAAGGCCAGTCTGGGGAAGCCTCTGGGAGGACCAGCCAACAGGCCTTATTGTGGCAGCGTCTCTACTCCATTGTTGTCCCTCTTCGACCCGGAGAGCAAATGACAAGTATTTGTCAAGTGTCTGCTACATGTCTAACACTGTTCTAGGCTTTTTCAGGTGCAAGCGAGGTTTTAGGAAAAATCTCTACCAGCAAAAAGTTATAATTTATTTATTTATTAAGTCCAAAATAGGACAGTACCTAACCAAGTATCGTTTTTATAATATAATAGTAAACTCTACACCCCAAGTATCCAAAATAATGGACTCTTTTTCTAGCAATAGAACAAATATATGTTTTAATCCAGTCCTGGCCTCCCCACCCCCCCAAAAAAATCTGGATTTGATTCTAGCTATAAAAGCCATGTGTAAATTCAATATCCAGATGCAGAAAGTGGACACCAGCAAATAAATTTATGGTTGTGGAAATATTTAGATACTTTGAACGAGAGTGATATACACTGAGAAACCTGTGGCTTATGAATGAACATGCTTCTTTGAAGATCTGACCTTTTTTCCTGCACTAGAATTATATCCTTAGAGTTATAATGCTAGTTTCTTAATTTCCTTCCCATCAGTTCTATCTATGAATAATAAAGTGCACATTCTTTTTTTTTTTTTTTTCTTTTTTAGGGGTGGGTGGATGGAAGGAGTGGGAGAGAGAATCTTAAGCAAGCCCCACATCCAGCAGTCTCACAACCCTGGGATCATGACCTGAGCCAAAATTAAGAGTTGGATGCTTACCTGACTGAGCCACCCATGCACCCCACAAATTCTACATTCTAAAGCATTTCACTATGGCCTGGATTCAGCTTCCTTTGGGTAGAAATCATATCCTTCCTGTACATACTTCTTTCCTAGAATTATATAAGATATATATAATTATTTTCACTGAGACCAGAACCAGGGTTTTATAGATGTGCACTAGCAAGCATTCGGTCAAACAACTGTTGTTAGAACCCTACTGTTTCCAAGCACTATTTTATTATTTTTTAAGATATATTTCAAGCTGGAGGGCAAAGGAGGAGTTGGAGGCATGGTCCTTTTTAGGTAGAAACTTTTCTCTCCAGGGAAAGAAAATAGTCTGGCTGGTTAAAAATCCAAGACTTTAGAAAGAGTTTAGAGAACAGACCTTAATAATTGTTGCAAATGAGTTTAAACAGAAATGGGGAGCCTCACAGCAAGTTAGCTGGAGGGGCTGACTCACACGTGACATCGTAACTATTTCTCAAATGCACGCATACAGGGGTAGGCTCAAATATTCTCATCTTTCCTCCTGAGATGGCAAAGTATGAAGAAATAGTCTCATGTGTGGAAACTTCATACAGGTGGGGCTAGATACTGGTTCTTAAAGAAGCACTAGAATTCAGAGAAGTAAAGGGAATTTTAAAAGGCTAGACAAAAGAAGAAGGAACAGCTTTGTTGGGCCAAAACCAGAAAGCTTCAGGAAATATCAGGCAAATGGTGGCAAATGCTAATAATCTTTTCACCGAACAAAAGTTCCCTTTATGATAAATGTTAGGATGCAATGCACTGATTGAAGACGTGTGTTAGATTGCCAGTGGGATACAACTAGAGGTCAGGATATGCCTAAGGGGAAGAGCCAGCAGTGGAATGCTGGGCCTCAAGAATTGGCCTTGGGAAGGAGAGAATGCCCTCCTTTTCACGGAATGGTAGCGTCACGGTGAGAGGACCAGCATTTCCCCATGAGAAATAACAGAAGCATCAAGACAGAGTGAAAGGATGTCTCATTCCTACACTCCCATCCCGATTCATCCTAGAACCAAATACACATGATGGTGGCATTGATGGTGATCCCACTGGGGTGGGACCAAATGTGGAGGGGGTGGCGAGTAGCCCAAAGAAGTAGCTTGCAAGAAAGTGGATTGAACACAGATTCAGGAGAAGCGCTATCTCCAGGAGGGAAGGGAGAGAATGCTATTCTAAAAGAGCACAGGGGCACTAAGTTACTTTGAAATTTTTATTTCTCGGCCAGATGGTGAGCACATAGATGTTCATTATAATTTTCCTTATTCCTTTCTGTTTGTCTAAAAGATTTCAGAATGGGGCGCCTGGGTGGCTCAATTGGTAAAGTGATTGCCTTTGGCTCAGGTCATGATCTCAGGGTCCTAGGATCGAGTCCTGTGTTGTTGGGCTCCCTGCTCAGAGGGGAGTCTGCTTCTCCCTCTCCCCTCCACCCCTCCCCCTGCTTGTGTTCTCTTTCTCTCTCTCGAATAAATAATATCCTTAAAAAATAAAATAAAAATAAAAACAAAAGAGCAAAATACAAGTTTAAAAAGGTGCAAAACGCTTATAGCTGTTATCCATGTATCTTCAATCAGAATCTGCCTATGGTTATCAATAGAATCACATTACTACTAATATACTTCTTAATGCTCCTGCTCATGCGGGATGACCACTCCACTTCCAATTAAAAAAAAAAAATAGTCCTCTCTGATTGTTTCTGGAAGTCTGTCTCACACAAGATCATGTGCCACATGCAGCCTCCCATGGCTCCTTGCTGCTACACCCCTATCCCCATGAGGCCCCGGCCCCTGCTCTGCCAACCAAGTCATTTCAGAGGTACCTCCACTGCCACAGCCCCGGAACTCACCCTGAGACCCTGGACCTCTGTGTCAAAGGCACCATCAGGTGTCCTTGTGCCTCTAGATGTTCATGCTACCAAAGTGGCCCCACATTCCCTTCAGCCCTCTAGAATTTCAGAACCATGTTGTGCTCTGGACAGATATAGGACTGGTAACTCTGTCCTCTGCTCTGCTACTCTTTGTCATTCAGGCAACAAAGCTTGGCCTAGACTCAGCAAACACGTTGTGGAAACAGCTTCAGCTTCTCTGCACTCCCCCTTTCCTCAGGGCACAAAGATGTGGCAGTGGGGCTGGGGGCTAAGGGGCCAATTCCAAGGCATGTGATAGCCAACAACTATCCAGATCCCCATGCAAATTGCCCCCCACCCTCGACCCATGTCACTACTCAGTCACACCCAGATGCATCTCAATTCCAGTGGTGGGCACAATAAAACTTGAGGCCAGGCCACCATTCCCATCACTCATCCTTCCATTTTGACTCAATGACAGACAAAATAAATCCACTTGGTCAAAGTAATGATTTGCTCATTATGAAGCCACGTGCACTAAATCTTTTATGCAGCACATATTCCAGAAGGCCTGCTCTCTGCCAGGCACTGTGCTAACTGGAACAATGGGAGGGTCGGAAAGATGGCTGGGACACAGTACCCCTGCTCTAGGAGCTCACAGCCTAGCAAGAGGACCAAGAAATACATCAGTACACTGTTCGTTCAACCTAGAACCTTGAACTCCGTGTTGCCTCAAATCAATAGACTTCCCAGCTTTTGAAATTCAGGGAGGTGCCCTTTGAAAGATCTTTTTCCTCCCTTTTTGAAATCAGGTTTTGTGTTCCTCAGTTCCCAAGACCTTTGACCGAAAAAGTACAAAACAATATCCTGAAAGAGTTGAAAGATGGGCCTCTGAGAACAGTCTAGAGCTCTCTCTGTGAGGGGCAAATGACAACAACAAAACTAGCTTCACAATAAATGCTGGAAGTAGACTGACGAAGCGACAGATCTAGAGAGGAAGGAGGGAAAAAAAAAAGTCCTGGATTTAGCACAGAAATGAATGAGCGATCTCTGTAAGAGATGCTGTTATCAATGCGAAAACGACGTTAAGATGTGTTAACAGGAACATGGCAGGCAGCGCCGGGCCTTCATCCAGGCACATTCAGCCTTGGTCAAGCCTTTATTATGTCCAATTTTGGTTTCCTGCTTGAAGAGTTGTTATATTTCAGGCTGATATTAAAAGAATGGAAAATAGGCACTGGCATCTAGCCTAGAAAAGACGAGGCTACAGGATGATTTAATACCTGTGGCCCTGATAGAGATATTTCAGCAACAGGAAGTGTAGTTCAGTAACAGAATAAATTGAGCATAAGGGCGATTAAACACTGGGGCCTTGATCGCAGGTCGTCATCTTTGAAGCTCAAGTTCTTCAGCCCTGCTGCTTGCAGAGTACGGTTCACTTCCTATCTTGTATTACAATTTTTGTATGCATATCTTGCCTTCCTTTGGGGCTGACCTTCTCATCTTTGGATCCCCTACAGCAGGTCCCTAGGTGACCAGCTCGTAGTATGTATTCAAATGGTATCACGGGAGGAGAGGCAAGGGGGTACCTGCTGGGACAAACTACATAGCCACCATCGTAAGGGAGGTAAGAGAGGGTAGCGCCCAAGACCTGTTAGGCCTATGGACAGATCACACAAGGAATAGTTCAGAGAATTGTGTCAGCCAGGGCCACAAGGATACTAGTGAAGGACAGGTTGTGGCACGGAAAGAGTAGGGTGAGGGGTAAACGGTGACTTTTCCATAGCAGTCCGTTTGTTCCTCCAGCCGCAGCCAACCCACCACAGACCCCTAAAGGAAGACCCAGCCGGAACTAGGAAGACGTCAGCAAAGACACAATGGGGCAGGAGAGGCAAGGAAAAGGCACTACTGGAAGGGAGAAGGCAGAAGAAAGAGAGAAGAGGCATCTGTAATTTCGGCAGTGGGACCCTGAGAAAGGGAGGAGTATTTCATGGCAAGCTTTCTTGGGAGGATACATTAAAATGCACGATCACCAGGCAATACAAAGCAGTTCAAGTGCACATGCTCAATGCTGTGGGGGCAGAGAGGCCCTGAGCTGTGGAGGGAAGACTAAAAGCGGCTCAAGGAAAGTAGGAAAGAGGGTCTGCCTGCAGAGAGGTAGTTAACCCTTTCGTTCCATTCCTATCTACCCCTTGATAAGTAGCGTCTAGTAAAATGTTGCAAATGCCCTCATTCTAAGGATATAGAGTCTATGAATTTCTTTGTAAGAAAATACTTTTCATGGGTTAGAGCCTCTGCTTTCGGCTCAGGTCATGATCCTAGGGTCCTGGGATCGAGCCCCGAGTCAGGAGGCCTGCTTCCTCCTCTCTCTCCAGCTGCCTCTCTGCCTACTTGTGATCTCTGTCTGTCAAATAAATAAATAAAATCTTAAAAAAAAAAAAAGAAAAGAAAATACTTTTCAGGAGGCTTTTTTAAAACTCCCTTTAGATTATTGAACTGTTGCCTCTCAAGTGGGTAGATGTCTTTGGGGTTTGAGTTTCTGTAGGAAGTAAGTGGCTGTGTGTGTTTGTTTGTGTGCGTGTGTGTGTGTGTGTGTGTGTGTGTGTCTAAAGTGCATTAGGCCAGTACACAGGCGCTTCCCACATAACTCTCTTTTCCCTAAGGAATTGTTCCAAGGTAGAAGCTGTTCTCAAACAACCGTTGCAGACTGTAAAGTCTGGAACAGATCATGTGGTCCAGTCTCCTACCTCCATGAAGTTATTTTTTTTAAATCATATTTTATTAATAAAGGACCACCCTGTGGTGGGAGCTGTTCCCTTCTATCTCACTGACCTCCTCCAGATCTTCTCAGCACAGGCTCTCTTTGATAAAAAATTAAATATAGTATGCAGAAATGAAGGATGCTATGAGTAATTTGAGACTGGCCCAGACTTCCATTTTCCCTCGTAAAAGAGTCCTGAAATGTCCAACGTGTGATTCCCAACGCTCTTGCTGAAGGATGGATGACTGCCTCAGTTGTTCATGGTACCAGTGGGTTAATCCAGTTTTCAGAAACACCAGTTCTGGAAGCCGGACACTGAGCACCCCTGTCTGTGCTACAGGGTGAAAGCACGGATGCCTGCTGGTCTCTGCAGGCACATAACGCTGTGCACAAATGAATCTTTGATATGTCTCCCTAATTTCCCTCGTCTCTCCTCTCTAGCCCTATCTAGCCAGACCCCAGAGGGCTACTTGGAAGTTGTTGATGCCAGCCCTGCTCTTAGCTCATGATTCACTTCTCTCCCCGCCTCTCAAGTGCATCCAGTCTCCCTTTCATGGGCCTTTGTTTTCTTCCTATTTCCCCACTGGTGTCTGACCAGGTCCCAAACTCAATTCTCTCTTCACTATCACCATGTCAGTACCCTACTAAGTAGCATGAGTTATGACACCTGCTCGTTTTACTATCACAAACTGAAGACAGACAGCTACTTCCCAGATGCATTCCATTAATAACAAGGAGCCAGCAAAGAATGTGCATGATTTCCCTCTTCTTATCTTTACAGCTAGGAAAAGAGCTTGGTGGATAGCCTTTGTACGCTTGCCATTAGCATACATTTAGTGTATGAATATCAGCATATCAGTGGAAGATTACTAAATTCTTGCTCTCCTCCATGGAAGGTAAGGGGTGTGTGTGTGTGTGTGTGTGTGTGTGTGTGTGTGTGTGTGTGGTATGTGTGTGTGTTGTAAGAAAGAGAGAGAGATAAGACTGGCCTGGAAGAATCACAGACTTTTCTTCTAAGCTACTCTGTTTTATGAGCTTATTTCAAATATGCCAAAACTCTACTTGCTACCTCAAAATTGGAGTGTATTGGGAAGAGGGGGAAATCAGGCATTGAAACGAATTCCCAAGGGCAAATGAGTCCCATAATCAAATATATTAGTTTGCTATCACTGCTACAACAACCAACCACAGACTTGGTGGCTTCAAACAGCACAACTTGATTACCCCCGCTAGAGGTTCAAAGTCCAACACAGGTCTCACTGGGCTAAAAGCGAGGCCTGGGCAGGGCTGCATTCTTCTGGAGGCTCTAAGGGAGAATCCATTTCCTTGCCTTTCCAGCTTCTAGAAGCTGGCCTCGACCTTGGCCCCCTTCCTCCATCTTCATCACCAGCAATGTGACCATTCCTCTGTAATCGTATCTCTGCCTGACCACAGCCAGACGGCTGTCTGACTTTAAAGACCAGGTGATTAGACTGGGCACATCTGGAACATCCAGGATCATCTCCATCTCAGTGCCTGTAACTTAATTACGTCTGGGCCGAGTCCCTTTTTGCCATGTACCTATTCATCGCTTCTGGAGATTAGGACAGGGACATCTTTGGGAAGAGTGTGATTCTGCCTGCCCACAGCAAGTCGCTGAACTTTTTGAAGGGAAAAAAATTGAATGGGCAAACTTTGGTAGTAAGGGGAATAGCAACATGCCTCGGTACACGTGTCTGTCTCAGCTCTGGAACAAGCAACTCAGGCCAAGTCAGTGAGTATTCTACTGAGGCCTCTCGTGTGAGGGCAGACATAGCTCTGTTTTTATGAGGGGCTCATGCACTTTATGTAGTCAATATACGTTGAGACATACATATATGTCAACATATGTATCATCAAAGAGATCTTTAAATGTGTACATATCATGATACATGGAGATAATTAACATTGAAATTCACTCAACTGTATTTGCTCTAGAAACCATGACTTGATGAGAGCATAGTATTTAAGCAGGAAGACACCCCAGATCTTCTAGGGACTTGAAATGACAAGAGCATCGAATCTAACCGAATTAAACTTCTTTAAGTCAAGCATAAGAGTCGCGGCTACAGCTCTGCTCCACGGGCACTGGGTGACCCGCTCACGTGCTCTGGGCTTCTGAGCCCTTGTTTGTGACAAGAAACATCTCCAAGCTGTTTTTCATTCTGTGAAGGGGCTCTCAGTGTGGGCAGCGGGTTGCTTCTCCCGCTCTTTACCGAAAGAGTCATCTTCTGTTGTGGAGATCCGAGTTGCTCTGCTCATTTGACAGAGAGCCCACCCATAAGTACCCGCGTTCCCCAGCAGTCTGACCATTGCGGCTTGGAGATGAAGAAGTGCCTTCATCACTCAAACCCAGACAGAGACCCGTCTCCAGATCCAATCAACACCACCCCCTCCTCAGGGGTGAGGAGTTGGTTGCCTCCCAAACTGTTGCTGACCAGGCTGTCTTGCCTGGCTTGGCTGATGAGATCACCATACCAGCGCACCCTGGGTACAGACCAGGCCGGCTGTTGCAACATGTTCCCAGGCAGGCTGTTGCCCTCATTCTATCGAGGGGCGTGAGCACCAAACACCCTGTATGATCCGGCAGTTCACTGACAGGGCCGTCTCTCTTCTCCCCTTTGCCTTGGGTTTGCATTTTTATATCCTGCATCCATCTTTCCCTGGATAAAAGGGATAAGAGGAGTTTCTCAGACTTGATTTCTCAGTGGGAAATGTTTACTTTGGAAAGCACATACACCGATGTTAATTGAGAACAGAGTTCAGAATGAGGGCCTGAAAACTGCACCCTTGCGAACTTATTGGTGGGCTGATTTCTGCCGATGACTCCTTGGTTGGGTTGTGCCTGCAAGTGATCCCATGATCAACTATTTTCCAAAAGGCTGCGCACATGGATTGGTGTCCTTTCCTTTGACCAGTTCTCTACCTCGCAGTAATTATTTGTAATTAATCATATAAGGTCTTCATCATGAAAGCTACTGAGAATCCTGGCCCCTACTACCTAGTATTAACAGTCTGGAAATCTCCAAGCAATCTGTGCCCTCTACAGTCTAAACAGGATGGGCCTCTATTAGAGAGATTACAGTAAAAAATAACAATCAGCTCTCTGATGATCCTATGCGGAGGGAAAGGGTGGGGAGGAGTAGATTTGGCAGAGGACAAGCCCAGACTTTCGTCACAGGGACAGACCAAAGTGTTAACACAAAGGGAGAACACGGGAGCATCCTGCACACTGCATTTCAGCAACAGAAAACATGGCACCTCCGGGGGCCCGGCCCACGTCCTGACCGCCGGGAGGGTCTCAGCACCTCCAGTAACCCTCCGCCCCTTCCAGCTGCGGACATGCTCGGGGGATCCGGATTGCAGGGAAGACGCAGCCTGGCCGCTCTCTCCCAGTGAGTGCTCGCTTTGCCTCTTCGCTTTAAACTTTTCTTTCTTGCTCTTTTTTTTTTTTTTTTTTAATAAAGGAATTGTTTGAAAAAAGAAAGAAAGAAAGAAAAAGAAAGAAAGAAAGAAAAGGAAAGGAAAGGAAAAAATTAAATTGGGGAGTGGGAGGGGAGAGGAGAAATCAAGAGGCCAAGGCAGGCAGGCAGTATGTAAATTTCAGACCTGTCTGAAACTTTCTGGTCTAAACTTTATAGTTGTTCTGATTGGTTTTCCTCTTTGCCATTTTTATGGTGGTTTGTAGACCATTTGCAAGGGTTTATAATGCTTAGGTACAGGATTTCTCTACTGCAAATACTGGTCCACAAAGTATTGTGTTTCTAAAGATCTGCTGTTAATTTAGACCTGAGCCCTTTGCTCAGAATGATCCACTTGCAGGAATCAGAGATTTTGGCTAAAGCACACATTGCCCAATCCTTAAAGTCAACAGCCCAAACCCCTTAATATACTGACCATCTGACTGTGACCGAAGAAGATTGAGAGCACATGCAATTGATCAGGGAATTGTTCAGATAACAGGCTCCAAGGTTTAGGATCATGAAACCCTGGAATGTTAAAGCTACAAGGGGCCTCTAGGATTGTTCGCTGCGATGTTCTCATTCTGTAGACAAGGAGATGAAACCCAGAGGGGTAACTCAACTTACCCAAAGCCAGACAGCTGTCGGTAACGAAGCCAATGTCTTTGTAGTCGCAGGCAAGAGCCCTTTTCATGTTGGTGTTTATGAGGTTTGGAAAACTGACTGGGTCTTGGGAAAAGGTACCGCACAAGAGTGAGAATACCAAATGGCCTTTCAGTAAATCTTCCCCATTTTTGAGAGTTTTGGCACCGATTCAGCATGACAATTGTTGTTCCAGTTGTTCTAGCATTTGTGCAACAGTTAATCAAATAAACAGAGGGACTCAGTGGGGTCCTAAAAACGGGACCTACCTCCACCACATTAGCAGATCTCTTGGATCACCCCTTTCTGTAAGTGTGAGCTCTCAAGTATGAGAGCTCCAAGGGGTTTTAGAGGTTATCTGTGTAGGCCAGTGGTTATCAAACTAGTTGTTTTGTTTTTCTTAGCAACTCTAATGTCACAAGGCCTTCTGTTACGTAAAGGAGATGTTCTGGTTGAATGAGTGGGTGTAGATCTAGAGCTCCTCACTCCTACGACACTCCCAAATCATGCCCCACTGCTTACCTCCGCTCAGCTCCCCATCTTTTCTCCACCCCACCCCATTCTGCCCACTCTACCAAAACTTCCTTGAAATCCTAGATCTCCATGAACAGTTCAGAAACCGCTGGTCTTGTTTAATTCCTTTATTTCCGATAAGGAAAGTGATGCACACGGTAGGGAAAGGTTTGCGCAGTGTTGCACAGCTGGCCAACAACAGAGCTTGGAATGCTGGGAGAGAGCCCCATCCGTGTGTCCACACATGCCCGAATGTCCTGTGTTTCTCTCTCAAACCCCAAGTTCTGACTTTCCCCACTCCATCCTGCCTGTGGTTCTGTCAGTTTACTTTCTCTGTATCTCTCTCACTCCTCACTCACTCCATCATTTCCTGAATTTCAAGTTCTTGCCTCTCACATGGACGATTATAATGGCCTCTCATCCTGCCCTCAGTCTTCGTCCCCTTTCTGATCCCGTCCGCAGCCCCCTCCTCTGCCCACTTTGAGGATGGAATCCCTTCTCCTTAATGTGGCATTCAAAGTTCTCTACAATCTGGGGCCCCTGGATGGCTCAGTTGGCTAATTATCTGCCTTCGGCTCAGGTCATGATCCCTGAGTCCTGGGATCGAGTCCCATGTAATCGAGCCCCTGCTCAGCCGAGAGCCTGCTTCTCCCTCTTCCTCTGCCTGCTGCTTTGCCTACCTGTGCTCTCTATCTCTCTGTCAAATAAATAACCTTGAAAACAAACGAAGTTCTCTATAGTCTGCCTCAGTATCCCTTGCCATTTTGACCTGCCCCTGCTGCAGCTGAGTCAGACCGCTCACTGTTCCCCAGACTCATTGTGGGCAGGCCACCTCCATGCCTTGGCTCACTCTGGTCCCTACGTGGGAGCACTCCATGTGCCTCAGCCCCCTCATCCGGAATAAAGGCCTTAAACAAGATTAGGCATGAGGTCTACCTCACCTGCTTCTGCCTACTTCCGTCCTGTCCTTCAAGGCCCCAGTCAAACCTTCCTCCACAAACCTTCCTCAGTTCTGTTTTCCTTCAATGCTAGGAAGTTATATCCAACCTTCTATGATTAGCTTTGGACTACAGTTAGGGGTGAGCGCGCCTGTCCTCCCCACAATACGTAGCAGTTCACTTGCGGGCCGGAACTTTTTTGAATCTTTGAATCTTCAGTTTCCAGCATGGTGCTGGTGGGAAGAAAAAAAAAAAATCTTTAAATGTCCTATTATTGAGTAAACCAAACTCAGTTTATCCAAGTTCACACTTTTCATTTGATTCCTCTGAACACAGGAAGCTTCTGCACTTTTTGCTTTGGGAGAAGTATTAGGTTAAAGGCCTAAACAGGTGCCCAACAGAATCGTTTCGAAATTCCTTGACATTTGCATCAGATAATTTATCTGAGTTTCATTGCCTGCAGAGCAAGATTGGCAGTATTTTTTTTTTTTTTTTTATGAGCCACATTAAAATTCCTGAATGCCAAGCCCTGCACAGGGCCGTGTTATCTTCAGGGCAGGTGTGAACGGCCTCTCAGTTCTTTAGATTTTAAGGTGCTGTGTAATCTATTCCTGGTGAGATAACTGTCACTTGCAGTCTAATATTTTCACCGCTACTTTTCTCATCTCCCCAAAGCCCTCATGAAGTCTCCTTAAGGCAGAATTGCACATTTCTTGTAAATATTCATGCTTTAGTCCATTAAGAGTTATGTTTCTCATAAAGAAATACGCTTTTGTAGATCCTGACGATAAAAAAGTTTTGTTCTTGTGTCACGTTTTGTAACAAATGTGGAAGAGGATATAAAGTTTAAAACCGTGGAATCCAAAAAAACATAGGAAGTTATGTAGGAAATGAGTCGCAGTTTATGTCGCTTCTCATGTGCCTCTCAGCCTATCAAAAATGGCTTTGCAGAGGCAGCTCTAGCTGGGGTCAGAGGAATGGGGTCAGGGGAGGTGCTCCTTTACCATCTGGAGGCTCATTTGCTCCTGGCATTCCCAGCTGGAATGGTGAGGTTGCGTTTTTCCCAAGGAAAGGCAGCCTTGCTTCTCAGTATTTGTTTCAGATACATCTCAGGCTTAAAAAGGTGGTTGTGGGCTGGCCCGAGTTCCCAACTGCCATGTATAATGATGTTTGAAGTTCCAAAAACCAATTTGCAAATTAAGGTTTGGAAACAAGCTTTTCATAAATGTAGGACTGCTTGGATTCATTTCCAAGCCTAATTGAATTTTTAAGAGGAGCCTTTAAAACTCTGTAAACCTTACTCATTTCCATGCATTCATTCAACAAATATTCATTGAAGGTTTTCTCTGCCAGTTGCTGGTGCTGGACTAAGCACTAAAAACATAAAAAAGGACAAAACACAGGTTCTGGCTTCACGACAATCTAGTCTTTTAACCTCTCACCCAATGTGGGGCTGTAGGAATCTTTTCTCAGCCCTCCTGCCCTGCACGACTCACGCACGCCCCAGTCCGCTCCTGGCTGCGGCTGCGCACAGAGCAGTCTGGCTGCCTCATCAGCCTTAGCTACGTTAGTGTTTTCCCCTTTCCTTTTTTCCTCTGACCGTCTGCAAGAAATACAAGTTTCTTTTAACTTCTACTTAAAACAACTGAAGTACAATAAACTTAAGTTCATTTTGTAACTCAGTATCATATGTATATACACACACATAACGTATTGGAAACAAATAGTTGACAAAGCAGTGTGCACTCTTACTATGTACAATCCCCTTGGGTATTTCTTTCTTTCTTTCTTTCTTTCTTTCTTTCTTTCTTTCTTTCTTTTAAGATTGAAAAAAATTTGAGAGAGAGTGTGTGAGCGAGGGAGAGAGAGAAACTCAAGCAGACTCCACACTGAGTGTGGAGCCCGAGGTGGGGCTCGATCCGAGGACTCTGAGATCACAACCTGAGTCAGATGCTTGACCAATTGAGCCACCCAGGCAACCCTATATTTCTCTGTTTTTTAAGTTGTGTTGCCAATTTCTCTTGTTTTCAGCTTTATATATAATTGGTAGATAAAATTAAAATATCTTTCAAGCGTAAAGTGTGGTGATTTGATAGATGTAAACATCATGAAAGATTTCCCGAACAAGTGAATTAACATGTGCATCACCTCCCATACTTACCTTTATTTTTTCCTTCTTTTTTTTTTTTTTGGTGACAACACTTAAGCTTTACTCTCTCAGCAAATTTCAGTTCTACAATACAGTATTATTCACTATAGTCACCGTGTTACACGTTAGATCCTCAGACCTTATTTATCTTCTAATCTAACTGAAAGTGTGCACTCTTTTAACAGCCTCTCCCTATTTCGCCCACCCTCCAACCCCTGGCAGCCACCATTCTAGTTTGACCCGTTTTTTCTCTCTA
Source organism: Martes martes (assembly GCF_963455335.1). Classification (NCBI taxonomy): domain Eukaryota; kingdom Metazoa; phylum Chordata; class Mammalia; order Carnivora; family Mustelidae; genus Martes; species Martes martes. The sequence continues at coordinate 90,199,818 of NC_137899.1, forward strand.
ATTCCACGTGTAAGTGATTCCATACAATATTTGTTTTCCTCTGTCTGGTTTATTTCACTTAGCATAATGCCTTCCAGCTTTATCCATGTTGTTGCAAAGGGCAAGATTTCCTTCCTTTTTAAGGCCAAATAATATTCAACCATATATATATATACACACACACATATATATGTGTATATATATATCTGATTATATATATCTGATTATATATACATTTATACATATTTATATACATATATACATATATTTATAATATATACATATTATATATACATTTAAATATATATAAGAATATATATATGAGTACATATGTATATTATATATAATCACATTTTCTTTTGTCCATTCCTCCATCAACAGATACTTGGATTGTTTCCATACCTTGGCTATTGTGCATAATGCTTCAGTGAACATGGGAGTGCACATATCTCTTCAAGATACTGAGTTTCTTGCCCTCTAATATTTTCTGTACTTTTTAATTTCCTTTAAAATGCTGGTTGTGGGGCGCCTGGGTGGCTCAGTGGGTTAAAGCCTCTGCCTTCGGCTCAGGTCATGATCCCAGGGTCCTGGGATCAAGCCCCACATCGGGTTCTCTGCTCAGTGGGGAGCCTGCTTTCTCCTCTCTCTCTGCCTGCCTCTCTGCCTACTTGTGATCTCTGTCTGTCAAATAAATAGATAAAATCTTAAAAAAAAAAAATGCTGGTTGTGACCCATTAAATAGATTTCCGAAGTTGCAAATGAGTCACAAACTGAGTTCAAAAACCACTGAACCTATCACGTGGTCTTGGGATGGCTGGCTGCCTTCGGGGCAGCTTAGGAAGCTCTGCCAGCCTGGTGATCACCCGGCTCCTGCAGCAAGAGTCAGCACAAGGAGGGGCTTCTCAGAGGGGAATCAGATGGTCTGGATTCTGGTCTGGCTCCCTCGGTGACCAGCACTGTGATCCCAAGCAAGCTGCTGCAAGTTGCCGCCACGCAGCTATAAAATGGAGATAGTAGTGCTTACCCTGTGTGACTTGCAGGATGGCAAGGTCATCCGCTACAGTGACGTGCATTAAAGTATACGGAAAATATTAAGAACAAAACAAATGCGAGTTATTGTTGAATAGCCTTGTTTTTCCCAATTAAAATTTAATATCAGAGAAACAACTTGGAGGGACCATTTGTTCTTTATAGACTTGGAAAAAGATCCTTGCATGGGCTATAATATTATGCAATTTCATAAATGAAAATCTCAGAGCGGCGTTTGTTTGTGATGTTGTAACTAGGTTTGCATTTAGGAGCTCAGCTGGGTTATCCTCCCTCCTCTGCCATTTCTGTAACCAGAAAAAGTTACACAACCAAGGAAGCAACTGGTGGTCAGTGGGCTTTTGACTCATGAGCCCATTTGTGTGCTTTGACTGATAGGATCACCTCCAGCCTGCTGGATTTAGAAACACTAATTTCTACTGTTTATAAGACGACTTTTTTTTTTTAAACTGAAAACAACAGACATTAAACAAAAGTAACCAGCAAAGGAGATAATTTTATTAAGAAGGGTTTAAAACAGTAAACTTCTAGAGGAAATATGGCACTTTTCCTTTTTCTTTATAACATTGATCTTTCCCTTTTTCTTTATAACATTGATTAGAATGCATCTGTTAGGTTGTGATGTTCCTATTTAAGGCCTCATATTCTAGTCTGATGTTTTCTATGTTGGAAAATTCCTATCAGTTGCCCCTTCCATGCTAGCTTATACACAGTTCAGCCATAAGCCATAGCTCATAACTACCCTGTGTATTCCAGAGAAAAAAAATATATAAAGTGCATAAAACTTAAGCAACTCTTTAAAGCTAGCTTTAAGCTGATATCATGACCTTTGTAGCTTCTGCATAGATACCCACTTTGTGTGATATGCTTAAGCATTGAATTGAAAGAGACTGTATTCACACAACATTGTAATGAACAGGTGAGGCCTGGGGGTGCTGAGCCATACTGAACCTTTGGAGAAGAAGGGATGGCTTTAAAGAGGAACCTGTTGGGGCACCTGGGTGACTAAGGCAGTGAAGCGGCTGCCTTTGGCTCAGGTCATGATCCCAGAGTCCTGGGACAGAGTCCTGTATCGGGCTCCCTGCTCAGCAGGGAGCCTGCTTCTCCCTTTCCCTCTTGCTCTGCCTACTTGTACTCTCTCTCTCTGTGTGTCAAATAAGTGTTTTTTAAAATAATAAAAAAGTAAAGAGGAACCTTTTGCTCCCTGCTGCCATCTTGCAGGTAACCTTTCTGGAGTGAAGCGTTGCTGCTGGTTAGGGAAAGGGTCTCAGCACTCCTGCTCTTGGGCAGGCGCAGCTATCACAGTACAAAGTGGGCACATTCTTGACAGATGAGAAATTAAGAGCCAGATATCCTGACTCCCCCATCTGTGTTTAGACTTTAATCATTACTAAGTGTGTGACCTTGGGAAGGTCACTAGTTTCACTATGTCTAAGTTTCTTCATCTGTTTAAAAAAAAAAAAGACTAATATCTTCCTTGCAGGTTTAGTGAAAAGTAAAAGAACCAGCTATGCAAACACCCTTCCCTCTGAGCACCCCCTTCCTAAAGCCCCCGGAAGAAGGGTGACTTCATATCTTATGTCAACAGAACTACTGATGCTGGGGCAAAAGGCAGCTGAATTCGGTTTATGATTGACCTGTATGCACTAAAACATCCATCTATGCCAGGAGAATCAGAGGAACTCTTCATCTTAGATTTTAGTTGTTCCATTTACTAACTACTTACAGATGACAACCCAGGGGCACCTGGGTGGCTCAGTTGGTTAAGCATCCGACGCTTGGTTTGGCTCAGGTCGTGATCTCATGGGTGGTGAAACCGAGCCCCACCTTGGGGTCTGGGCTCAGTGAGGAGTCTGCTCGAGGGTTCTTGCTCTCTGCCTCTCCCCCATGCACATGCGTGCTCTCACTCTCTATCTCTCAAATAAATAAATAAATCTTAAAAAAAAAAGATAACCCATACTGCTATACTTTGGATAACTCTGAAGTTAAAGGAAACTTGCTAAAAGTGGACTTTTGGGGCAAAATACTGAATTACTACTTTTCCGACTTGGCCCAAACTGGACACATCATAAAGGGGGATGTAGTAAGATATAGGGATCTGTTGGCCAGAGATTCAAATGCCACCAGTCTTCAAGTGACCCTCACAAGTATAAACAAAGAATATTGACTTCACAATCCAGATAAACTTGGATTCCAGTTCTCATCACATCTTCTTATTAATTGTGTGCCCTTGAGAGAATTACTTAATCTTGCTGAGTTTTTCAGTTTTATTCACGTACAAGAAGAGGAAACCGTTTGTGAAATGGTTAGCACAGTGCCTGGCTCTTAGTAAGTGTTCAGAAAGGTTTTGGGGTTGGGGGGTGATTAACAGTGGTCATTATCGCCATGAACTTGGTGCCAGAGGGATGAATCTCAGGTAGCTTCTGGATAAGCACAAAAACAGGGTCCTAGGGCTGCCATGACAAAGTACCACAAACCGGGGGGCTTCGCACAACAGAAACTAATTGTCACAATTCTGGAGGCTAGCAGTCTGAAGTTAAGGTGGCTCCGGGGCCATGTTCCCTCTGAATCCCATAGGGGGAGAGTCCTTCCTTGCCTCTTCCGGATTCTAGTAACCCCAGACATTTCTTGTTTTGTGGCAACATAGACCCAGTGCTTCCATGACTTCATGCAACATTCTCCCTAGTTCTTTCCACATCATCTTCCCTCTGTGTGTGTCTCTGTGTCCAAATGTCCCCCTTTTTATGAGAATGCCAGACAGATTAGGGCTCACCCTAATGACCTCACCTTAACTTGATGTGTCTGTAAAAGTATTATTTCCAAATACGGTCACATCCTGAGGTACTGGGGGTTAGAACTTCCACATATTTTTGGAGCAGACACAAGTCAGCCCATAGAGTGAGTATACAGACTTCCTAGAGGTGAATGCAACAAACCTGGCCATTACTTCTATTTTAAACTTTGCAGGTTTCCAGAAGTTGGGCAAATTAGAGCATCCAAGAGAGGCCTAGCATGACAGTGGTATTCTGGTATTGGCTGAGTAGTGAACACTTTCCTAATCACAAAGGGGCAAAAGGCCCTCAGACTCAAGCCTAGCTGGGAGCTCTCATCTTCACCTCACTGAGTTAAGGGCAGACAGGAAGTGCATACAGCCTCTGCTCATCCCCACGGAAACAGTCCTGAAGTCATAGATTGAATCGTGCCAGATCCCTAAGGGGTTAGAATAATGGGAAGGATTTATCTTCCACTTTCTCCCCCTCTCCTGTAATCACTTTTTTTTTTTTTTAAGATTTTCTTTATTTATTTGAGAGAGAGGCAATGAGAGAGAGCATGAGTGAGGAGAAGGTCAGAGGGAGAAGCAGACTCCCTGTGGAGCTGGGAGCCCGATGCGGGACTCGATCCCGGGACTCCAGGATCATGACCTGAGCCGAAGGCAGTCGTCCAACCAACTGAGCCACCCAGGCATCCCTCCTGTAATCACTTTTAAAATTTCTGACCTTACTTAAACATCAGACTCGACCCAGGGAAGTGTTATGAGTCTGCCTCTCCTGGATCTGAAGATGTCGGGGCTGGGAGAGAGATCATGTCAAATATCCACCCCCCTCCCCACCACGGGAACGAGGCTCAGTCACCCAGCTGGCCCGAGGAGCCCAAGAAGGCCAGGGTTTCACAAGTCCACCTCAGGGCTACAGGTAAATCCCTAACCAAGGTCCTCAGATACAAGAAGAGCAAAAGGAACACAGCAAAGGTAGAAACTGAGCATTTAAGAGGATAAATTTACAAGTTGCAATAGAAGGTATTTTAAGAAATCGGATGGACTACTGGCCCAATGTAATGAAGCACTCACCTAAATAAACAGTGGAAAATGCTGGAAATTGTGAAAAAAAATTGCTAATGAAGTAGAATCATTCAATCCTTAAATTGAATGCTGCATTAGTTTCTTAGGACTGCTGTAAAAAACTACCATATCCTGAGTGGCTTGACAGAACTGGCAGGGTTTCCTTCTGAGGGATGTGAGGGAGACTCTTGGAGGCCTCTCCCCGGGTGGTTTGCTGGCCGTCTTTGGCAGCCCTTGGTGTGTAGATTCATCAGTCTAATCTCTACCTTCACGTGACACTGTGTCTTTCTTCACATAGTCTACCCTCCATGAATGTCCTTCTCTGTAACCAAATTTCCCCCTTTTATAAGGATACCTGTCACACTGGGTGAAGGCCACCCCAATGACCTCAACATTACCTGATTACCTCTGTAGAGGCCTTATTTCTACATAAGATCACATTTTGAGGTACAAGGGACATAGGTCATCGACATCATTTTTAGAGAACACAGTTTAATCCATAGCAAGTACTGGAAGATTTAAAATAGTTTAACATGACATTTCCTAGTTTAATTCATAAGCAATATGTGGGATAATTTTCCAGGATAATAAAACGCCAGCTGGCTGAAGGATATTGGGGCAGTGAGGACATCTGGGTCCTCCGCTGATAGGCTGTCAGTCTAAAGCCATTCCAGTGAAAGTCAGAACCACGAAGAGCTCGAACCGTCTTCATTCTTCACTAAGTGAATTCACTTAGTGAATTCTTCACTAAGGTTGGGTGTTAAGCCAGCCCCAAAGATGACTAGAGAAGGGGATTTTCCTCCTCCAGGAGGACATGTGCATTTTCTGGCATGGGAAGATAAGCTGTCTGATGATAAATTTCCATCTACATTTTAATGAGCAGTGACATGGATTATGAGTGCGACAGAGAAAATGCGAGATAAACGGCATTCCATTTATTGGACATTTTTAGTCACAGCTCTGTCCCTCCACCCTCCTCTCCTCAAAATAGAAAGCCAGAGAAAAGTTAGTCAATAGGAGAGGAATAAGGGAATACAAACAGAAGATGAGACCCTTCACCTGCTTTCTTCTGCATTTCTGAGCCTTCTCTCATGTCACTATGTGCGATGAAAAGGAGTTAAAGATTCTCGAGTTAGAAAAACCTTTCTGCCCAGTTATCCCCTTCATGCTTGGAAACAGGAGCATACTTTGGGATACATACAAGCACAGAACCTGTATCCTATATAATGAGTAGGATAGTGATAATAAAAAAAGTTAATAAAAACGGTTAACACTCATCTAGAACGTACCATGTGCCAAGTACTGCTCTGAGTACTTTTCACATAGTTGTTCATTTAATCCTGAAACAGTGCTACGAATTAAGTACCACGACCTCCATTATATAGATGAAAATGAGGCCAGAGAGGTTGATTCCCTGGCTTGGCCACCTCTTCCCTGCCTGGATGTACATAAGTACTGGCCCCTGGCCCCTGGCTCCTGGCCCCAGGCTGCACGGCTCCTGGTGGTTCCCTTGCTGTCTCCAGCTTTGCATGTAACGGATGTTATCCCCTGCCTGTGCTCCCACAGCTCTAACCTCTGGTCTGCGTGGGAGACTCTGGCAGCAATTGTCATATGACATCAGATCCTGCTTGATGAGCAAGCTTCTCCTCTGGGCAGACAAGGCTGGAGGGGGTGAGAGGAGTGGTCTCACAGGGTCTGGGATCATCCATGACCCTTTACCTTAAATAGCCAGCCCAGGAGACTAAATTCCACTAAATATAACTCTCCCTTTGAGACAGAGGTCTACAAAGAGGTAGTGAGTACGCCTCTTCCCCCAGTGGAAGACCTAGACTCCCATAAAACTAGCAACTCCTCTCATTTCATTGTGATTAACATCACATGACTTTCTTATGCCAATTATATGCAAAAAAGTCTCCAAATGAACTCTCCATATCTTAACTTCTAAATCCTGTCTCATCACAGAGAATTGAAGAAAGGCATGGAATGTGGTGAGTTGTAGTGGTGCGAAGAACCCAAACCTTGGGCTCGGCCAGAAGGTGGCTAAAATCTGATGTGTGTTTATCTTGAAAAAGTGATTTGATTGCTCTGTGTCAGCTCTGCTCATCTCGATTATAAGACAGGAGTAATCATGTCTCCTCAGTGTTATCGTAAGGGTTAGATGAAATGGATCCTGCCCATTGCCTAGCACCTAGTAAGGCCTGCACAGATGGGAGTTCTCACCATTAAATAAACTTCCTCGTCGTTTTAAACAATTTGTATGCTTCACTCTTTCAAAGTCTAGGTTGACTAATCTGGTACATCCCCCTCACCTCTTTTTTTTTTTTTTTTTTAATCACGTATGTTATGTTTATTTTTAAATAGACCATAGCTGTTGTGTTTGGCTTTTTTAGCCTGAGAAGTGTTAACCTACAACTTGAACAAGGAGTCAAATTTAGCAGAGTTCGTTGTTAGCAACAGCCCCAGGGGCCTGGGGCCTCCTACAATCTCCTACAATCTCCCAGGGGCCTGTACACCCGTTGTGTAGAGGTTCCTGGGGGAACTTGAGGACTTCAGTTCTCTCTGGCAGGCATCAGAGCAACTCATCTGAGCAGAACACCACAATATTATGACATCTTTGAGACAAAGGAGTACCAGTAAGAAAAGCCCCAATTGATTAGTGATGTCCTAGCTCTGAATGCAGTCGCCCAGCACCACCAAGCCTATTTCCTCAACTGTGAAGTAGAAAAGATAATAGTGTTTATCTCACTGGTATTCTAAAGATCACTAGAACATGTACATGATGGAGGTGTTTTGTAAATTACAGGAAGTTAGAATTGTAATCCATTATTGCTTGGATAGAGCTGAGTTCATGAGTTGGCTCTGAAAACAGCTTAGCCACTAAACAGGATGGATTAACAGGACGGCCCTGCTGACACAGATGATAACAGGGCAACCTCTCGTTTTGACAGGAAGCCCTTCCCGCTTTCACTAATACCATAGACAAAGCCTAGTTTGGATGGTGGTGCATGTGAGAAAAGGAGAAAGGTAGTAAAGTAGGGTGAAGGTCAGAGCAGGGAGAGGGCATCCCTGTAGACAAGTGAGAAGAGAAGCAGGAAGACATGAGGAACAGGGCTTTTCTTTTGCTGCAGCTTAAAAATAAAAAAAGCAAATGACACCTCTGGGTTCAGATGTATGCTCTGGAACTGGGACAACCCTTCTCAAAGGTTAAGACCAGGTACTCACTGATGATACATATTCAGCTCCATGTAAGCTTTCAACTTAAAATTCCTTTGACTGCATTTCTGAGTTTCAAAAACACCCTTCCAAAAAAATGCATTAAAAAAAAAATTAGGATTGTGTTTTTTTTGGTTTGGCCTTAAAAAAAATTTTTTTTTTAATCCAAAACCATAATTGTGGCCTACCAAGATGGATTCTCCTCCCATACAGCGAGGATTTAATTTTTCCAGTCCCCTCCCTTGGTGCCTGTTATCCTCTTCTGGTTTTTGATGAAGTGCACATGTTCTAGAAGACTCTCCTGGGCCTCAGACATGAGCGGCTCTCTGGCCACTGCCAGTATCCTAATAAGGGAATGAACATGCTCCTGTTGCTGAGGTAAGAGGAGTCAGGCGGTGGAGGATATTTTTGCTGATTGAGGAGGATAAGGTGTGGTTTGGCAGGTACCCCGTTGGTTGGGCTGACTCCCGACCGAATTCTCTTTTTACAGTTCAAATTCCGTAACAGACTGTAAGAATTGTTTCCTCACAGATCCTGAGCTGAGTTTTAAGATCCTCATCCCGACACACATCATCCATGATAGGGAGAAATAGGAAATTGGGGGTTATGTCACGTCTTTATCATGAGAGAAGGTGAAATTCTCCCAGGTGCCAGGCCGGCTCCTCCAGGGGACGGCCACCAGCCTGCAAAGGTGGCATCAGACTCCGTCAAATCTGGTCAACAGGGAGAACAAAGAATATACCACTCAGGGCATTTAACCAGTGTTTAATAAGTGTAAAAAAAAACTTATCTGCACAATATTAAGTAACACCTACTTTCTGCTTATAAATACTGATATACCTCAATTCAAAAAATACACAAAGAGAACTTGGCATTAGGATCATAAGGGCAAGTGGCACCATCTGTTTCTTCTCTGATCTCTAAACACTTGCCCATGGCTTCTCTCTCCACGACTCTTTTCTGAATGACTCTACACTGCCTTTTCACATAACTGCAGCTGCCGTAAACTCTCCCTAAGTCACTCATTATGAATCAGTGTTTCTCAATTTGGTTGTACACTGGGCTCAATTGGGGAGCTTTAATGCCTGGATCATAACCCCGGCGGGTCTGGTTTAATTGGTCTGGGGCACAGCTTGGGCAGAGGGATTTTTTTTTAAAGGTTGATTTATTTGAGAGAGAGTGCCGGGGGGAGGGGCAGTGGGCAAAGGAGAGAGAATCTCAAACAGGCTCTGCACTCCGCAGGGCTCAATCCCAGAACCATGAGATCATGACCTGAGCCAAAATTAAGAGTTGGGCGCTTACTGGACTGAGCCACCCAGGTGCCCCAGAGCAGAGGGATTTTTAAAAGCTCCCCCAGGTGATTCTAATGCATAGCCAAGGCTGAGAACCAGTGTTCTGAATGTATCCTCTGTTGTGTCATCCAGCCCCCGGATGGCAGGACCAGGCTCCTTTTCTTTCTGATGTTTTGAAGCCTTTAAAGAAAATACAGTATATATATGAAACAGGTCAGACAGGTTTCCTCTCAGATTGAGAGGTTCAGTTCAGTTGTTTTAAGCCTAACAGTAGGGAATTGTGCTTTCAACCAAAATCAACTCCTAGACACATGGTTATTGTATACACTTCATTTCTCCTGCATGCAAGAAGTGAAATTTAAAAAACAGTGTATCTTTTCCAATGTCAAATAGTGAAGTTATAATCTTAATTTTTTCTCTGTTTTTATGGAAATTATTCATTCCTCGATATCTCATTTAGTTAATAGATGCTTCTTTATTTGGCTTTCCTTTTAATAGTAAGTCAGTTTTACATCCTGAAATTGTGTAATTGCCATCTGTGGCAAGGATAAAACGATATGACTGGGGAATTTTAAAAAATTCTTTGAAACCATCCGTCTTCACAAATAGGATCTGGAAGTGCAGGACCTGCATGGGGAGAAGTTTTGAACTTTGGAAGAGTCACAGATTAATGTCCAGAATAACTCATTGCTCACAACTTCTTTACTGGAAATTTCATTACCAAGGAAGAAAGGTCATTTAGAAATTCAGAAGAGCAGCTGAGCAAGGAAGATAAATTAGAAAATCATCACCTTAAAACTGACTAACAAGTTATTACTGTAGATGAAATTGGCCTGGGCAAGTATGTTGAGCAAGAAAAGAATAGGGCCAAGGAAGACACCCAATGGGAGACACAAAAGAAACTACAAAATAAATGGTAGGCAGAGAGCTTCAAAGAGGAAGCTATGGCCAACGGTGTCAAAGGCCTCTGTGAGGTCAAATAAAATGGAGTCTACAAAGGGCCATTGGGCACTTTGTTTCGAAGTGTAACTCTAGAGAGCACAAGTCTGTAATACAATGTCATTTTGAGGTCATGGCTACTAATGTCTGGATCAAAAATAATCAGTATTCTGAGATATTTAATAACCAAATTGAACTGTTCTTTTAGGTCTCTTATTAAACTGATTTAAAAAGCCCAATTCTGATAGTAAATGTAAAAGTGACAAGACAGCCCATGATACAGTGGAATGAGCTATTTTGGGCTCTCTTAACAAATTGCCAAAGAATGACAGAATCAGTTTCGATTTGAGCACTTGAAAATATTTCTAAAGGAACAGCTAAATCAAACTTGCTTGGTTCACCTACTTGTACTGAATTATTTTTGCTTTCCACAGACATTGCAAAAGGTGAAAACCAACACTAGGCTTGGTAGTGTGAAGAGAGAGAATATGGAGAGATACAAGGCATTTACAAGGGAAGATGATACAAAGGGGGTTATGAGGGAAATGCATACCCTCGAGTAGCAGGAAAATATAGAACATCTGCTCTGTTGATGAGCCAAGCCAAGTCCAGTCATCTGACAAGAATAGAGATAGGCCAATGGCAGGTGTGCACACGCACACACTCACACACAAGCTCTAAAAGCAAGCCCCAGTCAACCTAGAAAACACCAGTTGACTCAATTTGACTTTAGCCCCTGATTATTGACTAGGTTCAAAAGTCAAATATCTTTCCTGTCCATAACCATTTGGTTCTTCTTAACTAGGAAAACACATTTTCCAGCTCTATCTCAGGGGGACTTTCTGTATGTAGTTGCAACATAATGCCACCTACAGAGAAAGTAGTATACAAATGAGAAACAGATTTGCAATAAATGTATTAAAACTTTTGCATTGTGGACCAAAATTCTGTGGGTATCTACCCAGGCAGACATTGGCAAGAAGGCTTTGACTGGTGATTGCTTACAACTTCTGGTGGAAAGGAATTGAGAGAAATGTTAATAGTTGAAGTTGTACTTCCTGTACTTTTTGCTAACCCTCTTCTGTCTCCATAGATTTGGGGCTGTCACTATCACTCCTAAGTTGGTTTAATATAACTCTATTCCATCACTTCATAGTATTGAAGCTTAAACCTGAGAGATTATTTCTTCCCTCAATGAATGATCAGGTTTCAGCTTCTAGAAATCATGATCGGAGAACAAACCCCATGAGCCATGCACCATGGCAGCAGGCATGGCCAGGTTTTCCTGGCATATTCACAAGCCAGTACAGAGCGTCTGCCTTCTTGGCAACCCACAAAGCTTCTGAATATGCCTTTGGAAAATGACCCTACTGTGTGTGCTTTTGTTGTTAAAAAAAAAAAAAAAGTGCACCTTTGGGACAAGCTTTGGAGTAGTCTTCTCCCATTGCTAAAGCTTTAATAACACTAATTTTTTTGTAAATACCCTGGAGCCTAGTAGAGAATTAATTGGTCTTTCCTTGGTCATGAAACTGAGTCACATTTCATTGATCTGTCCTTTTGGGCACCGCTCTTGTTCTGTATTTGACTCTAGAACTTTTGAATGGCTCCATGTTGGCCTAGCTGTCCTTTCCATGTCTGATTCAGAGAAATCCATGTGAACTTGGGCAATTCACCTCACATTGCAAGGAACTGAACTGGGCTTTATCATTGTTAATTAGCCTCCATAATTGCCCTTGCTCAGTGCCTTATGCCATATGCCTTTCTTGAATTCAATTACTAAAAAAAAAAAAAAAACCCTTATTAAGTACCTATTTTATGCAAGGCACATTAGGAGGAGGGCTAAAAATATGTATAAAACGTAACTCTTGCTTTCCACAAACAATGACATGAGAGATAAGATGATATACAAATAACTTGAAGGCAATATGTGACAAATGTCTGAAATGACATCAGAGATTTCACAGGAGGCCAAGAGTTCCTTCCAGTTGACTTCCATTATGTCTGGTAAGACTTCACAGAAAAATGTAGCCTTTGAGCGGGGCTTGAGGGATAGAGAAGATCGCTCCAGGTATAAATGGAAAGGAGGAAAGGGCATTCTGAATAGAAGCTTGATCAAAGGAAAGAAAGCAAGAGAGTATGAGATGAAGTTAAAAGAACAGGAAATGAAGCTTGACTAATAGTGATTATGCTTTCTGGCCCTGGCACCTTCACTCAGTCCGGCTTTCCAACCACATGTGACTGGTCCTGAGGGAAGAGCAAGAGTTCCCACCCCCAAAGGGGAGGACAGCCCCTGCCTTTTTGCACACTGGGACTCCTTGCAGTTGACTTATAACTGGATAAGTGGATTTGCAGGTGATATAGCTTATCTAGTTTAAATGAAACAAACCTTCAGAAAATGGACTTGGAATAATGGACTTAAAAGAATTTCTACAGGGACAGCTGGCTGGCTCTTGTCTGTAGAGCGTGTAACTCTTGATCTCCGGGTGGTGAGTTTGATCACTGCATTGGGGGTAGAGTTTACTTAAAAAAAAAAGAGAGAATTTCTGCAGAAGCTTCAGGTGGAAGGTAATACTGATCCTGTGAGCCCAAAAGACAGCGAGAACGTGGCAGAGTTGTCCCAGATGCAAGGAGGGCATGTGAGCCCTCGCTTCCTCGGCCACACACTTCACTTGTTCCTTTCAGTGAAGGCGAATTTCCAACAGAAAGGGGAGTGTAACTGCTTTTCAGAAGAAACTCCTGCCACGGAGAGGTCTTTTGAAAAATGACCCTATTGTCTGTGATTTTGTTGTTGAGAAGAATCAGAGGTGTAACCAAGCAGTATGATCAGCGCTTCACACCTCACCTTGGAAACATTTTCTAATCTTTTGAAAATGTGCCAAGTGAAGCATTTCAGTAGATTTGAAGCTGTTTCCTAAAGATGTAAAACTAAAACACCTTTGGATCACTTCAGATGAACAACTGGTTGACATCAGGACAGATGTAAATCTTCTCAGCTACTTTCATCAAACCGCACGCTTGGTGGGGAGGTCGAATCTATTCATATCCTGCTTCCATATGCCAAGCCAATAGTATGTTCTTTCCGTTTGAATCTACATATCTTTTTTTTAAATGTTTTATTTATTTGTTTGAGAGAGAGCACAGCAAGGGGAGGGGCAGAGGGAGAGGGAGAAGCAGGCTCCCCGCTGAGCAGGGAGCCCAATGTCAGGCTCGACCCGGGAACTCCAGATCATGACCTGCACTGAAGTCAAACACTTAACCGAGTGAGCCACCCAGGCGCCCCTCTGTTTGTTTTATAGATCTATAAAGCATTTATGATAGCACTATAAATAAACCAGTGCGCGTGTGTGTGTGTGTGTGTGTGTGTGTGTGTATTTGCTTAATTTTTAAACTGATTTGAGTACACCGTAAAATTTTTTTGAGACCCTTGGGTTAGATCCGGGATCAGTACACTTTTCCTCTGAAGGACTGGATAGTATACATTTTCAAATTTGTGGCAAATATGCCCTCTGTCATAATTACTCAGCTCTGGTATTGAAGTGTGAAAGCAGCCACAGACAATATGGGCATGGCTACATTCCAGTAAAACTATTAACAAAAACAGGATGTGGGCTGATTTGGTCCTTGGGCCATAGTTTGCCAGTCCCTGGCTTAGAGGACGGAGGTATTTGCTGATCTACAGAGTGCCCTGAGAAAGCCCATACAGTGTCATGTCATAGGTGAGAAAGACAACGATGGGAACTACATAGACTTGCATCTGGTCCTGACTTTGTAATTACTTGTATGAATCACTTTGCCTCTTAGACCCTAGGTTGCCATGTATAAAATGTGGAGCTTGGGTTGAAAATAACCTCCAAAATACCTTCTTGTTGAATCATTCCATGGTCCTAATATCGCCTCGCCACATCTGTGGATTTTTTTTTACCTAGGACCTGATTTCTAAGCAGAATCTGTGAAAATCTGATTTAACTCTGTGGGCAAAGTGAGTACAAGACAGTGGAGAAGGTGACAAAAATAAGAGAGGGCAGAAATGCTGTCCTAAAAACTGGAAGTCCCAACTTAGGGCTCCTGAAAGATCCTTTACAGTGCATTGTTAGTGATGGTCAGAGTCTACTCGTCTTGCAGCTAAGATGTGGGGAGCTGGCCCTTTATCTCTGGGGAAAAGTGCAGTGTGAATGAAATACCCAGAGTAGAGACTGAAACTAGAAAATCCTCCCTGTGTGCTGCCCTGGGGCCTCTGCCACGGAAGGAGCCTCTCTCCTTAAGCTTTGTAAACTGTTTGGTTTACTCTTGCAGTTAATGAGGAGCTGTCTTTCTGTGTCTGCCAAGCACAACTGGACCTTCACTAATGCCCTTCATGCACTCCAAGCCCCGGCCAGACTCAACTGTTTGCTTTTCCATGTCCATATTTCCTGACTCCGCAACCTCACCATTTGAGCTCTCTGTATGTGGGTGGGGCCTCTTCCGTCCCCTGTCACCCCCAATCCCAAAGGATCCAGCTCAAATACCACTTCCTCCATGAAGCCTTCTCTCATCCCTCAGCCAGCAATGCCTGCTTCTTCCTCTAAACTCTACATCACTGTATCAGTAAGTCTCCTATGATATTTCCACATTCTATCTGCTCTTGCATTTTTACAGATGTCTTTGCTTCCCTCCCAGATTAGAAACTCCTTTCAGGAGTTTAATTCATCTTGGTTTCCTTCTCAGTGGCTTGAACAGAGTAGATGATCAATAAATATCTGTTGAATGGACATCCTAATTCTGGCCACCCGAGGGTCCATCTGCAGTTTACCACCACCACAAATTAAGACCCTACCTTCCCATCTGGCCCAGAATCACCACGTCACCCTCAGAATCTAGACCCCTCAGGCAGCCCCTTTTGCTGCCCACAGCTCCCCACCCTGATGTCCCACCCAAATTTAACTGTCCTCCCCTCAAAGTTTAGGTCTCACGTGGATCACCAGTTTGATTGGGGAGAGGAATGTTTACAAGATTAGAAACCTACAAGCCAATGCCGATGCTATAACATTGTAATTTGTTGTTAGAGAATAGGATATCTTTAGGGTAAAGTCAGTTATCTCCCCAACTGAAGGCAGTGCCTTATATACCAGGTAACAGTTTCAAGGAACTAGTGATTGCTTTAGTATCTAGTCGAGAGACAGCATAAGCCTTGTTGGTTAATAATCTATTGTAGGGATAGAAATCCGCTGGTGTGTGACAGATACTCTCAAGTAATTTTAAGTACTGTTCCAGAATGTCTCTAATGCTCATGTTTCCCTGTCTCGGAACCCTGGCTGTCTGATTCTTAAGCTGTTGGTGATTGTAATTCAATTAACCCACACAAATGAAGGTGCTTCATTATTAATATTGCTCTGTTAAAATGTTCTCATTTTTATAAGGGTCTTCTATTAACTCAAAGGGAGTCTTTAAGCGTGGAAGGTTTTTATGTGGTTTGGTTTGGTCAGGCTGGCTCTTAACCAAGTCAAAACAAATAGGTATTTGCTTTTTTCCCTCTGCAGTGAGCAGGCCCAGTGTTAGGTAAGGTTTCTGTTGACTTAGGAAGATGATCCACCAAGCACAGAGCAAACTCCTTGACTTCTTTTCCCAACAGTAGGGAGGTTGGACCCATTAGTGATGGTTGGCTCCCAAGTCCTCTGCAAGAATAAATGTTCTTTCCAAAGAGCCAAGCATCCAGGATTTGGCCCATCATTTTCCATTTCCTGTCTCTGCTCAAGGCTTGTCTTTCTATTTGCTACCCCTTGTAAACAAAACTTTGCAGTTCTAGCACTTGGAGGGGAGCTACTCGCCAGCTGGACGTTAGGTACGTTTGTGCAATACCTCTGGGGTCAGGGAGGTAGTCACCACCCGAAAATATGCTTTCTTGCCAGAGTGACACTCACGCATTGCAGCAGAGGTGCTGGAAACAATGGTCCGGTGTCCTATCTATCAGTGTAGTGGAGCTTTCTGTTTCTGAGGAGGAGAAGAAGCATGAAAGGGGGAGGAAGATGGGAGGCTCTGCCGCTGAACGGAAAGAAGTAGAGCCAACAGAGAGTACCGGGCAAGAGGAAATGAAGAGTAAATCTTTTTCTAATTAAGAAAAATGAGAGTGGAAGCAGAAAAGCTCCAGAGGGTACTTTTGGAGGAGGAGAGAATCATAAAAGGCCTGTTATGAAAATCCATTACCCATGAATTTTCCCGCAGTAAGCACCGCCTGTCTGGAGAAGCTGGGGAGAGTCCTCTCCACTGACACGGGACACGTGACGTCCGTTAGCAGCATCCGCAGGCCGTGCGCCATTTCCGTCAGCATGTCTGCAATCCCACTTGCCCCTTTCAGGGATTCCCTTTCATTAGTCACAGGTTTGTGATCTCCACTTTAAGGACATCTTGTTTTCCTTTTTCCAGTCGCCTTATTCCTTTTGTCAGATGCTTACCAACGTGACAGCAGTACCATCATTGGAAGCCCCACCATGTGAAATGGTGGCCCTTTGTACCACACCACACAAATATTTCGAATTTGGGGCTAAGACCTGAATTTCTAGATCACACTAAGCATAAGACTCATCTAACGTGAGTTCGTATTTTTACATTCAAAGATGGAAAGGGGAATTTCTGTTCCTAGGAGTCTTTGGCTATGAAAAGAACCTGCTTGTATATGTATCCACGGTCAGATACGGTCACTCCAAATTGGGAGGGGAACGTGGGGGTCTCCCTGCACCCTGCTCTGGGACAGTTGAGCCAGTTGTATATCCAGGTGCAGACCTAGTGCAAAAGAAAGGACTGGTAAAATGTAGTGTTGCCAGTCACAGACACCTGGGTCTGAATTGCTTTAATATGTTGTATTTGAAAAAAATTAAAGCTGAGCTTTTTTGTCCACATCTACTGTGCACATTAAAGCAAGATTGTCTTAATTAATAGATATAGCGGGGCGCCTGGGTGGCTCAGTCGGTTAAGTGTCTGCCTTCAGCTCAGGTCATGATCTCAGGGTCCTGGGATCGAGCCCCATGGTAGGCTCCTTGCTCAGCAGGAAACCTGCTTCTCTCTCTGCTGCTCCCCCTACTTGTGCTCTCTCTCTCTCTCTCTCTCTCTCTGTGTCAAATAAATAAATAAGATCTTTAAAAAAAAAAATAGATACAGTGGTCAGGAAACAGCCTGATTTTACTTTTGGTTGACATTTTAAAAAGCCTAAGTTTGTTAATGACTGTATTTATTTAAGATTCTTATTATTTAATATTTCTTGGTAAACAAAGAATCCTAGGTTGGGGATGAAGAAAAGGTCATACTTAATGAAAACACAGAATTGGGTTTATCTCTATTAGTCATGTTTTATACTAGTTGATAAGAGTTAAAAGAGAGAAAAAGAAAAGTTTGATTATTTTAATTCTCTTATTGGCCACTTAAACATTTCTCTCACTCCTTTTCATTCATTTTGACCAAAGTTTAACATTAATAACCAAGTGAGGAGAAAAGTAGATCTTCTCCGTCATCAACCTGCTCTTTCCATACCTACACTTCCTAAACATTTATAAATGAAATGGTGACCTGTTTGGATCTGACCAAGCTTATTGTTTTAACAGGGCGGGATAGCGGGAGGGATGCAAGGGCAGTCCTGTCTGTGACAAAATAGATTTTAGTTTAATCTCAGGAAACTGTCATGGAATTATTCATCCAAAATCTGTACTAAATAGGTTTGACAGATGCCTTGTTCCTTTCAAAAATAACTGTGATAAAAATAGCAATTCAGTGGGGACGCCTGGGTGGCTTGGTCTGTTAAGCATCGGACTGTTGATTTCGGCTCAGGTCATCATCTTGGGTCCTGAGATCGAGCCCCGAGTCGGGCTCCCCCCTCAACTTGGCATTCCCTCCCTCTGCCCCATCACCCTGCCCCCCAGTCTCTATCTCACTCTCTCTCAAATAAATAAATCTTTTTTTTAAAATGGCAGTTCATTAAGAAAGAAAATCCAGATTCTGTTCATTTAGTTCTGCTGAATATCACTAACCATCTATGGACTTCTTTTTTAAATTATTTTTATTAACATATAATGTATTATTTGCCCCAGGAATCATCTGTGGACTTTCAAAAAGAAAATAGTACCAATTGAATAAAGAGTTTAGATAGAAATTCCAGCCTCAAGAAATGTTTGGAAAACCCTGTGCCTGGTCTATCATTCTAAATTACAGCTGTTCACATAAGCATAGATGAATCTCGGAAACACATAGTTTTGTGAAAAACCAACTGTAGGGGGCGCCTGGGTGGCTCAGTTGTTAAGCGTCTACCTTCAGCTCAGGTCATGATCCCAGGGTCCTGGGATGGAGCCCCACATCCAGCTCGCTGTTCAGTCAGAAGTCTGCTTCTCCCTCTCCCATTCCCCCTGCTTCCGTACCCTCTCACACTGTGTCTGTCTCTGTCAAATAAATAAATAAAAATCTTTAAAAAAAGAAAGAAAGAAACTAACCATAGAATATATACTGTATGATTACATAAAATTGTAAGAAGGCAAAACTAAAAAAATAAATTGTTCAGGCATGCATACCTTGGGAGTGAAACTACCAAAAAAAAGTAGGAGAGTAATAATTGATAATAATAATTAAATAATAATTAATAATAATAATTAAAATAACCCAGAGAGAGGCGAGGTGGAGGGGTGTGCGTCTTTCACTCTCTGATGCTGTTTTCTACTCCACTCCATGGCACATGTTTTTGCATCATGGTCTGCGGTTATAAGACTCATGTGATTATGGAATGTTACCATTGTATGAAGCATGTGGAAGGCGGAGGGTGACAACTGGCAGCGATGACATGTATCAGAGCCCTGGAGGATGTCAGCACACAGTGTCTTGCTGTTGGGATCTAGAACTTACCGTTGCTCTGCAAACTGTAGTAATTCTCATAAAGGCGTTAGGGGAAGGGTTGGGGGTGGAGAAAGGGAATAAATGAAATAGAACATACCTCTCTTCCCGGGTAAATTTCTTCAGAGTAATTTTCAGAGTAAGACTATATGCCTTCGGGACGCCTGGGTGGCTCAGTTGGTTAGGCAGCTAGCTGCCTTCGGCTCAGGTCATGATCCCAGCGTCCTGGGATCGAGTCCCACATCGGGCTCCTTGCTTGGTGGGGAGCCTGCTTCTCCCTCTGCCTTGCCTACCACTCTGTCTGCCTGTGCTCGCTCGCTCTCTCTCTCTAACAAATAAATACATTTTAAAAAAATTTTAAAAATAAAGACTATATGCCTTCACCCTGGCAAAAGGCATACCAGATACAGCAATGAATTATATGATGATAGCTTATTTTTACCTTCTTTCCCTACCAAAAAATCCCATATAATTATATAGATATATAAAATAAGTAATATATAAATATATAATAAACAATAACAATATTTTAAAATATATATATACTCTAAATCAAAGGAACTTTTCTTTCATTCTATTCAGTTTGATTACTAGCAGAACAATTGACTATTAGCTATTAACCCATTTCTAAACATATTCTGCCTTAAAAAATTTTTTTTATTTACTTGATTTTTTTCTCCATTGTCATTTTTAATGCCTTTCTTTAAGGAGTTCAAGGGGGAAACATTCAGAATTGGACTTTATGTTCATTAAATGAAACCACAATATTTTGCAGACAGCACATATAAACAAAATGATGTTTAAGAGCCTGGAATGTTGCTATAAACTTCTTTTAATTTTAGAACATACAGTAAATCTCTGGGGCAAATATGACTCATTTCAGTAGGTTGGATTTTCCCTCCTGATCACAGCATTGCCTGAGAGTTTGCTAAGAGCTTTTGAGCAATTCACAGAGCTGATGGGATATGTTTAGAGATTCTGCTTGCATTTCATATTATGAAAGAAAGTCACCAGGGTTTTTGGTACATGGAAAAGAATAATGAAAGTATGTATGCGTCATTTTGCCTCCTAATAGTTGAATACATCTTTAACCCACAAGAGGTTTTAACTCTTTAAGTTGGATCCCATATTAAGACACAGGTTAAGACAATGACATTGAACCTAAGAGTGAGCGAAATCAGACAAAAGCAATTGACTAAGAAGTTTTTCTTTAAAAAAAAGGAAGAAGAAATCATTTTTCCTTAAGGCCTTCTCCTGAATCTGGCCACTGTGAGGAGTGGAGAGCTGCAGAATGCTGTGGACAGGATCATGTTTGTGGTCAAGTTTGAGTGTCTCAGTTACAACCTGGAATCTCCCCCCCTCAACCAACACCACCTTCTCTCAGACAACTCCTTAAATGAAAGTGTGAAAGTGGAAATAGTGTGGGTTGCAGGGAAGGGAGAGCCAATCTGAGAGTTCAGCCGACCCTGTCAGCCCACAGGTTATTGTGAATTTGCAAATGGTGAACTACTGGTAGGATCTCTGGTGGTGAGTTTATTCAATCTGTTAGAATTTTAGGTGCAGTATTCTCTTTTTAAAATACGAGAATGTGGCACAGACAAGGAAAGCAGAGAGACTCGGGACACTGATCTGCACGGGGACCTCTTTAAGTCTTTAGTAAGCAGTGCTGGCTTCAGTAGCACCGACACTGAATTTGCGGCAATCCAGAGAAGATTAGCATGGCCCCTGCCCAGCGATGACCTGCAAATTCGTGAAACATTCCTTATTTCTTTTTTTAAAAAAAGTCTTTAATAAATAGGCCTCATTTTAGTGCTTTGAGCCTTTTATTTTCTCTGTGACTTTCTTCACTTAACCTGTGGGTCTGCATGTGTGTGTGTGGGTGTGCTTATTAGCACGAGGGATGTGAAAAACAAAAGGCTTTGAAGGTAACAATTCAAAATCGGTTCTGTGTTGCTCTTGTCATCTCTTGTACACCTGTGGTTCTCTAGTGGTGAAGGTACTGGAAGAGATTCCCAGATTCACATCCACGCCCGAACTTTCTGTGGTCTGATAAATAACTGTTTCAGGTATGAGAGAAACTGTTCTTCAAATACATAGAAATGCAGTGGTTTAGAAAACAGATACCCTTTTCTGTATTATTGAATTTATAGACATTTTATAAAACATTGTATTAGTAAATAACAAAAATATAAGCAGTTGTCATGATATCTTAATGTTTCTTGATATTTTGGGTTTTTTAACTTTTTTTAAGATCTATTTATTTTAGAGCGAGAAAGAGAGAAAGCATGAGTGGGATGGGCAGAGGGAGAGAATCTCAAGCAGGCTCCACACTGAGCGTAGAGCCTGATGTGAGGCTCGACCTCATGACCCTGAGATCATGACCAGAGGTGAAACCAAGAGTCGGATCCTTAACCGACTGTGCCACCCAGGCGCCCTTCTTAATATTTTAAAAGGTTCCACCTTCTTAAAATAGTAGAAACCGCTGCTATCCAAGATATAGAAGATTAAATATTTTCTCTGGTCCTGTCAGTTAGCAGGGGGCTGCCTTAATGTATGTTGATGTGACTTGGTTATTTGAAGTGACAGAGCATGGGGAATTCTCACTTCGAACTACCTGGAGTGACTACTATGAAGGGTGATGGG
The DNA here is from genome assembly GCF_963455335.1 of Martes martes. Lineage (NCBI taxonomy): Eukaryota > Metazoa > Chordata > Mammalia > Carnivora > Mustelidae > Martes > Martes martes. Next base: position 90,221,613 of record NC_137899.1, read on the forward strand.
ACAGAATCTTTAAATGAACATACACTATTCCACTTCCCAGTTATCTACCCTATAAAAGGCGTGCACAAGAAAGAACTGTATGCAACAGTCGTAGCACCGTATGCAACAGAGAAGAGCCAGGAAAAACCCAAATGTCTGTTGAAAGGAAAATGGTTAAATAAACCGAGGGCTTCTGTGCAGTAGATGATAAGAATAAATTATGTCTTGATGAACTGATTTAGAAAATCATCAAATATATTATTAAATTGTTTTAAGTTGCAAAATAATTGTATCATATATACCATGAATGTAAAGAAAAAAACAGTAGCAAGATTGCAAATCCAAACTTGGTTATTTGGTTGTCCAGTTAATTTCTCAGAGTAGTACTGTGATTATCAACATAAAATAAGTAAATTTAAACTCATTATAGACTCAACCACACTTCTTTTTCATTCTCTGTAGGTCTTCGGCGCTCCTAAACATGCAGTAACATCAACTTCCTCCCCCTCCATAAAAACGGTTCTTGTTTCTCTTCATCCTATTTTTAAACCCGACTTCCCGATAAGAGATCTTGTTTGGTTAATAAAAGACATTGCCAGCATTTTTGCTTGAAAATTTTAAGGATCTACTGTAGTCTCAAATGGGGAAAAAAAAAAAAGACAAAATGAAAGGCAGTAGGGCAATACCCTTCAGACTGTGGGGAACACAGGGTACAAACAAAATGAAACAGCCTATACTCTAGGTGAAATTAGAAGAATTTTGCCAGTGTTGTGCAAGTCTTGAGAAATATTTGATGGGGAAGATGGGGTGAGGGAAATACTGAGGCAAGATGACTAGCGCTTTGCTCCAATGTCTTACTACAGAAGCTTCGCCACTTCGCCTTTCTCCCGTCTAGCATGCGTTCAGACCCCAGCCCGTCCAAATGTAGACACTGATTCCTCAGTGACTTTCTTATTTGCCATGTCTGCAGTACTTTTATTTATTTGAACTTTCTGTCTAAACGGCACAGCATGTAACGTGATTATCTTGTTACTTGAATATACTGAGGCTGTGGGGCTCTGGTGGTAAAAACTTAAAACGTCTTTGGTGTGAAAGCCACAGCATTCCAAGAAAGTTTTCCCATTGCATAGTTCTGTTTTTTCTTATAACACCAGAACCTTTAAGCTGCTGGTTCTGGGAATGAAAGACAAGCCAGTCCTCTCTCCTTTTTTTATACCACTGACACAATCAAATAACATCATGTAATTTTTATGGACTTTTGAGACTTTTTAACACTTATTCTCTTGCTCTCTCTGTCTCTCTCTCTCTCTCTCTGTCTCTCTCTCTCTCACACACACACACATGCTCTTCCTTCCGAATGTTTGATGCTACCAGCAGCACTGGCCTTCCTGTAGTGAGATCAATATCTTTCACAAGGTGTTCTCCAAGAGACGAGTGAAGGTGGTTAGCAGAAACAAAGCATAATACTCCATAATAAACCTGCTTACACCCAGCAGGAGTGGGAAAACCATGGATTCTGGCCAGTCAAAACTGATGTTTAATAGAGGTGCCTTACCTATCATTAGTGAGTTACCAATTTCTTAGAAGAACAGATCATAGTAAAATGGTTAAATCTCTAATAAACATAGTTTAACCATTCTCAGATGATTCTGAGGACCTTTGGGTCCCACACTGCCCCAAGTCATCTGGGACCAATAGCAGAATACCACCGGGCTGCTTTCGGCTGGCATCTGCTGAAGGTTCACAGAAGGAACCAAAGGGATTGGAATACTTTTATTACAAGCCAGTGGGTGTTAGGGATGATTTTTACTGGTCAGCAGCATTTCAAATATGTTTAAGTCCAGTGTGCAGAAGATTAGAAATGTTAACATTTTGTTTTTACCTGAGTTCCAAGTAGAGGTTGTGCTAACATTTGATATATTAAGGATGCTGCATACTCGCCTGTCCTTTGGACAAATTCTGCTTGGAGTGAAATTAGCACTCACTTATGTTGCTGGTGTTGTATAGCTTTCTGAAGGGCAATTTGCCAACATGTATCAGAAGCCTTTTAGGGGCACCTGGGTGGCTCAGTTGTTAAGCATCTGCCTTTGGCTCAGGTCATGGTCCCAGGGTCCTGGGATTGAGCCCCACATCGGGCTCCCTGCTCAGTGGGAAGCCTGCTTCTCCCTCTCCCACTCCGTCTGCTTGTGTTCCCTCTCTTGCTGTGTCTCTCTCTATCAAATAAATAAATAAAATCTTTTTTAAAAAGAAAGAAGCCTTTTAGATGAAGATACTCTTAAACTCAGAAATGCTAACTTCTGAGAATTTTTCCTAGATAAATAGCTGAACATAAAAGCATATCTATAATGATGTCCTTTGCAGCCTCATTTATAAGAACATAAAGGTGGAAAAATCCTAACTATCCATCTACAGAAAATAGGTTACAGAATAGTACATCCATATAATTGCTATGTAGTTCTATACACAGAATACTGTGTTGCTGTTGAAGATTAGATTTTGCAAATGTGTTAAAAACAGTCATAAATAAAGAAACTGTTTATGAAATGATATGTATAACACGGTCCCACTTTGTTAAAAACAAAAGTATCCATGCATGCAAAACAAATGTGTGGTAAAATATATCAGATGTTGTGTCCATATCTGAGTGGTATGATTAGGGAGCTGATTCTCACTTTCTCTTTTACACATCTGGTAGTGTCTGGTTTAAGCAAATAAGAAATGTATGTTACTTTTAGAATCTGAAAAAATTAAGCAGTTGAGTTGCTGTCCATTTTGAATGAAAAGTAATAAACCTGTGGGAGCAGCATGAAGGGTGAGCTGCTGTGGGTGAGGCCTAAAAGCCGAGCAGCCACTGAGGCTCATGAAGGGAGTCTCAGAGTCGAAGAATTTCCACACATATCAAGTCATTTGGCAGGGACAGAATTTCACTTATAAAGTCAAGTGGTATGTGACTAAGCCAGCAACTGGGCATGTTGTGATTCAAAATACCATGAAAGTATTTTGGCTCCTTGTTTGTTTTGAACTTTGAAAACAACTTTAATATGTTTCTTTATTGGTAGTAATAAAAGATCCTTAAAAATCTAGCTCTGATAACTGTGTAGCCTAGGCAAGGAACTACCAATGAAGAATACCAAACAAGAAGAGTTAGGAGAGACAGAAGAGTGTGTGGTCTGGTTGTCAGCCCACCCCTCCAAGGAGAAATCCAAGATGAAGAAGGGTTGAGTATGACCTGGCCTAGAGAGAGGGCAGATCAAGTTGGGTAGGTGGGATGTGGAAGGCAGTTAATATCTCAAATCTTTGAAGTATAGTGGGAAGTTGAATGTTTGACGGGAGATGCCATTTAGGGGAAGACAGGGGGAGTTGTTTTTAGCATAGGATATCCCAGATGGAGCTTTTAGGTCTCTTGCTTATTTTGGAAAAGAAAGGCCCCCAAGTAGTAGCCAAGACCTCACGGCTGATCCAGAGATGTAGAAGAATGAATTAAGCCTTTCTGTTTGATTAGCTTGGGAAGCAGTCATGAAGGGCTCATTCTCCCTGCTGTGGTTAAAGCTGTCTACTGAGAAATAAGCCAAAGGAACATTAGGCCAAGAATCTGAAGACTAAAGCCAAACCACTGGGAAGGGCTTTTGATTGCAAACTACAGTGTGATTGAATTAGAAAGGAACATTCGATTCATGTCATGCTGTCACCTCAAATTCAACACGTCTAAAATTGAACTCATCTTTCCTCACAAAGCAGCTTTTCAAGTGAACTTTGCTAATAACAACAGAATATTGCACTGTGAAACACCATACCATAACATATCTGGGATTTCATTTGATTGTCACACACTTACAGGCAAGGGATTTTAACTCAGGTTAAAGGGCTGGGCTGCCAGCTAGTAAGAGAGCAGTTCTAGAAACGAGGTTTACTGAGTCATAACCTAGTCCTCCTTCAACGAGATCACACCACCCTTCTCTCCAGATCTGTAGAAATAAACCGGTCAGTTTCACAGAATTACTATGACATTTTAGTTACTTACTTTGACACTTGAGTATCGCACACTAGCAGATTTTAGTAAGTATGAAGTCAGATTTTCTGAAGCAACAAAGAACAAACCAACCAAACTTCAGAACTGTTAGTCTTGTTTTTTATAGGTGAAAAACATTCATAGTGTTTGTATTCTTGAAGTCAAAAGATAGACACAGACGAAATAAAATGTCGGATCTAAGCCTAAAGATGTCTCATCTGTAATCTAACATAAGCAAACCATCATCAGTTATAGTAGGTTCCTATTGTTGGTACAAATTACATGGTTCTGCTGTTTTATTTTCTTTCATTTGGAAATTATTTTAGGTTTGTCATTATGTAAGAATTATAAGCATGAAATGTTTATATATCTGGATATCTATTTGTAGATGTGTAAGTAATATCATAAGACAAGGGCTTTAACTCCCTAATGTAAAAAGCTGCCCACTGTGCATTGCGGCTCCATCCCAACCCATGGCCCCATCGGGCCGGCTTGGCCCTGGGCCAGCCAGCCTAGCCCTGCTTCCTTGGGACTCTGTATCTCAGATGTGCTCCTCCTTCACAAGTAGCCAGGGTAACCATGCAGATTGCTTTCTCTTGAGTTTGGACATCTGTAGTTCCCCAGTTCCAATTCTTGATTTGGGAGTAATATTAATGGAAATGTACGTAATGCAGTGATGGTGATTGTATAATTTTCCTAAATAGGTATTTGCTTCAGACAAACTACAAAAGTCCGATACCATCTATGTGTACAGAGTCCTCTGTGCTTCCCCTACCAGCCTCAGCTCTTGGGTTTCTATCTACGCATACACCTGGGGGCTACCACGACAGGCCCAACCTGTGGGGGTAGAATCCTAACGCATGGGTTTTAGAGCAAAAAGGGGGGCCTTACAGGGAGCCGCACTGACTTGGAAACCCTCCTATCAGTTGTCAGTAACACCTTCCCTCTCCAGTGATCAGGAACTGAAAGGAAAAAATAAAATCCAAGCAAAGAGGGTATCCTACTCTCCATTTTAATTAGCAATTTGGGTTTACTAATGCCAAAATCCTGGCTTGGTAACTTGATTCTTTTCTATACAACATGCTGAATCTTTTAAGTGAGTGTCTTGATTATTTTTTGATTCAGTGCTTCAGATTTTTGCCTCTAAATCCTAACATGCGAATAAGTAGTTTAGTAAAGATATTTAAATTTGCTTACCCACAGTTTCTGCACAGCCTGCTTTTGTGTATTTTTTTTTTTTAGGTTAAGCTATTATTTGATCACTGGAAATTGTCCTGTGTAGCTATTAGATTCATGCTTTTCAGATACTTGGAAGTTTGCAAACTATGTAGATCACGTCTCTATGGAATGGAACAATCCATTTAGAACTCTCTGGTTCAGTCAGTGGTTGAGGTCAGGAAAGGACTCAGAGCTGATCTGGCAAAGATCCTGGTGAAGATGGTTGGCGGCTGGCATGCTCAAGAGGTTGTCTTTGTGACGTTGCAGGATCGCCTACCAGAGGAACGATGACGACGAGGAAGAGGCCGCCCGTGAACGGCGCCGCCGCGCCCGGCAGGAGAGGCTGCGGCAGAAGCAGGAGGAAGAATCTTTGGGGCAGGTGACTGACCAGGTGGAGGTGAATGCCCAGAACAGGTACTGTCCTTCCCGGAATGGAGAACTTCTAAGTTACTTCTTAGCCTGTCTGATGAATGGAATGTGCTGGGCAAAGCATTCCCTTCTCAGCCTGGCTCAACTCTTTTTCAGTCTAACTTATTCAGTCATTTTTGTGGTCATTGTAGGCCCCTAATCAGATAAGGCAGTCAAACTGATTTAGAAATTCAGACACCACTACTTTCTTCTCTTCCCCTCTGTCATCCCCTGCACACACCCCACTTGAAGTGCTTTATTTTATTTTATTTTACAGTCTAATAATCTTTTTATTTACTAACTATGATAGGTTACATCTTTAAGTAAGGAAAACTATTTACATTCATTCTTTAGGGTGTTGTCGTCTGTTTTGAACTGAAGATTTATTAGCTTAATAGGTCCTCTATGCCTCCCAGTAGCAAATAATATTTGAATTTTTAAAGTAGATGTAAATGGCAGATGTCTTATTTTTCCTGATCTACAGCCTCAGTCAGTATTCTCTGATCCCTACAATATTCAGCAAGGTGCAGAATCCTGCTTAATGTAATGTATTTATTCAAACAAGCTTATGAGTTTACTAGCACATTTTTTCCTATACAGGCTTTGGTAGTGATCAGGACAGTTGAAAACTCCTAATCGGCTCAACTTCTTCAAAATGGGCTTTTATAAGCTCACACATATGTCACTTTATGCCCCAAGGTATAAAAAAGATGAGAATATTTGGGGGTAGGGTTGGAGAAAAAAATAATTTTTGTTTACAAGTATGGGCTAAATAAATGTGAAGCTATGACAGAAGCTTCTGTGTATAGTTTTGGTTTTAGTCTATTTTATTTTGTGTGTGTTGGGAGGGCATTGTTGGTAGTTCCTTTAAGTCAATCCAACAAGAAAAAATTGAAGGAAAACAGTTCTGGCCTCTTGAACCTAAGTATGAGTGGGTACACAGGTTTCTAAAAGTCTTGAAGATTCTGTCAGACCTGATGAACTCAATAGAGAAACCTATTGGTTAGGTAGAGACATAGAGACCTTGTTTTTGGTAGGTAGCTCCTAATTAAGGAGGAAGTATGGCAAAGAGGTTGTGGGTATGTTCTCTAGGGTTCACTACGGTCTCTGAATTCCAATTTGGCCTTTCCCTAACTGTGTTTCTTCAGTTAAATGGAAATGAAAATTGTACCTCTCTCTTAGGAATGTTGTTAAATTTAAATGAGATTATACTACATATGAAACCCATGGTGCCTTGCACATAATAAGCACCTAATTTTAACTATTATTGGGAAAATGTTATTAGAGCCTTACAGAGGAGGTCTGCATAGTCATTCACTGTCTTTTTTATTCTAGAGTTGAACAGGAAGGGAAAGAAAGTTTTGAAATGGCATTCTGAGGCCTTTCCTGAATCTGGTTATTAACAGTGGCTTAAAAGTTACTAGTAGTATTCTTGCCTTTTAAAATCTTGCTTCTACGTGGTTTCTCTTCTTTTTTCACATTTATTAGTAGTAATTATTTCATGCTGTTGATTGGTTCACACATTCTTTTTCAGTAAAGCATATTCTTTTTTTTAAAGGTTTTATTTATTTATTTGAGAGAGAAAGAGTGCATGAGGTCAAGGGGAGCAGAGGGGGAGAGAGAAGCAGATTCCCCGCTGAGCATGGAGTCTGACTCAGGACTTGATCCCAGGACCCTGGGATCATGACTGAGCGGAAGGCAGATATTTAACCAACTGAGCCCCAGGTGCTCCTTCAATAAAGCATGTTCAGATCTGAGAACATATAATTTATCTCTAACATATTAATTATCCACAAGAAGTGTCCTTCATGGGGCTGAATGACCCTAAATGGTACTCAACTCCACTGATAATCATTGTGATTATAAATAGGCAAAGAGAGAGAGAGAGTACATGCACATGTGAACAGTGGTGGGAGAAGGTTGCAGAGGGAGAGAATCAGAAGCAGGCTCCACATTCAGCATGGAACCCAAAGTAGGGCTCTTTGTTACAACTCTGAGATCATGACCTGGGGCAAAATCAAGAGTCGGACACTTAACCGACTGAGCCACCAAGATGGCCCTATCTGTTGGTTTCTTTACTCAAGAGTACTTTCATCTGGCTAACGCTTTGGAATTTGTGGTACCTTCTAAAAATTATTTGTATTCAGTTGATCCAGATTCCTTACGTGTAGATGTTTCCCCTTAAATTCTAAGCTATTTGTATTTTTAGGGAAATTTAATACTTACTTGTCTAATTCAGGGAGACAGTGTCCTACAGCAAGAGTTAAAGCCAAGGAAGCTTAACATCTAGCCTTTACTCTGCCATTTCTTATTGTTAAATGTGAGATGTGTTTTTCCAAAATTAAGTGAATTCAAACTTCAAAAGGGCCCACCCAGTTCAGTATGAACTATGAAATTTGATGGAGTTTCTAAACATTATAAGACCTATTCTTCCAACTCTGGTCACAGTTTCTGGTATCACATGACTGGTTGTTTCATGCCAGTGGAGACCAAGTACTCTGGCTTTGAGCTATAATAGTGAGTAAGGTGATAGGTTTGGTACAGTTTGGTTTTTAGATATTTTGCTTTTCTTTTTGAATAAACATCAAATTTAACTGTTCTTTGTCTACCACAGAAAAGGGCAAAAGACCCTCTATTCATGGAAATCTTGACAAAGAGTGAAGGTGGTGTGTGCATTAGGGTAATGTCAGCTGGTTGGAGCTCATTGGAGCCCCAGATTTTAGTAATTTGGTACAGTAGCACAAATGAGTCTAGTGTGGTATTTTTGAGTAGTAAACAGAACTGGTCACGTACTTTCCTTCCTCTTGTGACTCTGTCAACTTCTGGGCTTTAAAGTTTTCTATCTAGTCAACAGAGAGAGAGATGGTGAAGAATGCACTTCTGCTTTGGAGTTGTCTTGGTCTAGACACATCACTTCTGCTCACACTCGACTGGGAATTACTGGACACAGGGCTCCACCTAGATGCAAGGAAGAGGGGAGGATCAGAAATAGACTCCTTGACTGGCTATGACTTCCCTGGGACTGCGGGAGGGGGAGCATGACTTGTGACGGATGGTTAGATGCCTGTACCACGGGGGTCACTGGCATAAGTACAGCATCACCACTCTATGATGTATACTTGCTTCCTTTCCAAGTGCCTTGCACCCCACAGATCCAGCTCAGGATTTCTAGGTGACTTGGCAACAGGTGAAAATACTGTATGATACTAGAGGAACTCATTTCTCAGTTTCGTCCTTGTCTTAGTTTGAGTTGCCCAAGAAGCAGATTCTAGAACAAAAAAGATTTAAGCCCAAGTCATTCATTTGGGAACCGATCCCAAGAGACACCAGTCGCAGTGTGGGACAGTGAACCGAGGAAGGGAGAGCAACCAAATAAAGGTTTCATGGCCACTGCTGGGATCTGGAGCTTACCTCCATCCAGGGCGGCGCAGGCACCCCAGTTATCCAGCACAAAAGGTGGGGAGCCGAGGTATTTATACACTGAGCCTCCTCCATTTTGTCTGACGGCTGCCCCGATTCCAAAAGCACTTCCTGCAGGTAGAGTAGATGCCGGTGGCGGAAGAAAGACCCAAGGCAGAGGCCTGCGTGCACGGTCTGCTGACCACTAGGCAGGCCAGCGCCACCAGAAAAATGGGTACCGGGGGTGGGAGGGGGTCCCCTGGATACGCACGGGGCCGCGAGCCTCACCCGGGCGCGCATCAGGCCACGCAGATCCCGCTGACCCATTAATCAGCAGGCTGTCTTTGGTGTCGTTTCTGTTGTCCAGTGTGGCCGACGAGGAGGCCAAGACAAGCACCACACACACGCAGCTGGAGGGCGACGACGAGGCTGCGCTCCTGGAGCGTCTGGCTCGGCGGGAGGAAAGACGCCAGAAACGCTTGCAGGAAGCCCTGGAGCGGCAGAAGGAGTTCGACCCCACGGTCACGGACGCGGGCCTGTCGCTGCCCAGCAGGAGGATGCAGAACAACGCCGCCGACGGCGAGGCCGCAGAGAAGGAAGAAAAGAGTGAGCGTCGCCAGGAAAGATACGAGATAGAGGAGACGGAAATCGTCACCAAGTCCTATCAGAAGAACGACTGGAGGGACGCTGAGGAGAAAAAGCAGGAAGAAAAAGAAAAGGAGGAAGAGGAGGAAGAGGAGGAAGAGAAGCCAAAGCAAGGGAGCCGGGAAGAAAATCAGGTAGAGGTGACCGTACAAGGCGGAACAACAGAAACGGTGGTCCCGCCTTTGGAAACGGGGCAGCTCAGTGCAGAAGAGCCTAGAACAGAGGAGGAGCAGGAACAGGGTGCAGACGAGGCCGCCCACAATGGCAGGATGGAGACAGAAGCGGGGGAGCAAGCTGAGGCAGACAGGGCCAGGATGGAAGAGGAGGAAAGAGACAGAATTAAAGCTGAGCAAGAGCAGAGGGTAGCAGAGGAGCAAGCAAGACTGGAAGCAGAAGAGAGAGCAGCTGCGCAAGAGAGAGAAAGGAGGGAGGCGGCCGAGAGGGAGAGGGCTGAGCGAGAGAGAAGAGCAGCGGAGGAGAGGCAGCGGGCAAAGGCAGAGGAAGAGGAGAAAGCTAAGATAGAAGAGCAGAAGCTCCGGCAGCTAGAAGAGAACAGAAGCGAAATGCAAGAGAAAAAGCACAAAGGGGAAAAGGTAGAGGAGAAAATGGAAGGGAAATGGGGAAATGAAAAGAAAGTACAAGAAGATAAACTTCAGACAGCTGTGCAAAAGAAACAGGTACAGTACACATTTTGCACCAAACGTGTGATGCCTGTGACTTGGGAGAAATGTAATGCACATCAGACTTGGGGCCGAGGCACGTTTCTGCAGCCCCGCGTGCTTGCTCAGTCGGCAAGCTGTTCATTTTTTCTGGCCATAGCAATATGCAAGCATGAAGCAATCAGTCGATGGCTAAATATTCAATCAACCAAATTTACTAGGACAGCCTGAGAGAGATTAATTGCTCTGTGCTTGCTTGTTATGAATACCAGAAAAATGAATTAACCCAAAGATGATAAGCGTGGCAGTGCTGTGTTGACTTATAATTCTGCACCTGAATCTCCATTCTTTCCTTTTAACAATTTACCTCTAGCCATAGGTCTACATGAGGCAAGAGGACTGTGACTCTTCCCCTTATCCATATGTTTGGCATTTAATTAAAAATTATAAAAGGTGGGGTGGGAAAATGACATAAAGAATCATGGTCAGAAATTGCATCTTAAGAAGGCAAAAATAACCCCCTTGAAATCACCTGGTAATAAAGGAGGGAAAGAAGCCAGTTTGGACCTTTCATTAAGTATGTCAAAACCACGATTTGCCATCATGTAGACCTGAGCTTAATGCAGACTTGCAGAAAGCCATTCATCTGGAGTGGCATCGGTTTATAACCGACTGGTAATTAAGAGCATGCATTTTGCTGCTTTTATCGTTGGGATGACACAAATAAATTCATGTAGCCTGAGAAAAGGAAGTGGAGGGAGGAGGTGTTTGCAAGCTGTGAAAGACTTTTTTTCTGTCTGCAAGCCTGCATTAAAAACATTCTAGCTAACCACTGCCTGCATCCCTACCCCCACAAAAAAAGGAGAGAAAGAAAGATGCTTGCATATTCACATTTGCAGAGAGAACTCTTGTCACTGAGTCTGCATTGTGCTGAAGTTGTCTTTCACTCTTGCTTGTTACATGGGGCTCATGAGCACAGCTACATTTGGGACCATCAGAAACAAAATGCACCAAACCACACACAAGGTTTGCAAACATGCACAAAGGACCACCACGTCACGCTAGGTTTCAGGGAGCACAATGGCAGGCACATGAGAAACAATTTTGGTGGAAAGAAACTATCCCACGTTGCTGTTCAAAATCACTGGCACCCAGGGCTATGTGAGCACTGAGTCAGCAAAGTCCTGAGCCACATGCAAAGTGACCTGAGCACCCTCTCACTCTTGTAAGCTAGAAAGGGCTTCTTTTAAACAAGTGACCTTGCCACTCTTGAAAATAAAAAGGAAGAAGAAAAGGGGGCCAAAGCACAAGTTAAAAGAGAAAAATCCCAAGAAGACAAGCCTACCTTCAAAAAAGAGGTAAATATTACTGAGAAGTAATCTAAATGTAAAACAACAGAGAGGGTATTCCATGACTTTTCAGGTCTGCTGATCTCAAAATTGTAACCTCTAATCCAGTGTTTTTCAAGCCATGACTTGACCTTCATGATTCACTGAATGGTGAAATCAACTTTAAAGCATCTCAAAAGTAGTTAAATGTGTCAATGACATTTTAAGACACGAAACCAAACAAATAGAAGATATCAGATATCGTAAGCAGTACTACATCGTGACAGAAATTGTCCTTCTGGCTGTGGGTCACAGAAATCTTGAAAAACACTGATCGGATCCATTTTTCCCGCTTTCTGCTCTTCTAAGTGCTCTTTTTTTCTCCTTGAACCATCCTACTTGCATTTCACTTGTGGAGTATTTTCAACCGGCTTTGATTAATGATATAACTTTCCAAAGGAAAAACAGTACCCGCCCCCATCTCAGTAGAAAATTCGATGAACTGAAGATGGTATTTGATTTTCAAAAGAAAAGTTTGGCAAAATGTTCTGCATTGCATTTCTGAGGCACACACAGGAGCTGGTGCCGGGGTGTTTGTAGGTAAGTGAGCGAGTCAGTGGGGGCAGGGCCGCTGTCCAGAGAATGTCATCACGCCCCACGTGATCAAAATGCCACATCAGAAAGCCTGGCCTCGTGTCGGCCCCAAGTAATCCTAAAAATTGTAGCAGTCTCTCATAAGTTCAAAGTGCTTAAATGTGGTAAAACTAAATTATCAAAGGTAGGGAGATTTGGATTACTTTGCACATGGGACTGAATCAGAGCTCTTGAGGATCAGCTCACATCGACTTCCGCTGCATTTGTCTGCCCATTGTGGCACATATTAAGAAACAGAAAAATCCGTAGTTGGAAAATTAGGTAAACCAGATTCAGCAGGGGGATGGTTATTTTCTTAAATGCTTTTTCATAAGATTCACAGAAAAAAAGTTAAGAACCCCTAGATCATGTTCTGTTTATTTTGGTTAAGATGTACGTACCTTCCTGTTTCTAATGGAACTTGAGGGGGTTTGGGAGTCAATACTGAATGCAGACACCACCCATTTAAAGGAAGGTGGAATCATAGAGGCTGAGAACTAGAAAGCTGAATTTGGTTCAAATGAGGCAGCTAAGGAAATGGTTGAATGTTTTTGGGAAGCGCTGTTCTCATTTCATAGCAGAAAAACACCTACAGATTCATCTGCAAAAAAATGAAAGTTACTGGGAGCTAAACTCAAACAAAAATGTCCCACTTAGGCTCTTGGATAAAGCTGGTGTTTCATGGTGGATAGCTTTACAGAAGGAAGAGGGCATGAGGTCCTAACTCAGTGGGGGAGGGGAAGCTGAAAGAGCCCCGTTTGGATTCCGTATTTAAAATGTAATTGGCTTCCCTAAGATGTGATTTGTTTTTAATGACATAAACATTCTATGTCTATGTATCATGCCCCTGAGCAAGAAAGGGCTCATGGTGGGTCAGCCAAATCATCCTTCTGCCTCTTTTCAGAGACGGCCCCACTCCCAACAGTGTCAGTGGTATAACCATCTCAGACCTGCCCCTTTCCCAGTTTGCTCTACACCCCATTCTAGAATCCCAAAACTTTTGGCCCCTTTTTTACACAAGGCCAGATTAGCCACTCAATCCAGGCTCAAAAAAAAAGGAAGGGAGGGAGGGAGGAAGGGAAAAAATCTGGCATCTCTGCTTTAACATTGCATACGTGAATTACTAGTTGGATGACTAGATTTCCCCCCTCCAGCTGGTTGTGTGGTTACTTTATGTAAACAACTTTGAATCATATTTTACATGATTTAGCCATTTCAACACCTTCCTCCCTTTCCCTCCTTTTTTGTTAAAAAACAACCCCCCAAAAAAATTTCCTTTCAAGGAGCTAAGGAGGATCAGTCAACCACAAGTAAACACAAACATCACGTGAGACTTCTTAGAGAAAACATTTCCAGAAGTCACTCCAATACCTCAGGAAAAAAACCGTCAGCCTGCAGCCCTGCAGTTTTAACTGTTTGCGGCGATGGAACACAGAACATCACCAGCCTTGAACCTTAGCTTTCTTTTTCTCCTCCCCAGTTAAAAAAAAATGCCTCTTTTTCATTCTTCACCCCTGAATTGTTTTTTTTTTATTTGTTTGGTTGGTTTTTTCTTCCTGGCCTCTAACAGAAAACTTGTGTCCAGCAGAGTTGTTCATGTAATACTGACACTGATATTCATATCATGTACCAAAGTTTCCCAAACATGGGCATGCTTATAAATTACCTGGAATCTTACAAAATGCAAAATCTGACTCAGTGGGTCTAGGGTGGAGTCCGAGCTTACCACTGAGGTCCGTGTTGTTCACAGACCAAACTTGCAGTAGCAAAGACATCCATGTGGCAGACATTGGACCCAGAAAAGGAAGTGAGCTTTCTGAGTCTAACAGAAATGTGTCAGACCTAATGTGAAATGTAACTTGCATCGGTTCTTGTCACTGTCCTGAAACCAAATAATGCAAAACATCATTCTGCAGAGGCTGACAGCTCAGTCTTTTTGACTTGTGCACTTGACCCTTTGAGGGTCTCTCTGGCACCAGGACATATCACTTGAATTCCCATACACCCATGTGTTGTTAGCCCATTGGATATCCCAAATATCCAGAGTTTTATCCAAATGTCTCATTTGACCAGAGCCTCTCATATGCTAATATTATCTGAATGTGAAGCACGTTAACTCTTCAGGATACTTATGAACCCATCGACACAGATTTTCTTCATGGTAACATTCTGACCTAGCAGATCAAATGCTTTTCCTTCAGAATTTCGTGAGTTTAGGTTGAATCTATCGAATCTATTCCACTATGCTCCTTAAGATTTAAAGGCACATTGGAATTTATTTATTTATTTATTTATTTCCCAGAAAGAAAAAACTATTTGCAAACTCAAATCATTATTTCATTGGGAATTTTTTTAATAGATTTTTTTTTAATTCATTTGACAGACAGAGATCACAAGTAGACAGAGAGAGAGGAGGAAGCAGGCTCCCGGCTGAGCAGAGAGCCCGATGCAGGGCTTGATCCTAGGACCCTGAGACCAGGACCTAAGCCGAAGGCAGAGGCTTTAACTCCCTGAGCCACCCAGGTGCCCCATCATTGGGAATTTTTCTGAGAAAGTCTTCCAAAGAGAATATCCATCCCCTATAGACTGCCAATAAAGGCAGAGCTGGAAATGGGGGGAGGGGGATTTTTCTTCTCTTAGACATGTATTGTTTTACAAATCTATTTTATACACATTTTTGGTCAATAAGTCAGATAATGCATTTTGGGAGATTGGAAATATCTCTGACCCCAAAATGGGAGAAATGAGTTAAAGGTAATTGCTCTTTGCATAGTGCTCCTAAAACCATGAGATTTGACTCAGAATGTGTTTTGTGGATTCCTGAAACAGGACCCAAATTTGCATCCCCAGATACTTCTTAACCAGGATTTAAACTCCAGTCCCTGGTATCCAGGACAATATCCAGCAATGAAGGTCAGGACGAGAACAGGCAATGTCTGCTCCTGCCCTCCCGGAGAACACAGATTTTCTGTGGGGCAAGAACCGCCACCAGGGAGCTGCAGTCAAGCTGTAGGACAGCCCAGAGCTTCCCTCTCTTCTCTCTAGCCTTTCACAACAAATCAGGAGCCAAGAGGGAAATGACAGGATGAAGGATGAGGACGGAATCCTCTGGTCCATCCTCTCTTCTTTATGTATGTAGAGCCAACCTTCCAGAGAAATCAGGTGACTTCATTTTAGCTAGTCTGCTGACAGTGCTGGACCAAAAACTCAGCTTTCTTAACTTCCAGTCAAAGCTCTGACAGGGAATGGCAGAAGAACAGCCCCCTTTTTCAGCATGTCCAAGGGACAGCCTTGGAGGAAGATTGAAGTCTTAACTAGGGGCCACATGGTAGTGAATAGTCAGTCTGTGGTCATTTAATCAAATAACATCCAAAGAAGGCCATCAGGCAAAGGACTACTCAAGGCTCATCAGTGAAGAGAAATAAAAGTACTGTGCTTAGTAAGACCTGCACTTCAGGAGTAAGTGTTCAGAGGGTATCAGAGGAGTAGCTGGGAAAAGGTGAGATTGGATAAGGGGAGGCCATCTTGGGCGTCACCTGAAGGCCCAAGTTCTTAATGCCTGCACTTCCTTTGTTGCTTGTTCCAGAACATAAGTGTCTTGTCCCTGGTTGTCTTGAAAAGAGCAATCATGAACCTCTTCTGTTTTCACACTCATGGTTTAGGAATGGGTGAGCTGATATAGGTACTCATGGTTTAGGAATGGGTGAGCTGATATAGGTAATCTCAACCCCCTAACAAGCTATGTAAATTCACTTTGTTTTGAAATAATGTCTCTCATTTACTGTAAGGACCTTGTAACACAAAACTCACAAAAATTAAAGCTAACACCCACTTTCCATATATTACCTTCCTCTGTCTCCCCAACAATCACAAAACCACTTCGGTTTCCTATTGCATTAGAAACATAGTGGTTTAGATGACTACCAACATGGTCCCACAGGTCTGAGTTGTTTCCCCTAAGGTAGGGTTATTATGTCTTCAGTCCTCAGGACCCTAGTTACTCATTTGATTAAAATACAAGGGTGGGCTACCTCTGCCAAATGCCAAAATTGGCTTGGCAGATCTGGTAGGTTTCCTTGGTAGGTTTCCTTTTTCCCTCCTCAACACATTTGTGTCCTTTTCTAAGACAGAGTCTTCATCCAAGAAAAAAAAAAACCTGTCCAACCAACCAGGCCATTCTCCCATCAATGCCACACTAATGATCACTCTTTTCAGTGAGAACTAGAAAGATATACTCTTACATGGAATTCCCAGAAAATAATCATTTCCAAACAGTAACAACCTCCACTGCTCTTGAAAACAAAACCCCAGTGAAATCAGGGATGATCTTGGTTTCCTAAAATTGTGGTCTAGGTCTCTGTGCAGAGGCTGGAGGACCATAGCTCACGCTCTAAGAATTTCCTCTGACTCCAGCTCTACCACATCATTCTCCAGTGGTTGGTTTTACTTCTGAGTTTCCTGGCTTCTTAATAATTCTGGGTCTTATTTGGTGATACCAACCAAAACCTAATGGGACTTTTATCATTATGTTTCTTCCTGATGTGTACTGTTGGTTAGATCAAAGATGAGAAGATTAAAAAGGACAAAGAGCCCAAAGAAGTGAAGAGCTTCTTGGATGGAAAGAAGGGATTTACAGAAGTGAAGTCACAGAATGGAGAATTCATGACGCACAAACTTAAACACACCGAGAATAGTTTCAGGTAAGAAACAGAGGCTCCTTAACAAGGACTGTGTTCTCATGTGAGGAAAAAATAATAATCAGCCTCCCTATCCTGTGCCTCCAGACAGAAACGTGCTAAACGGGCAACATATTTCTGTTGTGAAGTCATTGGCCATTGTCTCCGAGATACTCAGTCAGCAGGTCAGGCTATCAATCACTAAGAGAAGACCAGCAGTCAGTGCTCAGACAAGATTTAATCTGCTTTTCCCATTATTTAGCAAAGCAGATCATGCTTAGGATCCATGTTTTTGTTCCGTGACTAATATGCTCATGTAAGATCAGTTTCTTAGAAAGCATTATGACTGGAGCTAATGTCCTTGATTCTCTGTATGGTCCAGCCAGTTTCCTGAGAGACATTTGTCGGTACCATTTTCAAGAATATATATTTTTTTAAAGATTATAAATAAATGTTGCTTAAAACTGAGATTGTCCTGTGGCCAAATACTCAGGAAATGTTAGGTTAAACTAAGTTAATTAGATCTCTTTACCACCGAGCTTCTAGAGCACTTGATGTTAATTTACATTGGGAATCTCGAAGAGGAAGGAATAGGGCAGGGCACCCGCACTCCATTTAATACCCCTTGGAGAACCCTCTGGCATAGCTTCAGCTTCCCCTTCTCACCCCCCCATCAAGTTAAAAATCTGGACAGTTGATTTTAGGGCAGACAGACAAGTATGCACAGGTAAATCCTTACTTCTAGATACACTGAATACTAAGCGATCCCCACCAGTTCTGTAGAAGGACTCAAGTTACAGAAGCTGGCCATGGACACTTGGCCACATGATGCCTTGTGCCACTCTCCCACACATACACTCCCTCCAACCATTGGTGCCAAATTCCTACCTCTGTTATGTCACTGGCTGCTGTGCCAGATGTCCTGGAAAAGTTGTGGGTCCCTGAAACGTGGATTCCCATGGGGTTGTTTTGGCAGCAGTCTTGCCTGTAGACCCTGTTTTTCTGAACAATTCAAATAAGAAAGTCCCCACGAGCAGGTATTGTGTAGAAGCTGGACATATTCCTTATCCCAAAGCCTTTGTGGCATTCAGAAGCCAGCAGAGCTACTAGGGCTCTGCTCCTCTAAGCAAGCTAAAATGGGGAAATTTAATTGCCCCCCCCCAAACAATTTCTCTAGACAAAAATTTGAGTGGAAAGGTAATCACATTAATCCAAGGGCAAGCCTATAAAGAAAATGTGTGCAGAAAATGCCTAAGTCAACTGAAAAGGAGGAGGACATGCAAATCCTATAGATGTTCCTTATGATTGGCCAGAAAGTAGACTTTAAGTAGAGCAGTAAGAGTTTATTAAGAATTCATAGAAAATCTAGAAACTGAGTTGATTCCTGATGGTTGTCCAAAGCAAGCCCAAAGCTTGCTGGAGTGCCAATAGTTTAATATTTCAAGACCCTAGAATGGTGTCAGGTTCATGAAAAGTATCCAACGAATATTGCCTAACAATATTACTGTCTTATTATTTGATAGTTTAAAATAGGTTTTGGGGGTATGAGTACATTTTTTGTTAAGAAAAGTAATGTTTTTGGGGCGCCTGGGTGGCTCAGTCGGTTAAGCGTCTGCCTTCGGCTCCGGTCATGATCCCAGGGTCCTGGGATTGAGCCCCGCATCGGGCTCTCTGCTCAGCAGGGAGCCTGCTTCCCCCTCCCTCTCTCTGCCTCTCTGCTACTTGTGATTTCTCTCTATCTCTCTGTCAAATAAATAAATAAAATCTTTTTTAAAAAAAATGTTTTTTTTAAATCTCTCAGTAGAAAGAAGTTAACAATTAGCAAACTTGCCAACCAGCTCTAGTCCAAACTCACATTAATAATTAACATGCCCATAGTGTAGAAATCCAGAGAGCTGGGAATTCAAAGAGATAAAATCGCAAGGATGGCAGCAGGTATAGCACTGAGAATTCTAAAATGTGACTCTGGCCTTAATTTTTCCATCTTTGGGCAGAGAAAAAAAGAGAGAGAGAGAGAGAGAGAAATGAGCCCCCACCATAGCATTCTTTTTTTTTAGCTGCCAACATAGGTTATTAGTTTTACTTTCAGTTTGAAGTTGATGCCAACGGAAGCAGAGATGCCTGGTTTTGCTGTATGTACTTAAAAAGCGAGGAACTTTATAAAGAAGGGAGTGGGAGCCTCTGTTTAGAATAGCCTCGTGCCTACTAGCCTAACTGAGAACAAACTGTGTTCGTGGTGAAAGATCTGATGTTCATCTAGACATACGCCTAAGGAAGCCAAGGAGAGGGGAGAGACCTTCTGAGAGAAATTTCCATATTAGTGTCACCCTTGTGCTGAGGGCATGCTGGTACAGCCGAGTAGAGGTGACGTCAACAAAGCTCTTGCTCCTGTTTTGACCAAAGCTCCTTATGTTTGATTTAATTATTGCCCCCTTTGATATTTGTTTTTTCTTTTTTTTTCTTTTATTTTTTAAAGATTTTATTTATTTATTGACAGAGAGACCGTAGGAGAGGGAACAGAAGCAGAGAGGGTGGGAGAGGGAGAAGCAGGCTTCCCTCTGAGCAGGGAGCCCCATGCAGGGCTCCATCCTGAGACTCTGGAATCATGATCTGAGCTGAAAGCAGACACTTAATGCCTGAGCCACCCAGGCGCCCCTGATTTTTCTTTTTCTAAAGGACTTTTTTTTTTTTAAGATTTTATTTACTTGTCAGAGGGAGAATGCGCATGCACAAGCAGGGGGAGTGGCAGCAGAGGGAGAAGCAGGCTGCCCACTGAGCGAGGAGCCAATGTGGGGCTTGATCCCAGGACCCTAGGATCATGACCTAAGCTGAAGGCAGATACTTCACTGACTGAGCCACCCAGGCATCTGATAGTTCTGTTTTCTGTGATTAGATTGTTTTCTCTAAAGCATCACATAAAAAAAAAAATCAACTCAATTAGCAAAGTATAGAAAAAGCAGATTATACCAAGGGCTTTATAGAAAGCACAAAATGTATTTGTTTTGTGGTCTATTTTTAACATGGTAATTAAAGTTTTTTCTAATTATAGGGAAAAAAGGATACTCATTATGAAACATTCAGAAAATAGAAGTACAAAAATAACCACCCACTACCCAAAGATAACTACCAGTAATATTTTATCCAGATATTTTTTATGTGTATATATTCAAAATAGAGAAATATATATAGCATGTATATGTGTGTATTAACTATAAATATATATTTTTAAATTGATTCTTGCATTATATCATAGCTACCCTTCTGGACCAGCGAATATAAGCTTACAGTTAATAATGTTAGCATATTCTCCCACATGGATGGGTGTGTGGCGAGTAACTGAACCAGTCCCTAATGATGGACCTTTTCATTGTCCAAAATGAAGACTGAGCGACACCTAGTGGAGTTCAGAGAACTTTCTCTAGGGATGCGTTCTGCCAGTCCAATGTCCGTCCACTAACATGATGAAAAGGAAGAGCAAACTCATTTCTGAAGATGTGAAGACCTTGAACTAGTGCAGAGAGATTGTCTCTCTACCATCACAGACCTGTGAACTTACAAGACTCTGAAAGGGCAACATCCAAGTTTCAAGGGACCCTCTAACATTTGTTTGAGTACAAAATTTAAAAAGTTTATCTTTAACTGTCAAGAACCTAGAACAATATTTTAACATCTAACCTAAAGTCTTAGTAAGAAATAAATTTTACATCATGACCCAGTACAGAGCTGCATAGAGACTTATCACTGAAACAAACATGTCAAGACATGGCACTTTCCCTTGCTCTATGCAGTTCACTCTGGTGTTTTCTGTTTCATTTTGTTTTATGCTGATTGTGATCCACAAGACTTATTTTTCCATCCTGCAGCTTGAAAAGGTTGGAAAGGACATGGTATACTCAGAACTACCTCAATGTTTGAGGGTGCCTGGGTGGCTTTGTTGGTTAAGCGTCTGCCTTTGGCTCAGGTCATGATCTCAAGGTCCTGGGATCAAGCCCTGAGTTGGTCCCCCACTCAAGGGGGAGTCTGCTTGTCCCTCTCCCTCTGCCTCCCCACCCCTGTGCTTGTGCGCACACATGCTCTCTCTCTCAAATAAATAAATGAAAATCTTGGGGAAAAAAAAAAGAACTACTTCAGTGTTTAAAAAGCATGAGATGTATGCATAAGATCAGTATTACCAATGCAGTCTTGAACTCATTTTCTGTCTTATTCTTTTTCTTGTTCCATCACTAGAAACACTGACCCCTTCTCTACATGGAATAAATGATACCAGACAGTGGTAATTCATCTGTTCCTTAGACAAAGTGTTAGGGATGGGCTACCTGTGTTCAGAGCTAGTTAAGCATGACCTCACTGCTTGTTAATAAGTACTTAAGCAGCTGGCAAGCTACATCCTTGTCTCTTAGTTAAGGACTGTCTGTAACTAGGTATACTTTTGAGAACACCACTAAATTCTCCTAAAGGGCCAGGAGGATGCAGCCGACATGAATTTTGCTCCAGTGACAACGCAGTGCTCTGCTGCAGTTGTATCAATAGCAATGTGTTTTGAAGACAATTATCAATGTCATAATTCTAGTAGATAGCAAATTTATTAAAGGAGCTCAGGGTCAGTAGGTGCTAATGACCTCTCTCCTCTATTTATATGATTTATGTAAAAACACTAAGAATGCCAGTTCTGAAGTAAAATTTTAACATAAGGACTCCTGGGATAGTGTTTTGTCTCTAGTCTTAACATGTTTCCAATTCTACAGTAAAATCCCTCTGGAGTCTCCTTAATCACAAAAGAAAACTTTAACGTAATTTCAGTTTTCTTTTTTTTTTTTTTTAAGGGTGATCTCCTTTCTTTTTTTATGTTATTTTTTTAGGAGAGGGAGAGAGGAGGGAGGGGGCAGAGGGGCAGAGAGAGAGAGAGAAAATCTTAAGTGGGGTTCACGCCCAGGACAGAGCCCAACATGGGACTCAATTTTACAATCCTGAGATTATAAGCCGAGCAGAAATCAAGAGTCAGATGTCTGACCAACTGAGCCACCCAGGCACCCCTAATTTCAATTTTATTTGTAACTTATAAAAAACGTACCCATTTTCTTGCTGTTTGATAAGCTCTGCCATCTGATGAAGCATTGCTTCCACTGGAGCATGGAAGGTAGTCAGGCCTAGACTGTAGAAATTCTAGAGACTTACAGGTAGGAAACATCCTCCCAAACTCTCTAGTCATCAATGTAGGAGGTGAGTGGTAGAGGCTAACATGCTTGATTTGATTGATTTTTTATTTTATGACAAACCATATTTAACTCCTGATAGAATTATAGTACAATGGAAAGAAGAGTATACTTAGTAGAGAAACACTAGAATCTAATCGTGGCTCTACCACTTTCTTGCTACCAAAAGTTGGGCCAGACTGTTTTCTTTCTCACACATTGATTCCTAATTTGTAAAATGGCAGTATTTTTTTTCAAGATTTTATTTATGTATTTGATAGAAAGAGACACAGAGCAGGAACATAAGCAGGTGGAGTGGGAGAGGAAGAAGCAGGCTTCCCACTGAGCAGGGAGCCCGACGCAGGGCTTGATCCCAGGACCCTGGTATCATGACCTGAGCTGAAGGCAGCCGCTTAATGACCGAGCCACCCAGGTGGTAGTATTAACCTAATCGGCTAACTCGCTAGTTATTGTGACTATTAAATGAGATAATAATGTGAAAAGGGCCTATAAAGCATAAATAACAACCCTAACTATACCACATCAGGGCTAATTTAGTAATTTTAAGTCACAATTAGGAATAGTCCCGTCATGTTAGACCACACAAATTGAAGCCATAAGGTAGTGCTGTCATTACGAACTTTCTTGGAACAGCTGTGTAAGAAAGGACAAATATTACTGTACTTACAGCTCTTACTCAAGAGGCAAAGAGTAATTTCATCTCCAGAAATCAGCAGCCAGAGTCAAGTTCAAGACATGAATAAGTCAGGTTTTTTCGGTGCCTGCCTTAGTTTCAGCCATCTTTTCTTGTCACCTGCGCCTGAGCCTGCAAGTCGTCCGTTCTGATCCATGGTTCTAGGGAGATCCAAATTAACCAGTAACTTATGGCAGAGGATTACTAAGGTCACACCTAGATTTTAGAACTCAGTCTAATAGCACTGTTTTGCATTACATACCTTCCTTTCCAATAATAACTAGTATTTATGATAATAAATGTCAACAATTATTTAGTATGTAATCTCATGGGATCCAAAGAATAGCCCAGGAGGTAAATAGAACAAATATGATTTGCCTGGTTTTTCCACGTCGTATCGTGCATGTATCATGGATTTTTCTTTAATTGTGGTAAAACACATTAAGTTTACTATCTTTGCCATTTTTAAGTGTACAACTCAGTAGTGTGAAGTGCATCACATTGTTGTGAAACATCTCCAGAACTTTGTATCTTGCAAACCTGAAACTCTATACCCATGAAATAACTCCCCACCTCCCCTCCCCACAGCCACTGGTAACCACTATTCTGCTTTGTTTCCCCGAACTGACTACTTGAGATAACTCACGTAAGCAGCGTTATTTAGGATTTGTCTTTTGGGGATGGGTTTATTTCACGTAGCATAATATCCTCAAGGTTCATCCATGTTGTAGCCTGTGACAGATTGCCTTCCTTTTTAAGGCTGAATAATATTACACTGTATGTATGCACTGCTTTCTATTCGCTTATTCATTTGTTGATGGGTATTTGGGTTGCTTCCACCTCTCCACTGTTGTGAATGATGCTGCTAGGAACAAGGGTGCACAAATATCTTTTCAAGATCCTGCTTTCAGTTCTCTGGGATATAGACACAGAAGTGGGGTTGCCGGTGCATATGGTGCTTTCACTGTTAATTTTTTGAGGAGCCACCCTGCTGTTTTCCATAGCGGTGGCACTCTTCTGCCCATTTTCCATGCGCCATTTTGCCACCGACCATGTCTGTTTGCCCCCTTGTACGGCTTGGAAACCAAGGGTAAGTGGCAGAGAGGGATCAGATTCAGACCTTGAGGTTGCAGGCAGACCCCTGGACCCCCTTGGGCTGGTGTGAAGACCCACTGTGTGATGAGGGGCAGTAGAGATTTCTTTGGGGTGGGGGGGTGCAAAGCCCGCAGACCGACATCCTTCCCTGGGGGAGGCTGCCAGACTGACGGCTGTCGCCCCGCTCTGCATTTCCGGACAGCCGCCTGGGAGCGGGAGCAAGGGCCGGCGAGGCCAAGGAGGCCGAAGGCGCTTCGCAGGTGGAGGCCGGCAAGCGCCTGGAGGAGCTTCGCCGTCGCCGCGGGGAAACCGAGAGCGAGGAGTTCGAGAAGCTCAGACAGAAGCAGCAAGAAGCAGCCCAGGAGCTGGAGGAGCTGAAGAAAAAGCGGGAGGAGCGAAGGAAGGTCCTAGAGGAGGAAGAGCAGAAGCGGAAGCAGGAGGAAGCAGAGAGAAAAGTCAGAGAGGAGGTAAGGAGGGCGCAGCCCGCCTGCCCTGGGCCCCCAGTCCATGTCTGGTGACCCTTCTAGCCCCGGGAATAATTTTTTTCATGGTGGAATGCTCCTGCTCTTTTGAGCATAGACTCATAAATATATTTGAAGAATAAAAAGGCTAACCATGCACTGGGCACAGTTCTAAAACCTTCATCTGTAGCACTTTATATCCATTTATAGCTTTCTGATGTGGGTAGTGTTATTATCCCATTTTTCAGATGAGGAAACTGAGGCACAAAGTGGATTAGTCATTTTCTCATGGTCCCATTTGCCTTAACCCATTCCCCTATATTGTCTCTCAATAAAGAACAGGAAGCAGAGAAAGATGAAGAGGTCTGCAGAGTAGTGATAAGAACCAGGAGTCACATGATAGTTGTTTTCTGATATTTGAAGAGTTTTGATAGGGAGATTTTTTTAAATAGTTTTTCTTTTTTTAATAGAAGAGTCAGGAAATGAGGTCATCACAAGCAGGGGCAGTATCTGCTTTGTCCGTTACTGTAAACCCAGGAGCCAACACAGTGCCAGGCATGTAGCAGGAGCCCAGGAATGATGAACAGATGAATGTGTTCCATCTTTTAAGACAGAACTAAAAACAACAGATAAAGTTACAAGAAGACAAAGTTTGGACACTGAGAAAGCACTTAACCAACTACAGCTTTACAAGGTGCATTCTTCCCTTTCATCCTGAGGTGTATTATTATCCTCACTTTGTAGACCAAAAAAAGAGAATCCGATTATTTGAGTGACTTCTGTGAGTCACTTGACTAGTAAGTGATAGAATCAGTACTGGACCTTAATTCTCCAAATCAGCTTAGAGCTGTTCCCTTTGGTCTTAGGAGATAGTGACCTTCCATCATTTGAACTTTGCAGAAAGACTTCCGATGGCTTTCTGACATGGATCCTCTGTGAAAATTGACTGACCGCTGCAGAAAGTTTGGATAAATTATTCCAAGATCTCTTCCAACTCCAGCTCTCAGTGAGCCAGCTGCCTTTGGTTGGGAAGTAGCTTGGGATGATAGTGTCTTTGAACCAAACATACCTGGGCCAGGATCCTTTGCCACTTGCAAGCTGGGACCTCAGCAATTACTGAACTAAGATCAGCTCAGACTTCTTTTCTTTTCTTTTTTAAAGATTTTATTTATTTATTTGACAGGAAGAGAGATCACAAGTAGGCAGAGAGGCAGGTAGGGTGGGGGAGGGGAAGCAGGCTCCCCACCAAGCAGAGAGCCCGATGTGGGGCTCGATCCCGTGACCTGGGACCATGACCCAAGCCGAAGGCAGAGGTCCCAACCCACTGAGCCACCCAGGCGCCCCTCAGACTTCTTTTCTTTACCTGTGGAATAATGTCTACTTATAGCACTGATGCCAGGATTAAATAGATCATTGTGTTCATGGTGCCTGGTAGTTATAATTATTGTTATCATTGTTGTTATTTAGAGGAGCAGAGTATCAATGAAGGCAGAAGAGAAACACTGACTCCTAGAATTGGATTGGACCTAGGAGATGATTTGGTCTAACCTCCTACCGAACAGTCGTTAGTCAGCAGAGCCACAATAACAAATTCCTATAGACTGGGTGGCTTATAAACAACAGAAGTTTATTTCTCACTGTTTTGGAAGATGGGGAGTTAGAGATCAAGGCTTCAGCAAATTCTGTGCCTGGTGAGAACCCACTTCCCAGTTCACAGCAGTCTTCCCATGGCATCCTCACTTGGCAGAAGGTGGAAGAGAGCTCTCTGGGTTCTCCTTCATAAGGGCCCTAGTGCCATTCATGAAGACTTTACTCTCATGATCTAATCACCTTCCAAAGGCCTCAACTCCTAAAACCATCACTTTGAGAGCTAGGACTTTAATGATATGAATGGGGGTGGGCACAGACATTCAGCCCATAACACAGAGAATCGTTCTGCCAGATGAACGTCTGGTCTCTGTTTAAGAACGTATAGTTTGAAAACTACAAAAGACTACATACACATCTCTCAGTCAATCATTCATAGAGGATGTGTGACTTATCAGTGCTCTGAATGTTTGGCCTGAGAGAGAAGATGGGGGAGAGTCTTGTAGACCAGAAGGAAGGCACAAAGCGGTTACTGAGATACACTGTGAACATCTGTGACTTCTGTGGTGCAGTGTCTACATATTTTCAGGTTTGTCCAACCATCTAAAATAATCTCAGTTGAGGCAGGGACAACCTTAAATTATGTCTTATATAATTTGGTGACTATAAGAACTTAGATTTATATAACTTTGCACATCAGTTATCTCATTTGTCTTCACAACTCTCCTAGCAAGGTGGGAGAAGGGACATTTACCTTCCTTTTACATACACAGAAAAGGAAGATCAGTGTTAAATGACGTGACTGGATGGTAATGACAACGATCAGCTTCACGCTGAGCATGAGGCCTGGCATTTTACGTGGGCTTTCTCATTTAGCCTCATGACAGCTATCATATTCTCATTTCACGGATGATAAACTGAGGCACAGAGCAGAGAAGTGACGTGGCCAAGGTCATACAGTTGGGAAGTGGCAGCACGAGAGTGTGAGTCGGGCAATTGGACTTGCCAGCTCAGGCTTAACCTCTAGCCACTACCCTTGAGGAAGGGGTGGCATCCAGTCCAGAACCCAGCTCGTTTTCCTCTGCGACTAGTGCTTTCTGCCCTCCAACCCTCTTACCTTCTGGCTTGAAGCTCATACTGATGTCCTTGTTATTTGTTCTTTCTCCCTCAGGAAGAGAAGAGGAGGCTAAAGGAAGAGATTGAAAGGCGACGGGCAGAAGCTGCTGAGAAACGTCAGAAGATGCCCGAAGACAGCTTATCAGATGACAAGAAGCCATTCAAGTGTTTCACTCCTAAAGGTTCATCTCTCAAGGTATTTCTTATTCCCAGAAAGTCTTGTAACACCTATGTTATAATGTGATGAAAACTGGATTTTAGCCCCTTACTTAGTCATCGTTCAAAGCCTTTGCTTCATTTAGCTTTTTGCTCCTTCTTTCAGCCTTTTTAGAGCTCCTCTTTGTAACATGTAGGGAGGAGAGAAATAAAGCAGAGAGCTTTGTATCTGTTGTTCGTTAGATGCTTTGGTATGCATTAAAGTGACATTCAGCGATTATCTCTAGATTTCAGTGACCCATGCCCTCCGGATGCCTCATCCCTTCAAGCTGTTGAAAATGGAAACATTTAAAGTTTGTAAAGTGGGCAACTATACTATAAAGGTTTGAGCCACTTTTCATACTAGCTGTTCACTTTTAATTTGTCATTATTAAAAGTAAGGGCAGCTGGAAATGGTACTGGTCAAATCTGAAAGCTGTTATCACGGGAGGAGATGAAATGTAACTTGGGGATCCTTTGCCAGGATGAGTTTGGTCCTGGCACTGCCTTCGAGGAGCACAGCTCCTAATTGATGGAAGATCGAAGTGCTGGCAAGAGAAGAGAGAATGAGCAGGAGGGAGCCCAGTCAAGGAGAAGAGGGAAGGGTTGACATGCAGAGAAAAGAGAACAGAAACAAGAAAGCAGTATTTATTATTTATACTAAATGCCATTATTTTTAAATATGTGGGGCTTTTTTTTTTGAGTGAACATTTATTGAGCACCTGGCACAGTGAAGATAGTCAATAAATATTTGCTGAATGAATAAATGAATGAATGAATCTTCAGAGATTGGAGCTTTTAACACTTCTATTTCTCCCTCATTTTCCATCAAACTAGCGAGGCTACAAAGAGAATCATAGCCAGGCTCTAGCTGCTTAAATATACGCATGTGTGTGTCTATAATTGTGTGTGTGAGGTCAACTTATGTGGCCCACTAAAGTGAACAAAAGCCAGTTACTTACATTTTACAGTTACTACCTGTTTCACAGGAAAATCAGAGTGTTTGATCCTTAAGGAGCTCTGCTTAGTCTTTATGATCATCTGGGTCCCAATCATAGTCTCACGCCTCCCACATAAACTCCTTATACCCGAACCCTCTCTTCTCAAGATCTGCTTCCGGGAGAATCAGAACCAAGCCACAGGGGGATTTTATTATTTCATATTTGATATTTATAACATACCTAACAGGTGCTATGTACTATGAAGGAGAGAAGAGCAAAGCAAGGTCTTTGCCCCCATGGTGTTACCATAGTCACCTTCTCAGGGGAATCCCAAGAATAACCAGGTAACCGACTGCAGCCTTCCAGGCAGTGACATCTCAGAGCAGAGCACAATGAGTAGAAAGCAGCTTTATAGAGTGGGTGAGGTTTTGGTTGGACACTGAAATTTGGATTTCATAGTTTTCCTATGTCCCCAAATATGCTTCTTTGGATTTTTGAGCCATTTAACAATATAAAACCCATTCTTAGCTTGAGAGCTATGTGAAAACCATGGCCTACGTAAGGCCCATAGGCACATGGGCCACAGTTTGCAGACCCTGCGGTAGAAGAAAGAGCAGAAAGGCAGCAACAACAACAACAAAACAAACAAAGCAAAACACAAAAGCAAAAAACAAAAACCCCACGCAGTTCAGGTTATCTCCATGCAGTGACCAGAGTTCTGTTCTCAGTCTGGGTCCTTGTGTTTCTGGCTCATCAATAATCAAAGAAAGCCGTGTTCTCTCTTCCTACCCTCCTCGACAGCCCACCCAAGCTAAGTTTTCTTTGAACAGTCTTGATAACATGAAGAAGGCCATAGTCATCTAAGCTTCTAATTGCTGTTCTTTTCAGGAGAAACTACAGCCCTTCATCGTTTCCTTCTCCAAATATCTCTTCTCTACTAAATTATTCAACTTACTTACTTCTCTGGGCTTTCCCTCAGCCAGATTCCTGGATTCCCATTTCATCCAGCGTTCCTAGGAAGCCATTCATCTATTCCCTGTGCTAGAGAGGCATGTGTGAGCAAATTATTTATGTTAAAAAGAAACAAAAACTGTTTAATTCCTATATAACAGAGACATGCTTTCAGGCACAGGCCATCTATTGCTTTTTTTCCATAGTATGTGCCTTGAAGAATTTGCTGTGGCTCTGGTTTTGGAGCTCAGTTTCATAGTCTATGATTGAATTCCTACAGTCGTTGATACTCTTGGCCCCGCGACTTTTATAAGTGGTCATAAGTTAAGATTGTAGAATGCCAGTGTGAGGGAAAACATTTGCTATTTGACCTCAAAGTATTATCAACTCATGTATTCTGTTACGTTCTCATGACTCCTATTCCTTGTCTGGGAAACTCTGAACCTGGTTTCTCACAGTTAAAATTTTGTTAGCGGTGAATGGTTTTTCTTACATAAAACATGTACAGAGCAAATTTTAAGTGAATTAAATTTAAAATTGGGTTTTTATTATTGTTGTTTTCATATTTCGGTAGTGGAAGGGGCGTAGAATAGGAGAGAGCCAATTTTCTAAAATGAATAGCATGCAGGCTTTCCCTTCAGTTTTATCGAGACAACACTGCCACCTCTTGGTCTGCGGAAGAACCGACTGCTCTCGTGAAAGTCCTTTTACAGAAATTTGTTTAGTGTATAAATTCAGTACACCTTGTTACATTATCTAGATAAAGTTAAGGATGTCCCAGTAGGAATGCATCAGTAAGTGGACGGTGAGACCTGACAAAATGTGATAATGAAGTCAAGCTGTGTTTGATGTCATAGGTACAAAAGGAAATGTCAGAGTCGGAGAATCTCCGTCATTTGAATTAATGGGCTAGGCGAGGTTAGCAAGCTCATCCCAGAGTTGGAAGGATGCTGGCAGTGCTACAAAAACCAAGTCTCACCTCTGCCGCCCCTTCCTCGTGCCTCTGTCCTTCCCCTGTGTGTTTCATTCCTTCATCCCCCCTGCCCTGGCTGTGTTCCCCAAATCTCCATGCTCTGTCCCAAATGTCCTGTCCACTGTAACTCGTGTACTCCTCCCCCCCACCTTCACTTCCATAAACTCATTGATGAAACTGTGTAAACTATAAACTAAAAACCTCAGCTCAGAATCCAAACTACTGAAAAACTTCTCTTCTCCACTGACCCCACAGACTCACTTCTCCCAAGGCCACATTTTCTTCTTCTCTTTACTATGGTATCTATCATTGAGTGTGAAGTATTTTATTTGTTTGTTTCTACTAGTCTCCCCTGGTCATTGTGTTCTTCTTAAAGAATGGGACACTGTCTTACACACTGCTGGGTGTTCAACTTTATAGAGTGAGTGCTCAGTATGTAATTTATTGGTTAGTTTAGCTGACTCACTGGCAGGGTTAAAGGAGGATGGAAGGATGGATGGATGGATGGATGGATGGATGGATGGATGAATAGATAATATTAAAAATGGCAGCGCATTGCATGGTTTCAATATATTTCACCTTATTCAGCTGGCAACTTTTTCTCCAGAAGTACACATCTAAGTTATATTAAAATCAGAAAAAAAAAATTTAAGACACTTTGCATCCCATAAACTCAGGGATACTGATAACACTTTTTTGTATGAAGTTTTATTTTTAATGAGTGTGTATTTATCATTGTGAGAAATCATTGGAAAGAATGAAATGCCCCCACTAACAACTGTAAAGATGTCACTCAACTGATATTGGGAGTGAAGCATTTTTCCAAAAAGCCTAACTGTGTTTACTAAAAAGTCCACGAGTCCCAGGACAGTCCAGGCCAGAAAGAGCCACTAACATCTCAGAAGACTCTAGGGGACACTCAACCACAGCAGCCTGGAGTGTCTGAAGTCTGGTAGATTCCTTGGCTGCCCTGAACAGGGCAGAAAATGGACCCCTTGGGCACGTGTGTGCTTTGGAACAGGCAGTCATTTACAGAGGTTTTAGTATTTGCTGATTTTGGTAGGTGATAAGTGACAGAGGCTGTTTCTCCCCTGACGTTGGGTATCCAAAGGAGTCGACAGATACTTGCTGACTTACATAGAACATCTGATAAGAGTGATACAGTTTTAGTGAAATACCGTGTTTGATTTAGTAGCTTTAGTTTTAGTAGAAGGAAGTTCCTAGCTTTTTTTTTTTTCCTAAAGATTTTATTTATTTGACAGACAGAGATCACAAGTAGGCAGAGAGGCAGGCAGAGGGGAGGTGGAGCAGGCTCCCTGCTGAGCAGAGAGCCCGATGGAGGGCTCGATCCCAGGTCCCTGGGATCATGACCCAAGCTGAAAGCAGAGGCTTTAACCCACTGAGCCTCCTAAGTGCCCAGAAGTTCCTAGCTTTGAAAAGAAAAGGGTTTCTATTAAAGACTACCATTTCATATATACTCATCAGTTTTTATGGGCTTTTTTCTGCCATTCCCACTTGGGCTAATGGGGCTTTCATGGGAGACCTCAGCCCTGAGGAACCGTGCCCCAGATCTCAATCTCCTCCCATCCCCATCTTCCATGTTCAAGGCCAATTAAATTGGTCAGCTTGACAGCTGTCAGTTAGGAAGCCAGGCTAAGCAGGAGGTGAAGAGTTCACAGTTCCTGGTTATCTTGCTTATTCAATCCTACTGCACACTAAATACATAGTTAAAATGCTGTGGGAAATTTTTGTTAATCAAATAACATGGTATATCTATACTCATATAAATATGTCATAAAGGGTAACAGCATGTGCTTTTGGAAAAAATGGTTGTTGTCTTGAAATGTAATTATTTTGCCACTGAGTGACATTGTTTCAGAGGCATTTTTATTCCATTTCTGTCTGGTCTTTAATTTGCCTCCAGAACTTTGTATTTCTCCACACTTTCTCTATCGTCTACCATTTGTCCCCTCCAAATCTCACTCTCAAATACCTCATAAGTAGTTTTATTACTACTGTTACCCTGTACACTCTCTGGTGCTTTTACTTCCCAAGTGGCATGGGCTGAGAAACATTGTTTATAAGCTGCAAATATTAACTGGGTCTTTCTTTTTTTCAATTCCTAGATAGAAGAGCGAGCAGAATTTTTGAATAAGTCTGTGCAAAAAAGGTAAATATGGTTGATTATTCAGTTGAGAATTATCAGCTGTTGTATATATGGAAAGATTCTCTCTTGTATTTTTATGTGTGTATGTGTGTGTGTTTATTCACGTAACAGTGGCGTCAAATCAACTCATCAAGCAGCAGTCGTCTCCAAGATTGACAGCAGACTGGAGCAGTACACCAGTGCAATTGAGGTGAGGTGGCCTCAGTGTCATGGGCAGTGACAGATTGTGTGGGTGGATGACCATAGAGGCCTAGGACAGTAATCAGGTCCAGTAACCACATTACTGTGTTGGAATATTAGTGATGCTTCATTATACTTCAAACTAGTTACAAAAAAGAGCAGTGATAAAGGTAAATTATAGAAGATTTTAAATAAATCATTGTTTTCTACTTTCAGCTGGAATATTCCTTTTTTTTTCCTTAAGATTTTATTTATTTATTTGACAGAGAGAGAGAAATCACAAGTAGGCAGAGGCAGGCAGAGAGAGGGGGGAAGCAGGCTCCCTGCTGAGCAGAGATTCTGCTGTGGGGCTCGATCCCAGGACCCTGAGATCATGACCCGAGCCGAAGGCAGAGGCTTAACCCACTGAGCCACCCAGGTGCCAGAATATTCTTTAATGAAGCTGTTACTCATTTAATGAATGGGCTCCTTGGTACTGAACTATGTTACTTGTATGGACATAAGTATATCTTCAATATCCTTAATTATTTTTAAAATGTGTTTCCATATGTAGTTTAAACAGTTCCAACTGTGCTTAATCCTTTTTTATCTATAAAAACTTTTATTATCAAATAAAAGTAGTAGTATAAGTTAATATAAAGGCAATAGACTAGGTTTAATCATCATCATTGTGCTTGAAAGACCATAGTTCTATGCTTTTTTCTGTTCCAACTTTTTTCCACCCCATTTCCCCCAAAAGGGGGGTCTACACGATTTGGAAATAGAGTATATTTCCAAGTACCAAAGCACTTGGTACGGGGCCATTGAAGAAGATGTGTTTTTTTCTCCTTTTGTAGTTTTAGTCAATGGTTTTACCCTTCTGATGTATATCAGAACACGTGCTATAAAGTAATTGGATCCGTTTGGTTTGATTTTTCTCCTCTCCTTTGTGCAGCAGAGTAGAGATACCTATAAAATAGTTCACAAACAAATGATAAGAGGGAATAAGAAAGAGAAAGGTCTGGATGATTTATCAAATGAATAATCAAGTCCTAGTACTAAAGAGGTGATTTTTCACAAGACTAAGTGTCCAGAAAAATAAAAGACAAATTGCAGATAGTTATTTCCTGTGGTTGAATTGATCAGAGCTTTAATAGGATTAGCAAAGCCAAGACTGTGGCTTCAGAGCTTATACAGTCCTGGGAGATTTTCTTACATGCCGGCCACTGATGGTACGTACCCCTCACCCTGGCTGGCCACCTTGGCAGCCCATGCCACGGGCCACAGAGCAGGACCACTAGAGAAACTGCAGGCTTCTGGGTATGCCCATCACTGCTGCTGGAAACATACTGTGAATGCACACCTTCCATTTTTACATCTGTTCTTCCCTGTTTCTGGTACATTCTCCATACGCAGATCTCCATTTTTCAACATGTCCCTGTCTTCGGTCCTTTGTATATGCCCTTCCCTCTACATGGAATGACACTCCTCACATAGCCACTTTCAAACCTTCTGTAGCATCTCTGTTTAAATGTCACTTCTTCAGAGGGGCCATCTTTGCTGCCTTAAACTGTTACTCCCCTCATGGCTGCCCTCTGGGCGAGCTTTACACACTACATTTCTCTTTCGTAGCACTTTCCACATTGGGAAGTAAATACTTGTATAACTAGTTACTGTTGTTCACACAGCAGACTGTCTTGAGCAGCTCTGTATCCCCAGAGCCTAGCACAGTGCCCTGCACACACACAGCCCTTATCTGTTGAAGAAACAACGTGAAATACCACCTTCGCAATCAGCGGAGTCCCAGGAAAAGGCATCATTTCATTTTTGGAAGACCCTCTGACGTAGGTCTTCTGGTTTATTTGAGGCATATGTATCATCAGAATGTAGTTTCACAACAGAATTTTTGGAGAAGGTGATGTTTTTTTTACTATCATAACAAATTTTAAATGATCATGTTGAAGAAGACAAGCTCACCAGAATCTTATGAACAAACTTCTCAGCACCAACCCTAAAGATATTTCACACATTTCAGGGAACAAAAACCGCCAAACCTCTGAAGCCAGCGGCCTCGGATCTTCCCGTTCCTGCTGAAGGTGTCCGCAACATCAAGAGCATGTGGGAGAAAGGGAATGTGTTTTCATCCCCCACTGTGTCAGGCACACCGAATAAGGTCAGTAGACGATTTGGGTCTTTTAATTTGAGAGGCTGGATTTTTTTTTTCTTTTTTCCTTTTTTTTTTTTTTTAAAGGAATCACACTACTTAATTATAAAAGCAGTGAAGAAGATGTTAATTGTCTCAGAGACGGTGTGTTCAGGAGGTTAGGCTGTGTCCTGTGCTCTGACCCCAGTATTCTAAATGAAGTGCCTGGAATTAATCATCAACCCCTGGGGGTGGGGGTGGGGTGAGGCGCAGGGAAAAGAAAACCAGATAACATTGTCTTTAAATATCAAGTTTAAGGTTTATTTTACTCAAAATACTAAAGATAAAGATCAATAATTGATTAGTGCCACATAATGGTTATGTGAAGAAATACCTAGTAGTATTTTTGAGGTTACTTTGAAGTTTTTTTTTCCAAGTAAGGTTTGTTGTTGTTTTTTTTTTTCCTGTAATATCGTATTATTGACTTTGTAGGAGACTGCTGGCTTGAAGGTGGGGGTTTCCAGCCGCATCAATGAATGGCTAACCAAAACCCCAGATGGAAATAAGTCACCCGCTCCCAAACCGTCTGTAAGTAGCTCTGGGTTTTCCTGAAGTGTTTCGCTCTCTCAGTTTCCAGCAGCAGAAGGTCTGTTTGCTTGGGAAAGACGGGTGCTTCTATCCTTTGCTGTCACCCCAAACAACAAATGAGGAGAGGCTCAGAATTAGAGAGAGTGGTCCAGTGCAGAGGGTAGAATGGTGCCACAGTCACCTCGACACCCTGAGCAGGGCAACTAGCCAGAGCTTGAAGCGTCCACAGTTTACACTCTTAACTGGTCTGTTGGCTTAGCTTCCATTCTATAAATCGCAGTTAGGAATTTGAAAGTGAAAATGGCGAATTATCTTGGCCACTTCTCAGTCAAGGGCACTCCTAGAGTTATTCCCAAAAGAATGTGTATGTTGGCTATTTTGAACCCATATTTTCTAATTTGCCTAATTTCTGTAACTTAACACAAAAATACAGTTATTGGGCAGTTGTTGAAATAATTGCTATAATTTTATTGTCAACACCTCCAAAGGAAAGCCATTAAAAAAAAACAGGCAGTAAAACTGGAAACTATAAAAACTGCTTATGAATGTTATTTTTGGAAATCTAACATTTTCTTATTAAGTGTGGCTATCTTACTATAAAAATGGTCCTTTAAATTTTTCATTGAATATCTGTGATAATTGCCTTGCATTTATCATTATAACCAAAACCTTATTAAGCTCCCTACTATATATTAGTGGTCTTTTTCTCTGTTAAGTTGCTTTTATACCTTTGTTGGTGCCCAAGGGAGCAGAGCCTCTATTGGTATAACCACTCCAAACCAGAGGTAGAAGAAAAGCCTTCTCAATCACTGGCCTCTGCATTGTTGAGCATTTAATTGCATCCATTGACTCCACATTTAATCTCCAAAGTAGTCAGTAAAGTTTATCACTTTTCCAACTTAAAAAGAAAAAATGGAAATATTTCCATACGTTTCGTGGGTACAACTCCTTATAATCAAGTAATATTCGGCCTGAGATT
Source organism: Martes martes (assembly GCF_963455335.1). Taxonomy (NCBI): domain Eukaryota; kingdom Metazoa; phylum Chordata; class Mammalia; order Carnivora; family Mustelidae; genus Martes; species Martes martes. The sequence goes on from NC_137899.1 coordinate 90,257,808, forward strand.
GTTTGCACTAGAGCTCATGGGAGGTATAAAACTAAATGTAAACCCAAGTTAAAACTGAAAAGTCAATATATTGGAAAAAAAAATCTTCCCCCCATCCAAGCAGATACGGAAAGAAGGGTCTGTAACTGGAGACAGTTTAGGCAAGGGATCATACCCAAAAGGTATATTCTCTTTAGTGCCTCAAATTTCCCCAGCACCAAAGGTGACATAAAGAGTAGGAATTACTTTTTTAAATGGTAACTTATATAAGTTTTGTGTGTGCAGACGAGTGATTATTAACTTTTCTGAATTTGGGGCCCTTTTGAAAACCCAGTGAAATCGAAGGGCGCTTTCCCCACAAACACACACGTGATACTAATTGAGCAAGTTCGTAGACCCACTGAAGATCTCACAAGATAGGAAGGCTAAAGAGAGAAGGGTATATGTTTTCCTCTTTGATGAGTATAGCACATCACTAGACGAGATGGTTACTTTTTCACATTTACAGTTTGGCAATCTCACTCATTTCTAAACCATATTATACCCCTGTATTTGGTGTAGGACTTGACCTTACTCTTTTAACAGCACCAAAACTGATAAGTTATCCTCATCCGTGTTGTCCTAATGGGAGGGTTAAGAGATTTAACTTAGTTATTACTACAGCAGGTATAATAACTGTGCAGATTTTCACCCAAAAAAGCCCATTTTCTGGAAGGACCAAAAGGTATTACAGGGAAATTACAAAACCATTGCCTGTCTTACCTGTGATTTAGTAAGCAATTTGCTAGACCATCTCCTAGAGGATGGAGAGGAAAGGAAAGAAATGCATCAATTAGTATAGATTGGGGCGATCTATTTTTTCCCATGTCCCATTGGATTTGGTAGACTAGTGTGGCTTCCTAGATGAGGGTCAGACTGGAAGAAAACAAATGTAATTGATGTTGTCAATAACAACTTGTTTGAATGTGCTTGAAAAGCAGATTTAAGCTTTGTGCACATCCTAGGTGTAGTGCACCCAATGCCATGTTGAAGTCTGAATAAACAACATGGCAGTGTCTTTGGTAGAGGACATGACTTGGAGCCCAGCAAGGGCAAGAAGGTAACTCAGAGACACTATGGATCTAGCAGAAAAGAGATGAAATTTCTGAAATGCAGAAAGGGGTAGGAGGATCCTGCAGATGCATAAAACTTGTCAGGAAAACATTAAGTCTGGGAGGGCAGCATAGACAGGTCAAGCAAGGATCTTGTTCAGGTTTTATCGGTGGCGGCGGGGGGGGTCTCACACTGGTGGGCTAAGATCTGTGTAGTTTGGGCCGCTTTATTTCCCTTTTTAAAATTGTAATTTGAACACAGTATTGAGGTGCAGAGGTATACAGTCTTGAATATATTGATTCCCTCTTTAAAAAAAAAAATTTTATTTATTTATTTGATAGAGATCACAAGCAGGCAGGGAGGCAGGCAGAGAGAGAGAGAAAGGAGGCTCCCCACTGAGCAGAGAGCGTGATGCAGGGCTCGATCCCAGGGCTCGATCCCAGGACCCTGGGATCATGACCTGAGGTGAAGGCAGAGGCTTTAACCCACTGAGCCACCCAGGTGCCCCAACTTTTTTTTTTTTTAAGTTTCTTATACCAGGTCTCTTTGGGCATTTATGTTTCTAGCCTGGGCCTTCGTGCAGGCATCTAAGTTTGACACCCTTGGGACTCTGAGCCTGAGCCCAGGAAGTCAGAGGATTACCTAAAGACAGCAGCCAATGGGAGACCCCCAAAGGGGCCTTCTGGTTTGGGATCAGAGGTGATTTATCCTCAGCTCCTTTTTTATAGTCCTTGGTATACACGGGTGGAGGGGAAAGCCTGGGTTTGTTTTGGCACGTGTGCGGCATGTGTCCACTAAGGAAAAAAAGTCAGAGGAAAATTCTTTTACCAAAACAGTCCTCACCCAGTGAAGCCTCAAGCACGGAAGGAGCAATCCACAGGATTAGAGTTCTGTTCTACAACGCCCTGAAGAGAAAAACCACCCTTTACCACGGGATACATAGCAATTTTCTTATGTGCTAAAAATCAAAGGTGTTCAATGTAGTTTGTCAAACCAATATCTTTAGGGTCTCTGAAAATTAACTTACTCAGAATTAAACACTGATCTATACCTGATTCTTTACTGGGACATCTCCTGCTATTTGTGGGCAGAATTTATAGGATTTTGGTGTAACTTTATAACTAGAATTCAGTTCTGAGTATGTCTGCTTTATTTGGCTTGACTGTTCTTTGTGTCTAACCTGCACGTTATATACAGCAATTTAAGTGCTAATTTGTCTTTCTTTTTGTTTAAAAAGTCCCAACAATGTCTATCTCAGCTGAATTCTCTTCTTCATTCTCTGATCTCTGGTTGACTGGAAACCTGCTTCTCCTGCCTTCATTTCTCCCTCTTCTTCTGGAGTGGGTCTTTCTCTAAAGTGTAGTCTGGCCAGGTAATTGCCTTTATACTTCCCCTTTGATTTCAAATGCCAGCTTACCACCTGGATGTCCATATTTTCTTGAGATGGACTCTTTAAACTCTGCAAGTGCTCTCAAAAGGTTAATAGGCAGGATTTAAAGGAACTACAATTCACTTTCTTCGGTAAAAGAACATTCATGTGAAAGAATAATAATTGTTTTATATGAATCAAATAAATAAAGTAATAATAGCCACTTTCCAGAGCTTCCATTAGTATGTTCCTAATTATAGTTTGCCAAATTTTAAAACAGTCGTCCACACAATTTGGCAGCTTCTACCTACATTGGCAAATGTAGTGGAATTCTTCAAAAACAACCTGATGTGTTGCTTACTGGTTCCAAGTTAAATAGGTGTAACTCTCTAATGGAATATCAGGAATCCAGGCCACAATGGAAATCTAGAAACTCAGTAAGATTAAGGTAAATCTGAAATGCTTCACTTGGTACCATTTACCCAGTGAATTTTCAGTGTCAAGATTTCAATAGTATTATCAAAACTGTGTCCATTTAGACCAGTGTCTGTGGATAAACGCAATCATTATTAGCTTTGCCTTCCTAATGAGAAAAGGTTTTGCCAAAATCAACATTACAATTTCAGTAAAACACATTTATTTTCTACAAACCACCTTTGCCAAGTACTAGTATAAGCAAATGCTGGAAGAAAAGTACGTGGAAACAGAAATCTGGATCCCCTTCCAAACCGGATTCATTCTGAGGTAGTAAATAATGAATCAAAGCTATGTAACTGTTACCGATCATTATTTCAGTGTTTTCTTCCCAAGCTTTCTGCATGCTCTCACACACGTCATCAACTCAACTTCTCTTACGGGCACGCCCTGCGGTACATGTTTCGTTTTGTGGGCGCTATAGCGCGTACTGCTGTGCTTCTGAATTGCCTACTTGCTCCTCAGGAAACAACATGATTTTAGTCTGACGAAAGTGCAATTAGTTGAGCTGCCCAGGGCCAGACTCTAAGATAGTAATTCGAGTGCAAGTACTTTACTTGGGAAGCAAAGAAAACACTACAGGAAGTGAGTCAGGGCAAAGAAGGAAGCCAGTAATGCTATTTAAAGTCACCACATGGGCTATCAAAGCTTAATCCCAGTGCGGCACCCTGGAAACCACCATAGAACACGCGCTTCCCGGTTTTCCCACCTGAGGCGTGCGTGAGCCTGAGAAATACTCCTGCACCAAATCGCACGGGTGAGGGATTGAGGACTGCCTCTGGGGGTGTTAACTCTCCGAACTTCCAGCCTGCCTCCTGGGTGGGCAGAGTGGGCATCGGTGCCCAGAGAAAGACCCCAGGCCAAGAAATGGGAGTGTTGGCGTTTGGAAGTCAGGCTGGTCTGCACTGAAGTCCTAAGGGTGTAGGGAATCCACCAGAATGCTGAAAGAAGGCTGATCTGCAAGAGGTGACCTGCTTATCCAACTCCAAAAGAGTTAAAACTAACGTACATTCTATTCACTTCTAAGAGCATGAAAAGTTGAAAATAGGCTGCATTATTTTAAATATGCTTATATTCCAATTCTACTGATCAATTAACAGGAAGCCCTCAGTGGAGGACAGGAACTACCTGCTGGATCATTCCAGCCCATTCTCTTATCATAACATAGACCAAGGTCTATATAAAAACAAACAAATAATATAGAGGACAAGGGGAGATGGAGAGGAGAAGGGAGTTGAGGGAAATTGGAGGGGGAGGTGAACCATGAGAGACTACAGACTCTGAAAAACAACCTGGGGGTTTTTGAAGGGGCGGGGGGTGGGAGGTTGGGGGAACCAGGTGGTGGGTATTAGGGAGGGCACAGATTGCATGGAGCACTGGGTGTGGTGAAAAAACAATGAATACTGTTATGCTGAAAATAAATAAAAAAATATATAAAAAAAAACAAACAGTGGCTAATGATCCTTTTGATTCCATCCATTTCGAATCACCAGGATAAAGTATATTAAATAAGAAATTAATTCAAATAAGCAACAGAAGTGGGGATTTATTTAGAGCTGGCCAGAAAATATAAATGGCCACCTATCGACAACTTCTTCTTTTTCGTCATTAGGATTTGAGGCCAGGAGACGTATCTGGCAAGCGGAACCTCTGGGAAAAGCAATCTGTGGATAAGGTCACTTCTCCCACTAAGGTAATCTCCTGGGAAGATTTGCTTTTCATAGGTTCTTTTCCTGCTGTATCCTGCAGTATGATGCCCCAGGGTCACAGGAGAAATATCGCTGATCCACAGAGCCTTGTCTAGGTGACCATCAGCTTCTAAAAACTTACATATGGTACAGTGAGAGGTAAAGCTCACAGAGCCTGCTGCATCGTCGGCTTGTCAGCAACCCAAGGTTGCTATGGCAAAAAATTAAAATAATATTTAAAAGTCAGGCAAAACTTGCTACCCTAAGAAAACTAATGGCTGAGAGCGCTTGGATTTGTCTTTTTTTGGTCTTCCCGTCAACGGGTATGCTCATTTGTCATAAAGGAGGCTCTAGGCAATATCTAAATGATACTCCAACTGAAAATAGGACTGTCTGTTGTCCAAGGAGCTAATTCAGCTTCTGATTGTAGCCCTTCCCCACTCCAAGCAGTAAGCCCAGTTTTTTCCTTTAACAGAGGGAAAATTGAAGAGAGAGATGTCAGAGAGTGACCATAGCAGGATTAGAACAGTCTGCTTACAGGTCGATTTAGAAGCACTTTTCAAGCAAACCCAGGGCTAGGGAACACCTCAAAGGCAACCGGAGGGTCTCTACAGGTCTGCGAAGTGAGAGAATCACTTGCCCTTTCCTACTTCGACATGTTCCTCAGTCTGGCACAGCTGCCTAATACACTGTTCCATCTCAGTTAGTTATTGATTGCTCTACATTCCAGCAAAATCCACTGGCCCAGTCTCTCTATTTAAGGTGATTTTTAAAAAGCTTTTCTAAATATATTAAAAGTACCTGGTAATAATTATCACCGCTACAAACCACTATATCCGCCCTATGCAAGGAACCATTCTGCCTTCTTAAGCTACATTATCTCCTTTGACCTTCCAACCACCCTGTGAAGTGGTCTTATTATCACACTTGTTTAGAGCTGAGGGAAGCAAAGCACAGGGAGATGAACTTTCCCCAACGACCCAACAATAAGTTAGCAAAGCCTGCATCCAAACTCAGGCCGTCTGGTCTGAGCCTACGTTTTTAACCACTGTGCATGCTACTCTCTTTGGAGGATTGTATAGTTAGCAGAAAATAGAAAGCTTGAAAGTTCCTGGCACAATTTTCTCCTGATGGAGGAGGGGTAAGGGAATTGTTTATTGGTTTCTTTTTTAAGACAAAGAATGAACTTTTGTTGGCCTAAGCCATCATGGCCCCTCTAGCATCCATCTCCAACCTCTTGAAAATGGCAGTCAAATGTGTATATAGTCTGCTTTCTGAATGGAGGGTGCCAGCTGTCCTAGCCCGTCCGCAGAGGTTTCATGGAGCCTCTCAGGAAAACATTCCTCTGAGCCAGGGTTCTGGGAGGTGGAGTAGGGAGATGATCCGGAATGGTAACACTCCAGAGAACACCACTCACGTTCATCACAACATGAGTGGTACTCCTTGGAACTGGGCGGTGTGGTGGTACAAGGTGGGAAGGTGGCAGGGTGAGTCTTCACAAGTACCACACCCTCGTCCTCAGTCATACCACAGAACTCTCTCTACAGTAATAATAATATAACCATGAGGCCCAGAACTGAGTTTACAAGGTAGCAGAGCAGGCAGCTCCTCTGCTCCAAGATGTCAGACTCACTACACGTCAGGCCGTCATTCCTCGGAAATGCAGATTCACAACACTAAGGCTTGTGAATACGTCAGCGAGGAATTCTAGCAACTAGTTGAAGAAATGGTATACAAATAAGAGTGTGGGCCAGATAAGTTTCAAGGGTCAGGGTGTAAGAATAGGAGGGAAGAAATTAAAAAAAAAAAAATAATAGGAGAAAACTAAAGATAAGCACATTCCATTTCGTCATTGTCCTTCATGTGGCCAAGACTGAGCCACTCACCATGTGTGCCTGTTTCGGAAAGCGCATTATGGATTCCTGGCCCTTCGAGTGGAGGTTTTTTGTTTTGTTTTGCTTTTTGTTTTTTGTTTTTTAAGTGTTCCTTGACTGTGAACACCACAAGCAAGGCTAAAGACCAAGATGGGGAAGGGGGAATATAAAGAAGAAAGAAACAGAGAGAGAGAGAAAAGAAAGAAGGAAGGGAGGAAAGAAAGGAAGGAAGGGAGGAAGGGAAAGAGAGAAAGAAAGAGGGAAGCGGAAAGGAAAGGAAGGGGAAAAATCAGCAGAAGAGAGGGCAGACGAGAAGATGAGCAGCATATTTGAATAGAATACCAACAATAATCCTCCCTTCCTTAAATATTTATTCCTGCAGTATTTCAATTATTTTTTCTTCTTATGACACAAAACATCTGGCTGAAACACCATGACCTGCGGATTTAAAGCTCTCTTCTCTTAGCAGGTTTGAGAGAGTTCAAGAAAGAACCCAAAGTAGCCGCTCAAGATGCTGGACCAGCTCAGTTGGAGAGGGCTAGTTTGCTGTTTTATATTTATGTTGATTTACTAAATTGAGTTCATTTCCTCTTGTTTTATTTTCCATTATCCCAGTAAACCCATGTATATTATCACTATATTTAATAATCACAGTCTAGAGATGTTCATGGTAAAAGTACTGCCTTTGCACAGGAGCCTGTTTCTAAAGAAACCCATGCTGTGAAATAGAGACTTGCCTACTGATCAGCCTAACTCTGTCTGAGCAGTGACACCAGCCACACCGAAAGTCAGCTAAAGGAGCGTCACAATGAAAATTGCCTGAGAAATGTGTGCAGTGTCCAGAAAAACAAACCCTAGTGGTTTGGTTTGGTTTGGTTTTTATTTTAAATACAGAAGTCATGTTGTTTCTGCACTTTAGCATAAAGCATGGAAGAAATTATCTTACTAGGCAATTGTAACACTTTCTGAAAGTAACCCATTTCAGATTTGAGATACTGCAATAATGATTGTCTTAAAACAAACAAAAAAAAGATGTACTGTTAAGGTATTGCTTTTTTCATGCTGATGAGTATCTAAATTGGATAATGATGTTAGGTGACATTGGTACTGATTCTTTAGGTTGGTTGCTTTGTGGATTTCTTTGGTAGTGATAGCGAACCACATTTTAGATGACCTGATCATGTATGTATGTGCATACACGTATACAAACACACTAATGGTAGAAAGCTTTTTTATGTGCTAGACTATTATATTTAGCAATATGTCCTTGTAACTAGCCAATATCACAGCTTTTTAAAAATTAAAAATCACAATATTATATTAATATTTCATATTTGCCAATAGATACATGGCAGAATAGGTATTGATATGTTTCCAATGCCCAATAACCTGTAAGAAGAAAAGAGAGAAGTGTCAAAATTAGTTGACATTTTCTATAAAACATAGTATTTAGTGTATAATTAAGAACAATCTTGAAGTCCAGTGGGAATTTGTCCTAAAGCTACCATCTCGGTCAAACACAAAGCTTGCTCAGAACTCTATTCTCTTCTTAAAATCAAGTCCACAGTAGGTTGGCTTAGATGATAAATGAGGTCTCTTCCTTCTCTAAAATTTGAAGACAAGCATTTTTGTCACAAAGTTGTACAGATTGGAATTCCACGTGTGGGTATACTAAGACCAACTTTGGCTAATGTTTGGAAGCAGAAGAAAAGTGTGCAAAAGCCAGTATTTAGCAGTCATGACAGTATTTCCGTTCTTAATAGACTGAAACATATCTTAAGTTAAACTTTTCTACTTTTATTAGTCATTGGTACTTGTAGCTGACAACATGTTGAATTAAAAAAAAAAAAAAGTGTAACTTAGTCCTACCTTTTTCCCCAAGAGTCTATCGACTTGTCATTTTTACATTTTGCACACACAATCTAGATATCACGTCTGATTTTAGCTTATTAGTGCTCATCTATTCTCCACAATAGATGATAAAAGAGTCTTCCAGTGTCTTGCAGTATGTTCTAGCATAGAAATATACATGTAGTGTAATTATATAAACTTATACCTCATTTGACTTAACCAAAATTGTCTTAGTCTCAATTCCTACCGCATTAAGGGAGACTCTCAGATGACTCTTTTCTAATCTACAGTATTGCCCTGGAAGAGCTAGCCAGGGCAAGGCTGGCATGCAGACTGACCACTGCCTTCTGAAGTCTATTTTCCTCATAAATCAGTAAAGAATTGTTGAATCCTCTAGCTTTAGCACACCTGGACCAAAGGAAGGAAAGCCACGAGGACTGCACTGGTCATCTATCCATGACAGAGTAGACATGAGTCTATGATAAAGTGAACTAGAACTCGCACGTAGTTCCTGATTTTAGCATTCACTCCCGTAATTGGAGTGAAATGGATCAAAGTTTGAATTAAGGCCCATGGTGAAGTAATGTTGCTTTGTTGTATTTTTGAATAAGAGTTTCTCCTGATCACTATTATTTTTTTTCCTAGAAAGTCTAAAGTTGAGAAGAGACTATATCGATCCTGACTTTTATTCCAGTATTGGATGGAATAAGTTTTAGGGTAGAATTTTGTTCAGTTTGGATTTAATCTTTTGAAAAATAAATTCCTTGTTTACTTGTTTGATTACAATTCTCTTTGTTATCTTTAAGAGGTAAGACTGCAAGGTGACTAGCATGTTCTGTGAATCTGCCATTCCTAAAAATTTTATAAACACTTGATATTTTTCACTGATAATTGATCGCTGCAATAAATATATATTGTGAAAATGCATCCACAATAAATGGAATTCCTCCAAATGTCTCTGCCTTGCTTATTTTTTATGCACTGAATTGATTACAAATAAGAGTTATATTTGTTTTAATAAAGATGGTGACATAGCAAAATTTGTATTTCAGATTGAGTATTGGTTTCACTCTTCTTTTTTTTTAAGATTTTATTTATTTATTTGACAGAGAGAGATCACAAGTAGGCACAGAGAGAGAGGGTGGGGGGGATCAGGCTCCCTGCTGAGCAGAGAGCCTGATGTGGGACTCGATCCCAGGACCCTGAGATCATGACCTGAGCTGAAGGCAGAAGCTTAACCCACCGAGCCACCCAGGCACCCTTTTTTTTTTTTTAAGATTTTATTTATAGTTTCACTCTTTTTAAAGAAGAAAAGCCATTTCATATTTTTTAAATTCTTATTACTGGCAATTTCTAACAAAAATTGCTCTGATAAGGGCCACTCATCAAACGTGTACAGAAAAGGTTGAAAAGAGGGATTAAAAAAAAATTCTTCTTCCAAAAAAAATTATATCTTCCTCCATCCTCCCTCTCATTCCTCATCTTGTTGCACACCACCCCTCTTGCTCCTAAGATGGAAGTACAATTTTCCCAAAGGTAGTGTCTTTTATAGTAGAAGTGGCCATTTAATATATACCCTTTGTTTGCAGAATACTGACTATTTTCAAGGCACTGGAGACTACATTTACATCCACAGATTTTTTGGGGTAGTAATTTTGCATATTTATGTAACACCGGTTGAATATATGAGGTTCTTCTCATAATGGTTTAAACTGTGAGCCTAGAGCCCCTGAACAGTCCCCTAAATCCTGCCCATCATATTGGACAAAATTAGCTAAGTTACTGCAACTTAAAAAATAGTACCATTTACTTCACCGTCCTAACCGTTTAGGCAACAAGGTAATTGTCCTCAAAGTTAATGCACAAAATTAAACAATGAAAAGAATGCCATCTACACTACTGGCACCAAACTGATAGGATTAGGTTAGGGGTGGACAAAACTTAATTTTACAGTGTGTGTATTCAGGTTATGAGGTTAAAGATGTTATAATCTTTTGTATGATATAGAAACAGGTCTGTATTTCAAGTTTTTTCCTACTCTTGCTTGTATGAGTTCTCGAAATGGAAGAGTGGCTTTTTAAAAATCTCATGACCCCACATATGTGTTCTTCCACAGGACCAAGGAGAAGACCAACAGGGTCTTGATCTGAGTGCTGTGTGTATTTGGGTCAAGCTTATTAGTCATGTCCAAACATACTGTATCCTTAACTGATTTTTTTTATCCATATCTACTATTAAGAAAGGCATGTGAAAATCTCCCTGTATGATTATGGATTTTTCTATTTTTCCTTATAATTCTGGAATTAATTTTTAATTAATTAATTTTGCTTTCAATATTTTAAGATATGTTTTAGGTGCATGTGCAAGTCTAGAATCATTAAAGCTTCCTAGTAAACTGAATGTTTTAACATTACAAAGTAATCCTCTATTTGCACAGCAAATCTTCTTTCCTTAGAGTTTATTTTTTCTATTCTTAATATTGCTACAGTGGCTTTCTTTTGGTTGACACTTGCATGACATAACTTTTTTCATCCCTTTACTTTCAACCTTTATGTAGCCTTTAGTTTTAGATGCATGTGTTTGAAAATCAGACATCTTATAATCATCAGGTTTTAATCCATTCTGATCATCTCTGAGTTTCACCTGGAGGAGTATTTAGTCCTTTTATATTTAATGTAATTACTGATATTCTCTTATTTAAGTAGCATCCTAGTTATGTGCCATCTGTTCGATGTACCTTTTCTCTCTTGCTTTTACACCAGGCCTATTTCTGCTTCAGAACATACAGTGATCTACAAGAGGCAGCTGAGAGGCTGAGCTAGACTTTTGGCAAGCCAATGAGGCTAGAGGGAAAAAAAAGAATAGTCTGTCAAAGATGAGGATTTGTTAAACTACTTCCTCCTTATGGGACTACAAAGAGCTGACTCCTGAAAGTAAGGGTGAGATTGAAGTAATTGGTCCTTACATGAATTGGGACCTTCCTTAACTTGGGGAACAATTGCATTATTCCAATGGGGAGATAAATGATAAATGGTAGACATGAAACATGAAAAGTTACAAAATACTGAGGAAGAATTCAAGAGTTTAAGAGAAAATATCATAAGACTCTAGTACATAACTGTGAAAGAATTATGTAGTACATGATTGTCAGTGTTCAGAGGGAGGAAAAAATATTTCATCTTGGGGTAATCAGAGAAAAAAAAGTATTTGCCTTATATTTCTTTTGTACCCCCAGCAGTATATACCCAGTGCGCCACACATAATGGTGCTGGATAAGTGATATGATGATTTCATGAGCAACCCAATTTATAAACTCTCTGCCAGATGTACTCCTGTCAAGTTTTGTAGGAGGGTTTTTAGAGTTCTGAGAGGTTAATTTGCTTTATAACATTTTTGCTCCCACATTTGTAATTACTGTATCACCTCAGCCCTGCATTTCAGTTCCATGAGGATGGCTGGCCTCTTGCTTTACTCTAATGCAGATCTGATAGCAGAGTTTTGCCAAGGCATGCTTTTAGTGATGTTGGCTTTTGCTACCCTGAAATAGGATTTCCAAAAAATGTCTCGTTAAAATGGGTTGTAGAAGGCCCAACTGGTCATTTCTCCCCAGATAAAGAAACTTCATTCAATAAACTCTTATGGAATGTACTAATATTAAAAAAAAAAAAGTGAAAGAACTATAATCACACAGAACACAAGATTAATTTCTTATGTCCTTTTTAACCTTACCTGGCTTTCTTCCACCCAAACCTACTTTTCTTAGAACAAATGGTGTGTCTTGTATGTCTTGTGCCTGCCAAGGTTAGCAACATAGGTGCTTTGAGTTTTTTCTTTTTTTTTTTTTTAAGATTTTATTTATTTATTTGACAGAGATCACAAGTAGGCGGAGAGGCAGGCAGAGAAAGAGGGGGAAGCAGGCTCCCCACCAAGCAGAGAGTCCGATGTGGGCCTTGATCCCAGGACCCTGAGATCATGACCTGAGCCGAAGGCAAGAGGCTTTAACCCACTGAGTCATCCAGGCGCCTGCTTTGAGTTTTTTCTGATGATGGAAATCAGCTGTCCTAAGTGCACTGGGGTTTCTCTCCTTGGTGAACATCAGAATCAATGGTAGAAATCATGGAACTATGTAGGTTCCAGTCCCAGGAGATTCTTATTCATAGGTCTAGAGTTGAATTGTATAATACCCCTTTGCTCTTCAAATACCTAATTGTAAAATGCAGATTTTGACACAGAAGGAGTTGGGAGGGCCTGAGATTCTGCATTTCAATAGGTTCCCAAATGACGCGCCAGTCACTGCGGCTGCATTGGGCAACACATTTCAAGTAGTGAGGTCTCACTCTAGGCTCTGTGTGGAAATGCGCGCTCCAAAGATTCTCACTGCAAAGATTATCACCATTGTGATCTCATTCACAACAGAATGAGATCACTTGCTATGATATAACACTTTATATATAAACTGTCTTAATCCTTAACATCACTTTTAGCAGATAGGTGCCATCACTATCTCCATTTTATAAAGAAACTGAGATGCACAGAAGTTAAGTAACTTACCTAAGGTCATATAGCTAAGTATTCTGGTTCCAGAGTCCATACTCTTAAACCCTTACCCTAGTGGGGAGCTTGTTTGAGCACAGATTGCTCTACCCCAGAATTTCTGATTCAGGCCTAAGAATTTGCATTTTCTAACAAATTCTCACATGATGCTAACACTGCACATCCCATAGATCAGCAGCATTAGCTGATTAAACAGGTTCCACTGGAAACTGACATCCCTCATGACCACCTGGTCTTTGTTTCCAATTACTTGTTGAATATGTTCCCCCAAAATCTCCCCAGAAAATACTATTCCAATTTGTGATCACATGTTGTCCCCTACCTAATATATCAGCCTTAATTTTTTTTCCCTAAGTTCCCTGAAACCAAGTTTGAGTCCACCTCATCTAAGAAAACTTACCCTAGCACACCCACTTTTATCTGAACCTTTATTCTTATTAGTGATTTAGTATGCCTGTAGCGTGCCTGCCTTGTGACCATCAGGCACTGGACTAGGCAACCAGAATGCAAAGGGGAAGCTCAGACCTTCCCTTTCAAAGGCTCAGAAACTATGAGAGAAAACAAGATGTTGACATTACTCTCTGGGAATCCTAAGCAGAGATTTACACCAAGTGCCGTAGGTTCACAGCAGAAGAAACCTCTACTCCAGACGGCCTGCCTGCTCCCCAGAGAGCACCTCCCTCGTTGGCAACAACCAAGTCTTACACCACCTTGCACCCTTGGTTCTTAGCACGATACTTTTCACGTGCTATAAACACTCAGCACATTTTTTTACCCGTATTTACTGAAGACCTACGGCTACCCATCAACATTAGCACTAGAGGTAAAAAAAATAACCTAAAATCCCAGCCCCCTGACCTTAAGGGGCTTTGCTATTAAGTAGCAAGAAACAGAATTGAGTAAGTTAAATGCAGTAAAGTGTTGATGTTATGACAGGAGTGGGTTAAGGGGCATAACAGAGGCCCGGAGGACAGAGTTGTCTGAAAGAAACTCAAAAGGGTACTTCTGGGATGAAGGTGGCCAGCGGCTGCTAAGAAGGCTAAGTGGGTGGCATTAACTTGCCTCAGTTCAAGTTTTGCTATTAAGCTTTACAGCCTGAAAAACGATTTGGTCAACATCCAGAGAAGGAATCTTTTTTTTTTTTCTTTTATGGATGTACCCGTAAATTAACCAAGCTCAGAAACCCAATATATTGTATAAAGTCAGAATGGCAGCACACTAGTTTGCAGTGAGAAATTGCCCTCATGGGAACACTGGGCTTCTGTGAGCAGCATTATCTTTCTGTGAACTAAGGTGCTATTTCTGAGAGAGGGGGGCATCCAAGAGAATCACGGAGGACTAGAGGTGTCTGGTTGAAGGGGAGGCTGGCATTTTTTTCCTGTTGGATGGCTGCCTAGCCAGGAGTTGGTTAATTTGTCTCTATGCTACCTGAGCTCATAGAAAAGAGAATTGAAAAGAACAGGCCAGACAGGACAGCACTGTGCCAATGTAGAGAAGACAGGTCCCATATGTGCCCACCAGTCCTAGAGATGCTCGTCACTGGGTCAGTGGTGACACTCTATCATCATGCAGGGATCACCACAGCAAGGCAAGTAGATGCCCAGGTATCAGAATAAGATGTCATCGTCACCAATTGGAGGTCCGCTAGTCAAATGACAATGACAGCTAACATTTTATTGGGTCCTTCCCATATTCCAGGCACTTTCTAAGCACTTCACGTGTTAGTCTCTCATTTAAGCCTCACCACTACCCTACAAGATAGGCATTATACATCTCTCTTGACTTATGATAGGGTCACACCCCAATAAACGCACTGTAAGTTGAAAAGATCCTAAGTCAAAAATGCATTTCAGGGCTCAGTGGGTTAAAGCCTCTGCCTTCGGCTCAGGTCATGATCCCAGGGTCCTGGGATCGAGCCCCGCATTGGGCTCTCTGCTCAGCAGGGAGACTGCTTCTTCCTCTCTCTCTGCCTGCTTCACTGCCTACTTGTGATCTCTGTCTGTCAAATAAATAAATAAAATCTTTCAAAAAAATGCATTTCATACACCTAACCAACTAAACATCACAGTTCAGCCTAGCCTGCCTTAAACGTGTATTAGCCTACACTGATACTAGCCTACGGTTGGGCAAATGATCTAACACAAAGCCTATTTGATAATAAAGTATCGAATAGCTCATATAATATATTGAATATTATACTGGAAGTGAAAAAACAGAGAGGTTGTGAGTATATGAGTTTATCATCAAGACTGCATGGGGGCACCTGGGTGGCTCAGTGGGTTGAAGCCTCTGTCTTCGGCTCAGGTCATGGTCCCAGGGTCCTGGGATTGAGCCCCACATCAGGCTCTCTGCTCAGCAGGGAGCCTGCTTCCTCCTCTCTCTCTGCCTGCCTCTCTGCCTACTTGTGCTCTCTGTCTGTCAAATAAATAAATAAAATCTTTAAAAAAAAAAAAAAAAAGACTGCATGGCTGATCAGGAGCTGTGGCTCCGTGTCACTGTCCAGCATTCTGGGAGAGGATCACCCTGCGTATGGCTAACCCAGGAAAAGACCCAAATTCAAAATTCCAGGTATGGTTTCTACTAAATTCATTATCACTTTCATACCATTTTAAAACTGAAAAATCATTAAGTTGAACCCTCATAAGTTGGGGACTTAACGTAGTACTCTATTACCACATCCTACATGTAAATAAATTGAGGCACAGAGAAGTTAAAGAATTTGCTCAAGGGGTGCCTGGGTGGCTCAGTGGGTGAAGCGTCTGACTCTTGATTTCAGCTCAGGTCATGATCTCAAGGTCATGAGATCAAGTCCCGTGTTGGAGCCTGCTTGGGATTGTCTGTCTGTCTCTCTCTCTCTCTCTTTCTCTGTCCCTTTCCCCATGCACACGCACATACTCTCTCTCTATCTCTCTCTCTCTAAAAAAGAATTAAAAATAAAATAAAGACTTTGCTCAAGAGCATATAGCTATTAAGTGGCAGAGTATTTGAGCCCGGGCAGTTGGCCTCTGAGCCCACAGTCTCTCGGGAGAGATTGTCATTGCCTTGAAGAAAGCCTCTTGTCAGCCAGCAGTTCCAAGTCACCACCCTCATGAAGCCCGCAAACAGCAAGACTAGCACTTGACACCAGCTGTGTAGACCGTAATTTGGCCCAGTTAAAGAGACATTTACCCTCTTCCTCCCAGTTCATCCTAACATAACAAGGACCTAGCACTTAAAAGGAAGCCAGGATGAATGTAAATAGCAAAACACCAACTCACGCCCCCTTCCCAAGGCACCAGGGCTAGGGATAGATCTAGGCTGTCTGGGGGGTAAGGAAGAAGAAGGTTTGATTCCAGTTTGAAACTAACATTTATAATGTATTTAATACCAAATTTCAGAGTAAAATCTTAAAAACCAAAATTTTAGTGTTTCAGTAGCTCAAGGTGGGTAGAAAGTTGTGGAATCTGGCAACATGTCCTCTTCGGGAAAGGGGATTTCATTGTTGCACCATTCAGGGGCAGGTCTGGGGCAGCATGGCGGGAAGGGACCATGTCATGGTTTTTGTCATGAGACTTCACATTGAGCATACTTTCTCTTTCAAGGTGATTTATCCTTTCCATTATTTGTTGAGCAGCAGGGGACATTCTTACTAACCCCATTTCCAAGTGTTTAGGAGAATAATGATTCGCTATAGTCCCCTGATTTAGACACACTATACAAACTAATAACACTAACTACTGGTACCAGTGATAGAGGGCAAGGACTTCACTATGGGGATGACCCTTGAGCCAAGTCTTGTGGTTAATTAATTGGCTGGGACACGTCTCAAGGTTTGAGGGACTCCTGGGTGGCCCAGTTAAGCATCCAACTCTTGATTTGGGCTCAGATCATGATCTCAGGGTCCTGGGATCAAACTCCTCTGTTGGGCTCCAAGCCCAGTGGGGAGTCTACTTGGGATTCTTTTCTCACTCTCCTTCTGCCCCTCTCTGCCCCACTAACCCCCACACATTCTCTTTCTCTCTCTTTCAAAATAAATAATCTTCTTTAAAAACCTCAAGGTTTGAACTTGGAAAACAGTTTGAGAGGCTTGACCCTATAGCAGGACATTCTAGACCCAGCTAGTCTGAGGAAAACCGAGATGGGTACTAAAGAACCACGGGGACCCCAGGACCTAGTGTGGCTTCCTCTGCCAAACTGTGACAAGACCTCGACAGACACATAACCACTAACTTCTGTGATGTCATAAATAACTCTGCTTGCCCTAGTCACTGTATTTAAGTCTCTGCTCAACAAAGACCAAGCAAAAATAAATTACACAGAATAAATTACATTCCTAACACAACTTACATTTGGGCATGTTCCTAAAGTGAATTTTCCTCCTGATGTCCACACTAGTCATTGTGCTCTTGGGAGTGTTGTTTTGGTTTTCCTTTTCCCCTTTTCTTACTCTTATTGTAATGCCTTTTATACTGCAGGCTTAGACTAAATAAATTCACCAAAAAATAGGAGAAGGAAGAGTTGCTGCAGAAGTAGAGTTGCTTTGCCAAGAAGCTGAAGCTGTCTATATAAGGAGTCTGTCCTATGAGTGTCTCAGATAAGATCGTAGAGAAGGGAAACAGAAATTCAGCCTGAAAAAAAGTCCTCAGAAGCTTACTCCAGGCCTTCCTTCCACTCTAACTTAAAGAATTTCCACTACGTCTAAAATAGAGTAAATTTTTTAAAAAAGTTAAAAAGAAGCAAGTACTTAACAAAACCATTTAAAATTTACTTAAGGAGGAAATCTCAATGAAATCTCTTGCCTAAAAATGATATTGACTCAAGTTAAGCTTCACCAAAACAGTGCAGGTCTCTCAGGGCCTTTGCACCTGCTGCTTTCCTTGCCTGGCAAGGTCTTCCCTTGACATCAGCATGGCTCCTGCCTTTGCTTCTGGTCTCTGCTCAAATGCTTCCTGGTCACAGAGGCTGCCCTGGACACCCTATCAAAAGAGCTACCCTGGGACACCTGGCTAGCACAGTATAACATGGGACTCTTGATCTCAGGCTGTAAGTTGAAGCCCCATGTTGGGTGCAGAGTTTACTTTAAAAAGAGAGAAGGGGAGGTGCCTCCGTGGCTCAGTCAGGTGAAGCATCTGACTCTTGGTTTCAGCTCAGGTCATGATCTCAGGGGGGTGGGATTGAGCCCCGCATCAGGCTCCACACTTAATGCAGAGTTGGCTTGAGTTTCTCTCTCCTTCTCTCTCCTCCCTCCCCTCCCTTGAATAAATAAATAAATCTTTTAAAAAAGAGTGGAGGGGGAATAAGCACTACCACTACCAAGGCCCACCCACGTGGAGTACTTCCCAGGCTCTTTATTTTTTCTCTGCTTTATTTCTCTCCATACCAATTGCCATCACCTGAATGGGTTTGGGGGTTAGTTTGTTTGTTCTCCATTGGTTCATCTGTCTTCTCCCATAACCTTCCTGAGGAATGTCTATGTGGTTTCCTCCAAACAACTTACAGGGGAACAATCCCTGACAAGTAGCAGACATTCAATAAAAATTAGGAATTAATGACTTAATGAAAGAAAAAAATGACGATTTTCAAAGTTCTGTTGAATTCCTAAATTCACTAAAATAATTTTTCTCTATAGGACTACTTGAAATATGATCATGTAAATATTCAAACTAAAAATCATGAGACTTAAGCCCCAGCTCTCCCTTTGATTTCTTGTGTAACCTGGTTAGCTCGTTTCTTGGAGCTTCTTCATCTTATTTACCTGACACCTTGTGGCTAGCAACCCTGATTCTAAAATCCAACAGAAAAATAGATTCCATATTTAAACATTCTCTGTACATGTCACCTTTAGTTGCATTTGCATATGTACGGCATAAAACAAGGTACAACTCTAAAAGGCACCTGACGGGGTTCAGAATTAGTATCCACAAAATGTGCCACTTGGCATGCAGATTATTTGAAGCTGAAGACAGTCTAGGCCCAGAGACTCAGGAAAAGCTTTTTATCTCCCCTCTGAACTGCCGCTAACAATTCAGAAAGACGGCCTGGTCCAGGAAAACAGCTATCACCAGAGAACACTACAAAGAGCATGGGCTGGGTGTTGTAAGCCAGAAGGAGCTTGGCAGGGCATGTCTGTTCAAATCTCTCTCTGTGTCCCCCGTCTCTGCATGGCATGGCAAACATTTGTTTACCAAACATTTGCTCTTCCCATCCTCCTGTGAATTGTCTTCCTTCCCTTTGAAGCCCCAGACCCCACCTTCTCCTTAGTTCAGGGTGGCATAGGAGCCTCAGTTGCCTGTCTCAGAGGCTCCCCTATCCCTGTGAGGTGTCCATACATAAGAAATTAAACATAGTTGTCTCCTATTAATTTCATATCCATTTAATTAATATACCAGCCAAAATAACTTAGAGTAAAAAATTTCCCTCCCATACACACCAAACATCTGACGACTTTTTTTCAGCTACCCTTACAAAAAGCTGTTTCAAATATATTAAATTATCCACCAGACGTAAAGGCCAAGGGGAAATCAAGATGATTTCAGGAATAAGGTCTTTGTCACTGATGGACCAGGATGTCTAAGTCGGCTATGAGATGAACGTATTTCGTTAGATTAAGACAATACAGTGATTTACGTACACTTGCTAACAGTTATGCTACTTAAAGAATCTTTGAGCTGGTCAGAGTTTTGAGTATTGTCTATCACTCCTCTATCAAGTACTCAGAGAGAAGTCTCGCTTTCGGAATAAAGACGATTAGTCCCACGACCCTGCAGAAGGCAACTCAGTGTGGGTAGAAAGACCACCAAAGCCTAAGTCTTAACCAGTTCGCTCTACCGGCTCCTCAGAGAAAGGACGTGGCAAACAACCGACGTGCAGAAGCTGAGACAAACCGCGGCTTCGCCTTCCCTGCTCCTAAATTACCCCGCCACGACCCTGGCGCAGCCGGGGACTCTCTCTGCCCCAGCAACTCAGCCCCTCGTTCCCGTCAACCCCTGGGCTCTCCCCTTCCTCGCCCCAAATCCCGTGTGAGCTGTTCTCCTCCGCCCCGTCGCTAGGTGATTCCCGAGGGCTGTCGGGAGTCTCGCGAGGGAGGGTGTACCGTTGCCCTAGAAACGAGTGGGCCTCGCCTCTCGGGGAAGGGCGTGGCGGAGGCTGTTAACTACCGCGGCGTTCCTTCGAGCTGCTAGACTCTAGGTGTCTCCGGTACGACCGCTGGGCCCCGCAAGGAAGGGACGACCGGCCGGGCCAGAGGACTCGGGGCGGGGGCGAGGGCCCGGCCAAGGCGGTCGAGAGGGAGAAGACATCGCACAGCCGACGCCCCTTGCCCGAAGCGACCGCGCGTTCCAGAAAATGAGCTCCTCCCCATGTTGCCCGGTCCAGAAGTGAGGGTGGGAGGAACAGTTTACCGACTCGACTCGGAGCTTAAAAGTGCTCAGTCCTCCCCACCGAGGAGGTGGCCGTGCCTGCCCGCAGGCCTGCCCCGCGCAGCTGGGCTTGGAAGCGTCTGCTTTTGCCTCTTCTGCCGCAGACGTGGAAGCTACCCGGGAAGCGCCCATTAGCCAAAGTGTGTGTGTGCGGCTTTCCTCAAGCCCAGGTTCTGCGTTACAGCAGGTCAGCGCGCTGGTGTGCCACGGAAGGAAGTAGAATCGGGGTTTATGCCATGTTTTCCAGATTTGGAGTTGTGGTGATCCCCGGGTAGAGACTTAAGTCTCAATACTGGAGGAGGTGTCTTCTCTGTTGCCTTAGTAGGTATTCGCTCTCGGTGGAGAGGAGCATAAACCAGGAGACTCGAAATTGGCAAGTTCCTTTGGTCCCTCAAAAATAATAGAATCTTAGCAAGGAATTTCTGTTTCTCCATTGTCTTAATAACCACTTTGGAGGGTGCTTGCCTGGGAGGAGTATTGGTCATGGCCAATAGAACCTGATCGCTCTTGAGATTTAAGTAAGAATAATTGAATATTAGAACAGAGAACATCTACAGAATGTTAACTCAAATATAAAGAGAAGTGTATATATATATGTGTATATATACATATATATGTGTATGTGTGTATATATATGTGTGTGTGTGTCTATATACACACACACATATGTGTGTATATATGTGTATATATACATATATGTATAAATATACATGTATATATATGTATATATGTATACATATGTATATATGTATATATGTGTGTGTATATATATATATAAAGAGAAGTGTATATATATATAAAGAGAAAAGTGTATTGTAGTAATTTGACATTTTGGTCCATTGAAAATTAAGCAGAAAAAAAAATTAAACTATATTAGATTTTTTAAAAAAATTTTTATTATGTTATGTTAGTCACCCTGTAGTACATCATTAGTTTTTGATGTAGTGTTCTATGATTCCTTGTTTGCATATGATACCCAGTGCTCGGTGCAATATACGTGCCCTCCTTAGTACCCATCACTGGGTCAACTCATTCCCCCACCCACTCCGGTCTAAAACCCTCAGTTTGTTTCACGGAGTCCACAGTCTCTCATGGTTCATCTTCCCCTCTGATTTCCCCCCCGCCTTCATTTTTTCCTTCCTTCATCTAATGTCCTTCATGCTATAACTTATGTTCCACAAATAAGTGAAACCATGATAATTGTCTTTCTCTGTCCCCCCCCCCCAGTTCCATCCATGTTGATGCAAATGGTGGGTATTCATCCTTTCTGATGGCTGAGTAATATTCCATTGTATATATGGACCATATCTTCTTTATCCATTCCGTCTGTTGAAGGGCATCTCGGCCCTTTCCACAGTTTGGCTATTGTGAACATTACTGCTATGAACATTGGAGTGCATGTGGCCCTTCTTTTCACCACAACTGTATCTTTGGGGTAAATACCCAGTAGTGCATTTGCTGGGTCGTAGGGTAGCTCTATTTTTAACTTTTTGAGGAACCTCCACACTCTTTTCCAAAATGGTTGCACCAGCTTGTATTCCCACCAACAGTGTAAGAGGTTCCCCTTTCTCCACAGCCTCTCGAACATTTGCTGTTTCTTGCCTTGTCAATTTTAAGCTGTTCTAAGTGGGGCGAGGTGGTATCTCAATGTGGTTTTGATTTGAATTTCCGTGATGGCTAATGATGTTGAACATTTTTCATGTGTCTGTTAGCCATTTGTATGTCTTCTTTGGAGAAGTGTCTGTTCATGTGTTCTGCCCATTTTTTGACTTGATTATTTGTTTTTTGGGTGTTAAATTTGAGAAGTTCTTTATAGACCTTGGATACCAGCCTTTATCTGTAATGTCATTTGCAATTATCTTCTAGTATTCTGAAGGTTGCCTTTTTGCTTAGTTGACTGTTTCCTTTGCTATATTGTTAGATTTCATTGCATGAGTAAGTAACTATAGATTTTCTGTGATTCATGATCTTTTTAAATGGCTTGGGATCATTCTTAACTTGCTATGCCCTGTGGCAATGTAAATACAGGATGTAAATGATTTGGCTGTGTAGCCTGGAGATTTCTTTTTTCAATTATTTATTTGATTAGTCTTTTATTGTGATTTTCTCTCTTTTTCATGGAAATGGGAAATTTCTTCAACTCTTTGAAAATGAATGTTTAATTAGCTGTGTCCTAATTAGTTTAGCTTTTAGAGAAGCCTTTTGTCACTGTTAAATACAATTAGTTATATGGGGTGGGGGTTACTCATTTAATGTAATAAACACCTTCAGGTTAAACAGAATATAAGTTCCTTAGAAATGTTTTACAGCCTACCTACATAATAAAAGAAATTTCAAGCCAGACATTGGAAGAAATGTCAGAAGATTCAGAAAAGGAAGACTATTCAGACAGAACGATCAGTGATGATGAATCAGTAGGTTTTTCTCAACTTTATCCCACTTAATTTCAGATAAAACTTGTGTTACAAATTCCCAATAAAATCAGTTGGATGTAAAAATCAATTAGATGTTTAAATCACTTGTCACTGAGGTTGGAAAATAATTTTAAGGCCAAGACATTACTATGTGCGGTATGCCTTATCTAGAAAGAGAACCTATATTGATATTTTTGGGTAAATATTTTGGCTAAGGTTCTTCTGAGTTTTACTTAACAGTGTGTTTTAAATCGTTACTAAGGTTTTTATAACTCATGTTCAGTTAGATGTATTAATTCTGTTACATCATAACAGGTATCATAATAGTGGATCCCCTATGTTCTAAACTTACTGCGTATCACCATAATAGGTTTAATGTGGCTCTGATGTAAGAAAGAAAAGGGCGTGGAGGAAGAAAAAGGGAAAAACAATATGCAGTATTCAAAATAGTTTTTTTTTAAAGATTTTATTTATTTATTTGACAGAGATCACAAGTAGCCAGCGAGAGAGAGAGAGGAGGAAGCAGGCTCCCTGCTGAGCAGAGAGCCCGACGCGGGGCTTCATTCCAGGACCCTGGGATCATGACCTGAGCGGAAGGCAGAGGCTTTAACCCGCTGAGCCACCCAGGCGCCCCTCAAAATAGTTTAGTTCTATAACATATTTATGAGAGATTTCCTTCAGATTTTAATAAAATATAAATTATCAGGCATATAAGTTAAGGTCCCAAAATAAGCTCCCTCAAATAATGTATCACTCTTTAAGTCCATGGCTTTCTATGCTGCTTTTCTTTTTCTTTTGGTTAACTTTATTCATGGTTTAAATTGTTTTGTCAGGTTTACTGAGAATCTTTAAACTTTATTCCCTCTGTATAGTCATTAATATGACCTTACCCAATGAAAGAAGGGGGATGAAAGATGAAAACTCAAAGATTTTGGGGTATTTGAAGTATTGGGCACTTTGAGACCAGTAGCCCATAATAATCCTTTGATTTTTTTTCATTCATTAAAGAATAGAAAGATGTGCTCAATTCTAAGTACTAAAGTAGATGTAAATAATTTCTGGGCTTGGAAACCGTTGGTTTTTTAAAAAATATCTTAAAACCCTCCTGTTTTAGGATGAGGATAACTTCGTGAAATTCGTAAGCGAAGATATCCACCGGTGTGCGCTTCTAACAGGTTTGAACTTATCCATATATTCTCCCTTCTTTTTAGGATAAGGTCAGTGAAAAATAAGGAAATGAAGAAACTAGAAAAAACTCAGATTGAATAATACAAAAGTGTATTCTGATATTGGATAAGGAAAGAAAATGTATCCACTTTTATAAGAATCTTTGGAGCTCAAACTTTTAAGGTTTTAGGTAAACCTAATATATTTAATGAAACTAAATAAAAGTGGTCATTACTTTATAAAGAAATACACTTAACATAAGGATTTACACAGGCATTTCTTTAAATAACTAGCTCTTTAAATTTACCATATAACTTGTTATAATGGACACAGTGTTTTTGAAGTACAGTTTGTTTAAATAAGGTATGCCTATATAAAGAGTTTCCTTAATACAGTGGTTCATTTGCAAACGTACATATATGTGGACTCTTGATGTATACTTGATTTTTAAAATTTATACATTTAGAGTTGTATTTAGAGGTTTTTTTAGTGTGTATCTAAAATATTTCTTCTAAATATTCACATAAGTATCCCAAATAATCTGAAATTGGAGATAAGGCTTTAATTTTTCTTTTTTCTTCTTTTTCTTTTTTTCTTTCCTTTTTCTCTTTCTGCCTTTCTTTCTCTCTTTGTTTCTTTCTTTCTTTTTAACCATCATCCTAAAACAAATCTTTTGAGATACCTACTATTCTCAGTTTGGTATGTATCCTTCTAGACCTTTTTCTTTGCATTTATATACATATCTATACCCATACTCATAGAAAGTTTGTAGTACTAGTTTATGGACTTCTTGCCATCCATTTTTTCTTTTTAAAATTTTGCCAGTCTGTTGGAAGAAATGAGGTAACTCACTGTTCTCAACTAACGTTTCTTTTATTGCTGAAGAAATTGATAACTATTTTATATGCTTGTCTATAGTCACTCTTTTTTTAAGATTTTATTTATTTATTTGACAGACAGAGATCACAAGTAGGCAGAGAGGCAGGCAGAGAGAGAGAGAGAGGAGGAAGTAGGCTCTCTGCTGAGCAGAGAGCCTGATGCGGGGCTCGATCCCAGGACCCTGAGATCATGACCTGAGCCGAAGGCAGAGGCTTTAACCCACTGAGCCACTCAGGCGCCCCTATAGTCACTCTTATAATGAATTGCCTGTTCACAGTAATCCTTTTTTAATGTTGCTTCCATTATTTAGAATTATTTTGATGTTAAATTTATCATTTATTTATGGCTCTTTATTTTTATATCTGTTAAGCTTCCCTACCCCAAGGTCATCAATATAATCATCTAAGTTTTCTCTAAATACATTGAATTTTGGTATTTAATTTCCCTATAATTTACATTTATGAATAATAAGAAATATAGATCTAATTTTATTTCCTAACTCATAGCCGCCTTGCCATTTTTGAGTCATACCATAAATTAGAATGTGGTCTGTTCACATATTGAAATAGTAGATGCTTAAAACTGTTGAATAAATGGATCTAAATAACAATTCTGAGAAATAGCAAGGGAAGGTGTTATTATTCCTTATTCACATATAGTAAAATTTATGTTCAGCAAGGCTGCATTAGCCAAACAAAATCATATAGAAACAAAGTGGTAGAACTCAGTTTGTCTGACTCCTAGTCCAACTTGCTGTATCTGCTATCATACAAAAATAGCTCAAAACTAAATCTAGGTAAAAAGCCACGTTTGGAGGTAGTAGAACAAGAGGAGTCAGTGAGACAAGTGGAAAACCAAGCAGTTTTGTGAAAGCTAGGGAGAAAACCAGAAAGCGTAGCATCATAAAAGACAAGGTACGTGAGCTTAGGGAGGGGAGATTATCCACATCAATTTGATACCCCACAGCTTTCCCATTGAAAGAGATAGGGCCTCTGCACTACCTACTTGGGGCGACCCCATTATATTATATGTGTGTTAATATCTTGGTGTTGTGTCACACAGTGACCCTAGAATGAGAACTGAGAGAAAGTTGTGACTGAGAGTTCACAAGCAACCTTTGAGAATATAGAAATGGTGGTGAGGAATTATGGTCATGGGGTATATTAACCTGTTGGACAGATGGTTGCCTCAGTATGATTAAGTTTAAGAAGACTACAGTAGGGGTGCCTGGGTGGCTCAGTCAGTTATGCGTCTGACTCCAGCTCAGGTCATTATCTGGGGGATCCTGGGTTTCGGGGTTCTTGGGTCCAGCCCCACATCAGGCTAGATGCTCAGCAGGGAGTTTGCTTGTCCAGCTCCCTCTCCTCTGCCCCTTCCCTAGCTTGTGCTCTTTCATTCTCTGTTTCAAATAAATAAAATATTTAAAAAAAAAAAAAGACTCAACAGTAGACAGTTTGCTAGAAAAGCTACAAGAAATAAAATGGTTTTGGAGTAGCATCTAGAATTTAGCATAAATTAATAATATCTGAGATCAACAACTACTTTTTAGCTATTGTGAAGATCAACTGTTATAAAATTTCAATAGTAATTTTTTTAAGATTTTATTTATTTATTTGCCAGAGAGAGAGAGAGAGAGAGAGAGAGAGAGCGCACACGCACAAGCAGGCAGAGTGGCAGGCAGAGGCAGAGAGAAGCAGGGTTCCTGCCAAGCAAGGAGCCCGATGCGGGACTTGATTACAGGACCCTGGGATCATGATCCGAGCCGAAGGCAGTGGCTTAACCGACTGAACCCAGGCATTCCCTTCAATAGTAATTTTATTTTTTTAAATGGCATGACTTATAAAATAATATCCATAAATACTCGCAAATTAATGGTATTGGAAGGGGGAAAAGAATATATTTTAAAATTATAGGAACTGGGGTTTTGCTTCTTATCTCTCACGACTGTGTTTGAATCTTTTTTCAGCTGACTCTATTAGTGACCCATTTTTCCCCCGAACTACTCAGATACTGTTGGAATATCAACTAGGGAGATGGGTGCCACGTCTTCGTGAACCACGAGATTTATATGGTGTATCTTCTTCTGGTCCGTTGAGCCCAACACGGTGGCCGTACCACTGTGAGGTCGTTGATGAAAAGGTCCAGCATATTGGTATGTACATAGCAGTTTTTGGAATTCAAATATTAACAAATGAACTTTGCCAACCTTAATTTTAATGAGGAGACTCATGGTGTCAGACTGGTGCATTCCAAGAGGAATATAACATGAGTATACGTGTCGTTTAAAATTTTCTAGTGGTGACATTTTAAAAAGGAAAAAGAAACAAGTAAAATTGATTTCAAAAATATATTTTATTTAACCCAAATTTATCCAAAATATTTTACATTCTTTTTTTTTCATATGAAGTCTTTAAAATCTGGTGTGCATTTACACTTCCATTTTAGCTCAGATCAGCCACATTTCAAGTGTTCAGAAGCCACATGTGCTTAAAAGAGGGACTTAAAACATGTGCCAGAATTTTGTAATTCTAAACAATTCGAAATAGCATGACTGTTCCAGTCACGTCCAAACTCCTGTATAAAGTGAGGTCACGGACAGAGCATGCCAGACGGCTGTACGGTCTTGCTCCCGCTTCTCCCTGTCTCTTGCTCCCCCCACGCCCACTGAATATCTTTCTTCTCTTCTATTTATCTTTATCCTCTTTTGCCTTTCTTCCTCCCTTTTTTCCGCTTCTCTTCCTCTCTTATTTTTTATATCTTTATGCCCCTCTGTCTTTTTTTCTCTCCTTACCTTCTTTCTGCTTATTTCCTTTAATGTATGTTTTATGGACCCAAAGAGGGCATATTTTAGTGACTATTTTTACGTTTCGGTATGTATGCAGTCCCAAATTTAGTTTTCATTCAGCGTGTTTCAGCCTTGTCTTCCCAGTCCTCACCCCCAAATAACAGAAACATTCCCATCGCGCATCACCTCCTCAGTGCCACTGTTTTTCACTTTGTGTTGATTGTAGCACATACATTATTGCTGGGTGGAGATCTTATTAGACATTCAGTAGCGAATAAAATTAAAAAACAGCTATACTTACTATAATTGTCTCTATTTACTATATTGCTTACTTAAATCAGATGCTACTTAGGCATTCTTATAAACTAAGTTATCTCTTTATATTACCTAGTATATGGAGAGAGAGGGGAAAGGAGAAGTGCCCCCCCTCCCTTTCCATATATATATATGCTTCAGAAGACTTCAAGTCAAAAGTTCTCAGCTGCGTGTTTATGCCCCTCTGGCCACACGGTCAAGTCAGGCCGTCTGATTCTGCCAAATGAAAGCCAGAAGTAAACAAACTGCCCATGGCGGGTACCAGGGGACTTTCAGACTTTAAATAGCACATTATAAATCTTACTCTCCTTATCTTGGCCAACTGTCAAAGCTAGATATGCAGACTTTCCCAGCTATAAAAAGAACTTTTCCAGTTCAGCTACAAATGAACGCTGTCCTACACAACCATATATCTTGAAAGTCTTTCCACATCAGCTCATATATACCAGTCTCTCTCTCTCTCTCTTTTTTTTTTTTTTTTTACAAATTAGTTCATTATAAACAATACTTTTTTTAACTGGTCTCTTATCAGTGAGTTTTAGATGTTTCCAGTCTTTGGCTCTGACAAAGAGAACTTCATGAACATTCTTTTGTGTGTGTGTGTGTGTGTGTGTGTGTGTGTGTGTGTGTGTGTGTGTATGTGTGTGTATGACAGTTGTAGAGTAAATTTCTGGAGTTTCTGGTTAAAAAGATACTACCAAATTGCCCTCCAAAAGGAACTATAACAATGTACAGTCATAAAAAGTTTGTATGAGTGTGGTTGGTGGTCTTCAAGATTACCCTCAGGTTCAATGATTATAGAACTCAAAAAAAAAAAAAAAGCTGCTATACTCATGGTTTTGGTTTATTACATTGAAATGATACATATTAAAATCATCAAAGGTTAAAAAAAATCAGCAAATGTAAAAGGGACACAGACTAGAGTCTAGGAGGGATCAGGTACAAGCTTCCAGTTGTCCCCCCGGCCCAGTGGAGTCTTACAGACAGTGTTTAATACTCCCAGCCATGATGTGATAACACACATGAAGTTTTGCCAGTCAGGAAAGGTCATGCAAGCTTTGGTGTCTATTGGTGTCTTTTTTTTTTTTTTAAAGATTTTATTTATTTATTTGACAGAGAGAGAGATCACAAGTAGGCAGGGAGGCAGGCAGAGAGAGAGGAGGAAGCAGGCTCTTCTCGGAGCAGAGAGCCCGATATGGGGCTCGATCCCAGGACCCTGGGATCATGACCTGAGCCGAAGGCAGAGGCTTTAACCCACTGAGCCACCCAGGTGCCCATCTATTGGTGTCTTTTAGGGGCTAGTCATATCTCCATGGAGTACCCATATGGCCGACCTTAGTTACTTAGTGTCTAGCCTTTCCTGTTAAGCTGGATAGCATGTGGTGTAAGTCCCTTTACCATAAGTCACATTGTTAGCATAAATTATCTGGTATGACCCAAAGCCCCAGGTAGACAGATAGACTCTTATTAAACGGGATATTCCAAAGTCTGAGAAGTTACCTTCTAGGAGTTTCACAAGGGTGAAACCTTTCTTTGGTGTATACAGAGTTTGGACAACCCAGGCCTGCTGGATCAATCCTTTACTACGCAATGAGAGGGCCTGTGTGCCCATAGACTCACAAATGCTCTTTAGTTAAACCTGATTTTCAACAGTCTGATACTGTTTCATATATGTTGTTTTTCAACATATATATTCTTTATTTATGAGTGACATTGAATGTCTTTACATATATGTATTGACTGTTCTGGTTTTTATATTTATTTTATCATGGTAAAAGCACTTAACGTGAGGGCTACCCTCAGCAGATGTTTAAGTGTGCGATACAGTACTGTCAACTAGAGGCACAGAGTTGTTACAGAGCTTATTCATCCTGCATTATTTTTTTTATAAGATTTTATTTATTTGACATAGAGACAGCAAGAGAGGAAACACAGGGAGAGGGAGAAGCAGGCTTCCTGCTAAGCAAGGAGCCTGATGCGGGGCTCGATCCCAGGATCCTGGGATCATGACTTGGTCTGAAGGTTACTTAACAACTGACCACCGAGGCACCCCATCCTGCATTACTGAAGCTTTGAATGTGTTGATTAGTAGCTCCCCATTTTCCCCTCCTACTTGCTCCTGGCCCTGTGACCACCGTTGCTCTTTCTGATTCTGAGTTTGACTACTTTAGATACTTTATATAAAGTAGAATCATGTGGTATTTGGCCTTCTATGAAGGACTGACTTCATTTAGCAGCATGTCCTCATGGTTCATCCATGTTGTTGCATATCACAGGATTTCCTTTTTTAGGACTGAATAATATTTCTCTCTCTCTCTCTCTCTCTCTGGGCCCTCCCTCCCTGCCTCCCTCTCCCTGTGTGTGTAGCACATTCTCTTTGTATCATTTATCCCTCGATGGACATGCAGATTGTCTCCACATCTTAGGTACTGTGCACAGTACTGCAATGAATGTGGGCATGCCAGTATCTAATATCTCTTCAAGATCCTAATTTCAGTTCTTTCGGGTAAATACCCAGTGGTTGGACTGCTGGATGACGTGGTCACCTGGGAAATGCAAATTAATACCACATTAAAATACCACTTTACACATACTGGCATAATTGGAGTTGAAATCTGGTAATACGTGTTGATGAGAAACCTATGCCCCCCAAAAAACTTACATGTAAGTCTTAATATAGCAACATTATTCTGAATAGCCAAAAAACTACATTTTACATTTGGACTTAAACTAAGCACTAAGCAATGATGACAGTATAGAGCATAAGCTGCTGATGGATGTAACATTGGTTGACAGCTTTGCATTGTCAACTAAAATTGAAGTTATATATGTCCTAAAATTTAGAATTCCTACCTCAGGATCTACAGCCAAGAGGAATGTGGGCACATGTGTTCCAAGGAATGCGTATAAAACTTTTCATAGAACCATTGTTCATAATGGCCTCAACCTGAAACGACCTGAATGTCCATTATAAGTGGAAGTGGTAAAATTTTTATGTAGTAACATATTCCATAGCAATGAAAAATGAACAAATTATAGCAGCACTTCACAAGATGGATTGATTTCACAAATATGTGAAAAAAGAGAAGACTATATATTATATAATTCAACTTATGTAAGTATAAAAACAGGCGAAACAGAGCTATAGTTTCATATCAATACTTATATAGATATATTATGCATATATATATATAAATAATCAGATTGTAAAATTATAAAGGCAATTGAAGAAGCGATTATGTTATGATAAGGTTAATGGTTACAGTTCAAGGGGAAGGAGGAGCCAGTGAGTGGAAGGCGGTATGAGTGGGGCCCCTGAGGGGCTGGCAAGGTAATCTTGATCTAAGTGATAGATACTTTGTGATAAAGCACAGAACTGTATTTCTTTTTTCTTAGCTTTTGTACTTCTCATATAAGTATAATTCCTCATAAACGTTTTGTTTAAACATTTGGTTTATTTCTGGGCATGTGAGTTATGGGTAGAAGTATGTTTCAGTAGAGTTATGGGTAGAAGTATGTTTCAGTAGAGCACAAGTAATTGGCCAATTCAGAATAGAATCTGGAAATGGACTAACACATTTAAGACCAAATTACTTTTTATAAAGTCACCAAAGTAATCTGGTGGGGATAAGTCTTTTTAATAATTGGTGCTGTAACAACCTGGTGTCCATGTAGAAAAAAATAAACCTTGACCTTTACCTTTCTCAGCACACAAAAAATTAATTCAAGATAGATCACAGGACTAAGCATAAAAGTTATCATCATAATATTCTTGAAGAAAACATAGGACAGTATCTTCATAATCAGGATAAGAACAGTTCTAGGGAAGACCCGAAAGAAAAAAGAAATAATGAAAATAAGTTGGACTTCACCAAAATTTAAAACTTCTCATCAAAAGACACAATTAACAAAATGAAAAGGCAAACCACGGTCTAATATTCCCAGCACATATCTGACAAAGAACTTGTATGAAAACTACATGAGTAATTCCTCAAACCAATAATAAAAAGAAAACTAACTAAAAATGGGCAAAAGAGTTGAACAGACATTACATTGCTCAAAGGAAGACATATAATGGCTAATAAATGAGGAAAAGTGTTAAACATGGGAAATGAAAATGAAAAATCACAGTGAGATACCACTGGATACTAGAATGGCAAAATTTTTAAAAAATTTAAAGGCTGATAACTCCAAATATTAAAATGTAGAACAACTGGAACCCTAGCACATTGTTGGCATGAGTATAAAGCTGTACAACCACTTCGAAAAAAGGTTCAGCAATTTGTTTTCTTTTTAATAAAATATACATCTATGTATTTGTCAAAACTCATTGAACATACAGTTAAGATCTGTACATTGCATTATATGTAATATGTAAATTTACTAAATTTTAAAAATAGCCACAGGGGCACCTGGGTGGCTCAGTGGGTTAAGCCTCTGCATTCTGCTCAGGTCATGATCTCAGGGTCCTGGGATCAAGCCCCACATCGGGCTCTCTGCTCAACGGGGAGCCTGCTTTCCCCTCCCTCTCTGCCTGCCTCTCTGCCTACTTATGATCTCTCTGTCAAATAAATAAATAGAATCTTAAAAAAAAATAGCCACAATTCTTCATCCATGTATCTTCAGCCTTTGTAATGTCATCTTGTGTCTCTTGCTATCACGAAGTGTCCTCATTTCCCCATCCCTTGAAATGGGATGGCCTGTGATTTGCTTTAGCAAAACCAAGGGTGGCATAAGCAATAGCATGTCATTATTGACCTAGGTCTCGAAAGTCTGTGTACTTCTGCTTTCTCTTAAACCCTGTCCAGCCACCATGGAACAATCCATAGCTAGCTTGCTGGATGGTTGAAAGAGAGAAAGCCTGGATAGGTAGGCCTGTGTAAAACACTAAATATTAGCCTAGATATAACAATGGATAATTTGAAAACATGCAATAAAAAATTTCCTGTTTTATTTTAAAGATTTATTTTTTTATTTTTTATTTTTTATTTTTTTTTTAATTTGACAGACAGAGATCACAAGTAGGCAGAGAGGCAGGCAGAGAGAGAAGAGGAAGCAGGCTCCCTGCTGAGCAGAGAGCCCGATGTGGGGCTCAATCCCAGGACCCCGAGATCATGACCTGAGCCGAAGGCAGAGGCCCCAACCCACTGAGCCACCCAGGTGCCCCCTGTTTTGTTTTAAGTAGTAGTATTCAAATCAAGTTTTCTCTTTGTTTTTCCAGATTGGACTCCTTCTTTTCCTGAGCCAGTGTACACCCCAACAGGCCTAGAGATGGAACCCCTTTATCCAAACTCCAAGGAAGACACTGTAGTTTATCTAGCTGAAGATGGTGGGTACATAATGAGACGTGTTGCTCTAAAATATAATTTGGTACCTAGATTCATTCCTTAATTATATTCATTTTGCTGTTTATAATGGAAACTGCAGATTACCAGGAAGTCCCTTTCTCCATCACGATGTTTGGTTACAGACTGACTGAAATCTGGACTCAATGCTGATTATATTCTTGACGGTGTACTGCAGTTTATGCAAAGTTACTTTAAAATAAAACCTATTGCCCAGTACAATGGAGAGATATATTTAGAAGGAATTATGCTTCACATCAGTTTTCAAAGATAAACCCACTGGAGTGTTCTGCAACTATTGTTGCCACTCTATTTACAGGTCACATTCATGCAATCTGTCAGATGACCTTCTTTTCATTTCATGCCAGTTTAATAGTTTCTTGAGATTTCATCATTCAAAGGGAAGATACCCCACACTGCAAGTAACATCTAAGATTGTATCTCCGGAAAGTTTTCTTAACAGTCAGGATCAATATTTGTACTTGGAGAACCCTAGGAACGTGAAATCTCATATCCGCTTTAGGATAGTATGCTAACAAACATAGATGTCTCAGCCTATATCCTAACCTTTGTAAGGAAGTATGGGACTCCTGCACAGTTTGACTGTCAATAGTTCTATATCTTAAGATAACTTCCAGGGAACATATGTATTTTATCTAAAGGGCTGGCAAAACAGAAGAATTTATAAGGATTTTTTCCTATATAGTAAACAATTCTAGAAATCCTATACTCACATATTTTTTAACAACTAGGGTAAAGACACGCATCTATGATTTTTTAAATTTAATTTCAAATATTTACATGGCTAACCTGCCTTAGAACTTCCACACATTTCAATTCTGTGTATGTATGTATGTGTATATATATATACATTTTTTTTTCAAAGTCCTCTGTTAATCCTAACATCTGGGTTATCTTGGGGTTTGTTGAAAGTGTGTGTGTATGTGTGACCATAGATCACATTTTTCCTGCTTTTCTTCATGCTTCATAATTTTTCCTAATCCTATGCAGGACATTGCAAAAGATATGTAGTAGGAGTCTGTATTATGTTCTTTTAAAAAATTATGCCAAATTTTGTTCTGGTAGGCAGCTAAGTTGCTAGCAGATTATTTTGCTTCTTTCAGCTTTGGTTTTATTTTTTTAATTTACTTTTTTAAAAATTTTATTCATTTATTTATTTGAGAGAGAGAGAACATGGGGAGCAACAGAGGGGGAAGGAGAGGCAGGCTCCCCCCTGAGTGGGAAGCCCGATTGGGGCTCTATCCCAGGACCCTGAGATCATGATCTGAGCCAAAAGCAGTTGCTTAACCAACTGAGCCACCCACCCTGGTTTTATTTATTTATTTTTTTTTTAAATAAGGACAGATCTGTTTTCATTTTGTCTTAGTCATTTAGTCCTAGGTCATTGCCCTTGCCCTTGGATGTGATACTTACACCTAACTTGCAGCCTTTCTGGAACCACAATTGAATGCCTGAGGTATTCAATGAAGTCTTTCCATTCTGGATGGTTTAGAATTACAGTATATTCTAGAATGGCATATCTGATATCTCAGCCCCACAGTAACACTCTCTTACCTTGTTGAGTCTTATCCTGTGCTTCTACAGCCAAGCCCCCAGCCAAGGACTGGGAAACCACCGTGTAGACTGTTGAGGCCCTTTGTCTATGTAGCTTTCTTCTCCCTGGTGTCCTGCCTTAGACATTTCAGCAGCCCCAAGCAACTTCCTTGCCTCCTCAGCTCAGTAAGATTGCTCTGCTACTATCCGTAAGTGCCACCTTCTTAAGATGTAGTCAGACAGTATTCCCAGGAAGAAAGCCAGGGTTAGACATGGCTTTACTTGATGTATTTTTTTTTCCAAACCCTCTGTGTAGTTCTAGTCTATATGTTATACACATGTGTGAAAACAGCTCATTTTCTTTGGCCCAGCTTTATAGCTAGTTATAGTGGAAGGGCTAGTTCAGATCCAATCACTCCATAATAATCAGAAGCAGAATAAATATTTTTAATGTGAGAAAAATACATGAATTTATTTTGGGCATTGCTTTTCTAGTCTGAATACACTTAGACTTTCTTATTTCAACAAATCTGTATATTAGTGGCAAATTACTTTAAAATCCTTAGTGATACTTCAATTAGACCATGTTTCCAAATTCTACGCAGAATAATCTGTATACTTCAGACACAGCTTGACATTGCGGTCTTCTTCTGCCATCAGCTTACAAGGAGCCCTGTTTTGTGTACTCCCGAGTAGGGGGCAACCGAACACCCCTGAAGCAGCCTGCAGACAACTGTAACGATACTTTGACGTTTGAAGCAAGGTTTGAGAGTGGAAATCTGCAGAAGGTAGTCAAAGTGTAGGTTTTAATTATTTTTATTTGAGGAGCTAGACTGTCAGCTGTTTATTATTTCCTGTATTAGGTACATTAAAGTTGTAGTAGTCATAAATGAACTGCAGTTCCCTGAGGTATGATGCCAACAGGAGACAATTTTTTTTTAATTTTAATAAACATATAATGTATTTTTATCCCCAGGGGTACAGGTCTATGAATCGCCAGGTTTACACGTTTCACAGCACTCATCATAGCACATACCCTCCCCAATGTCCATATCCCCACCACCCTCTCCCATCCCCCCTCCTCCCCCCAGCAACCCTCAGTCTGTTTTTTGAGATTGAGTCTTTTATGGTTTGTCTCCCTCCCAATCCCATCTTTTCATTTTTTCTTTTCCTACCTCCCCCCAACACCCCCACATTGCATCTCTACTTCCTCATATCAAAGAGATCATATGATAGTTGTCTTTCTCCAATTGACTTATTTCGCTAAGCATGATACCCTCTAGTTCCATCCACGTCGTCGCAAATGGCAAGATTTCATTTCTTTTGATGGCTGCGTAGTATTCCATTGTACATATATACCACATCTTCTTTATCCATTCATCTGTTGATGGACATCTAGGCTCTTTCCACAGTTTGGCTATTGTGGACATTGCTGCTATAAACATTCGGGTGCACGTGCCCCTTCGGAGCACCACGTTTGTATCTTTAGGATATATACCCAGTAGTGCAATTGCTGGGTCATAGGGTAGCTCTATTTTCAGTTTTTTGAAGAACCTCCACACTCTTTTCCAGAGTGGTTGCACCAGCTTGCATTCCCACCAGCAGTGTAGGAGGGTTCCCCTCTCTCTGCATCCTCGCCAGCATCTGTCATTTCTTGACTTGTTAATTTTAGCCATTCTGACTGGTGTGAGGTGGTATCTCATTGTGGTTTTGATTTGTATTTCCCTGATACTGAGTGATGTGGAGCATTTTTTCATGTGTCTGTTGGCCATCTGGATGTCTTCTTTGCAGAAATGTCTCTTCATGTCCTCTGCCCATTTCTTGATTGGATTATTTGTTCTTTGGGTGTTGAGTTTGCTAAGCTCTTTATAGATTTTGGATACTAGCCCTTTATCTGATATGTCGTTTGCAAATATCTTCTCCCATTCTGTCAGTTGTCTTTGGTTTTGTTAATTGTTTCCTTTGCTGTGCAAAAGTTTTTGATCTTGATGAAATCCCAATAGTTCATTTTTGCCCTTGCTTCTGTTGCCTTTGGCGATGTTCCTAGGAAGAAGTTGCTGCGGTTGAGGTCAAAGAGGTTGCTGCCTGCGTTCTCTTCAAGGATTTTGTTGGATTCCTTTCTCACATTGAGGTCCTTCATCCATTTTGAGTCTGTTTTTGTGTATGGTGTAAGGAAATAGTCCAATTTCATTTTTCTGCATGTGGCCGTCCAATTTTCCCAGCACCATTTGTTGAAGAGGCTGTCTTTTTTCCATTGGACATTCCTTCCTGCTTTGTCGAAGATTAGTTGACCATAGAGTTGAGGGTCTATTTGGGGGCTCTCTATTCTGTTCCATTGATCTATATGTCTGTTTTTGTGCCAGTACCATACTGTCTTGATGATGACAGCTTTGTAATAGAGCTTGAAGTCTGGAATTGTGACGCCACCGACTTTGGCTTTCTTTTTCAATATTCCTTTGGCTATTCGAGGTCTTTTCTGGTTCCATATAAATTTTAGAATTATTTTTTCTATTTCTTTAAAAAAATGGATGGGATTTTGATAGGGATTGCATTAAATATGTAGATTGCTTTAGGGAGAATAGATATTTTCACAATATTTGTTCTTCCAATCCATGAGCATGGAATATTTTTCCATTTCTTTGTGTCTTCCTCAATTTCTTTCATGAGTACTTTATAGTTTTCTGAGTATAGATTCTTTGCCTCTTTGGTTAGATTTATTCCTAGGTATCTTATGGTTTTGGGTACGATTGTAAATGGGACTGACTCCTCAATTTCTCTTTCTTCTGTCTTGTTGTTAGTGTAAAGAAATGCGACTGATTTCTGTGCATTGATTTTATATCCTGACACTTTACTGAATTCCTGTACAAGTTCTAGCAGTTTTGGAGTGGAGCCTTTTGGGTTTTCCACATATAGTACCATATCATCTGCAAAGAGTGATAGTTTGATGACTTCTTTGCCAATTTGGATGCCTTTAATTTCTTTTTGTTGTCTGATTGCTGAGGCTAGGACTTCTAGTACTATGTTGAACAGCAGTGGTGATAACGGACATCCTTGCCGTGTTCCTGACCTTAGCGGAAAAGCTTTCAGTTTTTCTCCATTGAGAATGATATCTGCAGTGGGTTTTTCATAGATGGCTTTGATAATATTGAGGTATGTGCCTTCTATCCCTACACTTTGAAGAGTTTTAATCAGGAAGGGATGCTGCACTTGTCAAATGCTTTTTCAGCATCTATTGAGAGTATCATATGGTTCTTATTCTTTCTTTTATTAACGTATTGTATCACATTGATGGATTTGCGGATGTTGA
Organism: Martes martes; assembly: GCF_963455335.1. Lineage (NCBI taxonomy): Eukaryota > Metazoa > Chordata > Mammalia > Carnivora > Mustelidae > Martes > Martes martes. The sequence goes on from NC_137899.1 coordinate 90,295,852, forward strand.
ACCAACCTTGCAGCCCTGGAATAAATCCCACTTGGTCGTGGTGAATAATCCTTTTAATGTACTGTTGGATCCTATTGGCCAGTATTTTGGTGAGAATTTTCGCATCTGTGTTCATCAAGGATATTGGTCTGTAATTCTCTTTTTTGGTGGGATCCTTGTCTGGTTTTGGGATCAAGGTGATGCTGGCCTCATAAAATGAGTTTGGAAGTTTTCCTTCCATTTCTATTTTTTGGAACAGTTTCAGGAGAATAGGAATGAATTCTTCTTTAAATGTTTGGTAGAATTCCCCTGGGAAGCCGTCTGGTCCTGGACTTTTGTTTGTTTGGAGATTTTTGATGACTGTTTCAATCTCCTTACTGGTTATGGGTCTGTTCAGGTTGTCTATTTCTTCCTGGTTCAGTTGTGGTAGTTTATATGTCTCTAGAAATGTATCCATTTCTTCCAGGTTGTCAAATTTGTTGGTGTAGAGTTGCTCATAGTATGTTCTTATAATTGTTTGTATTTCTTTGGTGTTGGTTGTGATCTCTCCTCTTTCATTCATGATTTTATTTATTTGGGTCCTTTCTCTTTTCTTTTTGATAAGTCTGGCCAGGGGTTTGTCAATCTTATTAATTCTTTCAAAGAACCAGCTCCTAGTTTCGTTGATTTGTTCTATTGTTTTTTTAGTTTCTATTTCATTGATTTCTGCTCTGATCTTTATGATTTCTCTTCTCCTGCTGGGTTTAGGCTTTCTTTGTTGTTCTTTCTCCAGCTCCTTTAGGTGTAGGGTTAGGTTGTGTATTTGAGACCTTTCTTGTTTCTTGAGAAAGGCTTGTACCGCTATATATTTTCCTCTCAGGACTGCCTTTTTTGTGTCCCACAGATTTTGAACCGTTGTGTTTTCATTATCATTTGTTTCCATGAATTTTTTCAATTCTTCTTTAATTTCCTGGTTGACCCATTCATTCTTTAGAAGGATGCTGTTTAGTCTCCATGTATTTGGGTTCTTTCCAAATTTCCTCTTGTGATTGAGTTCTAGCTTCAGAGCATTGTGGTCTGTAAATATGCAGGGTATGATCTCAATCTTTTGATACCAGTTGAGACCTGATTTATGACCTAGGATGTGGTCTATTCTGGAGAATGTTCCATGTGCACTAGAGAAGAATGTATATTCTGTTGCTTTGGGATGGAATGTTCTGAAGATATCTGTGATGTCCATCTGGTCCAGTGTGTCATTTAAGGCCTTTATTTCCCTGTTGATCTTTTGCTTAGATGATCTGTCCATTTCAGTGAGGGGAGTGTTAAAGTCCCCTGCTATTATTGTACTACTGTCGATGTATTTCTTTGATTTTGTTATTAATTGGTTTATATAGTTGGCTGCTCCCATGTTAGGGGCATAGATATTTAAGATTGTTAGGTCTTCTTGTTGGACAGACCCTTTGAGTATGATATAGTGTCCTTCCTCATCTCTTATTATAGTCTTTAGCTTAAAATCTAATTGATCTGATATAAGGATTGCCACCCCAGCTTTCTTCTGATGTCCATTAGCATGGTACATTGTTTTCCACCCCCTCACTTTAAATCTGGAGGTGTCTTTGGGTCTAAAATGAGTTTCTTGTAGGCAGCATATTGATGGGTTTTGGTTTTTTATCCATTCTGATACCCTGTGTCTTTTGATTGGGGCATTTAGCCCATTAACATTCAGGGTAACTATTGAGAGATATGAATTTAGTGACATTGTATTGCCTGTAAGGTGACTGTTACTGTATATTGTCTCTGTTTCTTTCTGATCTACTACTTTTAGGGTCTCTCTTTGCTTAGAGGACCCCTTTCAATATTTCCTGTAGAGCTGGTTTGGTGTTTGCAAATTCTTTCAGCTTTTGTTTGTCCTGGAAGCTCTTTATCTCTCCTTCTATTTTCAATGATAGCCTAGCCAGATATAGTATTCTTGGCTGCATGTTTTTCTCGTTTAGTGCTCTGAATATATCATGCCAGTTCTTTCTGGCCTGCCAGGTCTCTGTGGATAGGTCCGCTGCCAATCTAATGTTTTTACCCTTGTATGTTACAGACTTCTTTTCCCGGGCTGCTTTCAGGATTGTCTCTTTGTCGCTAAGACTTGTAAATTTTACTATTAGGTGACGAGATGTGGACCTATTTTTATTGATTTTGAGGGGCATTCTTAGCATCTCCTGGATTTTGATGTTTGTTCCCTTTGCCATATTAGGGAAATTCTCTCCAATAATTGTCTCCAATATACCTTCTGCTCCCCTCTCTCTTTCTTCTTCTTCTGGAATCCCAATTATTCTAATGTTGTGTCGTCTTATGGTGTTGCTTATCTCTCGAATTCTCTCCTCGTGGTCCAGTATTTGTTTGTCTCTCTTTTGCTCAGCTTCTTTATTCTGTCATTTGGTCTTCTGTGTCACTAATTCTTTCTTCTGCCTCATTTATCCTAGCAGTAAGAGCTTCCATTTTTGATTGCACCTCATTAACAGCTTTTTTGATTTCAACTTGGTTAGATTTTAGCTCTTTTATTTCTCCAGAAAGGGCTTTTATCTCTCCGGAGAGGGTTTCTCTAATATATTCTATGCCTTTTTCGAGCCCGGCTAGAACCTTGAGAATCGTCATTCTGAACTCTAGATCTGTCATGTTACCAATGTCCGTATTGATTAGGTCCCCAGCCTTCAGTACTGCCTCTTGTTCCTTTTTCTGTGGTGAGTTTTTCCGCCTTGTCATTTTGTCCAGATAAGATTTGCTTTCTCCTCCTCTAGAATTCCGCTGTTCGTGGTGAGTGAAGTTGGTCTTGGCTGGGTTTCTTGTTGATCTTCTGGGGGAGGGGCCTGTTGTAGTGATTCTCAAGTGTCTTTGCCGCAGGCGGAATTGCACCGCCCTTGCCAGGGGCCGGGCTAAGTAATCCACTCAGGTTCGCTTTTGGGAGCTTTTATTCCCTGAGCGCTTTCCGTAGAGTTCTGGAGGACGGGAATGAAGACGGCAGCATCCCAGTCTCCGGCCCGGAGGAGCCGAGAGCTTGGGGTTCCGCTCCTCAGTGCGCCCTCAGAGAAAAGTGCCCAACCGCCTCACCTCCCTGGCCTGCGGTCGCGCCTGGAGGGAAGCAGTCAATTGCTGGCACTTGGAGAAAAGCGCCCGGTTGCTTCCGTCTCTGTGGCCTCCAGCGGCACTCTGAGCCCACCCAGCCTACGACCGGCACAAGGTAACCCCGGGCTTAGAGCTCACTCCTTGGCTCTGTCTCTGTAGCCGGCTTCCCCGCTCTAATACCTGCGAGCTCTGCGGCACTCAGACACCCCTGGTCCTTCTGTGACCCCGCGGGACCTGGGGTTACACTGACCCCGCCTGGGCTTCCCCCGGTTTAGCCTCTGGAGCGATGTCCCTCCATGGAGCAGACTTTTAAAAGTCCCAATTTTGTGCTCTGTTGCTCCACCACTTGCCAGGAGCCGGCCCCTCCCCCTGCGGTCTGTCTTCCCCTCGCTTTGGATTCACTTCTCCGCAGGTCCTACCTTTCAGAAAGTGATCGATTTTCTGTTTCTGTAATTGTTGCTCTTCTTCTCTTCGATTTCCCGTTGGATTTGTAAGTGTTCACAATGGTTAGATAAGCTATCTAGCTGATCTCCAGCTACCCGATGTCGTCTCAGCCTGCTACTTCTCCGCCATCTTGACTCTCCTCCAACAGGAGACAATTTTAAAGGGGGTACAAAAGGTTCACATTCTGGACTCACTCTGAACTTGAGTCAAACAGGTTTCTGTACCATACATTTTTTTTAAAGATTTTATTTATTTATTTGACAGGCAGAGAGGCAGGCAGAGAGAGGAGGAAGCAGGCTCCCTGTGGAGCAGAGAGCCTGATGCGGGGCTCGATCCCTGGACCCTGGGATCGTGACCTGAGCCGAAGGCAGAGGCTTTAACCCACTGAGCCACCCAGGCACCCCTGTACTGTACATTTTTAATACGCCAGTATGAACTGCCCTAGAGACACATGCACACTGCTTCTCAAACTTTTTAAGGGAATAATATTTGAGATGAGTGTTGCATTAGTTATGTTTGGGAACATGTATCTATCCAAGGGCATTCTTTAAAAGATTTTTTACTATAAAAAACTTAAGTACAGAGAATAATACAGTTCTCCGTTAACTATCATCTACCCATCACCTAGATGCAACAACTATGGTTTTGCATTATTCATTTCACCTAGTCATAGGTCACTGTTGATAACACACACATACACACAAAGGAAGTACATAGTGCTGATGGAATAGAAGGTTACTTGGTAAAGAAAAAGTCACAACGACCCCAGTAAGATCATGTGTGTATATGTGTAGAAAACAAATGTACCAGTAAAATTATTTTTACCTTTAAGTAACCTTAGTGACTAAGTATGGGGAATGCACATAGTTAGTAAAGACAGTCCTCGGAGAGTTTCAAGTTTTTTAATGTATGTGGTTGTATTAACTTACATGTTTTAAATCTTTCTCAGTGATAGTATCTCAGATCCCTAGAGTCTGAATCTAATAGAGAGCAGGAATATACATCTGAAGTTAAAAAAGGAACATTGGACTTTAATTCAGTTTCAAGAGCACTTTAATCACTTCTTTTATAGGAACCCCATAATTGGGTTGAAATATAGACTTTTTTTATCAAATGCCCATTTTATTGTACTCTCTTGAATTACAAAAAAAGAAAAAAGCTTTAGAGAATTAACACAGAAGCAGTGTCATATCCAATAAAAAAGAAAATTTCAAAACTTTTATCTTTTACAATTACTTGCTATTGGATGCTGCCTAAATAAACAGCTTCAGGGAAAAAGGCTTTCTGTGAACAGGTAAAAGTAAAATAATTTTCCTTATTTAATTTAAACTTGAATGTCATTTTTACATTTTCATGTGTTTCTTTTTCCTTCCTTTCCTTGTATCAGGGCAGAATATGAATACCAGTTGACCCTGCGCCCTGACCTCTTCACAAATAAACACACCCAGTGGTACTATTTCCAAGTCACTAATACCCAAGCAGGAATAGTCTACAGATTCACTATCATCAATTTCACTAAGCCTGCTAGTCTTTACAATCGGGGTATGCGCCCACTGTTTTACTCTGAAAAAGAAGCCAAGACTCATAACATTGGCTGGCAGAGAATAGGAGACCAAATCAAGTATTACAGGAACAACCAGGGACAAGAGGGGCGCCATTATTTCTCTCTCACATGGACATTTCAATTTCCACACAACAAAGACACCTGCTACTTTGCTCACTGCTATCCATATACTTACACCAACCTGCAAGAATACCTTTCTGCTATCAATCACGACTCCATACGGTCCAAGTTTTGTAAAATACGTGTCTTGTGCCACACAATGGCTAGGAACATGGTGTATGTATTAACGATCACCACTCCCTTGAAGAACACTGACTCAAGGAAGCGAAAGGCTGTGATTTTGACTGCAAGGGTCCATCCAGGAGAAACCAACAGCTCTTGGATCATGAAAGGCTTCCTAGATTATATTTTAGGAGACTCGAGCGATGCGCAGTTGCTTCGGGACACTTTCATCTTCAAGGTGGTACCCATGCTGAATCCAGATGGTGTGATTGTGGGAAATTATCGTTGTTCCTTAGCTGGACGAGATTTAAACCGTAACTATACATCTCTCCTGAAGGAATCCTTTCCTTCTGTTTGGTATACCCGGAACATGATCCGTAGGTAAAATAAGCCTCGAATTACCTCTCTGCTTATTTAGTAAACTTGGTAGTGAGATTTTTCGCTCCTACCATCCCATTCATTTTACTCTACTTTTAAGGTCGCTTAACTGGTAGTTTAACTATAGCTACTTAATTTTTTTCCCATTCTGTCCACTCTTCTTTCTGGCTTTATGCCACTGGATTCACTAGCCTTTTCTTAAATAATGAATAAACTTCTGGAACATTTTAATTGCTTTGCGAAACTAACAGTGAAATTTCCGTTATCCCAAATCTGGTTTCTTGCTAAAGGTGACACTGATACTTAGTTTGGGATGCTTGAATCTCTTACATGTGGAAATTAATTCTATCTCACAGGGCTTCCTGGCACAATGTTGATCATACATTGCTCTTTGATGAGGCTTTTTTTTATTGTTTTTTATTTTAATTCCAGTATGGTTAGCATACAATGTTATATTAGTTTCAGGTGTACAATATAGTGATTCAATGATTCTGTACATTACGCAGTGCTTATCATGATAAGTGTACTCTTTATTAAGATAAGTCTTGGGGCATCTGGGTGGCTCAATGGATTAAGCCTCTGCCTTCAGCTCAGGTCATGATCCCAGGGTCCTGGGATCGAGCCCCACATCTGGCTCTCTGCTCAGCAGGGAGCCTGCTTCCTCCTCTCTCTCTCTCTCTCTCTCTCTCTCTCTCTGTGATCTCTGTCAAATAAATAAATTTTAAAAATCTTTAAAAATAAAAAGATAAGTCTTTTTGACTATCAGGTTACATAGTCATTAAAACTTTGATAAACAATAGTCTTATTTCCCCCCAGAAAAAAATTGAATAACTTTAAATTTCCCAAAGAACCCAGAACAGTAAATGTACATAGTATTTAAATATTTGTTGAGTGGGTGAATTCTTTAATAGTTTTAGGTGATAACAGCCAGAAATAGGCATGTGCTAGAGCAAAAAGACTTATTAGAGTCACAGAACCCCATTCCAAGTCCAAAGACCCTTAGCCTTTTTGGCTAAGAGTGTGGAGTGGAGTTAAAATATCAGATTGGAATCCTACTATATCATTTACTAACAATCATTTATTGCCTTCCCACATATGTGACCTTGAGCAATTTAAAAACAAATCTAAACCTCAGTTTTCTCTTCTGTAAAATGGTAATAATAATACTTAGAGGCAGGAGGATTAAATGAGAGAATTATTAATAAAGTGCCCGGAATAAAATATGGAGCATTGAAAGCTCTAAATGTATTTAGTGTTAAGTAAAAAGTTGTTAATGAATCAGATATAGATGTAAAAACTCTTGGTAAACTCTTCAGGATTATTTGAATATTTACAGTAATAAGTACTATTATACAGAGTGTTTTTATCCTGATCCCAGGGTTACCAGAACCCCCAGTGCAAGTGTAAAACCCTGTTTCAGGGCTAAGGCCCTCAAGGATACCTCCAGTCTGTCAGAGTTGCTGACAGGCTTCAGAAGCACCTAGAAGCATGGCCCCAGCTATCTCATATCGGCCTCAACTTTCACTTCCACGTTAATCCTTTTACCTGCTTAGGCACAGAGGGAGTGAAGTGCAGATCCCCACAGAAAGGACTGAAAACTCTTGTTTCCATACCCATCACAAACATGGACTCCAGGATTCCCTGCAATTATCTGAGAAATGTTAAGTGATACAAACAAAAAACAAAAACAAAAAAACCACCCATGACTTCCTTATGTAACCGAGGATGGCAAACAACAAAAAGACAGTGAAGTGCAGTGTGGTATCCTAGATTGGATTCTGGGACAGAATAGGTATTAGTGGCAAAACTAGCGAAATCCAAGTAAGATTGGGAGTTTAGTTACTAGTGATGTACCAATGTTGGTTTCTTTGTTTTAAACACTGTACCATGGTTATTGAATTGGTTAACATTAGGGAAAATGGGGTGAGGGATATATGGAAACACTCTTATTATTTTTTGCAAATTTTCTGTAATCTAAAATTATTCCAAAACTATATATATATATATATGAAAGGAAACTTATTAGAAATATCTGTATCTATTTAGTGCTCTTTGACTTTAAGGTTCCCTGGTCCAACACAAGATGGATTATAGGCCAAGGCCTTTGGCTTGTCTCTATGGAAAATACTTTAAATGTCTCCATTCTCAGATTGCCCTGTAAGAAGGTTAAGTTAGGAATCCATTCAGTTAGTTTCAGAAAGACTTCCAAAAAAGAAAACTACCTTAATGCAGTTAATCATAGTTAGGTAAGTAGAATAAAAAGTCACATGTGTGGGAAGACAAGCAACTAAGATTTGGTATATTTAAGGAATATGAGAATAAAGAAAGTGGATTTTAGTATAGGATGCTTAGTATAAGATACTTAGAATATCTTAACCTGTGGGTAAGAAAAAAGACCCAAGCCATTTCTCAAGCGATTTTAAATCCATGTAAAATTAGACCCTTTGGAAGTAATGAGATATCTTTTGGAATTACTGAGAAGTTTATTCTGATTTACATGTAAGAAACTGAAAGATCATTAAAACTGGGGAAATGCCGGCTAAAAAATGTTCAGCATATTTCATATTTAAGGCCCTAACGTGATAATCTTGCTTTATAATCCACTTCTAAAAACTTAAAATGATCCTTTAGTGGCTTTATGTCATTCTTATGTTATCAATTAGAATTTATTGGGCACCAAATAAGAAAAGGGCAGTCAATTAATACACGTAACAGACCTCACTTTGGGATTTCACTACAGTTTAAAGGAGTATTATTCTTAATAGAAGCTATGCTTTGAATATTTTGATTTTAGGTTTTAATGTTTTTGTTATGAAAGTAATACATTTCATATTACTACAAATACTATTGCTAACATTTTTGTATTTATCCTTCCAGATATAACAAATAGTGTATATAATATTGGTTAAGTAATATAATGCATAAAGTTCAGAAATATGAATAAAGGCAACCTACCACCTTAATACCACCACTTTTTTTTACCTTTCTAAAGCCTCTCCGTTAGTTATTTTCTTTTTTTTTTTTTTAATTTATTTGTCAGAAAGAGAGAGAGCACAAGTAGGCAGAGTGGCAGGCAGAGGCAGAGAGAGAAGCAGGTTCCCCACTGAGCAAGGAGCCCAATGCAGGACTCGATCCCAGGACCCTGGGATCATGACCTAAGCTGAAGGCAGCGACTTAACTGACTGAGCCACCCGGGCATCCCTAGTTATTTTCACTAATCAGTTTGGGGACTTATTTTATTTTTTTAAGATTTTATTTATTTATTTGTCAAAGGGAGAGCCTGGCAGGCAGAGGGAGAAGGAGAAGGCTCCCCGCTGAGCAAGAAGCTGGATATGGGACTCCAGGATATTGGGATCATGACCTGAGCCAAAGGCAGACACTTAACTGACTGAGCCACCCAAGCATCTCTGGGGGCTTATTTTTAATTGCTTGAATATTGATCATATGCCTAAGTTATACAAGCTAAGAATTGTGCTCCTAAGAAATGTGTAATAATTTCCTTATTTATTAGAAATTTACCAGAAAAAATTTCAAATTTTGGTACCATTTTTCTCACTTTAATCAAGGGTTGTATAATAATTGGTTCAGCACCAGGTTGTCAGGTTCTCCATTTTTAACAAATATTTGGATACTTGGGTGCATAGCACTGTTCTAGATGATTTGAAGCATTTCTTACCCTTAACAAGATTAAGTATCAAAAACATGAAGACTTTCCAAGGCGAGTCTCCAGCAAATGGTACCAATATTATGTGCTACAGGACTTCAAAAAAAGAAAAATCTGTGGCCTTCACTAGTCAGGAAGTGAGACATGAAGTCAGCCTTGAGGGATGAGGGGCAGTATTTGCACTCATGGAAATGAAGAAAGAAGGTATTGGACTCAGAGTCTCTGTGAAAGCTAATGGGCAAAGTAGGAGTGAGCTGTTTCCTTTGTACGATGGAAAACCAGAATAATAAAGCAGAGGGATCCTGTTGGAGAGTCTTGGGAGTAAGGCAAATTTTGTCCTTGTAATGGAAGGTAAGCATTCATATTTTATATATAGCTAATGGGAAATTATTATAGATGTCTTAAAATTGTTAAGAATATACGGTCAGGATAAGAGAAAGAAAAGATATAAGAAATTCTATTTATTTGGATAGTAGACTTGTAAATCCATAGAAAAATGCAGAGGTAAAATTTAGTAACTCCTTGTAACTTATTCTTTTTTTTTCTTGGTAGATTGATGGAGAAACATGAGGTTATTTTATATTGTGACCTTCATGGCCATAGTAGAAAAGAGAACATCTTCATGTATGGCTGTGATGGTAGTGGCAGGTGTAAGGCATTATACTTACAGCAACGGATCTTTCCACTTATGCTGAGCAAAAATTGTCCAGATAAAGTAAGACCATTTAAGATTTTTAACTTTTTCTTTATTACATGTTGCCCACCTGAGACTGCAGAATAGGTCACCTTATTCCGTAAATTGCTTTTTTATTGAGTTCTTTTGACTGGCTTATACAAATGACCATAAAAAAGCAATGATGTGGAATGTTTAGTGATCAATAATTTGAAATGTGGAGAAAAAAATGTGCCTTATCCTACCACTATACCTAATGATAAAAGACTGTTTTCCTCCCAAGGTCAGGTACAAGGCCAGGATAGCCACCCTTACCCTTCATATTCAGCCTTGTGCTGGAGGTTCTAAGTGCTGAAAGGCAAGAGAAAGAAAGAAAAGGCAGACACTTCGGAATAAAGGGGACATGACTGCCTTCATAGAAAACCCAAAGTAATGCACCAAAAACCCTCCTAGAACTAACAAGTGAGTTTAGCAATGTCCTACCTGACAAAGTCCCCCCTCAGAAATGAACTACATTTCTATATACTCACACTGAACAGTTGGAAACCAAAACTGAAAACGGTACCATTTACTGTAGCTTCAAAATGAATACTTGTGACTGCAAAGAAATAAGGGAGTTTTTTAGAGGTGATGGAATTGTCCTATATCCTGATTTGCGATAGTGGCTACACAAATTTATACATGTGTCAAAGTCCTAGAATGCAACACAATTTAATTTTATTGTAAATTTTAAAAATTGCAAAAACTATGAGACTAACGTTATAACAATCTTTCAGGACAGCTTTCCAGTGATCGAGCTTGTGAAAATAAAGCATCCTTGTCTTATTCAAAACATCTACATTAATCTTTATTCCTAAGCATATTTAAGCCCTTTCCTATAAGTTTTTTAAAGTATAAGAGCTTATCCCAACAGTATCAAGAATTAATCAATGTTTTTGAATGCATATGTTACATATAAAAAGTAAAATTTATTGCCAGTGTTTTCAAATCTGTACTTCTGAGAAATGTAAATATGTCATCCTTAAAATGAGTTATTTCCTCTGGTTTGGAAATAAAAGAAGCCCCTGAAGCTTTAGAGAGAATTACTGCATATGCACTACTTTCTTATTTTCAACCCTACTTCCTGAGAAAGACATTGTACTCAGGAAAACACATTTTCTCATTTTTATTTGCTTCTTTTTAGTTTTCATTCTCAGCTTGCAAATTTAATGTTCAGAAGAGCAAAGAGGGCACAGGAAGGGTAGTAATGTGGAAAATGGGAATCAGGAACAGCTTTACCATGGAGGCTACTTTTTGTGGATCTACCCTGGGTAAGACCAAGTGTTCTCATTCACGGCTCTCAGAGCTTTAAGCCAAGGAAATTTTTTTTTCCAAGATTTTATTTATGTATTTGACAGAGACACAGCAAGAGAAGGAACACAAGCAGGGTGAGTGGGGGAGGGAGAAGCAGGCTCCCTGCTGACCAGGGAGCCCTATGCGGGGCTCAATCCCAGGACCCCTGGGAACATGATCTGAGCCAAAGGCAGAGGCTTAACAACTGAGCCACGCAGGTGCCCCTAAAGAAACCTTTTTTAATGTGATATTAATAATGTGGATAATGTAATAGTGGGCACTTTCTTCCCACTTACATGCATGCTGGTGTCCAATCGCTTCTATATATAGGATGAACAAACTATACCACTCTGTGTATCTCCATCTCACCATTTCCCTTTGCTTAGGAAACAAAGTGTTAGACTGTAGCTAGAATACCCAATTGGTTATTTAATGATCTAATCTTTAATTACTTTTGCTTTTAAGAAGGAGTCCTTACAGATGACTCTGGATTTCAAGAAAAAGCAATGCTCATGCTTAAAATACCAGGATAGAAATGTTTTTGGTGGATTTGCTATTTACAAGTCAAAGTAGACTGGGTGTGTTGGGGGTTCTTTGAGAGAGTAAATGTATATTTTAATGGAAGTACTCGGTTCCTTTAACTAAAAATAAAAGCATGCTCTCTAGTCCCACTTAAGAAATCTTTTTTTTTAAAGATTTTATTTATTTATTTGACAGAGAGAGATCACAAGTAGTCAGAGAGGTAGGCAGAGGGGGAGAGGGAAGCAGGCTCCCTGCTGAGCAGAGAGCCCCGATGTGGGGCTCCATCCCAGGACCCTGAGATCATGACCTGAGCCGAAGGCAGAGGCTTAACCCACTGAGCCACCCAGGCGCCCCTAAGAAATCTTTTAGTCACATCTAGTTGACCCTTAGAATACTCCATATTAAGAAAATTGTTACATTTTTAGGGGCACCTGGGTGGCTCAGTGGGTTAAAGCCTCTGCCTTCGGCTCAGGTCGTGATCCCAGGGTCCTGGGATCGAGCCCCACATTGAGCTCTCTGCTCCGTGGAGAGCCTGCTTTCTCCTCTCTCTCTGCCTGCCTCTCTGCCTACTTGTGATCTCTCTCTGTCAAATAAATAAATAAAATCTTTAAAAAAAAAAAAAAAGAAAATTGTTACATTTTTAGAAAATTTATTGACTCAAAGGGAAGCGCATATATTTTCTGCCTTTTAAAGCGCCTTGAAACTGATATAACACCATCTATGATGATGAAAACATTAAAATATTTACCCAAGTTTTTCACTAAGTGATTATGAGTGTGTTTATAACTGGTAACCAAGTATTCCATAATTTCTTACTCAATTTTCTTCTGCCTTACAACATAGACTATTATGTGTTAAGTCAGCTTTCATCCAGATGTGGAGAGAAGAGGGAAAGCACTAAGCTGTTAAATGACCTGCCCCAGAGAAGAAAATCCAAAGGACAGGATATAGAATCATATCAGATGTTTTGTTTATTTATACTTTCTGTTTTACAATTTAGGCCCACCTGTTAAGGACAAATGATTAACTCATCCTCAATGGTGGATAAACTTATTAATGTTTTAGGTAATAAACGGGGCACTCATTTCAACACAAAAGACTTGGAGTCAATGGGATATCATTTTTGTGATTCTCTCTTGGACTATTGTGATCCAGACCGAACCAAGGTAAGCAAAGTCCATTTGGTAATGCATAAAACTCAAGTTTATGAGATAACATAACCTAAGGGTATATGGCAGTTTTTTGTTTTGTTTTGTTTTAATATCCTGACAGTGTTTGAGGTTTCTGGTACTTGATATCCCCATAGCTATTGTTCCAGGTGTCTATAAATATTCAGTTCATTTAATTAGGAAATAGAGTTAATTTATAATTAATTTATCATTTTCCCCTAGTATTATCAGTGCCTGAAAGAATTAGAAGAAATGGAAAAACATATAAACTTGGAAAAAATCCTTGAGGATTCAGATACTTCTCTGAAAGAAATGACACTGGATCTAGACTCTAGGTAAGCCAAGATGGCAGATAGAACATAATTTGTTCTGCTGTGTTTCTGTGCTCTTTATAGTAACAGGTGGATATAAAATTCTCAGTCTCAACTGAAAATCCCAACTATAGGTGGAGGAAAATTTTTTCCACACATTTTACTTTGCTCCAACTTCATTAAGACTTCAGTTATTGACTTGAGTAATATTAATTGAGCACCTATTATGTCCTGTACATGAAAGACATACACAAATTGTTTTTAATGCTGACATTACCCACAGAGAATTGACGCATCTATAGAGATGCCACATACATACTCTAAATGAGCAAATAATAAATGCAAATTTTTAATGCAAAGGAAATGTTGTTGGAAGAATGAAGGTGCTAATTTTGTACAGTTTCCTATAGGAAAAACAGAACAAATGTTTGATTCCTTTCCTTTATTTATAAATTTTCAGGCTTTGATTAGTGCCCCTGAACCTCCAGAGGTGACTAATAAGTTTGTTTGTGGCAGGAAAGTATCATTTTGAACTCATGGATTTGTTTCTATTTGATGCGTTCCAATTTCAGTCATTTTTCTTCTAATACTCTGAGATGCCTAGAACTATGACATCTACACTTTGTAATATTTACAAATTTATTTGTAATGTTTATCTTTGTAAACATTCTTCTTAAAATTAGAACATTTCTACCATTCCAATAATATGGTAAAAACAACAGCTAAAATTTTAAAATGCTGCCAAAATATTGTTGTTTATTATTATTTTTAATACTCATAATATAGATCAAATTAATAAATCATTATAAATTTGAATAAATATAAATATGAATAATGAAAATAACATAGTAATTATTATATCAAAGTTATTTATTATTCTTTTTTGCAGTAGCCGAGGCTCTGACAGTTCAGAATCCAATGAGTCTCAGACTTATCTTCTCAAGTTGACTTCTCAGGTATGATTAAGAATCTCTGCCTATGGTATAGATATATTGAATAGGTACTCTCCTTATTGTGACTAACAATCAGACAAAAACGTGCTTGCAGTTATGTAATTATTGTATAGCAGTAACTGTTACTTCCTGATTATGTGACATTATCTCTAAATCATAGAATTTTCTATCCTTAGGATTTGTAAACCCTTACTCTAAAGATCCAGAGAACGAGCTTCTCAAAAGCCACATCACCTGTAAATGAGAGTTAACATAAGTAGCATAACATAACATACATCACCTGACTGCAAATTCAATGTCCATTTATTCTTTTATTTAACAACTATATATTGAGCTTCAGCTATGTGTTGGGGTTAGAGCAGTGAAAAAAAATGAGACAAAAATCTTCTTTCATTGCTTTTATTCTAGTTGGTGGAAATAAATGATGAGAAATAAGTAAAATATTTGCTGTATCAGGTCATGGTAAGTGCCTAAGGAGGAAATTAGAAGAGGAGGAGGAGTAGGGAGTTCAGGTGGTGTTACGTACTGAATGTTTATGCCCCCAACAAATACACAGGTTGAAACCCTGACCCTCAATGTGATGGTATCAGGAGGTGACTAAGACAAATGACCAAGACAAACTAACACTCTCTCTTAGTACTGACTGTGGGATGCTGCTGTAACAAATACCTGAAAATGTGGTGCTGGCTTTGGAACTGGATAATGGGTAGCGGCTGGTAGAGTTTTGAAGTACATGTTACAAAATGCTGATATTGCCATGAAGGAACTTCCAAAGGTTCTGATAAGGGCTCAGAAAGGAAAGAGGGGTAGCAAGTTTCCATCTTCTTAAAGAATACACAAATAAATAGTCATGTACAGAACCTTGGTAAAAATATAAATTTTAAAGGTAATTTTCATGAAGTCTCAGAAACAAACATGTTATTGACTGATGGAGAAAATTTTAATCCTGACTATAAAATGGTAAAGAATTTGACTGAATTGTGTTTGTGTTCTATTGTTTTATGGAAGATAGAACTTGTGAGTGATAAAATTGGATATTTAGCTGAAAAGATTTCTTTGTAAAGTGTTGAAGAGCAGCTTGATTCCTTCTGACTGCTTATAGTGAAATACAAGGAGAGATAAGAAGGAATTGTTAAGCCAAGAGGAACCAGAGGGTGAAGATCTAAGAAATTCTCAGCCTGCAATATTACAAAAAATAGGAACATGTGTTCAGAAGAGTAAGGGTGTGGAGATCACCTAATTGTTAAGCAGGTTAGTGTGTGTGTGAACCGCAGAACTAATCCAATCAGCCACCCCATCAGGAAAACTGCCAGTTTGAACTAAAGCAGTGAGAGAGAGGACAGAATGAAGGAAGGGTTTACAGTATGGTACCATAGGTCTATTTGCAAAAGTGCAATGTTCTGCAAGACAAGAAAAGAAAGGCCTCAGAGGTAACTAAGAGATCATCCAGGCCACCACCACCTAGATTTCAACAAGCTAGAGGATTAATGGCCTTTAATAGAGGCCATGGAGGCAGGCTGCCTGGAGCCACGGGCCGCATCATGGGCAGTGCCCTGGCAGAGAGCCACGCAGGAGCAGCACCCCACCAAGCTGCAGGGCTATGTTGCCACCCCAGGGGTCCAGATGGCAGAGCATTGAGCCAGAGAGGATGAATGTTGAGCCCTAAGATCTTGTTGAGTTTGCCTTCCCAGATTTGGAGTTTATTTGGGATCCATCGCCCTCTCTTTCTTTTTGACTCCCCCTTTGGGAATGTCTGTCCTGTGCTATCCCACCGCTGTATTTTGGAAACACATAACTTGGAATGGGGTGGGATGGAATGGCCAATTTTCATGAGAGAAGGACTTGAATTTGGAGAGCCCAGGGACAGAATGCTATACCTGAATATTTCTATTTCCCCCCAGTTCATATGTTGAAATTATAATGCCCAATATGATGCTGCAGGAAGGTGGGCCCTTTGGGAGGTGATTTGGTCATGAGGGCAGCGCTCTCTGGATGATTCAGTACCTTATAAAAGAGGCTCCAGAGAGATCTCTAACCCCTTCTACCACGTAAGGATACAATAGGAGGTCTGCGGCCCAAAAGAGAGCACTCACCTGACCATATTGCCACAATGGTTTCCCGTATTGTGGGAATATTCTTTTTTTTTTTTAAAGGATTTTATTTATTTGGCAGAGAGAGGTCATAAGTAGGCGAAGAGGCAGGCAGAGAGAGAGGGGGAAGCAGGCTCCCTGCCGAGCAGAGAGCCCGATGCGGGGCTCGATCCCAGGACCCTGAGATCACAACCTGAGCCGAAGGCAGAGGCTTAACCTACTGAGCCACCCAGGCGCCCCAGTGGGAATATTCTTAATATTCTGCCTATTCCTGCAGAAACTGTTCTGCAGAAATAGTTTCCCTGCAGAACTATGAGAAATAAATTTCCTTTATTTTAAGCCAACCACTCTGTGGTATTTTGTTATAGCAGCTGAATGGAATAAGACAGATGTATTAGTTTTCTATTCCTGAGTAACAAATCATCACAAGCAGCAGCTTAAAACTTTGCAGATACTTATTATCACACTGTCTCTGTGAGGCAGGGCTTCGGGAGTGGCTTCGCTGGATGCTTCTGTCTAAAGTCTCTCAAAAGAGTGTAGTGAAGGTGTTGGTCAAGCTGTGGTCTCACCTGAAGGCCTGACTGAGGAAGGATACACTTTTAATCACACTTACATAATTGTTGACAAAATTCAGTTCTTCGGAGGCTGTTGGGCTAAAGACCTCAGTCCCTTATTGGCTGTTGACCTTCAGTGTCACATCCAATAAATCATGGCCAAATTCAGTGTTGTCGAGTTTTGTCCTTTTTTTTCTTTTTTCCTAAGACTTTTATCCTTTTAGGTTTTACATTTAGGTCCTTAATCTATTTTGAGTTAATTTTTTATTTGGTATTTGGTTAAGGGTCCAATTTCATTCTTTTGCAAGTGGATATCCAGTTTTCTGAGCACCATCTGTTGAAAAGACTGTCTTTCCCTTTTCAAAAACCATCTGATCATTTTTGCAATGGTTTATTTATGGGCTCTTTATTCTTTCTCTCTGATCTATATGTCTGTCTTTATGCCAATACCACACAGTTTTGATTACTGTAGGATTGTGGTAAATTTTGAAATCAGAGAGTACAAACCTTCCAGTTTTGTTCCTATTTGGAGTCCCTTGAGGATCCATATGAATATTAGGATGGATTTTTCTATTTCTGCAAAAAAAAAAAAAAAAAAGTCATTGGGATTTTGGTAAGGATTGGATTAAATCCATAGCCTGCTTTTGGTAGTACTGATATTTTAATAATATTAGGGCTTCCACTTCATGAACAAGAGATACAATTTAATCAATTTTATCTTCTTTAATTTCTTTCAGCAGTGTATTTTAATTTTCATTATATAGTTCTTTCACCTCCTTGATTAATTCCTAAGGATTTTATTCTTTTGATGCTATTGTACATGGAATTTTTTATAATTTTCAAATTATTCTTTGTGTATAAAAATGCAATTGATTTTTCTGTGTTGACTTTGTATCCTCCATTGCTGATTTATTAGTTCAAACAGGTTTTTTCTGGATTCTTTAGGGTTTTTAAAATAAAAGATCATGTCATCTACAGAGATCATTTTCTAATTTTCCCATTGCACTGCCTTTTCCTCAGTTTTCATGCTTAATTGCTCTGGCTAGAACTTCCAGTATTGTGTTGAATAGAAGTGATAAAAACAAACATCCTTGCCTTATTCCTGATTTTAAAGGAAATTCAGTCTTCACCATTGAACACAATGTTAGCTGTAGGTCTTTCGTACATAGCTTTTATTGTGTCGAAGTAGTTTCCTTGTATGCCTTGTTTATTGGGATTTTTTTAAATGGTGAAAGGGTGCTGAATTTTGTCAATTGCCTTTTCTGCATCAATTGAGATAATCATGTGGGGTTTTTTCCTTCATTGTTGTGGTGTTTTACATTGATCAACTCGGTATGTTGAGCCATCCTTGCATTCAGGAATAATTCCTATTTGGTCACTGTGTACAATCCTTTTAATATGCTGCTGAAATTAATTTGCTGGTCTTTTGTTGAGGATTTTTTGCACTAATTTTCATGAGATGCTGGTCTTTGATTTTTCTTGTAGTGTCTGTCTCGCTTTAGTAGTAGAATAATATTGGCCTCATAGAATGAGTTAGTAGAGTTCCCTCCTCTTCAGTTTTTTAGAAAAGTCTGAGAAGGACTGGTACTAGTTCCTCTTTAAATGTTTGCTAGAATCCTCCCATGAAGGCATCAGGTCTAGGGCTTGTTGTTCTTGCTGGGGGATTTTTGATTACTGATGCAATCTCCTTACTAGTTATTCATCTGTTCATATTTTCTATCTCTTTGTAATATAGTCTTGCTAGGTTTTGTGTTTCTAGGAATTTGTTCTTTCATCTAGGTTATCTAATTTGTTGGTATATAACTTAATAAGTCTTAATAGATTTTAAAAGATAGCTGTCTTACAAAGTATCTTCTCTGATCACAACGGGATGAAACTGCATTAATAACTTTTTTCTTTAAATGTATTAATCTCTTAAGTTATATGGGAAAAAAGTGCTCTTTAAAACCATTGTTACAAAAATAAACTAGCTTTTATAATTCCCCATGTTGTTACCTTGAGATCTTTATTTCTCTCTACAGATTCAAGTTAGTGTCCAGTGTGTTTTCATTTCACCTTGCAGGATGCTCTTGAACTTTTCTTGCAGGATGTGTCTAGTGGTCACCAAAAAAAGCTGAGAGAGTTCATCTGGGAATATCTTAATTTTTTCCTAGCTTTTGAAGGACAATTATGCCATTTTTTAAGCACTTTGAATATGTTGGTGCGCTATCTTTTGGCCTCCAAAGTTTCTGATGAGAAATCTAATAAATTTTTTTTTAAGACTTATTTATCTTAGAGCATGCATAGAGGAGGGGCGGAGGGAAAGAATCTTCAAGCAGACTCTGCGCTGAGCACGGAGTCTGACGCAGAGCTCAAAATCATGACCCTAAGATCATGACTTGAGCTGGAACCAAATGTCTGAGGCTTAACCAACTTAGCCACCCTGGTGCCCTGAGAAATCTAATAATCTTTTTGCGGATTCTTGCATGTAATAATTTGCTTTTCTCTTGCTACTTTCAAGATTCTCTTTATCTTTGAAAGTTTGATTATAATGTATCTCATTATGGGTTTCTGAGTTCATCTTAGAGTTCATTGAGCTTGAATATTTACATTCATGTCTTTCATCAAATTTAGGAAGTTTTCAGACATTATTTCTTCACTTAGTGGCATTTCTGGGTTGCTGGTTTCTCCAGCTCTAAAGCTGGGATGTCTGAAGCAAAAACAAAACACAGGATCTCCTCACCATCCTGCTACTCCTCTGCTCCTGAGGTCCCTAACCAGTCTGCTGCCTTCTTTCCACTTTTTAGAGCTTCTTATGTTTAATTTTTATATAATACCCAGGGTTTTTAGTTGTACTTAGAGGAATAGAACTGGAAGTCTCAAGATAGTTTTATATCTACATATATATGGTCTCTGATGTGTTAAATATTAATTTTAAATATGACTCTTTTATTTAGATAAAAAACAAGAAAAAACACCTGAAAACAAAGAAGGAAAGAAATTCTACCATAGCAAGTCATCAGAACACCAGAGAAGAGCAAGAGGTATGCACTGATCTGGTTATTAATAGTTTTTTAAAAAATGGTTGCAGGAGAATGGCAAGTCATTTCTTGTTACACTTCCTATATCCTAATTCTCCCCCTCACAGGAAAAGTCAATGATTAAAACTTTGCTCATATTATTTGCTCTTTATAAAAACACAAAAGAACTTTGACAGATAAGAGGTGGGTTTTATTAAGGTACTATATTTAAATCACTTAGTTTACTCTGAAAAGTATTTGAGGCATCTTACAAAGATACATCTAGGATAGAAATTAAAACTAAGAAAGCTAATTAAAATGAAGAAAAATTAAATGGCAGTACAAAGGTGTAGGAATAGACAATGTTGCAATATTGATTTCCATCATGACAGCATGAGGAGCTCTGCAGATCCATTCATCCAGCAAAAATTGGTGATACTAACACACACACATACACACACAAAAAACCATTTAAAGTTTCTGGAAGTTGTCCTAAGGGCAAACAGCAAATGAAAAAAACATCTATTTGTGAGAATCTACTAAAACTTGATAAAAAGAAAACATCAAGAGCCTGTGGTATTTGAATCAAGATCTTTCCTACCCCCCAGTGCAGCCAAGAACACAGGGCCCCCTCTCTCCACAGATGCCAGTCCGAGGGCTATCTTCCCAAGGAGGGCAGGGCATCAGGATTTCATATCCTGCCTCCAGCTCCCTGTTGTTGAGGTGAAGTTCCAGGTGAGTGCAGCCAACAGGTGGGGGCTCCCTTCTTCTACCCAGGCCCCATTCATGAGACAGAGATTCTGCTGGGAGTGCCGCATTACATATTTTGGCCCCAACTGCCCTTGTCTTGGCTTGTAAAATGGTGGTTCCACCCCGGAAGAGGCCAATACAGAAGACCTGAGACTACTGCCCTCTTTACACCTACAGCTCAGCAACTAAAGTGGGTGTCACTGAGAGAAGAGTGCCATTGTCCCCACCCCCAGCTCCAGAGACACTCAGGTCAGAAATTTTGCCTTTGGGGAGAACCAGACAAAAACAAATAGCATTTTTTAAGAACTTTTTATTTTGAGAGAATTACATAGTTACAGGAAGTTGCAAAGAAATATATGTACAGGAGCTCTCCTGGAGCCTTTACTTCTCCTCCAGTGTTAACATCCTGCAGACATACCATATCGATGCTGTGAGCCTGACGCACTCCGCAGTGTGCACGCACATGTCTGTGTGCGGTAGTCCTCATAAATTCTTAATTCTAGTCTCGCACACTGTTAAGAGTAATAGTGCATATTTTTACAATGATACCTTATTTTTGTTTGTAAATTTTGCAATCTAAGCAACATGAGTATGCTTGGGAGAGGGCCAAGATTATAAAAAAAATTTCAGTAAACAAACTCTCTAATCAATATCAGTTTGTTAACTCATTTGCAGAACTCAATAACCAAAAGTTAGATTTTGTTTGTGGGATTGTTTCTTACTGTTTTGTATGTAGATTTTGTGAGATGCATATATATTTACTTCTCAGTGGGGCTTGCATATATATTTACTTCTCAGTGGGGCTCGATGTGGAGCACAATGTGGGATTCAATCCCAGAACCCTGGGATCATGACCTCAGTCAAAGGCAGAAACTTAACAACTGGCCACCCAGGAGCCCCTATTTTTAAGTTATTTTAAAGTATCCTAGTTAACTCTATTTCCTACCAGGTCATTCTCAATAATTGATTTGGAAGACTTTCTGCAAAACAATTATGGATAACCGTGGTTAGAATTAGGAGATCATGGTCATAAGGACACTGGCCTGGTGATTTTCTGTAGGATGAATGTAGTAGTTTATTGCTTACATCATCATTTCAATCAAGGAAAGAGGGCTAAAAATGATAGAGTTCATCAAATCAGGTCTTATCACAAGGGAATTTCTCCAGCCTAATTTTACCTCTTATCTCTCCAAATTCTCATATCATATTGCTGTTTTTAACTTCGTATATTTTTTTCTAGAATATTTCCTTTCTCTGTGCCTTTAATAATCAAGTTTTGATTTTTATACTTTCATTTTCATAATGATCATGTCAAATTTTTTGCTGCCAATTTTATCTACAAAGAAGGGAAGTTTAGTTTTTAACTCTCTTTCATAGTCCACTTTTCAACATGAGTTGATATGCATAGCATGTTGGCAAAAAGATGTTGATGTTTTCAATATTTTTTTCCTTTCCGTTGCCCTTTTGGAAAATTCTTTATAATATCCACATAGCACAGATGCAGAAACAAAAGTCTGGAAACAAACTTTTTGAACAAAGTTTGGTCACATGATTTATAGACTATTCAGGATTCGTTGTCATAATTCTGCGGTGTTTTATGTCTCATTTAGTCTAGATGGGTCATTAACTTTTTCAAGGTAGAAAACAATGTCATGTGTATGCTCTTACTACTCTGGACTTTGACAAGCTATGAAAAAGTATTTTTTATCTTTTTTATACAAGGATAGTTTTGTAATCAATTATATACTTTCACACAATTTTATATATTTTTACTCATTTCATATTCTTACATATTTATTCTCATTTAAATGAGATTGTAAGCATACATTTTTTGGTCTCTTTCTCATTGTAAATAAATTCTATATGAAGTAAAAAAGATTTTTAACTCCCTTTAGTAGTGCCAAAATATCAGTATTTTCTTCTCATTGCTGTAGGAGAAAAGTGGTGTTATGAAAGGTATTAAGAGGTTCTGATTTAAGAGGCATTTTTGTCTACTCTAAACCTATGATAAAATGAGAAATGTTGAAAACTGCTATACCAAGGATGATACAGGAAATGTGCTGCATTTTCATATTTATAACATAGTATTGTTTTCCTTTTGGTTCTGTGTTCCATTAGGCGTGTGATAAAGGACATTTAGCGCAAAGACATAGAGATTCAAATTCTGAAGTGAAAGGTAATGTTCTGCTTCTAAACCATTCATACATTCAACGAACACTTTTTTGTGCCACATCTTTGAGGTTGTCATTGTGCTTGGTGCTAGGGATATGAAGTAAGCTACACCATTTCTTACTCCCAGCAGCTCATTTTTAAAAGGGGGAGAAAAACAAGTAAACAAATTGACTGCAGTGTTACAGGTACAATGCCAGTATTCTAGATTGGGCTCCTAGAGAGCACGGAGAAAGGAGTGGTCAACTACACCGGAGGGTTGGAGTGAGTGGCCATGAACTTGATGGATATCTCTGATTTGAGAGGTTTTTGCCTAAACAGAATATAGGGATTTTAAGTTTTAAAAAAAACTCATTTCTTAACTTAATAGAGGATGAGCTCAGGAGAGAAAATTATGGGCTATTCATTTACTTCTACTGGAATCTGCTAAGTTGGATATGAATTTGACTATCTGCATTACTATTCATTTATACCACACTTACTTCCAGAAAAGGATTTGAGAGAACCTAATTAAAAATGTATGTACATATTTATATCCATTTAGTTTATGATCTAGCAGGCTAACTAGAAATAGAAATGGGAATAACCACACCAAGGAAAGGGGAGAATTCTATTATAACTAATATGGTTTATTGACTTGAAATTTAACTACTCTTTCTCATAGTGATCATACAAGAAAATCACTTTTAATATATAACTTTAATATAGTCTTTTGTTGAAAATTTAGTATCAATAATTAGAACTGAAAAGCACATTTTAGACCTTTTTCTAAGTCTGAGCACATATACTCCACATTAATGAACCACAGAATGTTCATGTTTTGCAACCTACATTTTCATTTAAAATTACAGTATATTATAAACTTCTTTATACGTTATTAAATGGTGGCAAAATATTCCATTGTATTAATGAACCTTAAATTAACCTACCTCCCTTGTTAAACTTTACTTTTGCTTCTTTTCTGTTACGATAACGAAGACCTTATAACTCTACTTGTGTACATTCTTATTTATGATAGACCCCTAGAAAGGAATTGCTGACCCAAAGGGTATGAACATTTTTTAGACTTTAACAATAAAAAGCAAAAATGCAACAAAAATTCATATGTGAGAACTGTTTGCATTAGTTTATTGAGCTAAACTATTTATATGTTCTAGCCTTTTTGTTTAAAAAAAGAAAAAATATGAAGTGTAAAAGATTCAAATTATTTTCATGCTACTAATGATCTTTTGTCATCTTTTCTAGATATAAAGCCGAATATATCAGATGATTGTATGTTTGATTATTTCAGAAGATCATTCCCTAATCAAGGTTTGGGTGAGTAAACTAGGAATATAGACCGTAATTCCTAGTTTCCTAGCAGTGGTTGAAGTTGGCACAGTCTTTTTTTTTTTTTTTTTTAAGATTTTATTTATTTATTTGACAGACAGAGATCACAAGCAGGCAGAGAGGCAGGCAGAGAGAGAGAGAGAGAGAGAGGAGGAAGCAGGCTCCCTGCTGAGCAGAGAGCCTGATGCGGGGCTTGATCCCAGGACCCTGGGATCATGACCTGAGCAGAAGCCAGGTGTTTAATGACTGAGCCACCCCGGCGACCCACAGTCCCAGGACTTCCATTAGCACCCCAAAAATCACATTTAAATGCCACATCCCTTGATTCTCTTTCAATATGGAATAGCCACTTAGCCTTTCTTTGTCATGCACAGCCCTGGCATTTTTGAAGGTCATGGGCCTGTTGTCTTATACAACATTTGGTTTTAAAGTTTTAATGCACTCAAACCTGGGAAGTTTATGGAAACCCCAGCTTCTGATTCTGAGCTGGTCTTTTTTGTTAGCCCCTGAATCACATTTTTATAAGATACTTGATAATTCTGATGTTGCCAATTTGCAGGCCATACCTAGTGACTTGCCACGTTAGGAGCTATCTTGAGATGGTGAAAGGCCAGAAGGTTAGGACCTAGCCCCTCAAACCCTTCTTCATCCTGCATAGCTTTCTTTCGATACTGTTCTGTTCAAAAGAAAAAGATTTTTTGACAACCACTTGCTACAGCATAGAAACCAAGTTCTATAACATGACGTACTAGACTTCCAATGAACTGGCTCCTGACTCCCTCTCCAGTTTTACCTCTTGCCGTCCTCTGCCTTTCACTTTTAGACCTCAGCAAAGAGGATCTTCTTGTAGCCTCAGAATAGATCCATCTTACCACTGTGCTTTTTCTCCTGTTGTCTTCTCGGCCTGAAACATAATTCTCCCTCTCCTTAACTAGATTAGCTACTCATCATTTAAGAAGTAGGTATCAAATTTTAGTAAGGCTCATATAGAGTTCATGTTAAGAAAAGTTAGAAAGATTGAGTGATACTGATGTGCACAAACAGCTCTGCTTTTTCAGAAAACAGGATCAAATCCAGCCTGGAAATCTCGGGGAATGTTTTCTTGAGAGAATTGATCCTTAAATTATGATGCAGTCTTAAATGACAAAGTTGGGCATTTAGCAAAGGGCAGAGAGTCACTTCCTTGAATTCTTAAAAAATTTGGGGGGGGTGGTCAGTGGTTTTGTGATCTTGTATGTAAATTCTTTCCTTACTTGAGATATAGTATGTCTGGGACTAGAAATAACTCACTCAGAGCCTTTTGACTTCTGTCATCTCTTACCAATATTTATTCTCCCCTTTCTAGAGAGAATAAAAGTGTATTTGATAGAAAGACAGAAGCAACTTAGCTGAGGGATTCTGCTTTGTCATCCATCAGGATGATTATTATTAAAATAATCCCAGCAGAACAGACTTAAACATTCTGTGATATATAAGTAAAATTTACACCTTGTCAATATTTATTCTTATCTTAACTCAATATTTTAACCTTCCTGACACTGTTCTTATCAGTCTTATCAGTCTTTGTTATGTAATCTCCTTTTCATGTTTCTTCATGTTCTTTTATTTTTTTAAAGATTTTATTATTTATTATTTATTATTATTTATTTGACAGACAGAGATCACAAGTAGGCAGAGAGGCAGGCAGAGAGAGAGGGGAGGGGTAAGCAGGCTCCCTGCTGAGCAGAGAGCCCGATGTGGGGCTCAATCCCAGGACTCTGGGGTCATGACCTGAGCTGAAGGCAGAGGCTTTAACCCACTGAGCCACCCAGGCGCCCCTCTTCATGTTCTTTTAAAAATCTGATGGTCATCTGCTTCCCAGAAGTCTCATGTTATACTGTCAAGGATTGTGCTAGATACTAGGATAAAGTAAAAATACAGTCTATTCTCAGTAAGTAGAGTGACAAGAGGCAACAGAAATATAATGTGATCAATGCTACGTGCTGTGTTATGGGTTTATATAGGAGTTGTTTGGGGAGAGGGGAGTACTAGAGAAATTATCTCAAGAAAGACAACTGTTAGAATTCCAGGGTCCAAATAAATATATATATATTTTTTGCCAAGATCTGAATCTATTAAGAATTAAGACAAAAAGACAAACAAAATACCAGCAAACTGAATCCCATATTAAAAGAATTATACACAATGACCAAACAGAATTTATCCCAGAAATGCGAGACTGATTTAACATATGAGAAAATTAAACAGTGTAGACTTCCAGGGATGATGGTGGAGTACGAGGATCCTATGATCACCTCATCCCAAAGACAGAGCTAGATAACACCTGCATCAGTGTAAATAACCCAGAAAGCGACCCAAAGACTGCAGAACAGACTCATCATAGCTAAGTGTAGAGAAGAGGACACATCCTTGTCCTACCCCACAAGAGGAGGGTAGGAAGGGCAGAGATGAGTTCGGGAGCTAAATGGACTGGTGGGGCTATTCGCTATAGGGAGGAATGCCACAAATATAGAAAGGAAAGAGTACCAGACCCGCACAGCAAGAACCCCAGGCCTGGAGACCCTGCAAGAAAACAAGAGGGGCATAATTTTGAGAATTCTTACAATCAGCGGAGCTTAATACCTGGAAATTTAAAAATCAGTGGGGTCAACTCCTGGGAGAGCCAGGAGGGCAACAGGAAACTTCAGCCCCCCCCCCCCACTTAAAGAAACAGCACAACACACAGCCCCACTGAGACAGAGCATGAACACAGCAGTTTGAAAAACACATGGGGTATATAGGAGGGAGATTACTCATCTCAGAGTGTGTTCTAGAGGGGCAGGGATCTTTGGGAGACTTCTCCAGAAATAAAAGAGCTAGCAGGTGCCATTTCCCTACCCCACCCACCAGCCTAGATACATGGACACCTGTGGGACACAGTACAGTGCCAACACTCATGACCTAACTTGCTAACAGTGTGCCCCACCCCCACATTCTCTTTCAGATGCACCCCTCCAAGCAGTCCTCAGCTCCAGGTTGTCTCCCACAGCAGACCTGCACAAACCTCCTAACTCCATGTGAACTGCCCCTCCAATATACCATTGGCAGGAACCCACCTAAGGCAGTTCCACAGGCCTGGAAGGGTGCATGCAGCTATGAGAGAGCAGCACCATTCCAAAGTGACTCCCGCATACACCAGTCCACCTGCAGCCCTAGCAGTAGGCTGGGGCAGACATGTAGCCTGACAGCAGGTCACACCCACCAACCAAAGCTTCTCAGGCAACACAGGGAAAGTGCCCAGCAGGTTGGTGCTACAGTATCTCTGGCAAATGCTTAGTTTGACTCCAACTCAAGCCCAGAGCAGTCCCTGATTAGCACACTGACAACACAGGATCAAAATCCTACCCACATTAGGCAAAGAGAGCCAATGCCGATGACTGGACTGGAGGCAAAAGTGGCTCAACCATAATAGTAAGGTGCACAAAATACAAAAGATGAGATGCCCCTTAAGCACCAGGTTCTGGTGAGCAGGGGACATTGCATTATAGGGCACCACAGAACCTCTTCTTCCAGGCCACTACTTTGGAAAGCAGGAGACGTAGCTGACTTTCCTAACACCTAGAAACAGACACTGAGAATTACGTTCCAAATGAAAGAAAAGGACAGAATCACAGCAAGAGAGCTAAACAAAATGGAGATGAGTAAATGCTTGATAGAAAATTTAAAGTAATGGTCACAAAGATACTCATTGGACTTGTGAAAAGAGTGGAGGACCTCAGTGATACCCTAAACAAAGAGATAGAAAGCCAATCAGAGATGAAGAACTCAATAACTGAAATTAAAAATATGTTAGTTGGAAAAAACAGTAGAATAGATGAAACAGAAGAATGGATCAGCATCCTGGAGAACAGTAATGGAAAGCAATCAAGCTGAATGAGAGAGAAAAAGATAATAAAAATTGAAATTAGACTAAGAGAACTTAGCGATACCATCAGGTCTAATAATATTTGCATTATAGGAATCCATAAGGAGAAGAGTGAAAAATGGGAGCAGAAAATATATTTGAAGAAATATCTGAAAACTTCCCAAATCTGGGAAAGGAAACAAAAATCCAGGTCCAGCAGGCTCAGAAAGACCCCCCAAAAAATCAACCCAAGGAGGTCCACACCAAGAGACATAGTAATAAAATAGCAAAAAGTTGTGATAACAAGAGAATTTTAAAAGTAGCAAGAGAAAAAAAATAATTACATACAAAGGAAACCCCATAAGGCTACTAGCTGATTTTTCAGCAGAAACTTTGCAGGCCAGAAGAGATTGTCATACTATATTCAAAGTGCTAAGAGGACAAAATAATACTCTGGCAGCTGATAACAGTCTACCCAGCAAGGCCATCATTCACAATAAAAGGAGAGATACAAAGTTTCCCAAATAAAAGTTAAAGGAATACATGATCCCAAAGCCAGCCTTACAAGAAATGCTAAAGGGGAGTCTGTGAGGGAAAGGAAAGACCATAAGCAGGAGTAAGAAAGTAGGAAGCACAAAAGCAATAAAATCATATCTATAAAAAATCAGTCAAGGATTTCACTAAATGAAAGAATGTAAAACATGACACCATATACCTAGAATGGAAAGAGAGGAGTAAAGAATGAGTTCAAAATTAAGCAACTATCAATTTAATATAGACTGCCATATATATAAGATGTTACATACAAAACTGACAGTAACCACAAACCAAAAATCAGTGATATACAAAAAATAAAGAGAAAGGAATCCAGGTATATCACTAAAGAAAGCCAGCAAATCATGAGAAGAGAGCAAAAGAAGAAAGGAATGGAGAAGAACTACAAAATCAACCATAAAACAAGTAACAAAATGGCAATAAGTACATACCTATCAATAATCGTTTTGAATGTAAATGGACTATATGCTCCAATCAAAAGACATAGGGTGACAGAATGAATAAAAAGCAAGACCCATCTATGTGCGCCCTACAAGAGATTTGTTTAGACCTAAACATACCTGCACATTGAAAGCGAAGAAATGGAAAAATATTTATCATGCAAATGGAAGTGAAAAGAAAGCTGAGGTAGCAATAGTTACATCAGAAAAAATATACTTCAAAACAAAACAAAATATACTTCAAAACAAGAGACAAAGAAGGACATTACATAATCATGAAGGAAACATCCAACAAGAAGTTATTACATTTATAAATATTTATACGCACAACAGATACATACAACAGATACATAAAGCAGCTAGTAACAAACATAAAGGAAGTAATCAATAGTAATATAATAATAGTAGGGGACTTGAACCACCCCACTTGTATCAATGGATAGATCATCCAAACAAACAGAAAACCAACAAAAACACAGTGGCTTTGAATGACACACTGGACCAGACGGATCTAACAGATATATGCAGAACATTCCATCCTGAAACAGCAGAATACACAGAGTCCAACATTAATTCATGATAAAAGCCTTCCACAAAGTAGGTTGAGAAGGAACATACCTCAAAGTAATAAAGGCCATATGTTTAAAAACCCACAGCTAACATCATACGCAATGGTGAAAAACAGAGCTTTCCCCCTAAGATCAGGAACAAGGATGTCCACTCTTACCACTGTTATTCAACATAGTACAGGAAGTCCTAGCAATCAGACAACAAAAAGCAGCAGCATCCAGATTTGTAAGGAAGAAGTAAAACTTTCACTATTTGCAAATGACATGATACTACATATAGAAAACCCTAAAGACTCCACCAAA
This sequence comes from Martes martes, assembly GCF_963455335.1. Taxonomy (NCBI): domain Eukaryota; kingdom Metazoa; phylum Chordata; class Mammalia; order Carnivora; family Mustelidae; genus Martes; species Martes martes. The sequence goes on from NC_137899.1 coordinate 90,325,797, forward strand.
AAACTGCTAAAACTGATGAGTGAATTCAGCAAGGTCGCAGGATACAAAAATCAATATACAGAAATTTGTTATATTTCTATACACTAATAATAAAGCAATAGAAAGAAAAATTAAAATAATCCCACTTACAATTTCACCAAAAATAATAGAAAAACTAGGAATAAACTTAACCAAGGAGGTAAAAGACCTATATTCTGAAAACTATAAAACACTGATGAAAGAATTGAAGATAACACAAATGGAAAGATATTCCATGCTCATGGATTGGGAGAGAAAATATGGTTAAAATGTCCATACTACCCAAAGCAATCTACAGATTTGATGCAATCCCTATCAAAATACTAACAGCATTTTTAATAGAATTTGATCAAATAACACTAACATCTGTGAAGAACCACAAAAGACCCTGAATAGCCAAAGTCATCTTGGAAAAGAACAAGAGTAGAGGTATCACAATCCGAGATTTCAAGATAGGCTACAAAACGAGAAATCAAAACAGTATGATATGGGCACAAAAATAGATCAGAATAGAGAGCCCTAAAAAAACCCCACCAATTATTTGGTCAATTAATCTTCGACAAAGGAGGCCGGAATATGCAATGAGAAAAAGGCAGTCTCTTTAGCCACTGGCGTTGGGAAAAGTGGACAGCTACATGCGAAAGAATGAACCTGGACCTCTTTCTCACACCATACGGAAAAATAAACTCAAAATGGAGTAAGGTCTTAAATGTGAGATCTGAAACCATAAAAAGCCTACACTAAGAGAGCAAAGGCAGTAATTTCTTTGACATTGGCTATGGCAACATTTTGCTACGTATGTCTCCTAAGGCAAAGGAAACAAAAGCAAAAATAAACTATTGAGACTACATGAAAAATAAAAAGCTTTTGCACAGCAAAGGAAACAATCCAGAAAACTGAAGGACAACCTACCGAATGGGAGAAGATATCTGCAAATGGCATAGCTGATAAACAGTATCTAGAATATATAAAGGACTAATACAACTCAACACCCCAAAAAAACTAATAACCAATTAAAAATGGGCCAAAGACATGAACAGACATTTCTCCAAAGATGACGTACAGATGGTCAATAAACACATGGAAAGATATTCAACAGCACTCATCATCAGCGAAATGCAACTTAAAGTCACAATGAGATATCCCCTTGTACCTATCAGAATGGCTAAAATCAAGAACATAAGAAACACTAGGTGTTCGCAAGGATGCAGAGAATGGGGAACCTTCGTGCACTCTTGGTGGGAATGCAAGCTGGTGTGGCCACTGTGGAAAACAGTACAGAGAGTTAAAAATTTTAATTTAAATTTAAAAATTTAATTTAAAAAATTAAAAAGAGAATTACCATATGTTCTAGTAACTCCACTACTAGTATTTACCCAAAGAATACAAGAACACTAATTCGAAAAGATCTGTGCACCCCAATGTTTATTGCAGCATTATTTACAATAGACCTGGGCCTACAAGATGTCTATCATTGTTGCCAGCCTTAGAAAAGCCATCAAAGTGTTGGGTCTGCCATTAAATCACATTTTCAACATGTGGGACAAGAAGAACATCCTCTAATTTGGAAATAGTTTGAAGATGAGAATACAGGGAAACACTACAGCAAAATAATTTATATGCTGTCTCTCTAAAACTGTTTGAAGATCTTTGAAGAAGCACCATGTACTGTAGAAAAGGATTCATTGCACCGGAACTATTTGGTATTGTGTGTAGGTTATGGCAAAAACTCATACAGTGGGGAAAAAATGACATTTAGGGGAAGAAAGACTGCCTCAAAACCCAAAGATATGTTACCTAAAGGGGCAGCCAAATGAAACCGTCAGGAAAACTGTAATTTATTTGAAATCCATCTTCAGATTACCTCCGTGCTTTATAAACATTTTCCCTGAGAAAGAAGTTTAACATATGGTGACAGTCGGGGTGTTTCAGAGGGTCTAAAAACAATGGACATTTCAGACATGCAGTGCCTACATGATGCATTTAAAGATGCAGATGGCCTGAATGCCAGAAAGCTAATCTACTAAAAACAAGCTTGGATATTTTTAGAGAGATGGAAACTAATTCCTTACAAGTCCAAAAACCTGCTGCTGCCAATAAGTAAAATCATATTCCATACTCAGGTTTGTCTGTTGATGGGGTCTCTAACTTGATGTCATTGCACTGGACCGCCACCAGGGGCCAGTGTAAAAAGTGGGCTCGGTAAGAGGAGACGGCAAGCCCGGTCTCTGAATGTGCTCAGTGTTAACACTACATAAAGGAGGAACATCCTAAAGGTACAGGCAATTCAGAGAAGTATTATCAGAAAAGGAAACACAAAGTGCAAAAAGATCCTACTTTATCATGGGACATAAACCTGTTATTGTTCATCTTTATTAAATATAGGAAGTATCTGTTAGCCCGATTATATTTACATTCAGCTTTTAAAATCTTCTATTTATCTGTCTTAAAAATGCACAATATGGCTTATAAAATTAAAATATCCAATAAGGAATTAAAATCTGTATCAGAGGAGAGAAACAAAAATATTGTTCTATTATTCTCATACATACTACTTAATGTGTTCTGTAAGTTACTGCTAAACGCCACTGTTAACTGGTCCTATTGTTTTGCTTAAATAATAATGTTTATGTAACAGAAAAGCAAATAAAGAATACCTATTTTATATTTTAATGTTAAAATAATACATGTGACATAGCTACCTGTTACATATTATACTACTTTTCGGTCTGTCATGGCTGTGTCCTAGGCGGACTCTCTAAACAGTCACTTGACTGTATGACATGTATATATCCTTCATAGATCTAACATATGTATTTTCAGTTCTGAGTTGTTTGACAGTTATTGGATAGGCATTTCTACTGTTGCTATTCTCTTGAAACAGTTTAATTAAAAAGCTTCTAGGGGAAATATGTACTAATACACTTCATGTCTGAGTAAAACAATGGCAGATTAATTGAAGATAAACTCAGTTAAACTAGCCATTAAATGTATGAATGAGGCAACTGTCAAGAAGTAAAAGTACTAAATTTCATTAATCTTTTAAAAAATCTCCATTCAGATATTTTATGGCTTATTCTCTTTTTAGTGAAAATACCGGGACGAGTTCCTGCTTGGTTTCTAAAAAGATATTTGAGGTAGGAGAACTAGATTTCTTCTACCCGACTACCTTATTCCTTTTCCTCTGGCTTCTATGATTTTGATTTTGAATTAAAGCAACAGGTAAAAGTAGCTTTTTTATAACAATTGTTAATTGATGTCTCTTCTTCTCCATAGTATCTGTAGGCTGATGTTAATACATAGCAGTGCTTATCTGATGCCATTTGAAGGATATTGAGATTTCAGTATTCCCAAACTATCCCCCATGGATGCCTTAAAATCTGTAATAAGACATTTATTTCTATGCATTTGTCACTGCATTATCTGAGTTTCTCTTTTTTCAAAAAAATATATATATATTGCTGGTGTAAGATAATTACTTAGCACTTTGGGATGGATGACTATCCCATCACGACCTATAAGAGCGATTGGAGCATCAGTCACGTAGGGCTAATCCTAGTACCTGGAAACTGGAGGAAGTATAGAAAGTGAATTCAGGGATAACACAGATAAACTTGGTAGTTTCTCTAAACCAGTAATTATTATATCACTAGCTCCCTTGGCAGGTTTTCCTGTTCTTAGGAATAATGACATGAGCAACCATCAGAACCATGGAATAGTAAGTATCTGAAGGTAGACTGAATGTGTCCAACAGAGGAAACATGGTATGCACTTTCTTCCTCCCATGGCTCTTCTAAGAACTTGGTTTCTACTCAATATAATGGGTTCTGTGGAAATATGTAGACTCTCCTGCCCCCAAAACCTACAAAATAGGTAAGAAACCATCTTTGGGCATGCCTGTACTTAGCTCTAGAACTGAACAAACTAAGACAATTTTTTAAAAATCTATCTATAGAAAGATATCAAATGATACAGGAAAATAAGAGAGAGTAGAAAAAGTATTGGAGTTACAAGATGTCAATTCTGGACCCGTCCCTCCCTCTTATTAGCTGCATGATGTTGAGCAAGTAAGCTTAACCAGTCTGATTCCTTAACACTCCCTCTCTGATGTAAGATGGGGATAACACTGGCCATCCTGCCTAGACCATAGGACTGGTAATACAATATCTGTAAGTCTCCTTTACATACTGCAAGGTGTAATATAAAATATAACATGGCACTACATTACTCTTGATTAGATAGATCACCGGTAACACTGAAATCAGAGTACGCAATTTCTTTCAGCTCCCAAAATAGGATTCAGAGGCTCAGCAAAGACCAACAAAGACAGCTGTTAGAAACTGGTGAGAAGACAATCCATGAAATAATTCAGCCCAAGAGCACTAATTTGTATGGGAACTGTTTCAAAGTAAAATCCTTCAAGTGTCCTATGAGCACGCAAACTCCCAGCTGGGCTGAGAAGACAAGGATACCAACAGAAGGTGGTTTGTTTATTTGTTTGTTTAGGATTTTAATAAAGACAAAGGTTGCTTTCACTGTATCATCATTAATAAATCCTATGAAATTTGGAACTGTTTATAATCAGAAAGGATTAATAGCCATTTTATTCCTGATTCTGAAAAGTACTCGCCTTATTTAACTTCTATATAAGTTTGATACAGAAAAAAATTTTTAATATAGCTTTGGAAAAAATCTATTTAATTGCCTTATTCCCAATACCTCATCATTACTGCATTCTCCATACCATAGTATAAAAAAGGAATGAACTCATACACATGACATGAATGAATCTCAAAATCATTGTGCTAAGTACAAGAAGTCACTTATGAAATGCTGTATAAATCTCATGTATAGGAAATGCAAACTAATTTATAAGAGACCAAAAAAAAAAAAAAAAACAACACCAGATAAAGCTTTCCTGGAGGAAGAAGGCATAGAGTAGGAGATGAAGGGAAGAATGGACTAGAAAGGAACACAAGGAATCTTGTTTTTTTCTAGATCCTGAATGTGGTGATGGTTTCACGATTGTTTACAGCTGTTGAATTGGCAGTTTTAGTTTCCAGAGCAACTAAGTTAAGTGGAGTTCTCTTCTGCTGAGATGGTAAAGACTGAGGGCAGATGAGCAATTCGGTTTAGGCTTGTTTTTGAAATGCCTTCCAGACACTGAAGCAGAAGTACTGAGTTAGCAGTTGGGTATGAGTCTGGAGTTCAAGGAAGAGGTCTGGGCTGGATACACATGAAGAAATTTTCAGATAAAGATAGCATTCTAGGGCGTGAACCTGGATGAGACTCTTTTTTTAAAGATTTTATTTATTTATTTGACAGACAGAGATCACAAGTAGGCAGAGGCAGGCAGAGAGAGGAGGAGGAGGAAGCAGGCTCCCCGCTGAGCAGAGAGCCCAATGTGGGGCTCGATCCCAGGACCTTGGGATCATGACCTGAGCCGAAGGCAGAGGCTTTAACCCACTGAGCCACCCAGGCGCCCCGAGACTCTTAAGTGAGGACAGATATAGAAGAGGGTTACGGAGCAGATCCTTGGGTATTCCAGTACTGATGGATCAGGAGAAGAATAAGAACCAACAAAGATATATCTCTAACCTTCTTTTTACAAAGCATAACGTGTTTCATGCTTTTATTCTAAGTGTATTCTACTTTTTCTTACGTTGTCTACACACCATCTTGGGCATTATAATTGTAAGTAATCTTGCCGCGTCCTTTAAAATGTCTACTGGTCTTCCTTCAGGCTTTACTCGGGGTTTCTTTTTATCCTTCAGCTCTCTTCCTGAGTATATATAGAATTTTTAAGAACTGTGTCAAAATACACATGAAATAAAATTACCATCTTAACTATTTTTAGGCCTAAAGTTCAGGTATTGTTAAGTACATTCACCTTGTCATGCACACAATCTCCAAAATTCTTTTCATCATACTAACCTGAAACTCTGTACCCATTACACAACTCCCCATTCCTCTCTCCTCCCAGCTCCTGGCAACTATCCTACTTTGAATCTCTCTTTGGCTATTTCTTACATAAGTAGAATCAAATATTTGGAAGACAAATACATTATTTTCCTTTCTGTAACCAGTCTGTTTCACTGAGCATAATGTCTTCAAGTTTCATCCGTGGTGTAGGAGGTATCAGAATTTCCTTCCTTGTCAAGGGCTGAGTGGTACTCCATTGTACATATCGACCACATGTTGTCTGTCCATGCATCCATCAGTAGGCACCTGGGTTCCTTCCACCTTTTTGGCTACTGTGAATTGAATAATGCTGCTTCTATGATGATATACAAAGACCTCTTTGAGACTCTGCTTTCAACTCTTTAGGGCATATACCTGGGCATAAAATTGCTGGATCATATAGTAATTCTATTTTTAATTTTTTGAGGAACCACCATACTTTTCTTCACAGTGACTGTACCATTTTCCATTCCCAGCAACAGTGCACCAGGGTTCTAATTTCCCCACATCCTTACCAACACTTGTTATTTTCTGAGTTGTTTTTTTTTTATAGTAGTCTTACCTAATGCAAGGGTGAAGTAAACAGTTTTTAATGTTATTATAATTATCACAATTAACAAAATAAACAATAATTCCTGCATATCCTGTAGTGAAGAAGGGATTTCCGGCATGCCCTTCTCACGGTCTTTCCCATATCTCCATCCTTCTGTTTCTCAAGATCAGAAGCTTTGCGGTCACCACTGATTCCTCTCTTCTCTCATCCCACATTAATTCATTAGTAAAATCTCAAAATACAGGATTATATAACAGCAGGGTCCTGCTAAAACAAATCTCGGATGGTAACACTCCTCTGCTCAAAACCTTTCAGTAGCTCCCCATTTCACACTCAGTAAGTCAGTCATTACAATGGCCTGTAAGGCCCCATGTGAACGCCGTCCAGTTCACCTAGCCGAGCTGCTGTCTTAGCACTTTCCCCATAATTCAGTCTACTTTAGCCACTTGTGCCATCTTGGTGATCAACAAACTAACATGCTCCTCGCTCAGGGCCTTTGCACCTACTATTTTTCTTGCCTAGAATGCACTTTTACTCTGGTATCTGCTTGACTCACTCCCTAATTCCTCTGACGTGTCAACTTCACAGGGAGGTCTTCCCTGAACTCCTTTTAAAAAAGAGAAGTCAACCCCTCCCCCAAGAATTCTTTATTCCCCCTCCCCCACGTTATTTTATCCTGTAAACTTAAGCATTATCTGACATACTATATATGTTACTTATTTGCTATTTTCTGACCCTGTAATTATAATATAAGCTTCAAATGGATAAGAATTTTTAGACAGATCCTTGGCACATAATGTTCAATAAATAATTGTTGAGTTGATTTAGTTCATGTATCTGTGCGTGTATTTGTGGTTGCTCCCCAGATCTGCATCGCAACTTTAAAAGCAAAATGAAAGAATGTACTTCTTTCCAGAGCAAGAAAACTGGCATAAATTGGACAGATGATGAAAAGAGAATCTACAGGGATAAAAGAATAGCTCAAACTCAAGAAATTCTGCAGTATTTGCTCCCTATCATAGAAAGCACTAAAAATGTACAAACCCCTCAGAAGAAACAAATACTCAACCCAAGAACCAACTTCCAAATTCAACATCAGTAAGTTGATACAATTTTGTCATCCTCAGATAGTTACTACATTTTTATAAGGAAGCAAAGTTTAGTAATTCATTATCCTAAGAAACAACCATACACTCCTAAAAATGGTGGCAGCTACACCCCATTTGAGAAAGGGACAAAAACCCAAAGCCATCAGAAAACAATGGATATGTGACGGGAGTAGGTTATCAGGTCTTATTTGATCATTTGCATGCAATCACTCATTAATTTGGATCTCTGAGTAAAGTATGCGTGCATAAAGTATGACGGTAGCCTGACTTCAGATTTCTCTGAGGTGTTTAAGGCTTATAATCCTAGGGTGCAACCAGAATAAGAAATAATTACCTTGAATTACTTAAGCTTATTGATAGAGGAAAGCATAAAGAGTAAGACCAGATTTCTTTTAAAGATAAAAAAAAAAAAAATAGAACCATCACGAAGACTAAAAGGAAACACATATTCCTAAGAGACAACAGCAAGCTGAAAACATTATTAACAAATCTTAATGAGGTATCTTTGTACTAGACATGATTCTGTGTTTGCACACACACCATGTATATTTTACACTCTGCACCTAAGGAATTGAGGTGCAAAGAGATTAAGTGATTTGTCCAAGGTGACAGCCAATAGACAATCTGTTTTCAGAGTCTGTTATAGTCTCTTTAAAATACAAATGAAAAACAGAGGACCAATAAACTAAATATTCACAGATAACCTACACATCAATGACAAAATTTTGAATATTTTAGTAAGAAAATGAGCAAAGACTATGAACCAAAAATTCAAAAAAGAAAAAAATTGATCAATAAATATCTTAAATGTTTAATTTCACTTAAAGGAGTGCAAATTAAAGCAATAATGAAATACTATTCATTTTTGCCTCTCGACGGAAGAATTAACTCACTGATGGTTGGAATATGAATTCATACAGAGTTGTGTTTCTTTTGGTTTTTGGTGGGTTTTTTTGATGCAGAGTTTTGAAAGGCAATCCAACAATGTAAACGAAAAATCCTCAATATATATTCATTTTGACTAAAAAGATTCCACTTTTAGAAATTAAACCTAGGGATGGGGCGCCTGGGTGGCTTAGTCTGTTAAGTTTCTGACTCTTGATTTTAGCTCAGGTCATGAACTCAGGGTTGTGAGATCGAGCCCCACATCAAGCTCTGTCCTGAGCATGGGAGCCTACTTAAGACTCACTCTCTCTCCTTCTCCCTCTGCCCCTCCCCCACCACTTTCTTTCTTGCTGGCTTCGGCAGCACCCTATACTCAAAAAAAGGAAATTAAACTTCAGGAAGTGGGGGGTGGAAAACCTAGGTAAGAGGTTTCTGTAGTGTTGTTCACTTCTTTATTTAAGATTTATTTATTTCAGGGGCGCCTGGGTGGCTCAGTGGGTTAAAGCCTCTGCCTTCGGCTCAGGTCATGATCCCAGGGTCCTGGGATCGAGTCCCGCATCGGGCTCTCTGCTCAGCAGGGAGCCTGCTTCCTCCTCTCTCTCTACCCGCTTCTCTGCCTACTTGTGATCTCTGTCAAAGAAATAAATAAAATCTTTTAAAAAAAAAGATTTATTTCAGAGAGAGGATGAGTGAGGGTGGGCACAGAGAAAATCTGGATTCAGATGCTTAATCGACTGAGCCACCCAGGCGCCTTGATGTTCATTTCAGTATCGTTTAAAAGCGTCAAAGAAAAAGGAAACGAAATGAACCTAAATGTTCAACAACAGAAAAACTGCTTAAATATAGTATATCCAGGGGTGCCTGGGTGGCTCAGTGGGTTAAAGCCTCTGCTTTCAGCTCAGGTCATGATCCCAGGGTCCTGGGATTGAGCCCCGCATCGGGCTCTCTGCTCAGCGGGGAGCCTGCTTCCTCCTTTCTCTCTGCCTGCCTCTCTGCCTACTTGTGATCTCTGTCAAATAAATAAATAAAATCTTTAAAAAATATATATATATGTAGTATATCCATAGAATGAAGTATTATGTAGCTATGAAATAGTGTAAGTACAAATTAATTAACATATGATAATGTTCGCAATGAATAAGTGAATAAAAACTACAAATCAACTTTGTTATGGTTGCATTTATGGACTATGCAAGTCTATTTAAAGTGTGCCTGTTATACACAAACACACACACACCTAGAAAGATCTCCGGTAGCACATAGCCCCAACAATGGTTCTCTCTGGATGAAGCCCTGACAGAGGGTGATATTTCTCTTTATGCTTCCCCCACAGTTCTTTTTTTTTTTTTAAGATGTTATTTATTTATTTGACACAGAGAGAGAGATCACAAGTAGGCAGAGAGCCAGGCAAAGAGAGAGGGGGAACTAGCCTCCCCTGCTGAGCAGAGATGCGGTGCTCCATCCCAAAGACCCTGAGATCATGACCTGAGCCGAAGGCAGAGGCTTAACCCACTGAGTCCCCCAGGGCCCCCCCAACTCTTAATTAATGCCTATTTCTTAATAGTATAACCAGAAAAGTCCATAAAATTATAAGGATAGGCAACTGGTGACAGTTTCTAATCAGAAGGGATAGCTATCGTGCTGGGGAAGGCAGGGCCTAACAGAAATTGTGTCTAATATGTCAGCTAATATGGGTGAGACAGATAGCACAGGCAAACAAGGGACCAGTCACATTATGATAACACAAGCAGACTCAATGATCCAGAAACTAATAACAAAATAACAATGGACCTAGGCAAAGATGACAGTTAAGACATAGCTTGATTTTTAATTCTTTTTTTTTTATAAATATGAGATTTTTTTTAAGATTTTTATTTATTTATTAGACAGAGATCACAAGTAGGCAGAGAGGCAGGCAGTGAGAGAGAGGGGGAAGCAGGCTCCCCGCTGAGCAGAAAGCCCGATGCAGGTCTCGATCCCAGGACCCTGGGATCATGACCTGAGCCGAAGGCAGAGGCTTTAACCCACTGAGCCACCCAGGCGCCCCTTGATTTTTGATTCTTATATTCATGAGCAATCTCTTACACACTTTGAACCCAGAAGTGTACTCAGTGTGGATTGGCCTGAGTCTGGAAGGGTAGACAGCTAATAGATTGTATTAATTAAGAACCCTTTAGGTGGGGGCACCTGGGTGGCTCAGTGGGTTAAAGCCTCTGCCTTCGGCTCAGGTCATGATCCCGGGGTCCTGGGATCGAGCTCTGCGTCAGGCTCTCTGCTCAGCAGGGAGCCTGCTTCCCCGTCTCTCTCTGCCTCCTCTCTGCCTACTTGTGATCTCTGTCAAATAAATAAATAAAATCTTTAAAAAAAAAAAAAAAAGAACTCCTTAGGTGCAAATAACAGAAACCAATTTAAGCTACTTTAATCAGAAAGTACAAGGTCGGGTAGGAGGGAAGAAGTATAAGAAAATCTAAGACAATTTACGGCAATAAAGGGTAGAGAGAATTCAGTCAGGTCTCAGAAAAGGGCTGAAACCAGGGACCGGAAAGCCGCCTGAACTCTAGCCATCTTCAGCCTCCGCTTATCTCTCTCTGCAGAAAACTCTTCATACCTCACACCCGCACAAATCTGCAACCCCCAACACTTGCGCTTTCAGGACTCTCTCTTCTTCCCAATTCAAAGTTACAGAGAAAGAGAATCTGGCTGGCAACCATGCCGGTGGGTAGAGAACAGATAGTTACAAATGGCTGACAACCCTTGTGGGTCAAGAGGTAGTCCCCAGAGAAGGGCACCTTGTGCCTGGGGTAGACCCTTCCCCAAAGTATCTACCGTAGGTATACATGGAAACAAGAAAAAAATAAGAAAATAGCAAGCAAGACCATTCTTTTTTTTTAAGATTTTATTTATTTATTTGACAGACAGAGATCACAAGTAGGCAGAGAGGCAGGCAGAGAGAGAGGAGGAAGCAGGCTCCCCGCCGAGCAGAGAGCCCGATGCGGGGCTCAATCCCAGGACCCTGGGATCATGACCTGAGCCGAAGGCAGAGATTTTAAACCACTGAGCCACCCAGGCGCCCAAGCAAGACCATTCTTAACAGATTAATTCACTATATACTTCAATACAATCAAGTGGATATTTTTTGCTCTTTGAACTTATTTCTTTATGACTTTATATATTTTGTCTGACTGGCTCGGCACACGTAATGTCACCCATAGGAAGTGATTACAGAGTAAAGTGAGACTAACCCCCAAAATGAGAAAATCATACTTTTGTCAAACCATTTTAGACATCTTTCCAAGTTTGGACTAGGGAGAGAATACTTAATGTACTTTAATAGCTGGCAGAATTATTATACTAAAGAATGTAACATTTGAACGTAATTATGGGGCTGGAACTTAAATTGTCTGTCCTGTTCTTAACCAAAATGAATGGAGTCTAGGTGGATGCTAATCAGTATCATTAGCAAGAGGCCTTACATCTCCTCATCCCTGTCAAACACTGGTCAGAAATCAGGTATTAAGGAACAAATCTCATATTCAGCATCCCATCTATTAATGATAAAAATTCTTTTTTTAATGATAAAAATTCTTGAGAAAGACTATGCATATCAAAATGTGACTGGAGAGATTTTTCACTTCGAGGAAAAAGAAATAGATGCACTTTCCATCTTTTGGATTCATACTGATCTTTTTACTGACTATAGAAAAAAAATGTGTAGCGTGTAACTGAGTATATTCTAATGGAGTAAACAAATAGATTTTTAGAGAAAGTGGGATTTTAGAGAACATTTACTTTAACTAGATGTATAGGTTAGGTACTGAGGCCCAGAGTGGAAGTCAGGAAGCTTGGGTCAGAGCAGGCATCTCAATAAACATACCCTCTTGGCATTCACAAGTACAGGATTGGAGTAGTTCCGAGAAATCATGACCAGAAACTGAAGACCTAGATCATTCTCATAGAAACAATGGTAAAAATCCCAAGGGAAGATGAATTCACCACAAGATTTAAAAACTGTGACAAATACCTAAAGACTACAAATACCTAGGGTACATGACAAGAGAAAAACTCATGTATTTCATTTCTTTCCTAGACGAAAGCCAGCGACTTACATAAATGTAAAGAGATACAGCACATCTTGGACACCACCCAGAAATCACCCTCTTATAAGCCAAAGGAATCTGACGGTCAGCTCTCTAGAGTGGCTCCAGTCCGTGTCCCAGAGATCACTTGAAAACCTGTCACCTCTCAAAGTGCCCAAGAAGAAGAAAAAACACTCTCGAATCAAGGCCACAAAGACTAAAGACATGAAACCTGTCAGCAGCAAATGGGAGACTTCTCCCTCAAGTCTCGAAAAGGACGCAGATATTATCAAAGAAAAGAGTCTTCAAGCTGAAGAATCCAACGAGCAAAACTCTCTGCAAATAGCTCCACATCCAACTAAAAATAAGGATGAGCAACCAAGTAAGAATCACGGACAACCCGCCTTCTATCTGACACTCCAGAGGGACAAATAATTCAGCTTTATGCCACTCTGAAAACCGTGGATAAAAATACCATATGCTTACTTAGTAAAAAGAAAAGGAAAAGAAAGAAAAAGAAAAGCCCTCCCTACCTCCCCTCACTCTCTCTCCCCTAACACATACATATGCATATCCCAAACTACAAAGTCCAGATAACCCATCTTCATTAGTGGCAACATCTTTCAGAGATTTAGAAAGAAATCCAGAGAAAATACAGAAAATTTAAAATCACTTATTTATATTTAATTTTTGTCAGGATGGAAAAAAAAATCTATGAATTTCTGAATTCTCCCAAAACAACGTGTGCATAGAACACCAAAAAAACTTAAGAACTCAAGGACGGAATGACATCTACTATCAATGACTCTAACATCCCTAGTAGGCATCTTAATAAATCAATCAAAAACATCTTTTCTTGAATTCCTTTTATCTTTGGTGTGCTAGAAACCATCAATGGTATAAAAGACATTTCTCCGCACTAGAAAATTACTGTATAATTGTACATGTAAAACACACAAGACTAACATAATTACAGAGTAAGATGGTACATAGAAAAGTGCTAAGTTGTACACATGTGACAGTTAAAGAAAATACTATGTATTAAAGGGTGTTAATTGCACAAAGCAAGTGTGTCACAAAATAGCACCGAAATGCATAGTTCATGGTTTACAGTGGTCATTTTACTTCTCAAAATGTAGCAACAATGTAAAAGATGAGACGGGCAGTTTGCTTTAGAGCTAATGAATGTACATTTCCAGCCATTTATTCATGTGAAAGCAAGTGGAACGTCTCAGTTTGTCATTCATAAGACGGCGGTGGAGGGATTCCTCAAGGACACTACAGAGAAATAGGTACGTCAGGCAAGTAAGTCAAGATGGATGTGATGAGTGAGAAAACGAGTCACAGGTCACCAGTGGTGTCCATTGCGGGGTAAGGCTAAGCAGAATGAGAATCAGGCAGATGAGGCACATGAAAGAGTCAGGCTACAAGCTAATTAGGTCATGGTAGCAAGATGGAACTAAGAAAACCCAAGGTTGGGTAGTCTGCTCCCAACAGTCCCAAAAGCCAGAGGGTTCAAGGAGAGCTCACTGGGATAGTAAAAGAGTAACTATGTTTCTGTTTTGGTTTTATTTTCCATTTCAAAAGAGTTTATTTTTTAGAGAAAGTTCACAGCAATACTGAGCAGAAAGTATTTCCCATAAACCCCTTGACACCCACACCTACATAGCCTCCCCATTATCACCATCACCTACCATCTGTTAGAACTAAGGACCCTATACTGATATATCATGACCACCCAAAGCCCATAGTTTACAATAGGGTTTACTCAGGGTGTTGTACTTTCTGTCGGTTTGGACAAATGTCTATTGAAATAGATCTACCATTACAGTACCTTACAGATTAGTTTCACTGGGGCCACTGGGCTCAGTCAGTTAAGCAGAGTCCTGGGATCAAGTCCTGCATCCGGCTCCCTGCTCAACAGGGAGTCTGCTTCTCCCTCTCCCTCTCCCCCTCCCACTGTTCATGCTCTCATGCTTTCTCAATCTCTCTCAAATAAAATCTTAAAAAAAAAAAAAAAAAAAAAAGAGTAGTTTCACTGCCCTAAATATTCTCTCTGCATATTCATCTTTCTCTCCCCACCAACCCTTGGCAACCACTCATCTTTTTGCTGTCTGTATAGTTTAACCTTTTCCAGAATATCACATAGCTGGAATCATATAGTATTTAGCCTTTTCAGATTGACTTATTTCACTTAGTAATATGCATATAAACTTTATCATGTCTTTTCATGCCTTAATAGCTAATTTGTTTATAATGTTGAATAATATTCCATTGTCAATAACATTTATAAGCTTCTGGCAACGTTAACTAAGAAAAAAGAAGACAAATTATTAATATCAGAAAGGAGAAGCCATTAGTACTAATACCACAGACGTTAAAAAGTTAATAAAAGAATATTCCAAACAACTCTCTACCCACAAATTGGTTAACCTATATGAAACGGACCAATTCCCTAAAAGAGACAATCTGCCAAAATTCACACAGGAAGAAATAGACTAGCTGAATAAGCCTATATCAATTAAATTGAATTAATAAGTTGTCAAAAGAGAAATCACCAGGCCCAGATGGGTTAACCAAATTCTATAAAAAATGTAAGGAATTACACCAAATCTCTACAATCTCTAACAGAAGACAGAAGCAGAGAAAATACTTTCTAATAGAGTACAGAATGAAAAATGGTACAGCCGGGGCGCCTGGGTGTCTCAATGGGTTAAGCCTCTGCCTTTGGCTCAGGTCATGATCCCAGGGTCCTGAGATCGAGCCCCGCATCGGGCTCTCTGCTCAGCGGGGAGCCTACCTCCCTCTCTCTCTCTGCCTGCCTCTCTGCCTACTTGTAATCTCTGTCAAATAAATAAATCTTTAAAAAAAAAAATGGTATGGCCACTTTGAAAGACAAAACCAAAACATATTCTTACTATATGATCCACAAATCTCAGTCCTTGGTATTCACATAAAGGAGTTGAAACTTCTGTCCACACAGATATTAACAGCAGGTTTATTCATAAGTGCCAAAACTTGAAAGAAACCAAGATGCCTTTCAGTAGTGGAATGGTAAATAAACTGTGGTACATCCAGAGACGATGGATTATTTAGCACTAAAAAGAAATGAGCGGGGCGCCTGGGTGGCTCAGTGGGTTAAGCCTCTGCCTTCGGCTCAGGTCATGATCCCAGGGTCCTGGGATCGAGCCCCGCATCAGGCTCTCTGCTCAGCGGGGAGCCTGCTTCCTCCTCTCTCTCTGCCTGCCTCTCTGCCTACTTGTGATCTCTGTCAAATAAATAAATAAAATCTGTAAAAAAAAAAAAAAAGAGCTATCAAGCCATGAAAAGACATGGAGGAACCTTAAGTATGTATGTATGTATTTATTTAAAGATTTTTATTTATTTGACAGAGAGAGAGATCACAAGTAAGCAGAGAGGCAGACAGAGGGGAGGGGAAAGCAGACTTCCCGCCGATCAGAGAGCCGGTTGTGGGGCTTGATCCCAGGACCCCGAGATCATTACCTGAACCGAAGGCAGAGGCTCAACCCACTGAGCCACCCAGGCATCCCGGAACCTTAAGTATTAATATTTAAATATTTATATTGCTACCCATTTATAAAAATGAATGAGGGTGTCCATTTCTATCCATTACAGAAAAGCTGGTAATGGACTAACCCATCCTCTATAAACTAAAACCAAATCATCTACATGACATAAGTGACTTCAGGCAACAGATGGTGATTAGCATAGGACTGTGGTGCTTAACCCATTCATTCAGTCCCATCTTTCATCCTAGAGGCATTTTCCAAACCATGGTTCAGAGAAGTGGAACCCCACAATCTTACTGGCCAGACAAAATAGAAATCAGAGTTTGTGTCTGCTCTGAGAGCTGAAATTCAGAGGCAGCGTACTGAAAAAGAAGGAACCACAGAAAAACAGCCCCCAAAATCTATGTAGAAAGTTACCCTCAGGTCCTTGACCATATCCTAAGATGGTTATGTAAAGGCAACTATAGTAAACAGAGTAGAAAAGAGTCCTGGGAAGACACTGGGGTTCCAACTCAACCAGAATATAGAGAACTTGGTGAAAATCCCCAACATTGAATTGAAACCTCAGAAAAAAAACATGTCCTGTGAATAAAGACCATG
Source organism: Martes martes (assembly GCF_963455335.1). NCBI lineage: Eukaryota > Metazoa > Chordata > Mammalia > Carnivora > Mustelidae > Martes > Martes martes. The sequence goes on from NC_137899.1 coordinate 90,342,529, forward strand.
CATCAGAGCAAGGGCTCCAGCCTAGGACTAAGGACAAAACTGGAATGGAACCTTCGAACAAAGATTAAAATAAAACCCCAACAAGACAGAGATAATCTGCTAGTAATACAAATTCTCCCAAAACAAAACTAAGTATTCTTTAGAAGAAGATAACATAATCTAGACCTTCTATAAGGTAGTAACGCCATGTCTAGCATGTAATTAAAAACTAGGAGATAAGAAATAAAAAGTGGGGGTGCCTGGGTGGCTCAGTGGGTTAAAGCCTCTGCCTTTGGCTCGGGTCATGATCTCAGGGTCCTGGGATCGAGCCCCGCATCGGGCTCTCTGCTCAGCGGGAAACCTGCTTCCCCCTCTCTCTCTCTGCCTGCCTCTCTGTCTACTTGTGATCTCTGTTTGTCAAATAAGTAAATAAAATCTTAAAAAAAAAAAAAAAAGAAAGAAAAAGTGGCCCATAGTCGAGAGAGAAAGCAGATAACAGAAGAAGGTCCAGGGATAATCCAGTAAATGGAGTTAACAGAAAAGACTTCAAAATGATCATTATATTAAAAGTTATATGGGAAAGGTGAACAAAATCAATGCAAACATGGAGAATTTCAACACAATTAGGCTTTAAGAATCAAGTTGACATTCTAGAGCTGAAAAGTACAGTATCTGAACTTGATCATTCATGACATGGGCTTAACAAGCAGGCTAGATACAGCAGAAGATCAAATCAGTTTTAAGGCTGGTCAACAAGAGCTATCCAGAATAAAATTTAGAAGATTTAAAAAAAAAAAAAAAAGGCCAGAATAAAGGGTAAGAGAGATGTAGGATATACAGTCTCTAAGTTTTACTGTCTAACTGAGTTCCAGAAGGAGACGGGGAAGAGAATGAAAGAAGCAATATTTGAAGAAACCTGCAGAAGGGAAGGGCAGCAGAGCTCAAGCAGGATAAACATGAGGAAAACCACAAACACACCATAGTCAAACAGGTAAAAACCAAAGGTAAAAGACAAATTGTGACCGCAGCCAGAGGGTGGGCGGAAGCCACATTTCCTTCAATTAAAAAACTTTGAGAATTCAATCTGATCTCTCTACAGAAACTATGGAAGCCAGACAAAAACGGAATTGCAATTTTAAAGAACTGAAAGAAAATGGACAACCTGAAATTCTACGTTTAAAAAAAAAAAAAAAAAACCTTTAAAAAATGGAGGCCACTACGAAAGAAGAGGGCTGAGTATCTACGATGACACCGTCCTCTCCGCAAACATGACGCAGATTCTGTATCATCTTTGGCTCCCCACGCAGGGCAGCAGGGGTGCCTGGAGAGGCTGGGGTCCTGAAGCCGTCCCTGGCCCACCAGCTCAGGCAGAGGCTTTCTGACATGAAACAAGACACCCGCTAACTCTGGGGCTTTCGTCCTGACATCATTAAATTGCTCTGTAAAATCAGGCTTTAAGAAAGATCTGCCCTGGGGCACCTGGGTGGCTCAGAGGTTAAAGCCTCTGCTCAGGTCATGATCCCGGGGTCCTGGGATTGAGCCCTGCATTTTGCTCTCCGCTCAGCGAAGAGCCTGCTTCCCTTGCTCTCTCTTTGCCTATCTCTCTGCCAACTTGTGATCTGTCTGTCAAATAAATAAATAAAAATCTTAAAAAAAAAAAAAAAAAGATCTGCCCTCCACCACCAAAACAATAAAAAAAGTTATATTTCATTTTTTCCTCAGAAGGGTGAACAGTCTTTCTGAATATAAAAAGAGGTTGCTTAAGTCATTTTTTGCATAATAAAAACCTTTTATATCATGGCTGAATTCTTGACTTTTACAAACACGTTATAAATACTTAATTGGTGATTTCTCTTTCAAATAAATTATAAACCATTATCACTTCACCAAACCTGGGCCCTCTTCACCGCCTCAACCCTAAGCCTGGCAAGAGCCTCTGTTCCCCACCACGCTCACAGGCGGACCGAACCTGGCACCTGCAGGGCTCCCCGCCCAGCCTGGGCTCCCTGCTCTGCTCCTCTGGGGACAGGCTGCGTGGAGACAACTGCTCCTGGCACAGTCCTGGGTGACAAACTGGGCAGCCCTGGGCCCAATCCGCGGCAGGGACACTAGGACAGTGATTCTGTATAAGGAAACAAAATGGGCGCATTGAGCCGAGACAATGTCGCGCTCCCTGCACCGCGGTCACCGCAGGTCTGCAGATGACTGGGTGCTGGCGGCAGCACGTGCTGGAAGGAGCCAGGGTTAGGGAGTCACCTCACCCGAGAGCACCGGGACTCAACGACAGCCCGGCTCCCTGAAAACACAGGAAATGTTAAGACATCAGCAGTTCCCCTTCACGTGTCCTGGGTTTTACCGGCGAAGCGACACGTCTGGCGAGCCCCATCCGCTCTGTGACGTGGCTCGTCTGCACTGACCAAACACGGGCTCAAGCAAGTCCACAGGGACGCGAGAGCCTTGTCACCCTGCCGGGCACCATCTGGCCTCCAGCAGCAGGAGGAAACGAACTCGAAGGGGGCGGCTCCCTCCAGGAGGTGGGCCTGGGGTCCTCCACGGCACCGCTCTCCGCACTGGGCCCGAACACGCGGGCAGGCAGAGAATGTGGGTTATGGCCTGACACCACCCTGATCCTCTAGGATTTGCAAGGGGTCAGGTGGGGCCTGGGGCGGCCAGACCGCGCGGGTTAGTCTCCTCTGGCTGCCGTCAGCCTTTCTATGTTCCCCCCAGTGCACAAGACACATCGTGGCTTTCTGCGTGCGCAGCAGCAGCGAACAAAGTGAGGGTGTAGTGTTTTATTCGGCCAGGCCTCACTGCCCACTAGTCGGGCCTGGGTTGCTAGGTGCTCGTTTTAGAAATAGAACATTCCGCAGGGTTCCACGCAGACAGTTGTGGTCCACCGGCTACCCGTAACCAGCGACCAAGCTTCGGCGCCTTGGGAGCCACGTGGCTCCTTCAGACTGCCACAAAGCTAGCTTCCCAGCTCAGTTCTGGAGCAGTGTTCTGGTGCTACAATTGGAGACAAAGCCCTTTGGGTTTCCCTTCAGTATATGCTGCTATGAGTTCTTATTTTTTTTTTAAGATTTTATTTATTTATTTGACAGAGATCACAAGTAGGCAGAGAGGCAGGCAGAGAGAGGGGGGGAAGCAGGCTCCCTGCTGAGCAGAGAGCCCGATGTGGGGCTCGATCCCAGGACCCTGAGATCATGACCCGAGCCGAAGGCAGAGGATTTAACCCACTGAGCCACCCAGGCACCCTGAGTTTTTAATTTTTAATAAGAAGCTAACATCATGGGGGAATAAAGAGGTAGTCACATGCTTTTCTGTCCTGGTTGAAGAACACAGTTAGGTCAGTGAAAAGATTAAATGAGTTTATCCAAGGCTATGGGTCTCTCGGGTCACCTCTCGCGGAGGCCAGTCCTCTGAGGGTACAAGGTCTGTGTTTGGCAGCACCTAAGAGCCGTGGGAAGAAGTTGACCTCTTCACTTGCGGACCCAGTGGAGCTCTTAAAAACAAAGCAAAAAGCAAGCTCCCCAAACCATCCTGTTATTGCGTGATAATGGCTCCTCTTTCTGAACAGCCGTGATGGGGCCCCTGGGCGGCTCAGTCAGTTAAGCGTCCGACTCTTGGTTTCAGCTCAGGTCCTGATCTCAGGGTCACGGGATCAAGCCCTGCGTCGGGCTCCACGGGCAGCAGGGCGTCCGCTGGAGATTCGCCCCCTCCCGCCGCCCCTCCTCTGCTCACTCATGCGTGCGTGTGCTCTCAAACTAAAAATAAAAAAAAGGACATGATCAAAGGCAGATTGAAACCCTTCCAGTCCCAACAAACTAATGCTAAAGGCATCTCAGAAGAAAGTGAAGACCGACTTCAGAGGGAAATAATGGTCGGCTGGGATAAAAAACACAAACCCACAGCAAAACCTAAGCCTGCTTTCCTGAGATGAGGAACAGAGAGTGTGGGAACTGAAAGGCCAAAAAACAAAAAACAAAAAACCTTGAAAGTATTGGACACGAATGACACAGGCTGCAGACGACAAAGGAGCCCATAAAACCTCTGTGCGGAAGGTGGTAAGTTCACCTGCTCTCTTCAGAGAAAATCCCGCAGACGCTGGGAATTCCCCCTTCCACAGGAGAGGAGGACAGCTTGGCCATGAAGTCACAGCGACCCAGGGTCACATGCAGGTCTCATTCAGATGTCAGTGCAGCCGACCCCTGAACAGCCGCAGCCATGGCAGGACATCTGGGTTTTTTTCCTCTTCAAAAGTAACTTAGATTTCGAGTACACCATGCGTAACGACTCACTATAACCACCGTGCGGTACATTAGGTCTCCAGGCTCATCTTATGAACTGAAGGACGGTGCCTTCTGATCTCTCTCTCCCTTTCCCCCTCAACCCAGCTTCTGAAAGACTCAACTGCATTCTGTGTTGCTGTGGGTTTCTTTTTTTTTTTTTTTTTTAGATTCCATTTTGTGAGATCATGCAGTATTTGTCTGTGTCCGGTTCGTTTCACTTAGTATAATGGCCTCCAGTTCAAACCCTATTCCTTTTGTGAAAAAGCAACCAAATAAGAAAATAAAAAATAATGAATAGTGTCCTCCAGGGTTATCCATGTTGTTGCAAATAGGATTTCTTTCTCATGGCTGAGTAATATCCCAATATATAGAGGGATATAGATAAAGATTATGTAATATATGATCACACTTTCTTTTCTTTTTTTAATTTTTTTAAAAAATTTTATTTATTTGAGAGAAAAAGAGAATGAGAGAGAAAGAGAGAGAGCATGAGAAGGGAAAGGTCAGAGGGAGAAGCAGGCTCCCCGCTGAGCACGGAGCCCAACACGGGACTCGATCCTGGGATTCCAGGATCATGACCTGAGCTGAAGGCAGTCACCGAACCGAGCCACCCAGGCACTTCTCACATTTTCTTTATACATCTGTCAATTTTTTTTAAAGATTTATTTATTAGCCGAAAGAGAGAGAGAGAGAGAGAGAGAGAGCGCGAGGGAGGGAATATAAGCAGGGGGAGTGGGAGAGGGAGAAGCAGGCCTCCCACTGAGCAGGGAGCCCAATGTGGGGCTCAATTCTAGGACCCTGGGATCATGACCTGAGCTGAAGGCAGATGCCCAAGGACTGAGCCATCCAGGGGCCCCTACATCTGTCAATTTGCTTAGAGAGATCTCGAGTGTTATCACCCCCGCAAAATAAGTGAAGTGACCGATATATTAGTTAACTTGATTGTGGTAATCATTTCACAATGTGTATTAAATTATCATGTTGCATACTTCAAATATATGCAAGTTTCATTTGTCACCCATAGTAAAGCTGGAAAAAAAAACATTAAAAAAGCAATTTTGATTTACCTCTAATGAACACTGTAATTGCTGCTGTTTAATTTTTTTTGCTTGCTCTTACTGAAGTTTGAGAGAATTATAACTCCTGAGAGCATTTTTAAATATAGATGGGTTTAACTTAATTATGACACATTATTTCTATTTCATTGAGTCCCCTAGAATGGAAGGATGTAAATATTACACTTATACTATTACTTAAACCATTACTGTCAGTTTACAAACCCAGGCAGGATATAACCAGAGGGGAGAGACTCTTTCAATATATTCTTAGAAATCTGTAGAAGTAGCTTAATATTTACCTCAATAAACTTATTGGCATTATTCCTTTTAACAAAACGAAAAACCTAAACAACAACAAAGACATCACAGTTAAACCTATCAGTATTCTTATCAGTTCTAAATGTATAGACTGAGGGGCTTGCAAGTTACAACCATTTGCTTCTTATTTTGTAATTTTCTGAAATTTGTCATTTCAGCTTTGTTCATGTATTCAATACTTTAATGTCCTCAGATTTTATTCAGTTAAATTTTTGCCTGGGTGGCTCAGATGGTTAAGCATCTGCTTTCAGCTCAGGTCATGATCTCTCCGTCCTGGAATGGAGCTAAACCCTGAGTTGGGCTCCCTGCTCAGCAGGGAGCCTGCCTGTCCCTCTCCCTCTGCCCCTTCCCCACTCGTGCTCTCTCCCTCAGTCTCATATGAACAAATAAAATCTTTTTTAAAAAAATTTTCCCCTTGGGTGCCTGGGTGGCTCAGAGGGTTAAGCCTCTGCCTTCAGCTCAGGTCATGATCTCGGGGTCCTGGGATCGAGTCCCACATCGGACTCTCTGCTCGGCGGGGAGCCTGCTTCCTCCTCTCTCTCTGCCCGCCTCTCTGCCTGTTTGTGATCGCTGTCAAATAAATAAAATCTTAAAAAAAAAGTTTGAAAAAAAAATTTTCCCCTTAAAAAACAATAAAGGGGCAGAGACCCAGTTCTAGAACAACACCCTAAGAGGTACTTCCATCTACTCCCCTATGAGAATAGCATCACGGTTTAAAAAAAAAACAATCATTTAAAATCTCAGGTCTCAGGAAATTGTCCTAAGGACACACAACAAATGAAGAAACATTCAAGAAAATTTACAAAAAAAAAAGAAAGAAAGAAAGAAAGAAAAAATTTACATCTCAGACTTAAGCCATACCCCCCTCCTCCCTTCCGGCTGGTTCAGCAAGAGGGAATCTCCCCTCTCCCTGAGTGGGTGGCCAAGGTCACAGTCAAGGGCTGGGGCATCTCTCCCGCAGGCCCAGGCTGCTAGCATTTCTCCGGTCCCACCTCAGGGCCGCAGAGACACCGTTCCGGGGAAGTACAACCAAGAGGTCAGGGCCTCCCTCCCTGCACCGCACCAGAGGGCACAGACCCCCTTTGCGGTGGCTGGCTCCCCGACGGGGGAGGGAAGAAGGCGGACCAGGCGGGAGGGACTGCCCCACGCCCACCGCACCGCGCTCCCGCAGAGGCCAGCGGCCACCCCAGGAGGAGGGGCAGGCCTGCAAACCGAGAGCTCAGGCGTTCTCCCCAAGTACACTGATGTGCTTGGAACGGGGCGGGGAAGTTCACGCCCGAGAGGGTGGGCAAAAATACTGGTGAAAAAAGTAATAATAAATAAATTAAAACAAATAAACAAAAACAAAAACCAGTGGTGATTTGGATGATAAGCAATTAAGAGGAGACTAGTAGCTCTGATTAGAACGAGAAGCTCACCAGCTGTGTTACCAGAGCCAGTGAGAGAGACTGCTAGAAAGAGCCTGCAGGGTGTTTAAAATAAAAAAAAAATTAAAAAATTACACTTCCAGTTAAAAATTACGAACTAGGGGATGCCTGGGTGGCTCAGTGGGTTAAGCCTCTGCCTTCGGCTCAGGTCATGATCTCAGGGTCCTGGTATCCAGCCCCGCATTGGGCTCTTTGCTCAGCAGGGAGCCTGCTTCCTTCTCTCTGTCTGCCTGCCTCTCTGCCTACTTGTGATCTCTGTCAAATAAATAAATAAAATTTTAAACAAATGACGAACTGGGCACATTTCATTTTGTTCCTTCTCAAAAACCCATTAAAATCATTTTTGTTTAAGACAAAGCTGCATGGATGAGAACATGTGGGAAGCTGTAAAACAACAGCTTTAAACTCACAAAATAACACGGAGGCCAGTTAGAGTGGAATAAGACTTTCAAAATTACAAATGCAAGTTACTTTCACCTAAAATTCTGTACTCGATCGACCTTTGATTGATCAGGTTTAAGAGCAGAATGAAGACTAAATCCATAAAGTTTTGATGATGGCAACAGGCGATCCCCAGTCGGACAGAGGCTAAGGGAATCCCTAAGATGGGGGCGGGGAACCTTCCAGGAGGACTGCACTGTGTCCAGAAGGCAGCAGTGGGTCCAAGGGCACTTGGGGAGCCTTTCTCGGGAAGAGGTCAAGTACCGTGCATACACATTTCTTGAAAAAAGATTCCAGATTTGCAGGTTGGATGGTTGTTAAGCACATAGGACTCCGAGCAAACAAAGAATTAAGGCAATTATTATCTCCAGGGAATAGTAACAGTTTTCCCGGGAAGGAAAAACAAAACAAAACAAAACAATTTTCTACATGGTCCCACTACTGTGTGTGATGTTTACATATGTCAGTACCGCAGACACTGAATATTGATGTAAACAAACTCGATATACCCAGTTTGGACAGAGGAGAAAGAGGAGACTCGGGCTTGAGGAACCCGGAGTCAGGGAGAAGAAAGCTAAATCACCATCTGTAACAGCTGACTGGTTAATCAATAGATTAGGCCTGAAACCGAAAACCCAGAAAGTACTGTCACCTGAGGGTAATTTCGAGAACTGAGGTAAACGCCGAAAGAATCCGGTTAACAGGTGAAAGCACTTGCCTCCGGAGGAGGAGGAGGGAGAACGTGGGATTGCTGCTTTCCGCAAGGAACTCTGAACGCTGGGCTCTACTGAAACTCTGGGCATTCTGACTTCAAATAAATAAATTCAAATAATGTCTCTTGAATACCATATCACTGTACTCACCAGTGTTTGATTTTCACAGTAACTATTTTATATTCGTACCAGAAAGTTATTTCTGTCTCTGCCTTCAAGGCATGGTCATGAAGGTCACGCCAAATATTTAGAAATTCGGCTTTGAACGGACACAGCTGCCATCACTGCGAGGCCAGGACTCAGCACCCAGGGCGAAGCACTCTCACACCTCAGCCCCGGTTTCCAGAACAGCCTGGAAAGCGGGTGCCGGGGCCAGTCACAGAGAGGAACCTGGTGATGCTGAGAGCTTGGGTAGATAATTAGGAATCTGCAGCAGAGATCCCTGCCCCGAGCCCCCTTTTCTTCCTATCAGACCTCATCCTTCTAGGTTTGAGTTGGAAAGAATTGCAAATAAGTGAGTAAAATTAAAAATAATAAAAGAACTACAAAGGCGGGGAATGGGAAGGATGGGGGAGGGGAAGAGAATCCCCGAAGGGCTCCAGTATTCCGAGGGTGGCTGTCCCCCGACCTAACCGAGCTTTGCTCCACATTGGAATTCCCAGCTGGTCCTGGGAGCCAAGGAAGCAAATTTTAAAACTCTGGCCAGGAACCCCCTCGTCCTGCTCTTACTTCGAAGACACGTCCCGGTGGGAACGCGGAGGACACCAGGGCTCGGCTCCGGGAAGCCCCGTTAGCCCTCAGAGCCGATTTCGGGAAAGCAAGGCACAGGCGGGGGAACTGGCCCGGGGTCTCAGACCCGGGGACCGCCAAGGGCGCCTCTGAAGGAAATCCTAGGCCGTGTTTCCGCGGCGGCCGCATCCCGGGCGGTTTGCCGTCCGGGGTCCGTGTGCGACACGGCGACACTCACCTGGCTGTGGCCGGCCGTCGGCTAGCGCGGGGCTCCCGCGCGGGGACCGGCCGCCAAACCGCAGCGCCGCGCGCGTCCCTCTTTTCCGACAAGTCACGAGCGCCGGCAAGTGAAGAAATGAAAGTGAAATCAGCTGACGGGGCACCCGTCAGCATAAACGGCCCGACCTCCGAGCGCTGTTTACTTGGGCACCGGTGCGGGTGCGAGCGGGGCCGCCGCCGGGACTGGGACCACGACCGGGACCGTGACTGCGAGCGCGTCCGCCCGCTCGGCCCCGCGCCCCCGGCCCCTCTCCCGAGCGCGCCGCGGGGACGCCGGCCGGAGACCCGCCCGCTCCGCTCTCCGGGGGCTCGGCCCCCAGTGCGTGTAAGTACCTGCCCCGCACGCGGCCCACCTGGCCCCCGGCCCGCCCCGGCGTGAGCCCGCGCCCGCCACAGCCTAGCCGCGAGCGGGGGTCCGGGCAGGGCGGTGGGCGTCCGCGCGCCCCCCGGGACCCGCCCCGCCCGCTCTGCCCTCCTTCCCGCAGCTCCCTCCCGCGCCAGCCGGGGCGCGTCCGAACCCCGAGATGGGGTGGGCGACGCCTGGGGCCCCCGTGAGAGACGCCCGGGGACAAGTGTGAGCGCCAGGGCTCGCCCCGAGTCTGGACAAACGAGTGTGTGTGGCGCGTGAGGCGGGCGGCTCAGCAGAACCGGGCTGCCGGACACGAGCTGATGCCGGACTCGCGGGAGCTGAACTAGTCCCCGAAGTTACAAAAACACGCTTCCAGTCCTTCAAATGCACAGAAAGACCAGGGGACTGAGATCTTTCGACCGTCTGTTCCTAGACTGCAGTGCTCCTCATGCCTTGATGGAAATTCACGGCGGGAGCCTAGGGCTGCTGGGGCTTATCTTAAAATAATTTAATACGGCTGTTTCCATAAGAACCTCCGTTTTAGTTCTTCACCTGTAAAACCAAAGGCTCCTTTAGGAAAGAAAACACACACACACACACACCTTCTTTCCTTCTTACCTTCTTACCTCTTGGCAACTCCTGTACAGTTTTCAGTATCTTCTCATCCCTCCCCAAGCCCTAACCTGAGACTCTGTTCATAAGACTGAATTCTGGACCTATTCCCCTTTCTCGGTGTTCTTTTCAGCCAACTCCTGCCTTATCTCACCTAATGATAAAGGTTGTTTATGTTTGTTTTTTAAGTTTCACTTTTACATAAATACAACACATAATTCTGGAAATATTTTCAATGCAAAAAGAGAACAGTTGTCCATAATGCCACCATCCAGAGATAGATTCCACGGCTAACACGAACATTTTAGAATGTTTCCTGAGTCTCTTTCTTGCAGTCGTACTATAGAATGTGATTTTAGACGTGACTTTATTCTAAAGTCGGCAGAGTTTCATTGCCGTGATGTGTCTTAATTCCAATGGTGGGCATTCGGGTTCCTTCCCGTTTTTTGACAAATACTAACTACCATGAACGTTCCTGTATATAAGTCATTGATTGCATTTCTGATTGCTGCCTTAGGATAAACTCCTGAGTGGAACTAGGCCAGAAAGAATGATTTTTAGGGGTTTCGGTGCAAATTGCCAAATTGCCTCCTAGAAAGTTTGCACAGATGTTTAACTGTTCCCACCATCCCTGCACCATCTGTCGTGCGTTCTGTGACAACCAACATTTTCACCTGTGATTTTGGTAGGGAAACTCCTAGGTTATTTGACTTGGTATATCTTTGCTTACATTATAAAACGTATAGACTTTTTTCATGTTAGTTAATGATACCGTGATTTACATAAGGAGAATATATATTTGGTCTTTATTCCCCTTCTTGGCACAGAGTTCCTAAAACCTTTGGAATTTCATAAGTGACCATAGAGATAAAGGTATCTTCTTTATCTGTTAACAAACCCCTTTCAACCACATCTGGGTTTATGTTAATGAGCTGACTTTTGGCAGGGCTCTATAGATGGGGCTTGGTTGCCCCAGAAGCAACCTCGGGATTAGAAGGGAACTTTTAGCCCCACCCCACAATGTGGGGTGGGGGTAGGGAGGCAGACCAGCTGGAGTCGGTCACCCACGCCCAGTGATGTCATCCATGGGGCCAGGTAATGAAGTCTCCTCGAAGTGGGGGGTGGGGCGGCTCATGAGACTGAACCCTTGGCCAGTGGAACCTGACACTCTTCAGGTAGATGGTGTCAGAATTGAGTTAAATAGGACACCAGCTGGTGTCACGAGAATTGTTTGGCAGAGGGAAAGTCCCACCCATTTGGTAGAGAGTATAAAGCTACACTGACCTATCGGCGGTCCTTCTCTTCTGAAACATCTTCATACCCTTTGTCCCTTTGTACAAGGGTTGTTCTTCTCACCTCTGTGTGAACAGCTGCTATATTCACAGCAGTGGTCATCTCTGTTATTGCGGATGTTTTCCGAGCTCACTGGCTTGTCATTTCATGTTATATAGAAATGGATCTTTCTCTGTGGTTAAATCCGTACAACATTTTTTGTGATTTCAATTTGCTTTTAAGTTCCAAGTGTTCTTTCTCAGTCGTAGATCAAATATTCACCCTTTTCTAGAGCTTTTCTTTTTTCCTTCTGTTCATTACGTGTCTCGCTTGGATCCACGTGAACTTTATTTTGGTTTCTGGCGCATGAGACGAGGGCTTAAACCAGTTTTGTTCTGTTTTCAGTTAGCTCGTTGACGGCTCCAGCGCTGGTTAATGGGAAATCTTCCATGGAACTGTAATGCCACTTTTTTTTTTTTAAGATTTTATTTATTTATTTGACAGAGATCACAAGCAGGCAGAGAGAGAGGGGGAAGCAGGCTCCCCGCTGAGCAGAGAGCCCGATGTGGGGCTCGATCCCAAGACCCTGAGATCATGACCTGAGCGGAAGGCAGAAGCTTAACCCACTGAGCCAGCCAGGCACCCCTGTGATGCCACTTTTATCACATTAACTTCCTGCGCGCGGCTTTTCTGAGATACTCCCCCTTCGAGCGGTCCATCCCAGTACCCCTGGGGGAGCTGCCATTCGGAGGATGGGATCCAGTTTCCCCTGTTATTTCTGGAATCCACCTGGGAACTGGATCCGGGGATTACTTCGCTGACTCTAGCCTGCCATAGCCCTCAGGATGGTACATCTTCAAGTGATGTAGTCAGTGTAACCTACCTGCAGGTTTGATCTTGGAATGCACGGACAGCGCCTTCTCGTTAGAACTGAGAGTCCTCAGAGCTTGGTACCCGGGGCTGACAGCACCTCAGCGTTCTCAGCCCTGTCAAATGACAAAATGAAAACCGTTCAGTCATGGGTTTACCCTTCCTTGATGTGAGGGACCACGAGCCGTGGATTGGGGGGGGGGGGGTGGAGTACAGCGCCTCGCGGTGCCCGGAGCACTGGGGTGGGATTGGGGGCCAGAGCGAATGGCGGAGAAAAGAGCAGTGTGGGAACCCGTGGGCACGGCTGGCTGGGAGGTCCTGCTTTGCGGGGTACGGCCAGCTGGCGGAAGCGCACTGGGGCCGTGCTCTGTGTGTGTTAGGTTTCCTTGACGGGTGCCTCCCAGACCGGCTGACTTGGGCTGGGCCCCGCTGCAGCCTCCATGTCGTGGCCCAGCGATATGAAGGATTCCCGGGGTCTGCCCCAGCCTAGACTTCAACAGACTTTGGGAGGGGATCCCCAGCCACCCTGCGCGTCTGTGAAGGGAGCTGCCGTCTCTCTGCTGGGCCACAGCGGGGCGGTGGGGGTGCTCCCCAGCGCGGAGGGCCAGAAGGAGCCGCAGCCCCGGCCTCTGCTCAGACAGCCCACCCACGCCAGCCCCGAGTCTGACCAGGCCAAGACCGGCTTTCTCAGGCTCCCAGATCTGGCCCTGAAGGCTGGAGGGGGAGACCCCACAGCCGCTACTCAGCTTGGCGGTGATTGACTTTCCCTGAGTTACTTTGCGCCTGGCTTGAAGCCCTTTCATATGTATTACAAACTCCCCAGGGAAGAACCCTCTCCTGCCCTGAGAAGAGAGCAGGTGAAGTTCTTGGGAAACTTAACCCGTCCTTTCAGCCAACTCCCTAAAGATCTCTTGCAAAACTTAAGGTCTAGGCCTTAGGGCTGTCGGTTATTTTGACCTCCCCCCTCCTGGGCGTAACCACACTCAAGTAGGCCTGGGTGCCTCCCGCAGGCAGAGCCGGCAGGATGGGCGCGAGGTAACCCCTGGACTTCATTCCGTCTGTCCCAAATCCCAGGTCTGCCTGCCATTTGGGCACCAAGCTCCTTGTGTTTGGGGGAAGAGGAACATGAGTTAAGGAACACTGGGTTAGAAGGGTAGAATTCACACCTGTCACCCTGGCCTACAAGGCCCTCAGGGACTGGGGACAGCTCACCTGTCCAGACCGGTCTCGTCCCCTCTCCTCACGGGGCTTGCAGGCCCCCCAGCCCTGGAAATCTGTTCGTCTCCCGACCAGGTGTTTATAACTACTGCCCTCGCTCCCTGGAAGGCTCTTCCCCCCCGCCCAACTCCAGAGAGCTCTTTCAGGTCCCTCAGGCCTCAAACCAAGATGTCTCCTCCCCACGCAGGCCCTCCCTGACCCACTGATCCAGACTAACGGCTTCCTCCTGCCGCCGTCTCTCCTTGACTTCACCCTGTTTGTTTCCTTCTCAAATCTTTTCAGAAGTAACCGTTATATTTTTTAAAAAGTCTACCGTTGGCCTTTGTCTCCCCGACAAGAAAGTGAGCTCAGTGAATCCAGGCCCCTGGTTTGCCCAGAGTGCTACTGACCCCACAGGGCCTGTGACAGAGGGAACCATCCAGAATATGCCATTCATGGCGTCACAAGAGGAGAAACCCTAGCCCCTCAGTAGGAGGGGGGCTGTGGCTCTCATGTCGGGATTGCAGGAGAGGGCCAGGCAGGAGACCCAACAGCCAGCAGCGGTCCTAGTTTCCGGTACTACTCGCCTTCACCCTCTGCTTTGGGTCCGGTGAACCCCAGTCTTAGCCTCCCATCAACCAGCCGCGGAGCCCCACCGCTAAACACCAGACGCAGCTGGGCCCAAGGTGCAGGCACGCGCGCCTTCGGAAGGATTTTTTCACGCTCAGAACTGTCTTTGACCTCTGCTCCCAGCTGGATCATCTGCTTGCAGGGGCTAATAAGCAGCAAAACAGATGGTCAAAGAGCCTGGTGGTATTGCTGGAACCCCGGACGCGACCTACTTGAGCAGCTTGTGTCCATGGAGGTCTGCAGACCCATGATTTTGACCGCAAGTGCAGTCTCGTGCTGTGGTCCCGTTTCTGCGGGCAAAGCTGCTTTCGTTTACACGCAGCATGAAGGACATATGACTGTCCCGCTGTGTAAAAAGCCACTGTGGGGCCTGCCCCCCCCCCACCCCGGGCAGCTGCCCCCCCCACTGCACACACTTGGGAGGCACCACTGCGGCCCAGTTTTGAAAACTAAGAACCTGGGCTCCTTTCTGTCAAAGGAAATATGACACATTTCCCCTACTTCTTCCCTTTTTATTTTTGTCAGAGCCACACCCCAGTGGTGAACACACTGGTCCTGTGTTCAGCCCGAGGGGCCTTAGTCGGGCCAGGCCCCCTCCTCCAGCAGCTAAGCTTCCAGCCGGGCTCCTCCCCCATCAGACTGGCTGGCTTTACTCTGCTTCCCTCGCTTCGCTCTCCATTCATGTGGCTCACCCAGCCTGGGGTGGGGGTGGAGGTGCGGGACGCCATGGCCCAAGCTCCCAGACCTGAGCCTGGGTGGGCTGTCCCTGCGTGACCCAGCGTCTGCATCCCACGTCCCTGAAGACCCTTCCAGGACTGCAGGTCCTCCGGGGGAGCCCTTCTGTCTCCTCTAGCGTCTGACCACTGCCAGGCTGTGGGGCTCTGGGCTTAACTTCTAGGAGTTTCCATTTCCTCTCTGTGGTAATAATAATTTAAATAGTACTTACTAGGTAACGTTCCCCACATGCTGAAGATAAATTTACCTCATTTAATTCCTATAACGTCTACAAAATAAGTTCTAGTAGACCCATTTTCCAGATGAGAATACCGGGCCCTGGGATGTTAAGTAATACAGATGGTAAGCAGTCAGCCTGGGACTTGAACCCAGGACACACAGCTGCCACGTCTGACAGATGTCACCAGCCACCTGCTGTGGGGAAGTGGGGAAGTGCCTGATCTTTACTGAGCCTCAGGTTCTCCTGGAAAACGGAGATATGAACCATAGAGCGGCTCCCCCAGGGTTCTTGTGAGAACTTAATAAAGTAGTACTTTCCCTAAGCTCGCACAGAGTAAGTGCCCGCGAGATGCTGGTCTGTTTCTAACTACAAGTAAGGTCTCCGCCAAATTAGATTGCTTGCTCGACGCCTTCCACTGACCAGAGAATTCTCCGAGCAAGCTCTGCTTGCTCATTATCTCTGCCAAAGGAAATAGGACACATTTCCAGCTTTCTTAAATCATTAATGAACAGAAGACCGGGAGGTGAATTTTTAACTGATAACCACCTAGTAACCCACCTGTTTTCTCTTTCAAGCTTCTGTTCAGACAACAGAGTGATACCGTCCAGGTTCTACCGGGCAGTCCCGTTGGCTCTGGCTGTGCTGGGTGGGGGTGGGGGGTGGGGGCCGCTGCCCTTGACCCCAGCTGTGCCCACATCTCCTGTGTCCTCCTCTCCGTGTTCAGGTCTGGAAGCTGGTGGCTCAGAAAACATATCTGAGAAAGAGAGGAAATTCTTGTAGAGAGCCCACATTTAGGAAATGGGAAGAATAAAGGGGCCAGAAGGAGGAGAACCAGGACAGAGAAGTGGGCAGGAAAAGTAAACACAGCAGGGAGTTTGATCAACTCTGTGTGCTGTTGCCTAAGTCCATTCAGTCATTCACATGTCACTCAGACACTAAGTGCCTGCCTTGTGCCTGGTGGCCCTGGGGGTTGGGGACATAACAGTGAAAGATAAATTTTTGGTAAACAGTCAGCCAGCTAACTAGAGATATGTGAAAGCGAGCGGGAGATAAGTCCTGGTCCTCATGGAGTTTACATCCCACTGGGGGTTGGGGGGGGTATGACGAGAAAAGGTGGAGAATGGGAGACAGTAAAAAGCTGCAGAGAGAGCAGGAAAGGGGCCCAGGGAGCACCAGAGGCTGCTGCGGGGGTGGGGGGGGGCAGTCAAGGTGAAGATGCAAGGAGGGGGGGATGGTCTGGCCTCCCTGAGAAAGGAGCATTGGAGCACAGAGACCCAAGGGAGGCGAGGGAGGGAGACTTGTGACAACAGAAGAGCATTCCAGGCAGAGGTACTAGCAAGTGCCAGAGCCCTGACTTGCCTCAAGTTCTTGGAAAATACAGCAGAAGCCTCCTTAGTGGAAGCTGGGGGGGGGGGGGGGGGGGAGGTGGGGAGGGAGCAAGACTAATGGGAGAGGTTCGGTTCCTAAAGGAGCAGGAAGAAGGCCGGGTGTGGCAAAGTAACCCTTGGTAGCACGTTCCAGAAGACGAACAGCCCCCCAGGGAGAGCAGAGGTTAGCGTTCCTGGGGGAGGAAGTCGGAGGTCCCAGAGTGCAAGGCGCACTCTCCTGGAGGGGCCGCTGTCTGTGGGTTCCCGATGACCCATCGTGGGCCACACTCCAAGGGCTCACGGAACACCTAGTGAGTGGAACAGACCTGCGGCATGAAAGACGTGCAGGGGCGCTCGGTGAGGCCCCCTTGGGGCGTCATGAGCAACAGGGGCACGCAGGTGGGAATCGGGTAGATGGCGAGAGCCCTCAGCCCCCGCGCTGCGGAACATCTGGTTTGCGTACTGGATGTCATGAGTCTGGGCAGGAAGAACGAATTGGGGAAAAAAAAAAAAAAAAAGGATGAGGGTGGGTCTTTTTGGTTGTTTTTATATAAGACAAAATAGAGGAAAAGGGAGTTTTGTGGGAATCTCGATCATTGGGATAAGATGAAAATGTAATACTGAAAGCCATGAGTAGAGCAGGGACAACTGAGAAGCCATAAGTAAGTGTGGGGTCAATGTCGCTACACAACAGGGCCCCATAGTGATGAAGCTGCTGGTCCTGTAGTGGATCACAGAGAGGGACCAAGCACACTCCAGAGATGGAGACCAGAGCTACCGACCCTCCTCTGTGAAAGGGGACGAAGGGACTAGGACAGTTTGTAAGGTTTCTTTTGACTCCATGACTCAGGACATTTTGGCAGTCTTGAGAAGCAAGTGCCCGTGGCAGGAGGTGGTGTTTCACCCACATTCACCTCAGCATTAGTTCTAGTCTGGCAAAGTAATGTCGAACAACGTGATCTATACAGATGTCCTCGTGCTATCATGGTGTTTACAAAGCAGGATACAAACATATTTACGCGAGCCCAACTGTAAAACAACGTTATGGAAGGAAATGTGTTGTTAAGAGTAGTTGTTTCTTCAACCCGAAGTTACAGGTGATTTTTGGTCATTCGCATATTTTTCTAGTTTCCTACGATCAGCATCTATTGCTTTATTATGAACAGGGAAAAGTTCAGCTAAAAAAGGGCAGCGGTGACTCAGCAGTCTGCGGGTTCCCCTCTGAAGGAAGCAAGGCTTACTGTGAAAGGGAATGAAAAAGCTCATGGTGGCAAGAACGTGATTGCTAGGATCGTTAAAGGCCAAAAAAGCCAGGGTAGGCTCCTGGCACAGCAGAGGAGAAGAGCGCCACACGCTTTTCCAGCCGAACATCCATCTGTATTCACTTTGAGACGTTTAGACAAAGAAGCTAGGACCAGCCTCCAGCCTTAGTCCATGAGGTCCTGAAGCCTGTCCAGGTGTCCCATAGGACACAGGACACGTCCAGCACTGTGCGCAGTGTAGCCAAGGCACCAAACACAGCCCGCCCCTCTCCTCAAGCAGCTTTGCTGGCTTGTTAGGACACGTGCCTGAGATTACTAAAGGATGCCACAGGGCCCGCCCGCCCTCCCTCCCTCATTCATTCAAAAAAAGTTCCTAGTGTGTATCACCCCACATTCTAGGGACAAAATGGAGAGCAAACTAGACGGGGGCAGGTGTCAGTAGGATTTAGAGGCAGAAAGCAGGGTCGGACCTCAGCAGTGGGGTGGGGGGTGCTTGAGCACAGCAAGGGTGGAGCACAGGGAGCAGGCCCCCCTCGGAGAGAAGCGCAAGTTCAGAGTGGCTTCAGGTGGCTGTGACCCCGAACTCCAGGCGAAGGAGCTGCAACTGAACTCTGCGCCTGTGAAGGGGGGAGAAGGGAAGCCAGGGTGACCACCTTCTCCGCAGACCCACTTTGGGGCTTCCCAGCTGCAGTTTGATTTGTTTCTCTCTCCGCTGAGAACCTACCCAAGGACAGTTGAGGAAGAGAGAGATCAAAAACAAAGGCCAGGCTGGCGCTCCCATCCCTTCCTGCGGCCGAGCCTGTGGCGTGGAGGGGGCGGGGCCGTCTTCCAGTTGAAATGCTTGTAATAGGCCCAAAACAGGGGCAGCAAGAGGGAGCATTCATATGAAGCCACCCCTGCTCCCCACCTCTGGGTCCAGGGCAGCGGAGGCAAGTCAGACCTCACTTTCTACAGCACACTTGTTCAAATCAGGGTTCCAGCCCTGGAAATTCTCTCCACACCCTGATACCTAAACCCACTAAAAACACAGATACAGGTTTTTACAAGCATTTGTTAAATATCCAAAACCGTACAAAACACCCTCCTGCTGGGGATTCCCTGCCTCCCCCTGTCCCGCACCCCCCAACCCCCTGCACCACAGGCCAGACTGGTTAGACCCCCCCACTATGCTAAACTCACAACACAGGGCCTAAAGACACCTTTATCATACCTGGTAAGTCTTGCTGTCGCAAGCACAAAGCTCCAACTGCATTCAAACAGGGCCTCGGCCTCCTGTTTTCATTAATTCAGGCCTCCCAAGACTCTGGTCAGTACGCACTACGGATGTAGGGGGCCTCCTCGGGGATAGCCCCTCGCTCTCCCATCTCTGAGCTCCCCTGGAGAAGCCATGGGCAGGGGCCTGTGTGCAGGTCCTCACAGGCTCAAAAACCTCATTGCAGGCACAGATTGATGTTTCTGTTCTAATGGGCCCCAGCCTCACCCCCAGGCAGTGTCCCCCACTCTCTGCCAAAGGAGTTGCTGATAAATCTTTATTCTCCGTGTTTGTCCTCTGAATGCAGCCACCTGCTAGAGTGAATGATTGTGACCTTCCAGATTCATATGTTGGAGCCTAAGCTCAGTGTGATGGTATCAGGAGGTGAGGCCTCTGGGAGGTGATTAGGTTCACAGCAGAGCCCTCGTGAAAGAGGTCCCCCAAAGAAAATCAAGAGGCCCCAGAAAGCTCTCATCCCTTCTGTCCTGTGAGGACACAGCCAAAGATGTCCATCTATGAACCAGGAGGTGGGCTGACCAGCCACCAAATCAGCCAGTGCCTACATCTCGGACGTCCCAGCCTCCAGAGCCGAGTCTGCTGTTTCTAAGTTGCCCAGTCTGTGGTGTCTGGTGCAGTGGCCCAGGGACACGAGGACAGTCCCCCTCCCTCAGGCGGGCCCCATATCCTGTTCCCAAGAACGTGTCCTTTCTCTCCCTCTGGGCACTTTCTGTTCTTGTAAAACAAATAAGGGATGTGGTCAGACACCCCTTCCTTCCAGTCAGCTGTGGGAAAGAGGGAGGGGCTGCTCCTCCCCAGGGACCCTCCAGACGCTACCCTCCGGCTGCACCAGTGTCCCTGGCGCTGGATGTCACTCTGGTTTGTCCCCAGCACCTGGTGTCTTCTAAGGCCGGCAGCACTGAGTTCCAGAGCTCTGGGCCGTCATTCCGAAGTGGAAGTTTTGCAAACACAAAGGTATTGTATGCGGATGACTGCTGTAGAGGCCAATTTGGAGGGGTCCTTTGAGGTAAACACGGTTTGAAAAACATTTTTCAAACACGATAAGGAAGGTGTATATTACATTTAAGTTTTCTGCAGGTCAGTTGGGCAATAAAATCGCTAAAAAATATTGCTGCCTTTGACTCAGGGACTGTACTCTGAGATCTAGCCTAAGGAAAAACCAGAATCCTACAAGCATCTTCCCTGACTGTCACTTGTAACAGTGAAAAATGGAAACAAGTTGTCTGATAGGGGCACGGATAAATCTATTGAGAGGAGCTAATACGCAGCCATTGTTCATGTTTTTGAGGACTATTTAACAGCTTTGAAAACAGGTTCACAGTATTCAGTGAGAAGATCATTATGGTCAACCGTATGATTATTTTAAAAATATACCAGCACATAGGAAAAAAAAATATTGGTAGAACATTAATAGTGCTTCTATGTATGCGGTGAGATAAAGGTTATTTTTTATTTTTTTTCTTTTTAAAAATTATTTTCCAAGATTTCTATAATTACTGTTGTCAGGAAAAAAACGTGGACACTTTAAAAAGTGGGGAGTACGACTGTGTGATTTCATTACCAGGCGGCCTCTTGTCCTCGTGCGTCCTGACTCCCAGCGCCGGGGCGGCGGGCTCACAGGGCGGCCGAGCCGGGCTCCTCAACCCCAGCTCACGTGAGCGCACGCTGGCTGTGGAGCTTCCGGAGTCAGTGCCGGGCCCCAGCCTCCCAAGCTCTGACTGCACTGGTCGGGGTCCCACTGATGGTGGTTCTTCCCGCTCCCGGTGGTGCCGCCGTCGCCCTGAGAACCGTGGATCCCTGTGCCTGTAGCACTGTGCCCCCCTTCAGGCCCCCAAGGCCCCCGTTGGCTTCTCCTTCACCCCCGGCAAGCCCTCCCTTGTCAGGATCTGAGAAACTCCCTCACAGACGTTTCCAGTGGCTTGTGGTGTCGGAAGCGCAGCGAAGGCGCTGTTCAGAGGGCCTCCGTGAGCCCGTGTCAGGCCCTCCCAGCTGCCCGGGCCAGGGGGTGGGGGGCGGGGGGGCTTCCCCTGAGCTCGGCCCAGGGAGGCCGCTGAGGCCTCACCATGTGGGTCCTGCCCGGAGGTTCCCTCCAACTTCTTGTTCCCGCTGGGGTTGGAAGGAAGGTTGCCATAGGTGTTTATGGAATTCCAGAAGGGAGAACGTGAGCTTGTGAGGACGCTGGGAGGGAGACTGGGCACTGACAGATGTGACTTCCATCAGGTCACAGGAAGGTGGCCGTGCGAAGGGCAGGAGAAAATGACCGTCCCCGGGCCAAGGCGGAGTGAGCAGCTGCTGTTCCTGGGCCTCATGGCCGTCGCGGCGGCGGTCATCTCCCTGCTGTTCTACGCTCTGCTCTGGAAGGCCGGCAACCTCGTGGACTTGCCCAACCTCAGAATCGGCTTCTACAACTTCTGCCTGTGGGACGAGGGCACTGGCTCCCTGCGGTGCCACCAGTTCCCTGAGCTGGAGGCCCTGGGCGTGCCGCGGGGCGGCCTGGCCCTGGCCAGGCTGGGTGTGTACGGGGCCCTGGTCCTCGCGCTCTTCGTCCCCCTGCCTCTCCTCCTGGCCCGGTGCAACGGCAGCGAGGGGGAGTGGCAGCTGGCGGTGGGCTTCCTGGCCATGTCCTCTCTGCTGCTGGCCAGTGGCCTGGGCCTCTTCCTCACCTACACCTGGAAGTGGCTCAGGCTGTCCCTCCTGGGGCCTGGGTTTTTAGCTCTGGGCACTGCCCTGGCCTTACTTGTCCTCTTGCTTATGGCCACGGTCATGTTCCCGCAGAGGGCGGAGGACAAGAGCAAGCTGGACATCTTCTAGTTCTATCTAAAGGCTTTCATGATTGCAAGAGTTCAGTTTGAACCATGCTCGGAGAAGGTGCCAGAAAATTGAGGAGCTAGTGTGTCTTCTCAGCCTGTTTCATAGTGAACGCTGATCTCAAGCCCTAGCAGACGGGCCCCACCCCAGAGAAAGGGGGGTACCCAGTGTCCAGAAGGCCAGGAGGCAGCAGTGGTGGGACAACCTTTGTGCAGGGTTGTCCTTCCTGTGGGACTTCTGAGGTTCCCAAGGACACCCCCAGACCACACAGCTCCTTGTCCAGAGAACTCCTGCTCTAATGCACTGATCTAAGCAAGCCATTCTTACTTCGTCCTCAGGAGGACAGGGAGAGGATTGCCCTCACGAGGCCTGATTGCCAGGGTAATTGGCCAGATATCAGACTAGAACCCAGGAAAGGTTTATGTCAACAAATGGGGAACATTATGAGAGACAGAGCGTGCCTCAGTGTCCCTTGGGGCCCTGGTTAGCAAGCTCCCCCTCCCGGGGTGGGTGTGACATGCGTAGCCCGATACCACTCCCAAAGGCCCAGGAGGGACCCCTTGAGGGATTCACCACAAACAGAACCCGTGGGCACAAACAGAAGCCTCGGAGGCTTTGAGGGCTCTCCTGGAAAGGCTCCTGGACCCGAGGCCAGACACCGCAGGGGCGGCAACGGGCAAATCATTCCTCGCACGTGCCCTGGGAGTCGGGAACAGAATGCACCAGATCCCAGGGCAGGAGAGGAAGGCGCACGGAGCTGTCCGGGGGACGTACAGAGGCGGCGCCTCCCTCTCCACTCCTCCACCTGGAACTGCAAAGGACAGAAGCACAACCTTCGCCTCGCGGGACTGTATTTCTCCGCATCTGCGTATCAGAAAACCCGGGCAGCGAACGACAGCCCCATTCCATGCCTGTCCGGAGCCACCCTGAGCAGAGACAGAAATGCGGACTCTGGTGGGGTCTCGTCCACAGTCTCGTCCACAGTCTCCCGCGGACTCCCGGGCCACTCTTGCTTCACAACTGCCCAGGGGCTGAGGCTGAGCCGCCGAGTGGAGGGAAGGTGGCGGCGCGGGGGGGCGGAGGCCTTCCAGTCCAGAGCCCAGGCAGAGCAGGGCACCGCGGGCGGGACACCTGCCTCCCGGGCGGCACAGGTGAGGGGAGCTCGGTTTAGAACAAGCTTCCTCCGCAGGGAGAGATCACGCTGACGAAACGGTCAGGCTTCCCGTGAACTTAGCAGCCGTACTCTTCCTTCTTTCAAAGTTACTAAGTTGACGCTTTGGTTCCAATAAGTGTGACCCCCATGTCCACCTTCCCCTGAACCTGGGAAGTGAATAAAGCCAGACCCTCCGAACGGGGGAGGCTCATTTTGGCTCCTCATTTCCACACACTCGGCGTTGACAGGTCCCAAGGCCCAGAGCCTCCTGGGCTTCCCCTCCGAGGTGCATCTGCCAGGCCAGGGAGGGGAGGACCGGGCGGTGTCGGCATCCTTGGGCAGGTCCCGGGCCAGGAGGGGAAGCCAGCTTCCTCCAGCGTCCTGGGTAAAAGTCCTGGGGAGTCTATCCCTTAGCTGAAAAATATTTCCCTGACGTATTTTAACATGTCCGCATCCTCCTCAGGGCTCCCGCTGCACACAGAGTCAGACCCTGGGGGCCCCTGAGGAGGGCTGAGGCCTGGAGGAAGGGCGTCTTTCCCAATGTCCTCATCCTCACTTCTACTCCCAGGAGATCCTGGTGACGACGCTGAGCGGGTTGGGGACAGCTCTGGCTTATCAGCGCCCACCAGAGTTGGAGACTCCAAGGGCCTTTCCTGTTTCCGGGCCTGCGGGAGTAGGAGAAATGATAGGCAAAACAGACATGTTATTTCCCGAGTGAACGTGCGGGTTTATCCATTGGCGAGGCAGAAGCCACTGTGAAGCCAGCGTGTGACCGGGTCAGGCACTGCTCCCCCATCAGAGCCTCTCCTCCCGCTGCCCTCCCTCCTGGCCCTCACAGCTCCTGTACAAGTCAAGACCAATGTGGGAGAGACGTGGGCAGGGGCCTGAGGAATACCAGAGAGGAAAAGAAAAACAGGAAAAACATCTGGAAGGGCAGGGCTGACAGAATGGAAGGAGCAGGGGATACAACACTTGAGTGTGGGCGTAAGCTCTGTCACTTATTGGCTCTGTGACTAAGGGGAAATCCCTGGGCCTCAATTTCTTTATCTGTAAAATGGGGATAATATCTGAAATAATGGTCACCAGGTGACAGCAAGGATTAAATGAGACAATAACATATGAAAGTACCCCATCAACTACACAACACTAAGGTGGTACAATTACTATTTGCCTCAGAAGCCAGGAGACGTGGGTGGCTGTGGGCTAAGGAGAAGTACAACGGTACGAAGTCACCTCACCCGACTGAGACCCTGCAGAGAATATAAGCAGTTCGAGACTTCCCGTCCCCTCCACACACCAGCAGTCAGCCCAGAGACAGCGGCCCTCCCTCCCACGGCCACTCCCTCCCCAGGTGTCCAGCCCCAAACATTAAGTCCCACCTCACATGGGGAGAGGCCAAGGGGAGCGCGACCTTGAGAGAAGTGCTAGAAAAGGGCCAGGTGGAAGAAATGGGATGACAGATGATACGGGTCCCCAAGGCCGCCTGAGAATGCAGGACGTCTCTTTTATTGCCTCTCACCAGGGCCCAGTCCAGTTTCTGGTCCCAAGAGTAAGAAGAGACACAGTTGACTTTACCTCAACCAGGATCCCCAGAGCGACGTCTACCATTTCAGCTTCATTCATGCAGTACACGGTCCTCGCTGTGGCAAGTCTGAAAGGAAGGCATGATGCTAGCATGGGGACACGTGGGTCTCAGGTCTCACGAGAGGGAAGAACATGAAAGAGTCCCATCCCTGGGCCTCCCCACCTGCTGCCGCCTTCCAGTCTGAGAGGGGGGCATGATGGCCAGTTCCCACACACAATGGACACCAGCAGATCAAACAGATCATCAGGCCAAGACGTGACTGACCCCCACCTACACCCATGAGCACAGGAGAACAGGACCGCAAGTCAGAAGGGATGTGGGTCAGTTAGGACAACACAGAAAAGGAAAAGCCAAGGAGGGGGGCACTGTAGTGCCCAATCTAGGAGATTGCAGGGACCTCCCCTCCCTGGCAGCCTGAAGGCTCCCCCAAATTACCACCATTCAACTAGCTGCCCCCACAGCGTCTGACTGCACACCGGCTCAGTGACTGCTCCTCTGTCTGTCCCTGAAGATCTGCCCATGGGAGACTGGACCCTGGTCCACTCAGCTCGACCACTGGAGGGTCACAATTTTGGGTGCAAATGAAGAGAGTGGCATTTTGGACAACTGGTGTCTCTGAGAGCTTGGCTAACGTGTGCACGCCAGAGGGGAGCACTGCCTGGGAGCTGAGCCTTGAAGGCCTGGCTGGGGAGATGCACCGCAGAGCCGGGCGTGTGAGGGGAGCGCTCACTTCACCCCACCCCCCCCAGACCATGCACCTGCGAGCTGAAGAGGTTCTGCCAGGCTGAAACACCCACCCACCTCCCTGTTCCACCAGCACCAGAAGGCTCAGCCCCAGCAACTGTGACGCCCCCAAGCCCTCCCTTCTGATTCCTCCGGGAACCCCAGCCAGAAGTCCCACCTTGCTGCGGCAGCCCCCTGAGCTGCCGGTCTCCTCCCCTTGGGGGTCTTCACTGCCACCTTTCTCTTCTCGGCCTCCTGGGCTGTCATCCATGGGGGAAGGACCCTCTTTTTATCCTCAGATTTTAAGTCTCCCATCTCTCTTTTCTCTCCTGAAGATGAGTCAGGGCCCAGGCTTAATGACTTGCGTTTCGAATTCAGGACAGCAAACTCCACTCTCATCACA
Organism: Martes martes; assembly: GCF_963455335.1. Lineage (NCBI taxonomy): Eukaryota > Metazoa > Chordata > Mammalia > Carnivora > Mustelidae > Martes > Martes martes. Next base: position 90,368,218 of record NC_137899.1, read on the forward strand.
CCAGGAATTACAGGTCTGTGTGTCACACTGCATGGGAGTCGCACTGCAATTCCTACAAAGAACAAAGTCCAGTGAATTCTAAGAAGTTAGAATACTTCCAGTCATCCACTGTAATTACTGGTCAGGACAGGCCACAGGTTAGCGGGGCAAAGAGCAGGGCCCGGGAGACTGAGATGGCCACTCTCCTTCTTCCTACCATCCAAGATGCATGCTGTCCCCAGGGTGTCCTGCCTCTCCTACTCCTAACCTCTCTCTCTCTCTTCTCCCCAAATACAGACTTTTCATTTCCTCTACCTTGGTGTGGTTACAGAGAACCCGAAGTCCATTTTGATCTCTGGGAAGGCTGAATCAACCAACCAACCCACCAACCCCCCCCCCCTCCCTTAATCGGAAGATACTTCTGACTGGCCAGATTTTAGCTGGCTTCTGGATGGGAGAATCCCAAAGACCCAAGGGCAGCCTCTCATCTAATGGTCTCTCTTCTCTCCTCCGCCTAAAGTTCAGTCCCCACCCTGGAGCTCAAAGGGTGCAAGTCGAACCCTTCCACTTGCCAGCCAACCCTGAAAGCAGCTCAGGGCTCCGCTTAGGGAGGACCTTACTGGAATAGAGCTTGCCTCAAAAAGGGTCAGCCACAAATAAGGGATCCCTCTCTGAATCAAAATCATTTATTGTTCATCTAGAAGGCTGATTATAACTTAAAAATGAGCAGAACGTCATCCTAACCTGTCTGGCCGGAGGACAGACCTTGGCCAACGTACCTCGCTGCTGTCAGAATTCAGGCAATGGTAATAGTCATTCCCACAACTAAGGAGCACTGCTAACCGCCAGGCATCCCGACATCCATTCGACCCCAAGGCGGGTATTATCAAGCCCATTTTACAAACGAGGAACTGACTGCATGTGCACAAGGTTTCAAAGAAGTCTGAAATGGCCAGCCAGGGCTCGCAGCCGGGTCCTGCAGGCCAAACCCTGTGCCTAACCGACGCCACGCTGCCAAGCTGCCGGAGCGCAGAGGCCCGGCGGGGAGGGCCGGGAAGCCAGAAGGGGCCCGCGCTACCTGGGGAAACCCAGCCCCGCACGCTCAGGACGCGCCCGGCACCCCCACCCCCACCCGCCCCAAGCCACCGCCCGCCGCGGCCTCTGGGACCCTACGCCGCCCCAGCCGCCCCGGCCGCGGCGGGATGAGTGCCAACCTGCGGGGGGTGAGAGTGGAGGGGAAGCACGTGGATCTGCACGCGGCGCCTGGCTGACCGCGGGAGGGAGGTCACCCGCACGCTCGCTCGCGGCCCCGGTGCTCGGGGCAAGGGGGCAGGGCGGAGCTCAGTCCGGCCAGTGCGATCCTCCCGCCGGGGCTTCCCGCCCCGCCCGGCGCGCATCTCCCTCGCCCCGCGCGGCCATGGCACTTCCGGCCCCGGCCGCTGCCCGCGCGGAGAGCCGGCGCGCCCCCTGCAGGCAGCTCGCTCCGTGGGCGTCCCCGCCAGACCCGGACTCGTCTGCGTTCCGGCGGCCTGACAGTCAGTCTCTCCCGGACCAAACTCGGCTGCGGCTCCTCTGAACTGTCATCTAGGCCCTGCCTTTGGAGCGTCCCTGCCCCTTTCTGCATTGTCCAGTTTTAGCAAGCATCCTACCAAGCCATTTTAGCCAGGACCCCCCAGCCCCAATCCTGATTGCCTTCACATTTGGGCGGGCTCCTCATCTGTCACCATCTTCCAGGTGATGCCTGACCACTGAGATTGCCTTCAGCAAGAATCCTAGTGCCGAGTTTAGCCAGAGCCCTCCTCCCTCCACCCTCCTTACCCCTGGTGTTTCCTCTTAGCAACTTTCCATCCACTGACCCCACCCTGCTCCTTAGGTATCAAGTCCCTTCTCCTTGTTGTATCCAGAGTTGAGACTGATGGCTCTCCCCTACTACAAAAACCCACTGTAGTACCCGCCCTTGAATAAAGTCAGCCTTGGGGCACCTGGGTGGTTCAGTGGGTTAAAGCCTCTGTCTTCGGCTCGGGTCATGATCCCAGAGTCCTGGGATCGAGCCCTGCATTGGGCTCTCTGCTCAGCGGGGAGCCTGCCTCTCTGCCTACTTGTGATCTCTCTCTCTGTCAAATAAAATAAAATCTTTAAAAAAAATAATAAAGTCGGCCTTGATGTTTTTAACAAGTGTCACGAATAATTTTCTATTTAATAGAATATTTTTTCCTTTAACGGTCCCCAAACACGGCTCCACTGGAGGTCTGCTAGTCGGTCTTTATTAGGGTGTCAGTTCCTGGGCCCCCCAAGGGAGAAATTAAGATGAGGGGAGGAGGGTCTGCCTTTTTTAAAGCTCAGGATTCCCACAGGGATCAAGGTCAACTCTCCCTGGTGGGGGTCCACATCCCAGGGGGAGGGGGACAAGGTGAGCCCCTTGGGTGCAGGAAAAGAAAGCCTGTTCATATGTCATCTTAAAGGAAGTAGGTTCACTAATACTCAACATTCAGATCGGTGGCCAGGTGCTCCCTCTGCAAGCAAGAGCTCCACAAATCTTCCCAGGTGTCCTCTGTCTGTGTCTGTGTTTAGCCTGGTGCCAAGCACTAACGTGGACACGTGGAGCTAGCATCTAGTTTTAGTTAAACTCAGCTTACAGCAAAGAAACCTCCAGGTCACAGACATGACAAAAACCACAAGCACAAGCAGTCACAGGTGAACCTTCTTTTGCCGCACTTCAAGGTAAAAGGATGATCAGAACTGACCGTCTGACCCCAAAATGTGCAATTATCAAGACAGCCCTTTGAACTGTGATTTATAACAAATTCGCTAATGGTAATGACCCTCCATACATTAGAGGTGCACAACAGGGGAGCTCCAGCCCAAGCTCGGGGAGTCGGGACCCTGAAGCTCTCTTCCAGTTGTGTGGCACTTGGGGTTTCTAAAGCGCTTTCACCCGCTGGGCCGGGAATGTTTCACTCAATCAAGGCTTAAGGAGATAAATCCATGGTTTCAAGTCACAAAACCAACCCGTTGTGCACTAGGGTCACCTAGCTGCAGGCTGAACCTGAACTCTGCCTCCAGTCTTTTCCAGAGGGCAACACCCGGGGGGCAGGCCCTGCTTCTCTGGTTCTGCGGAAAGTATTAGAACTGCTGACCTCCAGGGTCCTCTGCTCTCAAGCTGTGAGCCAGGCAAACCCAGGTCTAACTGGTGAAGCATCGTTTTGTTTTGTGAATAAAGGAACAGAAAATACTTATTCTTAGTGGAATCGCTCCCTCCGTATTTGTCTCCCGAAAACCTCTTCCCATCACTGGCTGAAAAATGAGGTCTGAGGAACAGGAAACCTTTGCATCTGCACGAGTGGCTTTCTGTTTGAAGAGAGAGACGTCCAAGTGGGAATAGAAAACCAGAGCTGTGGGATCTGGACAGGCTGGAGTCAACGGCTAAAGTGCTTTGAAAGCCATGTTCCCAGGCCCGGCAGAGGCAGTAAGCACAGAGCAGAGAGCTCGGAGGACAGCAAGGCAGAGGCTCTCAAGCAGCCCAGGCTAGAGCCAGGAGCCACACCCATACCAGGTATGCGGGCTGCGGTGGGGGGTGGGGGGGTCCTGAGCTGCACTGGCTTGACAGCTTCCCCATAAGCTGCCCTTGCCCAAAAGAATGGGAGGAGTCTTGCTGGGGTTCTGAGCAGGTGCTGAGCAGCTCTTGTGAAGGAGAAGGAAATTCAAGTCTTGATGTGACTGACCGCAGGATGGGAGCTCATCCTGGAGGGTCTGGGTGGCCCAGGGAGGAACTCCAGGAGGAACGTGGCCTGACCGGCACTCAGGATGGAGTGAAGGCTGGGGAGAAATGGGCCAGGAGGGGGCAGGTTTGGCCACTTGTATTTGCTAATTTCAAAAGGTCAGAGGTGAATGGGATTTGGGTTTTTTCTGTTTTGTTTTGTATTTTCTGGCAGTGTGTTGTGGAATCCCACAGACTCTCAAGCGAAAGCCAAAACAAAAGGGAGGTGGATGTCCAGCCCAGAGCATAAAGGAAAAGAGAGAAGACAAAGCTTTTCAAGTGTTCTTTGTTTCTTTGCAAACCTTAAAGACATTCCCGTAGCCGTGGAGACCATATTGAGAAGAGAATGGGTAATAAAGAGAAACTGAAACAAAACTTTGAGGTTAAACAGTGAATTCTCTCACTCAAATGAAATACATGACAGCTTCTTAAATGTCCTACAGAATCTGTGGGGAAGATTATTTGCTGTTTCAGTGCAGAAGATGGGGACAATTGTAAATGGACAAGTCTTGGTTTTCTTCATTTGAAGAGAGGGCTACCAAGGTAGAAATCGGTAAAACTGTGTAAGTAACTACTTATCAGTCTCTGTTGTTCTCCCATAATTGAGCCACATAAACCCCTACTCTTCCTCCAAATCCCAAAAGAATGGGAGCCAAGGCCTTCGTTCCAACTTCATGATTTTCCAGAAGTAGGTAACTGGAGTACCCCCCTACACCTGCACCATCAGAACTGGGCTGGAGCCCAAAGAGGCCCTACAATGGCTCTTCGGAGCATCTGGGCACCAAGGCCACCCCCATCAGCCCTCAGAGCAGGAGACCCACCCCTTGCCGGCCTCCCCGGAAAAGCAAGCTTGGCCCACTGGCTCCCGCTCTCTAACCGTCCACCAGCAGAGGGCACTGGTGGCTGGCTCTGATCCACCTCCAAGATGTGAAGGAGGCAGAACAAGCGGAGCCGCAGTGGCAGAGGGACAGGGACACCCACCCAGGTGGACTGGGCAGCTGGAGTCAGAGGCCTCAGACCTCATCTCGAGAAGCTCCACCAATGCACGGAAGAAAAGGAACACTATGACCTCCCTGACTGCAGCCCAAAGAAAGGAAGAGCACAAACCTTACCTAGCCTGGAGGTGGGAGACAGGATGCCTAGCTCTAAGGCAAAGCAACAAGCAAACCTCCACACGGCTCAGCCCCACAGCTGGCAACACCTGGCGCGCAGGGCCTCAGCTCGCAGCTGACCAGCTTCCTGTTGGAACATCTGCCTCTCCAAGGGCAAAGGTGAGAGGAGACGCTCTGCTGCACGCACACGTTCCAGAAAGAGATACCAGGTGACCACGAGAATATTCTTTTTAAAAAAAAAAAAAAAAAAAGGAAAAATGAGCAAATATATACAAAATACTGTCACTCCCTCCTGGGCCAAGAGAGCAGCCATCATGCTGCATCTCCTGCTTCCTGAACTTTCGTCCCTGCCGCCTGAAGCATGCCCCTTGCGCAGCCCAGCACGCAGGTCTCTGGGGGCACTTGTGCCATGACTCAGTGTGGCTCCTGTCCGGCTCCTTCTCTGCTGCAGGAAAGAGCCAGAGTTCCCTGGACTGTCTTTCCCTGAGGAGTCCCCACACTGGCCAGGAGCAGGAAGCAGAGTGCTCTGTCTTCGGGTCCCGTCTCTCCACTCTCCCCAGGATAACACTGCCTCCGTGGGTGTCCCTCGGAGCGGGGGGGGGGGGTGTCCCATCAGAGTTTATGAGCCAGCAGGGTGGTCAGCTTGATCTTGCCATCCATGGACGCAGTAAGGCACGTCCCACAGTCCATGGCCGTGCTCCAGTCCACGGTGACCACAGGGGCTCGGTGGCCGCCCAGGCTCAAGCAGCTCTCCAGAACCTTCTCATCCCCGCCCAGCTGCAAGACAGGAGAGAGGAGGCATCAGCAGGCACTGTTCACACACACAGCCACTTTATCCACCAAACTGCCTCGAGTCTGGGGGCTGCCACCCCAACATGAGGAAGTGCCCGGGCACGCATCCCCATCTTTCCCTCCCAGAAGACCTCAGTTTAATTTCTTGTGCCAGGAAATGCCTTCACTGTCCCGACTATAGTCATTCCTTTGTCTTAGGTGGAAAATCTGCTCAAAAAGACAAGAGAACATTCTCTCTGCCACCTTTAACTCACTGTGGGCAGGTGCCTTCTGCACCCTCCCCAAACTACACCCAAATCTGCTCCTTCTGCACTTATTGCTCTCCAGCATGCGATCACACATGCCCTGCTGTTTCCCATCTGCTTCCCCCTGGAATGCAAGCTGCCGGAGGGCAGGCTGTGGGTCCTCTCTGGCAGCAGCCGGCACAGTGCTACACTGGCCACCCTGAGGATGTGTGAGCAGGGCTCTCCCTCGCCCAGCAGCACCAGCCTCCCGGGACTCAGTCCACAGCGAGGACAGTCAGAAGGGAACAAGGAAGGGGAAGCCAGGAGCACAGTTAATAACAATCAATCCAGCAAAAGAAAACACCCATGAGTAGGAAACAGAAGTATGGGCCCTCGTGGAGAAAACATCTTAAAAAAAATCATAGATCGTTTAAAGATTATAAAAAGTGGATCTAAAGTTCATTATATTCCTTAAGAAATTAGACCCTATAACTGGCATTTCAAAAATTATACAGAGCGGGGGTGCCTGGGTGGCTCAGTGGGTTAAAGCCTCTGCCTTCGGCTCAGGTCATGATCCCAGGGTCCTGGGATTGAGCCCCACATCGGGCTCTCTGCTCAGCAGGGAGCCTGCTTCCACTTCTCTCTCTCTCTCTCTGCCTACTTGTGATCTCTGCCTGTCAAATAAATAATAAATAAAATCTTCAAAAAAAAATTATACAGAGGGAAATCTTCCAAGCCATTAAATGGTTATAGAGCAAATCTGACAGCAAATTGTCAGCCCGCAGAAGCCACCCTGGCTTAAATGGAATTCCAGAACCTTCTCATCCCCAGCCAGCTGCAAGAGGACAGGAGAGGAGGAGGCCCTTCAGACAAATGACAAAGGCTGACTGGAACAGATGACAAAGGCTGACTGGGGACAAATAACAAGTGACGAGGCTCATGATTAAAAATACACAAACGCACACACAACACACAAAAAATCATACATAGAGCGAAGTACAGGCTAACAAACTCAGTTTTTAAATAATAAAATACAATTAGGCTTGCAGACAGAAAGCTTTTCATAGCATCTTCTAATAGCAATTACAAGAAATTACAGAGCCAATTTTGAGAAGGGAAGAGCCATTAATGCATCATCATCTGTGGAAAAGGGGAGCCTCAGTGATGGTAAGCCTGGATCACCCGTGGTGCCACACTCCGGACCAACAGTCTAGACGCCTTCCTCCCCCATTCCAGCGCTCTCACTTGCCTCTATCCCCGTGGGACACCAAGGCCAGCCTCACTTACTCGCTGGCCTCCCCACCTCCTGCTCCTCTGAAGGCCTCAGATCCATGGACCAGCCCCCACCCTGCAGGGGTCTCCCCTGAGGGCCCAGCCCCTGCCCAGCTTCCTCTGCTCAGAACCCTGCCCTGTCCCTGCTGGTCCTGAGTGTGAGCCCCACGACAGCAGGATCGCACCCTCCCGTGCGTGCTCACACTGCTTCGCCCGACACCTGCACACAGCTGCTGTCCAGAGCACGTGCTGTCCACCGACCCATGAGCCAGGGAAACGGGGGCACGGAGAGCCCCCGGGCAGAGAATGTTCTTGTGACTCCATGCCTACACACTATATAAATACTACCATTAGGCAAAGAGTTACCACGGAGGCTAAGAACTGGTTTGTGTAGTTACCAAAAACATATGCTTAGGAGCACCTGGGTGGCTCAGTCAGTGAAGTAGCTGACTTCAGCTCAGGTCATGATCCCAGGGTCCTGGGATAGAGCCACCTCAGGCTCCCTGCTCAGCGGGGAGTCTGCTTCTCCCTCTGCCCCTGCCCCACTGCTCATGCATGTGCACACGAACACTCTTCAACAAAAAAATAAAATCTTTTAAAAAAATAAAAAACAAACATGCTTTGACTACAACTCAAATCCCCATCACTAGTCTGTCTGGTAATAGTAAAATAGATGAGGTTTATCATTGCAGACAGTTGTACAAAAAAGTACATGAACCAGAGAAGCTCAGTCACGAGAACTGAAACAAGCACATAAACTGAGGCACAAACCCCACGTGGATGACTTCCATGCTGGTGTGATGAGCCACACCCCCAGATTTCCACCCTGGGCATGGGCTGTAATGTCTGTGACCAGGGGACCTCCAGGAAGCTAATAAGCCCACACCAGATTGGAGTCACTGAAGCAGACGACGGAAGCACTTGCCCGTGTGCGGCGCATTCCCCCCAAACCAACACACTTCCCAACGCTTCTGCTTCTTCACATTTTCTCTCATAGATATTATGCCCAAGGAACAAAAGCAGAGGAGGGCCAGAATCTTGTCAAATGACAGCAAATGGACAAGCGGAGAAAAAGACAAACGTGTCCGTCCTGTCTCCACCCCTGAGCTGGGGATCGGCCCCCCTGCCCGGCCTGCAGCCACGAGGCCACAGGCACCATCCCCCCTGGGTCAGAGTCTTCTGCACATGCAGCCGGCTTGGCCCTGGCCCACACCTCCAGGGAGGAACCTCTCTGCCCACCCGGAGAGGCCCCCTGCCCCCACCAGGTACCTTGTAGATGACGCCCCCTGTGGCAGAACACGTCAGCATGTAATTTCCCTCGGAGTCAAAAGCGAAGAGCCGGCCCCGGGGCACTTGAACCTGCTTGTAGCCGCTGTAACCCGACAGCACAAAGGGGCCGGTGGCGTCGGCGGGGAGGCTGTCCTCGGACACCTTCAGGCCACTCCTGTGGATGTCCCACTGGATGAACTGCAACCAGGAAGCACAGGCTGAGGCCTCGCTCAGCCACCGGGGCCCGGGTCAGATGTGGGGGAGCCGACAGGCCACCAGGAGAGGCAGTGCGGTGACCCCTTGGTCCGTCTTTTCCCAACACAATTCAAACATTTTTTTAAGAAAAGAACATCTCAGAAAGAGCCTGCAACTTCACAGCAGAGCCTGAACTCTCTCTGGCCTGACTCCAGGAGAGGGAAAGGGTGGGCAACAGCCCGCGTATGGATTATGGATTCCCATCTCTCAAACAGGGGGGATGCGCCACATGATCGTTATTATTACTACTGTTGTTGTTTCTAAGGTTAGAACCCAGCTGAGTTCTTCCGACTTAGAAGAGAGGATAATTCCAATTATCTTCCCACCGCCTCAGCAGTGTAATCAATTGAACATGAGCAGAACCGTTATAAACTAGCTTCACGGCCTGTGGTGTACATAATCCTTTAGTCTACACCATGGACAAGCTGTGTGACCACCTCTTCACTGAGAACCGTACTCAAATAAATAGGAAGTCAAGCTTTATCTTAAAAATCCCTCCCCATAGTTTCCAAATGCAGAATTTACTTTGAAATTACAGTTTTCAGCGAGGAATACAGGTACATGGTACAAAATCCAAGGGTACAGGTGGGTATACCTGAAAACCAAGTCTCCCTCTCTCCTCTCCTGCTGCCTCCCAGCCCCAGCTCCCTTTCCTGGATCCGAACGTGTCCTTCCAGAAAGAATGCACAAGGGGGCACTTATCTTCACTTTTTATCTTTTTCTATCTGGGCTTTCTGACTCCGCTCAGGCCTAGCCACACAGCCTCTAGGAACCAACTCTACACACCGTGCTGTGACCCCTGATGACCTCGGCCAGCTCAACCTGGGCCCTAATCTGAACCCCTCATCTACCCAGAGCAGGAAGAGTCACTTCCGCTACAACTTGCAGGGAGGCTGGGCTCTCCCCTTTCCTCATCGCCGACTCCCACTACCCCTGTTCAGACCTCACAATGGTCCCAAGACCGGTGACTATGACTGCCCACTTGTATGGATGGCCTGCTGAGGCGGAGAGGGGCCCCAAGGTCAGAGAGCCTGTGAAGGGCCCGGGCAGGGTTCACCTCAGCCCTCATGCTATTCTGCTGCCCTCTGGAATCTCAAGCCAAAGGAAGAAGGGTTCTGGGTCAAAATCCGGCTCCCGCCTACCTTCCCGTCCTCGCCGATGCTGTACACGGTGTTCTCGTCGTAACTGAACTCCACCGAGTAGACCTCCCCGCAGTGGGCCTTCCAGCTCATGGCGCACTCGTGCTGCTGCATATCTGGGGGAACGAGATGCCGCTGAGACCCCCGCCAGGGCCCCGGGAAGGATCCGCCCATGACAGGTGCCTCTTGTCCTCCTCCCAAAGGGCTGGAACTGTTCTGGAGGTGGAGGGTCTCCTGGAGCCTACAGGCATCTCAGAGCTGAGCCCTGCCAAAAAGCTCTCTCAGTGCACTAATTCTCTCCTCCGGTGTATTAAGCAGCGATTCAACAATTCTGAAATTGAAGCTTTTCTCCCTGGGTCAAACACGAGGTTCAGGAATCCATGGCCGGAGCCTGAGCTCATCTGGGAGGCACACAAGTCTAGGGAGACAAACAAATGCTTCCTAGGAGGCCTCTATAAGGTCCCATAGGGCGCCTGGGAGCTCTGCTAGACTCGGTCCCTCATTCCCTCCCAGACTCCAGTCTCCCGGGGCGGGCCTGCATGGGGCTCTTCCAACAATGCGCCCGATAACTCCACTGCACACCGGTCTAATGCTCTTACCAGGAGAAGGCACCAGCCACCCTCAGCAGAAGGCACGCCATTATTCTCATGTGCCCTCCTGGATCTCACTCCAGCCACAGGACTCGGACCACACAGCGCCACACTCAAGGACTGCTAAGCCCCACCACTCCCAGGCCCACGGACACCAACCATGTGCAAGGGGGCTGATTACAGAGGTTTGGAAAAGAGCCGACTTGGACCAAAGTTAAGCTCTATTTCGAGCATCCTGAATTGGGTGGGCTTCTGCAATAGCTTCTAGTCCAGCCAGCAAAAATGCAACTCTCCTCTCTGGGCCACTAAAGGAGGGGACCAGACAGCCACAAGCACAGCTGCTTACCGAACAGCCGGATGACACCATCAGCTGCCCCCGTGACCAGCAGGTTCCCGTTGTGATTGAAAGCTGTGCAGTTGATGGCAATGGGCTCGGGGTCCAGAGAGAACTGGAGCTAGTTAAAAAAACAAAAAATACAACTAAATTTGAAACTGTAGAAGAATAACAACTCAATATTCAAGACAAATTCTTGTCTGAAAAGGGAAAGAGGACCAAGATTTGGAAGGGCACACGAGAGCATGGAAAGTGCCGGAAGGTTCCAGTTTCCAACTGTGACCATACCTAGGTGCTCATGTGACAGCTTCTCTTCCCACTATACTGCACACCTCTGATTGCAAGATTCTTTTGTATGTACTCAGTATTTCATTAAAACTTCAAAGATAACAAGGAAACATAAAACTACTCTAAGTGTCTTTGAGGCAAAGAGAAAGATGAAGGATCTAACTAAGCCGTACGAGGGAAAGCACTGACAGTGGCTGGAGGACAGATGTATGCTGGGCCAGGCGGGGAGAACACCACGACTGGGAGGGGACAGCACGCAGGGGACAGTGCCCGGGGAGGGCCTGCAGCCACAGGACACACTCGGTGGCTGGAGCAGTGGGGAGGGCCGACGGCAGGGGCCCTGCGGGAGTGTGGACCAGAAATCTGGAGGAACAGGCTCCGGGGTCTGTCGTTCCCTGCAGCAGGTCAGGGCCCCACCGCAGGAGGTCGTGCGGTGTCCTACGAGGGGCACTTGAGACCCAGTTTAGGGCGTGTCCCTGGAACCGCAGAGAAGTGGGCAGAATGGAAACGGTTTGCAGGTGGAGCGGATGGTGTCTGCCCACGGGCTCTGCAGGGTGAGGGAGGAGGGTGGCTCCGGAAGGGCACGCAGTTTCACAGTGGGGCACATTTGCCGAGACAAGGAAACTCGGGAGGAGAACAGACGTGGCCGGGCACGGTGGGCAAGAATTCCAGGGTGGGCCTGATCCCTGTGCCCCGGGGAGACCCCCAGAGGGGAATGCACCCCATCTCTACAGACAGGTGCAGGGAGGCACAAACGGCCCATCTATAGGACAGGGACACTTCCCGGCGTCCAGTGGCCTCGGGAACCCAACTGTTGAATGCAAGGGCCACACCACATTTGTGCCCCGAAACTAATCTCAGTAAGAAACATCAGTGCCTTCTAAATGTGTGCATTTACACCTCATCTCTCTCTCTGGGCGCTTAGGGTCACTGCGGCAAGCGCCTGCCACGGTGGGTGGGTGGTCCTTGGCTCCTGAGCCAGCTTTCGCCCGGCTGTCGCTTCTCAGGAACCTGCACGTGTCCCCACTCCTTCCGGCTGCTGTTGGCACCTTTATGCGTCACTACATTAACAGGGAGTCAGAGACTCCACTTGTCTTCTAAAAAACAAGGTGTTTGACTGCATAAGACAAAGTGAAAGACGTAAACGGGACCACGCTGTGAGATCCCAACTACACGATGTGATAGAAAAAGCAAAACTATGGAGACACTAGAAAGATCGGCGGGTGCCAAGGTCTGAGGGGCAGAGGGGAGGAACAGGAGCACACAGCACCTTCAGGCTGCTTTTAGTGAAAACGGCCCATGTGGCACCATAATGGTACACACGCGTCCTCACCCATTTGTCGGGACCTAGACAGTGTACGACACGAAGACTGGGCCCAAAGACAGACTGGGAGTGTGAGGGGGCCTCTGTTATAAAGAGAGTGCCGCTCGGCTGGGCGGAGGGCGCGAGCAGGGGGTAAATGGGAGATCTCTGGACCCTCCTCCCAATTTGGATGTGAACCAGAACTGCTCAAAAAAAAAATTTTTTTTTAAGTCTTTCAATATAAACAAAATAAAATTTAAAAATTTTTTAATAAACCACAAGCACCCTCTGATAGGCTGTGTGGGACTTCGATGTCTTTGGCCCTCTACTGGATGACGCCAGTTGCCCCCGGCCTGACTAGCTGGAGTGTGACTACTCCAGCCCTTCAACTCTGAACCTGCTTCACCTACTGAAATCTGAGGAGACCAAAGCAAAGAGAGGACGAGGCTCGTCAGAAGGACCAGGAAACTGACACACAGGGCTACCCCAGGAGCGCGACCCCACACAGACCCGAGGAGATCCCCAGGGGCGGGGCCGGCACCTGCTGCTTCATGGTTTTCGTGTCCCACAGCAGCAGCTTGCCGGGAACCTGGTTAGTACCCTTGCTGCCAATATCTGGAGCCGAGAAGTCCACCTGGGCAGCGAGGCTCGGAGCGGCGGCCGAACAGACGAAAGAGGCCCCGTTGGGGCTGCAGGCAAGCGACAGGATTCTGCAATACACGTGGGGCCGGGTCAGCATTGCGCCTCCCCCAGAGAAGTCAGGCTTCAGCTCTGAGGCGGGTCCTGCTACGGGGATGGGGCAGAAGGCCCAGCGCAGAACCAGCCCCGCAGAGCACGGCGGGTGTGGGCCGCGGCCTCCCACTCACCTGGGCATATCGTCGTTGATGTTGATCTCACAGAGATTCTTCTTGGCTTCTGTGTCATAGAGACGCACCGTCCCCACACCACTGCCCAGCAAGAGCTGGAAGAAGGGGCGGGGGATGCAAAGGACAGCTCAGGCCTGGTCAGGGAAGACTGCTGCGGGGCCAGGCCCACTCCTGTGAGGTGCGGGTCTGGGCAAGCTGCAGGGTGAGGCCCTGCCTCCGCCCACCCCCACACACTCGGGAGAAATCTGGCTAACATGGGCCTCATTCAAAAATTACATGAAGAGGGACGCCTGGGTGGCTCAGTTGGTTAAGCAGCTGCCTTCGGCTCAGGTCATGATCCCCGCGTCCTGGGATCGAGTCCCACATCGGGCTCCTTGCTCTGTGGGGAGCCTGCTTCTCCCTCTGCCTCTGCCTACCACTCTGTCTGCCTGTGCTCGCTCGCTCTCTCTCTCTAACAAATAAATAAATTAAAAAAAAAAACAAAAAAAAACAAAAATTACATGAAGAGGGGGACCTGGGTGGCTCAGTAGTTAAGCATCTGCCCTCAGCTCAGGTCATGATCCCAGGGTCCTGGGATCGAGTCCTGCATCAGGCTCCCTGCTCAGCAGGAAGCCTGCTTCTCCCTCTCCCACTCCCCCTCCTTGTGTTCCTGCTCTCGCTGTCTCTCTCTCTCTCTCTCTCTGTGTGTGTGTCAAATAAATAAATAAATAAAATCTTCAAAAAAAAATGACATGAAGACATCAGAGATGATCTTGAACAGAAGCAAAACTTCAAAAGAAATCTATGGACTGGGAGAGAGGTATCGCCTCAGATACACTGGAAATATGCTAACTGACTGAAGGAAGCCCCCTGACCTTCCCTCCCTTTCTGCCAGTTTTCAATCCCGGCAGTTCCCGTCCTCTCTTCTTGCTCCTCATCTACCTGCCACACTTCCCAGGGTAATGGTCCCTGCCCCAGTGACATGTTCTGGGGAAAGCTCTGACTCTGGGCCTGTTACGGCCTCCAGAAAAAATAGAAAAGGATATCCTTGCCTCCAGGCATTTGTGATTTATTAGGTAAAAAGCTTCAAAGATGATAACTGGTACTGCCAAAAGAAAGCGCCAGAAGCAGGTCTGAGGATATCCCCCAGGAATATTACCAACATTCTGAGCTCAAATTAACACCGGCAGATTAATACGTGTAAAGGGTAAGTTCTGAGATCCTAGTATCATAAAGATAAATTCTGCAGGTTCTCAAAAATTATTAAAAAAAATAATTGCCAATGAGGTTTGCTCCTTGGGCTGCCTTGTATGATCTCCTCGAAACGGAATACAATGAAAGAAAACACTATAAATCAACTTTACCTCCTAAACTACAAATCCTCTCCCAAACAGTAAAGTCCAAAAGGAAGAACACTGTACTAATAGCACTGTAGTAGACTTGTGGGGACCCTGAGCAGGACACTATCCCCACCAACCTAAGCTGTTACCCCGGGAGCCTGCCATGGGAGGTGTCTCAGCAGGAGGAGGGGCAGCTGGGAACATTCGCAGTGGGTTGTCAGAAACTGGACAGATGATGGGAGCTGACGGGGGAGAATGGGAGGCAAGCTGGTGTCTCCCCGGGCGGAGAGGAAGAACCACTCCCCACCAAACCCCCCTGCCAGGACAGTCTGCATGAGTGTCCCCCCAAACCCTAGTAACAGAGAAGGGAGGGGTGGTTTGGCTGCCTCAACTGAGCCTATGGTGCCAGACGCCGGGGGATGGCCTCGGGAGCTCCTCACTTAGACACGACAAGGCGGGCGTCACTCACCAGCCTGTCCCGCTTGGTGGCCCACTCTAGAGACAGCAGCGGCGACTTGGAAATGGAGGACGCTTTGGTCTGCATGATGGGGTTGAAGGACCACACTTTGATGACCCCGTCTACATCCAAGCTGGCGACCCTCCTCCCCGAGCAGTCCACTCTAAGACAGAAGAGAGAAGGAGGCTGTTACCATGCCTGCCTGAGCCCACCATCCTCGTCAGCTGGAGCCCAGAGCATGGCCTCGCTGACTTCTCAACTGTCTCCCAAACTGCCTATACTCCAAGGATGGGCGTGGACTCTTTCTAGAAGTATTCATTCAGTCACCTGTCAAGAACTACTTAGCAAGAACCTACTCTGCGCTGAGTCGTGTGGGAAGCAGTGGGGACAGAGCAGTGGCGAGATGCCCACAGCCCTGTGCCCGGGCAGCTGTGCCTCCCGGGGGACTCCAGAGCCACAGTCCTGCAGCAGGGAGCCCCCCACTCTCCCCAAGCCACAGTCCACAAGGCCTCACAGAGCTCATGCTTTCACCATGCATGACTAAAAACTTCTACATGGTGAAGGTTTACCGAAAAGTAAAACAAAACTACATATAGAAAATTTTATACACACACACACACACACACACACACACACACACACACAAATCATATATATAAAACAACATAAAGCAAATTAAAATTAAGTCTCAGGGAGTTCAGATAAAACTAAAACTAAAACTAAAACTCAGAGTTCCATAGTGAGAAAGGACAGAGAGGCTACCCAGGCCAAGAGCAGCTGTCCAGCCCTCCTCCAACTCTGGAGGGATGACTGTGGTCCATCAGGGACCATCCCCCCAAGGGACCTCCTTGCTGCCACACCTTCACATGCACAGCCTGACAAGCCAGGCCTCCCAGGGAGCCAGCCCCGCCAGCCCAGTCAGCACTCTCCCTGCCAGGGCCTCCCCTGGACCCCCGGACTGAGCCCACCTGCAGTGCATGATGGAGGAGTGGTGCTCCCCGTACTCCTCCTGCCCCAGCACAATGAACGGCTGCTCGGGGCGGACCCCTCCGCCCTCGGCACCTGCTGCAGAAGCCCGCGTCAGCGTCTCCAGTGCCTCCACATGGAGCTCAGGGCAGGGCTCAGCCTCTGGGCCACTAGCCTCGGCCTTCTTCTCTGCGCTCTATGACAAGCAAAATGGGGACAAGACAGCTGTGAGGGGTCTGCCCGGGTCCCAGCCCTACACATCTGGGGACCTGCTGCAGGACAGCTAGGATGCCAGGCCATCTGGGGGAGGCTCTCAAGGGCCACAGGCTCTAGAAGAAAGAGCTCTGGATGCTAAGAGCAGCACCAGCTTGTCCCAGGAGATGCTCTGCCAGTGGCCCCTGTCTAGAGACCTTCCCCCTCTCACAGGCCCTGCTGAGGGAGTCGGGGGCCCGTGGGCACCCTCCCCATCACAGCTGACATGACGCAGGACAGGCTGACAATAAAAATCAGTGAGCACCTAGTAAGGGCCAGGCGCTGTATGACTACATTTGATTTGCTCATTTAATGCTGCCCCAAACCGTCTGGGATCCTATTATCAACCCCATCTGATAACTGTGGAAACTAAGATTGAAAGCAGAAGGTTAAATACCCTGCCCAAGGTCCAGAGCTGGATGCGAAGCTTCGCCCCACCATCCCATGAGACCGAGGCGACTGGCCAGACATCGGGATGGAGACACGAGGACAGCCGCAGAGCCGGAACGAGGTCAGGCCCCCGCAGGCACCCACACATCCTCTCTGCCTCCCCTTGGCTGGGTGTTGGCCCCCATGACTATTACTACTCCCCCTGACATAACCCAGGCCAGGGAGCACAGGCCAGGGCAGCTTCCGCCACCCCCAAAGCCCTTGAGGCTCTACAAAGTACTCCTCGCATCACAGAAACACAGCTCTACAGCAAAAATGTAAGAGAGGGAGAGAGACCTCAAGCTCAGACATGCGCCTTCTGGGAGCGGCTAAGCTCAGGCATGTCTCTAACCCAACGGGGTCAGAACAGGACCATCTGAGGTCAGAGCCACAAGGGTCTACACCGCCGGCACACACAGGGCTGGGGAGCGGCAACAGCGCTTCTGACATCAGCCAGGAGCCCCAGACAGAAGATAAATGGTCAGGCAGGGGACATGGCTGGCAAATCCCTTGGGTGTTTCACTTCAATCCGGAGCAGGTGACATAGAGAGAAGCAGCTTTACGGCCAGGAAGGGTAGACCCCTGTCCCATTTTCAGGGAGAGGGGAGTCCCTGGGCTCAGCACCACGAGTACGAGTGCCTGGGTTCAGCACAACACCGCACGTCAGGGCAGCGTCTCCAGCCGGGGACGCAGGAGGAAGGCACCCTGGGACTGAGCAAGGCTGGGTGATTCTGGGTGAAGGCAAGGGAAGCAGGTCTCTCTGGCCAAGCCTCAGAGAACCTGTGACCCGCAAACAGCATTACACGGAAATTGGGAGGGGTATGTGCAGGCCCTGCACCCCTCCACCGAGAGCCACGGCCCCCAAGGGCAGCCCCGCCAAGACCCAGCCATACCTGCAAAGTCATAGAGAAGAGCTCCTTCCTCTCCTTGCCGTGATCCTGCAGGCGCCGCTGCCGGTGCTGCGACCAGCTGGACTCCCCGGACGCCAGCCCGCCGAAGAGGCTCTTCCCGTCTTTGGGCCCACACGCCGCGTCCTTTCCCTTGGCGGTCTAGACAGCGAGACACCCAGCGGTGAAGGGCGGCTTCCTGCCAGAGCCCAGGCCATGACCCCTCAGCCGGGCAAGGCGGGGGGAGGCAGAAGCCAAGGGAGGGGGCAGCTTCTCTACCCCACAGCTCCTGGGCGTCTCAGCCTCGGGGCAAAGTCCAGAGTGGAACATGAGCAGACTGGACCCCCTCCTTTCTGGTCTTCCCTCCCCTGTTCTAAGAGGTAGGGCAGTAGCACTCCTGAGCCTGCCATACCCTTCACCTGCAGACAGACAGACAGAGAGAGAGAGAGAGAGAGAGAGAGAGAGAGAGAGACACACACACACACACACACACACACCACCCCCCCCCCTTCATCTAACCAGAACAATTAACCCTAGCTAAGGGGCAGGAGACCCGTGCCTGCTGAGCGACTACTACGAGAGGGGTCAGGCCCCACGCTAAGTGTCAAAAACGGCTACAGGCAACTCAGTGTTTAGGCAATACAAAAAAAAATAATTATGCAACATATCGT
Source organism: Martes martes (assembly GCF_963455335.1). Taxonomy (NCBI): domain Eukaryota; kingdom Metazoa; phylum Chordata; class Mammalia; order Carnivora; family Mustelidae; genus Martes; species Martes martes. The sequence goes on from NC_137899.1 coordinate 90,386,379, forward strand.
CACCTCTCCAGAGCCACAGAGGAACACAGTACCCTCTCTTGTTTTGGGCCAAGTATATGACTAAGCCAGCTGATGTTAACAAATACTGAGGTATTTGGGAATGATTACTAGGCAACCAGAAATTCTTAACAGAAATTATTGGAAATTCAAGGACCTTTGAGCAAGGTGGGAAAGAAACTGGCATCTTCTGGCCCCATTTCACGGCAGGAGTGATAAAGGTGAGCAAGTTACAGCAGATGAATTCAATAACCGCCGCCCACTTCCATGGAGAGAAGATTCTTAATCTAGAGACTTTTCATTTTTAATTTTTTTAAAGATGTATTTATTGATTCATTTTTTTTAAAATATTTTTTTTTTAATTTATTTGACAGACACAGTGAGAGAGGGAACACAAGCAGGGGAGTGGCAGAGAGAGAAGCAGGCTTCCCACTGAGCAGGGAGCCCAGTGCGGGACTGATCCCAGGACCCTGGGATCATGACCTGAGCTGAAGACAGTCACTTAACCAGCTGAGCCAGCCAGGGGCCCCTAAAGATGCATTTATAAGAGAGAGTGAGTACAGGGAGAGGGGCAGAGGGAGAGAAAGAATCCCAAGGAGACTCCCTACTGAGCACAGAGCCTGACTTGGGGCTTGATCCCATGACCCTGAGATCACGACCTGAGCTGAAATCAAGAGTCCGACACTCAAGTGACTGAGCCACCCAGGAGCCCCTAGAGCCTTTTTAAAAGATGTCACCTCATCCTTCCAGATTATCTGGCTGGGCTATTTCCAACCTTATTCCCACAAACTGTGATGGTCCCCACCCTCCTCATTTTACAACTCTTAGAGAAAGGATCTGGATGCCAACAGCCACTCAGGTTTGAGACCAACCTCTTGACAAGTCACTTGCACACAAGATGTAAGTCAACTGAACTCAATCGAAGTGTGCTTGTTGCTTTCTACCCGTTCTACTTCCTAGTTTTTATGTTAATACTAAATAACTTAACATGATTAACACAGATTCCTTGGGACCCTGGAGTCATAGGAAGAGTTGAAAAGGAAATTTTAAAGGACTATGAGTTCACATGGAGCCTAACTGTAGCTGACCTTCACGGTACTGGTTATTTCTGTTTTTCTGACTGAGGTGATCTCAGGGGTATCCACTTATGCTTGTAACAGAGGTTTCTTCTAGGGAAAGTATTTGATACTCTATATTCTGGCTTATTTTAGGAGAAGTAGGGTTCAAGATAAAAGATACAATCTAAAAGTCAAGATAAAAGAAATAACCTAAAAAAAAACCCTACAACAATAATGCACCAAAATAGATTACTCATTGAATGCTGACCATATACAAGGCACCATGCTAAGAACTTTACAAATGTTCCCTTAAAATAAAGATGAGGACGTTATTTTAACAGGAGGAAGTTAGGCTTAGATTAGGTTACTGCTCACACAGGGAGGGCTGGACAGAGGTGGAATTCCCACCCAAATCTGACAGCAAACCCCATGTCCCGAGAAACCTGATGAAAGCAACAGCATGAAAAGAGCACAGAGAAGGAAGTGACAATGAATAGAAAAGAAGAAATGTCATGTTCCCAGAACTAAACAACAAAGACAAGGCCCTTCTCACAGTACTTCTGGCCATTTCTGAGAAGTAACCCATGGTTCATGGAACACTGAAGAGGTTCCACAGTTTTAGGAACTCCAAGAAGACTTCTCTAACCTACCCAGAAGTAACAGTTGGTCAAGATGTACGAGGAGGTCTTGAAACCAGTGCTGGCCCTCATTATAGGAATCCACTGATTCCCCCCATATCTCTAATGAAGAAGGCAAATCAGAAGACTTCCCCAGGCTTAGCTATATGTGTATCAGACGTAATAGACTTTAAGCCAAAGACTATGATAAGAAACAAAGAAGGTCATTATGTAATGATGAAGGGGTCCACGAAGTAAGAGGATATGACACTTGAAAGTATTAACGCACCTGACACAGGAGCACCTAAACATACCCAGCAAATACCAAGGAGAAACAGGAGGCAATGCACTAATAGTTAGGAACTCCAATACCCCACTTTGAACAATGGAGAGACCATCCAGACAGAAAGTCAGTAAGGAAACACTGTGCTTGAACTACTTTTTACACTAGAAGGACCTAAAAGACAGACACAAAACATTCCATCCCAAAGCAGCAGAATATACATTCTTCACAAGCACACGGAACATTTCCAGGATAGATCACGTTAGGCCACCAAACAAGGCTTAATAAACTTGAAAAGACTGGAAACATATCAGGCATCACAATCGTATCAAACTACAACTCAATCATGAGAAGAAAATCTAAAAATTCACAAGTATGTGGAGATCAAACAACATGTTTCTGAACAACCAATGGATCAGAGCAGAAATCAGAAAGAGAAACCAAAAAATACCTTGAGACAAATGAAAACGTAAACACAGCACACCAAAACTGGTAAGATGCAGCAAGTGCAGTTCGAAGAGGGAAATTCATACCGGTAAATGCCTGCATCAAGAAAAGGGAAGGATTTCAAATGAACAACTTCCTCAAGAAACAAGAAAAACAAATGAAGCCCAAAATTATGAAGGTCAGAATAAAGGTTAATGAAATAGAGAGTAAAAAGACAATATAAATGAGCAATAAAATTAATGGCCAGCTTTTTATTTTTATTTTATTTTTTTTTTTTAAAGATTTTTATTTATTTATTTGACAGACAGATCACAAGTAGGCAGAGAGGCAGGCAGAGAGAGAAGGGAGGAAGCAGGAAGCAGGCTCCCTGCGGAGCAGAAAGCCCGATGCGGGGCTCGATCCCAGGACGCTGGGATCATGACCTGAGCTGAAGGCAGCGGCTTTAACCCACTGAGCCACCCAGGCGCCCCAATGGCCAGCTTTTTAAAAGATAAAATGACAAACCTTTACCAAGAGAAAAAGAGGACTCAAAAAAAAAAAATTCCAAGATACATCTCTAAAAACTCTCATATTCTAATAGAAAAGACAAACAAAAAAACCCAACAGTAGTAGAGGCCATGTTTTCTGATTAAACGTGGCTACGGCAACTCCACAGCCAGCTACGAGCACAGTGGGGAAGAGAAGGAAGATCACTTTCTTGGGTGGACAGCCACTTTCCAAAATAATGGGATCCAGGCAAGTGAGGAAGTCTCAGAAAGCCTGGACCAACTATAATGCAGTTGTGATAGATTTATCAGCCTGAGCAAGAGATCTTTACACTGGACACTGGAGAAGAAAAGGGAAAAGGATCCATACACTATTACATTCACGCCCTGGAAGTACGTGGACCACAGGGGGATCCAGCCTGGGCCCCGAGGGTGGGGAATGCCACAGAGGGCAGACAGGCACTCCGTGGCACGCTCTCCTTCCCCTGCCCACCCGCTACACCTGAGAGATGGTGTCTCTTCCCTTTCCAGTGCTAAGTCTTGAAAGCATTCAATGAGCCCATATTGATGGAAGCGAGAGGCATGGGATGGGCCTGAAATCCCTCTAGCTGACACACAAGTCACTCGTAGCACTTCCCCAGCCAGGACAGAAAATACAACATGAAGAAGGACAAAGGCAGCGCTTCCCTTCAAGTCAAGATGGCAAGGAAGTTTCCAGTAGGTCCTCAGGTAAGGGCTGGACCATCCCCCAAAATGAAAATTCAAACAGGTGTTAACACAAAGCACCACAAGGAGCTGAAAAACCGCCTTGACAATGAGAGGGTAGTTTATGCCCGGAGAACCAGGGGCCTCCACGTGGCCTATGAGATTCTGCTTAGAGAGAGCTTCTCCCTCAGCCTCATCTCATTATTTACTCAAGAAGGGTGAAAAGAACAAAAAACGATAATGCTGATGAAAGCAGCTCTCCAACGGAACACTTGAGTAAGTTAAGGTAAACTTGTGTCTAGCTACAACTGTACTCAAATAAATGTTTACTGTGGTAATACTGGTAAGTCACAGTTTTGAAAGCAAACCTCATAAAAGTCTTAACTACCAGATTCACATAACATTCCAAACGGTCCAAATTACATTGTCATACTCTACTGTAATCTACCTGTCTCCTACGGTTCAGGACAAATATTTTAACCTGTGTTTTATCATTCACTTTGCCTTTCTTTCTAGAGAGAGAGAAAAATTAATTTTCAGTGGCCTGAATAGAGTTTACCAGGCAGTCATCCAAATGGGGCAGGAAATAAGTTCCGGCAGTCTGGTCTCGCCTGATGTAAAACAAAGCTACCCAGAAGACAGGGCCTCGTCACCTTGAAATCATAGCACAAAAGTCGTGGAGGAGGGCTCCCTCTTCCTCCGGCCTGTTAAAATCCATGGAAGCAGCCCCAAGGGCAGCTGTTCTTCCCACAGAGTCTCAGTAGCTATGAAGTACTTTGATATGAGTCAAAAATGCAGTTTGCTTTCCTTACATTGCAGCCAATTAAAGGTTATCTCTATAATAACCAGCAGCCCTATAGCTTCCTGAGGGGGGGAGTGAAAGGAGCGGCATCATAAGGCCGTTGGGAAGGATGGACTACAAGTTCAGGCTGGGTCACCGGCAGCGCAGGTGCCCTCGGGCACTATTCTGACAGAGATCCCAGAGGAGCTTGGGAGCTGTGGTTTTCGAGTCACTTCCATTTGTTTCTTAAGTCTTGCCTCCAGAGTCCTATAAAACCCAGAGTGCGCCAGCATATACTGTGGCACGTATAATAGCATGAACGTTTCAGGAGCAATGACCAACAGTTGTGACGACCCATCACAAGTGGGCAAAATGCTGACGTGACTGAAATGTACAATGTTATATATAAATAATATTTAAAACAGGAAAGCCTGATTATTTTATTTATTGCTAATGTAATAACACAGCCTATGTTTTTCTTTTGCTTCTTCATTAATAATAAAGATAGAGAACTCTGTTGTGTCAGAAGTGGAAAAAAGACTGTGCTTCATAGGCACTAACAAAGCAAGGTGGCTCATTAAAAAGCCAATGTCATTAAAAAGTTAAAACCAATGTATCATTAAAATCACAAGAAGTAATCATACAACTAACTGCATTTGGTATTGGTAAGAGAGCATCTTGAATTATACACTCAAATTTGGTGGGTTAACTGTGAGAGAAGAATTAAAAAATTAGAAGGTGCCCCAGGAGGGAGAGCAGGATGGTGAGTGGTGTAGAAGTCATGCCATAAGGGAAACCAGTGGAGGGGAGAGGGAAGAATGAACAGAGAGTACTCAGCATGGAAAGATAGGAAGCGTCCTAACAAAAAGCCTTACTTTATGTAGCTCGAAGGGCAAAGCTAAGATCAGCAAGTGAAAAATACAGAGGTTTTTCTACAAACAGCTTTCTAACAGGAAAATAACCTCACACTAGCAAGTAGTGAGCTCCACATCACAGGAGGCAGTCAAAGGATGTGCTCCTCTACAAAACAGAAGTGGGGGGCCAAAATGATCTTTAAGCTTCCTCCAGCTATAAAGTTCTGAATTTCCTGAACCTCAAATATACTAGTTATTTTCAGAATTGAAACATCAATGTGGAGTCCTACAAATTAATAAAATCGCAAGTGACCCAATTTTTCAGGTGGTAGACATCTATTGTCCCATTTCCCTTTCCATGAGCTACTTCTACTCTGTTAACATACCACACAGTGACCCAAGTTCTGCTGGAATATATTTAGAGGCAAGGACCGCTTGCTGTCAATGACACGCTTACCCTCATCCCTTGAACATGAACTACACAAACAAGTTCCAACCCCATTCCCATCTCATCATGTGACACTTAGTTCCTGAACACGTGAAGAACAAGGCCGTGGACTTAACCCCAAAGAACCCATCCTCGGGTTTTCTTTCATTTTAAGTCAATAAAATTGAATTTCACGATTTCATGCATTTTTCAAGAGCCCGAGCACCCCATCCATGATCTATTACACTTAGAAAATATTAAACTATGACAGGGATCTCCACAGCAAATGGCAAACTTACTCAGCTACATTCCACAGAACTGGAATTCAGAAAACCAGCCACGGGCATCACCAGGATGGCTCTGTGACGGCCGCAGGCCTCCTGAATGCCAGGTGAGAACCACTGAGCATGTCTGGGACCTGGGGTCTCCGAGCTGAGGCGGGGACCCAGGTAGGCCAGTGCCCTCGCTAAGACCACCAGCGCGGCTGCAGTGTACTGGGCGTGCACAGTCTGCCAATTCCATGAAGTCTCCCCCTAAGCAAGACGTGTCTGTATCGTCCCAAGCAAATCAGGGTGACTTTTAGCCATCTGAGCAAGGACGCTCAACAAGGGGCCGAGGCTGAAAGGACATCACCTGCCTCCAAAGCCCGCACTCTTCCCTCTCCAGTGCCCTGCTCAGCAGCTGCGCTTCAGCAGCAAAACAGCCCCGCCAGCCCTGGGGCAGACCTCCCCGCTTCCCGGCTGCAGGGAGCAGCCCCAAACTGCTGTGTCACTCGTAACGGTTCCCGAGCCAAGGGTGGCGGGAGAGGAAGGCAGCGATTATGATGACTGCCTTTATCTGTAACGAATAAAAATACATTAAAAGAGCAAGGATCCTCGGCCCAGCAAGGAAGCATGGCTGTGGGTCTGTTAAACTTTCACCCTGGAAGGCACTGCTGAAAGCCATGCATTCTGACCAACTCTGCCAGGAAAAGTCCTCAGTGGGACCCAGGGCTGTTTTGGACATGAACTAGCATAAAAGAAATTCCCTTACGAGCTTCTATTAAAGTGAAAAACAGCCAGAGGCCTTTGCGGAATCAGTAAATCCCAGCTTGTAAAAGCAATGCACTGATTCAGAAGTAACTCTAACTCACTCCTTTTCTACACACTGCTTTAGATCACCAAAAATTCAAAATTCCAGAATTGCCTGAATTCACCCTCAAGCCACCACACCTAGTCACAAGTGCTCATGAGTTCAGAGGAACTTAGGAGGGAAAGGGAAGAGATTCAAAGCGCACTGCTCACAGCCAGGCTGCGGCTCCCCTGCGGGCTGTCACAGCTTTCAGGCCTGGCATGGGAGCGCGGGCGGTGTACAGGGCGGGGGGTTGGGGGAGAGGTCCCTCCAGATTAGACATGGGTCTGAGACCTGGCCCGACCCTTGGATGGCAGCACCCACCAGCCTCCCATCTCACTGTGCCCACACCACCTGCAGCTGCGGCCCGAAGACAGGAAGGGGAGCGGGCGGGCAGAGGCCATGCAAGGTGAATTTCCTCCTCACTGCCTCAGCGCCTCCACTCTGCTCTTATCTCTGCCCCGGCCCCGCAGCGCTGCCTGCATGTGTGAAGAAGGCGGGGAGGAAGGAAGAAAGGGAGTGAGATGTGAAGGTAGGATCTCACCAGCATACCAGAGAAATCAGTCCTAAGAAGAGAACAAACAAAGTCGGAAAGTACAGTCTCGGAAGCCAGGAGCCTCTTGGCAGTTAGAAACGCAGGCCTTGCACTCACCTGACCGCTGAGAGGCTCTTTCCTGGCTGAGCTCGGAGCCTGAGAGGGACCCTGGGCAGGTGACAACCTTGAGGGGCTCTTCTTACTCTGAGGCAGCAGCGAGGACAGGAAACCCACTCGAGGCGACTGCGACAGGGAAGTGTTCCTCTGGCTGCACACCATGGCCCTGGACCAGCAGACACACAAGGTCACAGGGCTGGAGGGGGGACCCAAGGGGACCCAAAGCACAGGCCTCCTGGGCTCTGGACGGCACTGGGGCGTGGCCCGGCTTTCAGGTGGCATTATCCCTGGGACTGCCTCCTGTACCCAGGGGAGCCTGCAGCCTCTCTGGCACGACGGGGATGCCCGCTGCACTCTGAGGGCAGTTCGTGCGCTCCAATAGCCACCTGGCCACTCGTGCCACTGAGCCCCTGGCACACGGTCAGCCCCAACGGCCCTGTGCTGGCGGAGCACAGCACTCCTCGGGATTCAAGCCTCAGCAGGAAAGCGGTGCAAAATAGCTCACAGGTCCTTTGTTTCTGTTCAACCCACACTGAAACGATATCGTGGACATACTGGGCTGAATAAAATACGTCCTAAAATTAACTGCACCTGTTTCTTTTTACTGAGTGTAAGTACAAATTTTTTTTAAAAAGATTTTATTTATTTAACAAAGAGACCCAGCGAGAGAGGGAACACAAGCAGGGGGAGTGGGAGAGGGAGAATAGGTTTCCCATGGAGCAGGGAGCCCAATGTGGGGCTTGGTCCCAGGACTCTGGGATCATGACCTGAGCTGCAGGCAGACACTTAACAACTGAGCCACCCAGGCGCCCCTAAGTACAAATTTTTAAGTGCTGTTTTTGGCTTGCCCTGGGGTTCCATTGCACCAGGCTAGCTCAGACACCAGCGCAGTTTCCCCCAGCACAGCACCTGGCCGCGTGTGGGTCTGGAATCTGCCTGCCTGGCTTTGCATCCTGATTCACGGATTCGGTCATTAGCTGTGGGACCACTGTGAGCCTCGGTGTCTTCAACTGCTACCATTGTTCTCATCAGCTGGGGCCTCTGCTCTAACCGGTTGTGTTCTAAGCTTGCTGCTCCCCCCACCTGCCTACCTCTCCAAAGCCTCGGGTGGGAGCACGCTTTCACCACACACTGCATCCAACCTGCTGGGTGCCAACCTTTTCACCCGCAAGGCACTGCTTTCAACACATACACACACACACTTCCCGAGGCTTTACGACAGCGTCTGTGTTTATTTACCCAGATGTGCACATCTGGGTGTGCAGGCCCCTCCCTCAGGGCAGGTTCAGAGGCTAGAGGGCTTTAAAAGCCAGGGGAGTTTACTTAGAAAGCTCAGGAGGGGGAACCTGGGTGGCTCAGTGGGTTAAAGCCTCTGCTTTCGGCTCAGGTCATGATCCCAGGGTCCTGGGATCGAGTCCCGCATCGGGCTCTCTGCTCGGCAGGGAGCCTGCTTCCTCCGCTCTCTCTGCCTGCCTCTCTGCCTACTTGTGATCTCTGTCTGTCAAATAAATAAATAAAATCTTAAAAAAAAAAAAAAAAAGAAAGAAAGCTCAGGAGGGAACAGTGAGGGCCAAGGAGGCTCTACAGCAATTCCCTGTCACCAGGAATGGGGGGGAGGGTCAGGGTGAGTTGACAGGGGACAGATTAGAGGAGGGGACTGCCCCTCCCCCAAGCAGGCACACACTCACAGTTCTGAGTCCCCCAGGCGGTCCATGTTGGAGACATAAGGAGGCAATTTGTGCTGGACCGAGGCCTCTTCCTCCTCTGGCTGCAGCTCCTCTTTCTTCAGGCGGTGGATTTCGGCTTGCAAGGCGAAAAGCTGAGTCGGGGTGCGGGCAAGTTAGATGGTGACCTCACCCCATCTTCCCTCCGCTAAGGAGCAGCAGACATAACACGCCCAACACCCAGCCGCCTCCAACACCCAGCAGTCCAACATCCAGCTTCCTCAGCTCTGGAGGCCCCGGGCCTGAGCTTCAGGGCACCGGCCTCACCCTCTGCTCACCGCCCAGTGAGATACTGGGCCGGGGGCAGCTGTTCCTTGACTACACTGAGGTGAGACACCGACAACTGTCAGACACACAAATCCCACTTTCTTTCTTTTCGTCATTTGACTTGCTTCTTCCTGAATTCATGGAGAAAAACAGCTCCACCCAGTCCTGCTTTGCTCTTTGGAAAATCTACAAAATCAGGCTCTGGAAGTCTCACGGATAAATTTTTTTTTTTTTTAAACAAAGTTCAGCATTTTTGACCTTATGCCTGAAAAAAATTATATACACACACGCATCTAAAATGCAAACAGCTTATAATCTTCCTTTTTCCGAAAATATGACCTACAGTTGCCTTAATTTCAACAACAGAGAAGTGCTCCTCTGACAAAATGTAAAGGAGAATGTGGGTCCCCCCAGCTCCAGCGTTTTACCCAACTACAGGCTCATGGAGCTGAGCAGAACAATGACATTATACGTGGGTTGTAAACAACACAGATGTGGACATACAGGACTGGGGGTACAAAAGAGACAAAGGAAAGCACATAGTCTTCTTCCTCTCAAAGTTCATTACCATTGCTATGTCATTCGTGCTTTACTCGGGACTTATAATATGAACCTGACCTCTGGTTTCCAGAGACTATTACGGCCCCCAAATCTCCAATACTGCCTCTCTGGTGACTCATTTACATCTGAGATTAGTGCTTTCCTATTTTTAATCAGCCCTCCACCACCACTACCTAATTTCACACACGAAAAGCAGAAGTTCTTCCCAAGAACCAAGCGTGTTTAGAACAAACCTTCTGGCGAAGAACTTCATTTTCTTCTTGAACCTGGTTGGTCCTCTGGCATTCCGCATCGAAGTTCAGGATTACGGGAACTGGTGTCCAAAGTTAAAGAAAAAGCCTGCCTGCGATGATTAAAAGCCATTCCCAAACTCTTGACACAGCAGCAAAACCCCTGAACACGAGTTATAGGGAGCAGAGGACAGACTTGGTCCCGTAGGCTCTCCACAGCTGTATGGAGTCTCTCCCTTGACGCCGGGTCTGGCCTTTCTCCAGAGACTCACAGACACTCACGCCAATCTGGCTGGTCAGCCCACAGAGAGGACGCAAATCTAAACCTGAGTGTTTTCACCCTAAACACCAGCAGCAAAGAGCTCACACTCAGTGGGCCTCCCAGCCAGTGCAGGCTGGGAGCGATGGTGAGAAGCGATCCCAGGGGCCAGCTGGTCTACCATCTGGGCAGAAGCCTCGGCCACTTGGCTTGCCCCTCCCCAGACTGTACCTCTTCCTAGTAAAGGTGTAGACTGAGGAGAGCACTTTCTTCAGACTGGACAGTCCCATGCCATGCTCTGAATATCATTCTAGGTCAGGGTGTCCATCTTTCCCACCACCTTAAACGGCTTCAGTCAAGGGGAGCACAAAGCAGGCTAAGGGTCTCTGTCCTGGGGAAGTGAACTGTGGCTCAAATGTGTGTGACCTAATTTTCAGGGCACTGTCTTGCACTGAAAAGACCTTCAGTGACATTTCCGATTTCCATAGAGGGCCCATATGGTCATGTCATAACCACCACTGGGCTGAGCCCCCTGCTAGTCTAGCCTGAAAGCCCTCAGGATAAAAAGCAATAGGGGACAAGGAGGAGGAGGGGCTTTTATACCTGGCAAGAGTGGAATTCACACTCACACCTACAGCACACAAGGAAGGGGCACCCTTCCTACCTCCACCAGCTGTCCCTCCCAGAGGCTGAAATGGTCACCTGTGGGTGGGCCCATAAATACCCAATTTATCAGTGACTCCAAACCGGATTCCCTTTTCCTCCTCTAGAATTTCAGCCTAAAGGGCATGAGCACTGGGGGATATCCTGGGCCTCAAGAATGCAGGCTTTCCACGACAAAATGGTAAACCTGGTGGGCTACAATTTATTTACATTCTCCCTCTCTTAACTATCCATACACATATTCTGAGAGCCACTCTGTTTTCTGGCAAGTTGAGAAACACGGAGGTAGCTGTCAGAGAGTGACCCAAACGCAAACACAGGAAGGAAGTTCTAGCCCAAGAAGTATTCTGACCTCCTACCTAATCTCAACAAGGCAAGTAACACCCTGAGGGGCACAGGGCATGCATGGACAGGGTATTCTCCAGGCTGGCCAGTTGCAAAGAGCAGCAGCTGCACCAGCTCAGCCCTATCTGAGGGCTCCCAGCAGGGCCAGGCACTTGGACCTCACTGCTACTACTGTCCCCACTCGTGCATGTCAGCTACTGCTTCAGCGGTGTCACAGTGAAGATTCATGATTTCCTGGCCTGCTGACAAAAATAACCACAGTCTGTCCAGCCCCCTCACATAACACATGACAACGATGCTGGGGCACTGCATCGAGAGCAGCGGCCACTGATCACGCTGTCTGGACAGTCCAGGCCCACAGCCCCAGGCAGCTGGGAGGATATGCATGCACTGAAACAGGACACTCAGGAAGTTGTGCAGGGACACAATGAAGGTATCGGCCCACTGTCGAGAGAAGTAGGTAGCGAAGGTGGGGTTGGTGTCTGGGGATGGCAGGAAAGGCAGGACAAACCAATCCTTCCACTCAGCCTGGTTCTGGAGCTCTGTGGCCTGCTTTGCAAAGAACTCTTGAGCTTTGTCATTTCTGTTTGTCTGCCAAGACAAAGAGGAGGCAGCAGAAAGGGGTACGAGACAGAAGTCCAGAATTAAAATAAGTCATTACTGCACAAAAGAGAGCCTCTAGATATCAGCCTACCAGATAAGTGGCCAAATATAATCTACAAATGCCATAGAGGATATTACTTTTCTCAAGTTCCTCGTAATTTCTAAGAAGCTGGTTTAAATTGAAGCCCGGAAGATAAATGCCATCCTAAAAATTGATTCCTAGTTGATTTTCAAATAATCTAAGTGACTTATCCCCCAGGGTCAGCTGTAATTTTTATTACTCAAACTTTAACCCAGCTACTTATATTCTTTGAAACGCCACCTAGGCTTATGTGCTTAAAACAAGAGAGGAAATAGGAATGAGGAAGACAAGTCAGCTGATCTACAGATGAGAAGGGAAAAAAAGTAGGAAAACAGTCAAAAATAATTCACACTATAACTGTTCCCCTCCTTCCCAGAGGAACACAGAGTCCTCCCTAGAAATTAAAAAGGAAATCTATTTCAGGGTCAAAGAACTCTCTCCAAGGAATCCCGGAATGAACAAGCACCTGGATGGTGTAGACAAGATAAAAGCGGAACAGGCTGGTTTTCAGCTTGTTGATGGTGGGTCTATATATATCCTCCAAGCGACTGAAGAGCCGCCGTTCCAGGTAACTCCAGTAATCCCGAAGGGCAGCCAAGTCATACACCTGCATTAACTGCTGCAGCTGGTCCACGATCTTGTCCACCTGGTGGAGAAAGATGAGATGGAGAACATGGTGAAGGACAAGAGGGAATTTTCTCATCGCTTCACAGAGCTAATCCAGCTTTTTTCCTCTTGCTGTGGCTTCTGATGTTAGAGGTTTTTTTGTTTGTTTGTTTTGTTTTGTTTTTTAATTAGCCATCTATAAAACGTTCAAAACATTGTAATGTAATAGCTTTGAGTTATTTTCTGATGTTAGAAATGTGGTTTGACCCTGTAGCAAGCATGGAAATGTCAAGGGTAAAAGCACAAAGCCGGAGACCTGAGTCTAGGTCTTGGATCAGTGTGTCTGGCTTATGCAACCAACTTGGAAATGTTACTTCAACTCTTTGGTCTCAGTGACCTAAGATTTGAAAAAACAAAAACAAAAAAACAGAGAGACAACTTCCATCATCCCTCTCCCAGCTCCACCATTCCAGGAGTCCTAGACTCAGGGAGAGATGCACTGACTGACCCAAATCCTGGTAGCTGCTCAGACTGTCAACCAAAGACGTCACCTCCATGTGAGAAATCACACCGGAGGACACAGTATTGCCTCTCTCTCAGTTCACCTGTCAACACCAGTTAGACTCAGCAAGCACACGAATCACACACATACACATCCCAAGAACCTCTAAACAGAAAATCATGTCTGATCAGGGGAAATATAACGTTCTAAAATGTACAAGGTCTTCCTCAACTGCGGAGACAAAATTGCCAGTAAGTCCCCCACAATGCCATTTTAAACAAACACCAAAAGATACCCAGCTAACATTTTGGGCTGCAGACCCCTTTGCTCCCAGTGCCATCAGAAGCTAACTTTTTAATATTTCTGTTGCCCAAACTTAAATATCTACCCAACCTCATCTCCTAAAACCCTTATCTTCATCCTGGCCAGTTGGCCAGCACCTGCTTGGAGGCTGGCGTGGAGGACAGACACCCGGACCAGGAGTCAGGGCACCTGGGCTCCAGCCTCAGCGATGCTCCTGACTCGCTGGGCAACTTCAGGCAAGTCGCGTCCCCTCTCAGGACCTCAGTTCCTCACGTGTCAAGGGAAGGCCAGACGCGCAGCTGTCGACGGTCCCCCCCCGGCGCGCTGACAGCGCCGCTCCCGCCCCGGAGGGCAGTGCTGGGGGGGAGCCCGCTCTGGTCTCCCTCGGGGCCGCCTCTGCCCGCGCCGCACCCGCCGGCCCCTCACCCGGAACCCTTTCTCCTTGTCCGCCTTGATCTCGGCGTCCAGCTGCCGCAGCGTGTGCGTAAAGCCGCGGAAGAGCAGATACTCCCGGACCAGCTCGTCAGTGCGCTCCACAGCCTCCGCCATCGCTGCGCGAGCGCCGTGAGCGGCCACGGCAGGCAGAGGCGGAGAGGCGGGGTCTCGCCGCGCGAGGCGGGGCCGGGCGCCGGCGCCAAGCACGTCACGCCGCGGCCCGCCTAGCAGCCCGCACGCAGCGCGCGCCGCGCGCCTGTGGCCCCGCCCCGGTCCCGCCCCTAGCCCTGCTCAGCCACTTCCGTCAGCATCAGCCTCCGGGAGGGGCGACTGAACTACCCTTCGCTCGCCTGGCTCTCCAGGCGTCCGTGGCGCCGGCTTTGTGATCTGAGTTATTGAAAGCGGCGGCTGCTGTCCAAGTCAAGCAGGGCTGGACCTTGGAGACCATCCCAGATAGTCACGAGGCGGGCAGGGGGTGAGGTGCCCTGCTCATTGGCATTCCATCGCGGAGTCCTCTGTGCCGCGTCCTCGTTTTACAAATAAGGGAAACTGGAGTCCAGAGGGAAAGGGACTTGTGTGCAGTCACACAACTAGGTGTGTCATCACAGAGTTCTAGAGAAAAGCCTTGCTTTCGTTAGATTACCCAACTACAAGGCAAGATAACCAAGATAAAAGAAAAAAGAAAGCAAATTTCAGAACAGTCTGTATACTGCGGTCCCAGTTTCTTTAGAAAAGAAAAAGTATGCGTGTATGCGTTTGTGTGTACCTTTTGAAACTTAAGGAAGATTATACAACTCACCGCTTATGGTTGTTTTCTCTAAGAGGTGAGACTATGAGGTACTTTCACTTCCTATTTTTTTACTTTTGTTTGAAATGCTTACAAACTAATTTTATATATTTATAAATATTTTTGTAAGCAGGGAATAGCCAGTATCTTTGAGACTTCCATTTCTCCTCTGTAAAAGAATGACAATGATATCAGAGTATCATTGCAGAGTAATGAAAATTTAGCAAGATTATTTGTGTTAAAAACTTAGCACAATGAATAGCCCATCATTCAAATGCAGTATTGGATCCCTTCTTCCCTCTAGTGGTATGGCTTTCTGTGTTTATCAAAGTACAACTCATAGAATCATTACCGCCACTTTGTCTAGACCCTGCCACCCAAATATATGGATATTTAACTCCAAAGGGGGTCTGATATGCACTAGGGAGCCCCAAAAAGATAACGGGGAGCAAGACACAGTAAGACGAGTTTCACCCTCTGCCTGCTTTAGCTGTGTTCACAGGTGTCAGTATCCCCCAGGCACCCAGGCTTGACCCACAGGGCACAGAAGGAGAGTCACCGCTGTGACTAGTGGGAGGACCAGACCAAACTCCTACTTTGACTGGGATGTCAGATCATGGAAAGGGAGCCTGGGAAATCCCAAAAAGGAGCAACGGCCAAGACCTTTGCCAATAGGAGTGTTGCCAATTAGATTCTCCTAAGGCACCTGCAGGGCTCAGCCCCAGCGGCCACCTCCGTCACCTCCACCTGCCCTGGCAAGTCCCAGAGCAGAACCTGTAAAATCAGCCACAATCGCTTTTCTGGTCAATGCAAGGCAGCTCCTCCAGGCTGTGTCACAAGCTTTTTCCTCTGTCAGGAATGTCCTGTCCTGGATGCCCACATGAAGGCGGCTCCACGCGTTTGTACTCATGTCACCTCGGAAAGGCTCTCTCTGACCATCGTGTCCAGCAGTAGCTCATCTCCAGAATTCTTCTCCCCCCTTGTCCTGCTATATCATTCTCCATAGCACTTATCACTGTCTGACAAAC